>NC_060138.1:1072019232-1073269232 GCF_021461385.2 Schistocerca piceifrons
ATCTTCTCTTAAGTACTGCTCTCTGTACACATAGTGTTAGTATGTTTGCTTCTAAAAGCACTGTAATATCTTGATGTTCATAACATGCTCTACACAATAAGTAACGATGAATGTAATGTGATCGCCTAAACCATCTTAACCCTTTTCTTGAAAATTGTCAAAGACTGAAACTGGTTGATATTTGGGTTTAAAATAAAAGTAGCTGATGGTCAACCTTGCATTTAATGCATTGATTGATGGCTGAGTCACCTTCCAAAAACGTTTATAATCTGTCTCTTTGCTAATGTAACCAATCTTTGTACTAAATAGCTCTTGAAGGTGCATTTAAATGATCTTTGATGTATGTGATGTATTATTCTGTTTACTTTTATGCACTTTGTGCTTTCTTTCTAAGTGGTGATTTACCTTAGAAAATTGTGCCATAAGACATTATAAAGGGGAAGTAAGCAAAATATATGTAGATTCATAACTGTTTACTTCATCAAGCAGTTATTCCAAAGGAAGGGTTGTTGAATGTAACTCTTGAGACGTTTGATATTTTCTCTCTATCCACATTTTCATCAATATATATACGCACAAGAACTTGTAAAGTCATATTCTGACTACTGTTAATATGATGTATTAATCATCAGTATTATTCTGTTTGTTGTACAGAACAGAATGTCATTTTTCATATTGTGAAGGAATCATTTTACAGAGAATTACTTAATAATTCATAATTTTGTAAATAAAAAACCCCTTTTTCTTGCTACTGATGATGGCCAATCAAAAGTGTTGCTTAATTACTTGAAAATCAATACTGAATCTTTTCTCTTGCTGTTCTTCTAATGATGCTAACTATAACCTCTGCATCATATTCAAAAAATGAACCCTGTCTATATTAATTCTAACATCATAGACATCTATGGGAGCCATGTAACTGTACTATGTCTGATGGCAGTATGTATTTCAAAAGTTGCATCTTTCATTTGGTTCACTATGGAAGCTGTTAAGATGTTTTGTAATCAATGTGCTTCATTTTAATGAAGCAGCTCTATAAAATCTTTACAGCATGATTATTTTACTTTTATATTTGCCTGAATTGTTTGAGAGTTACATAAAAATTGACATCTTCATAAAAATTAGTTTGTGTGAATAAAGTAAAAAACTTTTTGAAGCCTCTTAGAATTGCTTGTATGGTGCTTGGTTTTCCATACTTATCAAAAAGTCACTCTTTTATGAGGAGCAAAAGTGGACACAAAATTGAATCCCACTAGAGTTGACTCGACTACTTTCATTTAATTACATATGATTCCAAATGATGTGATTTAAATATTGATTTCATAAAATTTCAGTGCATGCATGGTAGTACCATGATCCACCCACACAATTGCCTTAAACAGATAACTAAAAAGTCAGTAGTGGAGATATTTTGTTGCTTAAGATGTCATATCTGCTGATCAAATTATAAATGAGTCTGTTGAACAACTGTGCTGGAACCATAACTGAGATACGTTAAACACTGTTCGATGGCTTGTGGAGTATAAATGTAAATGTAGATGTGATTTTATTACTTTCTTGAATGTTATAATAAAATAGGGAAACTGGATGACATATATTCAAATCATGTCACCTTTCTTTAAGAGGGCTAACAATGGTGCATTTCAATATGTCTGGAAAAATTTGTTGCTTTAGTGTCACTAAGGACTGGATTTCTTACAGTAAAAAAAAATAATTCAAATACTACTAGAAATTCCATGTGTTTAAGATAAGGTTTCGTTTTGGAGCACATTTTCATTTCTGACAGATGTAAAGAAAAAGATACTACTTCTCATTTTATAAGAGGATTTCTATCTCCTAATTGTTTCAGGTTTCATAGAATGACATTTTCAGTATACCACACAGTTTCAGGTACATCACTTAGAAAACATGTGTTAAAAATATTATTGTTTGTGCAATATCATTCACTATATAGGCATTTACCTTAATAGCAGTACTTTTACTCTAGCCAATACACTGCACTTGTTCCACTGTTCTATGTATTTTTAATTCTAAGTTCAGTATTATTAATTTCTGTAATGTTGTGCATGTTTCTGATTCTTTGTAACAAATTTTCTTAATCATTTATTCATTTCTCAAACGTTTTAGGTAAGATTTCCTACTTTTGATGAAAAATGAAAAAAAATTCTAAAATGTTTTGCTCCATGTCTTTTTATTCAGAAATTCCTTTAACTTGCTATTAAATTTTGGTTGGCTGTCTGTCAGACTTTTAATGCTATTTGGAAAATGATCAAAGATTCTTGTGGCAGCATAATTAACTCCTTTCTGTGACAGTCAGATTTAACCTAGAATAGTGAAGATCATCCTTTCTTCTAGTGTTGTAGCTATGCACTTTGCTATTGTTTTTGAATTGGGATGGGTTATTAATAACAATATTTGTATTGTGAAGGTACTGTGAATATCCTGAGTTCTTTAAACAAACATCTGCAAGGTGATCTTTGGTGGGCTCTAGTTATTATTCTGATTCTACACTTTTGTGCAATGAATACTTCTCTCTTAATGATTAGTGACCCAAAAATATGATGCGATATGAAAGCAGTGAATGAAAATACGTACAGTAGTCTAATTTCCTGATACACCAAAATTTGCAGTAACACTAATACATAAGTAGGTGAACCTGTTTCAGCAGATCATTAATGTATTTCTTCAAATTCAATTTCTCAACAATGCACACACCTAGAATTTTGAATATTCTGCCTTAGCCACATACTTCTGTTCAAAGTCTATATATAGTCAATGGTATTATGCCATTTGCTGTACAGAATTGTATATGCTGTATTTTCCTAAGATTTAATGAGTCCATTTGCAGAGAACTATCTAATAATTTTCTGAAAGACAATATTTAAATTTTCCTCAGCTGATTATTGTTCGTTGGGTATGATCACTATACTTCTATCATCAGATAAAACTAGCTTTGCATCTTCATGAATATAGTGGCAAGTCATTCAGATATATTAAGAACAATAAAGGCCCCAAGACTGAACCATGTGGGACACCATTCTTGATACCTATCCACTCAGAGGACTCTGCTGACTTTTTGCACACTACCTTATTGTTAATTTCAACCTTCTGCATTGTTCCAGTTAAATATGAATTAAACCATTTGTGCACTGTCCCACTCATACCACAATACTTAAGCTTATCTAGGTTAATTTCATTATTAATGCAGTCAAAAGCCTTTGAGAGATCACAAAGTATCACAGTGGGTGATACTTGGTTATTCAATGCGTTTAAAATTTTGTCAGTGAAAGCATATATAGTATTTTATGTTGAAAAGCCTTTCTGAAAACCAAACTGACATTTCATTAGTACTTCATTTTTACAAATATGTGATGGAACTCATGAATACATTACTGTCTCCAGAATTTTGGATATAGCTCTCAGAAGTGAGATTAGGTGGTAGTTGTTAGCATCAGACCTATCCCCTTTTTTATGCAATGGTTTAACAATAGTGTATTTCACTCTATCTGGAAAAATGCACTGTATCAGTGAGCTACCACATATGTGGCTGAGAATCCTACTTATCCATCTGGAAAAAGCTTTTAGTACTCTGTTGGAAATGACATCAATTCAATATGAGCTTTTAATTTTGAGTGGATTTATTATTTTCCTAACTTCAGGAGAGGAGGTGGGTTGTATTTCAGTTTTATCAAATTGCATATGTATTATCTCTTCCACACACTACCTTGCATTTTCTAGTGAATAAGTGGCTCCTATCTCCTCTACAACACTAAAAAAATTATTATTAAAAGTATTTTTTACTTTTGACTTTTTAACACACTTTACATTGAGTCTACCACATGAAAGCAAGAATTAAGCCAACTTTTGTATGGTTCATTGCAGATGCTATTTTTACCAAGTCACACTCAATATTGTAGCCCTGATCCCTATCAATGGTTTCCTATTCCACTCATTAACACAACATGAACCTGCTTTGTAAAACCCGTGCACAATGATCCTAATACTCTATAGCTTGGCTAAGACATTAACTAGGCTTGGAAAAGCTTGTGCCCTGGTAGCTGTCACATAATTTTTCATGCAATATCTGGTCCACACCTCTTACAGGGTTACTATGTAACAGAACTTTCCTCCTACTTTCTACTTTTTTGTTGGTTTTCTGGTGGAAATGTGCTGTGTGCTAACTAAACTTACATCTACCTGGGTGTCTTCCTTAGTTAACTGAGGTAGCAGGGCAAATCTATCATTCATGCCAATGTTGAAACTGTCAGATAACAGTACTGTCCTTTCTGTGGCCCCTGTCCCTTCTTACCATTTCCCACCTGTCTTCACCCTTCTGCCCCCTTATCAATTTCTCCCTACATTTTCCAGTTCAGCCTTAAGGCCTTTAACATCTCCATTCTGTCTAGCTATTTTCCTGTCCCTTGAACCTTGAACGTACTCTACAATACCATGGGAGAGACCCATTTACTTCACCAATTCCCACACCACTACGTCCCCCCCCCCCCCCAATGTAACCACCTGTCACAACAGCTGCATAGAACCCCAGATCTAACTTTCCTAAGTTTTTTTGTCCGAGAAATACTTTGAAACAAATGAAACCTTCAATACATAATATTGAATACTCCAAGTTGCCTACTGTGTAATGTTAAATTGACAGTTATTACAGAATCAACTACTCTACCTTCACGTGCTTGGTATTAAAGTGTGTGCGGTCTGTGCCAGGCCTGTTCTACTTGCAGATATATACCCACACCTGACATTTTCTTTGTGTTGGAGTGAAATGGCTTGCACTACATAAATGCACTTCGTAAACTTAGGTACAAAATCTTGACCCACAATTTAACCATTTCCTGTGTTGATTTTATCAGAAGTCATATGGGTGTCAAGGTATGTTGAATAATATTACATGGTAAATTGTAAACATAACCTGTGATTTTCAGGAACGTTTCATATTGTGTACTGTTATATCGTCAGCTGTAAGGTTAACTGCGCTGTTCAGAAATCTTGGCCACAATATCCTCATTCAGAACTAACGCTTCCCAAATTTCGGTGTATATTTATGTGGAAAAGGCATATTTTGAGAAGTACCAAAGGCTTGAAAAGATTTTCCTACTTCACTAGTGTTTCAAATAAGTAATAAATCGACTTTTGTGATTTACAGTTACTGTGAATAAGTGACATCATGTCATATTCGTTCTCTCTTTTATTAGAAGTTTGCACTGTCTGCATAAATCTTAAAATAACCTACTGGCGAACTTTATTAGAAATGCTAACTTGAAAAGCAGTTCAGAGAAGTAGTAAAGCAAATGATACTACATGGTTGTAGAAACCCTTTAAAGTTTCAAACTTCTATGATGTATATATGAAGACTAAAGGGATGAATAAAATTTGTACCAAGGCTGGCATTCGAACATGTCTCCTGCTCCTGGCAGATGCACTTACCACTTTGCAATTGCACAAGGCCACTGTGCCAGGGTGGTGTAGTGGTTAGCATACCTGCCTAGTGAACTGGAGCACTGGGTGCTAATCCCAACCTTACTAGCCAACAGTGAAAATGTAATGAGATGAAAAAATCTTACTTACACTGATGCTGATAACGAAAACATTTAATTGCAACCATATTTTATTAGCATTCATTTTTTTGTTCATTGCAACAGGGGGAAGAGGGAAGGAGGAGTGGAGTATGTTTCGTTTAAGCATAATTTCTCTGTTAAAAGCTGTGTTCTGTTCGTCTGCCTGCTTAGCTGGGTGGTAATGTGCTCGCCTCCCATCCAATGGACCTGTGTTCGATCCCTGGCCAGGTTGGAGATTTTCTACGCTCGGGGGCTGTGTGTTGTGTTGTCCTCATCATTTCATCCTCAGCACCGGCGCGCAAGTCGCCAAATGTGGCTTCTACTGAAATAAGAGTTGCACTTAGTGGCTGAACTTCACCAAATGGGCCTTTTGGCCAACGATGCCATACTCATTTCCATTTGCGTTTTGTTCATGTGCTGGAAGGCCATGTTACTGAAGAGCAGTTACTGTGTGTGGTCATTGTAATTCCTGTGATCCAATATGCTTCACAAATCTGTAAAAAGCGCTGACAACTTTCGCTAAATTTACAGACAGGCTACACTGAAATTGCAAAGGCAGCCAGTATACTAGTAAGGCATACAGACTGTATAATGGCTTTGAAATTGGAGACCAGGACAAGCTTGAGGCTTCTCACATATGTTGTATATCTTATGTCTTCATTCCTGGTTGAATCGTAAGACATTCCATGGGCTTTGCTATATCCATGATCTGGCAAGAACCATCAAACCATGTGAGCTTAATGAGCTAGTGGGAGATCTAGAACTGCTTAATGGCAACGCTGAATTGTTGGTGTCAAGACCACAATGTACAGGGACTAATGGCAGGTATGGGTGTTACCTATAAATGTGATCAGTGGAGATCGTTCATTGGTTTCTAAAAAGTAAATCTCATTTATGTATTATTGCATAATGACAACATGTTACCATCGATCCCAATTAAGTATGCACCTTGCATTAAAAGAGGCACAACATGAAACAATTGTTACTGCTATTGAAGTATGACAGGTTTAATGGCAGATTTCCTGGAACCTGAAAGTCATAGGTATATTACTCAGGATACAACATAGCTACACCAAATTCTGTTGCTTCCTGTGCCTCTGGGATAACTGCACCAAAACACTTCATTATAAGAAGGAAGACTGGCCTAAGCGACAATCACTTCAACCAGTGTCTTGCATGTTATGCACGAACCACTTGTAGAGTCCAAAAACATAATTCTCGTTGCTCTTCATCTCAAATTTGGCTTAGTGAAAACTTCGTTAAGACCATGGACAAAATTGGGGAGTCCTCACATACTCAAACTGAACAAACCTGAGCATTTCGACATCATTCTGATAGGTCAGGGAAACTTAGGTTGGGATTCCATTATTAAAGTGTCGGCAAACTTTCTATGAAATAAGAGGGCAGAAAACTAAAAGGATCCTGTGGGGGAAATTTTCTGCACTGCTACATTAGACTGAAATGCAACATGACCTTAAAGTTAAATTTCCTAGATTCTCAGCTGTACTTCTTTCCTGGCAATTGTGGTGGCGTAATCGATGCACATGGAGAATGCTTCCAAAAGCAAATTTTGGACATGAAAATAAGATACTAGGGTACGTTGAGTGCACCAGTGTTAGTCGATTACTCCTGAACACTAGTCAGGGAATCACCAGGATAAAACTTCAAATGCTGGGCTAAGGTGTTATGCCTTCAGTGACCTTTCTCCAAGACATTACCCCCCAAGGTAAATACTTGCATGAGCTAGTATAGGCAATAACGTAAAGTTATTATGACTTCAAAACGGGAGCTAACCTTGCATTTTCATTAGCATTTTCGTTACCAGCACATCCGAAAACATAACGATTAGCTGTTGTTATGCAAGTTAGAGAGAAAAAACAGAGTGAATCACTTAGAAGTTCCACAGCAAATATTGGAAAGTGCTTAATGTGCTGTTTGCACAGAATGGGGCTCTTACTGTTCGCCAATCAACAGATTGTAATAATACTTGGAGAACGTATTTTTTGTGCAGACATAATTTTTTTAAATGGAACAATGCCTATTGGCATTAAGACTGAAAGTAGGGTAAGTTAGAATGTCTGTGGTGTTCGTTGCAGGAGCCTGGTGAGAGTCATTTAAGGGATACCATATTGCACAAAGTTTCCACACTAACACTTGCTAATGCCATTCAACCTGCATAGTTGCTAGGTACGATGTCGTTACATTTGCTTACAATGTGTTGCGACTTGCTAGACAGTTTGTGACAGTCCAAGCAGTAGGTCGTGAGTGGGCGATAGGATTTACCTGTACAGAAAAAGTCAACATGCCCATGGTGTATGAAGCCTGTAGGAAGAATACACTTCATTCTTGTAAGATGTACGCTGCAGGATACCGCAGTACACGTCAACCATCTCGGCGGTTATTTATCAACCTCTCCAATCAGTTACATGAATGTGGTGGTGTGACACCCGGACAACATAACACATGGAAGGAAGCAGGTGATGACAGAAGATAGGGAAATTAATGTTCTTGCTGCAGTTGCAGATCATCTGCATGTTAGCGCCCACACAATCGCACTAAGAAGTGGCAGGAGTCAGACAAGTATTTTACACCTTCTCTGTCAGCATAGGCTCCATGCATATCACACCTCTCCATAAAGAGCTTCATGAAAACGATTATGTGAATCGTTTTAACTGCTGTATATGGGAATCAAGGCAGGATATCATAGCTGTATCGTATATATTCTGTAGTGATGAAGCCAAATTTACCGATCATGGCCAGGTAAGCCTTGAAACATGGGCTGTTGGTCTGTTGAGAACCACAGTTGGTTTCAGGTGGAGTGTAAACATGTGGTGAGGAATAGTGAACCATCTGCCTGTAAGCTGGTTTTTCATACACTAACACCAAATGCACACAGGTATCGCAGTCTCTTAACAGACTATCTTCCATGGATGCAGAAGACGTTCATCTGTAGACTAGGAAGAACCTGGGGTACCAACGTGATGTCTATCAAGACCATTGTGCATGAAGTACTACAGCATGTGTTCACGAATTGTTTCTAAATCGTTGGATTGGACTCGGAGGACCTGTACCTCAGCCAGCCTGTTCCCTGGATATGACGCCTGTAGACTTCTTTCTGCGGGGAAAAGGTGGAAGATGCTGTCTACAAGGACATACCAAGTACACCCAATAATATGCAATGACATTACTGCAACCTGCTCAAACATCTCCACTGAAATGCTGACATATGTGCAGCAGTCCTTCCATACCAGACTGAAAGTGTGCATTTCCCCAGCCAGTGGCCATTTTGAACATAACCTGTGATGGTCAGCTGCCTCGTGACTGGTCAGAATCCACAAAAGTAGTGTATGCACTTGTGTTGTCCGTTAATGTGAGGTACCGCTGATATTGTAAAAGTTTTGATGTGGAAACTTCTCAAAATACAATATTCCATACACGACTCGCACTAGAATGCTGCAACAAACACCATTGACAACCTAATTCACACTCAGTAGGCACTTTCCTATTTAAAAACGTGTATGCTTGCACAAAAATACACTAAGTATTCTTACAATCTGTTTATTGGCTAAAATTACAAACACCTGACTATCAATCCATTCCATGAAAGCCAAACATCAAATAGCACTTTACATTTCTGCAATATTTGTGGTGCAAATTCTCGAAGTAATAAAACTTGTACAAACTGTACCCTGTTGTAGTAGTACCTCGTTTTTGTCTATAAATTACATTCCAAAAGACTACTGATAATATTTGCAGCACATCATATACAAGAGGAGTCAGACAAAAGGATAGGGTCTAATGACTGTTGGCAGTTCTTATGTTTGGCAAGTAATGGTAGGCCTTAGGGAAGTGACAGCAAGGGATGGGAGAGAACACCAGGTACACTCAGTGAGTGAGTGGGTCTGGAGGTCTGTCAGCGTGTTGAACAGGCTGTTCTGGCAGCCATTGAGTGAACAGAGAGATTGTGGAGCACATTGGAACACACTATGCCAGTCATCTGGGCTCCAAAGTCATACTTAGATCATTCCAGCAACTAGGAGACATGGTTAAGAATAATGGTCTTGCTCATTGAGTTTAAACGAATCTCACAATCTACAGCATTGTCCCCAGAACAGGCCAAAGACCAACAGATCATACCGCCCCCCTTCCCACCCCCCCCCCTCCGGTTCTTAGTCGAATGACAGGCTTGAAACAGACTCTGAGGGTTCTGTGACAAACTAGGCTGTGACTTCGTAGACTTGCACCAGTGTGTTCAATGTTGTAGAGTAACTGAAAATGGGTCAGATGTGCATTTCACATCAGAGGTAACTACCCAACTAGCTGATTGTGTGTGAGGTGCAAACAAGTTTTTTCTCTTTTTGTAGAAGAGGCATCTCTTCATCCAGCCCAGGTAATGAGAACTGTGCAAAACCCAGAAGTATCAGTGTAAGATCCAAAGAAATGTCTCCTGCAGATGGGAGTATCAAAATTCTACTGGTTAACTTCTGAAGCAACAAAGTACCAGAGTTTCAAGCACTTCTGAAAAGCACTGAACATCACATAATATTAGGCACAGAAGGCTGATTAAAACCAGAAGTTGACAAGGAACTTGTCTACTGAGATAAAAGTTGAAGTCAAATGTGAGATCGTTTGGGCAAGACTCGGCACCAAGGGGGCAAGAAATTATAAAAAGGTTCTTTTATCGACCACCAAATCATCCTGCTGCAGTAACCAAAAACTTTGGAGAAAACCTCAGTTCACATGTACGTAAGTTCACTGATACTGGTAGCGTTGGAGGAGACTTCAATCATCCAACAGTCAATTGGGATAATTTTAGTTTCGTTACTGCTGGCAAAACTTCCTCAGATATTTACTAAATGCTTTTTCTGAAAACTAACTGCAACAGACAGTTGAGAACTGCTCTCACGATGGTAATATATTAGATCCAATGGCAGCAAACAGATCTGACTTCTTTGAGGAAGTCCACATCGGAAGTGGCATCTATGATCATGAACCAACTACAGCAACAATGAATACCAAAACAGAAAGGGCAATAGAAACAATTGGAAAGATTTATCATCAGCAAACTAGACAGATGAACAATAGTGTCATAGCTAAATGAGCAACTTTAAACTTTTAGCCCCAGACAGGAGCATATAGCGGAACTGTGGCTGAAGTTTACAAGAATAGTTGACCATGCTCTGTATATATACATATCCAGCAAGACAGTTCCATGATACATAGTCACTGTAGAGGAACAGAGGCTGCTACATAATAGGTATAAAATCAAGCATCAGGGGGATGGGGGAGGGGGGGGGGAGAGCGAGAGCGAGGGATTGTGTGTGTGTGTGTGTGTGTGTGCGTGTGTGTGTGTGTGTGTGTGTGTGTGTGTGTGTGTGTGTGTGTGTGTGTACACTGAATGAAACGCATTTGGCAATCAAGAGAGCAATATGTGGAGGCATCGGTGACTACTGAAGCAGAATATTGTTAAATGAACTCGCACAAAATACAATTTGTCACATGTAAAGACCGGTAGTGGCACCAAAGTTAGTGTCCAGGCACTTAGGGATGAGGCTGTAAATGAAACTCGGTAGCAATACAAAGCAGAAAAGCTCAACTATATTTTCGAAACGTTCCTATAAAAAGGAAAGCCCAGGAGTATTGCCCCAATTTTACTCTTGTACAGCTGAAAACATAAGTTACAGATATTTGTGTCAGTGACGTCGAGAAACAGGTGAAATAGTTAAAACAGAAGAAAACTGCAGGTCCCAGTGGAATCCCTGTCATATTCTATACCCTTTTTATGGCTGAGTTAGCCCGTCTGTTACCTATAATCTGTTGAAATTACCTTGAACAAACAGTAGTGCACATTAGCGGGAAGAAAGCACGTATTACTCCTGTCTACAAGAAGGGTAGCAGAAGAGGTCTACAAAACTATCGTCCAGTATCTTTGACATCGATTTGTTGTAGAATCTTAGAACATATTCTGAGCTTAGATATAATGAAGTATCTCAAACAGAAAGGCATCCTTCATGCCAACCAGCATGCAGTCCAAAAACGTAGATCATATGAAACCACTTGCACTTGTCTCACATGACTTCTTGAAATCAATGGATGAAGGCAGTTGGGTAGATGCAGCATTCACTCAGTCCCATACCTACACTTATCAAAAGTACGATCATATGTGGTATCAGACTTAATATGTGACTGGATCGAGGATTTCTTGGCAGGGAGGACACAGTATTTTATCTCAGATGTCAAGTCCACCGGCAAATAAAGAAATAATTTGTGTACCCCAGGGAATTGTGTTGGGTCCTTTGCTGTTAATGCTGTTCTATAGAGGAATTTAAACAATAACATTTCCTGTGCTCCATACATAAATAAAACAGGAAAAACGCTAAAAATTGATAGAGGGATGTACCCTCTGCCATGCACTTCAGTGGTTTTCAGAGCATAGATGTAGATATGACTTAATGTCATGGCCACACAACTGTCAATGCTTTATAAAACTGCCATCAATGAAACCTTTCAAAACTGTACTGAAGAGAGGAATTAAAGATGGTGCAGACCCTTTATTATTGGTATGCGTACAATGTCTGAAAGCTTCTTAAGAAGGCATCCCTACTGAAAAGGGGCACAACCGAAAGATACGCTAATGTTAATTGAAAATGACTTGGTTACCAAAATGTTATCAGAAAAGCAATACACAGTGCCTCCAATAATTATCAAAGAATATACTATTGCAGGATCTCTCCCAGTACCCTAAGAAATTCTAGCAATATGCAAAGGTAGTAAATAGCAGAAAGTCAAGATATTATTGAGGCAAGAGCAAAAAAGTAAAAACAAACGAAAAGAAAAAGTTGATTTGTATGTGTATAATATACAATCAGGCTGTTTTTCAAAAGTTTTATTTTCTGAACTAGTTCACAATCTATGCATGCTCATCGTGAGATCGACCATGTGCACTAGCTGCTACAGCTGCAGCCAGCCACGGAACTACGATATTTTCGAATTGGGACAAAAACTTGATAGTGGCGCCGCCGCCCCCGCCGAATTCAAACGTGTATATTTTGTAATAGAAGCCATCAAACCAATATTCAGGGCAGTGGAAATTATAATGTCCTGTGGTGCTTATCCTGCTCTGTCGGCTGGTTTGACATTCTCTCCCATTAAAAAACTCAATTGACACTGCGTGAGATTATTTTGAGTGGGAGAATAAAACTCTTCAGAAAATCTGTACTCTATGTTGACTATTAGCTAATAATTTTCTCTTTTGTATGACATAAAGTTAAATATAGGAAACGTAAAAGCAGTAAAGACGAGAAAAGCAAGACAGTACACATTTCTTCAATCCTGAGATCCCAACATTTTCCCCTCTAATCCTGTTACAGCTTTACAGAGCATAGTTTTTCTGTGAAAGAATCGATTATTTCGGCAAAGTTCGTCAAACCTTTTTCTACGTGAAACATCAAAATGTTATCTAATGCTGAGAAAGCTGTTAATACAAATAGCACTCAAGACTGGTGTGGTTTCTCGGTTTGATTACATCTGTTTTGTCATTGTCTGCTAGATAAAACGAAATAGGCTTTTGTAATATTACAGCAGTTGTAAAACGCGCCAAATAAGCGAGACTGTTTCTGCGTAAATCGTCATTTTTATCTGTGCCGTTTACATAAATTACACGACAGAAAATAATTCACGAAGTACCAACATCAAATGCCTATTATGCCTACTATAAGAAAAAAGTTTTATTCTAGGGAATAATTTCACTATTCATTCATACGCACCAGTTTCTCAAGTACGAAATTCTTATAAGTTTGGAATCGTCATATTCTTGCATATAATTTGGGTGCTGTTCCTGCTTCTTCTCCTTCCTCATTCTAACAATCAGTAATATCATTAATTTTGTAACTAATCCTGCCATGATCAAAACTTAGTCTCCAGTGAACATCACTAACCCTTCCAGAAATACCGGTTTAGTTATCTCGCGTTTATTCTACCGTTAGGCATTATTACATGTTCCCACAACGCGTTTTCCTCGCTATTCCGAGAACAGAATTAGTAGCTGCTAACTGGAAACTGTTCAACTGGGCTTCAGTAGTGCAGCGATCTGTCAAATATTTTCTTGGATACGCTGAGAAGATAACATGTAATATTTCTTACCTGTTAGTCGTTTAGTTCCACTCTGGCAGTCTGAATCTTCGTCTGCAGGAAAATTTTGTTTCTAGGTGAGACTGAGATTCCCCTGGAAGAGACATCACGTACACTTTGCACACATTAAAAAATCAACTTACCATTCGTTCTGAAATCAGCTTAGAATGTGTTTGAAAATGTTCAAAAACCTACAGGGCTGCGTTTCAAAATCATGTGAACAATCGATAAACCAACGTACGCTGGATGCTAGGAGCTTTGTGAAACAAGGTTTTTCACTTCAAGAAAATGAATTTGGCGCCCTCTGAAATTGCCACCCGGGGCAGATGCAAATTCCCCCCCCCTCCCACCACACCTAACTCCAGCCCTGGCTACACGCATGGTGGTTTCACTGCCTGTTTGTATCCATGACAAATTCGCTTTGTTAGTGTATATTTCGCAGGTTGTATGTATACATACATACATAAGTACGTACGTACGTACACACACAGTATTTAGTTGCATTCGAAATAAAGTGCTGCTGAATACTTAGTATGTATATCCTGCAAAACATATATTATTATAATGCATTTGTAAGGGATACAACAAGGCAATGCAAACACCATGCCCATAGCGTTGAGCTCCATATGCTCCAGATACTGTGTCTGTGCCATCGCTTTATCACAATTCATTTGAAGTGACTTGAAAACTTGTTGCTGGTACACAAAATATGTAGTCCCAGTTTTCAATGAAGCTGCTGATTGTATATTGGCTATAGCCACATAAATTGTCAGTTTGAATCACTGTTGCAACTAGTCACTCCTAGTGGCTACAACGAAGTATGTAGGATTAGTCTTCATATGTTTTGGAGGAAAGTTGTCACTATTCAATGTAAGTACAGTAACAAAGATGAGCGATGGGGTAATCACTAGTAGTGGAGCTGAGAAGCAGTTCAGACTGTTAAAACTGAGGTCTCTAGATCTGGCACAATCCCTATAGATCCCAGGCACAATTTACGAGTAAACAGCTCCGGTCTTGACTTAGAATTCAACAAATACCCCTTTAAGAAAGAACCTTACCCTGCAACTGAAAAAGGACATGTCACATCAGTGTATAAGAAAGGAACCACAGCTGTTCTGACCAGCTTCTATCCGATATTCACTAAGTCTACTTGCAGAAGAGTTGTACAACCAAGTCTTACTTCAAACGTTATGATGTTTTTCTAGTAAACTTTTTTTCTTTCAAACCAACACAGATTACGAAAATGTATATGAATAACTCTTCATAGGCAAAAACAGTCATGTCGATTCGATGTTTCTAGAGTTTTCGAAAGCCCTTGATTCCTTTCCCTCAGATCAATTGCTACACGAAATATATTTGACATAGTATAGTATTGTTCGGTTCGATCTTGACAGTATAATTCGTATATGTCTTAGCAGTTAATCACTTCTTTTCTGCATAAAGTACATTAATTTTCATTGGGATAAAAGGATTTAAAGCAAAACGCTTATGTGGTCTCGATTCCCTTTAAGTTAAATTTCCGAACTACGACTGAAACGGAAGTCAGTTCCTCAGAGTTTGACATCGTTCATGGGTAGAGGTTTGTTTGCTATCTTCCTTTATAAGCTTTGATATGACAACAAAAATACACTGTGCCTGTGGTGTTGTAAGCGGTTTAAGGAAGAAACATTTGTTTATATGCATGTTTCCAGACTCAGAAAGTTAGAAGTAGTGTCAAATTTTATTTAATATTCTGACTTTAACTCGAATATAGGAGGATAATGATGTGCAACTGATTATTTTGATAGGAAAGATGCACTTTAGTACATTGCTCTCAACAAATAGTGTTGTTAAGTGAAGATACGCTGTTGAAAAGCAGTAAATGTAATGTCTTACTTGATTGGCAATTTTCTGTTTCCGCCAAAGCCTCAGTTATGAAGCTGTGAAGTCGACGTTCCAGGCTTTCTTTGAAGTGGTTGGAGTGTTGTGATCATCATATAATTTAAGCATATGAACCGTGTGTAAAATGGCTGGGCCACAACACACATTTCCCACAGGATTCCCAAACCCACAGCAAGGTCCCATGAGAAACCAGTTCGGAGCCGGCCCCCAGATGGCTAGCCTCATGGCTTCCAGTCAACAAGCAGGTATACTGTTGTCAGCCTCATCTTCGTTTTGTAAGAAACAATTACGTGGACGGAATCATTAATTTATTTGACCAAGAATAATTTTACGACATAGAAATCGTCACCTTAGTACAAAGGAAAAACGTGATCTGTATGTGTTGACATATTAATACAAACATGTTTGATAAGAATACTACTGCTGTTGATTTGGTAACTTGGAAACAAAACCTGCGATTGTCAAGACGTTAATACTTTGCTTGGATTTCCATTATGTCATGCAAGTCTTAGTAAATTTGGATTTTAATTATGTTTACCCATGATAACCACAAAATAATTCTAATTTATTATGTAAGTTCAGTATTATTAGTTAATACTAGATTAGTGAACATTTAAATGGAACTTGCTTGTTAAGGTAGAAGAATTGTTCCAGGAAGTTTTGTGTAATAGCTTACTTGACACTGGATCATTTTGCGTATTGACAATGTGCTGTCAGTTTGCAACCTCTCAGGAATATAAGGCCTGCATACAATATTGTTACATGGACAACACACATCTACAGGTTGAACTTCTCCACTATGTTTGAAGTGCACTACACACCAAAAAGTCATGTGCATGAAATGTTATTTCTATAGTTGTAGGATTTATTTATTCCTTCCAACATATCATTACTGCTATAGTCCTTGGCTTTGTTTTTCTTTCAACAAATGAATTGTTGTTGGTGTCAGAGTATTTGTGAGTACTGCAAGGACAGTCAAAAATTTTTGAATTTTGCTTTCTTCTGGAATATTAAACAATGATAGTTTGTGTGTCTTAACATGAGAATCAAGCAGAACTGTACCCTTTGTTTGTAAATAAACAAAAAACACCACCAGATCCACATTGGTATTTTCTTCAGTGACACTTGGTGTTGGCAAGTTACAAAAGTCAACATTGTCATTCTGTTATGTTCACACCATACCCAAGTTCTTGGGTATGTGTAAAAACAAATTTGATTTTTAATCTTTTCAAGTGAGTTGAATTATCTCCACAGGAATTGTAGGACTGTGTACTTTAATTCATCAGATGGCTTCATTTGTAGGTTTAGTGCCATTTACATTGTGACAGTTGTAGTTTCATGCATCCTTAAGGAATGTATCAGCTTTCCCTGTTAAAATTGTTTTGGTGATTACCCTTGATAACATTTCGTCATTGTGGTCTTGCCCAAAGTTCTGCACCCACTACCACATCACTGTGGGATTTGTAACTTACTGTAGTCCACCTGTTGCAGGTAATTTGGTCAGGTTGAGATGTTTAAGTGTAATGAACATGAATGTTTTATCACAGCTTATTGCAGATAGATATTTTGGCTAGAGTGTGATAGTGCGACCACCCTCCTGAAGTATTGTTACAGTGACAAATTGCTCCATAGAGCAGCCTGCGGTCTAGGTTAGGTTTCGAGGTGACAAATTGGTTGACTTGACATAGTCACAGATGTTGATATGAATTCAATTTGTGTTAATAGATGGATCCAACTTACAGGATAGTGCTGTTTGCTCCAAACTTAACCTATCTTTCACTATGAACAACTGTTAGGTAAATTTAGAAGAAATGCTGTCGGACAGAATAGACAGTTCTCAAGAGTATTTTGATGCAAATTACATATTTTGTGCATTAACTATGAAGAAAATATGGTTATAGGGGAGAACTTCGTAACTCTCACCAGATACTGTCAGTAAATCGTTAATTAACATACTGTGTCCTCAGTGAAATTCATGCAAATCTTTTATTGAATTTGAGTGACAGGGACCATTGGGCAAGGCAAGGGACCTTCATTTGGGAAGAGTGATGTTACCACCAAGCCCACCAGATTTAATTTTTCTGTAAAACCCAAATTTGACTGCAGTGAGGTTTTTAAGGTAAATCTAAGTGTAGTTTGGAAGGTAGAAGATAAGGTACTGGCAGTTCAAGTAAAGTTGTGAGGACAGGCTGTGAGTCGTGCTTGCCTAGCTCCGACGGTAGAGCACTTACTCGGAAAAGGCAAAGGTCCTGAGTTTGAGACTTGGTCCAGCACACAGTTTTAATCTGCCAGGTTGTTTTCCTAATTTAAGTGTATATTGAAGGTCTATGGTAATGGGAATTTGAGGTGGTGCAATTGTTACAAGAGACGGGAAACTTAAATCCCCAGAAATCGAAATTCAGGCTGCACATCAGATTGTTGGGGAAGACTCAGTATCGAGGGTGGTAATAAACGTGTGGCTCCTTGAAGCTTTCTTTGTATTATGAGACTCAACCCAGATGCAAAAGACAACTTTAGAGCAAGTGTCAGTTTCCCGGTAATACTGTCATGTAACAGTAAGTTTCTATAATTACAGTTTTATAGATTGTATGTGTGACAAAACATCCTGCAAACCATTATTAATTGGCCTGTCTGAAAGTCAATCAGTGGAAGATAGTTTGGAGCTCCCTATTGATGGAAGTATATTACACTTAATGGCAACAATCTTTGAAGTCCATAGTGAAACTGGTATCAGTGACCATGAGGCAGTAGTTGGAGTAATAATTACTAAAGTGCAGCTAAAACAAGTTGGCAGTTTTACGTGATTAGTAAGTTAGATAAAGAGGCAATTGTGCTACATCTCAAAGAGGAGTTAAAAACATTTACCTCTGGGCAGTAGCATGTGGAAGAACTGTGACTGAAGTTTAAAAGAATAATTGACCATGCACTGGAGGATGGATATGTACCTAGTAGATTGGTTCATGACTATAGGGTCTCACTTTGGTATACAGTTAGTGTAAAGAATTGACGACTACTGCATAATATGTGTAAATTAAAGTGAAGCAAGTGCTATAGATACGAAGATGCTGAATGAAACACGTATGATTGTCAAGAGGGCATTGTGTGAAACTTTCAGTGATTATCAGAGTGAAAGATCTCTAACGAAACTCAAAGAAATTTTGATCTTACGTAAAGGCTGTCAATGGCACAAAATTTAGTGTCCAGACATTGATAGATGATGACTGAAGCTGAGGGTAGCAAAGCTAAGCCAGAAATGCTGAACTCCATTTTTTAAAGTTTGTTTACTTAGGAAGCTGCAGATTCACTATGACAGTTTACTTGAACTCTCACTACTGGGGTAATAAGTGAGGTAGCTGTTGGTGTTGGTGACTTCAAGACCCAGGAAAAATCACTAACTTAGACTCCAGGTGCAATTGATTCCCTGTTCAGTTCTCCACAGAGTTAATCATGTTTTAACCATAATATACTGCAGATCCCTTCAACAAAGTACTGTGCTCAATGATTGGGAAAAGCAATTACGTGAATTGTTCAGTACCACTTTGCCAACTCACAACCTATCTCCTTTCAATGTAACCTAGACCTATAAGTCCACTAAGGATCAGTATGCCACCTCACATAATGATTTGTATTTACATTCATTTGCTTTGCCAACTCACCTTAACCTAGACATTAGGTTACAGTATAGATAAGTGTATCATCACAACGTACATTCTAAAAATTCACACACATCCAAAAGAAATATTGTCAGTGTTCTGTTCTGTCTTCCACTTGCATCACATTGTACTCCACATCATCATTACATTACTAGTCGTAGCCAACATCTGGCATAAGTACTTCAGTTCATCCAAAACAAGTACAGGTCTCACCTATTGACAAGAGGGGTAACAGAAGTGATCCACAAAATTACCATCCAATCTCATTAATGTCTCTTTGTTGTAGAGTCCTAGAACAATTCTCGACCTCAAACAGAATGCAGTATCTTGAACAGAATGACTTCTTGCATGTCAACTAGTGTGGATTCAGGAAACCTAGATCATGCAAAACATGCCTTGTGCTTTTCTCACATGACATTTTGAAAGCATGGATCAAAGCAGTCGGGTAGATACAGTATTTGCTGTCATCCAAAAGGCATGTGACTCAATACCACTCAAACATTTATTAACAAAACTGTGGTTCTGTTGGGTATGAAACAAAATTTGTAACTAAGTTGAGGATTTCTTGTAAGTAGGATGCAATATGTTGTCTTGGATGGATTCATTGACAAAAGTTGAAGCAACTTAAGGTGGAAGTGTGTTGGGACTGCTGCTGTTCTTGTTGTATATTAATGACAATATATATTGTAGCTTCAGACTTTTGGCAGATAATGCAGGTATCTCTAATGAAATAGTGTCAGACAGAAGCTGCAGAAATATTCAGTCAGATATTGATAAGATTCATAAATGTACAAATATTGGCAACTTGCTTTAAATGTACAGAAGTATAAAATTCGGCACTTCACAGGAGGATAAAATGTGGTATCCAATGACAAAAATATCAACGATTCACAGTTAAAAATCAGTTAACTCTTCAAATACTGGGTGTAACAATTTGTAGGGATGTGAAATGGGATGACCACATAACCTCAGTGATAGGAAAATGGTTGGCAGGCTTTGATTAATTGCTAGTATACAGGGATAATGCTCTCAGCCTACAAAGAGTTAGCTTACAAATAATTTGTGCATTCCATCTTATAATATTACTCAACTATTTCATCCGCCCCTGGTAGCTTAATGGTCATCGTGACAGATTGTCAATCCACTGGGCCCGGGTTCGATTCCTGGCTGGTTCGGGGGATTTTCTCTGCCCAGGGACTGGGTGTTGTGCTGTCCTCATCATCCTCATTGACTGCAGGTGGCTGAAGTTGCTTCAAATTGAAAGACCGGCACCCGGCGAATAGTCTGCCCGACGAGAGCCCCTAGTCATACAGTTAAAAAAAACTCAACTGTTTGGCTGCCGTACCAAGTAGGATTAACAGGGGATGTTGAATTTATAAACACAAGGGGTGCACGAATGACCACAGGTTGGTGTGATTCTGGGGAGAGTGCTGAAAATTCTGAATTGGCAGACTATTGAAGTCAGCACAAGTTGTCGTGGAAGCTTAGAAAATTTCCAGAACAAGTATTATGTGAAGAATCTAGAGGTACTCTGCAGTTCCCCTATGTATTGCTTTTGTAGTGATCACGAGATGAAGATTAGATACTTACAGCACAGTCATTTAAGTAGTCATTCTTCTTGCGATTCCTGTTTGACTGGAATGTGAAAAATGCTTAAATGTGTTATCAAGCCAAGTACCTTCTGCCATGAACTTAAGTGCTTTGCAGAGTATGAATATAGATGTACGTGTGTATCATCATCGTAGAGAATAATGAGCACTTACTCATATTGTATAATGTGTTACACTTCTGGAAAACCAGGTAGGCATTCAGAATTGTTTAAAGTATTATGCTTACCAGTCTGGCACATATTTCAAATACATGGTGATTAAAATTAAAATAACACCACTGGTCAGAATGATGACAAATAGCAACGGAATATAATCGGAGAAGGGGTAAAACGAATGGCAGAAGAAAAATAAATAGTTCAAAAATGTAGAAATAGGTGGCGCTGTAAGCATCATAATCTTAGAGTAGTAGACTACAAATGACAAATGAATCATACAACAATGCCTAAGGTGTACATTTGATATTAAAAAAACTGTACTACTCAGTGTACATGGGTGTACAGGTGTGATACTGTTACTTATGTAAGCCCATCCACCACGGAAACCCCCCTGTGGGTCTGGGGGTAAGAATAGGCCTTAGGTATTCCTGTGTGTCGTAATATATGGTGGTCCCTGTAGGGTTTGATGTCCATTGTTCAAAATTTTTACCAAGAGTGAACCAATTGGGGAAGGATGCCTTACATGATGCATTGTCAGTCATGCCTTGAGATCTGTAGCCTGTTTTCTCGTCGTCGCATTGCAGACCCGCTCATTCTCCATCTCTTGGGTGAGGAGACCTTCCTGGGTGCATATTCCACCATGCACTATGCAGTGTCACCTTCTGTGCTCATGGTGACCATGGACTTCTTTGTATCTGATAACCAGCACAGTAGCTAGTCCATTGTGATGGGGCCACCATTATCCTGTTGGTTGTAGCCCACTGACAACACAAGGATCGATCTGCTGATGCCTGTTCTGTTAACTCCCCATGTATGCTAAGGAGTAGATGCCTGTCACCCTGGGACATCGGACTCCCGGCAATGGCCATCCTGACAGGTGGTCACTGCTGCAGCTGGGTGGTGCCCATGGGGGGGGGGGGGCCCTGGTTGGAGTGGGTGGCATCAGGGCGGATGATGCGCGAAGAAGCGTACCACATCATCACTTGCTGGTGATCATACACCAGCAGTCTTTAAGCATTTTAAGTCTCAGTACAGTGCAAGGAAGTAGGACCTTAAATCATTCGCCTCCCTGGCCACACCATGGGAGGAACACCAGGCTAAGGTTGGCAGCGAACCTTACCCAACCCAGTACCTCGTATATACAAGAACTGATGGGGTCTCCTTTGTTTCGATGAAACCACAGTTTTTTGTAGACCATTTAGAAGACAAGTTTGGAGAGGTGGAGGGCTTGTCCAAAATGCAGGCAGGGTTAGTCTTAATAAAAACAGCATCCTGCCCAGTCACGGGCATTACTCGCTTGTGACAAGCTGGGGGATGTTTCCATTACCATCACGCCCCGTAAGAGCTTAAATATGGTCCAAGGTATTATATTCCACAGGGACCTTCTTTTGCAGTTTGACGATGAGCTGCGCACCAACTTGGAGAGACGAGGTGTTCACTTAGTCTGGTGCGCCCATCGGGGTCTGAGGGATAATCAGGTTACCAACGGTGCCTTCATCTTGGCCTTCGAGGGTGACACATTGCCCGAGAAGGTCAAAGTGATGGTATACTGCTGTGATGTAAAGCTGTATGTCCCTCCCCCTATGCAGTGCTTTAAGTGCTGGAAGTATGGCCATATATCTTCCCGCTATACTTAGTGTAACATGTCGAGATTGTGGACATCGATCACATCCCTATACTCTATCTGCCCGACCTCCCATCTGTATCGACTGCAGAGAGCATCATTCCCCTTGCTCACCAGACAGCAGGATTTTACAGCATGAAAGGAAAATCGTGGAATAAAAGGCCGTGGACCGACTGACCTACACTGAGGATAAGAGAAAATTTGAGCATCTACATGCTGTGACTATGACCTCTTATGCGGCCACTACGAGAACAGTTGTAGCCTCATATGTTCCGCAAATTCCGGTCAGCTCTCAGCTGGAAGACTACACCTGCCCCCTTGATGGTGGGGGGCACTTACATGCCCCTCCCCTCCCCCCCCTCCAACCTCAGGGGCACCAGTCCCCACTTCTCAGCAGCCGGATAAGTGTAAGTCTTCTTCGGCACCTCTCACTAGGAAGGAGACCTTTGGGTCACTCACTTCCCAGGCTTTTGCTAGTGGGGAAGATGGCTCCTGCCAGTGACTGAAGTGCCCAAAAGTAGCTGGTTGTAGGGTTTTACGATCCTCAGTCCCGGAGACTGAATCAGCCTATCCCTCCCAGCCAGTGAAACCCAAGGAGCAGCAAGAGAAATCCAAAAAGAAGACCCCAAGACCAAGAGATGTGCAGTGGCACCCACACCACTGCTATCTACAAGCTATGCTTCTGAGGATGAGGTGGAGCTTCTGGTGTCTGCTGAAGACCTAGATCTCACCGGATACTCAGACTATGGATATAGACTGCTTAGGAAATAAATCGGTGGCAGCAGGTGACCATGAGGTGTAAACTGCCTCATTGAATGTTCCATGCCTTCTCAGCCTCACAATTACGTCATCCTCCAGTGGAATTGTGGCAGTTTTTTCCACTACCTGGCTGAGCTGTGCCAACTGTTACGCTCTACACCAGATTTCTGCATTGCCCTCCAGGAAACCTGGTTCCCAGCAATGTGGAAACCTACCGTCCATGGCAATAAGGGTTATTACAGGAGCAGTAGCAACTATAATAGTGTCAAGTGGAGTTTGCGTCTATGTCCTGAACTCGGTATGTGGTGAACCTGTGTCTGTCAGGATAAGGACGATGCACAAAATAACTGTCTGCAATGTATATCTTCTTCCAGATGGTACAGTACTCCTGAACACATTGGCTGTACTGATTAACTCCCTAAACCCTTCCTACTATTGGGCGATTTTAATGCTCATAACCCCTTGTGGTGTGGCAGCATGCTTACTGGCCGAGGTGGAGATGTTGAAAATTTGCTGTCACAACTCGACCTCTGCCTCTCAAATACAGGTGCCCCCACACATTTCAGTGTGGCACATGGCACGTATTTGACCATTCATCTCTCGGTTTGCAGTCCTAGCCTTCTCCCATCTATCCACTGGAGAGCACATAACGACATGTGTGATAGTGACCTTTTCCCCATCTTCCTGTCACTGCTCCGGCGTCAGGCCCATGGACAACTGCCCAGGTGAGCTTCAAACAAGGTGGACTTGGAAACTTTACCTCTGCTGTCACCTTTGAATCTCCCCCACACGGTAACATTGAGTGATGGTTGAGCAGGTGACTACAACTATCATTTCTGTGGCAGAAGACGCAATCCCTTGCTCTTCAGGGTGCCGGCGGTGAAAGGCAGTCCCATGGTGGTCGCCGGAAGTCGTTAAAGCAATTGAGGAGCATCGGGGACCTCTACAGTGGCATAAGCAGCACCCTTCCCTGAAGCACCTCATAGCCTTTAGTCAGCTCTGTGCCTGCATTTGCCTTCTTATCAAATGACAGAAGCAGGAGTGTTGGGAGAGATACATCTCGACCATTGGGTGCTATACATCACCTTCCCAAGTCTGGGCTAAGATCAAATGTGTTTTCGGTTACCAGACCCTAACCAGGTGTTCCTGGTGTTAACATAAATGGCGTATTACCTACCGATGAAAACTAAATCGCTGAGCACTATGCTAGAGCCTCTGCACCGGAGAATTACCCCCCCCAAGGGAAAGTCCTCTCATTCACTACACGCCACAGTGAATCCTATAACACCCCATTTACAGAGTGGGAGCTCCTCAGCACCCTGGCAAATTGATCTGACACTGCTCCTGGGCCAGATTGAGTCCACAGTCATATGATTAAACATCTCTCATCTGACTAAAGCGACATCTCCTCGTCATCTTTAAGCATGCAATGGCGGGAGAGCACCATCATTCCGGTGCTCAAACCCGGTAAAAACCCACTTGTTGTGGATAGCTATCGGCTCATCAGCCTCACCAACGTTCTTTGTAAGCTGTTGGAACGTATGGTGTGTCGGCGGTTGGGTTGGGTCCTGGAGTCACGTGGTCTACTGGGTCCATGTCAGGGTGGCTTCTGCCAGGGTCGCTCTGCCACTGATAATCTCGGGTTCCTTGAGTCTGCCATCTGAACAGCCTTTCCCAGACGCCAACACCTTGTTGCCTTTTTTTTTTTGATCTACGCAATGCGTATGACACCACCTGGCGACATCATCATCCTTGCCACATTATACGAGTGGGGTCTCAGAGGCCAGCTTCAGATTTTGATCCAAAATTTCCTGTCTCTTCATGCTTTCCGTGTCCAAGTTGGTGCCTCCCATAGTTCCATCCATATCCAGGAGAGTGGAGTCCTGCAGGGCTCTATTTTGAGTGTCTCCCTCTTTTCAGTGGCCATTAATGATCCAGTGGCAGCTGTAGGGCCATCTGTCTAGCCTTCTCTGTATGCAGATGTCTGCATTTCTTACTGCTCCTCCAGTACTGGTTTTGTTGAGTGGTGCCTACGGGGAACCATTCACAAGGCAGTCATGGGCTCTAGCCCACAGCTTCCATATTTCAGGCGCAAAGTCGTGTGTTGTGGACTTCTGTTGGTCTCGTACCATTCATCTGAAACAAGAACTTTATATTACTGACAATTGACTTACCGTTGTGGAGGATATCGATTCTTAGGACTGGTTTTCGATGCCTGATTGACTTGGATACCTCACCTTCGCCAGCTTAAGTGGAAATGGTGGCAGCACCTCAATGCCCTCTGCTGCCTGAGCAACACCAACTGGGGTGCAGATCACTCTACGTTGCTGCAGCTCTACAGAGCCCTTGTTCAGTCCCGCCTTGACTATGGGAGTGTGGTTTATGGTTTGGCAGCACCCTCAGCATTGTGTTTAATTGACCCAGTGCACCATTGTGGCGTTCGCCTAGCGACAGGTTCTTGGAGAAAGAGTCCGGTGACCAGTGTCCTGGTGGAGGCTGGAGTGCCACCATTGAAGATTAGGTGTGCACAACTGCTCGCCAGTTTACGGTGCACACCTTCGTAGTTCTCTTGTGCATCCAAATTACAGTCTCCTTTTCCCACTTGTGGCAGTCCGTCTTCCACTTAGGCGGCCCAGGTCAGGGCTAATGATTGTGGTTCGTGTGCGATGTCTTCTGTCAGAACTGGAGTCCTTCCCTTTACCGCCCATACTTGAGGTCCATTCACGTACACCTCCGTGGGGCACACCTAGGCCATGGCTTCACCTGGACCTTTCACATGGCCCTAAGGACTCAGTTAATCCTGCGACTCTCTGCTGTCACTTCTTCTCGATTCTCTATGTGTACCGGGGCCACGAATTGTTTCACACTGACGGCTCGATGGCTGATGGTCACGTTGGCTTTGCCTATGTCCATGGAGGATATATAGAACAGCACTTGTTACCAGATGGCTGCAGTGTTTCCATTGCGGAGCTGGCGGCCATATCTCATGCTCTTAAGCACATTCGCTCATGCCCTGGCAAGTCATTTCTCCTGCGAACTGACTCCTTGAGCAGCCTACAAGCTATCGACCAGTGCTACCCTTATCGTCCTTTGGTAGCGACCATCCAAGAGTCCTTCCATGCCCTGGAACGGTCCTGTCGTTCAGTTTGTCTGCAAGTTCGTTGCCTGGGGTTCCGACATGACCTGGGGAGGTCATGTCGGAATCCCAGGCAACGAACTTGCCAACAGGCTGGCCAAACAGGTTACGCAGAAACTGCGTCTGGAGATGGGCATCTCTGAACGTGACCTGCATTCTGCCTTACACTGCAGGGTGTTTCAGTTTTGGGAGACGGAATGGCATAACAGTATGCACAACAAGCTGTGTGTTATTAAGGAGATTACGAATGTGTGGAAGTCTTCCAACGGGCCTCTCGCAGGGAATAAGTTGTCCTCTGCCGGCTCCACAGTGGCCACACTTGGGCGACCCACGGTTACCTCCTGCATCGTGAAGACCTGCCTCAGTGTCTGTGCGATGCCCGGTTGACAGTGGCCCATATTCTGGTGCACTGTCCCACTTTGATTGTCCAGTGACGAAATCTTGGGTTACCGGACTTGTTGCTGCTAATTGTATCTGACAACGCCTCATCCGCTGATTTAGTTTTGTTCGTGAGTGTGGGTTTTATCATTTGAACTAAGTTTTAGTGCATGTCCTTTGTCCTCGTGTCCTCCCCCCTAGTGCTTCTAGGGTGGAGGTTTTAATGAGTTGCAGCGTGGCTGGCTTCTCCTTTTTATTCTCATGGTCAGACACCCATTGTAATCTGTTTTTTTGTTTTAATCTCTTCATCCCATTTCTTGCGTTTGTCGTTTTCTTGTCCCCTTTTGTCCATTTGCATGTTTGTTGTACTTCATCGTTCTCGTGAATTTTCTTTTCATTCTGTTTTGAGTTGTCAGTCTCGTTAGTTTTATTCCTACATTTGTGGCATTGTTTTATTCAGAACAAAGGACGATGACCTTGTAGTTTGGTACCTTCCCCCTCTTTTAATCCAACCAACCACCACGGTAAGGTCTTATCACATTGGATGGGTAAAATAGGTTTTTAATAGTCCTGAGTCCAAAAACTGCATAAAAATCATCAATCAAAATCAAATCGGATTATTAATTTCTGTGTAACTGGTGCAAAACATGTTCAATATGCTGTTCACCATTTTCTGCAGCAAGTTGAAATCAAGAAACAGCATGTTCCACAACTGATAGTGTTTCCAAGGTCACATTCAGAATGTGTTGCACAATGTGTTCCTTCAGTGCAGCTATGTTCGCAGTCGGAACACTGAACACAACCTCTTTCAGTTTCGGAAGTCACACGAATTAAGATAGTGATCAGGATGGCCAGGCTGTAGAGAAATGGTGGCTGATAATTCTAGAATTTTTGAAATGGCTCGTCAGCAGCTGCTTAACTGGATTTGCACTGTGAGGTGTGTGTCATCTTGCATAAGAATGACCCCATCCACGCTGCTCGAGAGCTGGAATGATGTGGTTGTGCAAAAGACACTCAAAGCGTTTGCCAGTGATGGGACAGGTAACAGGACTGGAAGCACATGTCTCCTCGGAAAAAATATGGCTGTATGATAAATGATGCCATAAACCTGCTCCACACAGTAACCTTTTCAGGATGAAGTGGTATTTGTTGATTTGTGTGTGGGTTGTCTGTTGCCGATATTCGACAATTCTGTGTGTTGACATATCTTGTCAAATGGAAGTAGGCTTCATTTGTCCACAATATCTTCCATGGCCAGTCATTGTCCACTTCCATGTGAGCAAGAAATTCTAAATCAAAGGTCTCTCTTGCCGGCAGGTCAACAGGAAGCAACTTGTGCACATGGGTAATTTTGAATGGATACCAAAGAAGGATGTTTTGAAGTATTTTACGCACCATGCTCACAGGTATTGTCCAATGTTTGGGCAATTCTCCATGCACTACATATTTGCACACCACCACTCGTCTCCTCCTGCATTGCTGTGGCCACTGCTTCCACTGACATCAAATCAGTTTGTTTCCTCCCTCTACCAGGTTGCACATCAAAAGAACAATTCTTTTTGAGTTTCCAAATTATTTTCTCCATACCCACAGCAGTCATCGGACCAACGCCTTTTCTCAAACCCTTCCGTGTTGGAAACTTCTGCAGAGTGACGTGTGCACAGTCATCATTTTTGTAATACAGCTTTACAAGCAAAGCACGATCCTGTATTGAGTTAGTAATGGTGAATGTCGCAGATGCGAAAGGAGAAAAAGCCGTGTACCTGGCGTGTTTTATACCAACTTCAACGGGTCATGCACATGACAGGTGTTTTTGTTCACGTATTCTGACACATACATTGCCATCTATTGATCATCCCCCTGCGGGTCCGGGGATTAGAATAGGCCCGAGGTATTCCTGCCTGTCGTAAGAGGCGACTAAAAGGAGTCCATCCCCCTCACGGGGGTAGTTAGCGCCTGCGTCCGGAGACGGACGGTTCCACGACCTATAATCGTGGTCTTTTTGGTTTTTCACTTCTCGTTTCTTCCTTCCTTTTGTTGGTTCCTTTCTTTGCTCTTCTCCACCTCACTGTCTTCCTTGCTCTTTCCCTTGACTTCTCCTTGCCTTCTCATTGCCTTTTTCTCCTTGCCTTCTCATTGCCTTTTTCTCCTTGCCTTCTCATTGCCTTTTTCTCCTTGCCTTCTCATTGCCTTTTTCTCCTTGCCTTCTCATTGCCTTTTTCTCCTTGCCTTCTCATTGCCTTTTTCTCCTTGCCTTCTCATTGCCTTTTTCTCCTTGCCTTCTCATTGCCTTTTTCTCCTTGCCTTCTCATTGCCTTTTTCTCCTTGCCTTCTCATTGCCTTTTTCTCCTTGCCTTCTCATTGCCTTTTTCTCCTTGCCTTCTCATTGCCTTTTTCTCCTTGCCTTCTCATTGCCTTTTTCTCCTTGCCTTCTCATTGCCTTTTTCTCCTTGCCTTCTCATTGCCTTTTTCTCCTTGCCTTCTCATTGCCTTTTTCTCCTTGCCTTCTCATTGCCTTTTTCTCCTTGCCTTCTCATTGCCTTTTTCTCCTTGCCTTCTCATTGCCTTTTTCTCCTTGCCTTCTCATTGCCTTTTTCTCCTTGCCTTCTCATTGCCTTTTTCTCCTTGCCTTCTCATTGCCTTTTTCTCCTTGCCTTCTCATTGCCTTTTTCTCCTTGCCTTCTCATTGCCTTTTTCTCCTTGCCTTCTCATTGCCTTTTTCTCCTTGCCTTCTCATTGCCTTTTTCTCCTTGCCTTCTCATTGCCTTTTTCTCCTTGCCTTCTCATTGCCTTTTTCTCCTTGCCTTCTCATTGCCTTTTTCTCCTTGCCTTCTCATTGCCTTTTTCTCCTTGCCTTCTCATTGCCTTTTTCTCCTTGCCTTCTCATTGCCTTTTTCTCCTTGCCTTCTCATTGCCTTTTTCTCCTTGCCTTCTCATTGCCTTTTTCTCCTTGCCTTCTCATTGCCTTTTTCTCCTTGCCTTCTCATTGCCTTTTTCTCCTTGCCTTCTCATTGCCTTTTTCTCCTTGCCTTCTCATTGCCTTTTTCTCCTTGCCTTCTCATTGCCTTTTTCTCCTTGCCTTCTCATTGCCTTTTTCTCCTTGCCTTCTCATTGCCTTTTTCTCCTTGCCTTCTCATTGCCTTTTTCTCCTTGCCTTCTCATTGCCTTCTTCTCCTTGCCTTCTCTGGTCTCCGCCTTGGCGTTTGAGACAGTCTGTCCTCTTTCTCCCTCTCTCTCTTCTTTTTCCTCTTCTTCCTTCCTCCCTGTGCGTGCCTGAAGGCCGACCCACGCGTTCGCACGCGTAGCCGGTGACGGGGTAAGGCGTAAGTCCCCGCCCTGGGTAGACATGTATGGCACGCGCGTACCCCCTGGTAAAGGCCAGGCCCGGGGAGGGGTGATTGCCTGAGCTGATACCTTCTGACCATGCCGATTGGTCCCTCCGTCTGTTTCTCGGGAGGTGTGACCTGAGGTGTAAACATTCACCTAAGGCGGGAGTGCCCTCTGAGAGGGTCCCCACAAGGAAGGAGCGCGCCATCGGAGACGCTGGCAATCATGGGGGATTCCTCCGCAATGGATTCTACTCCATCTCTCTCGACTTCGACCCAAAAACGGAAACGTGACCAGCCAACAGTGACAAAGTACTACCGCCTGCCCCACAGTTCCTCGTAGTTTCTCGATCTGAGGACGGAAAGGATTTTTCCTCTGTCAACCCTTTCGTTATTCAGAAGGGCGTAGATGCCATAGCCGGATCTGTCAAATCTTGTACCAGGTTGCGTAACGGTACCTTATTACTAGAAACTGACAGTGCCTTTCAGGCACAAAAACTGCTTCGTGCCACACTCCTGTACACGTTCCCTGTCCGGGTGGAGGCCCACCGAACTTTGAATTCGCCTCGTGGTGTAGTCTATACTAGCTCCCTCGACGGATTGACTGACGAGGAGCTTCAATCTTTCCTCGCTGAACAGGGCGTGACGGCTGTCCATCGGGTCATGAAAAAGGTCAACAATGACCTTGTACCAACCCGGACACTTTTCTTGACCTTCGATAGTGTTAAGCTGCCATCGCGCATCAAGGCGGGCTACGAGGTTATATCTGTTTGCCCCTATGTCCAGACACCTACGCGCTGCTACCAGTGTCAGCGTTTCAATCACACTCGACAGTCTTGTTCCAATGCGGCTAAATGTGTCACTTGTGGCAGGGATGCCCATGAGGGTGACTGTCCACCTCAGTCTCCTCGTTGTGTGAACTGTCAGGGTGACCACGCCGCATCCTCCCGCGACTGTCCTGTCTATAAGGAAGAACGCTGTATCCAAGAAATTCGGGTCAAAGAGAAAGTGTCCACCTCGGCTGCTCGCAAGCTATTGGCTAGTAGGAAGCCCACGCTGCTCCCAGCGGGGAAATACAGTACTGTCCTCGCCTCTCCTCGGACTACCCGGGAGGTAGCAACCCAGACATGCGATCTGACCTTCAGCACCACGGTCGTCCGTTCGGCCAGTGCTAAGATCGCGCGGTCGACGTCTCATCTTCCTCCCATCACCCCACAGACACCAGCCCCTTCCTCAGCTTCTGCTAAGTCGAAGACCCCGAAGTCAGATGCACGGGCCTTCAAGAAGGAACCATCCCGTGCAGACTTCCTCCGTCCCTCGACCTCCCAGCCTTCGACCGGTACTTCCACCAAACATCCTTCCAAAAAGGCGCATAGGAAGCACAGTTCTCCTTCTCCGCCACGGCGCATTTCTTCTCCTGCACCACCCAGCGGTTGCCGCCCCAGGCCGTCATCCGTTTCGCCTGGCCGCACCGCTGGTAGCCGTACATCTGGCCATTCACCGGCGGAGGAAGCTCCCCCTCCCGGCCATCCTCCCGAGATGGCCGATGACCCTATAGACCCCATGGACGATGACTGTCCGCCTACTGATGGCGGCGGCAGTGCTCGCTCGAAGCCAGGCCCTAAGCGGCCTTCGAGGTGACCCCTTCTCTCATCTTCCTTTTCTTACGATGGCACTTATTCACTGGAATATTCGCAGCATTCGCTCCAACCGAGAGGACTTGAAGTTGCTGCTCCGCTTGCATCGTCCGCTCGTCGTAGCCCTCCAGGAAACGAAGCTCCGCCCATGCGATCAAATTGCCTTGGCACACTACACCTCTGTGCGTTTTGACCTACCCCCTGTGGTAGGTATCCCAGCTCATGGAGGGGTTATGTTGCTGGTCCAGGATGATGTTTACTACGATCCCATCATGTTGCACACCGGCCTGCAGGCAGTTGCCATCCGCATTACTCTCCCCACTTTTACGTTTTCCTTTTGTACCGTTTACACTCCATCGTCATCTGCCGTTACCAGGGCAGACATAATGCAACTTATTGCTCAGCTACCTGCACCATTTTTGTTAACTGGAGACTTCAATGCCCACCATCCCCTTTGGGGCTCTCCAGCATCCTGCGCGAGGGGCTCCTTGTTAGCAGACCTTTTCAACCAGCTCAATCTTGTCTGCCTCAATACTGGCGCCCCTACTTTTCTTTCGGACACATCTCACACCTATTCCCATTTAGACCTCTCTATATGTACTCCCCAACTTGCACGCCGGTTTGAGTGGTATGCACTTGCTGATACATATTCGAGCGACCACTTCCCGTGTGTTATCCATCTCCTGCAGCATACTCCCTCTCCGTGCTCCTCTAGTTGGACCATCTCCAAGGCAGACTGGGGGCTCTTCTCTTCCAGGGCGGCCTTTCAGGATCAAACCTTCCCAAGCTGCGATCGTCAGGTCGCACACCTCACGGAAGTCATTCTCGCTGCTGCTGAATATTCCATCCCTCACCCTACTTCTTCTCCACGTCGCGTACCGGTCCCCTGGTGGACTGCAGCATGTAGAGACGCTTTACGTGCTCGTCGACGTGCTTTACGCACCTTTAAACGCCACCCTACAGTGGCGAATTGTATTAATTATAAACGATTACGTGCTCAGTGTCGTCGTATTATTAAAGAAAGCAAGAAAGCCAGCTGGGCTGCTTTCACAAGCACCTTCAACAGTTTTACTCCTTCTTCTGTTGTCTGGGGTAGCCTGCGCCGGCTATCTGGCACTAAGGTCCACTCCCCAATTTCTGGCTTGAAGGTCGCGAATGAAGTCCTTGTGGCCCCTGAGGCTGTCTCCAATGCCTTCGGCTGCTTTTTCGCAGAGGTTTCGAGCTCCACTCATTGCCACCCTGCCTTCCTCCCCCGCAAACAGGCAGAGGAGGCTAGGCCACCTGACTTCCGCTCCTCGAATTGTGAACGTTATAATGCCCCATTCACCATGCGGGAACTCGAAACCGCACTTGGCCGATCACGGTCCTCCGCTCCAGGGCCTGATTCTATTCATATTCAGATGCTGAAGAACCTTTCTCCTGCGGGTAAAGGTTTTCTTCTTCGTACATACAATCGCATCTGGATTGAGGGACATGTTCCCGCATGCTGGTGCGAGTCTATTGTTGTCCCGATTCCTAAGCCGGGGAAGGACAAGCACTTGCCTTCCAGTTATCGACCTATCTCGCTTACCAGCTGTGTCTCTGTAAAGTGATGGAGCAAATGGTTAACTCTCGATTGGTTTGGCTGCTCGAGTCTCGACGCCTACTTACCAATGTACAATGTGGATTTCGTAGGCACCGCCCTGCTGTTGACCATCTGGTTACCTTGTCGACCTTCATTATGAATAACTTCTTGCGGAAGCGCCCGACTGCGGCTGTGTTCTTTGATTTGGAGAAGGCTTAAGACACCTGTTGGAGGGCGGGCATTCTCCGCACCATGCATACATGGGGCCTTCGCGGTCGCCTCCCTCTTTTTATTCGTTCCTTTTTAATGGATCGACAGTTCAGGGTACGTGTGGGTTCTGTCCTGTCAGACACCTTTCGCCAGGAGAATGGGGTGCCACAGGGCTCGGTTTTGAGCGTCGCTCTCTTCGCCATCGCGATCAATCCAATAATGGATTGCCTCCCAGCTGATGTATCAGGCTCCCTTTTTGTGGACGATTTTACCATCTATTGCAGCGCGCAGTGTACACGTGTCCTGGAGCGCTGTCTTCAGCGTTCTCTTGACCGTCTTTACTCCTGGAGTGTCGCCAATGGCTTCCGTTTTTCTGCCGAGAAGACGGTCTGTATTAACTTCTGGCGCTACAAAGAGTTTCTCCCACCGTCCTTACGACTCGGTCACGTTGCTCTCCCAATCGTGGAGACAACCAAATTTTTAGGCCTTACCTTTGACAGGAAACTTAGCTGGTCTCCACATGTGTCATATTTGGCCGCCCGTTGTACCCGTTCTTTAAATGTCCTCCGTGTTCTCAGTGGTATGTCGTGGGGAGCGGATCGAACCGTCCTACTTCGTCTATATCGGTCGATCGTCCGCTCCAAGCTGGATTATGGGAGCTTCGTATACTCCTCTGCACGGCCATCCATCTTACGCCGCCTCAACTCCATACAACATCGGGGTTTACGACTTGCGATCGGAGCATTTTATACCAGTCCCGTAGAGTCTTCATGCTGACGCTGGCGAATTGCCACTCACCTACCGGCGCGATATACTGCTTTGTCGGTATGCCTGTCGGCTACTGTCAATGCCCGACCATCCGTATTATCGTTCCTTTTTTGACGACTCTCTTGACCGTCAATACGGGTTGTATGTCTCTGCCCTGCTACCCCCTGGAGTTCGCTTTCGTCGCCTCCTTCAACACCTTAATATTTCACTCCCTGCAACCTTTCGAGTGGGCGAGAGCCGCACGCCACCTTGGCTCCAGGCTCAGATCCGCGTTCACCTTGACCTCAGCTCGCTCCCAAAAGAGGTCACCCCCGGTTCGGTCTACCACTCCCGTTTTTTGGAACTTCGTTCGAAGTTCATCAACATGACTTTCATTTATACAGATGGCTCTAAGACCAATGACAGGGTCGGGTGTTCCTTTATTGTCGGGGCACAAAGTTTCAAATACCGGCTCCATGGCCATTGTTCGGTCTTCACAGCTGAGCTCTTTGCCCTCTACCAGGCTGTTCTTTACATCTGCCGCCACCGACATTCTGCTTATGTCATCTGCTCAGATTCCCTGAGCGCCATCCAGAGCCTCAGTGATCCGTACCCGGTTCACCCTTTCGTACACGGGATCCAACGCTCTCTTCAGCAGCTGGTGGACGCCGGTTCTCCGGTTAGCTTTATGTGGGTTCCTGACCATGTCGGTATCCCTGGGAACGAAGCTGCAGATGCCGCGGCCAAGGCTGCGGTCCTCCAGCCTCGGACAGCTTCTTGTTGTGTCCCTTCGTCCGATTTTAGCAGGGTCATTTGTTGGCGCATTGTGTCGCTGTGGCATGCCGATTGGGCTGCACTTACCGACAACAAGCTTCGGGCCTTAAAACCTCTTCCCGTGGCTTGGACGTCCTCCTCACGCCCTTCTCGGCGGGAGGAGGTCGTTTTGGCCCGGTTAAGAATTGGACACTGCCGGTTCAGCCATCGCCATCTGCTGACGGCTGCGCCGGTGCCGTTCTGCCCATGTGGGCACTTGCTGACGGTTAGACACATTTTAATGTCCTGTCCAGATCTTCACACACTGCGCCTCGATCTTAACCTGCCTAATACTTTCGATGCCATTTTAGCGGATGACCCACGAGCAGCTGCTCGTGTTCTTTGTTTTATCAATTTGACAAACCTCGCTACGGACATTTGATGTTGTTTTTTACTCCTATGCCTGTCAGTCTGTCTTTTATCGCGTTTTCCCTTTTAGTTGTTGTTGTCAACTTGTGCTTCGCGGTGCATTCTTAGAGTAGTCAGGGCGCTAATGACCATTGAAGTTGTGCGCCCTAAAACCACAAAAAAAAAAATCTATTGATCAGTTTTCACACTGGTTTCTTCTTCTTCTTCTGCTGCTGCTATACATTTTCCCTCTTCTCCGATAATATTCCGTTGCAATTTAACATCATTCACTACAGCATTTTGAAAGTTTATCGCCTTGCATTTTACGCATGATCGCTGGAGGGATCAGAAATAGAAGAGTAACTATAGAGAATATAAAAACGCTTAATAAAGATGGGTATGAGATAGTAGGAGGACTTCAGAAGTGTTGTGGAATGCGTGTTTTAACAATTTGCTGAATCCAGAGGAAGTAGTGGAGAAAGAGAGACCTATAGAGTGTATATAGGTTGAACCAGAAATGGGGAAAAGATCTAAAGTGTATAGAAGTGTAAGAGATGCTGAACAACATGAGAGGAGGAAAGCCATAGGAGTTGGATGAACTGTGGAAGTGATCAAAGTAGCAAAAGATGTGAGAACACAATGGCTGTATAAAGCTATGAATGTTATACGGAAGTAAGTGAGAGCTCTGAGAGACTGTAAGATGAGAATAATTGTACCTTTCTTTAAGGGATGAAGCCAAAATGATGCAAAAACTATAGAAATGTTACCCTGATTTGCCAGTGTGTGAAACTTTGAGATGATTCTAGAGAGACAAATCTGAATGCTTTGGGCCAGGAAGCTCCACAGTAGAGCCCATATTTACAGTGAGACAACGGCAGCAACAGCACTGAGTGTGAGATATATTCACTGATGGCCTTCCTAGATTCAGAGAAAACCTGCAACATTGTATTCAGAAGTAAAGTTTGGGCGGCACTAAGAAGGAAAGGAGTAAAAAGCAGACTAATAAATCATAAAAGAATATTAGAGAGATGTGTGAGTTGTGAGACACTAAGAAGAGTGAGAACAGGATAGATGATATCGAGAAACAGTCTAAACAAGGTGTTGCACTATCTCCATTATTTTTCATAGTGGTAATGAATGGTACAATCCAAAAGTAGCAAGAGCAATAGGAGACAGGATGACAGCAATGTTGTTTAGGCCTATTAATGATGTACTGGTGTGGGGAAACAGTGAGTAGGAAATAAAGCAGCTGGGTTTTGAGAAGATGATGAACAAGAATGACCAAAAATTTAATACAGAGAGCTCGATAAAACAGAACATCGGGCTACAGTGCATGGACAAATATTTTGTTGCTTATTATATCAGGGTGAAGAAGGCAAAATAATTTGAACCTCACACTAATGAATTATTGTTGAATGCATAAATTAATTAGTAAACAGTTTTAAAATGTCAGTTAAGACAATTTGTTGGTTGGAAGTCACAAATATGTATGATTCCATTTGGTTACAGTGGGTATTTATTAAGTAGCGAATGCAGTATGTGCAAAATCCTCGACATTAAATTTTAAATGTGAAGTGTAACTCCTAACATTTTTAAGTTCTTTTTGATGCCGTGATATAATAATTGGTTGATAATATTTTAGTATTTTGTATTGAAATAATTTATTTGTATTTTTGTTGCTTTCATAAAAATTCTTTGTATGTTTACTGGATGATTTGCACACTTAACTCATTTTCAGAGGAAGAAATATTGTAGCTTCTCAAAGGTGACATGTCTGATCTAGACTTTGACATTTATGATGGGGAGAAGATACCAAAAATGCTTAGCAACAGAACCCTGTTACATCAGTACAGTTTAAGGACTGGTTCTTGACATGGTTGAAATTGTGGACGCTCAAGGCAGTGTTGGAGATGATGATCCTTTGGTTTGAAGATGGTTAGTTAATGGTCGAAACCATGCAGCATATTATTTGGCTCACAAGTAAAGGTACCCAGCAGTGGGATCAGTTTTTGACTCTATCTGTACGGTTATGCAGATTAAGATCACAGGTATCACACCCTGCAGCCGTTTACCGTGGTGGGTCCTCATTTGCGAGCAAGTGACAGAAAAAGAATTTCAGAATTTCGTGTGACACTAAATAGTGTTAAATAGTTGCATCAAGTAGTCTGGTTGTGCAGTGTAGTGGGTAGCATAGTAGTTCAACATGTAGAAAGTTGTGGGTTCAATTCTTACCAGGTGCAATAAATTTTTTTATTTTTAAATCTTTGTCAAAATGACTTTGATCACTGTTTTTATCCAGTTAATTGATTTAAATGTAATTCTTTTATTTCCATTCCTTTGGCACATCATTTTTATCACAATATCAACTTCTTTGTTTGATCTCATTTTTTCCATCCTTTTTCCATTTGAAATCTATGTTGATGTGTATTTTAAATTAATATTATTTATTAATTTAGATTTAGTTTCTTTTATTTCATCACTCTGTTTTTTTCATCCACATTATTGCATTCATCATCTATTTCTTATTTTGTTTGAATTTTAATATACTTACAGACTTTTTTTTTCAGTCTTCATCTGATTTATTTTGTCCATTGCGCCATGGGTATTTAGTTTACAGTTAAATGTTTGTATGATTACCATGCAAAAAAATGCACATTTGGAAACGAAAAACACATTTTTCAGACCACTGCACAGTCAATATAAGTAGTTTTTGTGCTCTTTCATTTCTTAACTGATAGATCAGAATTTTCAAATAATTGAATGTTATAATAGATGAACATGATTAACTCATATTTGCAGTAATTCCAGTTAGAAAAAGAATGAAACAAATGGAAAGATCATACAGTGATTAAAACAAAGACAAAGGAGTAGAAATAAAAAAAATTACATTTAAACCATTTAATGGAATAAAAATAATGACCCATATCATTTCAGTAAAGATTTAAAAGTAAAAGAATTTATTGCATGTGATGAAATTCTTACACACAACTTCTTGCATGTGAAGCTATTATCTTATCCATTACACCATACCAACAGATTACATAACTCGAAATCCTGAAACTTTTCCAGTCAGTTACTCACAAATGAGGGTCCACCAGGGTGAATGGCTGTGGGATATCATACCTGGTACATACAGCTACATCACTGTAGGTTTGATTTCAAAGTTGATCCCACTCCTGGGGACCTCTCCTTGTGAAAAGAATGGATGAGAGAATGTCCAGGAAGATGCACAAGCTTAAGATGGAGTCAGACTCTCACGTGGAAGGGGCTAAAAGGAGTGGAAGCAAGCTTTTGGAAGAGAGGAGAAGACAGGGCCAGTGCAGTGATGTACAAGTGGTGGGAAGATGGAGAAGATGAAGCAGTTGGTATTGCAACCAAACGCTGCCATTTAGGGGGAAACTATTAAAGATGTTGATGGTGTAGATATTTAATCAGTATAGTAGATAGATTTTGATCATAATCTCACATTAATGACAACACAGCTAAAACATCAGAAAAGGATAAGGAGAAAAGTAACTTGTCCATACTTTGTGGTTAAAGTAGTGGCTCACTTAAGATTGCCATTATAAGATAATGCTGCTCACACACACACACACAAAATATACATTTTCTCTGAGGGTAGGACAAGTAGTTGGCCATGGCCTTGCTGAATGAACCAACCTGGTATTTGCCTGAAATGATTTAAGAAAGTCGCAGGAAACCTAAATAAGAATGGACGATGGATCAGACTCAATCTTGCAAGTGAGGTCAGTGTCTTAACAACTGCACTGTGTCATTTGGCAGGTCCATTTTGTTCAGTGTTCCTTTGATCACACAAAATCTGCACCAGGTAACTTCTATTATAAAATTTAGTTGTGGATTGCATCACTGCACAAAGTGTGGATACCTGTGGTTGACCTCGTCGTGTATGTACTGCTGTGCTCTTTCTACTGCCTTAAATCTGGTCAGAAAACTTGACTCTGGGCTTGTCTACATGCTACTATGCCCATTGTACACATTGCTTTCAGTTCATCTGGAAAGCAGTCAACATCCTCCCATTATGGGTGAGATGAACTCAGGAGAATGAGATATTACTGTCATGTCATGCACAGCAGATCTTGACACATGATGTATGTCTAAATTATTAGTGTGGTCATGTATTGTAATGTAATAGGTATTGCAGTTTTCCTCTTTCAACACCTAATCTGAGTCATCTATGTAATTTTTACTTGAGCGGTGTGGATTACTTATGAAGCATGTTCGAGCTGTCTGAAATGGAGCACATGATGTTTCCTCACTCACAAAATTGGATAACTATTGTTGTGGAATAAATTGGACATTAACTTCCTTTAGTCACCTGATAAAAATGTAATGTCATAAATACGTCAGTGTGGTGCCAACAGGAATGAAAATACACTACTTAATTTCTCATACATTTCAGTTTCAACGTTACATATTATTCTTGTTTGCCTGGAAACATGACAGAAGACAGATAATTTTAATATGTAGCTCCTGAGGTACTGTACTATAGATATTTTTTCACCATAAATAATACTGTAATTTTATTGAACTGTGGTCAGGTCATTTCTTGAGGTTCAGATATAGTTATCCCCCCCTCCCCAGAATTTTTGTGGATAATCCATGTAGTGTTTTAATATAGTTATGAAAGTTCTGGCAGAATGAAATAATAAAGGAGACCATTCACCGAATAGTGGAAGTGTTGAAGTTGGCAGGCACACAAAAAAGAACAAAAGCTTTACTGTCTTTAGGAAGAAATCATTTGAGCTAGAGTGCACGCTCCCGTATTTGCATGATCAAAACCTGTACACCTACATAGATGACACAAATCATGGGATACCTCCTAATATTTTCGGACTTTCTGCCCAGCTTAGTGCAGCAACTCGATGTGGCGTGGACTCATCAAGTCATTGGAAGTCCCCTGCAGAAGTAATGAGCCATGCTATCACTATAGCTGTCAATAATTGTGAGACTGTTTCCGCTTCACGTTTATGTGCATGAACTAACCTCACAATTGTGTCCCATAAATGTTTGATGTGATTCTTGTTGCGCGTTCAGATCATTCGCTCAAATTGTGCAGAATGTTCTTCAAACCAATCACCAACCACAGTGGTCTGTGACAGTGCACTGTCACCCATAAAAATGCCATTATTGAATGGCTGCATACGATCTCAAAGTAGTACTCTGGTGAGTGAGTGGTTCAGTTGGACCTGAGCATCCAGTCTATTCCCTGTGAACCCAATGCACACCATTATGGAGCCACTGTCAGCTTGCACAGTCCTTTTATGACAGCCAGGGTCCATGGCTTCATGGGGCCTGCACCACACTCCAAACCTACTGTTGGCTCTTGCCAACTAATATTGGGACTCATCTTACCATGCTACAGTTTTCCAGTTGTCTGGGGTGCAACAAAGTGCTGCAGACGATATCCTGCTGTTAGAAAAGGCACTTGGGTAGGTTCTCTGCTGCCACAGCCTATTAATCCCAAATTTTGCCCCTCTGTCCTAATGGACATGTCAGTTGTAAATCCTACGTTGATGTCTGTGGTTATTTCAGTGAAGGCTGTCAGCTGCTGCATTGTCTGTGGTGAGAGATAATGTCTCAAATTTGATATTCTTGGCACATTCTAGACACTGTGGATCATAGAATATTGAACTCCTAACATTTTCTGAAATGGAATTTCCCATGTGTCTATCTCCAGCTAATGTTCCCATTCAAAGTCTGTTAATTCCCATTGTGAGGCTCTAATCACTTGTGAAACCTTAGTCACCTGAGTACAAATGACAGCTCTGCCAATGCACTGCTCCTTTATACATTGTATGTGTGATACTACTGCCATTTGTATTATGTGCACATCTCTACCCCATGACTTCTGTCACCTCAGTGTACATTGTGCTGGATGTCAGTGTGTTAACACACATTTGGCTCTCCTCATAAAATTTTCTTCTGCCGTTTCCCCCCCCCCCTCCTCTTTTAATATTTTTCTCTTCGTCTCTCTACCTCCCCCCCCCCTCCCTCTCTTCTCCCGTCTCCTTGAAAAAAGTGTTCTTATTTGTTTTGGAGATCAGATTGAAACTTAAAATTTGTTTACTCCATATATCCATTAATTGCAGCTGTAGTTGAAATGTGCTATTTGTCTTGGATGATATTTATTGAGAACTGATTGATTGTGATATGGGTCATATTTATTGTAAGTTACGATGTGCAATTCATAACTTAACAATTTTTGTAATAAAGTTTAATTTTCTTTTAATGTGTGATGAGATGGTTTGATAGTCTTCCTCATTTTTTTCTTTTCTTTAAAAACTTTACTTATCAAGGGATCTCGTGATCAGTTAGCCGATAGTGCCAGAAGTCTACTTTTAGAAACTAAATGTTACATCTAAAATATATATTTTATGAAGAGAGAATTGTTTCAGTGTTTCCTCTAATTGGAAATATGGTTTATGTAATTGAAAATGTTGTTTCTGAGTGTTGGTTCCATGTTGTTTCTCCTTCCTCCTTCATTTCTTTTGATTGTATTAATTACTCTTTGGTTCTAGGTTTTGAAACACATAACTTGTCCGTCAGTATAATGTAGTGACACAAATGGTTTACTGTGGTTAAACAAGTAATTTAACAGCTGTATTTCACAGAATGTTAAATAGATCTCTATTTCAAGCTGTGCGCTCAGTTAACATAGAAAGCACATCTCTTGGATGTTTTACACATTCTTCCACATTTTAAGCATTTGTCTCCAAAAATATTTTTGTAGTAGCACAATAAAAGTATTAGGCCTACATTTTTGCACTATTAAATTTAATTATGTCTGTTTAGTTCCAATTTAGCATCACAGATTACAACTTTCTGCTTTGTTTTTATTTCATAGTTATTGTGCCAATCAACAATGATTTACATTTACTTACATTTATATTTGTAATATAATATTACGTATAAAAAAAATCTACTTATCACGTGGCAGCAGGACAATGCACATAAGATATTCCATGTGTGTTTTTCCTGCCATTGCCTCTTGAGTAGATTTTTTTTTGTCTATGCAATTGTATTACATTTTCAAACAGTAATTATTTTGGTGATTCTTCAGTTTGTAGGTGTACCGTTTCATGACGAAATTAATTGAGCATTACTGAAACTGTGGGGCATATGTGCCCTTTCCTATTAACCAGTATCTACACAGCAGCCCAATCATGCAGTTTACAAGTTTTATCACATTGATAATGGCTAACATCAGTTTAAAACCAGTTGTCAAAAGCCAAGCAAACTCTTGACAGTTTCACAACTCTGCAGGATCTCTAACATGAAATACCCAAAGTGAAATGTGTGTGAATGTTTGAGTTACTAAAGCTGACAAGTATGTGTAAACCATAAGATTTATGATTGTGAAAGTTTGTCTGTGATTGTAAACGCTTATTTATTGACCCATGTAAACAGGGAGTGTGTGTGTGTGTGTGTGTGTGTGTGTGTGTGTGTGTGTGTAGGTAGGTGAGGGTTACTGCGGCAGTTTGTGCAGAGAGAGAGAGAGAGAGAGAGAGAGAGAGAGAGAGAGAGAGAGATACATGGCTACACTCTTTCTCTATGTTCCATGCTGTTACAAAGTTTTAACTTTTTAAATAAATTATCTGGAGACATGTAGAGCAGTCATTTATGATTTGTCTCTTAATGAATGTTTGCACTTTCTGTCTAAAAGTCATTGTATGATTCGTGGCACTTAGTAAATTGTCTTGCATGTTTGTATAAGGCACATTACACATCATGAATATATGTTATGGTAAAAGTACATGTTGTTCCATGCCAAAAGATTATCCATGAAAGTTGTGCTGTGGAGCAGAAATAAAGTTGAAATGATTTTTGTACCTTTGCATAATGAAGGAAATAAAAATGCGCATATGTATTGAGCTATAATCTTCGGGCATTGCAAACTGTGCTTTCACCATATATCACCATTGTCATGTGATGTCTGAGAGCATTTTATTTCCTCTCTGTCCAGATATGAATGTTCTATCAGAATGGAAAATGTTGTGTGCAGGACATGTGGAGCACATGCCCCTGCAAAATCCTGAAGTTAAGTATAATAGCCAGCCATTTTGAGGTCTTGCTTTAGGTTATCATGTAGTGTATTTGAAATAAAAGTTAGTTTTATATTTTCTCCAATTTACGTAATACCACTTTGTGAGGCAGATGTAACATTTTTGTAGTTTGATCTTATCGTAGTATTCCTGTTATCTTTGTTACTCTACATGTTTCTGAGTTTAGGCTCAATTTTTGTTTTAATTTTTTTTCTGCCTCATAAATGGTCACCTGCACTGGCACTATGAAGGTATTTCACAATGAAATGAAATATCACCATTCACACTGGAACAAAATTGAGTAACGTAAACATACAGTGTACCTCGTGTCTCCATCTTGAAATTGTAATAGTTGTTCTTCTAAATAACAGAAGAAAGATGATAGAGAGCTTACATAATCTTTTTGTTACAGTTTCAGGATATCAAAATTTATGAAGTTCAAAGATATGAGAAACACACTTTACTCTTTTCACAGATTGGTGATATTTCTTTCTGTTTGATAACATTCATTATCCATATAGTAGCTAATGAATGACATTTTGAAAATCATCAAAATATTCTATTTTTGAAGATAATTTTCTTTCTGCAACTAGTTTTTGCCAATGCCCATTGTGTGTGTGTGTGTGTGTGTGTGTGTGTGTGTGTGTGTGTAAAATTGCTCACATTTGTTATGAGGGAGAATCATAATACTCAAGGCTGAAAACCATTCACTCCCCCAACCTTACATACAGTTAGATTTGAAAAAGAAGTGAATTGCTTCATATGAAATAATTGGTAGAGGGGTCACATTATATCATGGATATTTATGATAGTTAACAGCTAATGATAATGATGCTAAGCCACAGTTTCTTCAGAATAGATATTCAGTATATCATGCCTTTATTTACCATAGTTTTCCAGACCAATATGGTGTTAAAATGATTACAGTAGTTCCTTCTTTGTCATTGAGTAAAACCTTGGAGTGAATTATTTCACACTGGAAAATAACTTTTGATATTACTGTTTGCTCCTTTAAGTATGAAAACAGTTTTTTTCTTATCTTTCAAATCAGGAGTTACATAGGTGTCAAAAAATTGAAGATTGGTAACATACATGTTAGGACATAAGGTATGAACCCGACATGAACATTTAACGTAATTTTTTTTTTCTAACTGGTGACTTGTCTGTTTACATTATGTGCGATGAAGGACAAGGATGAAAATGAACTTGCCTATATTATGTAGACTATAGCCAGCATGATGTCGTCAGGCTGTGGGCAGTTAACTGATCTTGGCAGTGTGCAAGGCATTATAAAATTCTCTTGACATTGCTTTCAGAAATGCAGTTCGGAAGGAATTTTTTATTACATTCATCTGCAGGCCAGACAGATTTGAGATTCTGGGCTTGCTCAAAAACATTTCAAAATATTTTCTTTGCTCATTTTCTGTTTGGGTTACAATGATGAGATTAACTACTCGTATGTATTACTTCAAGCATAATGCCAGCTGTCTTGACATCTTACACATGTAATTTTCAAATATGCAGAAGCATATTGGGTTTGTAAGGTGGTATTCTGGGAGGAAGGGTTGAATAGCCAGCAGTGAAAGACTCCTGAGAACTTTTGGCAAGCAGTTAGCACACATGAAGTGCTTCCCAGAAGGTGGCCATAAACTTGCATATCTGTGAAGTGATGAAAGTGCACTGTGGATCATAAACTAAGCATCAAATCTGTACAGTGCATTGTTAGTATACCATAGTTGAGTGTTCCTATTAATTTTATGAAAAAGTTTGTGGTAGTTTTGCTGGCACAGGAGTTTTAAACATTCTTTGCCAGTAAGTTTCTTTGTAACATTGGTGTTAACATGTTGGCACCAGATTGTGACAAAATAATTTGTGAATTATAGCAAGAAAATTGACTCTGTGGTTCAAATGATCAGTAATATTAGATTCTAACTGGTGGCTCCCATGAACACTTACATAATTACGTAACACATCTAAGCCAAGTACTGCATTATTTTATTTGCTTCCCAAGATCTGTAAAATTGTCCATCATGCCTGTTATATTTAATTCTTGTTGGAGCATCAAATTGTCTCTTGACCCTTGTTTTCAGTGCCTGAAACCTTAGTAATACCAGGTGCTTAATCAATTCAAACTCTGCCCTGCATCACATATAAGTCATTCTGGTGTCTCTTGTGGTCATCTTTAGCAACTCTTGTACTCACGTATGTATAAATTCTGTCTGCCAGCAAGTAACTTTTTCACTCCCAATACATAACAGTGCATGGCAAAATTCATCTTTCTAATTTAATCAGTTTCATCATTGCTGATGTTTTGAAGACCAGTCATGTAAATAAGACCAGGTCCACAGCCATGGGAACCTAGATGGTACCTGTTCTTTGGTAACTGAAGTAGTTTCTCTGCAGTTCTGATTTGGTTCTAACACTATACTATACTCATTCACATATCACTGTGTCAACAGCCAGAGGTTGAAAATGAAGTGTTTATCAGGATACCAGCGTTCGTCACGATACCAGTATAGATTTTTCCCCTATTATGTAAAATGATCATGGCCTCTATTTATCAACTTTTGGACGTAGCTTGTTTTATTGCTCAACTATCTGATATGAGTTGTACTCTGAGAATGGTCTGTATTTCACACAGAAATGGAACACCCTTCTTCTTCCAATTTCCACATAATTTATGTAAATTAATATTCTCCCAGCCTCATAGTCTGATGAAATTGTCAGTCCCACCACACACCACACTTTCCATTGTTTGTATTACCTCTATTTGTGTGTATATCCCCCTTTGTATGTAATTAGTCTGCACGTTGTTGCTGATCTCATTGCAAAACTTGCCTATGTATAATGTCACTTTATTTGCTAACATTACTCAGATCCCCACTTATCAAGACCTACGTTATATATAGCAGGAATAGTGATATTTGAAGATACATATGACAGGTAGTCACAGTACATAGTGCTTTTAGAGTGGAGGTTTTAATGTGTTGCAGAGTGACCGGCTTCTCCTTTTTATTCTCATGGTCAGCTGACTATGGTAATCTGCTCTCCTGTTTTTATCTCTTCTACATGTTCCTTGCGCCTCTCTGTAGTTTTCTTGTCTGATTTTGTCCATTTTAGTTTTTGTTGCCCTTCTATAATTCTTGTGGTTTTCTGCTTTCTTCCAGCTGTGTTTTGAATATCTCAATTATTTTACTCCCACCCTTGTGGAATTATTTTAACTGGAATGAGGGACCAATGACACAAGTTTTCTTCCTCTCCCCCCTCTTTTAAACCATACAATCATAGTAAACAGTAAACTTGTTCTGAAGCATACTCCATGTTGTTGTTGTTGTTGTTGTTGTTGTCGTTGTGGTCTTCAGTCCTGAGACTGGTTTGATGCAGCTCTCCATGCTACTCTATCCTGTGCAAGCTTTTTCATCTCCCAGTACCTACAGCAACCTACATCCTTCTGAATCTGCTTAGTGTATTCATCTCTTGGTCTCCCCCTACGATTTTTACCCTCCACGCTGCCCTCCAATACTAAATTGGTGATCCCTTGACGCCTCAGAACATGTCCTACCAACCGATCCCTTCTTCTGGTCAAGTTGTGCCACAAACTTCTCTTCTCCCCAATCCTATTCAATACTTCCTCATTAGTTATGTGATCTACCCATCTAATCTTCAGCATTCTTCTGTAGCACCACATTTCGAAAGCTTCTATTCTCTTCTTGTCCAAACTATTTATCGTCCATGTTTCACTTCCATACATGGCTACACTCCATACGAATACTTTCAGAAATGACTTCCTGACACTTAAATCAATACTGGATGTTAACAAATTTCTCTTCTTCAGAAACGCTTTCCTTGCCATTGCCAGCCTACATTTTATATCCTCTCTACTTCGACCATCATCAGTTATTTTGCTACCCAAATAGCAAAACTCCTTTACTACTTTTAAGTGTCTCATTTCCTAATCTAATTCCCTCAGCATCACCCGATTTAATTTGACTACATTCCATTAACCTCATTTTGCTTTTGTTGATGTTCATCTTATATCCTCCTTTCAAGACACTGTCCATTCCATTCAACCGCTCTTCCAAGTCCTTTGCTGTCTCTGACAGAATTACAATGTCATCGGCGAACCTCAAAGTTTTTATTTCTTCTCCATGAATTTTAATACCTACTCCGAATTTTTCTTTTGTTTCCTTTACTGCTTGCTCAATATACAGATTGAACAACATCGGGGAGAGGCTAAAACCCTGTCTTACTCCCTTCCCAACCACTGCTTCCCTTTCATGTCCCTCAACTCTTATAACTGCCATCTGGTTTCTGTACAAATTGTAAATAGCCTTTCGCTCCCTGTATTTTACCCCTGCCACCTTTAGAATTTGAAAGAGAGTATTCCAGTCAACATTGTCAAAAGCATTTCTCTAAGTCTACAAATGCTAGAAACTTAGGTTTGCCTTTCCTTAATCTTTCTTCTAAGATAAGTCGTAAGGTCAGTATTGCCTCACGTGTTCCAGTGTTTCTACGGAATCCAAACTGATCTTCCCCGAGGTTGGCTTCTACTAGTTTTTCCATTCGTCTGTAAAGAATTCGTGTTAGTATTTTGCAGCTGTGCATACTCCATAGTGCAGTAATATAGTTTCGATCAACTTTATTTTTAGTTTCACAACATCTATCAATTTTGTTAAATGGAGGCTATAAACATGTATCTGAAACTTGTATGCATATAAATTTTTGGCAAAAGCTTACAGTTGTGGTCAAAGCTTGAGGTGAATTCCTGTGGCACTTACATTAAGTGTGCTGCCTCTGTGTTGCCAGCTTGTTTATAGAGTAAATTTATTAAAGCTATTTTAGTGTATAGGACAGCTGCGTAGTAGACAGCATAAAAAAGTCTTATTTCCAACTCTTGATTACTACATGAATGTTTGGTATTTACACCAGATTAAATTACATGAGAATATTAACCAATTCAGTGACATACTAGATTAGTAACTGGCTACTCAATCACTAATAGGATGTTACAATGATCTGTGGGGAATCTTTAGATGGAATATGACATTCTTTTCATTGCACTGTCTGAGGAAATTTTTAAAATTGACCATAAGTTAATTCTCTTTCCTCCATCTTATGTCATGAGTAATGACTCTAAGAATAAGAAAAGAGAGGTTGGAATTCATACTAAGGTGCAGACAGTTATTTGTATAAAATACGAAGGGGATAAACAACAGTGTAAAGAACTGGCATGGCATACAGAACACTTCTATAATTGTATACACTTCATATTGAAATAGTTAGTAATTAGAAAGCTATTTGTATGTAATTGAAGGGAACATCACCTGTAGTTAGGTCAGTAGTGTGTGTGTGTGTGTGTGTGTGTGTGTGTGTGTGTGTGTGTGTGTGTAAACTAAGAGACCAGAAATTCTAAATTAATATAGCAAGTTAGGAGCTAGTACATATATGTGGTAAGTGGTTTCAGCTACTTCAGTGTACACAAGAATATTCATGCTAAACACACATCTTGAGTCACACAATTGAAACCTCCCTAATTCTATTGAGTCAGAGAACAGGTAATTTTTAGGACACAGTGGAATGTGGTGTGTAACCCTATTGTTCAGTCAGTTATTTCTAATGGAGCATCGAAGCAATGGGTTTAGAAATGTTTTTAGAAGACTGAAGAAAGACTTGGAAGGTGTGGAGGGATCGAAGTTGATACTTTGATTTGCTCTGTGAACTGTGCACCGATGGTGCAGTTGCTAGCACATGCCATGTGAAAGGTCAGAATATAGTTGAGCCCCAGTGCAACATACAAGTTTAACTTTCCACAGAGATTACTTTTGAAAGCAAAATGATTGGGCTGAAGCACAGTACTTGTATCCAAGCTCAGGATGCGAGGGCAAATTGAGAACATAAATAAAAAATAGACAAACAATCAAATAAAAGATCAGAAAAAATTGGAAGAGTGTGAAAGATGGGTTCTTAGAATGGAAAACAGTGAGATGTCTCTTGTCAGAATATGAGGTAAGGTTACTGAGAGTAGCATACTATTTCTATATAGTGTGAATGTAATAGTAGTGAATTTTGATAACAAGATTCCACTCTGTTGTCACTCAGAATGTTACTAGTAATGAGTAGTTTCTCTGAGTTGTTTTACCCTTATTGAGACCCTGAAAGAATTTGCCTCTGTAGCATTATGAACTTCTGAACACTCTATACCTTGTTTTTCTCATTACTAAATACATGTCAGCAGCTTAATTTTTTTCTTACACTCCTTTCCAATGGATGTACTCTCTCCACTGTTGCCAGTTGCTTTTATAAATTTTTCATGTCACTCAATATATTAAACAATTAAGATACAAGGAGCTGCAAAATAATTGTAATGAATGTTGTAGAATTCCTACTCTTTATCTGTTACTGTTAATTTCTTTATTATGATTGGTTATTAAATATCACAACTGTGCTAATAAAACGTAATTTTATAGTGATGGTTGGTCAGCAGGCATATGGTGTTGGAATGCAGCCAAATGCTCAGCAAGCATTGGTACAGCAACAGCAACAACAGAATCAACAACTGCAAATGCAGCAGCAACAACAAATACAGCAACAGTTACAGCAGCAACAGCAGTTGCAGCAATTACAACAGCAACAACAGGTATGCATTTATAATAATGGAGCACACTTCAGTTTCCAGAACAAGTTTTCAAATTTACCCTGTTTGGCGCACACGACATTTAAAAGGTATATCCTGACTGTTGCGTTTAGCTACTTCGTGCCACTGCACTAGGTGCAATGTAAATGACTGGAAGGGTTTTTGGACCTTAACTGAACAATCTAATCACCTCCAAGAATCTTTCAATCATCTTACAGTATTTCTTTCTGTTCCAATTTCTGAGGGAAGTGTACTTGTAAAGAATACTAAAAAGTTGTTGGGTGCCTAATATTTTTGAAATAAACTGTCCAACTCCATACTTCATTATAATGAAGCAAAGAGCTACTACAAATCAATGCAATCGACAACAACTTTTATTATGTTGTTTTATAAAAAAAAGTAACATCATGAGATTGTAGTGGGATGAAACTATAGAAAAATTCTCACTGAAAGTGAAAACAATGACTTATTGTTAGTTATTATTTTTATAAGAAATACAGCTATGTTTTTGTGTTCAGTGAGAATTCAGCTTTTTATTAATTTAAGCAATAATGTGTACTTACATACATATGTTTGTACCAGAAGTTATTGACTGGATCATTTACAAAGAATTTACTCAACAATAGAGCACTGCATTTGTGTTTTTGTTCTCTGCAACAAAATAAATAAGTTAATATCTATTCCCTTTCCCTCTGTCTTAGAGAGCACAAGTGGAAATCATAGTGTAGTGCTACATGTCTCCTATCATCGAAAGGGGGAGAGAGGGTCAACATGTCTTCAAAACCCAGTTAGTGCACGACAGAAATAAACTAAAATTTCTCTTTTTAGCATGGAAGAGGAATTTTGTTATGAGGTAGTGCAAGTTGACTAAACGGCCATTTGTTCACGCAAGTGCCATGTTAACCACCAGCAATAAACATCTAGATTTCAAATATTCTCCATCCACATTGCAGATGTCCCATGAAGACCATGCCACCATTTATGCCCACTTTGAGAAATAGATACCAAATACAGCTATGAGATTCAGCTCGTTTTCATTCATTTGCTCACAGCAAATTTAGAATTCAGTTGGTTATATCTGATGGAAGAAAAGGAGAAAGCGATAAAATAAAGATATCTTAAAATTAAAACTATTTAAAATTTTTTGTGGATGTCTAAATAGCACACATTATAAAGTGTTAAAATGAGATGACTACTTTCAGTTCACTCAGCAACTATCTTCAGATTTGAGATAAAGTGTAGAGCAGAAATTTGCCTTAAGTTAAATTTTACAAATTATACCTTGAACATAGAAAAGTTTGGAAGTGTGGAAATAAAGAAAACTAATAATATACCATTTGTAGCAAATGTGTCGGCAAATAGTGAATTGGAAACGCTGCATCGTTTATGTAGCTGGGAGTTAGTTATGAGAAAGGAAATGGCTATCAGATAAGGGTCAACTATATATAAATTAACATTACATCAAAGAGGTAATGTGTAAAGCATACAACATCCATATGAGTAATTCTTCCAATAAATAAGCTGAACCAGTAAGGCAAAACCAAAAAGTTCAAAACTGATCGGAACAAGAGAAACAGTTAGATGGTGAAAACTATTACAAAGATAAAACAGCAACATTATGCAAAAAGGATCATACCATCCTTACTGAGATCGCACTCAGTTACACAAAATCTATATATACTTCGTTACATTGAGTAACCTGTCAAAGCAATATGTAGCTCTGATTTGATTGTGGCCTACTCACAGCTGTAGCAAGACTAATTCCTGTACTTGTGAAAGTCAAACTGAAAGTTGCTAGAAAGGCAAGTAGTTGGAGTTAAAGTATACGCAGTTACATCATACATCATGAATAAGAACAAGGATAATTGCAGTATAGATTAAAATACAGATCACATGGGGATTAAATCAGGGCTTCGAGTGGGCCAGATATTGTTGCTAATGACTGTGTCCTGGAACACACAATGAGTTGTGTCCAAAGCAACACTCGCTGTATGAGGTCTTACTGACTCCTCTTGGAAAAAGTGTGAAGCTTCATTCTCTTTCACTCACTTCTTTAAAAAAACAGTTGCAAAAATGTTTTGCGCATATTTTTCCAAGTTACCTGTATCGTTAAGAAAATTGGATATACTAACGTCTTCACTAACTGTGCACCTCGTTCCTGTTTTCTGATGAAGAAGGGTTCATCATGAAAAAGAATAGGTCTATTGGTGTTTGAATGTTGACAGTTTTGGGAATTAACATCCCATATAAATAGAATTTTTGTAGAGAAATTTTCAAAGCAGTATGAAGTGTTGTATAGGTGAGTTCCTGTGAGCACAGTATGGCATCGCTCACATTTCTTGTCAGGCGCGTTTCCCGTTTCATGAAATTTATTCACTAATTTGCGAATTGCATCATGCCTCGGAATTTGAACATCTGGAAAGTTTTGGTTGAATGACCTCTTGGTAATATGAGTGGACTCTGTATGCATGTTATGAATTACAAATAAACATTTGGGAATGGAATAATTCGATCTTGCCATTGTTGCATTTGTAGGCTTCCTGTTAAATTCAAAATGAATGTTCCACTGTTCAAAAGACATTGGCTGAGAAGACATACCTGCACAGTTCTGGTAGGCAGCAAGTGCAACCCTGCATATGTGTTCCTCAGATAAATGGAGCCCTCTGTATATGCAATAAGAACGTTGACACAAAGAAAATATAAAAAAAAAATTACAGGAAAAAGTGTCACAGCACAAAGATTGGGCATATAATGTTTAACAGACAAGTTGCAAATTGAGCACACTATGTTTTAATACAATCTGTTAGAAAATTACAATGGAAGGCAACTGATTTATCATACATGATAGTATATAACATTAAATAAATAAAAATAAGGTAAGAAGACTACTGATCTGGGTAGAGTGCCACGACCTAAGGTGTGGTGTATGGTTGCTATAATTAGTAGGCAAGTGACTGTATTATATGTAAATTTCTTTTTGGTATTTTATTGTAGATGCTACTAACATTGGAAACTGTATATCCATTAGATAGTGCAATCTGCTTTAAGATTCCAATTTCTTTATTAACTTCATCCTTCGTAACAGTATATTTAACAAACAATGGATCATCAATGCAAGTTGGCTTTCTGAGAATTCTAAATGCATGTTTGTTGTTCTTCTAGTGATGGTCAGTTCAAGGTAATTAGTAGTACAATCCTGTTTCAACTCTAAAGTGAAATTAATTTTTGGGTGCATGTTATTGAATCGTCCTCCCCTCATGAACATAGACCTTGCCGTTGGTGGAGAGGCTCGCATGCATCAGCGATACAGATAGCCGTACTGTAGGTGCAACCACAATGGAGGGGTATCTGTTGAGAGGCAGGACAAACATGTAGTTCCTGAAGAGGGCAGCAGCCTTTTCAGTAGTTGCAGGGACAACAGTCGGCATGATAGACTGGTTTGGCCTTCTAACATTAACCAAAACTGACTTACTGTGCTGGTACTGTGAACGGCTGGAAGCAAGAGGAAACAACAGCCATAATTTATCTTGAGGGCATGCAGAGCTTTACTTTATAGTTAAATTATGGCATCCTCTTTGGTTAAATATCCCTGAGGTAAAATAGTCTCCCATTTGGATCTCCGGGCAGGGACTACTCAGGAGGACGTCATTGCCAGGAGAAAGAAAACTGGCATTCTATGTATTGGAGTGTGGAATGTCAGAACCCTTAATCGGGCAAGCAGGTTAGAAAATTTAAAAAAGGGAATGGATAGGTTAAAGTTAGATGTAGTGGGAATTAGAGAAGTTCGGTGGCAGAGGAACGAGACTTCTGGTCAGGTGAATACTGGGTTATAAATACAAAGTCAAATAGATGTACTGCAGGTGTAGGTTTCATAATGAATAAAACAATAGGAGAGTGGGTAAGCTACTACAAACAGCATAGTGAATACACTATTGTAGCAATGATACACGAAGCCTATGCATACCACAGTAGTAAAAGTTTATATGCCAACTAACTCCGCAGATGACGAAGAGATTGATGAAATGTATGATGAGAGAAAAGAAATTATTCAGATAGTGAAGGAAGACTAAAATTTAATAGTTCTGGGTGACTGGAATTTGATAGTAGGGAAAGGAAGAGCAGGAAAAGTAGTAGGTGAATATAGTATGCGGGTAAGGAAAGAGAGGAAGCCGCCTAGTAGAATTTTGCACAGAGCACAACTTAATCATAGCTAATACTTTGTTCAGGAATCATGAAAGAAGGTTGTATACATGGAAGAGGCCTTGGAGACACTGGAAGGTTTCAAATATATTATATAATGGCAAGACAGATTCAGGAACCAGGTTTTAAATTATAAGATATTTCCAGGGGCAGATATGGACTCCGACCACAAGCTAATGGTTATTAACTGTAGATTAAAACTGAAGAAACTGCAAAGAGGTGGGAATTTAAGGAGATGGGACCTGGAAAAACTGACAGAACTAGAGGTTGTAGAGAGTTTCAGAGAAAGCATTAGGGAATGATTGATAAGAACAGGAAAAGAAACTCTGTAGAAGAAGAATGGGTAGCTTTGAGAGATGAAATAGTGAAGGTCGCAGAGGATCAAGTAAGTAAAAAGATTAGGGCTAGTAGAAATCCTTGGGTAACACAAGAAATATTGAATTTAATTGATGAAAGGAAAAAATATAAAAATGCAGTAAATGAAGCAGGCAACAAGGAATACAATTGTTTCCAAAATGAGCTCGACAGGAAGTGCAAAATGGCTAAGCAGGGATGGCTAGAGGACAAATCTAAGGATGTAGAGGCACACATTTCTAGGGGTAAGATAGATACTGCCTACAGGAAAATCAGAGAGACCTTTGTAGAAAAGAGAACCACTTGTATGAATATGAAGAACTCAGATGGAAACCCAGTTCTAAGCAAAGAAGGGAAAGCAGAAAGGTGGAAGGAGTATACAGGGTGTTACAAAAAGGTAAGGCCAAACTGTCAGGAAACATTCCTCACACACAATGAAAGAAAATATGTTATGTGGACATGCATCTGGAAATGCTTACTTTCCACGTTAGAGCTCATTTTATTACTTCTCTTCAAATCAGTCATGGAATGGAAACAGACAGCAACAGAACGTACCAGCATGACTTCCAGTACTTCATTACAGGAAATGTTCAAAATGTCCTCTGTTAGCGAGGGTACATGCGTCCACCCTCTGTCGCATGGAATCCGTGATGCGCTGATGCAGCCCTGGAGAATGGCGTATTGTATCACAGCCGTCCACAATACGAGCACGAAGAGTCTCTACATTTGGTACTGGGGTTGTGTAGGAAAGAGCTTTCAAATGCCCCCATAAATGAAAGTCAAAAGGGTTGAGGTCAGGAGAGCGTGGAGGCCATGGAATTGGTCCGCCTCTACCAATCCATCGGTCACGGAATCTGTTGTTGAGAAGCGTACGAACACTTAGACTGAAATGTGCAGGAGCTCCATCGTGCATGAACCACATGTTGTGTCGTACTTGTAAAGGCACATGTTCTAGCAGCACAGGTAGAGTATCCCGTATGAAATCATAACAACGTGCTCCATTGAGCGTAGGAGGAAGAACATGGGGCACAATCAAGACATAACCAACAATGCCTGCCCAAACGTTCACAGAAAATCTGTGTTGATGACGTGATTGCACAATTGCGTGCGGATTCTCGTCAGCCCACACATATTGATTGTGAAAATTCACAATTTGATCACGTTGGAATGAAGCCTCATCTATAAAGAGAACATTTGCACTGAAAGGAGGATTGACACATTGTTGGATGAACCATTCGCTGAGTGTACCCGTGGAGGCCAATCAGCTGCTGATAGTGCCTGCACAAGCTGTACATGGTACGGAAACAACTGGTTCTCCCGTAGCACTCTCCATACAGTGACGTGGTCAACGTTACCTTGTACAGCAGCAACTTCTCTGACGCTGACATTAGGGCTATCGTCAACTGCACGAAGAATTGCCTCGTCCATTGCAGGTGTCCTCGTCGTTCTAGGTCTTCCCCAGTCGCGAGTCATAGGCTGGAATGTTCTGTGCTCCCTAAGACGCCGATCAATTGCTTCGAATGTCTTCCTGTCGGGACACCTTCGTTCTGGAAATCTGTCTCGATACAAACGTACCACGTCACGGCTATTGCCCCGTGCTAATCCATACATCAAATGGGCATCTGCCAACTCCGCATTTGCAAACATTCCACTGACTGCAAAACCACGTTCGTGATGAACACTAACCTGTTGATGCTACGTACTGATGTGCTTGATGCTAGTACTGTAGAGCAATGAGTCGCATGTCAACACAAGCACCAAAGTCAATATTACCTTCCTTCAATTGGGCCAACTGGCGGTGAATCGAGGAAGTACAGTACATACTGACGAAACTAAAATGAGCTCTAACATGGAAATTAAGCGTTTCCGGACACATGTCCACGTAACATCTTTCCTTTATTTGTGTGTGAGGAATGTTTCCTGAAAGTTTGGCCGTACCTTTTTGTAACACCCTGTATAGAGGGCCTATACAAAGGCAATGTACATGAGGACAATATTATTTAAATGGAAGAGGGCGTAGATAATGATGAAATGGGAGATACGATATTGTGTGAAGAGTTTGACAGAGCACTGAAAGACCTAAGTCGAAACAAGGCCCCGGGAGAAGACAACATTTCATTAGAATTACTGATAGCCTTGGGAGAGCCAGTCCTGACAAAACTCTACCATCTGGTGAGCAAGATGTATGAGACAGGCGAAATACCCTAAGACTTCAAGAATAATATAAAATTTCCAATCGCAAAGAAAGCAGGTGTTCACAGATGGGAAGATTACCAAACTGTCAGTTTAATAAGTCACGGCTGCAAAATACGAACACCAATTCTTTACAGACGAATGGAAAAACTGGTAGACGACGACCTGTGGAAGATCAGTTTGGATTCGTTACAAATGTTGGAACTTGGGAGGCAATATTGACCTTACGACTGATCTTAGAAGATATATAAAGGAAAGGCAAACTTCGGTTTCTAGCATTTGTTGACTTAGAGAAAGCTTTTGACAGTGTTGACTGGAATACTCTCTTTCAAATTCTGTAGGTGGCTGGGGTAAAATACAGGGAGCAAAAGGTTATTTGCAATTTCTACAGAAACCAGATTGCAGTTAAAAGGGTAGAGGGCATGAAAGGGAAGCAGTGGTTGGGAGGGGAGTGAGACAGAGTTGTAGCCTTTCCCCGATGTTATTCAATCTGTATATTGAGCAAGCAGTAAAGGAAACAAAAGAAAAGTTCGGAGTAGGTATTAAAATCCATGGAGAAGAAATAAAAACTTTGAGGTTCACCGATGACATTGTAATTCTGTCAGAGACAGCAAAGGACTTGGAAGAGCAGTTGAATGGAATGGACAGTGTCTTGAAAGGAGGATATAAGATGAACATCAACAAAAGCAAAATGAGGTTAATGGAATGTAGTCAAATTAAATCGGGTGATGCTGAGGGAATTAGATTAGGAAATGAGACACTTAAAAGTAGTAAAGGAGTTTTGCTATTTGGGTAGCAAAATAACTGATGATGGTCGAAGTAGAGAGGATATAAAATGTAGACTGGCAATGGCAAGGAAAGCGTTTCTGAAGAAGAGAAATTTAACATCGAGTATAGATTTAAGGGTCAGGAAGTCTTTCCTGAAAGTATTTGTATGGAGTGTTGCCATGTATGGAAGTGAATCATGGACGATAAATAGTTTAGACAAGAAGAGCATAGCTTTCGAAATGTGGTGCTACAGAAGAATGCTGAAGATTAGATGGGTAGATCACATAACTAATGAGGAGGTATTGAATAGAATTGGGAGAAGAGGAGTTTGTGGCACAACGTGACTAGAAGAAGGGATCGGTTGGTATGACACATTCTCAGGCATCAAGGGATCACCAATTTAGTATTGGAGGGCAGCGTGGGGGTAAAAATTGTAGAGGGAGACCAAGAGATGAATACACTAAGCAAATTCAGAAGGATATAGGTTGCAGTAGGTACTGGGAGATGAAGCAGCTTGCACAGGATAGGGTAGCATGGAGAGCTGCATCAAACCAGTCTCTGGACTGAAGACAACAACAACATATTTAACATTTTTTATGGAATTTAAAAATCTTATTTTCATAAAATAGTGTTGTCTTTTTCTAGAGAACTGTTGGAGCTTTCTACAAAATATTGTATGTTTAATCTCTTTGCATATTGTAAGCTTCTCTTATGACGGTTTTGTAATATATTTAATAGGAGAATTTTTTAAAAAATAATTACTACTCTGTTATTTTAAGTATCAGATAAAGAAATTCCTGTGAAATTCCGAGCACTTTGCCCCATATCTCACCGTATCTGCAGAATTTCAAAGTTTACCCTTGAGAAAAATTTTGTTGGTTTTATGGAAATAAGTGTACAAAGTTTCATAAATCTAGCCTTCATAAATTCTGAGAAAAAGGTACAAAACTTTTGAAAAACCCAATTTCCATGAAATGCAATTAAAGTGCGTCCTAACTTTTTCCTTATGTCACCATTTCAGATTGCTCCAGATGTGTACTCGGGGCCCTCTGCTTTGAGGCTTCTATTCTGGTTTCTTGTTCGGCTTTCTTTCCTTTACCAGGGCTTCAACTTTCTTTTCAGCTCTAGAGAGGTGCTGTAAATCTATTTTTCTCAAGATGTTTTGGATGAAATTTCCCATCTTAATGCCCAGTGTCTCTCAAGCCTTCATTCTCCCTGCATTTTCATTATTAAATACAAGAACTGCATGATTTTACCAGGAGCACACTTTTTAGAAGTTAAGGATTGGCCAGAAACCTGTAAGTGGGGGTGGCAAGATCAAGGATAATATTCAGAATCTTCTCCTTTTGAATGTAGGAGTTGTTATCCACTGAGCCTGTAGATATTGAAGTGTTTCTTCAAAAAGTGGTCCCGGCGGGAAGGTTGTTGCATATTTATTTTTCAGGCGCTTCGGATGTGATTTCATCATTGAAACTTTGCCCAGGAGTTCTACTAATAAATGAAAAACAAATTGAAAATGGACATTTTCAGTCAATTTTATGGATGTGACCTCTTACTCCCATCCTCTCTCCCCTTAATCTGCTGGCGAAATTTCTGGAAATGTATGTCATCAACTCTAAGAAAATCAGAAAAGGAGAGAATCAGTGTTAGAGATGTGGCGTTATAGAAGTATGTTGCAAATTAGGTGGACTGATAAGATGAGGAAGTCCTCTGCAGAATCAGTGATGAAGGGAACACACAGAAAACACGGGTAAAAAGCAGGGACAGAGATAGTGGGCATGTATTGAGCCATAAAGGTACAACATCTGTGGTACTAGAGAAGCTGTAAAGGGTAAAAACCTGCAAGGGAAGACAGAATGGAATACTCGGAGATGAAGAGGTTGGCACAAGACAAGAATCAAGAGTCAGGAAACTGATTCCACAGCATGAATGGCAAAATGCTGTTAATGATTCGTGGAATGTTTTAAGTGAGACAAAACACAAACATTCAGTTGCAAAAGATGATACTTGGTAACATACCTACACAAAGAAGAGACACATTTATGAAGAAGTAGGATTCTTTTTCAGGAGCTGTGTCCTCCTTTTACTAAGACACATTTGATCTGAACAACTTTAGGTATTGGTCACTATTTTGAAAATCTAAACACTCATTGTTTTCCACATGCTCCTAACGTAACTAAGCATCATAAATCACCAGTGTATGGTTTCATAGGGCGGTTGTACGTGCAGCTCCTACCATGCAGCCAGAAGAGGCCTAGGTTAGTTGGGTTATGGCAAATAGTGCAGGATGAAGCTCAGTGACTTACAAGCTCCGTATACAAGAAACCTCTGCTGGTGGATGTGTGCCTCTTGTCACGGTGGGCTGATGATATAACAGTTATGGCTTCCCATATGTTGTTTATAATGTAGCCTTACATACTCCATTTAAGTTAAAATGGAAAAATAATGATACTGCACATCTTTTAAGGAAAACTACAGTGTGTTCTTTAGGAGGAGAAAGCAAAAGATTGAAGAATGTTTGTCAGTAATGAGAGATAAAATGAAGGCAAATGAATAGGTAAGATAAAAAAGTATTAAGAGTTGCAGATTGTAGAGTTCCCACACTTAGTGATTGGCAGCTGTCACGTGCCAGTTTTTGTAGCTAATAAATCATTAAGCAGTGGTAAACGTAGAATTGAGACTAACAGTCAAGTACACTACAATTCATGTTTTAAAACAGACTCAACACTAATACATCAAATGCAAGACAGTCTGAAAACTAAGATTTAATTGATATCTAACAATGGATAGTTGATGTTGAAATGTTAACAGTATTGTTAGGATAGTTACTAATCACCATAAAGATGACACCTTGAATTGCACACGGGCATTCTGAAAAGACTGTTACATATAACCTTTTGACCAATCTGCATCAGAAAAACACATTTGCACAAACAAGTACACCTCACACACATGGCAGCTATCTTGGGCTTCTCCAGCCAGACAACAATGGAAACACATTGAATGGGAGCAACAATCTGGAATATGGTGGGGAAGGGGAGGAGTAGCAGAACACAGGTCGGGGAAGAGGAATTGGTGCTGCCTGGGCATAGCTTGCAGGGACTAGAGGTGGGAGGACAGGGCTGACAGGCACAATATCAGGAGGGAGAGGAGGGGGAAAACAGAGTGCAAAGGAGAGGAATAGAGAAGGGAAGAAACTGGTGAATGCACTGGCAGAGAGGAGTGCACAGTGAGGGTAAAGGGAGGTGAACTGTGAGGTGGCAGGTCAGAGCAGGGCGGAAGCAGTTGTGTGGAGGATGTGGGGGCAGTAGAACCATACATTGAGGCCAGAATGATTTTGGAAGTGGAGAATGTGTTACAATGATAGCTCCAGTCTGCACAGTTCAGAAAAGCTGGCGAAGGAGGGAAGGATCCAAATGGCCCAGATTGTGAAACAATGATTGAAATAAAGCATGTTGTGTCCAGCAGAGTAATCCACTACTCTTAGCAACAGTTTGGCAGTGGCCATTCATCATTGTGGGCAATTCATTAGTAGTCATACCAATATAAAAAGCCGAACAATGATTGCAGCAGAGTTAGTGTATAACATACCAGAATTCACAGATAGCTCAGCCTCTGATGGTATAGGATAAGCCTGTGACAGGACTGGAATAGGAAGTGCTGCGTGGGCAGATTGGCAGGTCCTGCACCTGGGTCTTCCACAGTAATATGATCCCTGTGGCAAGGAATTGGAGTTGGGAGTGGCGTATGGATGGACTGGGATGTTTTGTAGTTCGCTGGATGATGGAACATCACTTAAAGAGAGTTTGGAAGGATGTTGGGTAGGATGTCCCTGGTTTCGGGCATGTTGATAATGTGATCAAAGCTCTGATGAAGGATATGATTCAGTTGTTCCAGTCTGTGATGATGTTGGGTGACAAAGCGGGCCCTCTTCAGTAGCTGGTTCTTGGAGGTGGTGGGAAGATTGGAGGTGTGTGGGAACATAGCACAAGGAATCTGTTTGCCGATAGGTTTCGGGGTTAGTGTCTGCCTGTGAAGGCCTTAGTGAGACCATCATACTGGGCAAGGAAGCTCCCATCACTGACGTATGCTGTCCCTGGGTGGCCAGGTTATATGAAAGAATTTTTGGTGTGGAAAGGAATGAAAAAACAAGTAATGTTGGTGGTTGGTGGGTTTAATGTGGACAGAGGTGTGGATGGAACTATCAGAGAGGACTGTCACCAACCAGGAAGGTGGCATGCTGGATTTAGCAGGACCAAGTGATGCGAATGGAAGAGGTGTTGTGGTTGTGAAGGAGTAAGATAGGATGTTCTGGCCATGGGTCCAGAGCTTGAAGATTTCATTAATGGACCAGAACCATACCAGGAATTTGGGGTTATGGGGGCTGAGGAAGATTTCCTCTAGATGGCCCATAAATAGATAGGCATAGAAGAGGGGTGAGTATGGCTGTGCGATGTATTTGTTAGCATACTGTCCCTTCAAAGGAGTAGCAGTTGTGTGTTACAATTTAGTTAGGAAGGTGTTTTTGGAATGAGGTAGTGGTTGTGGAGTCTGAAAGTCGTTGAGAGTAGTAGTGCACACAGTACTTTCTTGGTGCACTACAGACCCACCTTGCCCCCATGCCTTTAAACCTGGTGCCCTAGGAATGTTGAGGTACTGGTGCTTAACTTATTGGCCTGCCCTCATGATAACTGGTCGGGGTGTTTGTGTTAAAACAGCTGCTGGCTGATTGCTGTTGTCCTACTGCATTATTTGATTGACTGCCATGTTGTTCTGTGCTGGACGTTTGCAACCAGAACTGAGCTTCTGAGAGTCTTCCCCATTGAGGCAGGCAGGTTTATGTTTTTCATGGCCTGCCATTTTGATCAATAGTGAAGGTATTCTTTACTTCTACCAGAACTTCGTATGGGCCAGTGTATGGTGTGTTTAACGGCGATCATGTGGTGTCGTCTCCGAGCCAGATAAGCAAAGCTGTAACAAAGTATTCGTGGTTTAAGACTGTCTTTCACCATGCCTGACGGGTAGAGCTGTATGCAGTCGCAACATGTGGGCTCAACTGAGACAGCGAAGAATGTTCATTAGCATTGTAGAATTTTTGTTGCTCTTTGGATGTTCATTAGTTGAGTTTCCATAAAGAGATGTGCAGATTACTAATGCTTGTAAGTTTGTGGTAGTTGTCTCATTTGCAGCATAATTATCAAGTGCCAACTGTTTTATGAATAATTTTCCACAATAAGATTCTGAGGATTGAATGTATTATGGGTACTTTCCGATTGAAAGTAGTAGTTCATCTTTTTCTATACTGATCACTTGTTTCTTTGTTACCGAAATGCAAAATACTGTAGTGTTACCATTAAACTACATAGCTTCAGTGTGTTTCTTATTGAGCTGAAATTCATAGTTTTTTATACAGTGATCTTGAAATGAGCCCGAAACTCAAGAGGTCCAGATATTGTCAGAGGAACAGAGCAATCTGTGGTATGAAACTTACTATCGCGAGTGTGAGCCAAGTGTGAATCCTGCCCAGTCTGATATTCTAGCTCATGTTACATAATAGTCCAGCACATATTAAAAAGGTTTGTGTTATATTGTAGCTGCCTGGCAGTGTGCAGGTTCTACAGATAGCAGAACAGTCTATCCAGTGCAGTGTATGGAAGACTGTGGGGGGAGGGAGGGAAGGTAAAAAAAGGAATGGGAAGGAGAGGAGCAGAGAAGGGGATTGGATGGGGTGGAGCATTGGGCAGGGATCAATGTGAAGTGGGAGGGTGGGGAGAGTCAGTTGGGAGGGGGGGATTCAGAGGGAGTGGGAAACTGTCCTCACACCCTCCACTGAAGAGTTTTGGTCCTCTATCTTGTCACATCCTCACAATTCGCCTCCCTTTACACTCATTGTGTGCTGCTATCTGTCGGGTGTCCATCAGTCTTTTCTCCTCTGCTCACTCTTCTTTCCGCTCCCATTTTTCCCTTACTCCCCCTCTCCCATCCCCTCTCCCTTCCCCTCTCCCTTCCCCTCTCCCTTCCCCTCTTCCCTTCCCCTCTCCCTTTCCCCTCTCCTTCCCCTCTCCCTTCCCCTCTCCCTTCCCCTCTCCCTTCCCTCTCCCTTCCCTCTCTCCCTTCCCCTCGTCCCTTTCCCCTCTCCCTTCCCTCTCCCTTCCCTCTCCCTTCCTCTCCTTCCCCTCTCCCTTCCCTCTCCCTTCCCCTCTCCTTCCCTCTCCCTTCCCCCTCCCTTCCCTCTCCCTTCCCTCTCCTTCCCCGCTCCCTTCCCCTCTGCCCTTCCCCTCTCCCTTCCCCTCTCCCTTCTCCCCTCTCCCTTCCCCTCGTCCCTCCCCTCTCCCTTCCCCTCTCCCTTCCCTCTCCCTTCCCCTCTCCCTTCCCCTCTCCCTTCCCCTCTCCCTTCCCCTCTCCCTTCCCCTCTCCCTTCCCCTCTCCCTTCCCCTCTCCCTTCCCCTCTCCCTTCCCCTCTCCCTTCCCCCCTCCCTTCCCCTCTCCCTTCCCCTCTCCCTTCCCCTCTCCCTTCCCCTCTCCCCTTCCCCTCTCCCTTCCCCTCTCCTTCCCCTCTCCCTTCCCCTCTCCCTTCCCCTCTCCCTTCCCACTCTCCCTTCCCCTCTCCCTTCCCCTCTCCTTCCCCCTCTCCCTTCCCCTCTCCCTTCCCCTCTCCCTTCCCTCTCCCTTCCCCTCTCCCTTCCCCTCTCCTTCCCCTCTCCCTTCCCCTCTCCCTTCCCCTCTTCCCTTCCCCTCTCCCTTCCCCTCTCCCTTCCCCTCTCCCTTCCCCTCTCCCTTCCCCTCTCCTTCCCCTCTCCCTTCCCCTCTCCCTTCCCCCTCTCCTTCCCCTCTACCCTTCCCCTCTCCCTTCCCCTCTCCCTTCCCCTCTCCCTTCCCTCTCCCTTCCCCTCTCCCTTCCCCTCTCCCTTCCCTCTCCCTTCCCCTCTCCCTTCCCCTCCCTTCCCCTCTCCCTTCCCCTCTCCCTTCCCCTCTCCCTTCCCCTCTCCTTCCCCTCTCCTTCCCTCTCCCTTCCCTCTCCCTTCCCCTCTCCCTTCCCCTCTCCCTTCCCCTCTCCCTTCCCCTCTCCCTTCCCCTCTCCCTTCCCCTCTCCCTTCCCCTCTCCCTTCCCCTCTCCCCTTCCCCTCTCCCTTCCCCTCTCCCTTCCCCTCTCCCTTCCCCTCTCCTTCCCTCTCCCTTCCCCTCTCCCTTCCCTCTCCCTTCCCCTCTCCCTTCCCCTCTCCCTTCCCCTCTCCCTTCCCCTCTCCCTTCCCCTCTCCCTTCCCCTCTCCCTTCCCCTCTCCCTTCCCCTCTCCTTCCCCTCTCCCTTCCCCTCTCCCTTCCCCTCTCCCTTCCCCCTCGGTCCCTTCCCCTCTCCCTTCCCCTCTCCCTTCCCCTCTCCCTTCCCCTCTCCCTTCCCCTCTCCCTTCCCCTCTCCCTTCCCCTCTCCCTTCCCCTCTCCCTTCCCCTCTCCCTTCCCCTCTCCCTTCCCCTCTCCCTTCCCCTCTCCCTTCCCCTCTCCCTTCCCCTCTCCTTCCCCTCTCCCTTCCCCTCTCCCTTCCCCTCTCCCTTCCCTCTCCTTCCCCTCTCCCTTCCCCTCTCCTTCCCCTCTCCCTTCCCCTCCCTTCCCCTCTCCCTTCCCCTCTCCCTTCCCCTCTCCCTTCCCCTCTCCCTTCCCCTCTCCCTTCCCCTCTCCCTTCCCCTCTCCTTCCCCTCTCCCTTCCCCTCTCCCTTCCCCTCTCCCTTCCCTCTCCCTTCCCCTCTCCTTCCCTCTCCCTTCCCTCTCCTTCCCCTCTCCCTTCCCCTCTCCCTTCCCCTCTCCCTTCCCCTCTCCCTCCCTCTCCTTCCCCTCTCCCTTCCCCTCTCCCTTCCCCTCTCCCTTCCCCTCTCCCTTCCCTCTCCCTTACCCTCTCCCTTACCCCTCTCCTTACCCTCTCCCTTACCCTCTCCCTTACCCTCTCCCTTACCCTCTCCCTTACCCTCTCCCTTACCCTCTCCCTTACCCTCTCCCTTACCCTCCTCCCTTCCCCATCTCCCTTACCCTCTCCCCCCTTTCCCCCCCCCCCCTCTCCCCCTCCCTTTCCCCCCTCTCCCTTGCTGTGTGTTGTCCCTGCATGCTCTGCCAGCCAACACTGATCCCTCTCCACCTATCTGAGCCCTGCTATCCTTCACCCCCCCCCCCTCCTCTCTCTCCAGATTATTGCTGTCATTCAATGCTTGTTAGTCTGGCTGGTGTGGCCTGAGGCAGCTTTTTTTTTTAGAGAGAGAGAGAGAGAGAGAGAGAGAGAGAGAGAGAGAGTGTGTGTGAGTGTTGTGCATTTTTCTTTCCTGAAGGTGGCTTTGACCAAAAGCTATATGTAACAGTCTTTTCTGCAACAGTCTTCTCTGCAACTCAAGGTGTCCTCTTTATGGTTAGTACCAGTCTATCTTACCCATATTGTTGGTAGTCCACTATGAGAAGACTTTTAAGACACTATTATTTGGGGAGTGGTCTCAGAAAATGAAGTTCCTAAGTGACATGGGAATTATTTATGTACGTTTGCAGGCCAAATAATTATTAAAATTCATAGTGAACCTTCAGATGCCCTTTAATTTCACAATGCACATCACTACTAGTTTCGGTCAAATGACCATTATTAAGCATTAGCTGCTGTGAACGGCTGGGAAGTTGGAGTATAATAGAAGTAATTTGCTGTTTTGAGCTCACCATAGTTCTAAAAAAATTTTTACAGTAATAGCCATGTACAATAAATGTCATAAAGAAGCAAAGATCACAAAGACAGCTAGTCACATGCTCAGCTCGGTGTGAGACTAGCTGTCATCATGATCTTTGCGTCCTTACGAAATCTGTTGTACACAGCTCTTACTGCAAAAAAAAAAAATTGCTACTGTGGTGGGGTCAAAATAACAAGTTACTTTTATTACAGTATAACATCCCAGCCATTCATACCAGCTTATGCTTAATAGTCATTTGACTGAAACTAGTAGCAAAGCACATTGTGCAAAATAAAGGACAGCTGAAGGTTCACCATGAATTTTTAAAGTAATTACATTGAAATCGGTTAAAAGGTAAAATAATACAATGTAAGTTTCAAAACATAGCTAGTATTTTTGTTAATATCAAACCCTCTTTCTGGCTTGATGAGCTCCATATTGTCTTGCTCATGAAATGATGGTAAAATTGCCAACGGACAACAGAAACATTTGGTTTCAGTAACCAATCAGCAGTTGGGGCAGCCAACACCTACCTACCTACCTACTATTGCTATATATATTGGTCTGCTTTACTATTAATGTAGCAGTAATTCTCATTCCTTTTCTGTGCTTCCATCATTTTCTAAAGAATGTAATTTATTAACTGTATTGTCTCCAAAAGCTTAATGAGACTTCTCGTCTGTAAAATAACTGAATCAAAGAGTGGGCTACTCATACTTCATGAGATCATACAGAATGTGTTTGCTTACCTTCGCCTTGCCTCCTGCCCCCATATACTGCTTTACCATACTTGTAATCCTAACACCACCATTCACTTTTAAAAATATTAGTTTGGGTCGCATATATTTAAAATTACATATGATTTAAATGTTTTTGTAGGCAGCTGTTCAGCAGCAAATCCAGCAGCAACAGCAGGTAGCAGCAGTTCAAGGAGCCCAGCAGTCTCAGGTTGGAGTTGGAGGGCAACAGCCACAGCAGCAAGTTCCACAGCAACCTGCACAATCAAAAGAAATCAACACAGCTTCCCTCTGCCGGTTTGGCCAAGAAACTGTTCAAGATATTGTAGCCCGTACTCAGGAAGTCTTCATGGCACTTAAAACAATTCAGGTTTGTGTAATCCACATTCATAGCAGGTGGGAGAGAAAGTGTACTGACTCCTCATAGTTCACCTGCCCCACCTGGCTGCTGCTTGTGAACTGAGGAAGCACTGCTATGATAGAAGTTATGAGCATAAATATATATAGTGAAATAAACAAATGTGTGAACATTTAGATGTCCCTTTTATGTTGTTTCTGGTTAGGCATCTGTTTTTGAGATCTTTGGCTCTATCCAAGTTTAATTGCCATGAAAAACAAGCATATCACATAATGAAGAATCAGTTCAGAAATCATGTCCATCACATGATCTAAGAAGCATCTTATATTGGAAAAGTCAGAACTAATGTGATCTACATTGTCTAGACATTTATCACTGTCACTTTGTGAATTAAATTGTTCCCAAGAAGTTGTATCATAGTGGTATTTTCCACCAGGGTAGGAAACTTCGCTAATGCCTTCCGATTTATATGGGAGAAATGTCTTTCCTTTGGTAGAACCATAATCTCTAAAGATGGAAGCAGAGTGGCATTTCAGACGAATTCCAGATGTAAACACTTAGGGCATTTTGTAGCTGATTCTGCTTGATAAACAACATAACCTGCCAGATGATGACTGTGATACTCTTTGCCAAGTCTTTTTTCTAGAATCTCTAGCATATGTTGGGAATGTGACCATCCTTCCGTGTGGGTATAGGGAACACTTAGTTTATGTATGATGTCTACATTCAGGTTCATGTCGGCAGTATGTGCTGGATGAAAGTCCCATTTCACAGGAATGTGAACACACTGTAGCATATCAAGTTTAAGGAAATTTATCACTAATGGATTATCATTGCAACTCAGAACTTACAGTGCCAAAGTGACAGTCTAGTGGATGGAGCCACTATATCCAAAGACTCCACTACCACAATGCTTGTGTGGCTTGCATAAAATTCTTAAAGAATGTACACCACTGTAGCCTATAATCAGCATCATTAATGCATTCAAGTATGGAATGGCCATGTATCTAGCCTCCCTTCTGAAAACCATAGTAGGACACTGTAGTCATCATATGAAGAACTCGGCTGAATTCGGAACCATACTGAAAGAGATGCAGCTGAAGAGCATGCAAGCTTCAACATAACATCTCTTTTCACACAAATACCACTTAAAGGTGCCTTGGTGCTCCTACCAGATTATTTTGATCTTCAAATGGTGACGCTATGAGCTTGAAAGGGTGAAGCTGTTCGAACATGCACTCATCACAACCTAAATGTTGTGGAGAGTTCTGTTAACAAGTTGGTAGTATAGTCAGGGGCTTGTCACTTGCCCCTAGTGTTTACCGGTATCAGTACAGAGCACTTTGAGGAGATGGCACTAAAAACTGCATGGTTCAAACCTAATCACTTCTCCTGGTATATAGACGACACCTTTGTTCTATGGGAACATGGCAAGACACATGCAGTCTACAGATCTGTACCTTCATTCAAGGAGCTCTTATCTGTATTGTCAGAGTTGCTGTTGGACATGTGAATCGAGGATGTATACCCCAAACACTTTCCACATAAATGGCTCACTGTGATGCAGAGCTCTGTGTGTGATAGGGTTGCTAAAATGGTGAGGAAATGCTGTTTCATTAGTTACTATCAGAAGACTAGTACAAAATGTGGCACTGCATTCTTGCAATGCACAAAAATGTAGACACCTGGCCAGCTTCAGGTTTGGTCTGATCAGTCCTAAGAGGAAAAAGAGGGCCAGTGCTGAGCCAAGTTGTTTACATGTGATAAGACAGCGCCATCTGCAGGTGTTTGTCTATTGTGTGGAGGATCTCCTCAGAATCCTCAGCTGTGCCCAGCACTGCCTCTTAACAATGGACCTTCTCATTTCAAGCTTTCTCCCAAATTTCCCTGGCAGAGGCATAGCAGAACGTAAGGTCATGGATTTGTGAATCTGCGTGAGATGTTTGACACTTTCCACAGTGAATTTACATTTACTACTAGACAAACAAGTCAGTAACTCATGAGCAATAAGATGATTTATTTTTGTCGATTGTTAGTCAGGCTACAAACTGTAGCCTAATAAGTCACTTACTTCCTCAAATGATACCGAGCGAGGTGGTGCAGTGGTAAGCACATTGGACTCGCATTTGGGAGGATTACAGTTCAATCCTGTGTCCGGCCATCCTGATTTAGGTTTTCCGTGATTTCCCTAAATCGCTCCAGGCAAATGCCGGGATGGTTCCTTTGAAAGGGCATGGGCGACTTCCTTCCCCATCCTGCCCTAATCCAATGAGACCGATGACATCACAGTTTGTTCTCTTCCCCCAAACAACCCAACCCTCCTCAAATAATTCTTCTAGTTTTACTGCATGAACTAGTTCGAAGCTGGAAATTAAATCAATCAATCATTCAATCAATCTTAGAATTAGGCAACAAACATGATGAAAGACTATTGACATTGTGGATCTGTTGCGTAGAATGAATGAAAATGCTGCCAAAGCCATGGAACATAAGAGTCCTGATCCTTTATGTTAATTTGGGGTGCAAATGTGGGGACAGGAATCGAAACGAGGACACTCCAATCGGCACAGTAGATGAAGTGGACTGTCGCAGAAGCCAGTTCAGCAGGGGCTGTTGCTGCTGGTGGTGTTCACATTGCTACAGATAACATTTTTCTTGCTGTTCCTGGTGTTTTTCTTGCTGTATCAGTTGTTGCTAGAGAAGTGCCAGTTCTGTCAATGTAACTGTTCCCAGATTTTACCAATGCTACATCTACAATGATGTACAGATCATAGAATAGCATCACGACCACTGTATTGTCTATCGTATTTTATTCTATGATCACGATATAATGGCGTGTGACGAGGGCGTCCTGTCGGGTAGAGCGCTCGCCTGGTTCAAGTCTTTCGATTTGACACCACTTCGGCGACTTGCACGTCGATGGGGATGAAATGATGATGATTAGGACAACACAACACCCAGTCCCTGAGTGGAGAAATCTCCGACCCTGCCGGGAATCGAACCCGGGCTCTTAGGATCGACAGTCTGTCGCGCTGACCACTCAGCTACCAGGGGTGGACTATGATCACGATGTGCAGAGTTCAATACAACCGTGTACTGGTGTTGCAGAATCAGTCTAAACAGTCTGTGTTACAAGCAATGGTCATAGTAATAATGGTAATAGCAGTTGACACAGGTACAGTATTGACTTCTTAATTAAGAGTGTGGACATGACCTTTGTGCTTCTAGTTAGACTGCACTGCAACAAGAAGTGTGGTCAACATCTCGTGTGGTTGCTGATCATGCTGCCATCTCCATTGTTTCAGGACCACTTATTTTGTTACCTATTAATAGAGTAACTGCTGAACAAGAAGCAAATGTTGCTTTGACTTACGGTTGTTCATGGATAATCTTGCCCTTCTCTTCCTGTCCAGTTATTTGAAAATATTGGAAAAATATCCTTCTGGACATTCACATCATGTATTACCTCTTACTAAGCCTGAGCAGCTCTTGTGCATCCAAAAGCTCATCAAGCTACAGATTCTAGCTACACTGGTGAGACATTTCATGATCTTGACTCACATCAGAATGAAGAGTAATTCCTACAGCTCCAAAGCTTGACCAATAGCCTCATATATTGTTTATCTCTGTGACACTTCAAGAAGAGTGGACTGACTTGGTCCTTCTTCATGGAGTAATTCTGAGCAGGTGTACTTAAAACTTCTGCAGCCACGATATTTTTCCCTAGGATCCGTAGCATATCTTCTGTGCTAGCACATTTTGACAAGAATATATCATCGTACTTACTCAACACCTTTTTTTTTTCTTTGCAGCCCCCAAATGGCACAGCACAAGGAACAAACACAAGCGCTGAAAGGAAGGCAAAACTTCAGGAACAGATCCGAAATGTTCGCATTCTTTTCAAGAGATTAAGGTTAATATATGATAAATGCAATGAAAATTGTCAGGGTATGGAGTATACGCACATTGAGGTGAGTACATTATCTGAGCAAAATGTATTTACAATTGACTGTAGAAGTAACATTAACAAACAACAACACGAGGGGTTGTGGGGCAGCGGCAGCTGGCCATCTGAATGGAAATGAAATAGGTAGTATGATGTACATGTACAGACAAACAAATGATTATAATGCCAGAAAAGATGGAAGATTTATTGAGGAGAAAGAGCTTCACAAATTGAGCAAGTCTAACACATTGATCCTCCTCTGATCATTACACAAGCAGTTATTCAGCTTGGGATTGATTGATATACTTGTTGGGAGTCCTCTGAAAGGATAGTGTGCCACAATTCTGTCCAATTGCTGCATTATATTCTCAAAATTCTGAGCCAATTGGAGGTTCTTGAACAAAATGCTCCTAACATTCTCAGTAGAAGAGAGATTCGGTGACATTGCTGGCCAAGGTAGGGTTTGGCAGCATGAAGACAGGCAGTAGAAACTCTTACCACGTGGTGGTGAACACATAAGCCCAAAGTGGCTTGCCATGAAGGGCAACAAACTGGAGCATAGAGTATCGACATAATGGGTGCTGCAGATGACAATCAAAGCAGTCCTGCTTTGAAATGAAATGGCCCTTTAGACTATCGCTTCTGATTGTCTGGCTGTATGGCAGGTGATAGTCAGGTTGGTATCCCACTGCTGTCCAGGGCATCTCCAGGCATGTCCTTATTGGTCATCGGGAGTCAGCTCGAAATGGGACTCATCACTGAAGACAATTCTACTCTAGTCAATGAGATTCCATGCCAGATGTGCCCACATCATTGCAGATGGGCTAGATGGTGAACAGAGGTCAACAGTGGTAGGTGCAAGGGGCACCATGAGCTCAGGCCTCTGTATGGGAATCACTTATTAACACCACAGTGGTGTCGTATGCGTAGTATCGCTCAGTGGCTGGTGACAGCACTTTAGTATCTTTTGCATTCTGTTAGTGTTTAGTTTAGGTAACAGTGAGTTACGCACATAGTGCTTGTGCCCTTTCATAATAGCCGCCAAAAGAGACGTCATTATTTACGGTAAATGCGTGGACATCTCGTGTGATGTTCTGGACAACTTGGCCGATTGGGAAGAAGACATTGGATATAAACAGAAAGTGAAGCAGAGTTGTCGGAAGGTAGTGAAATACGTCAAAGAAGAATTTGGCGAACACTATGGTTGCCAACTGATATGGACAAATCAGACGAAGAAGACAGTGCATAGTGCTCAGACTTTGATTTACTGAGAACCAATAATAAATTTGAAGGATCTCCGGGTCCAAACACATTTCCTAGAGATAAACAGAGCATCGAGGATATCGTAGAATTATATATGGGAAATGATCTAGTTGAATATATTAACAATGAAACCGACAAGTACTACAGTCAAAATTGCAACAGAAGGAAACTGGATTTAAAAAATGCCAAATTTGTCGATGTTACGGGACCCGATCTTAGAAAATGGTTTGGGCTTGCTATCCTTATGGACATTGTAAATAAAAAAAAAAGAAAAGGCAACGATCAGTGATTATTGGCCAACGAATCCGTTGAAAGAGACAAAGGTGTTTCGCAAAATGATGTCGCACAACCGATTCAGACAAATATTATAATTTTTACATTACTCCGACAACAGCAACAAACTGGATAATGCTGACCAGCTTTTCAAAGTGTAGTTTGTAATTGGTTATTTTTCCAAAAAGTTCAAAGAACCTTTTAATCTAAGTCAAAACGTCTCAGTTGATGAAGGAATGATACCGTAGTGAAGATGGATAAATTTTAAAGTTCACAATCCGTCGAAAATTATGAAATATGGCCTACTCACTCGTATGCTGTTTGATTAGAGTACAGGATACATTTCCTCATTCGATATATTCCGACACTGAATAGCCTTCAGCAAAAACAGTGCTGGAACTATTTATGGCCTCTTATTTAAAGTGGCATCACCTCCACATGGATAATTATAACAGTGTAGAACTTGCAGAGAAGTTACTTGAAAAGAAAATTCGAGTTTGTGGAATGATATGGCAAAATAGAGTATTTCTGGAAAAATTAAAGCATGCCAAAAGTCAGTGTAACTGTCTCCCTCTGGTCAACAGTTCAAAAGATTATGCAGCACATATTTACACTGGCATCCCTCAAACATTCAGAATGTGCAGCAAATGGGGCTCAAGATAGGCTTCAATGCTGTGATTTTGCCAGTCATTTTTTTTCGCACAAATGAGAATGGATGACTTGGGGCCAGGGAATATTCTTTGGATGGATGAGGTACATTATACTCTACACGGTGCCGTGAAAGAATAAAACTGTCACATATGGCGTTCTACTCTGCCACATATTGTGCAGTAACATCCACTGCACTCAGCTTATGTGACTGTGTGGTGTTTACTCGAGCTCCTTCAATCTCTGTCTGTTTTTCATCTAGGAGATGACACATTGCACGTTCAGCAACAGCTGCATGTTGTGTGGACCTCCTCCTGCAACACTTGACTGAAGCATTACAAGAATGGAGATGTCACACCATATTTTCATGCAAGATTTGCGACACCACCTGTCACTTGCCAGAGGATTTGCTTCGAGAAACTTTTGGTAACGACGGCATCGTCTCTTCACAATCGAAAGACGTGCGACCTTACAGAACTCCCAACTTCAATCCATTTGACTCCTGGTTGTGGGGATATGTGAAAGATCGTGTCCATCCTGGATTTACTGGGACTCTTCCTGATCTGAAGGATAGCGTACATAGATACATCACTCTGATAAGGGATTTGCTGTCAACTATCGGCCTTGCCGTGTTATATATGCAGCATGTTGCTGAGTGAGGACACAGTACTGAATGTGTGTCATAACTCGTGACCATCCTAGTAAATGTGCCAGAACCAACATAACCACCTGTCTGATCATTCTCCCTCTTTTATGCAGCCACGCCACATTCTGACTGCTTACAGTGCCATATTTTCTGCTGGTGACAGAAAGTAACTTAGTTTTTCCAGTATACTCTGCAAGTGCACCTATTAATGAACATAATAAGATGTTGCAGCATTCTGCAATGTAGGCAGCCAGCACTGTGGCACTCGGAACACCATTAGTTTAATTATAAGTGCACAATATGAGGTACTTAAATGATAAATGTGACAGATTGAGTTACAGGTAGTGGAGAACTACTATTAATATTATTAAATAAAACTTTCTGTGGGCCAAGTTGGCATACTCAGGGACAAGTAGTTGGCTGTTCGAATGAAACAGAAACGCTATTGATCACTATGAAATTTCAGTTTCTTTAAAAATATGTAGGCCAGAAAAGCAATATTCGCTCACATTTACTCTTCAAAAATGCAAAACTAGCTTAATTTTACTCAAGAATATTTGAACATAAGTTCAAAGTTTTTAAAGTACAGAAGCTGTAAGTGTTTAATGTTGGATGCCAACAATATTTGTTGCTTTTTCAACCATCATGCTACAAAATAGCATAAATGTCCTCACTTGTGAAGATATTTGCGTAAAAATTGTGAGAAATATGGATGTGTGCAGTGCTACAGTTGGCGAGCACATTGTCATTCATGCATTTTAAACTTTTTGCAAAATGCATTTGATGTTGGTTCCAATAAAGTTCAGTGATATTCTTTAGGACATAAATGTTTGCTTTTTTTTTACTCAACAGTTTTTTGTGTTACCTAAATGACTTTCTAGGTGGAAAATAAATAAATAAATGGCGTGTGACGAGGGCCTCCTGTCAGGTAGACCGCTCATCTGGTGCAAGTCTTTCGATTTGACGCCACTTCGGCGACTTGCGCGTTGATTCTAGGTGGAATTGTAACTTGTCAGCACAGGTTTGAACCTGAATCGAAACAGCAGTCTTAAATGGAAACATTCGTGTTCATCCACTGAGAGAATTTTCAAATCTTAGTTGTCTGCAAGCGAGATGATGATGATTTTCTGGGACTCACAAGGCCTAGTATTTTTTGACTGATCAGGTGGCTAACATAATTGACTGTGAGCAGTGTATATCACTCTAAAATTCTTCTGAATAAAGTGAAAGGAAACATGTTAGTGGATAAAAAATTTAAGTTGTTGTGTGTTGCTTCATAGATATTACCATCTTGATTTGAGGAGAATAATTTTAACCTTACATACAACACAACAAATAAAAATAATTTTATGCTACCCACGCACCAGTTGAAATTACGTGCACGGACTCCACAGTATGTGGGGATGACAGTATACAGCAAATGAGTGGGCAAACATATTTAATATGAAGTCAGAAATGTTTAAAACGAGGCTACAGCAGATTCTGTGGGAGAAGTGCTACTGTTCAATAGAAGAATTCATGGAGGATGAAATGATAATTTCACCAAGTGGTAATTGTTAGATTTTATTGTGTGTGTGTGTGTGTGTGTGTGTGTGTGTGTGTGTGTGTGTGTGTGTGTGTGTGTGTGTGTGTGTGTAGAACAAAATTGTATTATTAATATGATGCTGTTTGTTAACATCAGCTGTTCTTTGTTTATAGTGAAATTTTAGCACAATTTGGCGTGTCTCCTGTAACTGAATCAAATGATTTAGATTATGTATGTTATGAGACAAATAAACCACAATTCACAAGACCTCGAGCTGGTTTTCATTTAATGTGTCTCTCAGGGAAATATTAAATTGCAACTTTTGATAGATTGCTTGTTGAAGTTAGGATTGTGTAAAACATTTGAAGGGCATGTGTTCCAAGCAGTTCAGTAAATAGCTCGCAGTTCTCTGTACAGGGTGATTATAATTAAAGTTTAACTTTCAAAACAGTGTAGAAATAAAACCACTGGTCACAATGACGTCAAATTGCAACAGAATAATATTGAAGAAGGGGCAAAATGTATGCAGAAGAAAAAAAAATAGTGTGAAAATTGATCAATAGACGGTGCTCTGTGTCAGATCAGCTAAATGAAAACAACTGTCATGTGCATGACCCATTGAAGTTGGTATAAACACGCCAGGTACACGGCTTTTCTTCCTTTCGCGTCTGCGATGTTAGCCATGACTGTCTCAATGCAGGATTGCACTCAACTTGTAAGGCTGTATTACAAGAATGATGACTGTGCACATGTTGCTCCGTAGACATTCTGGACACTGAAGGGTTCGAAAAAAGGCGTTGGTCTGATGACTGCTGAGGGTCTGGAGAAAACGATTCAGAAATTCGAAAAGACAGGTTCTTTTGGTGTGCAACCTGGTAGAGGGAGGAGATGAGTGGTGGTGTGCAAATGTGTAGTGCATGGAGAATTGCCCGAATGTTGGACATAACTGTGAGCACGGTGTGTAAAATCCTATGAAACATACTTCTTTACTATCCATTCAAAATTATGCATGTGCACAAGTTGCTCCTTGTTGGTCTGCCAGCAAGAGAGACCTTTGCTTTAGAATTTCTCGCTTGCATGGAAGTGGAAGATTATTGGCCTTGGAAGATCGTGTGGACAGACGAAGCTCCCTTCTATCTGACAAGATATGTCTGTACTCAGAACTGGCGAATTGAATATGGACAATGGAAAATCCACATGCAAATCAACCAGTAGAACTTCATCCTGAAAAGGCCAGTCTTGTGCGTGTTTACAGCATCGTTTATCATCGGACCATATTTTTTTGAAGAGACAGGTGCTTCGACGTATTACCTGTACTGTCACTGGTAAGTGCTAGGAGTGTCTTTTGTGCAACTACATCATTCCAGCTCTCCAACAGCGTGGATGGGATTATTTTTATGCAAGATGGCACCCACTGCACATTGCAAATCCAGTTAAGCAGCTGCTGAAGTGCCATTTTGAAAATGCTAGAATTACCAGCTGCCATTTCCCTACAGCTTGGCTGTCGCGCTTACCTGGTCTTAATCCATGTGACTTCTGGCTGCAGGGCTATCTGAAAGATGTTGTGTTCAGTGTTTCAATTCCAAACTTTGCTGTGTTGAAGGCACGCATTGCGCAACACATTCTGAATGTGGCACTGGGAACACTTCAGTCAGTTGTGGAATGTGCTGTTTCTAATTTCAGCTTGTTGCAGAAAATGGTGGACGGCATATTGAACATGTTTTGCACCAGTCACACAGAAATTAATAATCTGATTTGATTTTGATTGATGCATTTTATGCAGTTCTTGGCCTCAGGACAGTTAAAGAGATCTTCCCCATCCAGTGTGATATGACCTTGCCGTGGTGCATGGGCTTACGTAGCTAACAGTATCACACCTGTACACCCATGCACATGGAATAGTACGGTTTGTTAAACATCAGACATGCACCTTAGGCATTGTTGTATGATTCATTTGTCGTTTGTAGTTCACCAATATTAAATTATATTGCTTACAGCTCCAGCTATTGCTACATTTGTAACTATTTATTTTTCTTCTGCCATTCATTTTCCCCCCTTCTCTGATAATATTCCATTGCAATTTGATGTCATTTGGACCAGTGGTATTATTTCTACAGCGGATTGAAAGTTTAACTTTAATTATAATCACCCTGTATGTATGTTTAACACCTTTACTACTAGTGAAGAAATTGGCAGTGAAACCTTTTACTTTCAGCTGGTATTTATTTTATATTTGTTTATTGCAAGCATTTAATCCTTTATAACTTATTTCCAGTGGTATCATTGCTACTAATAAACTTTCAACAACTTTACAGAGCTTAATTCCATTGAAAGAAGAATGGGATATGAAATCAGATGAGAAGAAAACATCTGAATCATACCGTTTGGCATGTGATGAAAACAAAGAGATTATGGAGGTATGGTTCTCTCATTGTTAATTGTATATTTAATTACCGCTATTACTGCTTCATAATGTCTTAATGTATCTTTAAGTTCATTTTTATGTGAACATTGAAGGTCACAGTTGCTATTTATTTGCAGTACTAATTTCATGTTAGCAGTACTTAAATTAGCTATGAAGAGGGATGTAAGGTCTAGTTCACTCCCAGTGGGACCAAAACAGTTCAGATGAAAAATGATCTCAAAGCTAAGTTTCCATCTAAAATTTGTCAAGGATCAGTCATCTGCCTATTTGCTAATTGATCATGGTGCTGAAGAAGAGAATAATTAAGGCTACAATACTAAATTAAATTTTCCACAATTTTGGTAGAATGGGTTATTTGCTAAATGTGTTTGTTCATTTAAGAAGGTGTGGGGGGGGCTTTTTCTTATGAGCAAAAATCTCTAGTTGTTCCAGGAGATCTATTTTTATTCCTTTGTTCAGCAGCTTGTAGGATATGGAAGTTCGTTTTGATGTGTGTAACTGAATGACCTATTTGTGCTAGGTGGGCTGTAAGACTAGGTCCCTTAAATTTGTAAACGTAGCGCATCTGTGTGTTTTTTGTATCGGATTTCAAAGTTTTGTCCTGTATTCCCTATGTAGTAGCAGGAGCAACTGTCGCAGGATAATTTATATGTACCAGATTTTTGAAAAGGTGTTAAACTATTTTGTTTTGTATTTCGTTTGTTGTTTGGTGATCTATTTCGGCTCAGTGTGATTTAAACCATTTTGCAAGTTGGTATGAGATGTTACTGAGGAATGATATGGAGATATTAGTTTCTTGTGCTATTGATGACAGTGTTATTAACACTGTTTGCTTGGTTTTTATCTTTTCATCTAATTTTTCAACTATGAATGGGTCATAAGCATTTTGTTTAGATGGTTGAGTGCTGATCCGAAAACTGCTCATCTGTGTTCTTTTGGGTGGCATGATGTGTTATTTATGACATCTGATATAGTAGATTTCTATAAATTTGGGATTTTATTGTTATGACAGGTTATGTTTAGGTCAAAAAAATTAATTACTTCTTGTGTTCGGTGTTCAACTGTAAATTGTATTTTGGGATGTATATTATTAAGATGCCACCAACATAATGTTCATAATAAATGATCCTGCCATTTTCAGTTTTGTTTGCTTTGAAAAATTTGGGCTCCCCGTCCCAGCCTCCTCTTTACCCCATCCAGTCACCACTCCCATCATGCACTGGCGCTGATGCTCGCAGTGTGGTTTCAGTTGCCTGAGACTGCAGTTGTATGTGCAAGTTCCGTGTTTGTTTGTTTGGTTGTTTGGTTGTTGTTGTTGTTGTTGTTGACTGAGACCTTAATGGCCGAAAGCTATAATTGTGAGAATCTTCCTGTTGTCCCTATCTGCGACTCAGCATCTCTGTTATATGGTAAGGAGCAACTTTCCTTCTGTAATATTGTTATCTTCCTTCCTGGATTTTCCATTGTTAGATTTGGTTTCTATATTAGTAATGTAGACTCTCGCCTTTATTATTTTTGTTGGAATTTTGTCCCAGGCTACAGATTCAAGATTATTTAGGGATTTCCATAACGTTAGCCACTTCATAGCAGAATGCACGAGTCAATTTGAATTCTCCTGGTCTGTGTTGCGTTATTTTGGGACTTATGTGTGGAGCAAGGAGATAAAAAATTTTGTTTGTAGTTATAAAATACTGGTTGAGTTCTCAACGAATGTCTATAACGAAAATAAACAGTTTTTGACAATATAATGTAAATAGATAGACCAAAAATCTACTTACCAAGTGGCAGCAGGAGAATACACACATGAGGAGGAGGTTATACTTATGCGAGCTTTTGGAGCCAAAGTGTCTTACTCATGGCAAGAGGACACACTGGCTCTAAAAGCTTGCATAAGTAAAATCTCCTTTTATATATGTGTTATCCTGCTGCTGCTTGGTGAGTAGATTTTTCGTCTGTCCAATTACATTATATTGCCACATAAGTCTGGAGTTTGTAATCATTTCCCCCCTCAGTTTCTAATTTAGGATTAAAACTTTGTTTTTTCAGCACCTATTTCAGTCTTAACAATCTGCCGTACAGCTTTTCATTTATTTATGGCATTTGACATGTATTTACTGTTCACCATTTGTTTTGCCAGTTTAACTACTCAGCCAAATATTCTTTTGTATTTGTTTACATACCTGACAAACTCCCCACCAAAGTTGTTCTTTGCTTCCATGTGCAGTTTCCTCTTTCTAATTCTAGAGAGAGACTGATACCTTCAGTTATGCACAAGTCTTTTTTACAGTTTTTGTGATGTGCTGTTGTAAAGGGGAAACATTAATTGAAAACTCATGAATTCTGATACAAAAGTGTTGTAATTTGGTGTGTACCCAATACCAGTTGCTGATCAGCTGGGAAGCTTCATTTAGTCTCCAGACATATGTACTTGCATTTTGTTGGCTGAAGTTCCTGACTCATTTCACTGTTAACAGCTTTATCTAAATTTGACAATGAGATAAAAGCAGCTGGATGGTCAGATATCCATTAACAAGGTTGACACAATTTCTGGAAATCGGAGAATTTCAAACTTACTAGGGAAAGCTGAAAACAAAACACTAGAAAAATCTGTCTCGGAAGATGAAATGGTTTGTTTACCAAGATGTCGTGCATCGTCACTGGTTGGTTGCAGCTGAGTATGTGCGCTGCTTCCCTACTCCCTCATTCGTACAGCTTCTCCCCCTTCTACCACACCCCTCAGTTTGCAGTCAGTGCTGCCACCACTTCTTGCCACTAGCCTAGCAGCTGCTGACGAGAGGCAGGGAGGTGTGAGGAGTGGTTTGTTTGGATCTGATTCTCAGTGTGTGTTGATGAAGAGGCCGGAGATGGCAGTAGTCTATCTCTCTATCTCTCGTTTTCTGAAAAAGGCATGGCCAAAAATGTAGTTGTGAGAGTGATTGTCTTTTCTACGTGCCTGACTGCAGCTCAATGATCATCTTTATGTTGAGTTGCTAACTATCCTCATTCGCATTGATTCTCAGAGTATCTGCACAAGTTATCTTTGCATGTATTGATCATTGCGGTCTCACTTTATCCACCTGGTGTCTCTGACACATGAATAGCTGGCCGCAAAAGTGGACTTCCATGACGGTCCTAAACTACAGCAATGTCTTTGGGTAACTTCAGTATTAGATGGGCCTACTTCGGCAAATACATGGAGTGATACAACTGACAAACAACGAAAAATTTCAGCTGCCATTACAAAAGAAAAAGGAACTGAAGATGCTAAAGAACCAAACAAATACAAGTGGACCAGCATAACATACAAAAAGACAGAAAGAAGCATTATAATAAGACAGAAAGTGAATTCTTTATTATAGGTGACTCATTGTTGAGAAACATAGTTGTACCAAACTCCGAAATGGACATTTGACCTGGAATCAGGATGCATCAATTGCATACACACCTAAAAAAGATCTTAAACTCAAGAGAGAAAGCAGCAGATAGCAGCCAGAAGACTCTACCCAAATTCCAGAATAATAATAAGTGGCATTGTGTACAGAAGATTGGTGAGTGACAGCTATGTGCAGAGAAAAATGGCAATATTAAAGAACAGTGCAATAAACTGACAAGGGGAGGCCGCCAATTGTGAAATTCAGATTCGATTCATACTGCGCATAATAAAAGCTCATGGCCAGAGGTGTAGCGTGGCAAAGCACCAAGATGCACTTCTCAGCCGTTGTCGAGAAAATCGACAGTCAAAAGAAACCGTTGCGGTGAAATACTCTCTATGATTAATAATATTCTACAGCGTCGTGGCGCAGCGGTAAGCGCTTGGATTCGTAATCCGAAGGTCGCCAGATCGAATCCCGCGCCATGTAACCTTTTTTTAGTATTACTAAAAAAAGGTTACATGGCGCGGGATTCGATCTGGCGACCTTCGGATTACGAACCCGAGCGCTTACCGCTGCGCCACGACGTTCTAGAAAATTATTAATCGTAGAGAGTATTTCACCGCAACGGTTTCTTTTAACCGTCGATTTTCTCGACAATGGCTGAGAAGTGCATCTTGGTGCTTTGCCACACTACACCTCTGGCCATGAGCTTTTATTATGCGCGGTATGAATCGAATCTAAATTTCACAATTGGCGGCCTCCCCTTGTGAGTCGTTTTCATTGATCCCAACAAATTTCTAAGTGCAAAGTGTCTTGCCAAAGATGGTCTACATCTGAATAGGCTGGGCTCAAAAATATTCAGTAAGATGTTCGTAGATACTTGCCAGATCATAAAAAAAGGGAAACTTGTAAGTAGTGATGGGGGTGAAGAAACTTGTGTAGCATTAAGAAAGACAGAACCAATCAATCATCTGGCAGGAAATGTGCTAAAGTCTATAAGTGATAGTCAAAGTAGGTATGTTATCCACTGGAATATAAATGGCTTTAACACTGATGCTTCTGACAAGAAAAGCTCCAAAATAGATGATTTGGAAATCATTCTGACAGAATGTGCAAATATTAAAGTTGTTTGTTTAAATGAGCACTGGTTTACTGAAGACACAATTAAAATTCTAAACAAAATAGGGAACTTCAGATTAGCAAGTAGCTTTTGCAGAAGAAACAAGTCACGTGGAGGCTCACGTATCCTTCTACATAGTGATACAAATTATGAGACCACAAACGGTTTTAATTATTTAAATGAAGAATGTGTGTTAGAGAGCTGTTGTGTAGAAATAGTGGACTCACTAGCAAATGTTACAATAATCTCAATATACAGAATTCCAGGGACGTCAACAACAGAACTATTGTTATCTAAGCTTCAAATTATGCTAGAAGACCTTCGCAGAAAAAAAAGGAAAAAGTTGTAATAGCTGCTGATTTTAATATTGATATCATATTTGACAGTAGCCATGCTTAAAGTTTCACTGACTTAGTAGAGAAATATGGTTTCAAATTGAATTCCTTTGAATCTACCAGAGACATTGGGCAATCACCAACATGCATTGACAATGTTCTAACTAATTATGTACATGAAGATGTGTGTAAATTTTGTCTAGATCTAGGTATTTCAGATCATTGTGCATTGTTCATTGAGCTGCCACACACAGGAACATTTCACGTATGAGAACCCATATGAGCAGGAACTTTAGCAAAGAAAACTTGCTAACATTTAGTGAGAAGCTAAGAGATAAAACATGGCCTTTTCATTATTGTAACTCAAGTAACGAAAACTTTGAGAAATTCCTAAATAGTTTTCTTGGAGACTTTAATGAAACATATCCACCTAGACTCTGCAGCAGTAAAATAACAGAGTAAAGTGGATTACCCAGGGCAAAAAAATTTCCAGTGTAACGAAAAGGAAACTGCACAGAGAACTAAAATATAATGAAGATATTGATTTCATTAAATATGTTAAACTCTGTAAAACAACTGGCAAATAACAGGCGAATTTTAAATCATAACAATAAGACAAAGGCTGTGTGGCCAGTCATTAAATCTGAGTTAGTTGTTAGAGCCTGTAACCAAGAAATTCCAAAAGTGTACATTGAAGGAAATACTACTGTAAATCCAACTCAAATACCAGAGTACTTTATAATTCTTTTTAAATGTAGCAAAGTCTGATGTAGATGTAACAGATTACCACAACAAAGTAAATCCCCCTGGCCTAGGTGAAAACTCTGAAAACGTTACAAAATTCTCAAAAGTTTCTGTGGAGAATGTAGAAAATGTTATTCTAACATTAAGAAACAAAAAATCTGCAAGTTGCGATGGAATACCCACCAAAGTTATTAAAGTGGTACACAATAGAATAGCAAACCCACTAGCTTAGATAATAAATCAACGTTTTGAAGAGGGCTGTTTCCCAGAGGTACTGAAATACGCTGAAGTCAAACCACTCTTCAAGAAGGGATCAAGAGAAATTATGGGAAATTATCATTCTATCTCGATTCTCCCAGTCCTATCTAAAATATTTGAAAAACCTGCTGTTGCACAAATACAAGACTTCATTGCAAAATATTCTGTTGTTCTAAACAATTACTTTGGTTTCCAGCAGGGTAAAAACACCATCAATGCAGTAAACAGTTTCATTGAGAAAATAAGTAAATCATTAGACAAGAGAAATAAGGTGGCAGGAATTTTCTGCGACCTCACAAAGGCGTTTGATTCCGTAAACCATGCATTGCTTGTTTACAAACTTGAAAAATGGCATTAGTGGCAGTGCCCTAAAATGGCTTAAATCCTACTTATCCAACAGAAAGCAAAGAGTTGGCATTTCTTCAAATGGCACATATTTTTTTTCTTTCTGGAAAAATATCTCACGGAGTTCTACAAGGCACCATATTAGGCCCAGTCCTATTTATTTTATGTTAATGATCTACCATTAAATATCAGCTCCCCATCAGTTCTGTTCGCAGATGATACTTCTGCCTTAGTTGAAGATCAGGACTCAGAAAAACTTCCCAAATCTGTGACCAGTACCCTCACTACCTTAGAAACTTGGTTTCAGCTGAAAGGGTTGAATTTAGATATATCTAAGATGCATGTGATGCAGATTAGAACCAAACTGTCAAAATGTGAGCAGATTAAGATCGTACACAACCAAGGTATAGAAGAAATTGACTCAGTCAAATTCTTAGGTTTAAATGTAGATAAAAATTTGAGCTGGCAGGCATACATGGAATACCTGGCAAACAAACTGAGCAGCTTTGCATTTGCAATGCAAATATTCTCAAATGCAACTGACACGGACACACGGAAAGTAGCATATACAAGCTATTTTGAATCCACTTTTGGTATGGTATTTTTTTTGGGGGTAACTCGACAAACATACTGCGGATACTAAAAATATTGAAAGAAAACATGTGAAATATGTGCACTCCAAATCACAAAGAACCATGTCAACCATTATTTAGAAACCTTAAAATACTAATTCTGCCGTCCTTATACATATCAGATTATTGTATTTTTGTACACCAGACATGAATTATTTGAGGGAAACCATTTTGTCCATTCACATGATACCAGAAACAAAGAAAATTTTATGCTTTCCACCCAATGTGTCAGACTGTATGCCCAGGGATCTCAGTACATGGGAATGAAAATTTGCAATAAATTAAAAGGGAATAAGTTGATGCAGATTTAGGTTCACTTAAAAGAAAGCTATATGAAGTACTGACACTGAAGTGTTATTACTCAGTGGATGAATTCATGTGGGACAAACTGGAAATTTGAGCTGGGTACAATGTGTTATCCTTAGTGTTGTTATTTATTATAGTGCTATTATTTATTCATATAAAAACCATTGTAATTATTTTATAAATTTTGACATGTCTCCGGTATTTAAATCAAATGGATTGCAAATGTACGTCATTAGATGAACAAAACACAATTCACTATACTCCACACTGTGTTACTGGATTGCCTAATTTGTTCTGCATATATCTGTGCTTTTAATGTCTCAAGTGTGTCACTGTAGGTTTTTCTACAGGCTTTGTATGAAGATTGGAAGTACTGCAGTTTGGCGTTTCTAAAGAGAATGTATAAGTCCTTCATATCTTCCTTTAATTTTATGATGTTGGTTTAAGATCCTTGGAACTCGGTTTTCCTTATTATTTTGATCACTGGGCACGTTTGATAAAGACAGTGGGTTTATTTTGTATAAAATATGTCTTTACTTTCCACTTACATCTTCTGTTTCCTGTAGGTGTACCCAATACCAGTTTGTGTGCCAGAGCTACCTTTAATGGTAGTCTAGCTTTCTTTTATTGGTAAATAGGTCCCCATGAGATACTAGTTCTTTGTCTGTATGAAGCTATAAGAGTAATGCACTATGAACTGAAAAGTGGTTCTAAACAGTTCAAACTAAAAGATCTTCCTTCCTTAAGTTCCTAACAACATGGTCAGTACATGCCTGAAAGACGGACGTCATTCTCGTTGGTGTTTAATTAAAATGGGTGTAATTATTGGACTGTAACATAGCATATCTAAGGCAATTTATACAATGCCTACTATTATAGTCTGTTTTTTATGGGGTGAGTTTATTAACAAGGTCCTCTAAATGACAAAAGAATTCTTTGTTCTTACTGTTAAGGGATCTTAATTATTATGAAAGTGCTGTTTCTGAGCTTTGTTCTTACTTCAGCTGTTTCGAAAATCATCCCACATGCAAATTTATATATATAATTTTTTTAATTTTTTTTTTTTGCACTGGACATTATTGTAGACATCAGTAGCAACACAATCATCTTTGTTGTTTCCTACAGTAGACACTGACAGTTCCATAATTACTTAAATTAATAATATGCATTTCTTCAGTTTTTCACCCTTGTTCATTCACAAGAAAAATATGGGGACTACTACCACTTGTTGGTAACGTACTGGACGTTTTGTCATATTATTTTGAATTTACTGTCAGTTATGGTGTTGTGTCAAGCGCTTTGCCTTCACATGTGCGTAGTGAAGGCTGTTGTACTCTAAAAGTGTCTGTAGTGCTACTTTCACTTCTGAACAAACTGTTTTTATACACAAGGCTTTTCAGTTTGACCCTTCCTTTTATTATTTGATTTAATTTTTCACACAAATAATGCTTACCTGCACAATTACATGCAATCCATGATTGGTGTGTTGACGTCTACTCAGCTTTCCTGTATCAAGAATTGAACAATTTCCATCGTTTGAACATTATGCCTTAATTCTGGTACTTGTTTTTCTTATATCCCAGTTTACGCACGAGTTGTAGGTCAGACCATACCCATGTGGGACAGTAGCGACAATCAAGTTCTTTTGCTTTTCTTCAAGAAAATTCTTCAGAGCTTCAATGCAGACATAAACTTCATTGCTTGCCACATCATTTGCACCAGTTAGAGACCATAAAATCATTGCTACGCAGAATTTCATGTCAGGTTAGCACCTTTTACGACTCTTCTTGTTTTTGCTTTGGGGATTTGAAACACTGCTCACTTGAAGATGATAGTTATTTAGGATTTCAGCTAGATTTCTTCCATGGCTGTTGGAGAGTAAAATCACACTGCACTTAATTGTATGTTTCAAAGTACCAGAACTACAGAGTTCATTGAATTAGTCACTGACTGCATTGCCATAATTATATTCACACTGTGGACTGTGTGTTTTCCTTATTAACTGTCTGTTTTTGTTTGTTTTTTATTTTTCAGAGATTCATTACAGTATTTTACTGAGGATGTGGTTACATTTTTCTTTCATATTTCTCACTCTCTTTCAAAATTGCATTCACCATGTTCATTATCCAGTTCTGTAAGTTTGCTGCCATTGGTACGATCACTTATTGATTGCGTATTATACCTGTTTCTATCAACAAACTTTGGTGTGTTCGCTGCAATTCATACCTTTTTTGCTGTTACAACACTTACTTGTTTGCAGTCTTGCAATTTAGGCCCAGTTGCTGGAAGGTCAGGAACTTCTGATGTCTGTAGCTTTTCACAGCACAGAATTTATTGTTAGGTGGGAATTTTTATCCCTTACTACAGCCATTATGAAGTGTAGACTCATTAAGCATTTACTTAATTTCACAATTTCCCCATTTGTCACTACAAAATCACTTTTTACTGCTTCACTGTAACTTCTGTTCACTTTATCAACACATACAACGTACATGGTGCCACCTTGCCAAAGATTCTTGTCATTTTAACTAAATGAGTACTACAGTTCACTGAAATGAGTCCCCATTACAATCCAAAAATTTTGAAGTCAGTGCAAATTATGATCTTCTTACACAACTTTCCTACCTGCAACCTACTCAGCAAGGTTTGATTTGTCTACAAATAGACATGTAACTGAACAGTCAAAGATATGACAGATGATAGTAGTTAATACGCCATGTGTCAAAAGTTCAATGCAGCGGTTTCCAAATAACAGCTCCTGTTCAAGCAATTAAGTTTCTCTCTTCAAAGCTTAATTAATCTTATGCTAGAATGCGCATTCTACCAAACAAGTTTTTTGTACAGAAACTTGTTGCCAAATTGTAATCTGAAAATGAAGTTATCAAATTTGTTTTCACTTTTAAGCCATTGTTCATTTAAGCATATAAGTTCTGCAGAATTTGTGTTCTCCAGAAATACTTCCAGTTCATACAACTTTTTCATTGTTCCTACTAACAGCTGCCTATATCAAGATGCATTATGGAATTATGAACTAAACCAAACAGTTAATTATTTGATCGTTCGTTGAATGTGGCACCTGCATGGGTCTTCAATTCTAAATTGCATTCATTTGTTATTTTGTTTCTTGTGGACCAAATTCCATGGGAATTCGTCCACTCCATGTTCATTTCCACATGAGATAGCACCTAGTACAAGAACAAACTAACTTATCTTCACTTTTGTTGACGAGAGATATCTCTCAAAGAGCATTGCTTGTGTTAGAAGCTAGCATCGTTTTACTGTGTTCGTTGAGGTGCAGCTCATGGTGTGTGTGAAACAGTGTCTTCCATTGTTCAGTAATTTCTATCTCCTTAACCCTCCCCCCCATGAACCATGGACCTTGCCGTTGGTGGGGAGGCTTGCGTGCCTCAGCGATACAGATAGCCGTACCGTAGGTACAACCACAACGGAGGGGTATCTGTTGAGAGGCCAGACAAACGTGTGGTTCCTGAAGAGGGGCAGCAGCCTTTTCAGTAGTTGCAAGGGCAACAGTCCCGATGATTGACTGATCTGGCCTTGTAACAATAACCAAAAGGGCCTTGGTGTGCTGGTACTGCGAACGGCTGAAAGCAAGGGGAAACTACGGCCGTAATTTTTCCCGAGGGCATGCAGCTTTACTGTATGATTAAATGATGGCGTCCTCTTGGGTAAAATATTCCGGAGGTAAAATAGTCCCCCATTCGGATCTCCGGGCGGGGACTACTCAAGAGAAAGGAAACTGGCGTTCTACGGATCGGAGCGTGGAATGTCAGATCCCTTAATTGGGCAGGTAGGTTAGAAAATTTAAAAAGGGAAATGGATAGGTTAAAGTTAGATATAGTGGGAATTAGTGAAGTTCGGTGGCAGGAGGAACAAGACTTCTGGTCAGGTGACTACAGGGTTATAAACACAGTCAAATAGGGGTAATGCAGGAGTAGGTTTAATAATGAATAGGAAAATAGGAATTCGGGTAAGCTACTACAAACAGCATAGTGAACGCATTATTGTGGCCAAGATAGATACGAAGCCCACACCTACTACAGTAGTACAAGTTTATATGCCAACTAGCTCTGCAGATGACGAAGAAATTGAAGAAATGTATGATGAAATAAAAGAAATAATTCAGATAGCGAAGGGAGACGAAAATTTAATAGTCATGGGTGACTGGAATTAGAGTGTAGGAAAAGGGAGAGAAGGAAACATAGTAGGTGAATATGGATTGGGGGGAAGAAATGAAAGAGGAAGCCGCCTGATAGAATTTTGCACAAAGCACAACTTAATCATAGCTAACACTTGGTTTAAGAATCATGATAGAAGGTTGTATACGTGGAAGAACCCTGGAGATACTAAAAGGTATCAGATAGATTATATAATGGTAAGACAGAGATTCAGGAACCAGGTTTTAAATTGTAAGACATTTCCAGGGGCAGATGTGGACTCTGACCACAATCTATTGGTTATGACCTGTAGATTAAAACTGAAGAAACTGCAAAAAGGTGGGAATTTAAGGAGATGGGACCTGGATAAACTGAAAGAACCAGAGGTTGTTCAGTGTTTCAGGGAGAGCATAAGGGAACAATTGAAAGGAATGGGGGAAAGAAATACAGTGGAAGAAGAATGGTTAGCTCTGAGGGATGAAGTAGTGAAGGCAGCAGACGATCAAGTAGGTAAAAAGAAGAGGGTTAGTAGAAACCCTTGGGTAACAGAAGAAATATTGAATTTAATTGATGAAAGGAGAAAATATAAAAATGCAGTAAATGAAGCAGGCAAAAAGGAATACAAAAGTCTCAAAAATGAGATCGACAGGAAGTGCAAAATGGCTAAGCAGGGATGGCTAGAGGACAAATGTAAGGATGTAGAGGCTTCTCTCACTAGGGGTAAGATTGATACTGCCTACAGGAAAATTAAAAAGACCTTTGGAGATAAGAGAACCACATGTATGAACATCAAGAGCTCAGATGGAAACCCAGTTCTAAGCAAAGAAGGGAAAGCAGAAAGGTGGAAGGAGTATATAGAGGGTCTATACAAGGGTGATGCACTTGAGGACAATATTATGGAAATGGAAGAGGATGTAGATGAAGATGAAATGGGAGATAAGATACTGCGTGAAGAGTTTGACAGAGCACTGAAGGACCTGAGTCGAAACAAGGCCTCCGGAGTATACAACATTCCATTGGAACTACTGACGGCCTTGGGAGAGCCAGTCCTGACAAAACTCTACGATCTGGTGAGCAAGATGTATGAAACAGGCGAAATACCCTCAGACTTCAAGAAGAATATAATAATTCCAATCCCAAAGAAAGTAGGTGTTGACAGATGTGAAAATTACCGAACAATCAGTTTAATAAGCCACAGCTGCAAAGTACTAACACGAATTCTTTACAGACGAATGGAAAAACTAGTAGAAGCTGACCTTGGGGAAGATCAGTTTGGATTCCGTAGAAATACTGGAACACGTGAGGCAATACTGACCTTACGACTTATCTTAGAAGAAAGATTAAGGAAAGGCAAACCTACATTTCTAGCATTTGTAGACTTAGAGAAAGCTTTTGACAATGTTGACTGGAATACTCTCTTTCAAATTCTAAAAGTGGCAGGGGTAAAATACAGGGAGCGAAAGGCTATTTACAACTTGTACAGAAACTAGATGGCAGTTATAAGAGTTGAGGGACATGAAAGGGAAGCAGTGGTTGGGAAGGGAGTAAGACAGGGTTGTAGCCTCTCCCCGATGTTATTCAATCTCTATATTGAGGAAGCAGTAAAGGAAGCAAAAGAAAAATTTGGAGTAGGTATTAAAATCCATGGAGAAGAAATAAAACTTTGAGGTTCGCCAATGACATTGTAATTCTGTCAGAGACAGCAAAGGACTTGGAAGAGCAGTTGAATGGAATTGGTGTCTTGAAGGGAGGATATGAGATGAACATCAACAAAAGCAAAACAAGGATAATGGAATGTAGTCAAGTCGGGTGATGCTGAGGGTATTAGATTAGGAAATGAGACACTTAAAGTAGCAAAGGAGTTTTGCTATTTGGGGAGCAAAATAACTGATGATGGACGAAGTAGAGAGGATATAAAATGTAGACTGGCAATGGCAAGGAAAGCGTTTCTGAAGAAGAGAAATTTGTTAACATCGAGTATAGATTTAAGTGTCAGGAAGTTATTTCTGAAAGTATTCGTATGGAGTGTAGCCATGTATGGAAGTGAAACATGGACGGTAAATAGTTTGGACAAGAAGAGAATAGAAGCTTTTGAAATGTGGTGCTACAGAAGAATGCTGAAGATTAGATGGGTCGATCACATAACTAATGAGGAAGTATTGAATAGGATTGGGGAGAAGAGAAGTTTGTGGCACAACTTGACCAGAAGAAGGGATCGGTTGGTAGGACATGTTCTGAGGCATGAAGGGATCACCAATTTAGTATTTGAGGGCAGCGTGGAGGGTAAAAATCGTAGAGAGAGACCAAGAGATGAATACACTAAGCAGATTCAGAAGGATGTAGGTTGCAGTAGGTACTGGGAGATGAAGAAGCTTGCACAGGATAGAGTAGCATGGAGAGCTGCATCAAACCAGTCTCAGGACTGAAAACAACAACAACAACAACAACATCTCCTTAACATTCACAAACTTGGTGCAGAAGCTTTTCAGCTTCAAATAAGACAGTCTAATTTCTTTGTTAACGCATCACCAGTCTGTTAGATCGTACCTTAATGGCAAAGTTATTATTATTACATTGGTGAAATTTGAGGACTTCAGCAATGTAAACAGCTTTTTAATAAAGGCATTAGCTTTGTTTCTGTTAACATTATTAGCACATCCTGTGAGCACAACACAATCAGTCCTCCTGAGATCAGAACATTCTTCATTAATACTCATTGCTACACAATTGAAATTTGCTGAAGGCTTTACGATGTCAGAAACTTGAACACTTGCCATTCACATTGTTTATCAATAATTTTGGAATGTTGTGTGCACGACTGTCGCCAAATAGTTTCACTTTCTTCTTTTGTAGCTGTTATACCACTGCTGAGCTGCCATTTGATGTACATTGAGCATATATCTTTGAATATCGGTTATTACAAGAAACTGAGATACTCTTTACAGTTAACTGGTGTTAAAGGCTGTCTTCTATTGCTGAAGTACACTGAGTAGAGTGAATCAACATGTCAACTGTGTTTACATTGGATTCTTTATCGTGATCTTCGAGTGATGGATAGATGTGTGTTTCTTTTGCAAAAATGCACTACGTTTTCAGAGCAGTATATTTTTTGTTTATACCAATACTTGGAAGTGCTATGATTATTTTGTCCCTTTTCTGATAATGTGTCTAAATTTGCGTCCACAACCATCACTAATGCAGGTAAGACAGGACCGTGAATAGACAGTTAAAAATTTTATGCCTACTTTGGAACACTTCTCATGAAACAAACATTGATAGTTGCTACACTGAATACCTTTTAACACTTTGCCACAAATCTTGCAGTTGTTTGCACTCTTAACTTCATTTTTAGTGATGCAGTTTTTGCCTATGACTTCACCCAAGGTGCCATCTTGAAATTCTGGTATTTGAGGTAGTTGTCTCATGATTTGCTAGTAGAGGGATGCCTTAGAGCCCAAGAACTACTAGCTATTTGTCTTGTTCCAGTAAATTAATGGTGTTCATTAAAATCATCCCACTCCATGGCTACCACTGTAGTATTGGTGCAGCAATTGTAATAGGTCTTTTGAACAGAAACAGTCTTGATTCCCCAAGATATGTTTATTTAATCTTCACATGTAATGTGTTTTGCCTGTTTTAGGCATCATCAATGTGGGGAAATTACAAACTGGTGTTACGTGTAAATAGTATTGAAGGCAATAGCAAAAGAATAAATAAAGATAACTAGAGGAAGGCATACACTGATTGAACTATGGAGCACAGGGCCACATTTGTGTTTCAAGGTTTGGTGAGGGGTATAAATTTCAACTCATCAGATACTGCACCATAACTGAACTTACTGACAAAAATTCTTGCTAATCATAACCAAGATGTTGAATGTTAAGAGTTTTCTCATAGGACTGGGAGGTAACAGCCAGATAGCCAGAATCAGTGCTTCATTACATTCCTGGAAGGCAAAGACAGTAGGAAAAAGAAAGCTACTAAAGTGTTAAAAGGGTACCTAACTTAAGGAAATAGGCATATTCAGTGAGCAGAAAAAACTTGAGCACATGAGACACACATAGAATTGCTAGGCTAAAACAGCCTTTCAAATGACTGGGCTCTATTAAGAATAAAGAAATGGCTAAAATTTTTTGGTAAAAACATGAAGTAATGAAGTAATAAAGCCAGAAGCAGTGCTAAACTGGAAGATTGTCTGTAACAAAGGTAACTCACCCTTAAAGAAACTGCCCCATGAACACACATATGGTCTGTTTACAATACTAAGAGCATGTGCTGTCGTGCCGGCATCTAGACTCCAAAGAAGTGTCAAACTCCCATAGAGCCACAGTAAGAAAAGGCACAAAAGTAGTGTGCTAAAACTTAACTGATGGCTAAGACTTAGATAAAATAACCAAAAAGTAAAACAGGTGGCAACAATCATTTAAAGATGTGTAGTAATATAAAAAAATATTTGATGTTTTGAAGAGGCTTGCTCGTGTTTTGGAGAGGCTTGCTTGTGTGTTTTGGAGAGGCTTGCTTGTGTGTTTTGGAGAGGCTTGCTTGTGTGTTTTGGAGAGGCTTGCTTGTGTGTTTTGGAGAGGCTTGCTTGTGTGTTTTGGAGAGGCTTGCTTGTGTGTTTTGGAGAGGCTTGCTTGTGTGTTTTGGAGAGGCTTGCTTGTGTGTTTTGGAGAGGCTTGCTCGTGTGTTTTGGAGAGGCTTGCTCGTGTGTTTTGGAGAGGCTTGCTCGTGTGTTTTGGAGAGGCTTGCTCGTGTGTTTTGGAGAGGCTTGCTCGTGTGTTTTGGAGAGGCTTGCTCGTGTGTTTTGGAGAGGCTTGCTCGTGTGTTTTGGAGAGGCTTGCTCGTGGTGGGGGGTTTTCAGAGATATGCTTAGACATTTCAAACTCTTCCAATGAATTCAGTGTCTGGCCTTTGTTGGCTTTGCTGCCATATTTTATATCAGTTGTAAGATAGGGCATAATTTTTTGGGTTGCTGAAAAAGAAAACCACCTGATAGTGTTCAAGGTACATAAAAAAATGTGGGGTTTGATGGCCAGAAGATTTGAGGTGCTGAGCAGAGGGGAAAATTTTTTCACATGACCTTTTTTGTCAGTAGATGCTCACTAAACCTAACAGTGAAAGGTCTCCACGTTTGACTGATATAGTCGGTGGAATATTCTGTACACCTCATTTTGTAGACACCTAGCTTAAAGAATTTCTGATAGGTTGCTCGTCATGGAGTGTGTATTGCATGGGAGAGCCCTTCGAAAAAACAACTTGAACATTAGTATGCTGAAATAGCATAGCCAAGTTGTATGAAAATGATATAGCCAGAAGTGTGCTGTTGCACGTTGTGGATCTAAGGGAAAATTAATAGTAGAGACTACAGTGTTCTTTTGTTATGCATATAAATGGTTCAACAGCAACAGTTGTAAAGTGCATGCTGGATAAGTTTTGCTGTCAGAGTGCAAATTAATATAGTTTGTGTGGAAGTGTGTGTAGTGATACAACAACTGGACACCAAAATGGAGGCAGGCAGATGGACACTAACCGAAATAAGCGGCCTATGCTGTTGCAAGCCAGCACCCAGCATTATGCTAGCAATAATGATGTAACTTCCTGAAACCATGCTGAAGATGAACCTGAAAAGGTTCGAAAACCGGTTCATGGAATAAAACATAATTATTCAAAAAAGTGACTGGTTGCAGTTCTGTATAACTTATTTACATTATAAGGAGAAAAAAATTTTCACCTTTGTCCAGCATGTCAAATGTAATGGTCGTCAGCCTCCAGATTTGGAAAACCTTAATCATTCGTGGCCAACAAAGGGAAGAAACTGAATTTTTTGGAAGAGTTTGAAATTTCTAATCGTATCTTTCTCAAATTTCCAAATCTACTATACGAAAGTTTTGTTGAAATATCAAACCTTCTTTGATATTATGATGCGTGTCTTTAAATGATGGCTGCCACCTATATTACTTATCTTTTGTTTTGTTTAAGCCTTAGTCAGCAGTTAAGTTTTAGCACACCACCTTTTGAACCTTTTCTCACTATGTCTCCATGGGGCCTCGACATTTACTTAACAATGTAGCCAGCATGACAGCACGTGCTCACAATATTGTTAACAGACCATATTTGTGCTCATGGGGCAGCTTCTGTGTGGGTAAGTTATCATTGTTACAGTCGGTATTCCAGTTCACCATTACTTGTGGCTTTGTTGCTTCATATTTTTACTAAAAATTTTAGCTGTTCCTTCTCTTCTTATTAGTACCCAGTCATTTGCCAAAGGTGTATTAGCCTAGCCATTATATGGGTGTACTTTGCACTTGCTGTTCTGGTCACTGAATATACCTATTTGTCTTGCATGCACTAGTAGGTTTCTTTTTCTTACTGTCATTATCTTTCTTCGCGTTGCTTCTAGGGATGTAATAAAGCATTGACAGTGGCTATCTGACTTACACCTTCCAGTTCTATGGGACTCTGTTGGGTTCAGTGCCTTGGTTAAGATCAGCAAGAATTTTTATCAATGAGCTCAATTGTTGTGCAATATTTTATGGGTTGAAATTTATACCTCTCTTCTGTCCCTGAAGCACAAATGTGGGCTTGTGCCTCATAGTCCAATCGGTGCCTTCCTCTTCTTACTTTTAATTTATTCATTTATTATTATTGCCTTTATTGGCTATTTATACTTAAACCAGTTTGTAATTGCCCTAGATTGTCTGATGTCCAGGACAGGTGAAAAACTTCATGTGTGAAGATTACATACATCTATCTTGTGCAACCATGACAGTTTTTTCTGTTGATGGTGTTGATGTCATTACCTCAATCCACAATGAAGTTGAATGATGAAATTTTGTAGGACATGAATAATTTTTCGTAACTAATACTTTCTTTATACCATTTTGTGACTTCCATTGATGCAGCTTCTACTGAACTGTTGTAGGTCATTTCTATACATAAATTCATTGTAAACTAACCAACAAATAACAGTACCTGGCTCAGTGATTTGTACTTCCAGCTACTTCACTCGAGGTACAGTGCACAAACATGTGGCTTAATTTTTCTTTGGTGTTGTCAAGTGGTATGTTTGCTATATGGTTAGTGGCACCATACTTTTATACTCATTTTACTGATTGTTTGATCAATGCTATAAATGGACAAAAATGTGGGAACATTCCAGAAATTCATGCTTGAACATAAATGCACATGCTAGCCAAGCCTGCAGGTTCTGCTGTTGTATTAGAACCTGAATGACACCTGTGCCATGTCCTCAACATTTTGAAGTGTCAGACAAGGTCAGAACAATGTTTTATTTGGTTGTGAGTGCATTGTGCTGGAGCTAAGTGGATTTGAACATGAGCATGTTGGTGCTTGTATTGTGGGAACTTCCATAACAAAGGGAGCTGAAATGTTTGGTATTTCAAGAGGCAGCATACCACATACAGGGAAAGCAGGGAAACATCACCCGCTAAGTCACAGCTTGGATAAAAGTGTGTGTGCAGTAACTGTGACACAGTCTTTGCAGAGGATTGTGACAAAGAAGAGGGGGACAAGAAGCTGCAAAAGTCACTACAAAACTGGATGTCGCACTTGTGAATCCCATTAGTGTCAAGACATGAAGGGAGTTACTTAAGTAGGGAATTTTGGGGTGAGCTGGAATTCCAAAGCTGCTCTGTGGTACAAATGCCCGTACCAGAAAACTGTGCAGACATTATAAAACCTAGAATAGGGAGCAATGGCAGAATGTCATTTGGTTAGATGAGACTTGTTTAACACTCTTTCCAACTTCTGGTTGAGTTTCAATCTGGCTTACTTTGTCCCAAGCCTACAATGCAGACTGTTTGCTGTTAAGAGTGAAACATGGCAGGTGTTGGGTTATGATGTGGGCAGCCATATTGATATTCCAGGGGCTCCATGATTACTATCAAGGTCACATTATGGCCAAGGTTTATGCGATCATTATGGCTGATCAGGTCTGTCGCATGCTACAAGAAGATAAATGGTTTTGATCTCCCTCGGAAGCTCTGGGTTGCCTTAAATCGCCTTAGAACAAGTGTGGGAAGATGCAAACATCTAATGAATAAGTCGGGACTTGGGGAGAGTCCCGTGTGTGAATGTGGTAAAATCCAGACAATGGACCACCTACTGGTGTGTGAAGTGGTAGGATATAGTGGTGAACTGAAGGACATACATTACCTGCCTGACCTAGCCATAGATTGGCTCAAAACTATAAGTAGCATTGTGTAGTGTTGTAATTTCCTGGTGGGTTGTAATGACACTATAATATTTGCTTTGTATGTGCCGAACGAATAAATAAAATAAATACTTGTTCCCCAATGGTAATGCTATGTTCGAAGACGAAACAGCCTGTTCAAACAGCTCGCATCATCCAGGACTGTTTATTTTGACATTTTGAGATTGACTAAAACAGCTTAGAAAAACACTTGGAAAATAAGTGAATGGGGTAATTGTAAGAATCGAAGAAAGTTCCAAGGCTGGATGTATATATGTGTAGTAAATCTATATTTAAGTAAATACCTTCACTTCAAATACTTAATCCTGTATTGGTGGGGGAAGCATTACATGTGAAAACAATGGAAAGCATTTTCTGATGCAAAATCTTGGAGATATGTTAGTCAATGTACTCAAGGTTAGTACTGTAATGAGGACTGTACCACGCAGGTGGAACAGTGAATGAATGGGATCTTGACTTAAATAGCTGTGATAATGAGGTGAAGCGGGCTTTTCAGTCAGTGAGGGTTCTGACTTTATAGTTCAAGTAAAAAATGAAAAAAATTCTGCCATACGTGATGAGATAAAGGGAGTGGGCAAAAATTTGGAAAAACCAGTCACAACACATAATCGTGCCTAATACAGTGTAGGGTAACTATTGACAGTCAAAATAGCTTCCAGCCATCTCAGAATGGATAAATACAGGTCTTGTATGGCTTTCAAAGGGACCATAAACCATTCTTCTTGCAAAACAGTGGCAAGTTCAGTTAACAGTGATCGAGGTAGATAGGCATCACACGCCCCTCTCTCCAAAGTAGACCACAAAGTCTTAGTGAGACTTCAGAACCAGCACTGAGCCTAATTAAGAAGACACTCAGAAAATACAACGATCTGGCGACCAGGCCAAATGGGGTAACTACACCTGCACTACCACAGATGCCGATGTCAACGCCTCTGCTGCCCCCGACACATGCCTCGGGCGCAGACCGCGTAGGGAATGGCTCACAAAGGGAAGGGGATGTAAGTTGGCCATGTGCCCCAGGAGGTCAGTTTGGCAGTGCCCCTGCCTTTGGCAACATGTCTGATCGCTGAAATATTGTACCTGGTAACCGGTAAACATAAAATGAAGATATTAAGCCATTTCTTTTGATGTTGTGTGTGTGTGTGTGTGTGTGTGTGTGTGTGTGTGTGTGTGTGTGTGTGTGTGTGTGTCTGCTTCATTTTGTTGACTTTTAAGTTTTCTAAGATCTGTAAGAAGAACTTTGTAACTGTTTCGTTTATATAAGATATTTTCGATGTGTAAAGTGTACAAGAAGTTGTATGTGATGTTATTTGTGTGTGAGGCTCTACACAAATGGACCATTAGAAAACTTAAAAGTCAACAAAATGAAGCAGACTCTCACACACTGACAACATCAAAAGAAATGGCTAATACACACACAAAACGCACTTGAAAATGGGAATTATTTCTCGAAACACGTCGTGCGAATAGTAAAATAAAGAAAAATCGTGACTAGTAGCAGATTTATTTATTTATAAACAGACCTATTGTTTCTATAGTCGCAGGCTTTCAAAAACCATTTATAATGGATCAAATCAGATAAAATGAAGAATTGCACATGGTTGTACCTTTTACTAACGTGACATTAGATCCTGACGATACCTTTTACACCATTCTAACATCACTGCTTAACTCATTTTGTTGCCGTGAGTCTAATGTCCTTGTGAGTACGCTTACTGCAAAAATTGCTAATTTGCTGTGTCTTTGTTATCTGCTCCATGCTCATTACTCATAAATGTTTGATATAGTATATAAGATCAAATTTCAGCTTTCCATTCAAAGAAACTGTATTAATGAGGTAATACACAATAACAGGCTATAATGCATGCACTGCAATTCAGTTATTGCAACTTTAGTTCCTGCTTCACCATGCAGGTGATACTCTTTCTTGCAGCAGCATATGCTCAGTTTGTACCTCCTCTTGGCCTTAATTTATGCCAACTGAACCTGTTGTTGCAACCTCTTTTTTCCATTTTGACCCATTCCTAAATTGAATTGTGCCAGTAAGCTAATCTTTTAAATTTATTTTAATTTCTCTATTTGTCTTTTTTTTTTAAATTGACAGGTTCATTTCTTGTCTTTACATTCCTCTCACTACTTCTCCATGGTTTCATTTTTATCCCGATATTAATTTTTACTTATTTGTATCTGTTTTAACTGTATTATACCCTTTCCTCTGGCTTTTCAACTGCCCTGTAAGCCATGCTTCAGTGAGTACAGTGAAATGGTCATTCGGTTGACCAAAATTCAGGTAATTGATGATCCACTGTATCTTTGTACCCAATGCAAGTTAATTTCAGAAAGATTCTGCAATTGTGAATAAATTTCATGCAGCTGCAAGATCATTACCAGTGTCTGTTTCTTCAGATATTTTTTAGAAGCCTCAACAAGCACAATGAAAATCGTAATACTGATGTTGAATATGTTTGTCTCCTTGAAATCCTACACCAGGAATCCAACTAAAATTGTGAGTGATGGAGTCATAGTCAGTATGACATACGGACGTTTGTGTCAGCGCTGGGAACATGCTTGGATAGCTGAATGGTTAGGGCAGCCACTCAGGACAAGCAGGAAATTTGAGTTAGTCATGGTCTGGCAAAAATATTCGTGTTTCATCAGTAGGTAATATCTTCATACCTAATGTGACTAATGTCAGAGAGATTCCACAATTGCAAATAAATTTCATGAAATTAATGTATAATGCTGGAGGTATATTCAAAACAGGAAAAACTTACTAAAATCAATGAAAATAAAGGTTTGTTATCAATATAATAGAGGGAAACATTCCACGCGGGAAAAATATATTTAAAAGCAAAGATGATGTGACTTGCCATACGAAAGTGCTGGTGGGTCGATAGAAACACACACATACATACACACAAAATTCAAGCTTTCGCAACAGACTGTTGCCTCATCAGGAAAGAGGGAAGGAGAGGGAAAGACGAAAGGAAGTGGGTTTTAAGGGAGAGGGTAAGGAGTCATTCCAATCCCGGGAGCGGAAAGACTTACCTTAGGGGGAAAAAAGGACGGGTATACACTCGCTCGCGCGCGCGCGCGCGCGCACACACACACACACACACACACACACACACACACACACACATCCATCCATCCATCCATCCATCCAGCCTTGTATCAGGAACATAACTTTAAAAAATCACAGAAATTAAATTCCTCTCAAACTTAATGGTCCACCATGTTTCACAATAGCCATTTCTTCCCTATGTTAGTCTACAGCTCACTCTCACCAATTCCCCCTCCCCTACGACTTCTCCCTCCCTATTTTAGCAGAGTTCATTTAAATTTTGTTCTTTCCTAACAGCCACAGTCACTGTCATTTCAATCTTGGTACTTTATGGGGTTTCCAGCCTGCTGGGTTAATAAGGGGACTGAAACTTGTATGAACAAGTTTGATGTGGAAAATGGCCAAAGTTGCAAGATTCAGTTTCTTTATTTAATTGATTACTGTAGTCTGATCAAAATTACTTGATAATTGACATCTGTCACCTGCCGTTTCAATGTTGCCACATCTGCTGCCAGCTGCAGCTTGGTTATAGGTGACTCATAAACACAGCGGGTCACTTCACGAATGCTTGTTGATGTGTAATGCAGAGCAATGTGGGAAGGGGCCACTGAAAATAGGAGATCCTCTGTCGACAGCTGACTTTATATGACCAAAGACTGGACTGCAGCAGGCGATATGTTTTGTAGCCCTGGATTTAAATTCGTGTCTTCACCTAACCACTATATCATGATGTGCAATGTATCCCAGAAAACAATGATCAACGATCTGATCATTTTGTTCCTGGGTTTAAGGCAAGCCTCTAAGTGCAAACTCAAGACAGAAAAATTTCATATTATGTTTGAGTAGCCATCTTCTGCAACAAAATTTCAGTTTCAGCAGTAAAAGCAAACTGTAATTTCTCGCTGTTCTTGATTACATGAAACTGTCCTCATACTGGCTGCGAATGAGCAGTCTTGGCTGGCACTTAGTTGCAAATTATAGACAACACAAGCAGATTCCAGAAATATAAGAACAAATAAAACAGTCAATAAAGTGATGAAAGTAACATGGTAAAGCATTGGAGATAAAAACTAAAAACGGTGAAACCAATTAATTGAATAAAAATGATAGTTTTTTGATTAGATGTAAAAAATGAGACACATACTGCATGTGATGGGACTTGAGTCTGTGGTCTTCCACACATCACACTAGGCAATTACGCTGCAGGGAATTGTTTTATTTATGACTGTGGTGACCCAGTCACAGTGATTAAGTGCAGCCTTAAAAAATTTGACTTAAAGTAATATTGTATATATAAGCGTATCTAATGCAGACTGATCTTTGTGACTGTAATAACTGTGTATGTTGAACTGCATCTTGTGCGGAAGTAACCAGTACCGTTTAGTTAGTGCTTTGTATGAAACATGTATATTTTGTTAGCATGCGTTCTTAAAACACTGTCAGACAAAATAGTGTATTCTGTAATAGTATGCAAACCATGTTAAGATTGTACCTACACTTACATCAAAAACAAATTTCTCATTTAACATTGACAGGAGTTGTTGGTTTGTCCTGCCATTGTTTGTTGAAAACCTTGACTTGATAAGAATATGTATGGTTGTAACGTGGTTTGCATGCTATGTCTGCTGGATGATTTGAAAATGGATTCAGGTAACCCAAAACTAGGCATCAATTAAGTAAAAAAAAGAAAAAAAAAACTGAATCTAGCAACTTGACAGCTTCCTAAATCAAAATTTTCTTCCTCCTGTATGCCTTCTGTTCCTGTAATACTAAATGTTTACTCAAATGTGCTATGGTAATCTATATTACCCTTAATGTCCTTTGGTATTACTATTATTATTATTATTATTATTATTATTATTATATGAGGGGCATTTGAAAAGTCTATGAAAAGTCAGAGATGGCACCACCGGCTCGTATCGAGGTAATGTTTAGTTAGCAGAGTCTTTGGAAAGAACGTACACAAAGTTTCAGCCATAGTGGTTTATTCCTTTGTGTTTGGTATTCGTGTGAATCAAAGAAGTTGAGTAAATGTCAAAAAATGGATGAAAAAGAATTTCGTGTGGTGATTAAACATTACTTTATGAAAAGCAAAACGCCTCGGGAGACTAAAGAGAATCTTGATAAACATTACGGTGACTCTGCACCTTCGATTAGAACAGTTTATAAGTGGTTTCAAAATTTTTGGAGTGGCCATATGGGCACAAGTGATGCTGAACGTTCTGGACACGTTGTGGAGGTTACGACTACAGAAATCATTGATAAAATCCGTGATATGGTGATGCATGACAGAAGAGTTAAGGTGCGTGAGATTGCTGGTGGTGTTGGCATCTCAAATGAACAGGTACATAATATTTTGCATAAACATTTGGACATGAGAAAGCTGTTCGCAAGATGGGTTCCACAATTGCTCACACTTGACCAAAAACAGAATCGTGTGAAGTGTTGCAAGGATGGTTTGCAGCTGTTCAGGAAGAATCTGCAGGGCTTCAAGCTTTGTTTCGTCACTGTGGATGAAACTTCCGATACATTACTATACTCTCGAGACCAAACAACAGTCTAAACAATGCGTTAACAAGGGAGAATCTGCACGAAAAGGTGAAGACCATTCCTTTGGCCAGTAGAGGTTATGGCGACTGTCTTTTGGGATTCGCTAGGGATAATCCTCCCTTTTTCTGAATGTTTTCTGTGTCAGTTTTACTGTTTAAAATTAGTGTCTCTGATCCATATAGGCATTCTGGTTCTATGACAGTATTGTAATGTCATACTTTTGTGTGCTTGGACACATTTTTTTTTTATTGTAGATATTTTGAGTGAGCCGATAAGCAGTGTCCATCTTTTGGCATCGGACTTCATTGGCTTTCGTTTCTATTCCATTTTCCTGAATCGTTTCACTGAGATATTTAAATTGTGAGACTCATTTAATTTTGCCATATTTTGTCTCCATGAATTTTGATGCTTGTTTGTTGCAAGTTATATATTCTGTCTTTCCAAAACATATTTGCAGGCCGACTTCTTCCTCAGCTTCTTTCAGGAGTTCAATCTGTTTTTTGGTTGTTGAAACATCATGGCTACATAGTTTGCAAATGCTAAGCAATCTACTGTTAATTTTCCTCTGCCGAGAGTAATGGGTTGGTCAATCTTGAGGACTGGTTTCAGTTTGTGCCATCCTTGTATCACCTTTTCAAGGATGCAGTTGAACAGTAGTGGAGAGAGTCAATCTCCTTGTCTTACTCCTGTTTTCATCAGAAAAGGTTCAGACATTTCCCCCATAAATTAGACTTAAGATTTTGTCTCGGTGTCTATTGTATGATTCCAAGTGTTTTCAGATCTAAACCCTGTTCTTTCAATATTTGGAATAAAGATTGATCAACTAAATTGTAGGTTCTTTTAAAGTCAACAAATGAGCAAACTAAATCTTTGCCGCTTATTCTCTGATGTCTTAAGATTAGTTTCAAGTTCAGAATGTGCTCTGGACATGAACAACCTGGTCTGAGTCCTACCTGATATTCTCCAGTTTTTTGTTCTAGTTGTTGTTGTGCTCTATCGATGAGGCACTGGGATAGAATTTTGTGAACTACTATTATTATTACTACTACTATTATTATTACTACTACTATTATTATTACTACTACTATTATTATTACTACTACTATTATTATTACTACTACTATTATTATTATTACTACTATTATTATTATTATTATTATTATTATTATTATTATTATTATTATTATTATTATTATTATTATTATTCTTGTGAATGTTTTTTGTAAGATGTTACGTCAGATGTAAGAGAGAGCCTTAACACCCTAAAACACACAGTAAATAATAAATTAGTTAAGTGCACCTTGATATTTTTAAAGCATCTAGGACTTTCGAATGTTTGCTCCTGGTAGCATTTGTTCAAATCAGTATTGTCGCTCGCTCTTTTATATCCTGGAGCTGAACTATCTTGCCGAGAACCCTGAAGATTTTGATGGTAATGATTTCCAATTTAATCAAGTTTCATCAGTGTTGTAAACAAAGTCCAAGTTGGTCATTTTCCTCCATTTATTTTTGAAAACAATCTCTAAAATAAAATTTACTGCATCTGCATTAGCATTTTTTACCTTGTGTTTCCAGTTCACAGAATTCCATGGCAAGATATAAATCTGTACAACCATCTGTTAGTTGCCACAAACACTTCATTGCCACCCATTTATTTGTCTAACTGTAATGCCTTTTTCATTGAGCAAAGGACCAGATATTGGTTGCTCAGTTGATTGTTTTTGTAAAAACCATCATCACTTTTATGTTTACTCAAGTCTTCATTATCAAGTTTGCAGGTGTACTTCAAAACTGAATTGGTATTCTTCTTAATATTGCTCCTCATACAGATACCTACATCACACTTATTGGCTGACTTAATACAAATTTCTCCCATTTTTTAATTAATCAGTGATGTTTATTATGATAACACCACTCTTTTGCACTTCGACATTTTTTAAGCACAGCTCTTACCTCTTCATGATCCCAGTCCTGTCCCTGTCTCCTCTCCCCGTCCCCTGTGGTTCCCATGCCCTCCCTTCTGAGACCTGCTCCCTGTCACTGGCAGAAGCAGTGTCTCCCTTCTTAAGCAGCCACTGGTGATGCCCTCCTGATGACCAGGCTACCCTGCTAATCCGCACTGCCAACATTGCTGTCCACGGCTTGAACAGGCCCTGTTCATTGTCGTCTAGTTCTGTGGTGGAGCACACACATTGCCACCGCTATCTGTGATTGTCATTGCGCCTTGCATCATCTTAAGCAGCACACATTGTCCGATGGTCTTATTACCTAAATATCTTTGCACCAAAGCCTGTTACTTAATCAAACAGAGCAAGTGGGTGTGTAGGGAATGCTTCATCTCATCTCTACGGTCATCAGTCCCTCCATCACGGGTGTGGGCTATATTCGGCGCACCCCGAGGTTGTCAGTGCAGTATACCATTCTCTCTCTTCCCCTTCCAGGTGGCCTTTGTGCAGGTCTGTCAGTTCTCATGGAACACTTCGGGACCATTTTGTGATAGCATTGACGTCGGCCTCCTATTCAGCCGCCTTTTCCTCCGGAAGCAGCGGACTGAAGCTACCTGCTTATGGTTTTACCACTTGCCAGGCAGAATCTTACAATGAACCTTTTACTGAATGAGAGCTGCTTCTGGCCTTCTTTTCTTCCCATGATTCAGCTCCTGACCCAGACTCCATCAGTAACCAATTACTTCAACACATCAATCCCCCATGAAGACATTGTCTCCTCCAGGTCTTGAACCATATTTGGCTCCAAGGCATTTTCCCCTCTGAGTGGAAAGACAGTATTGTGGTTCTTGTTCTTAGGCCTGGCAAGGGTCCGTCATTTCTTGTTAGTTACCGGCCACTCAGTGGGACCAAAGACCCCTGTAAGTTACTAGACCAGCTGCTGGCTCGTCAGCTCAGTTGGGTCCTTGACTCTTGGGACCTTTCAACTCCTTATCAGTGTGGCTTTCCCAGGGTACAGTCTCCCATTGATCATCTGCTTCAATTGGAAACCACAGTTCAGCAGAACTTTCCTCTGTGTCACCATCTTGGCAGCAGTTTTGCTGCTGCTCGTGGATCCGGTTAACCATCGAGGTATCCGTTTAGCCATCGCTGCCTTTCGCACTAGCCCTGTGCGATCCCTTCCCTTTTGATTCAGTGGTCCCAGCTCCTGGTTTCCTACACCATGATATCCGCTCTCTCCTGTCCCTCCATTCTGTTAGTTTTGCAGCTTCAGACCATCGCCCACCCGCTGTATGCCCTCATGTGGGTTTATCATTTGGGTCCCGCGTAGCTTGTCTCCGCTGTGACTTCCATCTTCCCCCTTGTCCTCTTCCCCATGTTCTCTCCTGACCCCTCTTGACCCCACTTGTTTGAACCTCAGCTGCGGATTCGGATGAATCTCTTCTGGGGTCTGAAAGCCTCATAATTCCAATAGTGTTCCATTGTTTCTTCCAAATGCTCGTACAGGAGTTTCAGGATGCCATTTTTTTTAGACTGGTGGCTCTAAATACATGTCATGTGGGATATGCCTTACCATCTTCTGTTGGCACTGAACACCATCCCTTGCCTGCCACGCATGGAGTGTTTACTGCGGAATTGGTGACTACCTGTTGGGCCCTCTGCTTCGTTAAATGGTCTTTATTAACCCGATTTTTGTTACACATGGACTCAATGAGTGGCCTTCGGGCTGTCGTTAGTTTTCCTGCCATCCCTTGGCCTCTGCAATCCGTGACTTCTCGATAATAATGGTGATGCTGCTTGTTCAGTTGATTTACTTTGGTTTCTTGGCCACATTGGTAAGTCAGGTAATAAACTTGCTGATAGTCTGACAGGGAAATGTTCACCTACCCCCCTCAATTGTGGCCAACTCTTGGGAGGATACCCCCACTGTCTAATAAACTTCACGCAATCAAGGAGGCATCCACCAAGTGGCACACTAACCTCTGCCTATCCCCACAGGAATCTACCATCCTCTGCTGCTTCGTATTGGCCATACTAGTTTGATGCATAGTTTTTATGACACAGTGACACCCCCCCCCCCCCCCCCCCTTCAGTGGGGCTACACTGCCTTTTGACCCTTCAGACTAAATATGCCCTTCCACCTTCCTGTCTTGGGTGTTAATGGATGACTCTCTCATGGTCTGTCCAGTTTTCTTCCCAAAAGTGGCTTGTTCTCAGATTTAAGTCATTGAATTTTCCTCTAGAACTTGAGTCCCTCAGTGTAGGCACTGGTTATGAAGACCTTGGCCTTGCCTTCATACCAGTCAGCTTTTCCTTACATTTTGTCTGGTCTGTTACCCAGTTTTGTTTCCACTTCTGTTCTGTCTTTCCCTGGTATTGTCTCATTGTATCGTGATAATGGCATGACACAGGTGTCAGGACGGGTCAGTGGCAGTGCTGCATGTAGGGTTCCTGAGGCACCCCTGCCCCCTGTTTCCACCCACCCCCTCCTATTCTTTCCTTTTTCTGCTTCCCTGATGTCCATTTACCCTCTTTGTTTGTGCTTTGCCCATTCCTCTTGATTGAACTGTACTGTTTGTGTTGTTCCTCCTTTGATTTCTGCCATGTTAATCATGGGACTGACAACCTCACTGTTCAGTTCCCCCCCCCCCCCCTGCACCCTCCCAAGTAGTCAGCCAATCAATTAAATATATTAATTCTTGGAACATACACAATGTAGTGATTTTCATTTATAATTTTGTTGTTCTACCAAGAAATGACTGGTTTTTTCCCTAGGATTATTCATTCGTTTAATAATGCCATAATTTTTTTGTAGCTTTATCCTTACAATTTGTGCAAAAAGATCTCACTATGTACTGTGCTAATAGAAATCTTCACTTCCTTTCCAGCAAGTTATCCTGAAGAATAGGCACTTGAAAGAAATAATAGACCATCTGCGCCGCATAATATGGGAAATTAACACAATGTTGACCATGAGAAGATCATAACTTGAATGGTTTTGACATTCTTCCAACAACTGTTAGATTTATGCACGAAGAAATTTAAGCAGTGTTATTTTATTTAGTGTATGTTCTACTGACCATCTCAAAAACATCATTGAGATAATATCTTGTAGTGAAAGTATTGCAGAAAAGTAACTGTGAAGGACTGTTAAAATAAACTCAGATCGGTTTTGGAAGTTAGGTTGAACTGAAATTAAAAGCTAGCTTTGAGAAAGACCATATGTTTAATGGGTTGTTGCATGGTACTATCTTGTTTTGTAATCTTGAAATAAATTGTACGAAGCTTGGCTCACAAATCATTTGGAGCCCTTTGAACTTTCACTGCCAAAAACAACATAATTATGGCATTGTAATTATAATATAAATATATTTTTTTGTTAATTGTACAAGAAATCTGTGTAACTTTTTCATGTCGAAAGTAATGTTGATTTTTATCTTTTGTAATTGTTGACTTCAGTTGCCAGTATTTAATAGTATGGACATAACCAAATAAATATACTGGTCTAAATTAAGAAAATTATTTTAAAGTAATTTATTTATGAATAGTGAATAGCGAGTTACCAGTACACAATTTATTACCTATATACATTTCACCCAATTCTCTGCATCTGCAGGTAAACAACAAATGACATTTTCATTATTAATGAACATAAAAATATTATGTTGTAAAAGGAAATCAAATTTATTTTGTAATTCAGATCTTACTTTTGGTTGGGGATACTATCTACATGAAGTAGAATCATTACATAAAATCCAAATATTAGAGAAAAGAATTATTTGGTGAGGTGGGAAGTCTGACAATTTTGTAAACAAATGAAAAAAATGAGGCAATCAGTGTTCTGCAGTTGAACGTGTGTGTACGTGTACGTGTACGTGTGTGTGTGTGTGTGTGTGTGTGTGTGTGTGTGTGTGTGTGTGTGTGTGTGTGTGTGTGTGTGTGTGTGTGCGCCTCAGTTCAGTATGTGTCCTGTTGCCTAGTAGACATGTGGTCCACCATGCGTCCTGATAACTTATTCCATGTATGATGGCATTGATGTATATAAGGTGTGAATGATATGCTATGGTACAACCATTCATGCTCTAGTCACCTGGTTCCAAAGTTCATCTGTGGTGACCGGCATTGGGTCACAGCACTGCACCCTTTGTTTCACCATACCCCACACATTTTTGACTGGCGACAAGTTTGGTGATCGGGTGGGTCAGGGTAAAGGCTAGTATCCTGTAACACTAAGAAGGCATGTGTTCATGCAGCATCGTGTGGTCATGCATTGTCTTGCTGAAAAATAGTGTCTAAGGTGTCCCACTGGTCACAGTGCACTGGACACACACCAGCTGTGATATGCAATTGTACCTAATAGCACCTCACACGATAAGGCCTTGAGTTGGTGCTGTATGTATTGGGCCAATGTAGTCACTGAGATGCCACTTCCCCTGTCTGCGGTGAACCAAAATGTGGACATCATTTTCGAACAAACAAACAAACTGCACTCGTCCGAAAACGGTATGTGATGCCAGTTCTGTCCCCAGTGATGTAGTTGAATACACTGTCGCCGTCCAGCACTTTCCTGCACATTCGTCAAAGGTAGGCTGAGAAGTGGGCTGTGAGTACGTAACCCATGGCGTAATAAACAGCGACAATCACCTCTGATAGTGTACAATGTGTTACACTCTCCTAATTTTGTGCCAGACCCGAGGACGATGCAGATCTGTCCTGTAGTGTCATTTGGATGAGGTGTGAATTTTCTCAGAGGAGTGGTTTGGGTGGTGCGACCTGACCCATCTCGTCGTGTTCTATGACCTTCGTGAACCAATGTGCACACGCCCATTGCACTGCTGAAACACTTAATTTCACATCAGCGGCAGTTTCCCAGATGGGTTCATCACATTCTCTCGTGCCAATAATGTGCCCTCTTTCAAACTCACTGATTTGATGGTACGGTTCACGCCTGTGTCTCCCCCCTGCGGGTCCGGGGATTAGAATAGGCCCGCGGTATTCCTGCCTGTCGTAAGAGGCGACTAAAAGGAGTCCATCCCCCTCACGGGGGTAGTTCGCGCCTGCGTCCGGAGACGGACGGTTCCACGACCTATCATCGTGGTCCTTTTGGTTTTTTCACTTCTCGTTTCTTCCTTCCTTTTGTTGGTTCCTTTCTTTGCTCTTCTCCACCTCACTGTCTTCCTTACTCTTTCCCTTGCCTTCTCCTTGCCTTCTCATTGCCTTTTTCTCCTTGCCTTCTCATTGCCTTTTTCTCCTTGCCTTCTCATTGCCTTCTTCTCCTTGCCTTCTCATTGCCTTCTTCTCCTTGCCTTCTTATTGCCTTCTTCCCCTTGCTTTCTCATTGCCTTCTTCTCCTTGCCTTCTCTGGTCTCCGCCTCGGCGTTTGAGACAGTCTGTCCTCTTTCTCCCTCTCTCTCTTCCTTTTCCTCTTCTTCCTTCCTCCCTGTGCGTGCCTGAAGGCCGACCCACGCGTTCGCACGCGTAGCCGGTGACGGGGTAACGCGTAAGTCCCCGCCCTGGGTAGACATGTAAGGCACGCGCGTACCCCCTGGTAAAGGCCAGGCCCGGGGAGGGGTGATTGCCTGAGCTGATACCTTCTGACCATGCCGATTGGTCCCTCAGTCTGTTTCTCGGGAGGTGTGACCTGAGGTGTAAACATTCACCTAAGGCGGGAGTGCCCTCTGAGAGGGTCCCCACAAGGAAGGAGCGCGCCATCGGAGACGCTGGCAATCATGGGGGATTCCTCCGCAATGGATTCTACTCCATCTCTTTCGACTTCGACCCAAAAACGGAAACGTGACCAGCCAACAGTGACAAAAGTACTACCGCCTGCCCCACAGTTCCTCGTAGTTTCTCGAACTGAGGACGGAAAGGATTTTTCCTCTGTCAACCCTTTCGTTATTCAGAAGGGTGTAGATGCCATAGCCGGATCTGTCAAATCCTGTACCAGGTTGCGTAACGGCACCTTATTACTAGAAACTGAGAATGCCTTTCAGGCACAAAAACTGCTTCGGGCCACCCTCCTGTACACGTTCCCTGTCCGGGTGGAGGCCCACCGAACTTTGAATTCGTCTCGTGGTGTGGTCTATACTGGCTCCCTCGACGGATTGACTGACGAGGAGCTTCAATCATTCCTCGCTGAGCAGGGCGTGACGGCTGTCCATAGGGTCATGAAAAAGGTCAACAATGACCTTGTACCGACCCGGACAATTTTCTTGACCTTCGATAGTGTTAAGCTGCCATCGCGCATCAAGGCGGGCTACGAGGTTGTTTCTGTTCGCCCCTATATCCCGACACCTACGCGCTGCTACCAGTGTCAGCGTTTCAATCACACTCGACAGTCTTGTTCCAATGCGGCTAAATGTGTCACCTGTGGCAGGGATGCCCATGAGGGTGACTGTCCACCTCCGTCTCCTCGTTGTGTGAACTGTCAGGGTGACCATGCCGCATCCTCCCGCGACTGTCCTGTCTATAAGGAAGAACGCTGTATCCAGGAAATTCGGGTCAAAGAGAAAGTGTCCACCTCGGCTGCTCGCAAGCTATTGGCTAGTAGGAAGCCCACGCTGCTCCCAGCGGGGAAATACAGTACTGTCCTCGCCTCTCCTCGGACTACCCGGGAGGTAGCAACCCAGACCTGCGATCTGACCTTCAGCACCACGGTCGTCCGTTCGGCCAGTGCTAAGATCGCGCGGTCGACGTCTCCTCTTCCTCCCATCACCCCGCAGACACGAGCACCTTCTTCAGCTTCTGCTAAGACGAAGACACCGAAGTCAGATGCACGGGCCTTCAAGAAGGAACCATCCCGTGCAGACTTCCTCCGTACCTCGACCTCACAGCCTTCGACCGGTACTTCCACTACACGTCCTTCCAAAAAGGCGCATAGGAAGCACAGTTCTCCTTCCCCGCCACGGCGCATTTCTTCTCTTGCGCCACCCAGCGGCTGCCGCCCCAGGCCGTCATCCGTTTCGCCTGGCCGCACCGCTGGTCGCCGTACATCTGGCCGTTCACTGGCGGAGGAAGCTCCCCCTCCCGGCCATCCTCCCGAGATGGCCGATGACCCTATAGACCCAATGGACGATGACTGTCCGCCTACTGATAGCGGCGGCAGTGCTCGCTCGAAGCCAGGCCCTAAGCGGCCTTCGAGGTGACCACTTCTCTCATCTTTCTTTTCTTACGATGGCACTTATTCACTGGAATATTCGCAGCATTCGCTCCAACCGAGAGGACTTGAAGTTGCTGCTCCGCTTGCACCGTCCGCTTGTCGTAGCCCTCCAGGAAACGAAGCTACGCCCATGCGATCAAATTGCCTTGGCACACTACACCTCTGTGCGTTTTGACCTACCCCCTGTGGTAGGTATCCCAGCTCATGGAGGGGTTATGTTGCTGGTCCGGGATGATATTTACTACGATCCCATCACGTTGCACACCGGCCTGCAGGCAGTTGCCATCCGCATTACTCTCCCCACTTTTACGTTTTCCTTTTGTACCGTTTACACTCCATCGTCATCTGCCGTTACCAGGGCAGACGTGATGCAACTTATTGCTCAGCTACCTGCACCATTTTTGTTAACTGGAGACTTCAATGCCCACCATCCCCTTTGGGGCTCTCCAGCATCCTGCCCGAGGGGCTCCTTGTTAGCAGACCTCTTCAACCAGCTCGATCTTGTCTGCCTCAATACTGGCGCCCCTACTTTTCTTTCGGACACATCTCACACCTATTCCCATTTAGACCTCTCTATATGCACTCCCCAACTTGCACGCCGGTTTGAGTGGTATGCACTTTCTGATACATATTCGAGCGACCACTTCCCGTGTGTTATCCATCTCCTGCAGCATACTCCCTCTCCGTGCTCATCTAGTTGGACCATCTCCAAAGCAGACTGGGGGCTCTTCTCTTCCAGGGCGACCTTTCAGGATCAAACCTTTACAAGCTGCGATCGTCAGGTCGCACACCTCACGGAAGTCATTCTCGCTGCTGCTGAATATTCCATCCCTCACCCTCCTTCTTCTCCACGTCGCGTACCGGTCCCCTGGTGGACCGCAGCATGTAGAGACGCTTTACGTGCTCGTCGACGTGCTTTACGCACTTTTAAACGCCACCCTACAGTGGCGAATTGTATCAATTATAAACGATTACGTGCTCAGTGTCGTCGTATTATCAAAGAAAGCAAGAAAGCCAGCTGGGCTGCTTTCACAAGCACCTTCAACAGTTTTACTCCTTCTTCTGTTGTCTGGGGTAGCCTGCGCCGGCTATCTGGCACTAAGGTCCACTCACCAGTTTCTGGCTTGAAGGTCGCGAATGACGTCCTTGTGGCCCCTGAGGCTGTCTCCAATGCCTTCGGCCGCTTTTTCGCAGAGGTTTCGAGCTCCGCTCATTACCACCCTGCCTTCCTCCCCCGCAAACAGGCAGAGGAGGCTAGGCCACTTACCTTCCGCTCCTCGAATTGTGAAAGTTATAATGCCCCATTCACCATGCGGGAACTCGAAAACGCACTTGGCCGATCACGGTCCTCTGCTCCAGGGCCAGATTCTATTCATATTCAGATGCTGAAGAACCTTTCTCCTGCGGGTAAAGGTTTTCTTCTTCGTACATACAATCGCATCTGGATTGAGGGACATGTTCCCGCATGCTGGCGCGAGTCTATTGTTGTCCCGATTCCTAAGCCGGGGAAGGACAAGCACTTGCCTTCCAGTTATCGACCTATCTCGCTTACCAGCTGTGTCTGTAAAGTGATGGAGCGAATGGTTAACTCTCGATTGGTTTGGCTGCTCGAGTCTCGACGCCTACTTACCAATGTACAATGTGGATTTCGTAGGCGCCGCTCTGCTGTTGACCATTTGGTTACCTTGTCGACCTTCATTATGAATAACTTCTTGCGGAAGCGCCCGACCGCGGCTGTGTTCTTTGATTTGGAGAAGGCTTACGACACCTGTTGGAAGGCGGGCATCCTCCGCACCATGCATACATGGGGCCTTCGCGGTCGCCTCCCTCTTTTTATTCGTTCCTTTTTAATGGATCGACAGTTCAGGGTACGTGTGGGTTCTGTCCTGTCCGACACCTTTCGCCAGGAGAATGGGGTGCCACAGGGCTCAGTTTTGAGCGTCGCTCTCTTCGCCATCGCGATCAATCCAATAATGGATTGCCTCCCAGCTGATGTATCAGGCTCCCTTTTCGTGGACGATTTTACCATCTATTGCAGCGCGCAGTGTACACATGTCCTGGAGCGCTGTCTTCAGCGTTCTCTTGACCGTCTTTACTCCTGGAGTGTCGCCAATGGCTTCCGTTTTTCTGCCGAGAAGACGGTCTGTATTAACTTCTGGCGATACAAGGAGTTTCTCCCACCGTCCTTAAGACTCGGTCCCGTTGCTCTCCCAATCGTGGAGACAACCAAATTTTTAGGCCTTACATTTGACAGGAAACTTAGCTGGTCTCCACATGTGTCATATTTGGCCGCCCGTTGTACCCGTTCTTTAAATGTCCTCCGTGTTCTCAGTGGTCTGTCGTGGGGAGCGGATCGAACCGTCCTACTTCGTCTATATCGGTCGATCGTCCGCTCCAAGCTGGATTATGGGAGCTTCGTATACTCCTCTGCACGGCCATCCATCTTACGCCGCCTCAACTCCATACAACATCGGGGTTTACGACTTGCGATCGGAGCATTTTATACCAGTCCCGTAGAGAGTCTTCATGCTGATGCTGGCGAATTGCCACTCACCTACCGGCGCGATATACTGCTTTGCCGGTATGCCTGTCGGCTACTGTCAATGCCCGACCATCCATCTTATCGTTCCTTTTTTGACGACTCTCTTGACCTTCAATACGGGTTGTATGTCTCTGCCTTGCTACCCCCTGGAGTTCGCTTTCGTCGCCTCCTTCAACACCTTAATATTTCACTCCCTGCATCCTTTCGAGTGGGCGAAAGCCGCACGCCTCCTTGGCTCCAGGCTCAGGTCCGCGTTCACCTCGACCTCAGCTCGCTCCCAAAAGAGGTCACCCCCGGTTCGGTCTACCACTCCCGTTTTTTGGAACTTCGTTCGAAGTTCAACAACATGACTTTCATTTATACAGATGGCTCTAAGACCAATGACGGGGTCGGGTGTTCCTTTATTGTCGGGGCACAAAGTTTCCAATACCGGCTCCATGGCCATTGTTCGGTCTTCACAGCTGAGCTCTTTGCCCTCTACCAGGCTGTTCTTTACATTTGCCGCCACCGACATTCTGCTTATGTCATCTGCTCAGATTCCCTGAGCGCCATCCAGAGCCTCAGTGATCCGTACCCGGTTCACCCTTTCGTACACCGGATCCAACGCTCTCTTCAGCAGCTGGTGGACGTCGGTACGCCGGTTAGCTTTATGTGGGTTCCTGGCCATGTCGGTATCCCTGGGAACGAAGCTGCAGATGCCGCGGCCAAGGCTGCGGTCCTCCAGCCTCGGACAGCTTCTTGTTGTGTCCCTTCGTCCGATTTTAGCAGGGTCATTTGTCGGCGCGTTGTGTCGTTGTGGCATGCCGACTGGGCTGCACTTACCGACAACAAGCTTCGGGCCTTAAAACCTTTTCCCGTGGCTTGGACGTCCTCCTCACGCCCTTCTCGGCGGGAGGAGGTCGTTTTAGCAAGGTTAAGAATTGGACACTGCCGGTTCAGCCATCGCCATCTGCTGACGGCTGCGCCGGCGCCGTTCTGCCCATGTGGGCACTTGCTGACGGTTAGACATATTTTAATGTCCTGTCCAGATCTTACCACACTGCGCCTCGATCTTAACCTGCCTAATAGTTTAGATGCCGTTTTAGCGGATGACCCACGAGCAGCTGCTCGTGTTCTTTGTTTTATCAATTTGACGAACCTCGCTAAGGACATTTGATGATGTTGTTTTAATCTTGCGCCTGTCAGTCTGTCTTTTATTGTGTTTTCCCTTTTAGTTGTTGTTGTCAACTTGTGCCTCGCGGTGCATTCTTAGAGTAGTCAGGGCGCTAATGACCATTGACGTTGTGCGCCCGAAAACCACAAAAAAAAAAAAAAAAAACGCCTGTGTCTCTGAGGCATCCTGCTCATCTGCTAGTCACACTTATTCACTACCTCCAGTTTTGAGTGAAAATGAGTGTGCACATGCACATATTCATTTTGATGCTGATTGAGACCTTGCCTAAGCAAATGAGTTTGAGGAGGAAGGAAAGAATTGGGTCAGGTGGAAGAGGGAAAGATTTGCAGGACCAGGAGCTGCTACAGAACTGAAGTGTCAGGAGTCTGAAGAGGGATAGGCAGGTGGTTATCTATTGGCAACGGCACGTCACTCGTCTGCATAACCAAACACAAACATCACAGTGGCAGTGGAACAGTCTGAGAAAAGAGAGAATTTCCATTATTTTAAGGAAAGATAGTTACAAGGACACTATTAATACAAATAAAACAGCAAAAAGAATGAGAATGGAAAGGTATGATAAATTACGAGTAAGACACCTGTTCTGTGAGCCCATTGCATTTATTTTTTTGGCAGTGCTACACCTATACAGCCGCCCAAGTGAACTTCATGGGTCAATACCGAACTTAATTTTATTTATTTCTGCCCAGCCTTTCTAAACGCCATATTCTGCAACACTGTAGAACTAGCATCCATGAAGATATGATATAATTTAATCAATTACTTAGCTAATGTTTTAATATGCATTCTGTTACATACTTCATACCTTACTATAAATTATCGGGTTTCAATAGCTAACCTCAGTTGAATTTGGGAGGGAAGAAGAAAAGGTATTAGGGAATATGTCAGGCATGCTTTGATGGCTCAGCTGGAAGAACATTGATAGCAAAACGCAAATGTCGAAATCTGCAAGTAATACTTGGAGATGTGTGAAGGAATGAGTATTCTTCTCTAGGAGTGTGTTTTATTTGGTTATATAGCTAGTTAGTAAGCATTCTCACATCACACCAGTTTTCTGCTAGAAGTCGCAGCTACTTTACGAATGGGGTATTCAGAAGTCTGAGAAGCTATTTTGCATATGCAGCCCAGGGGAAAAAGCAAGGTCTGTTGAGTATTGGGTGCAACACTGTGCCCCCCAGTCACATGTTAACCAGTGAGTCGCTAGTGGATCTCTTATTTGCTCTAAACTAGGGTCTGCTGCTGCTGCTGCTGAACTATTTTGTGCATGAACTGATACAAAAATTCACAAAGGTTTTACAATGTTGAGCAGTATTGGCCACAGTTTATTTTGAAGGAAGTCAGATGATCAGCTTCTGATCTGCAAGCAGAAGTACAACCTCCTTAGGCCATGAAGTATTGCTAAACCATCTTTTGTAATTCATGAATAGTTTGAGTTTCTATCACACTTCTTATTGTGACAGCAATTAGGTATTCCATGCAATGCAAAGCTTTGTGTAACAGCACAGTGCTGACGTTTTATTGGGGTTGCCACCATAAGGCACATGCTGGATGTAAAAGTTCTAGGCAGACTGAATGTTGATTTTTTAAATTTGAGGAAGGTTTGTTGACAGACAGGAACAACTGGAATTTCACACCTTTTTCATGGAGGCTGTTCAGTGGTCATTAAATTTAAGCTGTTTTAGGTATAAATTTGCCATAGTAGTTAACTTTGTCCAAAAAATTTGATGCTCTGAGATTTTTGGGTATCAGTAGTTTGATGATTTCCTCCATACAGTCCAACATGGACTCTTCCTCAATACACGACATAAGTACTTAATACTGGCCTCAGCAGTTAAACTGTTGTTCTTGTAGTGAGTGAATATTAACTGCGGACTTTGCATACACAGCTGCTGTGTGAGCTCTGTTACAATAATATTGTCAGGGTGATTAGCACAATTGTATAATGCATTGTATAATGCTGGAATACAAGCACTGCCCTAACCATGCCAAAGGGTAAATGGTACCACTGGTGAATATTAAAAGGCACGTTCAGCATTAAGATTTTTTGTTGCATTTGTGCATTAGTGGCAATTTTTGTGTGTGTGTGTGTGTGTGTGTGTGTGTGTGTGTGTGTGTGTGTGTGTGTGTGTGTGTGTGTGGTGTCTTGAACCCAAATTATTTGGTAGCCATGAACGATAGACTTCAAATCTCAGATGCATCCCACTGCACAGCATCAGAAGCCCACTAAGTTGTCCCCTCTGCCCATGCAACTAACTCCTCCTATGAGTAAGAAAAAGTCACACACAATTTTTTTGAAGTTGAATTGACAGCGGAACCATTGGGTTGGTGAGCACTCTCTCTTTCCTGTGGTGATTTGATGGTTAAGGACACTGGTATGAACATGAACACGGAGGAACTAGAAAGCTGGTGACCATCTCATGTTCCCACTGACCTCTTGGGTGAATCACTACTGCCGAGGGGGACAGACAAGGAGAACCATTGGCAATCAGTGACTCCCACAGAGACTTACCTATTCCAATGGAACTTAAATGGATAGTGATTGCAGTTAAAAGAATTGCAGCTCCTGGCCCAGGAGAGAACATTCTGCATCTGCTTAGAAGAAACTCATTTTAAAGTCACTGATACACGTGCATTAAAGGTTACCACACCTGCAGGAAGGATGATGATACAGAGAAAGGGATAAGGGTGGAGTGGTTGTTTTTGTCGATTACAGATGCTGAATCAGTCATATTTACCTGTGCTAATGTGCCTCCGGTAGCTGCACCTCCACCGAATATGGCTGAAAACTTGTCTAAAGTAAGCTATTTTAAATTATATGGTTTTCATCAGATTTTTAGTCCAAATATCTTAATTGCATTTAGTTTTTGAATAACCTACATTTTATGGCCCGACTGAGTCTCATTCACTACAGTTCATTTGCAGGTAAACAGCTAGCCACTTGACTGATGTCTTGTATTGCGATTGTTCGAGGGCGGTAACCTAACACTGAAGTGACCCAAAAAATTGTGTGGCAAGAAAATCATTAACATAGTTACTAATGACACTATCATCCCAAGTAGGTTGTCACATCAAAACACACTCACACTCTATTGTCACAGTTAACAGAAGACATTCTTAAAAGATCGACATATTTCATGAAGTTAAATAAAAGTTCACAGTCGATCATTAAAGACAATCCCTGAATAAACACTCATGTACGAAATTTAGGTAACTAGAGATCCATTTTTTTATTTGCATTGTGTACTAAATCATCTGCAGTACATTGCCTGGTAATTTTGGGCACAGATCTTGCTCGTTTCGTAACCTGCAGACTAACTCAACTGGCTTCTGAAATGTTTCTTTCATAAGTCTGCAATACTGAAAACTACATTTAGCTATTATTGTTTGCTATCGGTACATGTTATGATTAAACATTTACATTCCTGAGTAACTGAATAGTGGAACAAGATTTGTTTCAATGAGGACGTAAACAATAATTACTATTGAATTCTATTGTCTCATTTGCCAAAATACTGGGTACTACTTCAGTAACAATGTTTTTGATTATAATAGCAATTACTCTGAAACTAAAGAAGTGTAGAAATTGCTAACATATTTTCAACATTGGCTGTCTATATACTTCAGTTACTTATGTGTACTCTTGGTCTGCTTTATCTGAAAGTCAGTAATTGGGTATATGTTTATATGTAAATGGTGATAACAAAGTTTGCAGTTACTGGTGTTTCGCAGTTGGCACAATTTTTATGTAAACAAATCACACTTAAAAATTCCAGTTAATCAAAAAAATATAATGGACAATAAAGTTGGCTAAGCCCTCATGAGGCGGCACCCTGTTTCAGGCCTTTCTCCTCACATTTTATCCTATTTGTGTAAGAGACTTTCATGCTTCATTTACTTTCAATCCAGTTTTTACTTTCCAACTTCTCACCAACTGTTTACATGAGTGGATGGGGGTAGCTTGTAGCAACGTGCGGTACCCACTTCTCTGTACCTAACCTAACATTTCATTCTTGTAGTAAATTTTGTTCCATTAAATGCATCTGAGCATGGTGAAAACGGGAGGAATTTTCACATGCTTTGGAAGAGCTGCCAATCACTCAGAAGGCAGCTCTTACGCTAGCAGACCACCATGACAGTCAAGCGAGTCTTTCAGGGATTATCCTCAGCTGTCTACTTGCCGTCATCCTTGTGTGTGTGGTCTCCAGACAAGTTTCCTCAAGCAAAATAATTAGCGACTCATGCATCTGCAAATTTCCAAACTTTGCCCTTCCCATGAGAATGCTGTGCAAAGCCCACCTAAGTTTCCAGAATTTCCAACAAACAAGTCTGTACGTGGGAAAGGGCAACACTTGTTTCCCATTTTGTTATAAACAAATCTCGTTAGTGGATACAGTTTTAACTTTATGATGAGAGCTAGGGAATGGATGTCCAGATCCCTGATCGGAAGAACACTTAGGCCCTTTCTGGGACTGTCTAGGAAAGATTGTGTGGAGTGCCTTTTTTAGATCTGAAGAAAGGCTACCAAAAATTGAGAGCTGCATTTGGAGCTGTATTTGAATTGCTATGTTTTTTTGTTTTTTTGTTTTTTGTTTTTTTTGTTTTTTTTTGTTTTTTTGTTTTTTTGTTTTTTTGTTTTTTTATTTGCTTCAGTTCCTATAGGGAATTCGCAGCTTTTTAGCTCAGCAGACTAAAAGATAATCAGCAGGCTTGATTTAAAGTTATTTGTTCACTGCCTTGTAATACACTGCACCAGCCAAAATGCAACCACACTTTGAATGCTCTTCTTAAACACGGGATGAGTTGGTTGACACTCATTAGCAGCTGGAAATTACCATGACTACTGCCAAATGATTGGCAGCTGCTGCAAATCGATGAGTCGACTTTCACTGAAACTGAACCAGTGGGACTCACTTCATCTGTTTTGGGGAAACCTATTTTGTCTATTGTCAGGAGGCGGCAAACGCAAAAGGATAGGGGTCTATTAATCATCGGCAGCTGAAACATAAGGCGAATGGTGGTACGCCTTAGGGAAATGGCAGCAAGGGACAGGTAAAGACACCAGGTGTACGCAGTGTGTATGTCTGGGGGCCTCATTCAACATGTTGAAGAGACCATTCCAGCATCCATTGAGGGAACAGGGTGCAACCAAATGCAGATTGTGGCACACGTTGGTAAAAAATGATGCCTGTCTTCTGGGCTCCGAGATCATTCTTCGGTCATTCCAGTGACTAGTGGAGTTTCAAAGCAGCTCACAATATGCAGCATTGTCCCCAGAACTGATTGTGGCCTTTGATTCTAAGTCAAGTGGAAGGACTGAACCAGAGATTTCGAAGGTTCTGTGACAAGTTAGGCTGTGACTTCCACCATAGGGTTGAGAACTGTAGGGTCCCCCTAAATAGCTCAGATGTGCACTACACATCAGAAGCTGCTACTTAGGTATCTGACTCTTGTGTGGCACGCACACAAGTGTTTTTTTTTTTGCGACTCTCCTTCCAATCCAGATAACGATACTGTAGGAAACCCAGAAGTATCAGTGTAAGATTGAAAGAAATGCCTCCCACAGGTGAGAGTATTAAAATCTGAAAGGTAAACTGCCGAAGCATTCACAATGAAGTGCCAGAGTTTGAAGCAGTCTTAAAAAGCAGTGAAGCTTACATAATACTATGTTCAGAAAGCTAGTTGAAACCTGATATTGATAGTGGTGAGATTTTTGGGGAAAATTTAAGTGTGCATTGAAAGGATAGGAAATGGAGATGGTGTATTTGTCGCAATAGACAAGAAACACGAATCCACTGAGATAGAAATGGAGATTAATTGCACAAGACTTGGTATCAGGTGTGGGCATAAAATGATGATTGGATCCTTCTGTTGCCCACCAGACTCATCTTGTGCTGTAACTGAAAACCTCAGTTCACATCTACCTAAGTTCCCCCGTCATACTGTAATCATCCATGGAGACTTTAATCATCCAACAATCAATTGGGAAAATTGCACTTCTGCTAGTGGTGGACATAAGACATCCTGTGAAACTTTACTAAATGCGTTCTCTGAAAACTATCTAGGACAAATAGTTAGGAACCCTAGTTATGATGGAAATATTGGATCTAATGGCTTCTAATAGACCTGACCTCTTTAAGGACATCCACATCGAAACAGGGGTCAGTGACCATGACACGGTTGTGGCAACAATGAACCAAAGAACAGCTAAAACAAGCAGATAAAAAATCAGTAGTTTCATATATGAATGAGGAACTTGAAACTTTCAGCACAGAGCAGGAGGATCTAGAGGAACTCTGGCTCAAATTTAAAAGAATAGTTGACCATGTACTGGATAGATACATACCCAATTGAACAGTTCATAATGGGAGGGAACCTCCTTGGTATACAGTAACTATAAAGAAACTTCTTAAGAAACAGAAATTACTGCATAACAGCTGTAAAACAAAGTGTAGGGCTAAAGACAGATAGATGGCGAATGAAACGTATGTCTGTCGAGAGCAAGGCGCAATGCCTTCAGTGACTACCACAGCAGAATATTGTCATATGACCTTTCACAGAGACCAAAGAAATTCTGGTCATATGTAAAGGCTGTTAGTCGCATCAAAGTTAGCATCCACTTCTCAGTGAATGAGACAGGAACTGAAACTGAGAGGAGCAAAGCAAAAGCTGAAATGCTTAACTCCATTTTTCAAATGTTCCTTTACAAAGAAAAACCCAGGAGAACTGCCCGAATTTACTCCTCATACCACTGGAAAGGTGAATGACACAAGTACTAGTATCAGTGGTGTTGAGAAACAGCTGAAATCGTTGAACTTGAACAAAGTGCCAGGTCCTGATGGAATCTGTCAGATTCTACACTGAATTTGCGGCTGAGTTGGGCCCTCTTCTAACTATAGCTAACTATGGTCTATCATAGATTCTCCAGACAAAATGCTGTGCCCAGTTCTTGGAAAAAGGCACAGATCTCACCTGTCTAAAACAGCGCTAGTAGAAGTGATCAACAAAATTACTGTTCAGTATCCTTCGCATAGATTTGTTGTTGAATCGTAGAACATATTCTGAAGTATCTTGAACAGAATGACCTCCGCAGTGCCAACCAGCATGGATTTCGAAAACATCAATCATGTGAAATCCAACTCTCACTTTTGTCACATGACATACTGCAAGCTTTGGATCAAGGCAACCAGTTAGATGTGATATTGCTCGATTTCCGAGAAGCATTTGTCTGAGTACTGCACGTATGCTTACTGTTAAAAGTATGATCACATGGGGTATAAAGTGAAGTTTGTGACTGGATTGAGGACTTTTTGGTACGGAGGACACAGCATCTTATCTTGGATGAACAGTCATTGTCAGATGTAGAAGTAATACTGGGTGTGCCCCAGGGAAATGTGCTGTTCATGTTGTATGTTAATGGCCTTGCAGACAATATTAATAGTAAAATTGGGTTTTTTGCAGATGGTGCAGTTATCTGTAATTAAGTACTATCTGAAAGAAGCTGCATCAACAGTCAGTCAGATCTTGATAAGATTTCAACGTGGTGCAGATTGGCAACTTGTTTTAAATGTTCAGAAATGTATAATTTTGCGCTTCACAAAATGAAAAATAAACTTAGCAATGAGTCACTGTTGGAATCGGCCAACTGGTACAAATACCTGCTTGTAACACTTTGTTGGGGATATGAGATGAAATAATCAAATAGGTTATGTTGTGGATAAAGCAGGTGGTAGCCTTTGGTTTACTGTCAGAGTACTGGGAAAGTGTAGGCAGTCTACAAAGGAGATTGTTTATAAATCACTTGTGCGAGCAGTTCTCGAATGTTGCTCAAGTGTGTGGGACTTGTACCAAATTGGACTAATAGGGGATATTGAATGTTTACAGAGAAGGGCAGCGTGAATGGTCACAGGTTTGTTCGACACATGGGAGAGAGTCACAGAGATTTGACGGAACTGAACTTGCAAGACTCTCGAAGACAGTCGTAAACTATCCCGAGAAAGTCTGTTAACAAAGTTTAAAGAACTGGCTTTAAATGCTGACTATAGGAATATCTGCAATCCCCCATGCACTGCTCACATAGTGATAGTGAGAATAGAATAAGATTAGTCATTACTGCACTCACAGAGGCATTCAAATAATCATTCTTCCCACACTTCTTATATGAGTGGGACAGGAAGAAACCCTAATAACTGGTACAGTGGGATGTTCCCTATGCCATGCACCTCACTGTGGTTTGCAGATTATGGATGTACATGTAGATTCTGATTCCATCTTCTACTTGGTGAGGCTACTCTGAACTTTGAGCTCCTATGTATTTTACTTGACTTCAGACCTCTGCCAATTCTTCGAAGCTTCACTTTGAGCTTAGGCCCACCCGTGACGAGTAATTGGGAGGACGATGAGATCCATGATTCACAGTCTCATCACATCGGCTCAACCCAGCAACAGTCAACAGCAACCACAGTTTCACACACCCCGACTTGTCGACAACCATCTAAATGGCAATTCTGGTAAGACCGATTTGCAATGCACACTCCTGAATTTGGGAATTGTGATATGTTGAGGAAAGAGGGGTTCATTCCTTGTTTCTATTTTTTAGTCTTCCTAACTTGATCTACATGTTTCACACACTGGTTTGCAGATTTTTCTGCAATCTGGTTCTTGCTTCAAAGACAATTTTTCTCGTAGCCACCCATGTTTGTTTCACTATCAAGTTAACTCATTGGAGCTCACTCACCTAGTGGTGTTTGTTTCTGATTTTTCCTTTATTCATTGACCTGTTGTATGGTCTGATCAAATTCACACCTTTTTCTGGATAATTTTTAAGTTTTGCAATCACAGTTGAAAGCATAATTTGCACCGTTCGTGTGTCTGGGCATCGTCTAAGGCATAATTGTCCAGTATCATGCTGGTGGTGACTCTGACAACCATTCATTGTCTTATCATTGTTCTATTTTAATTATGTAAATGTATTCTCAAATTGTTTTATAACCTCGATGTTTGTTTGTCATGAATAATTTTTACACAGTTTAAATAAATATTACTTTACCAGATTAAACTCTGTCATTCAGCAACCATCAAAATCTATTATTTAACTGAAATGCAATTGGTGAGGCCCCTGACAAGTGCAGGAACTTATCCAATTATGTTTTCCGATATGCGCTGGTTCTGAATTTTCAAGTAGCCTATTAGCTTCATGGGGGTAACCTATCATTTTGTATAATCTAGAGTGTAGATTCAGCATCTATCTAATTTGCATACCCATGGAGCACCTGATGAACAAGAGGTAATGTCCACAGCACACATGGTTGCTGGCACCCTGAGTTAATATTAAAGAATTCTGGTGCGGTACACATGCCATATAAGTGATAATATGGAAGATATTTGCAAAAATAGATAAATAGAATAAATATTTATGGGGAAGAAAAACATAATGGGGAAAAATCCACATGCTTTGTTACAGCGCCACTCCTCTCCTGTCCCACTTACCACGGCCTTATAAGTGTTTGCACTGGAAGTGTTCACATCAATTAAAATCACAATGTTTTCTGTAAATCTTCCATCTCACGATCTGCTGATGCAGGTACAAAGGGCATTCAAAAAGTTTTGCACAGTCGTCTCTAATTTTTTTTACTTCTTGCAGGAGGAGAATGAAATTTTTTGTGAACGTACTTGGAACATTTAGCTAGACATTGAGCCTACTCAATGTAGCCTCCATCAGCTGTGACACATCTGGCCCCGCATTCTTTTCGTGATGTAAATGCACTGTGGTAAAATTCTGGGGATTGACTTTTACACCATCGCTTGACAGAGAAAATAAGGTTTTTCTCACTATCAAATGTTTTACCATGCAGGTGGGCCTTCAGACGACCAAAGAGGTAAAAAGAGACAGAACCAAGTCCGGACCGTAGGGAAGATGAGGAACAATTTTCCAACCCCTTTTCCTGATTTTCTCCCATCTCATAAGGGCTGTATGGTGTTTGGCATTGTAATGATGTAGTCTGATGAGCTGACCCTGAAGCTGTGGTCTGTGGGTCTTGATGGCACATCGCGGCTTGTCCAGTGACAAACAGTAACAGTCCCGGTTAATTGTGGAGCCAGGTTCCAAAAAGTCAATGAAAATGACACCACACTGTTCCCAGAAGGAGGAGGCCATCACCTTTCGGCCTGCTGTTCGTGAAAGTCTTGGTTTCTTCTTCTGAGGGGAACCCGGATGACACAACTCCATGAATTGGGTTTTTTTCTCAGGTTCAGACACAAACAACCATGTTTCATCCTGGGTAATGACACCGTCAAAACACTGTTTCCACTCTTCAGTGAAGGTCATCATGAGACCCTCGCACACATTCTTCCTCTTGTCAATAATTAGGCACCCAATGTGCACAGATTTTTTTGTACCCTAGTGATGCCACACTACCCAATGACTGAGTCATATCAGCAAGCTGTCATGTCATCGCACATCTGTCATTTTGGATTATTTGATCAATGGTGTCCTTATTCACATCACTCACTGCCGTTGATGGTCTACCACATCATGGATTGTCCAGTAGACAGAAATCACCCACTTTAAACCCCTGCAACCACCACTGGATACTGCTGTGATCCACTGTGTCCTCCCACAAATGTGGAGCAACTTCCTGTGAACCGATGTAGCAGAGTCATTGCCAGTCTGGAAGAGGAACTCCATCACTGACCATTGTCGCAACCTGATATCTACTTACAGTCCATTATGGCTCACCTGTAAATAAAAGAAAATACTTTTATATACCAAATTATAGCTAAATCTTCAAAGTATGTTCATAAAAAATTTGTCTTCTCCTGCAAAAAATAAAAAAAAATTAGAGACGACTGTGCAAAACTTTTTAAACACCCTTTGTACACTGGCAGAACTCTTCTGGACACTCCCCCACCCATTCCTCCTCGTACGTGACTTCAGTGCACACAATGTGCTGCGGGGCTCAGCTACCACTTGCTCCAGGGATCAAATTATCGAATGCCTCATCCATTCAAAGAATATCTGTCAAAGAATAGTCAGCAGGCCATTTTCAAACAGCAGGAGATAGTGGATAAGGTGCACCATCTCGAGGGCACAATCCTGTTGTTTGAAGATAGTCTGCTGACTGTATCACAACCAGTTTGCCCTTTGAGCCATTCACCTTATCAGCTGCGTGATTCAGCAAGCTCTCACAGATTCCATTTCCCAGTCTATGAACCATCTCGGATCACAAGATGTCCCTTGGTGGAATGGTGAATGTCACTTGACAATCAGGCAGGTGTGCAACATTGTGGAAAATCACAGTCCAACTACAGAAAATATTTGTTCCTGCAGGTCTGTAAGAGCACAAGTGAGGTGAGTGATAAAAGAACAGAAAAATAACTGCTGGGAGGAATTTATGGCCTCCATTAATCTGTCCACTTCCACTGTACAAGTTTGTAACTCAATAAGGTGGTTTTCAGGCCAGGACAGTACACCTCCCCTCATGACCTTGTCGACAAAAGGGATCTTGGGGGACATACCTAAAGACATGGCGCAAGTTTCAACTGCACATGTGTTCACTGTCACTGTGTCATTCAGACAAACTCTTGCATTCCAAGTGTTCCGTAGGACTTTGGAGATCACAAGGCTCTGTTTCCAGGCAGGCCTAATGTGCTGATGGACAGGGACCGTTGAGCATTGTGGATGGTGGTGCTAAGAAATAGCATCCAAAATCTGATTCAGTCACTCTTCAGATTTTAAGTGCTAGTTGCAGTTGAACAGAATATGTATCTGCACACAGGGAGTTATGAAAACATGTTACAATTAGGCCCCTTGAGGTGCTAAGATTGTGGAACTGTTGGCGAGGGGGGAGGGGGCTGCAAGGGTGAAGAAACCTTTGGGCCCAAGCCTCCAGGGGGCTCCAGTCTCTGAAGGTTTCTGATCCCCGAGGGGCCTAACTCGGTAAATATCAGACTGCCACTCTAAAATAAATTTTGTACCTTGTAATAAATAAAGGAACATTATCCCAGCACCAGCTTAACTAAACCTTCCTTCCACAAGTTTACTGTTTTTATTGTTATAGATATTGTGTACTAAAACCACACTGTGGTGGAGTCGTGACAGTGCTTACATTAAATACTGTTGTAAATTGTATCAAAACATTTCCCAAACAAATGTACATATTGCCAGCTGTGAAACATCATTACAATTTGGTAGGTTTGCCAACAACATTCAGAAGATCACATTGCAAGGTGGTTTACATGAGGAATGAGTATACAGAATATATTATTCATTCAAGAATAAACATCAAGCGGAATATTTATATCTGCAAAAAATTTTCAGGTGAGAATCATGAAGGTAATATTTTCTGTTCATCCATACAAAAGACAAATTTCATTGGGGTCTCATGTTACTTGATGTGATAATGGTAAGGAGACTGATAAATATGAAACACATGACTGGTATTTGGAATTCATAGACTGTAATCAGAAAAAAAAGAAAAGAAAAGAAAAAGCTGATGATACAAGTATAGTAATCACACCTGACAAACAAGAATTAACTGATGAAATTGTCAATACTGTCTTTCAGAAAATTACTAAGTGGTTCCTTGTAAACGGACTCTCACTGAATTTTGATAAGACACAGTACATACAGTTCCGTACAGGGAATGGTATGACGCCATTAATAAATATAGACCTTAATCAGAAGCATATAGCTAAGGTAGAATATTCCAAATTTTTAGGTGTGTCCATTGATGAGAGATTAAATTGGAAGAAACACATTGATGATCTGCTGAAACGTTTGAGTTCAGCTACTTATGCAATAAGGGTCATTGCAAATTTTGGTGATAAACATCTTAGTAAATTAGCTTACTGCGCCTATTTTCACTCATTGCTTTTATATGGCATCATATTTTGGGGGAATTCATCACTGAGGAATAAAGTATTTATTGCACAAAAGCGTGTAATCAGAATGATAGCTGGAGTCCACCCACGATCATCCTGCAGACGTTTATTTAAGGATCTAGGTATATTCACAGTAGCTTCTCAGTATATATACTCTCTTATGAAATTCGTTATTAACAACCAAACCCAATTCAAAAGTAATAGCAGTATGCATAACTACAATACTAGGAGAAAGGATGATCTTCACTATTCAAGATTAAATCTAACTTTGGCACAGAAAGGGGTGAATTATACTGGCACTAAAGTCTTTGGTCACTTACCAAATAGTATCAAAAGTCTGACAGATAACCAACAAGTATTTAAGGAGAAATTAAAAGAATTTCTGAATGACAACTCCTCCTACTCCATAGAGGAATTTTTAGATATAAATTAAGAAAAAAAAGAAAAAAATATTTAAAAAATAAAAAAAATAAAAAATAAAGAAAAACTAAAAACACAAAAAAATAAAGTTGTTATATTAACTTAAGTATGTTGTTAAATTAACCTAATTATGTCATGTATTAGAAAATTCGACTCGTTCCACATCATTACGAAATATCGTATTCATGATCCATGGAACTAGTATTAATCTAATCTAATAACGAGGTGGTTTGCAATATTTGATTCTCCATGTGGGAATTGGAATCAGCTCTGTCTGTGGTCAGAAACACTGCTCTAGGACCGAATCAGTTTCATTTTGCCATGCTTTGTCATCTGTGTCCTGGAGCCAAAGGCAAGTTCTTATAAGATCTGGTTTGATTCACATTAACTCATGACTTGGACGGAGGCAACATTAATTCCAGAATGGAAAGCAGGCTATGATTGTACAGACCCTAACAGTTACGTTAGTCTAGCATTTACCGGTTGTATGGGTAAAACTCTTGAACACGTGCTCAACCACTGGCTTCTCGAATCCTGATGTCACCTGTGCTGCTCCCAGTACAGTTACAGGTGCTGTATTTCTGCCCTTGATGACGTAAATCTACTGGAGATGGAGACAAGACTCCTTCGCCGAAACCATTTGTTTGGTGTATTTTTTGACCTGGGAAAAGCATATGACACCACTTGGAGATACGTCGTCCTTTGCCAACTTCATAACTGGGGATTATGTGGACACCTCCGACTTTTTATCAGATCCTTCATAAAGACCAGTGCTTTTGATATTGTGTTGATGATGCCTTGTCTGATTGGTATGTTTCGGAATGTGGGGTCCCCCAAGGAAGTGTATTCAGTGTCACATTGTTTGCAGTCGCTATCAATGGCACCTCCTCCACAATAAGCCGTCCTAGTAAATGCTCCTTCTTTGTGGATGATTTCACAGTCTGCTACTTTTCCTCCAAATTTAAGACAACAAGGCAACTACCACTGACCACCAGGAGGTTGGAAGCTTGGGCCAATATAACTGGTTGTAGGTTCTTGCCAGAGAAGACTTTGTGTGTCCATTTTAACCATGCTTGTCGAATTTTTAACCAACCAGAGCTCACAATGGGGACAGTAGTTTACATTTTAAGAACAATGTCTGCTTTTTGTATCTCCTGTCCGACTCTGAATTAACCTGGCTTCCACACATGAAAGACATACGAACAAAGGACTTCAAATCGTTAAATGCACACATTAAAAAAAGTTTTGCATCACCTCAGTTCCGAGAGTTCCGGAACCTGGACAGAAAGTTGGAATAGAGATCAACATAAACATCATTTCCACCCTTTTTACTGCTCATGAAAATTGTACATTGCGTGTTGCAGCACCATACAGCGAGACCTTCAGAGGCGGTGGTCCAGATTGCAGTACACACCGTACCTCTAATACCCAATAGCATGTCCTATTGCATTGATGAATGCCTGTATTCGTCATGGCATACTATCCAGAAGTTCATCAAGGCACTGTTGGTCCAGATTGTCCCACTCCTCAATGATGATTTGGCATAGATCCCTCAGAGTGGCTGGTGGGTCATGTCGTCCGTAAACAGCCCTTTTCTCTCTATCCCAGGCATGTTCGATAGGGTTCATGTCTGGAGAACATTCTGGCCACTCTAGTCGAGCGATGTCATTATCCTGGAGGAAGTCATTCACAAGATGTACAGGATGAGGGTGCGAATCGTTGTCCATGAAGACGAATGCCTTGCCAATGTACTGCTGATGTGGTTGCACTATCGGTTGGAGGATGGCATTCATGTATCCTAGAGCCGTTTTCATGACCACCAGCGGTGTCCGTCATCCCCACATAATGCCACCCCAAAACAGCAGGGAACCTCCACCTTGCTGCACTTGTTGGGCAGTGTGTCTTAAGGCGTTCAACCTGACCGGGTTGCCTCCAAACATGTCTTCGACGATTGTCCGGTTGAAGGCATATGCAACACTCATCGGTGAAGAGAATGTGATGCCAATCCTGAGCGGTGCATTGGGCATGTTGTTGGGCCCATCTGTACTGCTCTGCATGGTGTCATGATTGCAAAGATGGACCTCGCCATGGGCATCGGGAGTGAAGTTGCGCATCATGCAGACTATTGCGCACTGTTTGAGTCATATCATAACGTCTTGTGGCTGCATGAAAAGCATTATTCAACATGGTGGCATTGCTGTCAGGATTCCTGCAAGCCATAATCCATAGGTAGCGGTCATCCACTGCAGTAGTAGCCCTTGGGCGGCCTGAACAAGGCATGTCATCGACAGTTCCTGTTTCTCTGTATCTCCTTCGTGTCCAAAAACATCGCTTTGGTTCCCTCCAATATGCCTGGACACTTCCCTTGTTGAGACCCCTTCCTGGCTGAAAGTAACAATGTGGACACAATTGAGCTGTGTTAGTGACCGTCTAGGCATGGCTGAACTACAGACAACACCAGCCTTGTACCTCCTTCCTGGTAAAATGACCCCTCCGTCTAATAGGCACTGCTCATGCATGGTTGTTTTCATCTTTGGGTGGGTTTAGTAACATCTCTGGACAGTCACAGGGAATGTGTCTGTGATACAATATCCACAGTCAATGTCTATCTTCAGGGTTTCTGGGAACCAGGGTGATGCAAAACTTTTTTTGATGTGTGTACTTCGAAATGCCTCAGTGAAAAGACATGTGGAACTTTGATAAGTCCCACTTATTGCAGTATCATGGGATATTTGTTAGAATATGATAAGATTACAGCAGTGTGCTTTATGGATCAGCTCATATTTCCTACCCCAAGATATTAGGCACTGTCCAGTATGCAGACATTTGGATATTGACTGCAGCCTTTTCTACCAGCACACATCAAAGCTCATGGGCAGAGGCTGGTGAATCACCATTATGGATTTGGCAGCATCTCCTTCTGGCTCAACAGGCCTAAAAATCTGTGTTGCCTCGGTCATTGACAATTTTTGCAGCTGTTCAAGAATCGACTCCATGTGACCATGCCATTCGGTGTATGAACTACTAACAGTGTCAAGGATCTGGATATATTAGACCTCTAAACACACAGACAGGGGTGGAACAAATTGCTGCCTTGATATGTTCTGAGGCCCACAGTAATTTTAAGCTTGATAGAGCAGAAGAAAACTTGTACTCCAGGTTAAGATTTAAAAGTTGGTTTTCTTCGGTTTTAGATATGGACCAGAGTTTTATCATTGTTTTTATGTATGGAGCCCTGAAAGGGAAAGTGCTCAATTGTTTAGCTGTTTTTGTTGATAGGATTCTCAAAGAATGCTTCCGTAACAATTTATAGATTATCAATATAATAGAAGGAAACATTCCACGTGGGAAAAATTATATATAAAAACAAAGATGAGGTGACTTACCAAACGAAAGCGCTGGCAGGTCGATAGACACACAAACAAACACAAACATACACACAAAATTCAAGCTTTCGCAACAAACTGTTGCCTCATCAGGAAAGAGGGAAGGAGAGGGGAAGACGAAAGGAAGTGGGTTTTAAGGGAGAGGGTAAGGAGTCATTCCAATCCCGGGAGCGGAAAGACTTACCTTAGGGGGAAAAAAGGACAGGTATACACTCGCACACATGCACATATCCATCCACACATACAGACACAAGCAGACATATTTAAAGACAAAGAGTTTGGGCAGAGATGTCAGTCGAGGCAGAAGTGTAGAGGCAAAGAAGTTGTTGAAAGACAGGTGAGGTATGAGTGGCGGCAACTTGAAATTAGCGGAGATTGAGGCCTGGCGGATGACGAGAAGAGAGGATATACTGAAGGGCAAGTTCCCATCTCCGGAGTTCGGATAGGTTGGTGTTGGTGGGAAGTATCCAGATAACCCGGACGGTGTAACACTGTGCCAAGATGTGCTGGCTGTGCACCAAGGCATGTTTAGCCACAGGGTGATCCTCATTACCAACAAACACTGTCTGCCTGTGTCCATTCATGCGAATGGACAGTTTGTTGCTGGTCATTCCCACATAGAATGCATCACAGTGTAGGCAGGTCAGTTGGTAAATCACGTGGGTGCTTTCACACGTGGCTCTACCTTTGATCGTTTACACCTTCCGGGTTACAGGACTGGAGTAGGTGGTGGTGGGAGGGTGCATGGGACAGGTTTTGCATCGGGGGCGGTTACAAGGATAGGAGCCAGAGGGTAGGGAAGGTGGTTTGGGGATTTCATAGGGATGAACTAACAGGTTACGAAGGTTAGGTGGACGGCGGAAAGACACTCTTGGCGGAGTGGGGAGGATTTCATGAAGGATGGATCTCATTTCAGGGCAGGATTTGAGGAAGTCGTATCCCTGCTGGAGATCCACATTCAGAGTCTGGTCCAGTCCCGGAAAGTATCCTGTCACAAGTGGGGCACTTTTGTGGTTCTTCTGTGGGGGATTCTGGGTTTGAGGGGACGAGGAAGTGGCTCTGGTTATTTGCTTCTGTATCAGGTCGGGAGGGTAGTTGCGGGATGCAAAAGCTGTTTTCAGGTTGTTGGTGTAATGATTCAGGGATTCCGGACTGGAGCAGATTCGTTTGCCACGAAGACCTAGGCTGTAGGGAAGGGATCGTTTGATGTGGAATGGGTGGCAGCTGTCATATTGGAGGTACTGTTGCTTGTTGGTGGGTTTGATGTGGACGGACGTGTGAAGTTGGCCATTGGACAGGTGGAGGTCAACGTCAAGAAAGTGGCATGGGATTTGGAGTAGGACCAGGTGAATCTGATAGAACCAAAGGAGTTGAGGTTGGAGAGGAAATTCTGGAGTTCTTCTTCACTGTGAGTCCAGATCATGAAGATGTCATCAATAAATCTGTACCAAACTTTGGGTTGGCAGACTTGGGTAACCAAGAAGGCTTCCTCTAAGTGACCCATGAATAGGTTGGCGTACGAGGGGGCCATCCTGGTACCCATGGCTGTTCCCTTTAATTGTTGGTATGTCTGGCCTTCAAAAGTGAAGAAGTTGTGGGTCAGGATGAAGCTGGCTAAGGTAATGAGGAAAGAGGTTTTAGGTAGGGTGGCAGGTGATCGGCGTGAAAGGAAATGCTCCATCGCAGCGAGGCCCTGGACGTGTGGAATATTTGTGTATAAGGACGTGGCATCAATGGTTACAAGTATGGTTTCCGGGGGTAACAGATTGGGTAAGGATTCCAGGCGTTCAAGGAAGTGGTTGGTGTCTTTGATGAAGGATGGGAGACTGCATGTAATGGGTTGAAGGTGTTGATCTACGTAGGCAGAGATACGTTCTGTGGGGGATTGGTAACCAGCTACAATGGGGCGGCCGGGATGATTGGGTTTGTGGATTTTAGGAAGAAGGTAGAAGGTAGGGGTGCGGGGTGTCGGTGGGGCCAGGAGGTTGATGGAGTCAGGTGAAAGGTTTTGCAGGGGGCCTAAGGTTCTGAGGATTCCTTGAAGCTCCGCCTGGACATCGGGAATGGGGTTATCTTGGCAAACTTTGTATGTGGTGTTGTCTGAAAGCTGACGCAGTCCCTCAGCCACATACTTCCGACGATCAAGTACCACGGTCGTGGAACCCTTGTCCGCCGGAAGAATGACGATGGATCGGTCAGCCTTCAGATCACGGATAGCCTGGGCTTCGCAGTGGTGATGTTGGGTGTAGGATTAAGGTTTTTTAAGAAGGATTGAGGTGCAAGGCTGGAAGTCAGAAATTCCTGGAAGGTTTGGAGAGGGTGATTTTGAGGAAGAGGAGGTGGGTCCCACTGTGATGGAGGACGGAACTGTTCCAGGCAGGGTTCAATTTGGATGGTGTCTTGAGGAGTCGGATCATTAGGAGTAGGATTAGGATCATTTTTCTTCGTGGCAAAGTGATACTTCCAGCAGAGAGTACGAGTGTAGGACAGTAAATCTTTGACGAGGGCTGTTTGGTTGAATCTGGGAGTGGGGCTGAAGGTGAGGCCTTTGGATAGGACAGAGGTTTCGGATTGGGAGAGAGGTTTGGAGGAAAGGTTAACTACTGAATTAGGGTGTTGTGGTTCCAGATTGTGTTGATCGGAATTTTGAGGTTTTGGAGGGAGTGGAGCTGGAAGTGGGAGATTGAGTAGATGGGAGAGACTGGGTTTGTGTGCAATGAGAGGAGGTTGAGGTTTGCTGGAAAGGTTGTGAAGGGTGAGTGAGTTGCCTTTCCGGAGGTGGGAAACCAGGAGATTGGATAGTTTTTTGAGGTGGAGGGTGGCATGCTGTTCTAATTTACGGTTGACCTGTAGGAGGATGCTCTGAACAGCTGGTGTGGATGTGGGAGAGGAAAGATTAAGGACTTTTATTAAGGATAGGAGTTGACGGGTGTGTTCATTGGCTGAGTTGATGTGTAGGTGAAGGATTAGGTGGGTGAGGGCAATGGATTGTTCAGTTTGGAACTGGTATAGGGACTGATGGAAGGAAGGGTTGCAGCCAGAGATGGGAACTTTAAGTGTGAGGCATTTGGGGGTGATGCCAAATGTCAGACAAGCCTGAGACCCACCTCCTCTTCCTCAAAATCACCCTCTCCAAACCTTCCAGGAATTTCTGACTTCCAGCCTTGCATCTCAATCCTTCTTAAAAAACCTTAATCCTACACCCAACATCACCACTGCTGAAGCCCAGGCTATCCGTGATCTGAAGGCTGACCGATCCATCGTCATTCTTCCGGCGGACAAGGGTTCCACGACCGTGGTACTTGATCGTCGGAAGTATGTGGCTGAGGGACTGCGTCAGCTTTCAGACAACACCACATACAAAGTTTGCCAAGATAACCCCATTCCCGATGTCCAGGCGGAGCTTCAAGGAATCCTCAGAACCTTAGGCCCCCTGCAAAACCTTTCACCTGACTCCATCAACCTCCTGACCCCACCGACACCCCGCACCCCTACCTTCTTCCTAAAATCCACAAACCCAATCATCCCGGCCGCCCCATTGTAGCTGGTTACCAATCCCCCACAGAACGTATCTCTGCCTACGTAGATCAACACCTTCAACCCATTACATGCAGTCTCCCATCCTTCATCAAAGACACCAACCACTTCCTTGAACGCCTGGAATCCTTACCCAATCTGTTACCCCCAGAAACCATACTTGTAACCATTGATGCCACGTCCTTATACACAAATATTCCGCACGTCCAGGGCCTCGCTGCGATGGAGCATTTCCTTTCACGCCGATCACCTGCCACCCTACCTAAAACCTCTTTCCTCATTACCTTAGCCAGCTTCATCCTGACCCACAACTTCTTCACTTTTGAAGGCCAGACATACCAACAATTAAAGGGAACAGCCATGGGTACCAGGATGGCCCCCTCGTACGCCAACCTATTCATGGGTCACTTAGAGGAAGCCTTCTTGGTTACCCAAGTCTGCCAACCCAAAGTTTGGTACAGATTTATTGATGACATCTTCATGATCTGGACTCACAGTGAAGAAGAACTCCAGAATTTCCTCTCCAACCTCAACTCCTTTGGTTCTATCAGATTCACCTGGTCCTACTCCAAATCCCATGCCACTTTCCTTGACGTTGACCTCCACCTGTCCAATGGCCAACTTCACACGTCCGTCCACATCAAACCCACCAACAAGCAACAGTACCTCCAATATGACAGCTGCCACCCATTCCACATCAAACGGTCCCTTCCCTACAGCCTAGGTCTTCGTGGCAAACGAATCTGCTCCAGTCCGGAATCCCTGAATCATTACACCAACAACCTGAAAACAGCTTTTGCATCCCGCAACTACCCTCCCGACCTGATACAGAAGCAAATAACCAGAGCCACTTCCTCGTCCCCTCAAACCCAGAATCCCCCACAGAAGAACCACAAAAGTGCCCCACTTGTGACAGGATACTTTCCGGGACTGGACCAGACTCTGAATGTGGATCTCCAGCAGGGATACGACTTCCTCAAATCCTGCCCTGAAATGAGATCCATCCTTCATGAAATCCTCCCCACTCCGCCAAGAGTGTCTTTCCGCCGTCCACCTAACCTTCGTAACCTGTTAGTTCATCCCTATGAAATCCCCAAACCACCTTCCCTACCCTCTGGCTCCTATCCTTGTAACTGCCCCCGATGCAAAACCTGTCCCATGCACCCTCCCACCACCACCTACTCCAATCCTGTAACCCGGAAGGTGTAAACGATCAAAGGTAGAGCCACGTGTGAAAGCACCCACGTGATTTACCAACTGACCTGCCTACACTGTGATGCATTCTATGTGGGAATGACCAGCAACAAACTGTCCATTCGCATGAATGGACACAGGCAGACAGTGTTTGTTGGTAATGAGGATCACCCTGTGGCTAAACATGCCTTGGTGCACAGCCAGCACATCTTGGCACAGTGTTACACCGTCCGGGTTATCTGGATACTTCCCACCAACACCAACCTATCCGAACTCCGGAGATGGGAACTTGCCCTTCAGTATATCCTCTCTTCTCGTCATCCGCCAGGCCTCAATCTCCGCTAATTTCAAGTTGCCGCCACTCATACCTCACCTGTCTTTCAACAACTTCTTTGCCTCTACACTTCTGCCTCGACTGACATCTCTGCCCAAACTCTTTGTCTTTAAATATGTCTGCTTGTGTCTGTATGTGTGGATGGATATGTGCATGTGTGCGAGTGTATACCTGTCCTTTTTTCCCCCTAAGGTAAGTCTTTCCGCTCCCGGGATTGGAATGACTCCTTACCCTCTCCCTTAAAACCCACTTCCTTTCGTCTTCCCCTCTCCTTCCCTCTTTCCTGATGAGGCAACAGTTTGTTGCGAAAGCTTGAATTTTGTGTGTATGTTTGTGTTTGTTTGTGTGTCTATCGACCTGCCAGCGCTTTCGTTCGGTAAGTCACCTCATCTTTGTTTTTATATATAATTTATAGATTATGATGCAGAGTTACATGACGTAATGGCACTGGTGTGGATTCACAGGCATCGCATTACAAGATTTTCTGTTCTGACTCACTGAGTGTGCTACAAGCTGTCCACCAAATATATTTGGTAAACTAGTTGATTCAGCTTGTCCATGGCTCCTTACAGCGGCTCTAGCACTGTGGTAAGGAGGTGGTCTTTTGTTAGGTGCCTGGACACATTGGGATACAGAGAAATGGCAAAGCAGCCAAAGAAGCAAATCGGGATGGTGTTTTACTTTGATATGCCATTGTTTGTTTCTCTGACAGACGAATCATCCATCAGTGGGAAACTGAATGGTTGAACGTGGCAAAAAACAACATATCGACAACACAGGCATGGCAGACCTCATACGAATCTCACCAGTAGAAGGAAGGGCTGCTCACCGGACTGTACATAGAACACAACCATTTAACACACGAATTTGTCCTCTGGCAGGAGGATCATCCTTTCTCTTAAGTTGTGATATCCCAATTTCAGTTCAGCATATTTTTGCTTCATGTTTCGTATATATTAACATCAGGGAAGCCCTCAGTTTGGCTAGAGATCTACCCACCATCCTCGCTGAGACTGACACCAGTGTTGTGAAATTTTGAGAACTGTTGGGCTTCATTTTTAAAATGCTGGACAGGAGAGGCAGACTTTAATGCATTGTAAACTACTTTACCAGTGGGACTGCCTTTGTCATCCTCTCCTTGTGAGAATGGTATGCTTTAATAATAATAATAATAATAATAACAATAACGAAAATGGATCCAATATTACTGGAACATACCAACACAAAATCACACATTTGCTATACATGGATGATCTAAAACTACTGGCAGCAACAAATCAACAACTCAACCAATTAATAAAGATAACAGAAGTATTCAGCAATGATATAAATATGGCTTTTGGAACAGACAAATGTAAGAAAAATAGCATAGTCAAGGGAAAACACACTAAACAGGAAGATTACATATGGATAACCACAGCGACTGCATAGAAGCAGTGGAAAAAACAGATGCCTATAAATATCTAGGATACAGACAAAAAATAGGAATGCGACTGCATAGAAGCAGTGGAAAAAACAGATGCCTATAAATATCTAGGATACAGACAAAAAATAGGAATAGATAATACAAATATTAAAGAAGAACTAAAAGAAAAATACAGACAAAGACTAACAAAAATACTGAAAACAGAATTGACAGCAAGAAACAAGACAAAAGCTATAAATACCCATGCTATACCAATATTGACCTACTCATTTGGGGTAGTGAAATGGAGTAACACAGACCTAGAAGCACTCAATACACTTACACGATCACAATGCCATAAATATAGAATACATCACATACATTCAGCAACAGAAAGATTCACATTAAGCAGAAAGGAAGGAGGAAGGGGATTTATCGACATAAAAAACCTACATTATGGACATATCTAAAAACAAAGATGATGTGACTTATCAAACAAAAGCGCTGGCACGTAGATAGACACACAAACAAACACAAATATACACACAAAATTCTAGCTTTTGCAACCAACGGTTGCTTCGTCAGGAAAGAGGGAAGGAGAGGGAAAGACGAAGGGAGGTAGACAATTCAAGAAAATTCTTTCTAGAATAAGCAGAAACTTGCAAAATACACAAAGCAATCACTCATATAAATACATCGGCTACACCACTGCAATTTCATAACCACTTCTACAACCCTTTAGATCACATAACATCAACAGATACGAAGAAAGTAAATTGGAAAAAGAAAACACTACTCACCAATAAAAAGAAGAAATTAACACAACTAATCGAAATATCCGTACCAAATACAACAAATATTCAAAAGAAAACAGGAGAAAAAATTGAAAAATACATCCAACTGGCTGAGGAAGTCAAGGACATGTGGCATCAGGATAGAGTTGACATTATACTAATTATACTATCAACTACAGGAGTCATACCACACAGTATCCACCAGTACATCAATGCAATACAGCTACATCCAAACTTATATATACAACTACAGAAATCTGTAATTATTGATACATGTTCAATTACCCGTAGGTTCCTAAATGCAATGTAACATATACCGTACAGTTAAAAGGAAGTCACGCTTTATTAAGGATTGTAGCACTTAGGCCACAATTTACGGAGAAGTGATGAATTTGGACTATATGATAATACTGTGGCAAAAGTGCAACCTTTATAGGCTGCTACTTATGCCGGAAGCAGATGATAGTGTTCTAGTTCCATATCTATATAGAGGGGTGACCTGTAAGTAATTTACCCTTTAACCTCCTACATGTCATCAGAATGCAAGTTTAGGAGGATGAAGGTCTAATGTTTTCACATATTAACTGTTGATCACATTATCAATTATTAGAAACTTTGGTGATGTGAGTGTTTCCTTGAAAGTTTGTTGTGTGAATGAAGCAACTTTAGATAATTTAGCTAAGTGGAGCAGTACACTGAGGGAAGGATCAGATCGACTAAGTGCTTTTGAATGCACCATGTTAGGAGCTTGAGTAATAGTTGCATCTGAAATGAGTGATTCAGCTTAGCATTTGTTGGGCATTTCAATCCAGAATTGAATTTTTGTGATAGATCTTCCTGCAGACAACCATCCATATTACTTACTATAGTGATTGAATTTCAGCATTACAGCTACTGACTGAATTTACTGTCTCCGGCATTTAGCCGCAAATCACAGATTACTGAAAGCTACTAGGATCTACAAGTATGTGTAATTTTTGAACTAATTTATATAGTCTATTACTGTAGGGAAGGATAAGAACACCGACACGTGCTTAAAAAAAGGGGCACATGTTGGAAACTGCATTAAAAATTAATCATCATTAAACTGCCGTAAACTGGTTTGAATATTTGAAGAAAGTCATGATTTACCAACAACAGCTGCTGATAAAATTTCTTTATTAAACAACCAGTTTTGGTCCATGACCATCATCGGATTCATAAAAGATTTACATCATACGATTTAATATAAACCAAAGGCATCAAAAAATAAAACCTATGAATCTGTTACTGTTGTCAAATAAATTATATGATCAATCAGAAAAATTTCTTAGACATTGCACTTATTTGTGTTATAGTAGCAGTCAACATTAATATTATGAATGAATGCATTCTACTTATTGACAAGTGGTGAGGAGAGGGGGAGAGAGAGGGAGAGGTCATCAGCTGTACACTTGGCAGTATGTATGAGAATGGCTTTGGTCATAATGTTAATGCTGACTGCTAGTATAACATGAATACGTCCACTCTTTGGCACATTTTCCTGATAGGCAATGTAATTTATACTATAGTTTGACAATAGTGATGAATTCATGGGTTTTATTATTTCACACCATTTATTTATATTGCCTAGTATGACACAAATATTTTATGAGCCTGATGGCCTGCAGACCAAAACTGGTTGTTTATTACAGAAATTTTGTCACCAGCTCTTGGAAGTAAAATATGATATTCTCCAAATATTTACAGACTGTGGGGCACAACCTTTTTAAAATATACTGATTCTGCTTACCCAAACTGAATGTAACATTGTAAAATTAAGAATGCTGCTACAGTGGGGAAAAAAAACTGCCACTTACTCAGTTAAATAACTGCTGTGTATCTCCAATTGCTAGATCAATAGCTATCTGATCACACTGTCATTTATCAAAGAACAGTTGTAAGAATAGAGGCTTTCTTACACTGAACATTTGTAGTTGTCATGCAGCTAACAGGAAATCTTCAGTCCATAACTCAAAATAATCATACAATTTGTAGAGATGATAATACGGTGATAAGTTTCTTATTTTCTTTTAAATATGTAAGAGATTTCAAATTTCTTGCTTTAAGCAAAACAAAATTTATTTGGGTATTATTTTCCTTTCTTTTACTGTGATGACAAAAATTAAGTTTGAACCCAAACTGATTTTTTATTGATAGCAAAAACTACCATTAAAAGATAAATGTACCAGGAACTGAGTCTAAAAATTCCTAATTTACTGAACATCCCTCTGTGAGATTTTTCTTACTAGTCACTTTTGCTGAGTAACAGCTTCATTTATTTTAACTGCAATACCCCAATAAATAATTCCATGACACAACAGGATTAGAAATTAAGCTAGCACCCAGTTCTTCAAGTTAGCACAATAACTGATACTTCTAATCACAAAGCATGCTGAACTGTGCGTGTGAACTGGTTTGTCTATGTGTTCAATCCATTTTAGCTTATCTGCTAGCTTTACACACATTGTTTCATTTACTGCATGATCCTTGTTTCTTTATGATTCATTTATTTTTGTTCACTCATTCGTCATGTTCCATAGATCCCATCAAGGAGGAGAACTTCAGGGATGAAGAACTAGCCAAAGTATATGAAGGAAAAGAAAAGCAACTATTACAAAGATCGACAATGAAGTATGACTGTACAGAGTAAGGCTACTTGTTCGTACTCCAGATAGAAGTAAATTAGCAGGAAAGCTGCTACTTTGAAATAAATTGCTGTCTCCTCAGTTATATTAAAGTGCTGCTGTTTAGCTCATATTGGAAGCTTAATTTTTACAAAAGTACATTGCTGTTTTCCAGATAAGACAGTCTGATGAAAGAAGCTGAAAGATAGTAAGGTCAAATAGCTCCATTTGTTATGCCATTCCTAAAATGAGTAGAACTTTTTCTTTCCCACTCTCAATTTCATATGAAATAATATAGAACGCAACTGTGAAATCTACACATTATTATTCAAACCACATTTTCCAAAACTTTATTACTCAGTCTATAGTTTATAGTCTGCTGATAACAACAGTGTAAATAGTTCTTGCTGAAACATTTTACTTAAAGTAATATTCAAAGTTTGCATCTCATGAAAACCAGGTGCAATTCCAAAATTCAACTCTATTAATAATTTTTGTTTTAGGATTGGCTTATCCCAGTTGTTAGCCTTCATACAGGTCTTCCTAAATAACTTCTTTTTTTTCTGAAAACTGTCTGTCTGAAAAGTTACCCCAATCAAAACTGTTGTCGTCAAAAGTACCCCAGAATTCCTACAGATCATTTTCAAGCGCATATAATAGCGTTGTATATTAACATTCTGTGATAACAGTCCTAGGCACATCTTTAAATAGGTTTTATGCACACAGCAGCAATCATTCTGTGGCGAGCTGTTGTAGTGTGTACTCATCATGTTAAGTTCTGTGCCAGCCAACATTATCTCAAGTGAGCTCACGCCAAGTAACCATCGCGTAATGTTGAGGCACTTAGTGTGTCTTTAACACTGAGTCTTAAAAAGTTCCATACCAACAGACATGGACAAAGCAAGGTGGCAAAGTGATAAGCACAATGGACTTGCATTCAGAAGGACGACGGTTCAAACTCTCATCCAGCCATCCTGATTTAGGTTTTCTGTGAATTCCCTAAGTCACTTCAGGCAAATGCTGGGATGGTTCCTTTGAAAGGGCATGGCCAACTTCTTTCCCCACCCTTCTCTGATTCGATGGGACCGATAACCTCGTTGTTTGGACCCCTCCACCAAATCCACCACCACCAATAGACATGCTGAGATAAGTATGTAAATACAGTCACTTGTAGACAAAGTGTTGTTATTACTTGTATGTGATTTTACTCATCTGTTGTGTTGAACTGAATAACATTAATATATAGCTGACCATAATCATGATACAAAATGATACAATTAAAAATCTAGCACAACAAGCTAGTGTACTTCAAGACCTTTGTCATCTACAAATGAACTTTGCTATGAAGGAAGCTACCAAAAATGATTCACTGGTCAGTAAACGTCAAGGCCTTTTTACAGTACCATACTGCTTGCCTTGCAGCCTCATAGTTAACACTGAAACTTGCTATTGTACATCAATGAATGCTCTTGCTGAAGGAAAACTACTTTGTTTCAATTGCCTACCATTCATGCTTGTCATTGAGCTAACTTTGATGAATACTTCTCTGTGCAGATACTCTGGAATTGTCAACTGGCAATTTGATGAGTGTTATCTACTACTGACGAAAGTCAAACGTGAGGAAAGATATGCTCTGGCATCCCAAATGCACACCTAGACAACAAGCACTGTGTAATTCAATATTAAATGTTTATTCCTTTTAGTTAAATGTTCTTCACTGCAGCTGCTCTCAGAACCAATCCACCATAAATTTATGTTTACTTACACAGAAAATAAAGGTTTAAGTTTAATCACATTCCTTGCTTACATTAAATGTGAAAAATTTGATGATAAATTATTCACCACACAATGTCTGCTACACTACATAAATAATTAATGGAAAATCTCATATAAAGATGTGAAACAAATACTAACAAAGAGATAGAGGGGCTGGCCAGTACTTACCTCAGCTCAGTACAGCCGATAGATACACAAAGCAGAACACCTCCCTGTATACCTTTCCCCTATTGCTTCATAACCTGGGTTGTGAGTAACTGAATCCACTTTCCCTTCTTCCCCTTCCCCCCCCCCCCCTCTCTCCTCCCTGACAAAGGAACAAAGTTCCGAAAGCTAGGATCAAAATTTTCTGTTTTGTTTTATGTATCTATCGGCTGTACTGAGCTAAGTACTGGCCAGCCCCTCTATCTCTTTGTTAGTATTTATTACACTACATAAATACACTGAGCAACTAAAATATTATGATCACATGCTCAATGTGTGTTGGTCCACCTTTCGAATGCAATACAACAGTGATTCTGCATGGCGTGGATTCGACAAGTCCTTGGTAGGTTTCCAGAGGTATGTGGCAACAGATACTTCTGGACAGGTCATGCAATTCCCATAAATTACGGGCTGCTGGTTTGTGTGCACGGATTTGGCCCTCAGTACAGTTCAGGCTTTGTGGCATGGACTTGCTGCAAGATACCATTTTTGTTGGGGAAGACATCATGCATGAAGCGATGCAAGTAATGTACAGCAGTTTTCATGTAATTTGTACCCATCGTGGTGTCTTTTATTACTACCACAGGTCCTATGGAAGCCTAAGTGAATGTTCATCATAGCATAACACTGATTGCATTGGTCAGTGTCCATGCATAGTGCGCTTTGAAGCAGCTGGTCGCTTGGATCACAGCATATCCAGACATGACCACTGATCTGGTGTAACAAGAAATGTAATTCACCAGACCACACAACACATTTCCACAGATCCATTGTCCAACCTCTGTGATCTGGTTCCCACTGCAAATGTAATTGATGATGTGATGTTGTCGGGTCAGTTTAGGAACACATGGGGTCACATGCTGCAGAGCCCCGTGTTCAACCATGTGCGCTGAATGAGGTGCTACCACAAATCACCACCTATTTTGCTTTACAGAGTGTCAGTCCTCAGACTTTCCTGTCTTGTAATGAGATGTGAATGTTCAATACCTTGTCATCAACTCGTGGTTTCACTGTTCTTCAACAACTTTATGGAGGTGCTCACAGCAGGAAAATTTGAACAGGCAATTTGCTTCACTGTTACCAAAATGCTCATTTGCAGGTGCTAGTCCATTACGTTCTGCTCTTTGTCAAAGTCACTTACATCAGTTGATTTATCAATTTGCTTCCCTTATTGTTGATACAGTAATTCCCCATTTACCTCTGCTTGTCTTGTATACTTTCTTTATTGCATCACTGCCCCCAGTGCCATCAGGTGTCGTTCAATATGGTGATGGATGATGGTCATAATGCTTTAGCTAATCATTGTATGTTAAAGAGATGACAGATTATGATTATAATTGCACACTCTGTGTTCTGGTGACTACAGAAAATGTGTCAAATGCCTTAAAAATTTCTGTGGACATTCTTGCTTACTCCCAAATTTTTAGGTATAAATGTGTAGCATTTGTAACCTGCTGGATCATCAAGCACCTTAAAGTGCCTACTTCCGGGTCTCAAGCAGGCACACTGGCTCCATATCAAAACCGCCATGTGGATTAATGATGGAGGCCCATGTGCCAAATGGCCTGTGGTCTTTAGGCAGTTTTCACATTCCTCTAGGTAAACACATTTCTCCAGTTAAATACCATCCTGGACCCCTTGTTCCACCTCAGTTGCACAACAAACTCTTTAAAATATTTTGTCATGTTTAGCAATACAATAGACATGGACAGAGAGAAGGGGTACATTTATTCATCTTCAGCGGCAGACAGCAATAGCTGCAAAATGCTTTTGGTAGTGGCAATCCCCATAATAGTAACAGTCTACATACAGGCGTGGCTGCTTCTCCGTGAAAATTGGAGAGGTCTTATACTAGTCCCATCCCAGTGTTGGCTGGATAAACAACACCAGGGAGGAAAGAGGTGTAACATGTGTTACTTTATTGCTCTGTTGAGTTGAATATGCAATATATTCCTTTTTGGACATCTTGATTTCTTATAATTATTTAGTGTACTTTTTACTTTCAGAACATCATCTCCATTCTTGGTGTTATTCTGCTGCTTTTAGAACTATAATTTCTGTTTGATTTAGTGTAAGTTGTATCTTACCTGCACATGTGATAACATAGTCATTCAACACCATACCCAACAGCAACACAACACAACACAAAGTAGTCAGGAAGTGCACCACTGCCCTTCTTGCTTAGACTACACAATAAGAAAAACAATAGCACTTTCTGAAAGTAACAACTTTTGTGCCAACTGGGGAAGTATTCATTTACGGTAGTTTTGATATAGGGGAAGACGGGGCAAGATGGGGAAGCTAACTTTAAACCCTTACAGAAGGGACAAAAATAAACAAATTCAAGTAGGTTTGATTATCATTCATTTACTTAACCATTGAATTACAATAGCATGCAAAGAAACCTGCAAACTTGTTATATTTAGTTAGAAATATCTCGATTTGAAACATAAACTACCACTTCCCCGTCTTGCCCCATATGTGGGGTAAGACGGGGAACTAGCATGAATTAATCTCTAAAGCTTAAATAAGGACTGGAATAACGAAATCATGTGATGATAAGGTTTCGAAACATGGTTCTGCGAATTGTAGAATCAGGTATTACGTTTTATTTAGGCCTCTCACTTTCACATAGTACACAAGTGTGGGCAGCCTCGTCATCATCACTTTCTATCCCTGCACAAGTGTCATGGGCCCAGCGTCCGCAGCTAATACACCTTCAGAGAAGTCATAGCAGTATAAACACTCTTCACACTCTTCCTCGTTGTCATTCGACCTCAGTTTATTATCCCTTGAGCATGAAGGGGTGGTTAAGACGTCAGTAACGTTTGTCACTTTTTCGTTGTCATTATGTCCTTTTGGTGGCATCCCAGGTTTATTAAACGTCTTTGAGAAGAGTTTTTGTTTACATGCAGCAAGTTTGGGGACTCCTTTTCGTTTAATTTCTTCAGGTAGTTCACTCCCATAAGGAGATTAGGTTAATACAACGGGTTTTCCACACGCTGTTAGGTGGTTTCCTTTTGGTTTTTTTTATCCACCTTTGGGATAGCTAACACTATTTCAGGGCTGGTAACCTGAAAGTTAGACGAAACAGAGGCTTGAAACTTCCTGGCAGATTAAAACTGTGTGCCCGACCGAGACTCGAACTCGGGACCTTTGCCTCTGTCGTAGTACAACTCCAAGCTAAATAAAGGCTTATCACTGCCTCTTACAATGGCAGAAGTAAAGCTGTGAGTACCGGGCGTGAGTCGTGCTTCGGTAGCTCAGTTGGTAGAGCACTTGCCCGCGAAAGGCAAAGGTCCCGAGTTCGAGTCTCGGTCGGGCACACAGTTTTAATCTGCCAGGAAGTTTCATATCAGCGCACACTCAGCTGCAGAGTGTAAATCCCATTCTGGAAACAGAGGCTTGATCGTCAGTTGTTAATTGTTCAGGTGTTTTATGTCTTGACAACATCTCTGGTATTTGGTGTTCCGTTTCTGTAAGTTCAGATGTGTGAGCTTGATGAATGTCTGTAGTTGAACAGGGAAGGTAATCACTTTCCTGAAACACATTTCTGTTTACAGGCCAAATGCCTGTTTTCCGAAACCTGTTCACTGCTGTGGACATTGTAGCTGAATGAATGAAGGCTTTGCCGAATAAACTTGCAATCTGATGCAGTGTAACAACTTTTACTGGATGGGTTCGAAGCCATGATCTTACTTCATCTTCATAAAATTTACTGAGAGGTTTCATAAATGCCACGTCCAACGGTTGAAGATGGTGTGAGCAGTGTGGTGGCAAACACAGCAAGACAACACCATTTTTGCGGCCACATCTATCAGTTCTAAATTCTTGGTGTGCCTTTTGTGGCAGTCCAATAAGAGAAGTATTGGTCTTTCCTTTGACGCTCCAGTAAATGCAATAAACTTCTTAAACCAAGTCAAAAATAGTTCTTTCGTCATCCAACCAGTTTCTTGGACTTCTGCCCAGGCGGCAGGCCAGTCTCCAATGCTTGTTGCATTCGTTTTCAAGGATAAATTAACACAGGTGGTACATAGCACCTCGACGCTGAAACACAGATTTCTGCAGTCAGTCTGGCCTCTTTCCGCTGAAGTAACTGCTCCCACCTGTCTGCGCCCTTTCAAAGCAGCCACCTTTATGTGACCTTTTGCAATGACTGTTAAACCAGTCTCATCGCAATTCAAAATTCTGTCTCCCGTAGACTTGAATGTGTCTAATTGACTTTCTAACAGATTGAAAAATCGATCTACAGCAACTCAATTAAACCCCATTGCTCGTGCAATTGATGTGGCCTCTGGTTTTCGTATTGTTAAGATAGGATTTCATGCAAGAAACCCATTTAACCAATCTCTACCAACAGATTTGGCTGCAGTATTAAATGGATGTTTGATGTTGTTTCGTTCAGCTAGCTGAAAAGTAAGTTCGCAAATTTCTTTAAGTGTTAGGCCAAAATACTGTCCTTCCATCTGTGTTAAGTAGTCTTTAAGTTCTGCCTCTTGTTCTGGGCTAAACACACTAGTGATTGTTCGTAACCTTTTCACAACTGTATAGCCAGGATTAGAACGTTTCTTTGCCACATGTCATTCAATCGTTGTCTGTGGCACATTGAACTGTCGAGCAGCCCTGAAAGAACATATATGACCTTCTATAACAGCATTTACAGCGCCTTCCATTGACTCCAATGACCAATTTTGCCTAGACGTTTGTCGCCGATACTTGCGAACCATCTGAAATAAAACACGTGGAACATAGTATTGAGTCAGATCATACCTGGTAATCTATATTATATAGTAAAAACCATATTTCCAATAGTCAGTTGTTAAAGCATAGCAAGAATACTGACTTTGCACGTTTCGTGCATTTTTATTCACCATATAGCCTAAGGCATACTTCGTAATTAATTATGAAACGTTGGAATAACAAATACCATTCTATTTACAATTGTATTCAACGTATAATGTACGTGTTCAAAACCCGCAGCGAGGTAAACACATGAGACGATAAGAACGTAATGGTTGGACAAATAGTATGGGCAAGGCGGGGAAGCTCCCCATCTTGCCCCACCCTGTCTTGCCCCCTACCATGCTGTCAGGTTATGTTAAGCCTACATGAACACTATTTAGTGAACATTGACTACTGACACAGCAGTTTACTGTTAACAAGGCATACTATTCTGTGCTATATATAGTCTGGACAAATGTTCACGAAACACGTTTTAGGATCTCAAAAGGTGTAAAACATTGCAAATCAGTATAACAATTGTACGTTCCTTGCAAAGCTAACAGATACCGCCGCAAAACTAAGGTTCAGCAATGTCAACACACTGGGACCTGTGTTTTGATGATGTTGATGTAGCTATCCACAGATGGCAGCACTCTGTAGCTTATAGCCCTTCCCCGTCTTACCCACCTCCCCGTCTTGCCCCACCTTCCTCTAAATAGACTGATATACTATAAGTCAATTACTATAAATCATGTTGTTTACAAAGCTGCTGGTAACAGCTGCTACACTGTACTCACATATTTTTTCTGATTCACTGCACCTTCTTGCACATTTTACTCAAACTTTTCTAGTTTCATGGGATTAATTTGCAAAACTACAATGGCTGTTGTAATAAAAAAAGAATTGTACTCTTCCATTTAGCAAAAGCCATTGGCTGGTTATGGACTATCATAAGGACAGGAGTATACAATCATGACACAGATAAATTACCTTTTATTAATCATAAATAAATAAATAAATAAATATACATCAACCTACTACTTGCAATGAAATTGGCTTGGATTACTACGTAAAAAAGCAACATAAATGGCAAGGATTAGGCACATAATTTGTCATATCTTCATAGCTTACAGTACATGCCTACATTCATTGAATGAAAGGAGGAAGACTGCTCAGAAAGAATTAGCGTTTTATTCTTTTTAAAATAAATTTATAATGGATTTGAGCACATTACATTAAACAAATTCACATCTATTGAACTAGGCAACACCGTGTGAGCAAGAAGTGCTGTAACATTTTGTCAATGGATCAGAATATTGTGTTCCTCAGTATCAAAGGAGGAAACCAATTTAATTTGGAATCCACATTCTTAAAATCAGCGTTCTTTTTTCTATCTCAGACTCTTGCAGAATGGATCCATTCAGCTCAGTTATTAACTGCAGATTTTTATAAGAAACATTTTTCCTTGATACACTAAATTTTGCCTGCAGTGAGCTTATTACAGATTTTCGTCTGAATTTAAACGTACATCAGTTTACTTATGTTGTCTTAGATATAATGTTTTGAAGGTACAAATGTGTTGTTTGTGATGTCTAAAGAGTACATAATGAAGAAATTGTCAACAATGCCGTCATGGGCTAAATGCAGTCATCTAAAATATTCATATGAATGAATAAAGCACTATATTGTTTATTGGGGTCTGACAGACACAGTACTAAAGGATCCACAGTTCATCTCCCCGATCTGAGCAGATTACATTCCTATATAATCTGAAAAACTACTCAAATGTCTCCAAAAATAAGAAATAATAAATTCACTAAGAAACTTACTGCTTAATCAGTAAGAATTAAATTCATCATTGGGTGGTGCTCTTCTTTAGCATTTAAATGTTAAAATCAAATAAATACATTATGTGCTTGACAAAGAATCTATTTACATAGTCATCACTTCCTTTTTAAGTGTAGTCAATGGAGTTGGCACAAAGGCACTTCGATTGGCAATATTACAATTCTGACAGGGTCTCTTAATGTCACATCCTGTCCAGGCACATAAGGCTTAAAACATATTGTTGCTCTTCTCATTGTAAAAGAAAGCAGCCATAAACCACTTTAATTAATAATATGGTTATGTATATTGGGACTGATTTCCTCAGATGTTAAGTCCCTTAGTGCTTAGAGCCATTTTTGTTATGTATATTTCTCTGGAATTATGCATTTACCAAATAAATTGGTGTGGTGGTTAAGAAGTTGATTTCTATAGTATCGATGTTGGCTTGAAATTCTGATCTCTAGTTGTTCAGACACAATTTTCCCTTCATACTCTGGCTAACGTTAGCAAAAAAAAAAAAAAAAAAAAAAAACCTTTGACAAAGTATGTTTGACTCACTCTATCATTTACAACTGGTCTCTCACAGTAGTGAATTCTCAGTCGAAAGACAATTAAATGAGGATTTGAGACATTGTGTAGCAAAAATATATCAAAAGATTCAGGCCAGTTATGAATTTCAATCACAGTGCCTACATCTGATAGATATCTTCTTGCATATTATAGAGACATAGAAAATATGTTGGATATATCTGTTACTTGTGTGGGACCTCTACCAATTGTTTGGTTTGTGACTTTATGAAAGTTCCAGCTCTTGTGAGTCCTAGTCGAGATGCAGTAATATTGACATATGTTTTGAAACCATGGTTTCAGTGTTAAAGCCTTCAATTATGACATTGCACCCATGAAAAATGAAAGGAATAATTCATTTGGCAGACATTGTCGCTTCAGTAGTGGGCATTTCAGCATCTGCTGATCCCTCAAATGCAGGCGAGGTCTGCTCTGCATTATTGCTCTGGCTCTCCTCAGCATCCATCTTGGAAGCATCAAGCATCTCTATTAGTTTATCTGCTCCTATCTCAACCTTGTCAGGGAATGGTTCGAGATTAATGATCTCATGCACTTCTGAATTATCTTCCCCTGCAGGATCACCGACTGCATTATCTGCTTCACTCTGGGCCGATCCATTTATTGATGCAATGGGTGTCCCATGTTCACTGTTTGCTGGTTCTTGTTTACTTGGTTTGTCCTCAGAAGATGGCTGTTTGGTATCTTGTACAGCAGCTGGTACTGTACTTGCTGACTGGCTACTCGTGTTTTCACTTGCAGAGGTGGATCCAGCTTCTGTGCTGCCATTGCTGGTGTTAGGCGACAGAACAGTGGGAGCACCAAATAGTGCATCAGACACTACATCAGCAGGTGGCAAGTTGTCACCAGCAACACGGAAGAGGTCAGCCAGCTCAACTGTGTCCTCTGGAGCAACATCACCATGCTGGATGTACACCGGGATGTACCCAGGAACTGGTGGCAATACCTGGCGTCGAACTGGTGTTGGCGGCAGCCCTGCAACAGTTAAGACATAGCTCAGTATAATGAGTGTGTGACTGCTGCAGGAAAGATGCAAAGACATAGTTAATTTAATATCTGTCAGTCATGTTGAATGTCGTGAAATTACATGTCAAATGTCGTGAATGCCTCCTTTATTTACAGTAGATGCTACATATGTTATCTTTTACTTCTCCTTAACGAAATTAGAACACAAAGTCATGCACAATAAATTAATTTCATAATTTAACAAAAAGTTACAAAGACAAATCATTTGAAAATTGAGTATGTAGTTAGCATAGCAGTGCTGAACAAAACCTACCACTTGCAAATCGGAGACACGGCATTATCTGTGCGTAGCAAAATGTTTTTATGTTTGAAACTGGGATGTGAGTTGCTCATACAAGAAAGAGACCACAGAGTTAGTTTGTCAATTAACCTCGAGTCATTATATAGCGGACAAATTATGATAAGGGGTGATTGACAGAATGGAGGCAGGTCAAATAGGACAGAAAGTGGCAGGTGATTAAATGTTCATTCTGCTATTGTTCGTAGTTCATGCTAAAATTTTGTAACCAGATTCCGCATTGAGTTGGCCATTGATGGGAAGGACTTATTATACAGCAACGACCATATTGCCCTAAGGAACTTGACGCAGTCTGACTGCAGGCCTATTCCATTTACCGTATGTACATTTCCTACTCTGCTTTGAATCGTGTTCTACATTCATACCCTGAAAAACACTGTGAAGTGAACGGCAGACAGTATTTCCTACAGTACCAGTCATGAGGGCTGCTTCCCACTCCATTCACGTATGGAGCATAGGAAGAATGACTGTTAAATGCTTTTGTGTGGGATGTAATTAATCTAATCTTGTCCTCACGATCCCATGGGAGAGAGACAGTGTTGTAGTATAGTCTTAGAACAATCATTTAAGGCTGGTTGTTGAAACTTTGTAAGTAGGCTTTCTCGGGATAATTTGCGTCTGCCTTAAAATGTCAGCCAGTTCAGTTTCTTCAGCATCTCTGTGACTTTCTCCCATGGGTCGAAAAAACCTGTCACAACTCGGGGAGACCTTCTCTGCATATGTTCAATATCCCATCTTATTCTAATGTGGCACGGGATCAACAAACTTAAGCAGTAACCTAGGGCGAGTCGCACGAATGATTTGCAAGCACTCTCATTTGTAGACTAATTGAATTTCCCTAGTATTTTATCCTTACCACGTTTTTGTGTCCTTTAGATGGCAAATTTTGTAAAAAATGCAAACAGTTGAAGCATCCCGCTGCAAATTTGGCATGAACGAAATAAACTGCTAGCTCGGTAGCATGCATTATCACTACTGGCTAATCTGTGTGTTAAAAATAATTAACCTAATTCATAGAGACGATACGATACTCTCCAATGAAATAAAGGACGGAAAAAGATGACAGTTTAAATGAAGCATGAAAACTGTTTCACAAATTCTTTCAAATTTTATTAAAAAAACTGTACCGTATGTGCACAGTATGTTCTGGGGTGGCAACATCCGATAAAATTGAAAGGACGATGATCACATGGTACTGAGAACTACAAGTCCACAAGTGTTCAATACAAAAATAAGACCCAGTATCAAATTCACATTTTCTGGGGTATAGACGGTTGACCTCTCTCGATTCAGTCACGTTAAATTTCCAATTTGGGTTTATGTAAAGCAGTTCAATGGCAACACACCGGCACACACAAAAAAAAAAAAAAACACACATTTAAAAAACCTCTGGTCGCAGTGATATGACCTGTGCAGTATTCAAATGTTTTCGTGTAACGATTAACAACAACGTCCTTCGGATCGCAAAAAAAACCATACCAAATAATCGGTAAGTTAAATTTAGTATTATTGTTTGGTATCAGCACCAGAAAAAAATATTCCTTGAAAACTACGTTTTTTGGCCGCACAAACAGAACATTAGCATTCGTTGATGTGGAATTGCTAATTAGCGGCTCCCAGAAAAATCATACGCTTGCGCGACACTTCGTCTGCCGTAACTTTTATGTTTAGTGAAGTTTTTATTGCTTCAAATAGTTGATGTAACACTGAAATTCCTACAAACTTCCAAGTGTTGCACACACTCACACAGAGAGAGAGAGAGAGAGAGAGAGAGAGAGAGAGAGAGAGAGAGAGAGAGAGAGAGAGAGAGGGAGGGGGGGGGGGGAGGCAATTATCTTTTATTTGTTCCGCCATTTAAAATGTCAGACCGTGTTGGAGCCGTTGCCAGTATTACACTAAAGTACTATACAAACCCAATATAAGACATGTGAAGTGTTACCTTGTAGACCTAACACATTCCCTTCCTACGAAACTTTTGAGTGCCATGTATATGCACAAGTATGAATGACAGTATCTGACTAATACTTTCTGCATACTGTAGCCGTTCGGAAGAACCCATATCTGCGTCAAGTACTTCCAACACTTGATTAGATTAGATTAATACTAGTTCCATGGATCATGAATACGATATTTCGTAATGATGTGGAACGAGTCGAATTTTCTAATACATGACATAATTAGATTAATTTAACAACATACTTAAGTTAATATAACAACTTTATTTTTTTGTGTTTTTTGTTTTTCTTTATTTTTTATTTTATTTTTTAAATATTTTTTTCTTTTTTGTCTTAATTTATATCTAAAAATTCCTCTATGGAGTAGAAGGAGTTGTCATTCAGAAATTCTTTTAATTTCTTCTTAAATACTTGTTGGTTATCTGTCAGACTTTTGATACTATTTGGTAAGTGACCAAAGACTTTAGTGCCAGTATAATTCACCCCTTTCTGTGCCAAAGTTAGATTTAATCTTGAATAGTGAAGATCATCCTTTCTCCTAGTATTGTAGTTATGCACACTGCTATTACTTTTGAATTGGGTTTGGTTGTTAATAACGAATTTCATAAGAGAGTATATATACTGAGAAGCTACTGTGAATATCCCTAGATCCTTAAATAAACGTCTGCAGGATGATCGTGGGTGGACTCCAGCTATTATTCTGATTACACGCTTTTGTGCAATAAATACTTTATTCCTCAGTGATGAATTCCCCCAAAATATGATGCCATATGAAAGCAATGAGTGAAAATAGGCGCAGTAAGCTAATTTACTAAGATGTTTATCACCAAAATTTGCAATGACCCTTATTGCATAAGTAGCTGAACTCAAACGTTTCAGCAGATCATCAATGTGTTTCTTCCAATTTAATCTCTCATCAATGGACACACCTAAAAATTTGGAATATTCTACCTTAGCTATATGCTTCTGATTAAGGTCTATGTTTATTAATGGCGTCATACCATTCCCTGTACGGAACTGTATGTACTGTGTCTTATCAAAATTCAGTGAGAGTCCGTTTACAAGGAACCACTTAGTAATTTTCTGAAAGACAGTATTGATATTGACAATTTCATCAGTTAATTCTTGTTTGTCAGGTGTGATTACTATACTTGTATCATCAGCAAAGAGAACTAACTTTGCCTCTTCATGAATATAGAATGGCAAGTCATTAATATATAATAAGAACAACAAAGGACCCAAGACTGACCCTTGTGGAACCCCATTCTTGATAGTTCCCCAGTTTGAGAAATGTGCTGATCTTTGCATGTTACGAGAACTACTTATTTCAACTTTCTGCACTCTTCCAGTTAGGTATGAATTAAACCATTTCTGCACTGTCCCACTCATGCCACAATACTTGAGCTTGTCTAGCAGAATTTCATGATTTACACAATCAAAAGCCTTTGAGAGATCACAAAAAATCCCAATGGGTGGTGTTCGGTTATTCAGATCATTCAAAATCTGACTGGTGAAAGCATATATGGCATTTTCTGTTGAAAAACCTTTCTGGAAACCAAACTGACATTTTGTTAGTACTTCATTTTTACAGATATGTGAAGCTACTCTTGAATACATTACTTTCTCAAAAATTTTGGATAAAGCTGTTAGAAGGGAGATTGGACGGTAATTGTTGACATCAGATCTATCCCCCTTTTTATGCAAAGGTATAACAATAGCATATTTCAGTCTATCAGGGAAAATGCCCTGTTCCAGAGAGCTATTACACAGGTGGCTGAGAATCTTACTTATCTGTTGAGAACAAGCTTTTAGTATTTTGCTGGAAATGCCATCAATTCCATGTGAGTTTTTGCTTTTAAGCAAGTTTATTATTTTCCTAATTTCAGAGGGAGAAGTGGGTGAGATTTCAGTTGTATCAAATTGCATAGGTATGGCTTCTTCCATTAACAGCCTAGCATCTTCTAATGAACACCTGGATCCTACTATATACACAACATTTAGAAAATGATTATTAAAAATATTTTCAACTTCTGACTTTTTGTTCGTAAAGTTTTCATTCAATTTGATGGTAATACTGTCTTCCTCTGCTCTTGGTTGACCTGTTTCTCTTTTAATAATATTCCAAATTGTTTTAATTTTGTTATCAGAGTTGCTAATTTCAGACATGATACACATACTCCTGGATTTTTAATAACTTTTCTTAATATAACACAGTAGTTTTTATAATTTTTGATAGTTTCTGGGTCACTACTCTTTCTTGCTGTCAGATACATTTCCCTTTTCCGGTTACAAGATATTTTTATACCCTTAGTAAGCCATGGTTTGTTACAAGGTTTCTTACGAGTATATTTAGCTATTTTCTTGGGGAAGCAGTTTTCAAATGGATTTACAAAAATGTCATGAAATAAATTATATTTTAAATTGGCATCAGGTTCACGGTACACCTCATCCCAGTCTAACTGCTGTAGGCTTTCCCTGAAATTTGCAATTGTTAAATCATTGACTGAACGTACTACTTTGGAGGACTGTTTAGTATTGTTGAAAGGAGCTATGTCATATATTGTAACTAGCTGTGCACCATGATCAGAAAGACCATTCTCAACAGGCTGAGCATTTATCTGGTTAAACTTATCTTGGTCTATAAAGAAGTTATCTATCAGTGAGCTGCTATCCTTTACCACCCGAGTAGGAAAATCAATAACGGGTGTCAAATTGAAAGAACCGAGTAATACTTCAAGGTCATTTTTCCTATTACCCTCTTTCAGAGAATCTACATTGAAGTCCCCACAAATAATAATTTGCTTCCCCCTGTCTGACAGATAGCACAACAAGGAGTCCAAATTTTTCAGGAATAGATGAAAATTTCCCGATGGGGACCTATATACAGTTACAATTATAAATGTGTCTTTATTTAATTTAAGCTCACAGGCACATGCTTCTATATGTTTCTCTACACAAAACTTTTTTGTTTCTATACTTTTTGCACAATGATAACTTTTGACATATATGGCAACTCCTCCTTTCTCCATATTTTCTCTCATTACATGTGCTGCCAAACAGGGCTTTAAAGCAGTAGCAGCCATAGTTGTGGCAACAGTTATAATTTACTTTTGTGTAAACTGATATTTATGTTGTAGCAATGTTAACAAATATTGGCATTTGTTATTGTAAAAGGCTATTTCCGATACTATAACAACTTCTGTAGTAAGCAAAATATGTACAGTGTGTCAACTAACGACCATCAGCTTCGGCTGCAGTCCCAGTGACACTGTCAATAGTAGAGGAAGTGGTGGTAATATGGCCCCTACAACAAATATGGCCCCCTTATTAAACATTTAACTGAACTCTAGTGGTGATAGCTGGAACTAGTCTACTAGTATCCTCACTGGCCTATAGGAGCGTTGGAAGCAGGTCAGGACAGTGGTTGAGTGACAGTGAGGTTATATTTTTCAAGCTCCTGTTCAAAACTTTGAGAGATATGTGAATTTCACTTTATTAACCTACAATTATTGGTTAATACTTAGATGTAAGCATCATGTACAACCTAGAAAGTATTGGCAACAGTTTCAAATAGATTAAAAGGTGTGGTATTATTTCGTTTTTAAGTTGTTTACACGAGTTTACAAAGTGTACGTGATTGTAATATGGCCCCCATTGGTGCTTGTAATGAGGACCAGGTGCCTAGGACTAATCTGGCACCTAAACCAACCCCTAAAAGGCAGGTGTGGGATAAAAACAAAATGTGAGAAGCAGTGTCTACTGTTGTAGGCAATATGGTGGGAGTTAAAAAAGCAGTGAAACATTTTGCTGTCCCAAAAACAACTCTACACTGGTATATGTTTTGTTGTTGTTGTGGTCTTCAGTCCTGAGACTGGTTTGATGCAGCTCTCCATGCCACTCTATCCTGTGCAAGCTGCTTCATCTAGTACGTACTGCAGCCTACATCCTTCTGAATCATCTCTAGGTCTCCCTCTACGATTTTTACCCTCCACACTGCCCTCCAATACTAAATTGGTGATTACTTGATGCCTCAGAACATATCCTATCAACCCATCCCTTCTTCTAGTCAAGTTGTGCCACAAACTCCTCTTATCCCCAATTCTATTCAATACCTCCTCATTAGTTACGTGATCTACCCATCTAATCTTCAGCATTCTTCTGTAGCACCACATTTCGAAAGCTTCTATTCTCTTCTTCTCCAAACTATTTATTGTACATGTTTCACTTCCATACGTGGGTACACCCCATACAAATACTTTCAGAAACGACTTCCTGACACTTAAAATCTATACTCGATGTTAACAAATTTCTCTTCTTCAGAAACGCTTTCCTTGCCATTGCCAGTCTACATTTTATATCCTCTCTACTTCGACCATCATCAGTTATTTTGCTCCCCAAATAGCAAAACTCCTTTACAACTTTAAGTGTCTCATTTCCTAATCTAATTCCCTCACCATCACCCGACTTAATTCGACTACATTCCATTATCCTCGTTTTGATTTTGTTGATGTTCATCTTATACCCTCCTTTCAAGACACTGTCCATTCCGTTTAACTGCTCTTCCAAGTCCTTTGCTGTCTCTGACAGAATTACAATTACTTCGGCGAACCTCAAAGTTTTTATTTCTTCTCCATGGATTTTAATACCTACTCCAAATTTTTCCTTTTGTTTCCTTTACTGCTTGCTCAATATACAGATTGAATAACATTGGGGAGAGGCTACAACCCTGTCTCATTCCCTTCCCAACCACTGCTTCCCTTTCATGCCCCTCGACTCTTATAACTGCCATCTGGTTTCTGCACAAATTGTAAATAGCCTTTCGCTCCCTGTATTTTACTCCTGCCACCTTCAGAATTTGAAAGAGAGTATTCCAGTCAACATTGTCAAAACTTTCTCCAAGTCTACAAATGCTATAAACGCAGGTTTGCCTTTTCTTAATCTAGCTTCTTAGATAAGTCGTAAGGTCAGTATTGCCTCACGTGTTCCAATATTTCTACGGAATCCAAACTGATCTTCCCTGAGGTCGGCTTCTACCAGTTTTTCCATTCGTCTTTCCATTCGTCTGTAAAGAATTCGCGTTAGTATTTTGCAGCCTTGACTTATTAAAGTGATAGTTCGGTAATTTTCACATCTGTGAACACCTGCTTTCTTTGGGATTGGAATTATTATATTCTTCTTGAAGTCTGAGGGTATTTCGCCAGTACCATACATTTTGCTCACCAGATGGTAGAGTTTTGTCAGGACAGGCTCTCCCAAGGCTGTCAGTAGTTCTAATGGAATGTTGTCTACTCCCGGGGCCTTGGTATATGTATGAGGCTAATACTTCACAGATGGCAAACGTTGAAACTAAAAAGCTTGGAAGAAAACCAGCTCTGCTAGCGGCCCTAGAAAGTGAACTAGTGGATTACTTACAGTAAATGGAGGCCAAATTCTATGGTTTTACTCCTATGGATGTTCGGAAAATGGCCTACCAACTTGCAGTTAGGAATGGAATTGCAACAAACTTCAGAAATGAAATTGCTGGAAGGGCTTGGCTTGACCATTTTCTTCGACGTCAGCAGGATAAGTTTTCAATTAGAAAGCTAACCGGAATGTCGTATGCTCGAGCAAAAGGCTTTACCCGTGAGAGAGTTAACTCATTCTACGACCTGCTGCGAGCTGCATACCAGAAACATAAATATCGAGAAGATCGTGTATAGAACGTCGATGAAACAGACCTTGGTGTAGTTCAGACTAAGATACAGCAAGTAACTGCAAGCAGAGGAAAACGCCAAATTTGTTCTCTGACGACTGCAGAACGTGGGTCTCTAGTAACGGTCATCTGTTCGATGAGTGCGGGAGATTGTTATGTTCCCTCGATGTTCATATTCCCGAGAACGAATATGGCAGACGTTCTTATGAAAGGTGCTCCTTCAGGGTCAATTGGGAGAGCCCACCCATCTGGTTGGGTTCAAGCAAACCTATTCACAGCCTGTCTGAAACATTTTATTGAAAAAACAAATCCAACAGAGACTTTGCTATTCTACTCGTCCTTGATGGTCACTTCTCCCATCTAAGGAATACTGATGTGATTGATGTGGTAAGAAAAAACGTCACCATTCTGTCACTGCCTTCACACACAACACGCGAACTGCAACCCCCGGATCTTACTTTTATGTGTGCACTTAAGACTCACTACAGTGAGAATAATCGTCAGCAGATGCTCCATTAAAGCAAACCTGTTAGACCCTATGATACACCTCCGGTGTACAACCGGCATTAATGCAGTAAATGGGTTTAGGGTAACAGGAATTTATCCCTTAGAAAGAAATATATTTCAAGATGATGAATTCATCGCTGGGGATGAAGCCCCAATTCCAGCGCCTGCAGACCAACTAAAACAACAGGAACCCGAAAAGAAGTTCAGACTGAAGAGGACCTTGATGCTATTGAAATTTATGTCCATGAGCCTATTAAAATTGCATTTGCTGTGTGTCCGAGGTATATCCTTTCCATACTTGAGAAGATGAAAACATTGTCTGGGGGACGAAAACCATGTGTTGCTAGTCTTGTGACAGGATCTCCATATAAAAACGAATTAGAAGCTTACATGGAAGAGAAAAAAGCTGCAGCTAATCTTCGAGACTGTGGACGCGGACGAGGGAAATTAACAGCTATCAAAAGGAACTTGACTATGAAATATCACAGCCATCTTGTTCTGGAACCCGAACCCAAACTCGTAGAGGGCGTGGTGCATATAGTCGTGGAAGAGGCGTTAGTAAGAATAGTCAACAGTTAAAGAAAATATTGATTAAGCAAGAAGAAGTGGACAGTGATGACTCAGATTGCGTTGATGATGACGTCATGGGCCTCTCAACTGGTTCTGGTGATTCTCCATGTGACCTTTCGGTTGGTGAATTCCAGCCAGATAAAGACGATGCTCTGTGCATATTCTGTGATGGGAAGTTTTCAGATGATGTTCGTGGCAAATTATGGGTGCAATGCCTAATGTGCTCTTTATGGGCTCACAACGAATGTGCGGGGGCTGAGAAAGAGGACTATTTTTGTGACTTCTGTCGCTAGTTCAGTGCTACTTTGTACTTTTATGGTTTTGTATTTCAAAATAAATACGTATTTTAATTAAAAAGCAATTCTTCGTTTTTCTTGCAGCAAAAAATCCTAAAAATATACTGGGGGTCCATATTACAAACACCATGAGGGCCATATTGCCTGCACAACTTGTTCGCAGTCAAATTTATCATCTTTGGGAAACAAAATAATAATAAATATATTCTGACATTTTAAGAAATTTAATCAATACAATGTCTTAGTTAACTCTCAGTATAGTATAACTATATCAATTAAGATACTATTATTCTATTAGTGTACAATATTTTATTGAAAAACAAACTGGGGGTCCATATTACCACCACATCCTCTACTGAATCGGCAGAAGTCAGAGACTTCAACCAGAAATATTTTGTATTTTGTTGCAGCCAAGCTCTCAAGTATGAGCTATCTGTCGCATGGACATGAGACAGCTTCGCACACCGCACGTCTGTGGGCAAATCGCAGCAATCAGTCGCTGATCGCATAGAAACCTCAGGAAATCGGATGAACCGTATGCGATGCTTGGCACAGTGGCCACTTGGCAGCGACTTGTTTGTTTAGTAATTAAGCATGGTTTTTCAGTTTTGTTTCGTTTCACTTTGCCTATGTTGAGTAAGAACTTTACGTTAGAATTTATAATTGTTGAGGGACCACGAACCACTCGGAGAACGGAAGTTGAAACCACAGTTGTTGTTTTTATTAAGAAGCAATTCAAGGTACCCTCTCCAATTTTGCAGTGATTATCATTTTGAAGCCTGTGCTGTAGAATTAGAATTTAATAGCAATAGTCACGATACAATGGACTCCGTCTGACGATTTTGAGTTATTTTTGAAACAACGACATACATTATTAAAGTTTTTAACTTATAAACAGAATGACGTACCGTACCGTAATATTAGGGGGACATTTTAATTCAAATGTTTAGGACAGATCTGTTATATTGCTTTACTCAAAAAGTCCCTTGCCGTTTCACATAATGTAAATCTCCCACAAACGTGACAAAAGTTATGGTAATGAGCAGTGTTGCTTTCGACGTTTCTATAGCCACATCGAGATTTTTTAAGGAAGTGTAAATGTTGCAGTTAAACTATAAGGCTAATAAGTGCAAAAGGAATTGAGCACTAATAGACAAAAAACAGATTGTGTTAGCACATTAGAAAGATGTACACAATCCACGTGGCGTCAGTGAAAAATGCAATATATTCTGTGACGTATCCCACAGTTCCTAAGAAATGCATTTCAAAACAAGTTTAATAAATTACAATCCCTCTTGTTGTAATTTATTTTTTGCAAGCATTCTTGTGTATACGGGGATCAGTTACCGCTCTTACTAAATATTGCATTTCATTTTCAATAGGAGAACTTATAGGCCCGTCCACACGTTACGATCTGTCTGCGCAAATGTCTGCGCACATCACATCTGCGCAGACAGATCGTTGCGTGTGGACAGAAGATTTGCACCAACCTGAGGTGTGTGCAAACCTGGAAGTTGGAGTTGGAGGTTTGAGCGAAACCTCTCAAATCTGTGGGTTCAAACCACATCTGCGCAGACAAGTTGGAGCGTGTGGACAGGAGATCGCCGCAAATCTGGCGCGAAACAGCTGTTTGCTCAGTCTAGTGTTTGCGTGCACAGGGCATTAAATTGTCTGATACTCGTCAGTGTTCTCAAGAGCTTGGAAGTGAATTCATTGAAATATGTAGAAACCACCCATGTTTGTGGAAGATTAAAAGTAAAGAATATAGTGACCGAGACAAAAAGACTGCAGCATACAATGCTCTAATTGAGTTATCCAAAGTTCAGAAATCTAGATCTGGTGTAGGAGTAGATCAAGTATACCAGCCAACGTTATGGTATTTTGATCTGCTTGGCTTTCTTAGTTATCAAGAAACGTCAAGACCAAGCAGGAGTACAATTGAAGATGAAATTGGAGTGTCAATGTTACCGCCAGCCGTTCATGAGGAGAAATTTCCCTTCTCATACAAGTATTTTTTCTCATAATATGAAGGGTTACAAGCTTTAAGAGATAATTATAAGTTTCGACATCCATCCGCAAATAATTTCGCCAGTCGTTAGGTTCGTCCTGCAACTCTCTCAGTAAATTTACGTGAGAAAACTGCTTTCGATTTAGCAGCCACTGTCTACACCATTTTGCCCGCTTTCTCTGTTTACTGCGCTTGGTCTGAATGTTTTTTGCAACACAAGTTGCGAACACAGACCACAACAGAACTTCCTCCATTTCTATATTTCAAAATAACTGAATTAAATGTTTGACGTTTGCGGGGAGCGTAGTCGCTTGCCACTGATATTTCTTTTCTACACCGACAGATGGCGGGCGAGTAGTAGATTGGGGTTTGTGTCGTGTGAACACACCACATTTGCAGCGATCTTCTGCATGTACAGACATCTGCACCGATGTCTGCGCAGACAGATCGTTGCGTGTGGACCGGGCTTATCGACAGAGTGACGCTCGTAATACTGGTTGAAATCGCGAGCATATCGCTCGTGTCGAAGCGAGCGAGCGAGCGAGCGAGCGATCGATCCGTCTCTCGTGTGTGGGGTCATTCAGGAGTAACAGCTGACATCTGACGGTAATGTGTTAGGTTGCCATTGTTGTCTGCTATGTCGTTTTGTTGTATTTCACACTATTTCGTACTGTTTCCTTGCCTTGTGATACGTATACGTAATTGTTACTGTTCAGACCTTTATTAAATATGGTAATACACACCGTCTCCTTCTGCCCTTCCTCGACGTCCGTTACGTGATGGGTGTGCTGCGTCCGTTAACTCCCCCCGTCCCCCTCCCCCTGAAAATAATCCAGTTCGTTAACTATATGTATCCCTTTTGTTTTGTCTTTTAAATCTCTTCCTTAAGTCGCATTTATTATCATTATAGCGGCTTACAATGTTAACTTCGATGATACGCCGGAAATTTGTAGTCGATCCCCGTATATAATTAATTGAGGAGACTATGAAGGCGTCTTCAGTTTGTATTGTTTTGTATTTTTGTTGGTTCTTTAGAATTTAAGTTCTATATTGTATAAGAAATAGTACAGGATGATACAGGACAAGTTAGTGTGGGTAATTTATCGTACTGTAGATAATGGGGAGTGCTATGATGGTTACCTTTAAGAAGTTCCGCACGTTCCTTCACATAATGGGCAATTGGGTATTAAACTAAGAAAAATCCATACTACATAATTCGGAGAATACATAACTAACAGATATTTAAAACAGAAAAATAGTTTAAAGGTACGTTGCTTCCGACAGGAGAAGCCTATTGAAGAGTTCAGAAAATAAACAACTAATTGATATTTTAAAAAAAGAAACACACATAACAGTAACTCGCTAAAGAATATTTGAACTCTGCAGACAGTACCATTATCACATTATTCAGGTAGGTTAAAGGCGCTATGGTTTCCAACCATAAAATATATACTTATTTACCCATTTACAGACATTCACATAGGTAACAGATCAGGAATTATTCCGGTATGCTGTAAAAGCAGCCCTTTATTAGGTGGGGCTCTTAGATTTATTCTAAAATCTCTTAGTTTTAGCCGTATGGTCTAGGGCGTCTTGCCGGCCGCGGTGGCCGTGCGGTTCTGGCGCTGCAGTCCGGAACCGTGCGACTGCTACGGTCGCAGGTTCGAATCCTGCCTCGGGCATGGGTGTGTGTGATGTCCGTAGGTTAGTTAGGTTTAAGAAGTTCTAAGTTCTAGGGAACTTATGACCTAAGATGTTGAGTCCCATAGTGCTCAGAGCCATTTGAACCATTTGCCACGGTTCGTGCGGCTGTCCCCGTCGGAGGTTCGAATCCTCCCTCGGACATGGGTGTGCGTGTGTTGCCTTAGCGTAAGTTAGTTTAACTTAGATTAAGTAGTGTGTAACCGTAGGAACCGATGACCTCAGCAGTTTGGTCCCATAGTAACTTACCACAAATTTTCAAAATTTCTTAGTTTTATTCTCATATATTTAATATCTTTGCGTACAGGTTTTTGAGTGGAGAACCAACCGTAGTGAGTTTTGATCTTGCGTCATGGTAGTGCGAATCTGACTTCCTGTCCTGTTTCATGAAGTTTACCTTTTTACAATTTGGTAGGTTTACATAGTACGTATTGGTAGGGGAAGGGCAATACACTGTTTCTTAAACAATGTTTTACGCGTTTTTTTTCCCTGTTTGGACAGTATTGTTCGACTGCTTTCTCTTGAAGTTTCAACTTCACTGATTGCACTTTGGTCCCAAAAAATAATTCCCTAGCCAAGTATCGAATTGTAGAGAGCATAGGTCATCGATGTCAGGCTAGCGATGTTTTCTACACTTCTTATTGATCTGACCATAAAACATACATTACTGTTTTGCATTGGTTACGTCAATGTAGCGTTTCCATGTGAGTGTGTTAGTGATGGAACCTCTGAGGAATTCGTTTTCATTAACAAATTCTACACGGCTATCATTCATTCAGTCATACGGCAATGGAGTTCTGTTTTAACAGTATGAAAAGCAAGTCCAACTGTTTTTATTTGCATTAAGGAGTAATCCATTTGATTTAAGTCGTCTTGAGACATCGTGTACTATTCACAATTTCCCATTCCCAGTAGTACGCTCAGGATCGCTGTAGTGCTGTAGGATCCTTTTTTAACTTAGTTTTTTTCGTGCCTCAGTCTGTTTATCTCCAGCACATTTAATCTTTTCCATAATTACATCAGTGAAATGCAGGTTTCCGAGTATGGCTGAACCTATGCATCCTGAACAAGACCTCGTTCATCTCTATGTTGAAATGAGGTGTTTGAGATGCAACTCTGTGTTATTCTTGTGCCAGATACAAGTATGTTTATCGCACAAAATAACCTTTTTACGTAGGTACAGTGTGATATCGGTATTGGGTGTAAAACAGCACATCTTGCGGAAGCTTTCTTTAAGGTTCTTAGAATTTTTACAGTTTCCAATACCTTTAACCCTTAATGATTGTTGTTGGTGTTAATAACAATTAATTTCAGCTGATCTGTGATCTACACAGTTACGATATAAGACACGAAAGTAGACTTTGCCTCCTATTCTAAGGTTCAAATGGAGTTATGTACTGTCGTGGGAACAAATCCAACAGGCTCCCGTCTAATACGTATAAATTAAGAAGCTGATAATAACTACAAATTCTAAGGAAAACTGAAAACATCTCTCATCAGGCTCTTTTTCTACAAATTAACTGAACATGGATTCAAATATTGAAACGTTGTGTTACCAGTAGAGCAAGTAGCAGTGTTCTCCTGAAAAGAAGTAATGTGCTGTAAACAGAACTCGGTATCTGCAGATATAGACAACTGTTGTCTTTGAAAAATGCTAATATGCTTGAGTAAATATTAAGCTATTAATAGGAGGTAAACAATAGCTGTTTTCAAAGTAGCAACTTTCTTTTCAGTTCAAAAATGGCTCTGAGCACTATGGGACTTAACATCTGTGGTCATCAGTCCCCTAGAACTTAGAACTACTTAAACCTAACTAACCTAAGGACATCACACACATCCATGCCCGAGGCAGGATTCGAACCTGCGACCGTAGCAGTCGCGCGGTTCCGGACTGAGCGCCTAGAACCGCTAGACTCTTTACAGTTCACTTGATTAAACTTAGCTGGCATGCGCATGACTAGCATTAAGTAGTATAGTATAGTGATAGTTTATTGTTAATGCAAAATACATATTAAGTCTCTATGATTTCTTTGTTAAAGTCTATCTTGACTCGTTCCATATTCCTGAAGATTCTCCCTGTTGAGGGGATCTACGGGACATGATGAGTGAAAGATGCTTCTTTCGATTTGCTTTCCTAATCCGTGCTTTCGTCCTGGCTACCAGCTTGTGTCTTTCGATTAGCTGCGTTTCTTACTTTGCTTACTAATAGCTTTATTTCTTTCCAGATAGTTCTTTAGATAATTATAGACCTTTCATTGTTGCCTTCTTTTTGATTAGCTGCAGAAGAGACCAGTTGTTTCCATTCGTGGGAGACGGCGACTGTTATTTCTTGGATTGTTTGTGTGTCTGAAAAGCGATACTTTGTATCGTACTTAGTAGAGTGGGGTCTTCCGCCAACCTGTGATATTTTTCTAATGGACATGATTAATTACGGGGGTTATTCGGAAGGTAAGGTCCTATCGATCGCGAAATGGAAACTAAGTTGAAAATCCGATAAAACTTTGCATAGATGCGTTGAACCGTGTCTCTATTATTCCCGTCGCTCGTGTCACGCCGTTCTTTTCATTTCTGAGCGCATAGTGAGTAAGTAAAGATGCCCAGAGAATAGTGTCTCCCGCCAAGTATGGATGCCTGTGAGAGATTTCGCCAGATTTCATACAGCCCAGCCAACGTAACTGTCATGCATTTCCACCTTCATGACAATTCTCGACCGCACACTGCAGGGGCAATGATGACGCTCCCGCAACGTTTTCGATGGGAAGTGTTTGGTAACCCACCTTACAACCCGGACGTGGCTCCTGATTTTCAACTCTGCTTACATGAACCGCTGGCTATGAAGACAACATTTTGGCACAGACAAGAAACTGCAGATCAGCGTAGAGAATTGGCAGAAAGCACAGGCGGCTGCCTTCTATGACGAGGGTATTGGATAGCTGGTAGAACGCTACGACAAATGTCTCCGTCGGAGCGGCGATTATGTAGAGAAATATTGGAAGGTGTTGCTAACTGTTGCAAATAAAAACATTTTTTATTTTCGCTGTAGTTTCCATTATGCGGCCGATCAGACCTTACTTTCAGAACAGCCATCGTATGAAGGTGCATGATTATTTTCTTCTTCGGTCTAGTTGTCGCCAAATTCTTAGGACTCCTTTTGTGGCTCAGTTTAACGGGTCCTTCCAGGGATACAGCTCCCGCCGCCATGTCTACCAATTTGTGAATATTTGCTGTGTGAATAGTGTTGGGCATTTGAAACAAACAGTTCCCCGTGACTGCGATTTGTGTGAGGCACTGAATTATCTGTTTTAGCTTTCTGTGACTATTATTGTATTTGAATGTTCAGCCATCGCCGCACGTTGGTAATGGCAGAGCTCTTCATCGTCGAACAAGCTTTGTTGTGGTACACTTTCCATAAATTCACAGGGACAGAGATGCAATGTTTGGAGACCTTATCAAGTAGTCAGGACAACAGATATCTACGTGGACATTCATACTCTGCAAACCACAGTGAAGTGCACGGTAGAGAACACTTTCTACAACACCAGTTACTGGGGCTTCTTCCCGTTCACGTACGGAGAGCAGAAAGAAGGACTGTTTAAATGCCATCACCCGCTGTAATTACACTAATCTTGTCCTCACGATTCCTATAGGAGCGATATGTAGGAGGATCTCGTTTATTCTTAGAACCGTCATTTAAAGCTGTTTCTTGAATTTTGTAAGCAGGCTTGCTTGGGATAGTTCGCGTCTGTCTTCAAGTCTCAGCTGGTTCCCTTCTTCGGCATCTCTGTGATACTCTCCCATGTGCAACACAAACCTGTTACCACTTGTACTGCCATCCTCTGTAGACGTTCAGTATCCCCTGTTCATCTTATTTGTCACCCCACACACTTGAGCAACGTTCTAGGATGGCTCGCACGGGTGATTTGCAAGCAGTCTGTTTTGCAGACTGATTGCGTATCCCTAGTATTCTACCAATTCACCGAAATGTGCTACCTGCTTCACCTACGACTGAGCCAGTGTGGTGGTTCCATTTCATATCTCTGCGAAAGTTACATCCAGGTATTTGTATGAATTGACTTGTTCCATTTGTGACTCGTTGATACTGAAGTCATGAGATACTATCTTTTTTCGTATTGTGAAATGTGCAGTTCTACTGCCTGAATATATACGCAAGTTGCTAGTCTTTACACCAATTTGAAATCTTATCAAGATCCGACAGAATATTCGTGCAACTTGTTTCATACAGTTCTTCATTCTAGAGAACAGCATATATGCGGAAAGTCTGAGGTTACTACACACATCAAAAAAAGTTTTGCTTCACACCAGTTCCCAGAACTCCTGAAGATAGATGTTGACTATGGATATTGTATCACAGACACAGTCCCTCTGACTGTTCAGAGATGTCACTAAACCAGTCCAAAGATGTAAACAAACATGCATGAGCAGTGCCTATTAGACGGAGGGGCCCCGACAGCCGATCAGTTCCAGTCATTCCACCAGGAAGGAGGTACACAGCTCGTGTTGTCTGTAGTTCAACCATGCCTAGAGGGTCAATACCGCGGTTCGATCCCGTCCGCATTGTTACTTTGTGCCAGGAAGGGCTCTCAACAAGGAAGTGTCCAGGCGTCTCGGTGTGAACCAAAGCGATGTTGTTTGGACAGGGAGGAGATACAGAGAGATAGGAAATGTCGATGACATGCCTCGCTCAGGCCGCCCATAGGCTACTACTGCAGTGGGTGACCGCTATCTCCGGATTATGGCTCGGAGGAACCCTGACAGCAACGCCACCATGTTGAATAATGCTTTTCGTGCAGCCACAGGACGTCGTGTTACGACTCAAACTGTGTGCAATAGTCTGCATGATGCTCAACTTCACTTCCGACGTCCATGACGAGGTCCATCTTTGCAACCACGACACCATGCAGCGCGGTACAGATGGGCCCAACAACATGCCAAATGGACCGCTCAGGATTGGCATCACAGTCTCTTCACCGATGAGTGTCGCATATGCCTTCAACCAGACAATAGTCGGAGACGTGTTTGGAAGCCGACGTACGCCGCTAGTGGTCATGGAAGGCGTCGTAACGGCTGTACGATACGTGAATGCCATCCTCCGACCGATAATGCAACCATATCGGCAGCATATTGGCGAGGCATTCGTCTTCATGGGCGACAATTCGCGCCCCCATCATGCACACCTTGTGAATGACTTCCTTCAGGATAACGACATCACTCGACTAGAGTGGCCAGCATGTTCTCCAGACACGAACCCTATCGAACATGCATGGGATAGACTGAAAAGGGCTATTTATGGACGACGTGACCCACCAGTCACTCTGAGGGATCCACGCCGAAACGCCGTTGAAAAATGGGACAATATGGACCAACAGTGCCTTGATGAACTTGTGGATAGCATGCCACGACGAATACAGCATGCATCAATGCAAGAGGACTTACTACTATTAGAGGTACCGGTGTGTGCAGCAATCTGGACCACCACCTCTGAAGATCTCTCTGTATGGTGGTACAACATGCAATGTGTGATTTTCATGAGCAATAAAAAGGTCGGAAATGATGTTTATGTTGATTCTATTCCAATTTTCTGTAAAGGTTCCGGAACTCTCGGAACTGAGGTGATGCAAAACTTTTTTTGATGTGTGTATTAGTATTGTCTGCAAAGTCATTAATGTATAACATGAATGAGAAGGGTTCCAACACACTTCCTCGGGGCACACCGGAAGTGACTTCTACATCTGTCTATATGACATACATCCAGAATAACCTGATGCATTCTCCCTACCAAGAAATCGTCGGTCCACTCACAAATTTCGCTGGGTACTCCATACGATCGTATGGAGTGAAATGCTTTTCGGAAATCTAGTAATACTGTACATTCCTCGTTCTTGTATGTGCAAAATGGTCCATTCCTTCTGAACAATCAAACTTTGGTGCTCTTTTAGTTTGTTGTAGGTTTATACATCTTCGCCTATACTCTGTGAATCACTGTAAATACTGTGGAAGAAGACACTTCTTATTAAACCGTACATTAAACTCTGTTCCCTTTCCATTCGCGGATGGAACGTGTGCACAATGAGTGCTTCTACGTCTCTGTGCGAGCTTTAAATTCTACAATTTTGTCTGCACGATCTATGCGAGGAAGGTACGTTGGGGGCTGAAGAAGATTCGTGGTCTCTATACTGAAATACGGGTCTTGGAGTTTTCCAAGAACCTTCTTGAGAGCTCTATGGCGTACTGCTTCGAGCTGTGCCAGTTAAGGATTTTCAACATTTCTGTTACACTCTCTCGCCAATCAAACAGATCTGTGACCATTCACGTCACCTTTCTCCTATTGACAGTATTGCGAAAACAAATAACCATTTGTTGACACATTGTAGCACTTAAGTTTTTTTAAATACTCTTAAATCTATCAGCTTTCTCAACAGTGGTAAGTTCTGTTAGAGATATCAGAATGACTATCAGTACAGTTCCTAGTAGCGTTAGCTGTGATGGAAACAGAAATATCACTGAAAAACTTAAGTGCTTCATTTTTAAGCTCCTCGTCACAGGCGGTTGATATGAAAAACAGTTTTTAATAGTGAGATGTCGTTCTGTCGGAGTGATTACCAAAACTATCATTGTTTATTTTAACATAGTGGAAGACTTCGCGTGACTGACATTACTGATTTTTTTCCACTTTTTCTTCCCATTTTAATTAGTCATTATTTTTTCTCCTTCCGGGGGCACCTTATCCTAAGAGACTTTGCCACCGTAGTCCTAGCCTAGTACCACTCCTATTACTGCTGGATAGTTTTCTTAAATGTGTTGTGATTACTTTCCTCATGTCCTGTTAGAGTAAACAATATATCGCGGCGTGACGCAGTTCTCATCAATACAGGGGTCTCTGCAGATGCCCATCCCATTGGTTACCATCAGTTTGAGACGAAGCGGGTGGCGAGAAACAGGAATGTATCCGTCTGCAGTCAGCAAATTCTTAGGTAAACTGAGAAATACAGTAAGAGTACGGAGCACTGAGAGCAATCGGAAGGTAAGTTATCAACGAACATCTAATTTCCGCCATTGGGTCGCACCCAAAACATATGCATAAAATGTTTTACGTCTTTCTGCAGATGTATAACATAAATTCTCACAGGCATCTACAGTTCATAAATAAGGAACTCTTCGACAATGCAGTTATATTCATTGTAATTTGATTTTGTAATTCAGACTGTTTATCAATGTTTGTCTGAAGCAGTTTGTGCAGGAGAAGCATTAATTTTATTAATTTTGTAATTACAGGAAAATCGGAGCACAGCAAATTATAAATTATCCTGCAAAATTTCCGTTCCAAGTGAAAAGAATTAATAATGATGGTTCAAATGGCTCTGAGCACTATGGGACTTAACATCTGTGGTCATCAGTCCCCTAGAACTTAGAAGTACTTAAACCTAACTAACCTAAGGACATCACACAACACCCAGTCATCACGAGGCAGAGAAAATCCCTGACCCCGCCGGGAATCGAACCCGGGAACCCGGGCGTGGGAAGCGAGAACGCTACCGCACGACCATGAGTGCGGACAATTAGTAATGACCTTTCAGGTCTAGATCAATAAATATTAACATGATAAGAACCAAGGGAGTGTCAAGCAACTCCTATCGGAGAAGTGCTTCTCAAAACATATACTAGTCATTTTCCATGTACAAATAAAATATTTTTATTAGAATATCTAAGGATTAAGACGAATTTCATAGATTAAGCTATATTTTATATCAGAAAACTTGTTTCTAATTTGCATTATAAACGGAATGAAATGCGATTTCAAATTGTTGTTTCTGCATATGCGTAATACATAAGAAGGGCGAACCTTCGCCATTGTGCCATTGGAGTTCGCATCCTCAGTCCCAGTACAGTGAGCCCAACTTTTCTTGGTTTCTCGTCTCTCTAGTACTGAATTGGTAGAGATCGCTGGAATTCAAGCTGCTAATAATAAGCTGGTTCTTCTCGCTGCCAACTCTGGCGATCAAAAGACACTATGCGCGGTAGGCCTGAGACTGTAGTCATCATTATTTAACGCTTTTTAACAGTAATACTTGTACATGATATGTTACGCCATTGTCTACTCCCTGATCTGGCACAACAGGTGTTAATCGTTCACTCTACGAAGACTCTTGAAGAACAGGCTGGTGGGAGTAGCTGTTTCGACAGAAGTCTAAAGACTGTATACGACTTGGTACTGTTATCGATTTGTCTCCAGGCTCTACTAATCTTAACTGTCAACATTGTTTGCGAAGAGTATTATCACTGAACGTAATACTAAATTTAAACCACTTCAAACTTAAGTCAATACAGCGTTTCTGTGACCTGTAACTTTGCGTGGTATGTCTGTTTTCCTTTACGAGTTCATTGACGCGCTGAACATAGCGTCTTGTTCTTGCTAAAGTCGACTAAATGACACGCATTTCTTTTCGTCAGAATGCCGAAAAAGAGATTTGATTATTTTAATATAGGATGAGGTTTCACTCCACTGATCGACTTTACTAAGTTTTCCATTTTTATTTTTCCTTCTTTTTCGGGTGCAAGGGCCCCCTTACCTCGGGGGCACCGGGTCAATGGCCTGGTTATCCCAGCCTTGTAACGCCCTCGCGTGAAACAGCTTGACAAACATCAGACGCAGGTTTATGAACAAGATGTTTTAAGTGAACTGAGATACCATCGTACATTCACAGCTTGTCTGAAGTATAAGCCATCTGCAGTGTGTTAGTAAAGTTTTTTGCCGCCGCCTCGTAGACTGGTCGAATTTACCCACATTATACGAGGGGGCGTTTTAAAAGTCAGTGCAAAGTCCGAGAGACAGCATCACCGGCGCGTATCGAGGTCATGTTTAGTTAGTAGCATCTTTGGAAAGAATGTACACCAAGTTTCAGCCATATTGGTCTATTTCTTTGTGTTTAGCATTCGTGTAAATCAAGGAAGTCGAGTGATTGTCAAAAAATGGACGAAGAAGAATTCGTGTGGTGATTAAACATTACTTTATGATAGACAAAACGCCTCAGGAGACTGAAGAGAAGCTTGATAAATATTACGGTGACTCTGCACCTTCGATTAAAACAGTTTATAGGTGGTTTCAAAATTTTCGGAGTGGCCATATCGGCAAAAGTGATGCTGAACGTTCTGGACGCGCTGTGGAAGTTACGACTCCAGAAATCATTGATAAAATCAATGATATGGTGATGGATGACGGAAGAGCTAAGGTGCATGAGATTGCTAGTGCTGTGGGCATCTCGAATGAACGGGTACATAATATTTTCCTCAAACATTTGGACATGAGAAAGCTATCCGCAAGATGGGTACCGCGATTGCTCATGCTTGACCAAAAACGGAATCGTGTGAAGTGTTGCAAGGATGGTTTGCAGCTGTACAGGGCGAATCAGCAGGACTTTAAGCGTCGTTTCGTCACTGTGGATGAAACATGGATACATTACTATACTCCTGAGACCCAAGAACAATCTAAACAATGGATTACCAAAGGAGAATCTGCACCAAAAAAGGCGAAAACCAGTCCTTCGGCCGGAAAGGTTATGGCGACTGTCTTTGGAATTCGCAAGTGATAATCCTCATCGACTGTCTGGAAAAGGGTAAAACTATTACAGGTGTATATTATTCATCGTTATTGGACCGTTTGAAAACCGAACTGCAAGAAGAACGCCGGCGATTGGACAGCAAAAAAGTCCTTTTCCATCACGACAATGCACCAGCACACACCTCAGCAGTTGTGGTCGCAAAATTAATGGAAATAGGATTCCAACTCGTTTCAAATCCCTCCTATTCTCCAGACTTGGCTCCCTCGGACTACTATTTGTTCCCCAATTTGAAGAAATGGCTGGCGGAACGAAGATTTTATTCAAACGAGGAGGTGATTGCAGCAACTAATAACTATTTTGCAGACTTGGGACAATTCCTATTTTTCGGAAGAGATCAACACATTAGAACAGCGTTGGACGAAGTGAGCCTAAAAGGAAACTATGTCGAAAAATAAAAAAAAAATTGCCCCAAACACGTAAGTAGTTTTTATTTTTGCACGGACTTTCCAAGCGTCCCTCGTAATGTTAGCAACTTAGGACATAATATATCATTTGATAATAGCATACAAGCTAGATTAATAGCGGAACTTCTGCCAGGTTAAAGCCGTATACCGGCTCGGGATTCGAAACCAGGAGATTTGCCTTTTGCGGGCAAGTGCTCCATCAACAGAGCTATCCAAGCACTACTCACGACCTGTCCTCACATATTTATTTAGGCCAGTACGTCATCATCAACATTCCAAACTTCACAGAAGGTCTGCGAAACTTGCGGGACCTGCACTCTCGGAAGATTGGACATTGTCAGGACATGGCTTAGCCACAACTTTTTTTTTTTTTTCAGAATGAATTTTTCACTTTGCAATGGAGCTTGCGCTGATAGGAAACTTCCTGGCAGATTAAAACTGTGCGCTGGACTGAGACTGGAACCCGGTACCTTTGTCTTTCGTGGGCAAATGTTCTACCAGTTGAGCTGCCCAAGCAGTGAGGTACCTGCGAAAATAAAGCTGTGAGGGCTGGTTGTGAGTCGTGCTTGGGCAGCTCAGTAGGTAGAGCATTTCTCCACGAAAGATAAAGATACCGGGTTCGAGTCCTGTCCAGCACACAGTTTTAATATGTCAGCAAGTTCCACATCAGCGTACACTCCGCTGCAGAGTGAAAAATTCATTCTGGGAGATTAATAGTTTCATAGTATTCCAGTAACAAAATTATTCCACGACAAATCTGGGTGCGGACGTAACTTTCGACACAGTCGTTTCTGGATCAGGGTTCCTTATCTCAAACGGAGGCTGGTGGCGCAATGCCAAGACAATGGTGGGATGCGGTTCGGATCATCGTCCGGCCATCAAGCTGTAAGATTTCTGTGATTTCCCTTAGTCGCTTTGGGCGAATACAGGTGTAGCTCCTTTGAATGGAAACGGGTGATTTCCTTCCTTACCCTTCCGCAGTTCTTGCTTGTGCTCCGTCTCTAATGAACTCTTCGTCGACGGGACGTTAAACTCTTCTTCTTCTTCTTAACTGATACTGCTGTTCCCTATGATCGCTGAAATTTTGTTGTAATCAGTACCATGGAAACATCCTGTCTAGAACAATACGGCACGAGAATACCGCAGTACTTTCATGATGGATGGTCCTTCTAGGCTCCCACTAAATTTCGTAGTTGACTCTTATACAACCTACTGTGTACGTTACGCTGGCAACAGAGAATGTGCCGGCCGTGGTGACCGAGCGGTTCTAGGCGCTTCAGTCTGGAACCGCGCTACTGCTACGGTCGCAGGTTCGAATCCTGCCTCGGGCATGGATGTGTATGATGTCCTTAGATTAGTTAGGTTTAAGTAGTTCTAAGTTCTACGGGACTGATGACCTCAGATGTTAAGTCCCATAGTGCTCAGAGCCGTTTGAAACATTTGAACAGAGATATGTAAATATCTTGCGCTGACACAAAATGAGAAGCATCGGGCATAGTTGCACCTACATAATTTAATTATATGTTTGGCTGGAACGCAAATATGTTATTAATTGTGGTTCTTGAAGTTTCTCCGGCGCAATGAATATTCTGTGAGGTTTCAGGATTGCTGCCGGATCTTGTTGAATTCTTGCCACAATATTTCGACTGGCAACCGTTTAGCCATCTTCAGGTGAGTGTTCGCCACTTAAGACTTCTAGTTTATGGTGTCGACTTTATAGTAAAAACTGGCGCGGAGACGAATGCTCATTGGCGGCCGTCACAGGAACGTCCTCACGCTTTTCGGCCAATAACCATTTTCAGAAAGACGTGAAAGAGATTGACACGAAGTACCTCGTCACTGTTATTGGTACAGATTATAAGTGCAAACTGATCAGTGTATGTTTTGAGAAGCACTTGTCGGAAAAGAGTTACCTGACACTTTCTAGGTTCTTGCCATGTTAATATCTATTGCTCTTGATCTGGTAGGTCATTACTAATATTTTTCACTGTTTGCCCCTCATCTAGCGAAAAGACTATACAGGGTGGTCCATTGATCGTGACCGAGCCAAATATCTCACGAAATAAGCGTCAAACGAAAAAACTACAAAGAACGAAACTTGTCTTGCTTGAAGGGGGAAACCAGATGGCGCTATGGTTGGCCCGCTAGATGGCGCTGCCGTAGCTCAAACGGATATCAACTGCTTTTTTTTTAAAAATAGGAACCCCCATTTTTTATAACATGCTTTTTTTTAAAAATAGGAACCCCCATTTTTTATAACATATTCGTGTAGTACGTAAAGAAATATGAATGTTTTAGTTGAACCACTTTTTTTCGCTTTGTTTTAGATGGCGCTGTAATAGTCACAAACACATGGCTCACAATTTTAGACGAACAGTTGGTAACAGGTAGGTTTTTAAAATTAAGATATAGAACGTAGGTACGTTTGAACATTTTATTTCGGGTGTTCCAATGTGATACAAGTACCGTTGTGAACTTATCATTTCTGAGAACGCATGTTGTTACAGCGTGATTACCTGTAAATACCACATTAATGCAATAAATGCTCAAAATGATGTCCGTCAATCTCAATGCATTTGGCAAAACGTGTAACGACGTTCCTCTCAACAGGAATTATCCTTCCTCCCATAATGCCGCACCATACATTAACCCGCCAAGGTCGCTGATGTTCCACTTGTCGCAACCATCGTGGACTTTCCGTTGCCCAATAGTGCATATTATGCCGATTTACGTTACCGGTGTTGGTGAATGACGCTTCGTCGCTGAACGGAACGCGTGCAAGAAATCTGTCATCGTCCCGTAATTTCTCTTGTGCCCAGTGGCGGAACTGTACGCGACGTTCAAAGTCGTCGCCAAGCAATTCCTGGTGCATAGAAATATGGTACGGGTGCAATCGATGTTGATGTAGCATTCTCAACACCGACGTTTTTGAGATTCCCGATTCTCGCGCAATTTGTCTGCTACTGATGTGCGGATTAGCCGCGACAGCAGCTAAAACACCTACTTGGGCATCATCATTTGTTGCAGGTCGTGGCTGACGTTTCACATGTGGCTGAACACTTCCTGTTTCCTTAAATAACGTAACTACCCGGCGAACGGTCCGGACAATTGGGTGATGTCGTCCAGGATACCGAGCAGCATACATAGCACACGCCCGTTGAACATTTTGATCACGATAGCTATACATCAACACGATATCGACCTTTTCTGCAATTGGTAAACGGTCCATTTTAATACGGGTAATGTATCACGAAGCAAATACCGTCCGCACTGGCGGAATGTTAACGTGATACCAGCTACTTACACGTTTGTGACTATTACAGCGCCATCTATCACAAAGCGAAAAAAGTGGTCCAACTAAAACATTCATATTTCTTTACGTACTACACGAATATGTAATAAAAATGGGGGTTCCTATTAAAAACAAAAAAAAATTGCAGTTGATATCCGTTTGACCTACGGCAGCGTCATCTACCGGGCCACCCATAGCGCCATCTGGTTTCCTCCTTCAAGCTAGATGACTTTCGTTCTTTGTAGTTTTTTCGTTTGATGCTTATTTCGTGAGATATTTGGCCCGGTCACTATCAATTGACCACCCTGTAGAAACATTATTTAGGGCTTTGCCAGCATTTCCTAGCATCGTGATTGGCAAATACGATGACTGTATTAAAATGTAAGAATCAGGTAGACACATTAACATTTTTTCCCCTCGAAGGAAAAAAAAATCCAAACTGAAATTCACACATATCGGAGTGAATCATAAACGTCTGGCCGTATCAGATGAGATATACCCCTCTAAAAGGACGCCTTATAATTTTTTTCTCTGTGTAAGCCAAGAATGTGTGCATCTGGGATCTTACGGCCCAGCGAGCTCAGCGGAAGGCGAAAAAGTGGAGTGGATGAGGAACACAGTGGCGAGGCCGCCCTGTTTCGGTACGCGGCAGTGTTTTTCTAAGCACGACGAGGGCGCCGACCTCGGCTGAGCTCGAAGCCTCGACCTTGGGCCGGACAGACTGGCGCATTGAACCGTTGCGACAGTCGTAGCGGACAGCGGCTGGGCACTCAATGCGCTTTACGTTATTCCCTGGCTCAAGTTTCATAACGGCACGTCCGTCTTGAGCTGTGTAACGTATGTCTGAGTAGATTTTCTCAGTCTTGTGTGTCCACCAGCGTCGATGGAGAACGATTATTGGCAGTTCATTTTATATGTCTTTATCTACATATATGTTGTTGTTGTTGTTGTTGTTGTGGTCTTCAGTCCCGAGACTGGTCTGATGCAGCTCTCCACGCTACTCTATCCTGTGCAAGCTTCTTCATCTCCTAGTACGTACTGGAGCCTACATCCTTCTTAATCTGTTTAGTGTATTCATCTCTTGGTCTCCCTCTACGATTTTTGCCATCCACGCTCCCCTCCAATACTAAATTGGTGATCCCTTGATGCCTCAGAACATGTCCTACCAACCGACCCCTTCTTCTAGTCAAGTTGTGCCACAAACTCCTCTTCTCCCCAATCCTATTCAATACCTCCTCATTAGTTATGTGATCTACTCATCTAATCTTCAGCATTCTTCTGTAGCACCACATTTCGAAAGCTTCTATTCTCTTCTTGTCCAAACTATTTATCGTCCATGTTTCACTTCCATACATGGCTACACTCCATACAAATACTTTCAGAAACGACTTCCTGACACTTAAATCAATACTCGATGTTAACAGAAACGCTTTCCTTGCCCTTGCCAGTCTACATTTTATATCCTCTCTACTTCGACCATCATCAGTTATTTTGCTCCCCAAATAGCAAAACTCATTTACTACTTTAAGTGTCTCATTTCCTAATCTAATTCCCTCAGCGTCAACCGACTTAATTCGACTACATTCCATTATCGTCGTTTTGCTTTTGTTGATGTTCATCTTATATCCTCCTTTAAAGACACTGTCCATTCCGTTCAGCTGCTCTTTCAGGTCCTTTGCTGTTATCGGCGAACCTTAAAGTTTTTATTTCTTCTCCATGGATTTTAATACCTACTCCAAATTTTTCTTTTGTTTCCTTTACTGTTTGCTCAATATACAAATTGAATAACACCGGGGAGAGGCTACAACCCTGTCTCACTCCCTTCCCAACCAATGCTTCCATTTCATGTCCCTCGACTCTTATAACTGCCATTTGCTTTCTGTACAAATTGTAAATAGCCTAGCCGACCTCGGGGAAGATCAGTTTGGATTCCGTAGAAATATGGGAACACGTGAGGCAATACTGACCCTACGACTTATCTTAGAAGCTAGATTGAGAAAAGGCAAACCTACGTTCTAGCATTTGTAGATTTGGAGAAAGCTTTTGACAATGTTGACTGGAATACTCTCTTTCATCTACATATATCGGGTGAATCATAATTAACAGAAATACTGAACGGGTCAAAATATGTGATGATAAATGCAAAAACGCAAAAACATTCGAGCAAGCATGGCCCGCAAACGAGCAGTTTTTCAGATAACTGACTTCTGTATGAGATGTTATCCTATTTAGTACGAATGTATTTGAAATGAAAACTTTCCGATTGAGTCCTCATCCGACTGGACTTTAATTTCACCCATGGAACACGGTTGAGGAATGTGGTATATGGATGGTGGGGCACGAGCAGTTTTTGCTGCTGTGTATAGCATTTGACAATGTGGTTTGGGACAAGCTAGCGACTATAATGAGGGAAAAGAGAGTGGACTGGAAAACCAGAAGACTTATAAATTCATTATATCTTAATCAAAAAGTTTCAGTTAAAGTGAGAGGAGAAAGTACAAACTGGATCAGACTAGGAAAAGGAGTAAGACAAGGATGCTGTTTATCACCTACTCTTTTCAACCTCTACTTGGAAAATATGATTGACCAATGCTCATTAGATGACAAAGGAGTAGAAATTGGAGGAAGAAGAGTAGGGTGTTTGAGATTTGCTGACGACATGGTCCTTCTAGCCACTGGGGAAAAAGAATTACGGGATTTGGTGGACACCATTGCAACTAACGGAAAAAAAATGGAATGAAAATTAACACAAATAAAACAAAAGTATTGGCACTAGGAGGAAATAAGGAAATAAAAATTGTGCTGAACGGAGAAACACTAGAACAGGTGCAAAATTTTAAGTTTCTTGGAAGCAGGATAGACACCGACTGGAAGTGCACCACAGAAATTAAAACAAGGATAGCAATGGCAAAAGAGGCGTTTTATAAGAAAAGGAGAATCTTCTACAGCGGTCTGGACAGAGAACTCAGCATGAGACTCATAAAATGTCTTGTATGGAGTGTTCTTCTATATGGCGCTGAAACATGGACTATGAGGAAAAAAGACAGAGAAAGGCTGGAGGCTTTTGAGATCTGGACATGGCGGAAGATGGAAAGAATAAGTTGGATGGACAAAGTAAAAAATGAAGAGGTACTGAGAAGAGTGGGAGAGAAAAGACAGTTACTAGATGTAATAAAGAAAAGAAAAAGAAATTGGATTGGGCATATATTAAGAAAGAATGACGGACTGATAAAAACAGTTTTAGTAGGTTATGTAGAAGGGAAAAGGAAGCGAGGAAGGAAGAGATTCCAGATACTGGAGGACATGATGGGCGGTACAACATACAGCAGCCCTAAGAAGGAAGCAATGGATCGCAGAAAATGGAGAGGCAAAGGACCTGCTAATATAGCAGATAACTGATGATGATGATGAAGATAGCATCTGAGGCGCTAATACGATCCCATAGGCATAAGTCGTGCCTCCAAGGTCATCCAACGTCAGTCCTCTGGACTTTTCATATTTGGGGTCATATTCAAAGTGAAGTGCGCAGCATTCCCTTTGATACGGTGGAAGAATTGTACTGTCATGTCAAGCTTCACGAGTTGATCCAGAGGTGTCTGAAAGATTCGTAATTCACTGCAGAGACGGAGTGCTGTATTGCATGACACTTTGCAACATCTTTAACAGGTGCCATTGTGTAGTAAATTGTAAAATATGACATACTGAAATTATATTATATCTCTTGTTACACTAGACCATAGATGAAATGTCAACCCAGTTAGATGAGGACGTGATCAAAAATTTTACATTTCAAATACATTTGTACTGACTTCATACGGCGCTACAGTCTGGAACCGCGCGACCACTACGGTCGCAGGTTCGAATCCTGCCTCGGGCATGGATGTGTGTGTTGTCCTTAGGTTAGTTAGGTTTAAGTAGTTCTAAGTTACAGGGGACTTATGACCTCAGCAGTTAAGTCCCATAGTGCTCAGAGCCAGCCACTTCATACGGAAGTCACTGATGGCTCTTAACCATACCTTCGCAGTTACCTCAGAAACGGCTCGTCTGCGGACTCATGTTTCCTAGATCGTTTTTGTTATTGTGCACCCATGTCAGCTTGTTTATTTATTACCAGATAATTCCCTGTATGGGATGCAAAGCCTCATTCAACTGTTTTGTAATTTATTGCAAGTAGATACACATAAATGAAGCAGACCCTTGTATACCATGCGTATTCAGATACAGAGATACGTAAACAGGCAGAATACGGCGCTACGGTCGGCAACGACTGTATAACAACTGACTTGCGCAGTTGTTAAGATTGGTTACTGCTGCTACAATGGCAGCTTATCGAGATTTAAGTGAGTTTGAACGTGGTGCTATAGTCGGCGCACGTGCATTGGGACACATCTCCGAGGTAGCGATGAAGTGGTAATTTTCCGGAACGACCATTTCACGAGTGTACAGGGAATATCGGGTATCCGGTAAAATATCAAATCTCCGACATCGCTGCTGCCGGAAAAAGATCCTGCAAGAACGGGACCAACGACGACTGAAGAGAATCGTTCAACGTGACAGAAGTGCAACCCTTCCGCAAATTTCTGCAGATTTCAGTGCTGGGCCATCAAAAAGTGTCAGCGTGCGAACCATTCAACGAAACATCATCGGTATGAGTTTCGAAGCCGAAGGCCCACTCCTCGATGACTGCACGACACAAAGCTTTACGCCTCGCCTGGGCCCGTCAGCACCGGCACTGGACTGTTGATGACTGTAAACATGTTGCCTGGTCGGACGGGACTCGTTTCAAATTTTATCGAGCGAATGGGCGTGTATGGGCATGGAGACAACGTCATGAATCCATGGACCCTGCATGTCAGCAGGGGACTGTTCAAGCTGGTAGAGACTGTGTAATGCTGTGGGGCGTGTGCAAATGGAGTGATATGGGCCCCCTAATACATCTAGATACGAGTATGACAGGTGACACGTACGTAAGCATCCTGTCTGATCACCTGCATCGATTCATGTCCATTGTGAATTCCGACGGACTTGGGCAATTACAGCAGGGCAATGCGACACCTCACACATCCAGAATTGCTACAGATTGGCTCCAGGGACACTCTTCTGAGTTTAAACACTTCCCCTGGCCACCAAACTCCCCAGGCGTGAACATTCTTGAACATGTGATGTTTAAAGCTTTCCCGGCGTACTGATTGTTCGCCGGCCGGAGTGGCCGAGCGGTTCTAGGCGCTACAGTCTGGAACCGCGCGACCGCTACGGTCGCAGGTTCGAATCCTGCCTCGGGTATGGATGTGTGTGATGCCCTTAGGTTAGTTAGGTTTAAGTAGTTCTAAGTTCTAGGGGACTGATGACCTCAGAAGTTAAGTCCCATAGTGCTCGGAGCCATTTGACCCATTTGTACTGATTATTCCATAAAAACACGGGAGAACTGCCGGATGTCAGTAAAGTCCTGCGACGATATTTCGGCGCAGAGTCTTCTGGCCATCTTCAGGTGAGTGCCACTGCTGTATACTGGGGAGTACGCGCTGAGCTCTGTTATTTAAAGCCATACTGAGGTGACATTGCGCATGCGCTGCTCAGCGTGCGCGTTCATAACAACTCTGTGCGCTGCGCCTCGCGCCCTCCACGGTGAAAGCTTGTCGTATCGATATCAGGTCGATTTTATCTTTATGCATATAACTACGTCGACTACGAAGTTTCTCTATAACAGGACTCCAAGCAGAGTTTATCTGATAACCGCTATCTCGATTGATGAGAGTCTCGTTGTCAGACAATCTTATTTCCACAGATTCATTGATAATCGAGCTCCAAAATTTGATGTATGGGCCAAGATTTTTGTGTCGTTGTAATTCATGGAATGGTTTGTGGAAATACAATGTTCGGCGATTGCGGACTTTGTGGGTTGGAGAAGGCAAGTATGCCATTGGTGTTCCACAATACATTCCTGCACAGTTCGTATTGTTTGCCCTATATATGATTTGAAGCATTCACACGGAATTTTGTAAACACCTGATTTACGGAGGCCCAGGTCGTCTTTAACGGATCCCACCAGTGATGAAATTTTGGAAGGAGGGCGAAAGATGACTCTCACTTGATACTTTCTCAGTATTCTGCCTATTTGTGAAGAAATATTCCCAATAAATGGTAGATAAGCAGTCGACCTGAAGGCCTCTTCCTCTTCCTTGTTCCGTCGTTTGAAGAATGGCTTCTCAACTAGGCAAGTGAACAAAGTGATGCAGACCATTTATCGGGAATATTTAAAAAGCTTCTATTCTCTTCTTGCCTGAACTGTTTAACGTCTTGATTTCCATTCTGTACAAGTATGCAACCAAGACACGTAACTCAACTTCGTCCGAACGGGCCTTGGTAGGCCCAACGGTACCGACCGGCCGCCGTGTCATCCTCAGCCCACAGGCGTCACAGGATGCAAATATGGAGGAGCATGTGGTCAGCACACCACTCTCCCGTCCGTATGTCAGTTTACGATACAGGAAACCAAGACACATACCATTAGAAAATAAATTTGTATTAGGTGTTAACAAATTTCTCTGTTTCAGAAACGTTTTCCTCGCAGTTGCCAGTCTGATTTGCATATCCTCCTTAGTTCACCCACTGTCAGTTACGCGGTTGCACAGATTCAGCGATACCACGACAAATGCATGCTTGAACATAAATGTATATTCCAGCCGTGCTGTTGTATTAGACGAGTAACGGCACCTGTGTAATGTTCTCAATACATTGCAAGTGTCAGTCGTGGTCCGAACAATGTTCTGTGTAGGTGTGAGTGCATTACGTCGTAGCTGAGTGACTTCGGACGTGGGTAAATTGTTGGTGCTCTTATTGTGGGCGCTTCCGTAACCAATGCAGCCAAAATGCCTGGTGTTTCAAGAGGCACCAAATCGAAGATTTATACCGCATACAGGTGGAAAAACATGCGTTAGTTCACGAAGCCGACTACAGTGTGTGTTGAGTATCGTTACAAGCGGTCATAAATAAGGATTGTGTCGGAAAAATAAAGAGGACAACAGCTACAAAAATCTTGCAGAACTGAACGTCACACTTCCGAACCCTCTCAGCACTAAAATAAAATGTTCAGATGTGTGTGAATTTCTAAGGGACCAAACTGCTTACATCATAGGTCCCTAGACTTACACACTACTTAAACTAACTTATAACAATACACACAACCATCGTACAATATGCGTTAGATGAGTATGTGCCAAGCAAGATCGTAAGAGATGGAAAAGAGCCACCGTGGTACAACAACCGAGTTATAAAACTGCTGCGGAAGCAAAGGGAACTTCACAGCAAACATAAACATAGCCAAAGCCTTGCAGACAAACAAAAATTACGCGAAGCGAAATGTAGTGTGAGGAGGGCTACGCGAGAGGCGTTCAGTGAATTCGAAAGTAAAGTTCTGTGTACTGACTTGGCAGAAAATCCTAAGAAATTTTGGTCTTATGTCAAAGCGGTAGGGGGATCAAAACAAAATGTCCAGACACTCTGTGACCAAAATGGTACTGAAACAGAGGACGACAGACTAAAGGCTGAAATACTAAATGTCTTTTTCCAAAGCTGTTTCGCAGAGGAAGGCTGCACTGTAGTTCCTTCTCTAAATTGTCGCACAGATGACAAAATGATAGATATCGAAATAGACGGCAGAGGGATAGAGAAACAATTAAAATCGCTCAAAAGAGGAAAGGCCGCTGGACCTGATGGGATACCAGTTCGATTTTACACAGAGTACTTGAAGGAACTTGGCCCTCTTCTTGCAACGGTGTACCGTAGGTCTCTAGAAGAGCGTAGCGTTCTAAAGGATTGGAAAAGGACACAGGTCATCCCCGTTTTCAAGAAGGGACGTCGAACAGATGTGCATAACTATAGACCTATATCTCTAACGTCGATCGGTTGTAGAATTTTGGAACACGTATTATGTTCAAGTATAATGACTTTTCTGGAGACTAGAAATCTACTCTGTAGGAATCAGCATGGGTTTCGGAAAAGACGGTCGTGTGAAACCCAGCTCGCGCTATTCGTCCACGAGACTCATAGGGCCATAGACACGGGTTCCCAGGTAGATGCCGTGTTTCTTGACTTCCGCAAGGCGTTCGATACAATTCCCCACAGTCGTTTAATGAACAATGTAAGAGCATATGGACTATCAGACCAATTGTGCGATTGGATTGAAGAGTGTCTAGATAACAGAACACAGCATGTCATTCTCAATGGAGAGAACTCTTCCGAAGTAAGAGTGATTTCAGGTGTGCCGCAGGGGAGTGACGTAGGACCGTTGCTATTCACAATATACATAAATGACCTTGTGGATGACATCGGAAGTTCACTGAGGCTTTTTGCGGATGATGCTGTGGTATATCGAGAGGTTGTAACAATGGAAAATTGTACTGAAATGCAGGAGGATCTGCAGCGAATTGACGCATGGTGCAGGGAATGGCAATTGAATCTCAATGTAGACAAGTGTAATGTGCTGCGAATACATAGAAAGATAGATCCTTTGTCATTTAGATACAAAATAGCAGGTCAGCAACTGGAAGCAGTTAATTCCATAAATTATCTGGGAGTAGGCATTAGGAGTGATTGAAAATGGAATGAACACATAAAGTTGATCGTTGGTAAAGCAGATGCCAGACTGAGATTCATTGGAAGAATCCTAAGGAAATGCAATCCGAAAACAAAGGAAATAGGTTACAGTACGCTTGTTCGCCCACTGCTTGAATACTGCTTAGCAGTGTGGGATCCGTACCAGATAGGGTTGATAGAAGAGATAGAGAAGATCCAACGGAGAGCAGCGCGCTTCGTTACAGAATCATTTAGTAATCGCGAAAGCGTTACGGAGATGATAGATAAACTCCAGTGGAAGACTCTGCAGGAGAGACGCTCAGTAGCTCGGTAAGGGCTTTTGTTGAAGTTTCGAGAACATACCTTCACCGAAGAGTCAAGCAGTACATTGCTCCCTCCTACGTATATCTCGCGAAGAGACCATGAGGATAAAATCAGAGAGATTAGAGCCCACACAGAAGCATACCGACAATCCTTCTTTCCACGAACAATACGAGACTGGAATAGAAGGGAGAACCGATAGAGGTACTCAAGGTACGCTCCGCCACACACCGTCAGGTGGCTTGCGGAGTATGGATGTAGATATAGATGTAGACAAGCCCGAGGGAGGACTCGAACCTCCGGCGGGAGGCGCCGCACGGTTTCAGGTGACATGACTCCCCAAACCGCGCGGCCGCTCCGCGCGGCACCATAATAACACGAAGGGAGCTCCATAAACGCTTTATTGCAGGACCAGCTGGAATTCCAACACCAATCATCAGAGATGCAGACGCCCGTAACAAAAACCTGAAATCGAACCCATAAAACCAGAATCCTGTGGCAATGGAAGAACTCATTTGGTCTGGTGAGTCTTGTTGCAAATTGTTTCCAACTTCTGGCCGAGTTTTCGTCCCAAGAATGAAACATGGTGGCTTTTCGGCGATACTTCGGGCGGCCGTATAATGGTCTTTCATGGGAAGCAAGGTTACTCTGCAGAGTGCATTACTGCCAAGGATTACGTGACCATTTCGGCTGATCAGGTCCATTCCATGGGACACTGTTTGTTCTCCAGTGGTGATGCTATGTTCCAAGACGAGAGGACCCCTGTTCACGCCGCTCGGATCGCCCAGTACTAATTTTGTGAGCACGAGAATGATTTGTTGCATCTCTGCAAGCTATCATAGTCACCAGATCTTAATATTATTGAGCTCTTTGTAGTCTACTTTGAAGAGAAGGGTGTGTGATCGCTGTCCACCTCCATCATCATTAGCTGAACTTGCCGCTATTGTTCAGGGAGGATGGTATATGATTCCCTTGAAAACTCTACAGGACCTTTATTTACCCATTCCGAGAAGGCTGGAAGCTTTTTGGGATGCCAATGGTTTTCCTATATCGTATTGGGAATGGTAATTTTTGGTATATCCAAATTTTTGTTCTACCGTTGTACACTGACGGAAAAAATCTCAACACCAAGAAGTAATTGTGTGACATAAACGAAAGTTGGTAGGTGTGTTTCTACATCTGAGAGATGATGTCTATTCCAATTTCGCGTCGATCGCGTAAGAGCGGCACCAGTAGCACTACTACCAAGGATGAGAATCAGGTTTGCTTCAAAAACAGGCTGTGACGGTCGTGAGCGTAATTATCTTTAGGACTGGACTTGGCGCGATGATGATAGTCAAGAATACCTTTGAGGCGGCAAAGACGCTATTATTAACACCTTACTGAGTTTGAACGAGGAAATGTAATAGGACTACGAGAAACTGGAAGTTCCTTCTGCGATATTTCCGAAAGACTGTGCAGGAATATAGCCACTGTAATTGATTGCTGGCAGCGGTGGTCACGAAAATGTACTATCACAAGAAGACTGGGCTCCGGACAGCTACGTGGCACTATCCAGAGGGAAGAACATCGTGTTCGGAGTACCGCTCTTACACATCGTACTGCATCTGCAGCAGCAATTTGAGCAACAGTTGGCATCACAGTGACATAACGAACTGTTACTAATCGTATACTTCAAGGACAGTTCCACTGACCCCAAACCACTGCCAGCGACTTCAGTGGTGTCAAGCGAAGCCGGCCACTGTGGCCGAGCGGTTCTAGGCGCTTCAGTCCGGAACCGCACTGCTGCTACGGTCACAGGATCGAATCCTGCCTCGGGCATGGACGTGTGTGATGTCCTTAGGTTAGTTAGGTTTAAGTAGTTCTAAGTCTAGGGGACTGATGACCTCAGATGTTAAGTCCCATAGTGCTTAGAGCCATTTGAACCAATTGGGGTCAAGCGAGAACTCATTGCAAGGCAGGATGGAGGTCTGTTGTGTTTTCTGATGAAAGCAGTTTCTGCCTTGGTGCCATTGATGGCCATGTGTTGGTTAGAATGAGACCAGTTGAGGGTCCGCAACCAATCTGTCTGCGTGCTAGGCACACTGAACCTACACCTGGAGTTATGGTCTGAGGTGCAATTTCGTATGATGTCAATCAATTTATTCGACCTGCTGTGCTGCCATTCATGAACTGGATTCCAGGGGATGTTTTCCAACAGAATAACGCTCGCCCATATACCGCTGTTGTAGCCCAACAGGCTCTACAGAGTGTCGTCATTTTGCCTTGACCTGCTCGATCACCATATCTTTCTCCAATCGAGCACATATGGAACATCATCGGACGACAACTACAGCGTTATCCACAAACAGCACTAACCACCCCTCTGTTGACCGACCAAGTGCAATAAGCATAGAACTATATCTCACAAACTGACATCAGGCACCTTTACAACACAATGAATGCATGTCTGCATGCTTGTTTGCAACATTCTGGCGGTTACATCCGTTGTTAATCCAGCATTTCACAATAGCGATGACTTAACCTCGCGCTTACATTAACCTGTGAGCTTTCAATGTTAATCACTTAAATATGTTACTTAGACGAATGTCTTCTCAGAATTTCATTACGCTACATTAATTATTTTTTGGTGTTGCAACTTTTTTTCGTCAGTGAATTTTGCCGCTCAAATAGCGAAACTCATTTACTACTTTTATTACCTAATTTTCTAATCTGATTCCCTCCGCATCGCCTCTTTTAATTCTACATTAGATTGTTCATATTGTACTATTGTCAGCTGATCTTCCAAGACGCGACACCTTCTACATCTACATCTACATGGTTACTCTGCAATTCACATTTAAGTGCTTGGCAGAGGGTTCATCGAACCACAATCGTACAATCTCCTTACCATTCCACTACCGAACAGCGCGCGGGAAAAACGAACACCTAAACCTTTCTGTTCGAGCTCTGATTCCTCTTATTTTATTTTGATGATCATTCCTACCTATGTAGGTTGGGCTCAACAAAATATTTTCGCATTCGGAAGAGAAAGTTGGTGACTGAAATTTCGTAGATAGATCTCGCCGCGACGAAAAACGTCTTTGCTTTAATGACTTCCACCCCAATTCGCGTATCATATCTGCCATACTCTCTCCCCTATTACGTGATAATACAAAACGAGCTGCCCTTTTTTGCACCCTTTCGATGTCCTCCGTCAATCCCACCTGGTAAGGATCCCACACCGCGTAGCAATATTCCAACAGAGGACGGACGAGTGTAGTGTAAGCTGTCTCTTTAGTGAACTTGTTGCATCTTCTAAGTATCCTGCCAATGAAACGCAACCTTTGGCTCGCCTTCCCCACAATATTATCTATGTGGTCTTTCCAACTGAAGTTGTTCGTAATTTTAACACCCAGGTACTTAGTTGAACTGACAGTCTTGAGAATTGTACTGTTTATCGAGTAATCGAATTCCAACGGATTTCTTTTGGCACTCATGTGGATCACCTTACACTTTTCGTTATTTAGCGTCAACTGCCACCTGCCACACCATACGGCAATCTTTTCTAAATCGCTTTGCAACTGATAATGGTCTTCAGATGACCTTACTAGACGATAAATTACAGGATCATCTGCGAAAAACATAAGAGAACTGCTCAGATAGTCACCCAGGTCATGTATATAGATCAGGAACAGCAGAGGTCCCAGGACGCTTCCCTGGGGAACACCTGATATCATTTCAGTTTTAGTCGATGATTTGCCGTCTATTACTACGAACTGCGACCTTCCTGACAGGAAATCACGAATCCAGTCGCACAACTGAGACGATACCCCATAGGCCCGCAGCTTGATTAGAAGTCGCTTGTGAGGAACGGTGTGAAAAGTTTTCCAGAAATCTAGAAATACGGAATCAACTTTAGATCCCCTGTCGATAGCGGCCATTACTTCGTGCGAATAAAGAGCTAGGCTGCGTTGCACAAGAACGATGTTTTCTGAAACCATGCTGATTACGTATCAATAGATTGTTCCCTTCGAGGTGATTCATAATGTTTGAGTAAAGTATATGCTCCAAAACCCTACTGCAAACCGGCGTCAATGATATAGGTCTGTAGTTCGATGGATTACTCCTACTACCCTTCTTAAACACTGGTGCGACCTGCCACAGTGCCATGGGCGGAGTAGAGACTTGTTAATACTCCGCAGTAGTCACAGGCTACTGGGCGAAGTGCAGGTTTGGGGAGCGGAACCTCGGAATGCGTGGGCGTCGTTGCTGGCAGGTCGTGCGGCTGCTGGCTGGTCTAACGGGCGGGGCCGGCCGGAGACGACGAGGCGGCGCCAGTAACGGGCCACGGCTCCGCGAAACGGGAAACGGGAAGCGGCCGCGCCGGCCTCAGCTGTGTGGTGGCCGCGTCGAGACCGCTGGCACGAGCGGCAAGGAGCGGACCTGTATCGCTGTAATGGATGAGAGGGGCGTGGTGGCACATCTCGATTCATAGTTCCCTTTTGCCTCTTCCTGAGCGAGGTGGCGGAATGGGCAGGACTCAAGACTCTTCAGGTCTATATCGGTAACATCCTAGTGTTGCAGGATTGTGTAATATTTTTTGTGCTAACACATTAGGGTTATCTGTGAGAGCGATAATCAATAGGCAGTCCGCAGACAGAGATCTGCAGAAACTCAGGTCACTCTGTTCCATCGAGAGGCCCAAAGCGCCGTGGGCAGCGACGCCCACGTTGACGTTGTGTTCCCTGACTTGTTGCTTATTGACCAAAATACGAACTTGCTGAGTGTCGGACCAGTACTTCCTGGCAGCTAGAAGTCAACAAGCCGGTCCAAGATCGACATATGTGATTTCAGGGGAACGACAAAGGACTGTTACCCTGAGGAGACAAAAGTCGTAGGATACCTTCTTATTCGTGTCGGACCTCCTTTTGCCCGGCGTGGTACAGTACCTCGGCGTGCCATGGACTCCACAAGTCATTGGAGGCCCCCTTCAGAAATATTTAGCCATGCCACCTCTGTAGCCATCCATAACTGCGAAAGTGTTGCTGCTGACGGATTTTGTGGACGAACTAACCTCTCGATTATGTCCCACAAACGTTAAAAATGGTTCAAATGGCTCTAAGTACTATGAGACTTAACTTCTGAGGTCATCAGTCCCCTAGAACCTAGAACTACTTAAACCTAACTAACCTAAGGACATCACACACATCCATGTCCGAGGCAGGATTCGAACCTACGACTGTAGCAGCAGCGCGGTTCCGGACTGAAGCGCCTAGAACCGCTCGGCCACAGCGGCCGGCCCATAAACGTTCGATGGGATTTATGTTGGGCAACCTGGGTGGCCAAGTAATTTCCTCGAATCGTCCAGAATGTTCTTCAAACAGTTTGCAAACAATTGTGGCCCAGTGAGAGGGCGCGTTGTCATCCATGAAAATTCCATCGTTGTTTGGGATGGCTGTAGATGGTCTGCAAGTAGCCGAACACAACCATTTCCAGTCAATTATCGATTCAGTTGGACCAGAGGGTCGAGTCCACTCTATGTAAACTTAGCCCACATCATCAGCTTGCATAGTGCCTTGTTGACAAGTTGGGCCCTACTATCTGCTCTTACCAAGTGATTCGGGACTCATCTGACAAGGCCACTGTTTTTCAGTCGTCTCGGGTCCAACCAATATCGTCACGAGCCCAGGACCGGCCGCTGTGATCCAGCGGTTCTAGGCGCTTCAATCCGGAACCACGCGGCTGATATGGTCGCAGTGTGGAGTCCTGCCTCGGGCATGGATGTGTGTGCTGTCCTTAGATTAGTTAGCTTTATGTAGTTCTAAGCCTAGGGGATTGATGACCTTAGGTATTAAGTCCCATAGTGCTTAGATTCATTTGAACCATTTTTGAACGAGCCCACGAAAGAAGCTGCAGGCGACGTCGGGCTGTTACCCTGGGTACTCACGTCGATCTTTTGCTACTATAGCCCATCAACGCCAAATTTCGCCGCCCTTTCGTAACGGATACGTTCGTCGTACGTCGCACATTGATTCTGCAGTATTTCACACATTGTTGTTTGCCTGTTAGCGCTGACAACTCTATGGAAAGGCCGCTGCCCTCGATTGTTAAGTGAAGGCCTTCGCCCACAGCGTTGGCCATGGAAAGAGGTAATGCCCGACATTTGGTATTCTCGGCACAATCTTGACACTGTGGATCTCAGAATATTGAATTCCCTAACGATTCCGAAACGGAGTGTTCCATGCGTGTAGCTCCAACTACCATTCCGCATCCAGAGTCTATAAATTCCCGTCGTGCGGCCCTAGCAACGTCGGACACCTTTTCACATGAATCACATCTACATATACATCTACATCTACATGTATACTCCGCAAGCCACACAACGGTGTGTGGCGGAGGGCACTTTACGTGCCACTGTCATTACCTCCCTTTCCCGTTCCAGTCGCGTATGGTTCGCGGGAAGAACGACTGTCTGAAAGCCTCCGTGCGCGCTCTGATCTCTCTAATTTTACATTCGTGATCTCCTCGGGAGGTATAAGTAGGGGGAAGCAATATATTCGATACCTCATCCAGAAACGCACTCTCTCGAAAAATGGCGAGCAAGCTACACCGCGATGCAGAGCGCCTCTCTTGCAGAGTCTGCCACTTGAGTTTATTAAACATCTCTGTAACACTATCACGGTTACCAAATAACCCTGTGACGAAACGCGCCGCTCCTCTTTGGATCCTCTCTATCTCCTCCGTCAGACCGATCTGGTACGGATCCCACACTGATGAGCAATACTCAAGTATAGGTCGAACGAGTGTTTTGCAAGCCACCTCCTTTGTTGATGGGCTACATCTTCTAAGCACTCTCCCAATGAATCTCAACCTGGTACCCGCCTTACCAACAATTAATTTTATATGATCATTCCACTTCAAATCGTTCCGCACGCATACTCCCAGATATTTTACAGAAGTAACTGCTACCAGTGTTTGTTCCGCTATCATATAATCATACAATAAAGGATCCTTCTTTCTATGTATTCGCAATACATTACATTTGTCTATGTTAAGGGTCAGTTGCCACTCCCTGCACCAAGTGCCTATCCGCTGCAGATCTTCCTGCATTTCGCTACAATTTTCTAATGCTGCAACTTCTCTGTATACTACAGCATCATCCGCGAAAAGCCGCATGGAACTTCCGACACTATCTACTAGGTCATTTATATATATTGTGAAAAGCAATAGTCCCATAACACTCCCCTGTGGCACGCCAGAGGTTACTTTAACGTCTGTAGACGTCTCTCCATTGATAACAACATGCTGTGTTCTGTTTGCTAAAAACTCTTCAATCCAGCCACACAGCTGGTCTGATATTCCGTAGGCTCTTACTTTGTTTATCAGGCGACAGTGCGGAACTGTATCGAACGCCTTCCGGAAGTCACGAAAAATAGCATCTACCTGGGAGCCTGTATCTGATATTTTCTGGGTCTCATGAACAAATAAAGCGAGTTGGGTCTCACACGATCGCTGTTTCCGGAATCCATGTTGATTCCTACATAGTAGATTCTGGGTTTCCAAAAACGACATGATACTCGAGCAAAAAACATGTTCTAAAATTCTACAACAGATCGACGTCAGAGATATAGGTCTATAGTTTCGCGCATCTGCTCGACGACCCTTCTTGAAGACTGGGACTATCTGTGCTCTTTTCCAATCATTTGGAACCCTCCGTTCCTCTAGAGACTTGCGGTACACGGCTGTTAGAAGGGGGGCAAGTTCTTTCGCGTACTCTGTGTAGAATCGAATTGGTATCCCGTCAGGTCCAGTGGACTTTTCTCTATTGAGTGATTCCAGTTGCTTTTCTATTTCTTGGACACTTATTTCGATGTCAGCCATTTTTTCGTTTGTGCGAGGATTTAGAGAAGGAACTGCAGTGCGGTCTTCCTCTGTGAAACAGCTTTGGAAAAAGGTGTTTAGTATTTCAGCTTTACGCGTGTCATCCTCTGTTTCAATGCCATCATCATCCCGTAGTGTCTGGATATGCTGTTTCGAGCCACTTACTGATTTAACGTAAGACCAGAACTTCCTAGGATTTTCTGTCAAGTCGGTACATAGAATTTTACTTTCGAATTCACTGAACGCTTCACGCATAGCCCTCCTTACGCTAACTTTGACATCGTTTAGCTTCTGTTTGTCTGAGAGGTTTTGGCTGCGTTTAAACTTGGAGTGGAGCTCTCTTTGCTTTCGCAGTAGTTTCCTAACTTTGTTGTTGTACCACTGTGGGTTTTTCCCGTCCCTCACAGTTTTACTCGGCACGTACCTGTCTAAAACGCATTTTGCGATTGCCTTGAACTTTTTCCATAAACACTCAACATTGTCAGTGTCGGAACAGAAATTTTCGTTTTGATCTGTTAGGTAGTCTGAAATCTGCCTTCTATTACTCTTGCTAAACAGATAAACCTTCCTCCCTTTTTTTATATTCCTATTAACTTCCATATTCAGGGATGCTGCAACGGCCTTATGATCATTGATTCCCTGTTCTGTACATACGGAGTCGAAAAGTTCGGGTCTGTTTGTTATCAGTAGGTCCAAGATGTTATCTCCACGAGTCGGTTCTCTGTTTAATTGCTCGAGGTAATTTTCGGATAGTGCACGCAGTATAATGTCACTCGATGCTCTGTCCCTACCACCCGTCCTAAACATCTGAGTGTCCCAGTCTATATCTGGTAAATTGAAATCTCCACCTAAGACTATAACATGCTGAGAAAATTTATGTGAAATGTATTCCAAATTTTCTCTCAGTTGTTCTGCCACTAATGCTGCTGAGTCGGGAGGTCGGTAAAAGGAGCCAATTATTAACCTAGTTCGGTTGTTGAGTGTAACCTCCACCCATAATAATTCACAGGAACTATCCACTTCTACTTCACTACAGGATAAACTACTACTAACAGCGACGAACACTCCACCACCGGTTGCATGCAATCTATCCTTTCTAAACACCGTCTGTACCTTTGTAAAAATTTCAGCAGAATTTATCTCTGGCTTAAGCCAGCTTTCTGTGCCTATAACGATTTCAGCTTCGGTGCTTTCTATCAGCGCTTGAAGTTCTGGTACTTTACCAACGCAGCTTCGACAGTTGACAATTACAATACCGATTGCTGCTTGGTCCCCGCATGTCCTGACTTTGCCCCGCACCCGTTGAGGCTGTTGCCCTTTCTGTACTTGCCCAAGGCCATCTAACCTAAAAAACCGCCCAGCCCACGCCACACAACCCCTGCTACCCGTGTAGCCGCTTGTTGCGTGTAGTGGACTCCTTACCTATCCAGCGGAACCCGAAACCCCACCACCCTATGGCGCAAGTCGAGGAATCTGCAGCCCACACGGTCGCAGAAACGTCTCAGCCTCTGATTCAGACCCTCCACTCGGCTCTGTACCAAAGGTCCGCAGTCAGTCCTGTCGACGATGCTGCAGATGGTGAGCTCTGCTTTCATCCCGCTAGCGAGACTGGCGGTCTTCACCAAATCAGATAGCCGCCGGAAGCCAGAGAGGATTTCCTCCGATCCATAGCGACACACATCATTGGTGCCGACATGAGCGACCACCTGCAGATGGGTGCACCCTGTACCCTTCATTGCATCCGGAAGGACACTTTCCACATCTGGAATGACTCCCCCCGGTATGCACACGGAGTGCACATTGGTTTTCTTCCCCTCTCTTGCTGCCATTTCCCTAAGGGGCCCCATTACGCGCCTGAAGTTGGAGCTCCCAACTACCAGTAAGCCCACCCTCTGCGACTGCCCGGATCTTGCACACTGAGGGGCAACCTCTGGAACAGGACAAGCAGCCATGTCAGGCCGAAGATCAGTATCAGCCTGAGACAGAGCCTGAAACCGGTTCATCAGACAAACTGGAGAGGCTTTCCGTTCAGCCCTCCGGAATGTCTTTCGCCCCCTGCCACACCTTGAGACGACCTCCCACTCTACCACAGGTGAGGGATCAGCCTCAATGCGGGCAGTATCCCGGGCAACCACAGTCGTAGTCCGATCAGGGGATGCGTGGGACGAGCTGGCCGTCCCCGACAAACCCCCATCCGGACCCCCACAGTGATGCCCATTGGCAACAGCCTCAAGCTGTGTGACCGAAGCCAACACTGCCTGATGCTGGGAGCGAAGGGATGCCAGCTCAGCCTGCATCCGAACACAGCAGTTGCAGTCCCTATCCATGCTAAAAACTGTTTTGCAAAGAACGTCTGAACTAATCTACAGAGAGCGCAAACAAATCAACAAAATTTAAACGGTTATTAAAATACAAGATTGCCTAGTAAATGCAGTAATGCTGCTACTTGCGCACTGCTGACACTGCTCGGCGGCGGAAGGAGACTACGCGAATTTACACTATTCAGGTACTAAAACGCGATGCTACACTCTCAAATACTATAATACGCCCGAAATTTATGAATTAAACAATGCAAGTACCAAAAACACGCAAAGAAATTAAGACTTAAACTATGTAACAAATGAGTGAGCTAGGAGTATACGACTTGCTGCTCAGCTGCTTATCCAACGGCGGCAGGGAGCACACACCTGAGTATAAATGACAGCTCCGCCAATGCACTGCCCCTTTATACCTCGTGTACGCGATACTACCGCCATCTGTGTATGTGCGTATCACTACCGCATGTCTTTTGTCACCTCAGAGCATAGCGCCGTGACTGTTTACTGTATTCATAAATCAGTGACTCTGTGGGCATGTGCCAAACTATGAAGTTCTGGGGTTCGACTCCTGGTCAGTCCTATTGCTTTTATCAGTCATTTATGACTTTTTTCAGCTCTGGAACTGTGTATTAATGTGAAAAGTGCTGAATTGCATCGTGATTTGGAGTCCACGTTACACTGTAGGTTCCTCTACAAATTTACGTATGATTTGACGATCAACATTTTAAATCGTTTGCCGAATGTGAATTTCATGACATCAGCTTCACCACGAACAGATGTATTACCAATAGTGACATATGAAAATTTCTGCTGGACAGTGTCTGTAACCCACATGTCCTGCTTATCGCGAGTGATAGCCTTAACCACTTAGTTTATCCGTGCACTCTTTCCGGCACGATCCAAACTTTGATATGTCACCGCCCACTTCCTTATATCGTAGTCTTACGTTCGTCTCCCTTTAAGCTCGCAACATTGCTTAATTCCCAGACAGGGAGAATGGCACTACGACAAGGAAACTCTGCTACGGCGGTAATGGTTACCTGGTAGTACTAGGTCTCGCTCCTTGTCATGGAAGTCAGTCAGTCAGTCACAGTCACTCATGTTACTTTCCGAATGTCAGGTGGCACGGATAAGTGATCCCCAGTTCCTTGAGTATTAATCTCAAGGCAATCAACGATTTTGGGCCTACATCTCTCCTGGGCTCGTGACCACGTCGGTTGAACCCTAGACCACTGGAAAACCGTGGCCTGGTGAGATGAGCCCCAATTTCGGTTGGTTAGAGCTGATGATAGGAATCAAATGTGGCGCAGACCCCACGAAGCCATGGACCCAAGTTGTTAACAAGGCACTGTGCAAGCTGGTGGGGGCTACATAATGGCGTGGGCTGTGTTTACATGGAATGCACTGCGTCCTGTGATCCAACTGAAATAATCATTGACTGGCAGTGGTTATGTTCGGCTACTTGGAGAACATTTGTAGCCATCCATGGACTTCATGTTCCCAAACAACGATGTCATCTCACTGCGCAACTGGTTTGAAGCATGTTCTGGAGAAGTCAATCGAATGATTGAGCCACCCAGATCGCCCGACTTGAATCCCATCGAACGTTTATGGGATATAATCGAGAGGTCAGTTCATGCACAACATCCTGCACCGGCAACAATTTCGCATTTATGGACGGCTATAGAGGCAGCATGGCTCAATATTTCTGCAGGGGACTTGCAACGACTTGTTGAGTCCACAGCATTTGAAACTGCTGCACTACGCCAGGAAAAAGGAAGTCCGACACGATATCAGGAGGTGTCCCATAACATTTGTCACCTCAGTGTAAGTGGTCCCATAATGCCAAGTTCTTTGTATTTTTTATTCGATTTTGTAATCACTGATATCAAAACACATACCATCTCAACCCGTGAAGTTCCGTTCTCTTTGTTCCTCCACGTCTAGTTGCTTCAATTTTTTTGTCAACAACTGTAGCATAGTAAGTGATGGTCGCCCCATGATCCCAGAAATAATAGTCCTTCGGCGTTGTATCTAGCGATCGAGGTGGTCATACTACCAACGAATCATTTCCCAAACTGTTTATCAAGTAGTCCCTGACGTAGCGTGTGAAACGTGCTTCGACGCGTCGTCTGGAAACCACGCATATATACGAATTAATAGGAAGCACGGGATGGCATTGAAGTAACGATATATTTATATAGCAACTTGAGGAGCACGGAAGGAAGGTTGGAGTTTATCGTCCCCTCTATATCAGACCATTAGCTTTGATTACACGGGAACGTGTCACGAAACGGGTCATAAACTTGTTCAAGGAAAGCTTCCGAGATCCATCTGAAGTGGGTACAGGAAACCTAAATACGGATAACCCCTCTTAAAAATGCGAATTTTTTGTTTTAACTTACCTCGATACTTAACTGTTCGATTACAAATGGTTCAAATGGCTCTAAGCACTATGAGACTTAACATCTGAGGTCATCTGCCCCCTAGACTTAGAACTACTTAAACCTAACTAACCTAAGGACATCACACACATCCATGCCCGAGGCAGGATTCGAACCTGCGACCGTAGCAGCCGCGTGGTTCCGGACTGAAGCACCTAGCGCCGCTGGACCACAGCGGCCGGCTGTTCGATTACATTTTAGGCATTGCACCCACCTGCTTCTGTGGGCGTGTCACACTTGGAAAACTACAATAATATCCAAAACAATGCCTCTTGCAGTTCTTTTATTGTTACTGATCGATTTTCAGTCGTCAAGGAGGTCATTAGAACAGGAACTGTAGCTCGTTTGGAAATGAAATGGCTCAAGTAAAGTGATGCATGGAAATTATAAATAGCAAGTCCAGATGGAATTTGTTCGTGGATCATCCGAAACGAGAGTTGATGAGTCTTAAGCGCCTAACTTCGCCGCGTAAAAGCAGCTGCGTTCCCTAAGAAAAGTTCATATGGAAGAATGTCACCAATTAAATTTTCGGTTGCTATAGCGAAGATAACTGACAAGAAACCATAGCGCGAGTCCGAACTCCATCCGTGAGAATATCATTTTCTTTCTGCGACTGTGGAGACCGTGTAGCCTTACATTTTTGTTGAACTTGCCGCTTTGCAAGTTTTTACATGGTTAGTGACGCTGAACGATGCAGAGAAACTGGGTAACAGCCACCTGCTGGCACACTTGGGAGAACGCAAGCCTTTCACTCAGGCCCACCTGTTGTTGATGTGTGGTGCGGTGGACCGCTGGTGCCGTCGAAATCGCCGTGCACCAACCCCCCCTCCCCCCCTCCCTCCCACAGATAAATATTTTACGTGACAATTATTAACGCTGATGAACTTTAGCTCAGTCTCTTGAGTTGAATATTAATTTTTTTTCCATTGTTTTCTCATAGTCCGTATGTGACGTCTGCTGCCATAAAGTATATTCTCTAGGTTTATTTATATTTCTTGCTTTCGGTAATGTAGCAGGTTTCATTAATTTGCTGTAGTACTGCGCGCAAGAATTTTTGTTCGGTGGCTGTAGCTACCTTTCCCATGCCCTGTAGCCCATACCCAGTGTCGCAGTGGGCACTTGAAACGATTTCTTCAGTAGCGCTGGCGCACCCCGTTGTAAGTAAAGCATGGAAATGTATCAGAAATTGGGCACTAGAAATATTTTTGCCAACATTAAGTTTCTAATGGGGACGTCCTTGAAACGGACATTTGAGACAGTCTCTGAATGCTATACCTAAAATTTAACAACTTTTGTGTAACAATATGATCTGTGTGACTCTTCAGGCTTCCCCGGCGGATATGTTGTAAATAGTCTTCACGGGTGTGCCGCCGGATGACGTTGTGCAAATCCCACAATATTTCTTCGGAGCAACTGTCCGACATCGTCAGGTGGTTGAACCTCGCTGGTGGCTAGGTACGATTGACAAGATCCGCATGTCGACGCCGCTGTATGCGGATCTTGTCAATCGTACCTAGCCACCAGCGAGGTTCAACCACCTGACGATGTCGGACAGTTGCTCCGAAGAAATATTGTGGGATATGCACAACGTCATCCGGCGGCACACCCGTGAAGACTATTTACAATTTGATCTGTAATTGAGGAACAACAGAAAAATTGTATTGGATTCGAAGACGGCCAAGTGGAGTCGAATGAGTAAAACATACTAGCTATAGAGACTGGCGTACTGAATTTAGTCAATCTGTGTTATGTTTTCAATGATTCCATTTCTCTGTAGCGGTAACTTTTGTTTAGTTTTCTGTTAGTAATGAACTGTAGTTATAAATTTTGTAATTTGTGTAGTACAAGGTAACCTGACAATGCTTCGCAATTGCTAAATACGTATGGGAATCGGATATACTCGTACGTCCAACCTCCTTCTGGCTCTTCTCCCTGCCCATTTTCTGTTTCCCCCTTTCTTTGTCCATCTCCTCTTCATTCTCCCCTCTCTCCCTCCCCATCTCCTCGTCCCTCCTCTCTCCCTCCCCATTTCTGCTACAGTCGCAGGTTCGAATCCTGCCTCGGGCATGGATGTGTGTGATGTCCTTAGGTTAGTTAGGTTTAAGTAGTTCTACGTCTAGGGGACTGATGACCTCAGATGTTAAGTCCCATAGTGCTTAGAGCCATTTGAACCATTTGAACCTCCCCATTTCCTCCTCCCTCCCTGTCTATCTCTTCCTTTCCCCTTTCTGTGCCCATTTATCTCTACCACCCGCCCATGTACACGCCTCTTCCACCCACTCTGAACTTGAGTATTGTTTACCGTTACTGCAAATGAAACCTTGACTGGAAACTGAAGTCGTTTAAAGTGAATGGTTAAATCGCTTGGTATAAGAGAGAGACTTCTCCAGGTGCTGGATCTGTGAGGATAGTAGCTTCAGTAATAGTATTTCACATAGTTTTCATCTACTGACGGGTAGGATTATTAAGTTCGGACGATTCAGATTCCCTAGTAGTATTTTAATCACAGGCCCATAAGGCATGCATACAATTTTGCTGTTAAAAACAACAACATACACTCCTGGAAATGGAAAAAAGAACACATTGACACCGGTGTGTCAGACCCACCATACTTGCTCCAGACACTGCGAGAGGGCTGTACAAGCAATGATTACACGCACGGTACAGCGGACACACCAGGAACCGCGGTGTTGGCCGTCGAATGGCGCTAGCTGCGCAGCATTTGTGCACCGCCGCCGTCAGTGTCAGCCAGTTTGCCGTGGCATACGGAGCTCCATCGCAGTCTTTAACACTGGTAGCATGCCGCGACAGCGTGGACGTGAACCGTATGTGCAGTTGACGGACTTTGAGCGAGGGCGTATAGTGGGTATGCGGGAGGCCGGGTGGACGTACCGCCGAATTGCTCAACACGTGGGGCGTGAGGTCTCCACAGTACATCGATGTTGTCGCCAGTGGTCGGCGGAATGTGCACGTGCCCGTCGACCTGGGACCGGACCGCAGCGACGCACGGATGCACGCCAAGACCGTAGGATCCTACGCAGTGCCGTAGGGGACCGCACCGCCACTTCCCAGCAAATTAGGGACACTGTTGCTCCTGGGGTATCGGCGACGACCATTCGCAACTGTCTCCATGAAGCTGGGCTACGGTCCCGCACACCGTTAGGCCGTCTTCCGCTCACGCCCCAACATCGTGCAGCCCGCCTCCAGTGGTGTCGCGACAGGCGTGAATGGAGGGACGAATGGAGACGTGTCGTCTTCAGCGATGAGAGTCGCTTCTGCCTTGGTGCCAATGATGGTCGTATGCGTGTTTGGCGCCGTGCAGGTGAGCGCCACAATCAGGACTGCATACGACCGAGGCACACAGGGCCAACACCCAGCATCATGGTGTGGGGAGCGATCTCCTACACTGGCCGTACACCACTGGTGATCGTCGAGGGGACACTGAATAGTGCACGGTACATCCAAACCGCCATCGAACCCATCGTTCTACCATTCCTAGACCGGCAAGGGAACTTGCTGTTCCAACAGGACAATGCACGTCCGCATGTATCCCGTGCCACCCAACGTGCTCTAGAAGGTGTAAGTCAACTACCCTGGCCAGCAAGATCTCCGGATCTGTCCCCCATTGAGCATGTTTGGGACTGGATGAAGCGTCGTCTCACGCGGTCTGCACGTCCAGCACGAACGCTGGTCCAACTGAGGCGCCAGGTGGAAATGGCATGGCAAGCCGTTCCACAGGACTACATCCAGCATCTCTACGATCGTCTCCATGGGAGAATAGCAGCCTGCATTGCTGCGAAAGGTGGATATACACTGTACTAGTGCCGACATTGTGCATGCTCTGTTGCCTGTGTCTATGTGCCTGTGGTTCTGTCAGTGTGATCATGTGATGTATCTGACCCCAGGAATGTGTCAATAAAGTTTCCCCTTCCTGGGACAATGAATTCACAGTGTTCTTATTTCAATTTCCAGGAGTGTATTATTGTATATAAGAAGAAAGAATATATATATATATATATATATATATATATATATATATATATATGTGAGAAACAATTTGTCTGATGGTTTAAATGACTTGCTGTTATAGTTAAAACTGACTGCCAGAAAGAAAAACAAATCGCACAGTTGCACAGCACAGCATTTTCTTTATCGCAGTCGATTTTAACGGAAGACCTCTACTTTCTTGTTTATCCGTCAGAATGTTGAACGGAGTATGGTGTAAATCGGCTGAAAATTTTGGGACACTTTCGCTAACAACGTTTCCCATTTATATGTTACATATGAATATATATTATATTTATTAAAAACACATGGCACGTATCTGTCCAAATTGTTATTGTAGCTCCTGAAAAGATTTGGAGTAAAACGTTTCAAGATTTTTGGTAACAACCTTAAACAACTTGTTGTGTTTGTATAGCAATATAGATTCTGCAGTGTAACTTAAGAGTTCAAAATTTTTGAGCCACTGTGCACAGTCCTTCTCAGAAAGCCAAGTTTATGCAGGCAGGCTACACATTCTGTCGGGATTAAGTAAGGGAGAAGTAGTCAGAAAGGTGTTACATTGAGAGTGATACTGATTCCCCGTATTACTCCGTGATGTATGGCTCCGTGATGTGTGTCGCAGTGACATGCATTCACAACCGTAATTTCCATTCAAGGATTGGACTAAGCGGCTTGTACCGTTGTCCATCGTTTTTTGATCTTCCTGGGTCTGTCCTATCGATCGGCTGATATATTTCCCAGCTTTCAAAAAGAGCCGCCTCGGTGATATAGCGTCGAGAAGGTTGCACCAACGCTTCGTGTACTCATTTCCTTCATACATTCCACTGTATATGTTTAATTCTGTCGGTATGTCTTTTATCCTAACTTCGCTACCTCCAAGACATTTCACTCCTGAAGCTCTTTTTTCCTGTCTAAGTTGTTTCACTACCGTACTACGGAGTTAGGTCGACCATTGTTTTGTAGAAATTTATCTTGGTTTCGACTCTCTTTCTCTTCAGAGATATTTATATTGTTTTATGTATTTGATAGGATTTTTTCGCGGGTGTCGCCACTGACTCCTAAACTGCATTTAACATTTTTGGCGCTTGAGACTTGTTCGGGGGGTGGGGATACCTTCGAGCATCGTTTTGCAACGTACTTCGGTTGTAACCTGCAGGACAATTAACTTTTCTCTTGAGGCAATACTAACACATATTATCTACACATTAGGCATAATTTGAATATTTCTTTTTGTATTTTAAATTCTGTGTTGTGATAAAGAACTCTTAACTAAAAGAAACTGCTAATGAAAGGCGTGTGATTGTCCTGGACTTGCCTCGTTCATTAGACGAGGGTTTCCCAAACTGTGTTCCACGGAGCACTGGTGTTCCGCAGTAAGTGCATAAGTGCTCCACGAAAAACGGATAATACTGCAGCGTTTCTCTCGATATTTTGAAGGTACTAGTTATTTTTTATCATTTTATTATGATTTATCTGTTATTAGTTACGATTTAAAATTGGAGTAATCACTGAATAAAACCAGTTTTAAAATTTTGTTAACCTTCAAAATAAAAAAGATGTAACATCAAAGTACCAGGATTCTCAAAGTGTTACGTCAGAGGAAAAGTAATGTGCAAAAGGTGGTGGGTAGGAATTATTGACTCATATCTGTATACCTCTTTCCTTTTTGTAGTAAAAAAAAATCACTTACAAATGTTCAGAACATAACCATATATACAAAATATGAATGTAAAATGACTCGTTGCACATCATTACGATATAGCATGGAACCATCGAACATGTAACTAACTAACTAACCTTGCACTATACATAGTAAAAAAGTCATTTTTTGACCTTAGGCATAGGTGCAATTCTATTAATTTGAAACGACAGTAATTTGAAATATTATTTTCATTAGCTATTCCAAAAAGATCTCATTACCAAGTACTATATTCTGAATCCATGTGCACTTAAGTTGAAGAGACGTCACAATATAGAGTATTACGAAGTGGTGAAATATCGGTCAAGTTTTCTTTTTTGAGCCTCACAAATAATGTATTTTTGAACAGGTTCAAAAATGGTTCAAATGGCTCTGAGCACTATGGGACTTAACTGCTGTGGTCATCAGTCCCCTAGAACTTAGAACTACTTAAACCTAACTAACCTAAGGACATCACACACATCCATGCCCGAGGCGCGGTTCCAGACTGTAGCGCCTAGAACCGCTCGGTCACTCCGGCCGGCTTTTGAACAGGAAGTTAGAGTAATCGACATGTAGCTATGTGTCTCACTTATGTTGGAAAATAGAATGTATTTATCTACTGATGGATAAAACTGCCCGAAACGTTAAGCGTAAATAAAACGGTTTGTCATAAGAATTTTCGGCAAGAAATTATTTAAACATTCGTTAACACCACATAAGGTCTCGGATTCTATGAGTAAGGACGCCGAAAGGAACTTCTTTATTGGTCTTTGTTTCTTCTAAATCATTTTTGTATTAACTTCGTGAGCTATGACGCTATTTATTATCGCTTTGCGATTTATTTAGTCTTTAATCCATATCTTTCGATTCCAAACTTTATAGCCTCTTGCTAACGTTTAATTAATAGTTCACGTAACAAGCAGCGACTGGAGCACGCGGTGGCTGTTGCACACTGAAACTTGTATGCATTGCAGCTTTTGTCTCGGATGCAGTATCGATTTTGCAGCAGTATGGAGATCGTGATGACATTGTACTCCTCTCTCATTATCGAACATATTTTACTGTTTCACTTGACAATAATCTCACGAAGTCGTGACTTCCGCTGCCAAGGACAGGCATTGCGTTTCTGCTTCGTGAGACATGTGCCAGCAGTCGTACATGCTCATGACGTTGTTCCTATTTATAGTAATTAAGTAAAGAGACGAGCTTAAAAGATACCGTACTCTTTAACAAAAAAATAACAGAATTCTATGAAACTAATGCATCGAAACTAAATGGACATCTTATCTGGTACGTGTCCGCCTCCGTAGCGCAGCGGTAGCGTTACCGCGTACCACGCAAGGGGGCCCGGGTTCGAGTCCCTGCAGGGGACTGGGTGTTTTGTGTTTGTCCTTCATCATCATTTCATCATCATTGTCATGCAAGTCGCTGAAGTGGCGTCTACTAAAAAGACTTGCACTAAGGCGGCCGAACCCTGAAAGCGGATACCCCGGCCAGTAAATGCTATTCGATCATTTCATCTGGTACGTGTGTCACTGCATAGGCCAAACTGGAATTTTGTAACCGTGCATATTGTATCTATAAAACTGAATGCGCGATATAATGGCCCTGGCGGATAATTTCAAATCTATCTCTATGGAAAATCTCTGACGAGATTTCAGGAGGATTTATAGGCGCCGGCCGGAGTGGCCGAGCGGTTATAGGCGCTACAGTCTGGATCCGCGCGACCGCTACGGTCGCAGGTTCGAATCCTGCCTCGGGCATGGCTGTGGGTGATGTCCTTAGGTTAGTTAGGTTTAAGTAGTTCTAAGTTCTAGGGGACTGATGACCACTGCAGTTAAGTCCCATAGTGCTCAGAGCCATTTGAACCATTTATAGGCAAGCATGGCTCAAATGGCTCTAAGATCTATGGGACTTAACATCTGAGGTCATTAGTCCCCTAGAACTTAGAACTACTTAAACCTAACTAAACTAAGGACAGCACACACATCCATGCCCGAGGCAGGATTGGAACCTGCGACCGTAGCAGTCGCGCGGTTCCGGACTGAAGCGCCTAGAACTGCTCGGCCATCGCGGCCGGCAGGCATGCATGGTTTTCGGAAAAAGTCAATTCTGTTATCATTATTATTATTATAATCATTATTGCTATTAATAGTAATAGCAGTAGTACGACTTTATTTTCAAATCTGAAGAATGTTGTTTCATAAAATTTCAGGAAAAGTGATAGATGTCCATTAATTGATGATCTTCACTTAGCCCCAAGTGCAGTCGATAGACTGTTCTAGTTCTCAGTGCCCTTTGTGGTGAAGACTCACCATTTCAGTATCAGATCGATCATTCTTTTCCTTTGAGATAGCAGCATCCCTGTTGTATCCTACTAAAAACAGAGAGATCTTGTTAACTGAATACAAATTAAATTTTGTTAGATTTTGGGCTGTTTATCACGTTGTAGATAATACTTTTCCAGGCTATATTTTTGCAAAGGTCAAATTAAATTTATTATTATAAAGAATGCATTCTCTGACTCTCTGTGGAGAATACGCTGCGTTGATCTTAGTAACAAGTTAATCTGAGGTGACAGAAGTCATGGGATATTGACATACCAATATACAGATGACATCAGTATGGCGTACACAAGGTATAAAAGGACAATGCATTGGCGCAGCTATCATTTGTAATCAAGTGATTTGTGTGAAAAGCTGTCCGATGTGATTATGGCCGAACGACGGGAATTAACAGACTTTGAACGTGGATTGGTAGTTGGAGCTAAACGCATGGCACATTCCATTTCGGAAATAGTTAGGGAAGTCAATAGTTCCAGATCCACAGTGCCAAGAGTGCGCTGAGAATACCAGATTGCAGGCATTACCTCTCACCTAGGACAATCCGTTGGCCGACAGCCTTCACTTAACGACCGAGAATTGTCAGTGCTAACAGACAACCAACAAGAAATACCAGCAGAACTCAACGTTGGACGTGCGACGAATGTGTTCATTAGGACAGTACTGCGAAATTTGGCGTTAATGGTGGTATGGCTACAAACGACATACGCGAGTGCCTTTGCTAACAGCACGAAATCGCCTGCGGCGCCTCTCCTGGGCCGGCAAGAGTGGCCGAGCGGTTCTAGGCGCTATAGTCTGGGACCGCTCGACCGCTACGGTCGCAGGTTCGAATCCTACCTCGGGCATGGATGTGTGTGATGTCCTTAGGTTAGTTAGGTTTAAGTAGTTCTAAGTTCTAGGGGGCTTATTACCTCAGCAGTTGACTCCCATAGTGCTCAAAGCCATTTGAACCATTTTTGAGCCTCTCCTGGATTCGTGTTCATACCGTTGGATCCTAGACGACTGGAAAACCGTGGCCTGGTCAGTTGAGTCCCAATTTCAGTTGGTAAGAGCTGATAGTGGGGTTCGAGTGTGGCGCAGACGCCATGGACCCAAGTTGTCAACGAGGCACTTTGCAAGTTGGTGGTGGCCCCGATAATTAACGGGAAATGGTTATGTTCGGCTACTTGTAGACCATCTGCAGCCACTCATGGACGTCGTGATCCTAAACTACAATACATTTTTTGTGGATGACAGTGCGCCACGTCACCGGGCTACATGTATTCTGGACAGTCTGAACGAATGATTTGGCCACCCAGATCGCTTGAACATTTACAGGACGTAATCGAGAGGCCACTTCGTGCACAAAATCACAAAATACTGCATCGGAAACACTTTCGCAATTATGGACAGCTATAGAGGGAACGTGGCTCAATATTTCTGCAGGGGACTTCCAACATGTTGAGTCCATGCCACATCGAGTTGCTGCACTCTGCCGGGCAAAGGATGTCCGATAGGATAATCAGGAGTTATCCCACGAGTTCTACCACCACAGTGTATAACTAAGGTTCAAAAAATGGCTCTGAGCACTATGGGACTTAACATCTGAGGTCATCAGTACCATAGAACTTAGAACTACGGAAACCTAACTAACCTAAGGACATCACACACATCCATGCCCGAGGCAGGATTAGAACTTGCGGCCGTAGCAGTCTCGCGGTTCCGGACTGAAGCGCCTAGAACCGCGCGGCCGGCTATAACTAAGGACTGCATGGGAATGGGAATCTGGATCTCTGCCTTTCGAAGGCAGCCTGGTAACACTTTCGCCATCAGCCCAAGCCTCTCAGATGGACTCAAAAGTTTCAGTGTATAAAGGCCCTCCTAAATTACCTCCGAGGGGAAGTGTGGGGAGGGGAGGGGTAGGGGGGGCGGAGTTGACGTACCTGCAGCCTCAAGATTATTGCTAAAAATGGTCTCAGGCACTGCAGTCATGGACTGTGCGGCTGGTCCCGGCGGAGGTTCGAATCCTCCCTCGGGCATGGGTGTGTGTGTTTGTCCTTAGGATAATTTAGGTTAAGTAGTGTGTAAGCTCAGGGACTGATGACCTTAGCAGTTAAGTCACATAAGATAAAAAAAATTGCTAAAAATGAGTTGTCTTACTCTTTGCACTGTATACGTTGCGATAAGGAGTTTCTTGCCACACATAATGGAGGGAAAGCCTGTAAGAAGTTTAGAAGGAGCCCGTTATAAAGTGGAAGCTTTGAATTTGATCGGTAGGCGTTCTCTGGCAGTAGCGCACTGCCTGCCAGACAAGGACCCTTGTTCGAGTCATGGTGCAACACGTATGCAGTTAGTTTTATTATTGTTTTTTGCTTTTATTGCACTGTCGATTCATACACACTGCTCTCATTAGTCGGTTAATGACGTCTCCACAAAAAATCTCAGTAAACTGATGTACTACACAGCCGAGATTTCTTGCAGATATGATTGAACTTTATTTAATGCCAAGTTCCTAACCTGATCAGTTAATTCTAGTGTCTAATTTGAGTACTGGAAAAAAACTAGGCAACGCTTAGAAACAAAAGCATTATTGCAATATACAAAGAGGTTCGGAGGAAATAACTATAAGTGAATAAGGGACAGAACGTAGGAGTATGAAGGGAAAACGTAATATGGACGTAATATGCTGTTTTATTTCGTGTTCCCAAGACAGAGTGATTCCAAATTTTCATAAACAGTAAGTCAATAGGTGTTAGCAAATTGCCAGATCTCAATTTATAGTGTTTTGTTGCTAGTTTCACATATGAAGCGTTTTTTGAAGTGCCGCCGCCAACTCGATGCATTTTTACAGCTCATGTATATAGATGTTGAGCTGCTAATCAGAACTGGTGTCAAGACTTTAACGCTAATACCTGTTGCATATCTCCACAATCTTTTGAATATCGTATCTCACATTACTCCTGCAACATCATAGTCATAGATGATGTAGTATATTATGGCATTTCTTCAGCATTTAATTGTTGTTTACCTGCGACTGTCGACTGTGTGGGGAGAGGAATGTCTGGGGCGCCTTCCGACGCTACGTACGTGTTAAATCAGATAAAAAATTTTCTCAGATAGTCCACACGGAAAAAAGATAATGATGGCCTTGTGTGTTACGACGAACGTTTTATATCAGATTAGATTCAAAATTTCAGTATGGATGTCACTATTATGCAAATTCTGTGCAGTAGAGCGTTCCGTCGGAAATTGGTGAGCAACTATTTTAACTGTCTTAAACTTAGTCCTTACGATATTTAATCAAAATCGATTTGCTTTTTGTCAGTGGAATGAAAGTTTATTTACAGATGTGTTCTAGCGCTCAGTCTTTAAAGGAAAAGCAGCGTATCTCCTATGGAGCCACGCGGAAAACGACATACGCAAACGTTTTTTGCAGTACTACGAGTGTAAATTCAAATGGTTCCTATTGGGACTGTTGACGTTTTTAAAAATGTCGGTAATTCGATGTATCGATATTTAAAGATATTGCATTACAGACCATCACATATCAGTGTAAGGTATCGATATATCAAAGAAAGAAACACCGAAGTATCGGCCTATGAAAAGATCGGCTGCACATTGTAAATATGCTGCCAGTTTTAGAGTTGTATGTGTAAGTATTGATTTATTATTAGATATTATGTACATCAACAAGCTATTAGCTTGACAACTCCCTTAGAGCAGGAATTAAAAGAAAAACACTTAATTTGCAAATTTGTAAGTTAATAATGGACGTAGTGCAGATGAAAAACTTGTATTACGATACTTTTTTGGTGGACTGTTGTGTTGTTAATTAACAACTGGGTACATGTTGCATTTTTATGTAATATTTCATTCCAGTTAAACCTCACAGCTTATTTTCTCAATTTGTCAGTGACTACATGTCGAAATAAATCCTTTGCCACGCTGATGTAGGAAAATTGCTGATGAAGCTAAGGGCTGCAGTTTCTGTTGGCAGCGCGGATTACGGCAGTATTTCCCCTCATACGTCTCCACCCACCGTAAAGACCAATCTTATCATTTAGATTTTTTTTGTCATTTACAGCTACTGTTTTTGAAGAATGCCGATATGAAGAAATGGCACACTTGTTGCGTTAACTTTTCTTAACGCAGCTCGTGTTCCATTTCTTCACACTGGAAATCTTGTTACTTTGTTCGCACCATCATCCCCCAGTGCAATCGGACTTTGTCTTTTGTGCCACCAATACTTGCTTAACACGGGCAAAGAGAAAGGCTGAACGCGATGAAAGCTCAAAAAGTAGTAAGGCTCCTTCACAAAGTGAAAGTAAAGTTATATTCTACTACAGTTTCTAAAGAAAAATTTGAAATATTTCTGAAAGCTGCGAAAAAAATGCAATATAAAATAAAAATATCGGCACTCGGTGTTGCCCTTTCTATATCGACATATCGATATATCGTGAAGAAACCTTCGTGACACATATCGATACAGTCTGGGAGAAATCTCGATATTTTATCAACGGCCCTAGTTCATGCTCTGAAGGCGACCGCCGCAAAATGGAACGTATTTGTGAAGTTCACAGATTTGCAGCCGGCCCGAGTGGACGAGCGGTTCTAGGCGCTACAGTCTGGAACCGCGCGACCGCTACGGTCGCAGGCTCGAATCCTGCTTCGGGCATGGATGTGTGTGATGTCCTTAGGTTAGTTAGGTTTAAGTAGTTCTAAGTTCTAGGGGACTGATGACCTTAGCAGTTAAGTCCCATAGTGCTCAGAGCCATTTGAACCATTTTGAACAGATTTGCAACATTAGTCTCGTTTCATCTGTGTCAGAGTGTTTGTACGGTATTTTCATTAGGAGCTGAAGAACACGCCAGTAGTAAATCGCACGTCCACTGTTACTGATCGATTTTTCTGAAACTTGTCACAGAGTAAAATACTATTACAAATGAAAAATGCGAGCAGTCTCGTTTCTCTTGTGTCACCGTGGAATACCGTTTCTGTGGTTTCTTTCTTGTTTAACACTTGCGTCGTATCAGTCACAAAAGCAGTGATCAAGAATAAGTAATAGGAAGAAAGGTTACGGTTTGTTTCATCTTCGTTTAGATCCTTAGGGATGGAGCTCTAATTTAGTTGGAGCAGAGTGGGACAAGGAAGTGGCACTGACTTTTATCGAAGCATCCATTCCGACATTAGTTGGAAGTAAGTGAGGAAATACGCGTGAGAACTACATCAGCAGGATCGGACGGGGATTTAAGCAACACTTCTCCCAGCGTCTTCATACTGCACTATCTCGTTTGGTTTTTTTGAAGTAACGGTACAGAACACAAAACTGGACAGCAGCTGGAACTAGCTAACATCGAAGTTATAAGCCAAAATCTAAAATCCTATCCGCAGACATTCAGTTAATTTGCCTCCATATTGGAGAGGTCGACGTTACTACAGAAAGAGTGGAAAGAAAATTGCAATTTAAAGTCGATGTTGAGGTCTTTAGATGTTTGAGTACTAACTCTGTCAGCTACGATATAACAGTAAAGGAGGGGTGATCGTATTGAAGGAATCATCCATACATTGGATAAACTGGTGCTGGAAAAGGAGTCAGTTCTTTCGTATATTCGATGAAAAACTGAACAGCTATCTCATCAAGTCCAGTTGCCACACCTGTGTCGAGACCTGATTTGCTTGTAGATATTTACTGGTCTGATATATCCGTGCCATGCGTCACGTAACTACTTCATTGCGACTGCGGAAGACAAGTGCAAACCGAATCAGCAGACAACCTGACCTCAGGAGGACAACGAGAGCCTACTGGGTGGGTGCCTGGGTGTTTGGCCCAAATGCCGGCCGATATTCCGCGTCTCTCCCATGGACCGCCGACGTTGCCTGTGGTACAGTTTCTGGCATTAGCACCTTGCCTCCTGCTGCCTTGGCTTTGAAAACAGTCTTGAAATATTGTACGATAACATCTGTTCAATCTGAGACTCCTGCCTGCAGCACACGGACGCAGCAGTTTGTAAAAATCTGCACAGATATCACTCAGATCTCGATGATATTTAAAAATGGTGGAAAGATTAGAATCTTGTTTTATATGTACAGAAACGTAAAACTTCGCACTTTACAAAACGAGAAAATGTACGTAGTATCGTATGGCTACAGTATCAATGAGCCACAACCAGAATCAGTCAACTCTGACAAACACTTGGTTGTAACAGGCTTACTAGTGGAAACATTTTGCTACATCTTCATAAAATTTCTTCAACACACAGTATCAAAACATCCCTTAGATTGCTGGTTCCTTCCACAATGTTGAACAAATTTGGACGCTCGAGCCTGTTTGTTGCCAGGACATCTAAGATATTGCCATTAAGGGTAGCTTTTGGTCCCCGGCACGAATCCGCCCGGCGGACTTGTGACGAGGTCCGGTGAGCCGGCCAGTCTGTAGATGGTTTTTAGGAGCTTTCCATCTGCCTCGGCGACTGCGAGCTGGTTCCCCTCATTCCGCCTCAGCTACACTATGTCGGCGATTGCTGCGCAAACAAATTCTCCACGTATGCGTACACCACCATTACTCTACCACGCAAACATAGGGGTTACACATTTCTGGTGTGAGACGTTTCCTGGGGGGTCCACCGGGGACCGAACCGCACCATAACCCTGAAAGAGTTGTTCGATGTAGGGCGGCGGAGGGGCGAAGTGGACTGCGGTAGTCGTCGTGGGGTTCTGGACCACTGCGGCTGCGGCGGTGCGGAGCCTCTCCGCCGTTTATAGGCCCCCAGTTAACATACAATACAATACATGGGTAGCTTTTCTAACCAACTGCGTAGTGTAGTCATAGGAAAATCCGTATGTTGCTGTCCACACTTAAAGCGGTCATCTTCCAGTAATCCTTCCATACTGCCATAGCACAATCGGGATATTACGGTCGGCAGTGTCCATGCTTTCTCGGACACATTCGACTACTTAGATACTAGACACAAGTGGCCAATAGAAGCTCTCAGCTACAATATTTCTGTCGCCATTCACTCCTGCCTTCACCCAAATTATTTCCCATTTGGAATCTGTATTTATTTCATTACTCATGACTGCGTGTTTCACGGTAAAAAAAAAAAAAAAAAAAGTTTCCCCCATTGGCCTCCAACCTATCTTAGCTGTACAGGATAATTCCCTAACGATGTTATGCCTCGGACATGGATGTGTGTGATGTCCTTGGGTTAGTTAGATTTAAGTAGTTCTAAGTTCTAGGGGACTGATGACTTCAGAAGTTAAGTCCCATAGTGCTCAGAGCCATTTGAACCATTTTGAACCTGACGATGTTACAAACTTTCAGGAATGATGGATAAGGGTAAATGTGTCAATCTGAGGTAAGAGACACTGGAAACAACAAAGCCGAAAGTTAAAGCGAAAACTGTTCTGGTACTTCTGACAGAGAACCTTTTCTACTGCAAGCTCTGTGCTTTCCCTATTTTGGGAGGAGGTAGTATGGACCAAAACAAGAAAAAAATTCTAGTAAACATAGTCTCCAAAATGCGTATCTTAAGAGCTATGAACAGTTGTTCATCTTTGTTACTGCGAAACACATCTCTGGTACTGCACGAGTGCTCATAGCTCTTAAGGTACGCATTTTAGAGTCCGTTTTTCCAGTAAACTTTTTTCTCGTTCTGGTCCATATTACCTCCCTCCAAAATACGGAAAGCAAAGAGCTTGCAGTAGAAGGAGTCCACTGCCAGAGGTAACAGAGTGGTTTTCGCTTGTAACTTTCGACTCGGTCGTTTGTGGACCACAGTCCCTTATCTCAAATTGCTACAGTTACCTCCATCGTCGCTGAAAGTTTGTAACATCATCACGGAATCACCGTGTATATTCAGAAATGAAGATTTGGCTGCTACCCATTTCTGGCTCGAACTAGTTTTCCGCCACGTGTATTACATGGAGCCAACGGCCTTACCACAGTGGTAACACCGTTACCATCACTGCACCGAAGATAAGCGCTGTCAGGGCTGTCTAACACTTGTACGGGTCACTGTCCGGGTCTGCCGAGTGCTGTTGGCAAGTGGGTTGCACTCAGCCCTTGTGTGGCCAATTGAGGAGATACTCGATTGAGAACTGGCGGATCCGATCTGGCCTGTCTACGTTATTAATAACATCTGTTTGACTTATAGCCGTCCGCTATGGCCGAACGGTTCTAGGCGCTTCAGTCCGGAACCTCACTGCTGCTACGGTCGCAGGTTCGAATGCTGCCTCGGTCATGGACGTGTGTGATGTCCTTGGGTTAGCTAAGTTTAAGTAGTTCTAAGTCTAGGGGACTGATGACCTCAGATGTTAAGTCCCGTAGTGCTCAGAGCCATTTGAACCATTTGTTTGACTTATAGCGACAAAACGGCTCTGAGCACTATGGGACTTAACATCTGAGGTCATCAGTCCCATAGAACTTAGAACAACTTAAACCTAACTAACCTAAGTACATCACGCACATCCATGCCCGAGGCAGCATTCGAACCGGCGACCGTAGCAGTCGCGCGGTTCCGGACTGAAGCGTCTAGAACCGCTTGGTCACAGCGGCCGGCCTTATAGCGACAATAGTCGGAAGCAGCGTGGAGTACTGTCTGACAGTATCATACCCGACACCATTCTAATCGTATCAATGAACGACTGCAAGACTGTTTTGTTGCGAAAGCATGCTATACCAAAATTCTTTTCCGAAGCAATGTGCCCATTAAGTGAATGACTATGTGTTTATTGTCGACGAAAGCACAACACAGTGGTACTATTCGGTATCAGTTGTAATACCAACTACGTCCAGCATGTTTGACATCACCTTCTGAATTATTGTAGGTGAACCACATCGACACGATCGTCTCCTTGCATCACACTTAAACCACAAACAACATTTAACTGAATTTGAGGTTATCGATTTCTTTACGAAATGAAATTAGATCAGAGCTGTAACAATAACATCTTTCAACAATAGCGCAGTAATTAGAACAAATAATAAAGAATTGCTGCTGGAAACACGTGTCATCGGGGCAAATCTGTACTGAACCACGGTTTTCAGTAAGTGAGTGGTGAAATGTTTCCTAGTCACTGTTTCTCAAAACGATACATAGATCTATGGTGAACATGTCATCAGTACGAAAGTTGTTTTGAACATAACAGAGCTTTAGAACGTTCAAATGGTTCAAATGGCTCTGACCACTATGGGACTTAACTCCTGAGGTCATCAGTCCCCTAGAACTTAGAACTACTTAAGCCTAACTAACCTAAGGACATCGCACACATCCATGCCTGAGGTAGGATTCGAACCTGCAACTGTAACGGTCGCGCGGTTATAGAGTGTAGCGCCCAGAACCGCTCGGCCACTTCGGCCGGCAGCTTTAGAAGGCAAAGTGCGATTGTGGGTGGTGGCGTTCCTTTTATATATATCCTGAGAAATTGCTCACCCATTCATCTACAACGAGATCTATAGTTAAACGCGGAATAAGAATGATTGACGAGCTTTTAATATAACCCCGAACGAAGCGGTTAAGCACTTAGAATTTGGTGTTTAGCCAGCCAGCTGCGCTAGGTGCTCCACAGCGTAAGATTACAGACGCTATTTCTGATGAAAGATGTTCCGGACAAGTGCCCCGGCGAGAGGTAAATGGTGTCGGATAGAGCATAGGGATGGCGGCTACCGCTGTAACAACCGCCTTTCAGTTATATTGGGTCTTTTTCACGCTATTTAACCTGGCTGTTAAAACCGCTCAAAGTAACCCGTTTCTGAAATAACCGATTTTCGGTTACTTTGTTCTTGTTCTTTCCTGTAATAAACGTAGAAATCGTACAAAGATTGAAAAATTTTTGACTCAATTCCAAGATACATAGAATCAAAATATTAAATTAAGCAGACAAATAAAAGAAAACTTAGTCTGTCCACATTTCGCTGCTTTTCTCGAAAAGTGGCAAGCGACGCAGTACTAAAAGAAAAAAAAAAAACAAAAAAACACAGTATTCTCCTATTGATTCGAATTCTTTGAAACTGCTTAAAAATCTTTTTGTAATCGAGGATCAAACCACTGTCTGAGCATTATGAATGGTCAATACTAAAGGGTAAAAACTGAGGTTGAAGCACTCTGTTTTTAGTGTTTGTTAATTTGTCCGTTTCCAAGGGCTGCAAGTAGATAAAGACTTATGCAGACGCAGGTAGCAGTAAGCTACTTTCTGTTTTTTTGTGTTAACTTTTTAATTTATTATAGTTGCCGTAATTACCTTTCTCTTTTATTATTTCATAGAAAAGGCAGACAAATTTTTAATATTTTAAAGCAAATGAAGCATTGTACTTTATTACTAAGTAACTTCCTAAAAATATTTCCAGACTAGGTTCGATGCCATTATGCAATACAACGTATGTCTGGCGACGACAGTGACAAACTGCTTTATAGAGCAGGTGGGGGCCAGTCCTGCACGTTACACGAACTCGTGTACCGTAAGCCACGGCACACAGGAAAACGGACATTATTGTGTCAGCAATACTGTACGAATTCTTATGCATGTGTTTGTAGCTCGTTTCCGTCGACATTGCTATTAAAATAGCACTGATCGCTTTTCTCAGTTTCTATAAAAACGCACTATTTCAAACCAATCCAAATTTTACGTATAAAAATTACTCCTTTTTAAAAATAAGGTTTATATAAAAACGAAACATTTTTATTTATTTATTTTATTTTATTTACATGTCAAGTTCCGTAGGACCAAATTGAGGAGCAAATCTCCAAGGTCATGGAGCGTGTCAGTACATGAACTTACAACATAAAAGTAATAACAGATAAAAATAAATGTTCATGAACCTGAAAAAAAGTCAGTCCATAAGTGTAAGCAAACGTTATCAGCAATACAATGAGAATCAGCTTAATTTTTCAAGGAACTCCTCGACAGAATAGAAGGAGTGACCCATGAGGAAACTCTTCAGTTTCGATTTGCAAGCGCGTGGATTACTGCTAAGATTTTTGAATTCGAGTGGCAACTTATTGAAAATGGATGTAGCAGTATACTGCACACCTTTTTGCACAAGAGTGAAGGAAGTCCGATCCAAATGGAGGTTTGATTTCTGCCGAGTATTAACCGAGTGAAAGCTGCTTATTCTTGGAAATAAACTAATATTGGTAACAAAAAAAGACAATGAGGAATATTCATATTGAGAGGCCAATGTCAAAATACCCAGACTCGTGAACAGAGGTCGACAAGAGGTTCGTGAACTCACACCACTTATTGCCCGAACCGCCCGTTTCTGAGCCAAAAATATCCTTCTAGAATGGGAAGAGTTACCCCAAAACACAATACCATACGACATAAGTGAATGAAAATAAGCAAAGTAGACTAATTTACGTGTCGAAGTATCACTCACTTTTGATATCGTTCGAATAGTGAAAATGGCAGTATTAAGTCTTTGAACAAGATCCTGAACGTGGGCTTTCCACGACAGCTTACTATCTACCTGAACACCTAGGAATTTGAACTGTTCAGTTTCACTAATCATATGCCCATTCTGTGAGATTAAAACGTCAGGTTTTGTTGAATTGTGTGTTAGAAACTGTGAAAACTGAGTCTTACTGTGATTTAACATTAGTTTATTTTCTACAAGCCATGAACTGAGGTCATGTACTGCACTACTTGAAACCGAGCCAATGTTGCACACAACATCTTTGAGTACCAAGCTAGTGTCATCAGCAAACAGAAATATTTTAGAGTTACCCATAATACTAGAGGGCATATCATTTATATAAATAAGGAACAGGAGCGGCCCCAACACTGATCCCTGGGGCACGCCCCCCCCCCCCCCCCCCACCACCACTTGACAGTACCCCACTCAGGGCTCGGTTAATCATAAAAAATAAAAAAAAGCCTGTTATGACCGAGACCTAACAAATACCGAAAGTTGCCGTTTATTCAGAACTGAAATACGGGTATCGGTTTGTTTTTCGCGTCCCTAGCAGAGCACTCACCGTGCGCCGGGCTGGCTGTGAGGAGGGCTGTGGCGATCACTATGAGCGCCGCTGCCGTGGTGGCCATGTCGCCCGCTGTGCTGTGCCGAGCCCGCTACTGCTACTGTGCGACCCCGGCGGGCGCTCGGCGCCACCTTTTATAGAGAGCGGCGGCGCCGGCCGGCTGGTTCAGCGCCCCTGCCCCTGCCCCTACTGCGGCGGCTCGCGCGCGCCGCGCGGTCCTGTTAGCCGACCTCAGCTCAGCATCCTGCAAAACCGAGCCGGCCCGCGCGCGGCGGACCCCCCTGCCTTCCCCTATTACGCCTGTCCTAATTGCTGATTTCCTCTCGCCGAAGCTTCCTTTGTGCCGCCATTTCTTCATAACGTGCCTCACAATGAGGAACGCAGCTGCTGCGAATGGAGGTAGGTCGGGAAACGCGGGAGCAGCTAATAAGTGATGTCTCCGATGGCATTACGCTTAACTGGACAGCCGTAACGTCAGGCATTTCCACATTGTGGTAGAATGTATAGGTGAAATCTGCATTGCGTTGCTGCTGCTGTTGTTGTTGTGGTCTTTAGTGCGAAGACTGGTTTGATGCAGCTCTCCGCGCTTGTCTATGTAATATCTCTTTATATTCGATGAATTATTCTGATACAACTCCACCCTTGAATGACGTTTACTAATTTTCTATCTTCATACTCGCAGAATCCATGCGCAAAGTAGTTTCATACAATAGCTATGCCATGAGCGCATAATTATTCTTTGTAGTACTCTCTCTGGTGGTTGTTAGAAAAAAGGTTCCGAGATTGTCTTCGTGCCGATTAGCCTGAGCATTGTTTGAAGAATCGTAATCTGAATATTGAGATTTATCACAAAAGATAACTGATACGAAATTGTGCCATTAAAAGGGAAATATATATTGCTCCTTCATACAAAAGGTGTGTAACAATTTACATTATTTGTCATTTGAGAATTAATGATATTCATCGATATATTGCGTAGTTGTTAATCAGAAGGGAACTTCCGAAAGACTGGATACGAACCTGCGTTTAATAATCCAAGAGCTCCGTTACTTCTTCGGAAGGTTAAATTTCATCAAAGCCAAATATCCGCTTGATCTGAGGTTTCCCGACTGATTATACAACGCTCCAAAAAATACGAGGCATTTTATTTGTACATATTACCAGACTGCCGCAAAGCACGAGCCTGCAGTGAAGAAGAATCATCGCCTGATTTCATTCTAACGAGTAAAATTTCTGAATCATTTTGAGTGACTGAGTTATGACTGTGCTTCCTATTATGAATGATTGATTGCTCGAACAAATTGAGAACTACATAACTACATAATTACATAGATAGGAGGAAAAAATACATCTATACTGTACAAGCCTCTTCATATCTACATCTACATCAGTGTTCAGCAAGCGACCTGACTGTGTGTGATGTAGGGTACTTCTGGTACCATTATCTGCCCCCCCCCCCATTTCCCTGTAAATTATCTCTTAGTATGTTTCCATTTATTATGAATATTAAATTTAGTTGGGTTGGGTGATCCGGGGGAGGGGACCAAAAAGCGAGATCATTGGTCTACATCTACATCTACATTTATACTCCGCAAGGCACCCAACGGTGTGTGGCGGAGGGCACTTTACGTGCCACGGTCATTACCTCCCTTTTCTGTTCCAGTCGCGTATGGTTCGCGGGAAGAACGACTGTCTGAAAGCCTCCGTACGCGCTCGAATCTCTCTGATTTTACATTCGTGATCTCCTCGGGAGGTATAAGTTGGGGGAAGCAATATATTCGATACCTCACCCAGAAACGCACCCTCTCGAAACATGCCGAGCAAGCTGCACCGCGATGCAGAGCGCCTCTCTTGCAGAGTCTGCCACTTGAGTTTGCTAAACATCTCCGTAACGCTATCACGGTTACCAAATAACCCTGTGACGAAACGCGCCGCTCTTCTTTGGATCTTCTCTATCTCCTCCGTCAACCCGATCTGGTACGGATCCCACACTGATGAGCAATACTCAAGTATAGGTCGAACGAGTGTTTTGCAGGCCACCTTCTTTGTTGATGGACTACATTTTCTAAGGACTCTCCCAATGAATCTCATTCCACTTCAAATCGTTCCGCACGCATACTCCCGGATATTTAACAGAAGTAACTGCTACCAGTGTTTGTTCCGCTATCGTGTAATCATACAATAAAGGATGCTTCTTTCTATGTATTCACAATACATTACATTTGTCTATGTTAAGGGTCAGTTGCCACTCCCTGCACCAAGTGCCTATCCGCTGCAGATCTTCCCGCATATCCCATTGGATAACGGAATGATGGGGAAGGAAGTCGGCCGTTCCCTTTCAAAGGAACCATCCCGGCATTTGCCCGAAGCCATTTAAAGAAATCACCGAAAATGTAAGTCACTACGGTATGACGCCGGTTTGTACTGTCGTCCTTCCCAATGCGAGGCCATAATATTTGATTTATACTGAAGCACCAAAGAAACCGGTGTAGGCATGCGTCATAAATACAGAGATATGTTAACAGGCGGAATACGGACGGCCCTGTGGTCGGCAACGCTTATATAAGGTGGATGTCAGGCTTGTTAGATCGGTTACTGCTGCTACAATGGCAGGTTATCGAGATTTAAATGAGTTTGAACGTCGGCGCACGAACGATGGGACACAGCATCTCAGAGGTAACGAAGAAGTGGGGATTTTCCCGTACGACCGTTTCACGAGTGTACCGTGAATATCAGAAATCCGGTAAAACATCAAACCTCCGACATCGCTCCGTGCGGAAAAGACCCTGCAAGAACGCGACTAACGACGAGTGAAAAGATTCGTTCAACGTGACAGAAGAGCAAGCCTTCTGCGAATTGCTACAGATTTCAATGCTGGGCCGTCAACAAGTGTTAGCGCGCGAACCATTCAACGAAAAATCACCGATATGGGCTTTGGGAGCCGAAGGCCCACTCTTGTACTCACAAAGCTTTATGCCCCGCGTGGCCCCATCAACACCGACATTGGACTGTTGATGACTGGAAACATGTTGCCTGGTCCAACGTGTCTCGTTTCAGATTGTATCGAGCGGATGGACGTGTACTGGGATGGAGACAACCTCATGAATCCATGGACCCTGCATGTCAGCAGGGGACTGTTCAAGCTGTTGGAGACTCTGTAATGGTGTGGGGCGTGTGCAGTTGGAGTACTATTTATGAGACGCCTGATACGTTTAGGTATGAGTCTGATAGGTCACACGTATGTAACCATCCTGTCCGTTCACCTGCATCCATTCATGTCCATTGCGCATTCTGACGGACTTGGGCAATTCCAGTAGGACAATGCGACACCCCACACGTCCACAATTGCTACACAGTGGCTCTTCTGAATTTAAACATTTCCGTTGCCCACCAAACTCCCCAGACATGAATATTACTGAACATATCTGGCAATGCCTTTCAACGTGCTGTTCAGAAGAGATCTCCACCCCCTCGTACTCTTACGGTTTTATGGACAGCCCTGCAGGATTCATGGTGTCAATTCCCTCCAGCACTACTTCAGTCATTAGTCTAGTCCATGCCACGGCGTGTAGCGGCACTTCTGCTTGCTTGCGGGGGCCGTACACGATATTAGGCAAGTGTACCAGTATGGTTCAAATGGGCCTGCCCGGTTGGCAGTGCGGTATAACGCACAGCTTTCCGGGCGGGAAGGAGCGCCTGGTCCCCGGCACGAATCCGCCCGGCGGATTTGTGTCGAGGTCCGGTGAACCGGCAAGTCTGTGGATGGTTTTTAGGCGGTTTTCCATCTGCCTCGGCGAATGCGGGCTGATTCCCCTTATTCCGCCTCAGCTACACTATGTCGGCGATTGCTGCGGAAACAAGTTCTCCACGTACGCGTGCACCACCATTACTCTACCACGCAAACATAGGGGTGACACTCGTCTGTTGTGAGACGTTCCCTGGGGGGGTCCACCGGGGGCCGAACCGCACAATAACCCTGGGTTCGGTGTGGGGTGGCGGAGGGTTGAAGTGGACTGCGGTAGTCGTCGTGGGGTTGTGGACCACTGCGGCTGCGGCGGGGACTGAGCCTCTCCGTCGTTTCTAGGTCCCCAGTTAACATACAATACAATACAATGGTTCAAATGGCTCTGAGTAAGAACTACTTAAACCTAACTAACCTAAGACATCACACACAACCATGCCCAAGGCAGGATTCGAACCTGCGACAGTAGCAGCAGCGCTGTTCTGGACTGAAGCGCCTAGAAACGCTCGGCCACAACGGCCGGCAGTGTGCCAGTTTCTTTGGCTCTTCATTTTAGTTTCCAGTCCAATCTATAATGCTTGAAAGAGTCTCCAGGTGCGTGAGCAGAACCTTTAAACAAAAGGTTGCAGGGAATCCGCAATGTGCAATGCGGGCCCAAACACACCCCTTCACATGGGGCTCTCATAACTGTAGTTCCCAATACCGCTTCTGCGTGGTCTTTTATACACTTCAAAATCGATTCTGGAAATCCGCTTCCAGCCGCCGGTTTTCCAGTTCCGCAATCGATTTTCGCTCCCATGTGAATGCAACCGTTTTTGAAACGTGCTTGGGTTGTCAACTTACATCTTGTTTTCAGAATATTCGGTTAATATGAGCATGCGCAGTGAAGGAGAAGCAGAAATATTAGACTGAGCATGAAGCTGTCTACCTGTAATATTTAAGTGAAGAGAAAATAACGATTGTGTTGGCTGAATCAGAAGCTGGATCAGCTGTTTTGCAGACGCCATATTTAACTGGAATAGCAAATCCACTTCAGACATTAACAGCGAAAAACGGTTTCCGAAATTCGGAATTCGTCTTGCGGAAGATGTGTTGCATGTAAATGTAGTGATAGTGAAGCTGGACAGCTCTCGTAGCGGATATGTGAAATAGCGTCGACCGTGCTGCAGGCTCGCCCACAGCATCCAACTTCCTATAGAATCCATGCTACATGAAAAGCGGCTCCGTGATTAATAAAATGAGAACCATATGGCTCCGGATCGTAGCACCATATACGGGCCCCTGCCTATGGTTACTAGGTGAAACCTGGTCAACGGTTTCTAAGGTGAAAGAGGAATCTGATTCCCAACGGCGGAGGGAGCAGAAGAGCCTAGTGGAGTTATCATGAATTAAAAATCAAATCAAAATCCAAAAGCGACTGTTCTCAAATTGGGCGGTCTTTGGTAAGCGTCTTTCTTCATGTAAGGGGCGGCTGTGAATACTCCTCCGGGGTTAACAACCTCGGTTGTAAAAAAAGGTGGCTCTAGAAGTCAGCCTTAGAACTCAAAGAATTACCAACCCTGGAAAAGTGTGATGTGAAACTAATTACCCCAGGTGGTCAATTCACCGCACATAAGTGCGCAAGTGGACATTCGGATTCTGGGGATTCTGCAACGTCACGCAAAGACGAATCGGAGCGTCTTGGAACCTCAAGCAAAATAAAATACAGGAAAGCAAACTACTTAGCAATTTTTAATGCAAATTCACTTTTGAAAGTGGGGAAACTTAAGACTCTAACGGACACAGTAAATGAACACAGAATCGTCATTACGGCTGTGCAAGAGACCAGGTTCTTAGATGAGGACAGGTTTGAATCGGGAGGATTCAGGATACTTAAGGGGACGATGGGGACACGAGTTATGAGAAATGTTCCCCACCTTGTGACAGGTTTCGTAACTGACAAGAAAGTATTAGGCCCCATAACAAGCTTTGAGTCCCCTCTGAACGGCTATCGACCCTCACGTTTAAGTCGATCAACAAAGTATATACCGTTCTAAATGTTCACGCCCCTATAAACATTGACAAGAAAAAGAATAAGGAGAAGTTGGAACTATTCTGGGACAAAGTAGATGATATGACCCAAAAGATCCCCGAAAAACATAACGTTATCCTTATAGGGGATTTAACGCCCAAGTGGGGAGAGAGATAAATTCACGAATGTAGTGGGGAGATACCCAGCACATAACAGGACGTACCAAAATGGTATCAGGCTCATCGAACTATGCCAGGCGCACAGTTTGGTCCTGAAGTCAACTAGCCTTAAGAAATTGCCAAGAAAGCAGAAGATACGGATTTTTACCTAACCCTCTCCTGGGATAATTCCAGTTAGATCATGTTGCGATAAAGCGGAAATTTCATAAGGAAATCCAAAATGTTAGGGTTCTCACAGGGGCCAACCTCGACTCTGACCACTACTTACCTAAAGTGAAACTGAAGATCATCCGTAAGAGTAACTTTCATATGAAAAACCTTGGAAAAAGGACATATTATGCGGAGAAAATAAAAGAGGAGGAGGAAGAATGGGGCAAGTTAACCAGGGACCCACCAGACCAGGACTGGAAGTGGATGGAGAAGAGTATAACCAAGGCAGAGCAGCTTGGTCCTGTTACCAGGATGAAGAAGCACAGGTGGTGGAACGATGAGTGTGACAGACTACTTGATCTGAGGAAGAAGGCGTGGCACGTCTGGCAAACCAAGAAGGACGAGAGAGTCTGGCAGCACTTGTAGTGTAACGACGTAAGTTTTAAATAAATGATTTTCTTTTGACATATGACCATGTGCAGACTTCGTCACCTACGTCAGTTACAGCACACTTCAAAATTATTTAAACTCTTTTTAAATTGTCTCTGAATGGTTCTTGAACGAAACTGTAATTAAAACATCATCATTTGAGTCGTATGCGCAGAATTACGTCACTCAGCCCCAATTGGTTTGCGCAAACTTTTTCAATTTAGATGTCGTTTGTTTCTCCTCAGAAATTATATTAATGCAAGCTATCTGCTTTAATAGATATTAGAACCACATTGAATAAAATCTCGAGATTCAAACTCGCGATGAACGTTGTCAAAATTAATAATCTTGTCAAATAAATTACTTAACATAATTCTTCATAAATAAATTCTCGGAACACGTATTTAAACTGCAGTAGCATCCACTAGTTTATTATCTTCCTACATACAGACGTGAACCTGAGCCTTGACAGGATAGAACTGAACATTTACACATGATTAAACCTTTCATGACGTCATTGTTGTACAAACATTACGAAATTTTTTTAATTTTTAGAAGCACGACGCAACAACTCGGTTTCAGGATCTTCTGTTGCTCATTGGCTGTCGACCCGCGACGTATAGTGGCCAGCAATTTTCTCTCTGGTCCTGGCAACGAAGATGTTGTCTCCGTTCGTTGCGCCGCCCTCTCCGTACATGAAACATAAAAAATAAATACAAACTTTAGACAATTCACAACCATTACAAATATTACAAAAAATACATAAACAAAAAACTAAATTAAACCTATATTCACCTGCAAACTGGGCTGACACTGGTGGAGGGGTGACGCTTCAATTTCGCGTCCCACTACACACTTTGTGGAAACTAGAAAGATGGTGTCCAGGGATATTAAGAAAGTTAAGAAGGCGTAAGATGACCAACTGCTCAGGAAGATAAATGACGACTTTGCTAAGAACAACATGAGAAACTGTTATCGGATCATCAGGGAGAAGCTAAACAAATACGACCCCCCAACTCTCCAACTTCAGGACGAAAAAGGGAACATGGCGTTTAGTAATAGGGGCAACTGTAGGATAAGAGTAGAATACTTCAAGGAACTTCTAAACTGCGAGGAACCACACCAAAAGATGGCGTTTGATGGTGGACCGAAGTTATCCCCCAACCCAGACTCTAAACCCCCGTCTGTAAGTGAGATCCAGGCAATACTAAATCATAAGGAAAATTTCAAGGCATCGGGGAAAATCAGATAACAGCCCAATTATGGAAATATGCTAGCAAAAGTGCACCTCTCATACTCCAGAAACTTTTTCAAGAGATGTGGAAGAAAGGAATCATTCCAGAGGTATGGAAAATGTCCCTGATATACCCTCTTCACAAACAAGGTCCTAAATCTGATCCCAAGAAGTGTAGAGGGATTTCCCTGGTGGATGTGACCTACAAGATATTGTCCAGAACTTTACTAGAAAAAGCAGAATCTCAGGTGGATTGCCAAATCGGGGAGTATCAAGCAGGGCTTAAGAATGCCCTGAACAGATCTTAAACCTCAGAAACATTTTAGCATATCAGAAGCAGAGGGCCAAACCGTATATAGTGACTTTTGTAGACTTCCAAAAAGCTTAAGATTCCACAGACAGAGAGTCGTTGTTCAATATTTTGGAGGAGTTTGGCTTGGACGGGAAAACTCTAAACTGAACTTACAGTGCTGTGTGTTTCCACCATCAAGGGTGACGTTCTTGATTGATATTGTTTTGTGCGTATTATTTTTAGTGAATTATTATTTTTGTGCCACAACAAGTTTCTCTGACGGACGTGCTCGACTAGAAGCACATTTACCCGCATACGAAATAACAGATACGAAGCGCAAAGGCTATTTCCCTTCTAATGTGGGTGTCGAGGTGTTTACGTTGTGCGTCAAACTGTTTCCGGACTCTCATCCGGAGAACGTTGATTATGAGTCGGTACTTCAAAAGTCAGATGAGCACTTCGGCACTCAGGTGCACGTAGCAGCTGCCAGATAAAAGTTTTTCTGGCTTAAGAAGCAGCCTGATCAGACAAATAAACAGTGGATCACAGAACTAAGATTTCTTACGAGACACTGCAGATTTATGTCTTTATGTGGTATATCCTATAGTGACATCATGCTCCATGATGTATTTACCCAAAGTGTATCAGATGCACACATATGCGGAGCTATTTTGAAATTTCCCAATCCTGATTTAGAAACTTTTATTATTGAGTCTCAGAACATTGCAGATGTAGCAGAAGTAGATTTTGAGGACACGGACGTTTCTGTACTTCAAAACTCAAAATGCACTCGTTCCTCCAGTCATAAGTCAAACGACAGGCAAAGTCAAGTGTTAACAACGGTCTGGCACCACTGTGTGAGGCGACAGTCAAACTCTAGTTCACAGTGTTCCTCGATAGAAGTAACTGTATTGTCACCTGAGTCTGAGCAAGACGCACAACAAACAGAGACTTTGACAAGTTATCCAACGCCAGAGAAATAAACTCTGTATACATTTGTGTGTCAGTTAGATATAGGTGCTTCTGTAACTTTGCTGAACAGAAATGCTTATCATCAAGGTTAAATGGCTCTAATCACTAAGGGAGTTAACATCTAAGGTCATCAGTCCCCTAGACTTAGAACTAGTTAAACCTAACCTAACCTAAGGACAGCACACACATCTATGCCTGAGGCAGGATTCAGAACCTGCGACCGTAGCAGCAGCGCGGTTCCGGACTGAAGCGCCTAGAACCGCTCGGCCACAGAAACCGGCTTCATCAGGGTTATTCGGGAGTGGTATGCACCTAGCAGCTAGTATGACACCATTGTACTGTACGTGGTTGGGCATGGACGCCCAAATTGGACAAATGACATGCCATTTTACACCCTGTGCGGAACATCTGTGAGCTCCACCACATTGGTTTTTCGCCTGGCCAGGACCAACGGGAGCATGGCAACGGTTAGATGTGGATTTTGCCGGACCCTGTTAGAATATGCTATGGTTGCTGGTGGCAGATGCTTATTGCAAATTTCTATTTGTATTTCCAGTAAATGTCACCACAATCACTGGTACAGTGTCGGCTTCAACTCCATTTTCTCCGACAACGGGCCGCAATTTACGTCGGCCGACTTAAGACAATTTTGCCATGACAACGGCATCCAGCATTTCACAATGGCCCTTTTTCTCAACAGCCAAAAGGCGAAGTCAAACGTTTTGTACGTACATTCAAGACAAAGCGCAGAACCTGCGTTCACCTCACACACGGGATCAGACCCCAATGAAATTTTTGTTATCCTACCGCCCCTTGCCTCGCGACGGGAAGTCACCAGTGGAACTATTACATGTTCGAATTACCGTACTCTTGGGCGTCTCCTGTTGTGGATGCAGAAGTCATACTTTCTGACCTTAGAAGGTTTCAGTACCAGGACAGAGTCTTTTTAGAGTTATTGTCAAGTGGAGGCGTTGGGAGCAGGGTGTTGCGAAAGAAATTTTAAGCAGCTCGTAATATACCGTTCAGGATCTGACGGGGCTAGACCAATGACATCAGAACTAAGTGGCGTTGTTGGATTCATGATTCTGTTACAGAGTCCTTGTTCACAGACCCAACGCTCCGCAGGAGTCTGCTGCAGCATTCGTCATGTTTGCCTTTTGGACCAGCTCGGTCGTCGCCTCTTGACGTGGCACCAGTGGGGATGTGGAGCAGCCACCCCCAGTGTCGCCACCTTCCCCACAGTCTGAGCCGATGGGCATCTACCAGAGCATTCCAGAGAAACTTGCAACTACCGTCGACGTCCCACAAGCGTGCACCCTGCATTTGGTTTTTCTGTCTGTGTTCCTGGCCACTCACGCGTCGTGTACTGGCGTGGGTGGGGGGGGGGGGTTCAGGGGGGGCTGGGAGGGGGGGGGTGACAGGGGTTGGGGGTTGGACACATCTGACACGTCTGTATTTAGACTTTTCCCTCGCCTTTGTTACAAGAACCAGCCTTACATGACGACAGTGGAAGGTTTGGGAGGTTGAGGGGGTGGGCGTGGGGGGTGGGGGGGAAATGTGATGTCGGCGATGTTTCGAAATGCAAGCCTCACAGTTGGCACCATCAGTGAGACCACTAGGAGAAAAGTCACTGCCTGCTGGAGCGACCAGACGTGACGCAGCCTACTGCCACATCATCAAGGAAGATTCTACATGCCGACATCACCAGTGAATATTTTCTTCCGTCCACAGAGCTGAGGGGCCAGTTTGTATTTGGTCTCGAGACACATTGCTACAGAGCTTATAGCGAGTGCTGCGAAGCTGTCAACAAGCTACAGTGGACTCAGTACAGTCCTGCTCCACACAGGAGGACTTCGAATATTTCTGAATATTTATTAATGACATAGACACTATTTCCTTTGTACACGGTATCGATGTATGGACCCACTTACGGGCCGCACCCACCCTGGAAGTTAACTCTGTTACAGAATAATTAAGATCGTGCCACCAGTATTCACTGTTTTACTTCTGTCCATTCCTACATCTGAGCTGTGACACAACATACACGTTGCTGTGAAATGTGTTCATATCGATCCGCATTTAGCTTTTTTTTACGCCCAGCCAGGGGACCACATCCTGACTAAGAGAAACTCCTCCGTGCCATAACACCACCATTACGTACTTCAGTGTTGGTACTTCACACGATGGCAGATAATGTTCTCCAGGCATTCTTCAATAACAAACCTTCCACCGGATTGCCACAGGGTATAGTTTGAAACATCACTGCAAATCACTCATTTCCAGTCAACCACTATCTGGTACACCATCTCAAGTGTCGCTTAGCATAGCCTACAAAAATATGTGGCATATGAGAAGCTACTCGGCCATTGTACTCCATTCTTTGCAATCCCCTACACACAGTAATTGTGCTAGTTGGACTACTCGTTGCACTTGGGAACTCACGAGTGATTCCTTCCACTGATTTAATGCGATTTTTTACAATCACTCACTGCAGTGATCTATGGTTCCTGTCCTTCAGTACATGAGGTCAGCCTAGAGGTGACCTCTAAAGAACTATCGAATTGACTGAGCTCCCCTGACAGACCCATGCTGCTGTTAATTCTGTACTGACAACACAATATTCCCCTTGTATACTGATGGGCTTGCCTCTCGAGGCATATAGTGGTCAATTCTGCGTTACATAGTGGTGCCCGAATACTTTTCTTCAGCTGGTGTCTCTACCTAGTGACATGATATTAGATTTCGTTTAATGAACCTTAAAAAATGGGAAAAGAAACGATAGACGTTTGTGATAATTACCTTGACATTCCCCAGCTACACAAAGTTGTTTCCTCTTTACATCATAAATTTTTCAAAAGCGTAAATACGATTTTGGGTCGTTCTGGCATATGATCACCATCAAGTGAACGTGGAAGTATTATTCAGTCATTTCAGTAAATATGCCCATATCACACTCAATTAGACTCAGATATTTCCTTCATGGAACAGGTGGAATTTGTCAGAAGAGCTATCCACATCGGTTTGAAAGCGAATGGTTTGTCACCAACAGTTGGGACATTGTACTCGTTTATAACGGATGCATTATTATGGCTTCTAACCAGTATCAAAAGCACCAACGCTTACAATACAGAGAGTAACTATAAGAACTTAGAAAGACTGTGTTGTGTTACTGGAGGGCTAGGCCAGGAGAAAACAGATGGATGGTTGTGGACAGTCCGTTACAAAAGCCACTGAGGCAGAGCGCGGAAACTACATACGAGCAGCTACCAATCGTGTCAGAAATAGATGACAGTAATGATGATGCGGGACACAACACCGAACTAGCGCATATGTAGGAGGAACGCAAGATTTATGGCATATTGGTTCGAAGCAAAGCGAAGACTTTTTCCCATGTTATTTGACTCTGTGAGGTAGCCTGATTCAGCGCCCGTGTACTACAGTTATCTCCGAGACAATATGAACTAGACTTCTAAGAAAATACTACAATACAATCAATAAACCGCCATACATGACTGCCAAAAGCTTGGTGTTTTGAGATTTATTTCATAAGTGCAGTTATTTTTCTTAAAGTTAAACTATCAATTTAGAAAGAAATTTAAAATATTTCTGGGTAGTGCGTGCCTTCCAATTTCGGCCTACTACGCTGTGAAGAAGACTGGTCTGTTCTAAGATAACCCCTGAACAGTACGGAAGGAAACATTTTCAGCAATAACATGCTTCCCGCGCTGTTTGGAATCATACATCTTCTGTGTAAGATCGGTAATGCTCTTGTCCAAAGCGAGAACCGTTACACTGTGGTTCGTAGCAAATCGGGTGGTTAAATTTTTTTGCTAAAAGGTTGGCCCAATCTTCAGGATGAATTTGGGGGTCGACTGCATGCCAGATTAATTCGACCAAAAACCTGGCAACAATTTTAATGTTTTCCTTAAAGAATAGAAACAAACTGTATCTTTAGTGTATCAGACAGAAGTTGAAAGCTCTATCCCCGGAAATTTAACAACGTAGCAGCAGAATAAATAAGTACCCACTATTAATCACAAATCTTTGGAACAAATAGCAACGACCAACGGAAGCTGCACACCTGGTAAGTCATTGAACGTGTAGCTGAGAGAAGTACGGTTTATGTCCCAGTCTGTCCAGCCCGATTTAAGTTTTTCTTAGTTTCTCTAAATTATTTAAGTCATATGTGATGATAGTTTCTTTGAATGGGACACAGCCGATTTCCTTCCGCGTACTTGTCCATTTCGAGGTTAATCTCCGTCTCTAATGATTTCGTCGTTGATGGATCATCCAGCGCTAATTTTACTTTTTCTTGTCGAACAGTAGTGGTTGTCCGACGACGTTATGGATACAGATAGTGTTACTGGAAAGTTTTAGACCAAGCCATTGTTGCAATAACAGACAGCGAAACTTATTTATCGCGTTTATACTTGCGTGGGACCTGTATATATTATGTGAGTGGGACTTACTGTGTGAAATACACTGCCGGAAAAATTAGTTCTTCCGTTTGGAAGGTTTCCAAGTCACTCAAGATTTATGCAACAGTGCGTATGGAGTACATGAAATGGTTGCATTTACGGGTCAATAGCACAAGTTGTTCGGAGGTAACAGATATCGACCCAGACTTAAACATCCAAATTAATATGTGGTGAAGCTTCCACGGCCTGCAATGCATTCGCTGACTCTGGCATCCAGTCGATTGGACTGATGCCAAATACTGTCCTGGGATCTGTTATTTCACGCCTGCTCGACCTGTTCACGTAGTTCTGTAAGAGTTGTTTGTTGACAAGTCACACGAGTCATTTCTCGCCCAACCATATCCCAAATGTGCTCGATTGGAGACAAGTCCAGAGATCGTGTTGGCTGGGGAAGTTGTTTCACTACTTGCAGAGCAGATTAAGTTTCATGGATCAGTGTGTGGACGAGCGTTATCCTGTTGGAACAACAAATCAAGAACGACAAAAGACCGGGTCTAACAACATTCTGCACATACGGAGAGCTTGTTGGCGTCCCCTCAAGAAACACCAAAGTGGAACGAGAGTTGTGGCTTATCGCACCTCAGAACATAAGGGCTGGGGTGGGGGCAGTGTGTCTTGGACGAACACACTCTACGAAACAGCGCTCACCAGGTCTACATAGTACGCGCAAAACGACCATCACTATAGTTCAATTCTTTTATCTTGGCGGTTCGCGCATGCTCGCCTAGACGCGGGAGATTGCTGCGTTGCCAGTTGTACGCGCCAAGAGAAGCAGCGCCATAGTATAGTTCGCAAACTTACGTTTAGGGGGGAGCGCGCAGTTTATGAAGTAAAGCCACCACGGGCGCATTAACCCTTTCGCTGCTACAGAGACGTGCTCCCCGCAATCGGCGATGTGCGCGATTTTGTCATCATTGCACTGCTCGCCTGTGCAGACACATGGTGTTTCGACTGCTTTGACACACTTTATCATTCGATTTCACAAAAACTATTCGGCCCAAAAATTTTATTTTTACTCATCTTCTTGACTGATACCTTCCCCCCATAAATGACTTAATTTTGTTTCGATGTTCAACGCAGTTATTGTGCAGCATTAGATGTAATAAACCCTTGCACGAAATTTTGAAGAGTTTGGAGAGGTAAAAGTCCATAGCGTATACTTTCCGTATGGTCAATTTTAGTTGCCACTAGAAATTTCAAAAAATTACATTCAAACGAATAAAATTCATGAAGTAAGACGCTTTGATATTGTTTTTAAATAAAGAAAATATTAAGCACCGATCAAGGTTTGAACTCAGAAACTTTCACTTAGCAGCCATACACTTTTCTTTTCTTTTTTTTTTTTTTTTTGCGTTTTGTTCGTTATTGATCATTGCGTTTGGTCGTTGCGGACGTTGGAAGACACCCTGCTCAAGTTCGGTGGTTGATCCTTCCACTCAGTTTTTTATTACAGAGGCCAACCGACTCCCTGACCGAACACACTGAGCTACCGTGCCGGCAACACTTTAACCATTATGCTAACGCAGCTCGTCGTTCAATATATCTCCCGAAGCACTTTAAAATATCACACAAAATACCGACAAACACTGTTGGTATGATTATGAATTACTCACGTTTCGTCGAAGTACAATAGGAAATAAACAATTACCGCTGTTCTTTATTGCGAAAAAGTGGTTATGAGAATGATTCAAACACCTTTCCTTGCTATCGCCTGAATTAGGAGGCTTATTGCTCTGTTAATAGAATATGAAGCAGCTGGTATAAAGAATGCTTTTTCCAAACTTTCTATAAAAGAAAGTCTGCTATCAAGACATTGCTTTTGTTCAATTACTTTATTTATGACTGAACGTTTCTAAAACTGAAGACACTTGTCTGTGCTCTGCACTGCAGTCGAGCTCTGGCAACGTCGTCCTCTGTTCATTGGCTGACTGTGTTTTGTGACGTCAGATGCGCAGAACGAACCTAAACTCGGCCGCCGTCATAAATGGCGCGCACTTTAGCGTGCATGCATCGCTGACGACACGGTGCGCCATGCCATCTTCCAAGTGAACCTCTGTCGGCACCAGTCGAGCCGTGCTCGACTATGCTGTAGCATGAGAGCAAGACGGGCTAGATGTGTGTCTGCCCGAAGTCCCACTGCTAATAACCAGTCCGCAACAGTTCGTGTTGACAAGTCTGGGCTTAAAAGCCGTCCTATCTGTGCTGTGATGACTGTACGATCTGCCACTGCTGCCCTTACAACACGACGATCGTGACGGGCGTCTGTGCTGCGTGGACGTTGTAACTTACCCTTTTTATATTGATTGTTTGTTAATGAATGAAGCTCAGGCTCCGACTAGCTCGCAGTAGAAGGTTTGTGAGGAAAGTCACAAAAAAAGAATAGTCTTGCTGCACTGTATTTACGCCAAGTGCGTGTTAGTTGTAGCTACGGTCGCAGGTTCGAATCCTGCCTCGGGCATGGATGTGTGTGATGTTCTTAGGTTAGTTAGGTTTAAATAGTTCTAAGTTCTAGGGGACTGATGACCACAGTAGTTAAGTCCCATAGTGCTCAGAGCCATTTGAACCATTTTTTTGTTAGTTGTACCGGCTTACTCAGATGAATATTTGCTCCCCGATGTGTACGGGCCAGCTACACGTAAATGCATACAAACTGAGATTATTGCCATAATCATGATTACAGTCTATATACATCCAGAGTTTTCTCTATGAAGGTTTACAATTCGCGTGAGCTAAATAGTCTGAATCAGTGCGATAACTTTCTAGAGCGCCAAAGATTATCTAGGAATGTTGCGCTCTGTTGATAATCTGTATTGTCGTACAGATAAATGTTTCATGAGCACGTAAGAGAAAGAAGAGAGGAAAATACTGAGAAAAATACTAGGTCCCAAAAGAGGTGGAGAGTGGTGGATGCGAAGACCTACGGAAGAACTGTACCGGAACATGAGAACAATATCCGGGGAAATCAGACTCAAAAGGGCAAAGTTTGCTGGGCATGTAGTTAGGATGAGTATGGACAGAATGACGAAGGGAGTGTGGGAAACAACAGGACAAGGGGAAATACAGGAACCAAGTGGATTGTTGAACTTCGGAAGGACTGGTTGGAATTGGGGATCAAGGTCGAAGGAAAGGAAAATTGGAGTAACAAATATACACCGACAAATATGCCGGAGATCAATGACAGAGAAGAATATAGGAAAAGATTAGAATGTCACCAGTGGAGCCGCCAGGAGAAATGGAAACTGAAGATCTCGGAAGGAGAGCGGGAGAGGAGAAGAGAAAGAATGAAGAGTTTCTGGGAGAAGAAGAGGAAAATGCAGTCCATGAAGGGGCTATCCGTGGTCCTACAGAGGCCGTAACGCAAGAAGAAGAAGAATATTAAATGGGTTGAAAGAAATGTCTAACACTGTAAATTCACTTTATGTTGCTTTATTCTAGTCTATGCACATCCTATCAGTGTCTTGAAGAAGTAACCTTCCTTTCAGATCGGTGGAATTAGTTACGTAAATTCAGCCAAAGAGTTTACAGCAAGATGCAGATTACGTTATTTACTATAACGCAGTTTAGGTATATTTCTCACAGTTTACACTATTCATCACTTCTTATCAGTTGAACTATTAATTGTCTATCGCATTGGGTCTAAGTTCAGTTTTTCGTTGATAATAATCAAATTAAGGCAATATATTCCGTTATTTTCCTAGCTTGAATTACTTCAAAGATATTTTCAAAGTTGCTGATTTACCTCTTTCAGTTTTTAATCATTTCTAGCAGATCGCAAATCTTAAAAATGTAAAAAAACCATTTCGTATCGCCTACCAATATTACGTACGAGCGCACAAGTTCAATTACGACACGACAAGGCAAGCGCCAGAAGCACATTAACAATGTGCAACTTTAGATTCTGTATTTCGCAGTGTCCTCAAAGAGTACTCACAAGGAGTATTCTTTGCGGTCACTTGTTATACTCCGTGATCTACAAATCTACTACTTTGCGATCTACTATTATTTTATCTTGAAACTAATGGATTCTATTTATTTATTCTTTTTCGTAACATTAAGTTACTTTGCTACCAAGATTTTTATATTACTTTCTTTTCAGTCTACTTGCTACTGATCATGCAATGTTAGTACAGAGGGACTTTTTCTTTTTATGAAATTTGGATGTTGGGCTTGGTGTTGTATTATTATGTGAGGACTAGGTTTGTATTTTTCGTTTTTGCCTCCAAAGGGTAGCGCCGTTACAACGTTCAGAACCACGTCTGCAGGTGTATGAATGTTCATGTGACCATTGATACCAGCATCGTTGCGCAAATGACGCAACACGTTCTGACAGTTCACCGAAAGGACCATCCTGCTACTCAGAAGGCCACAATTTGACCCTTTTCAGACTCACTCATTTGGCTGTAGGAAGCACGAGTGAATCTCCGTGGCATGGTTGCCTGCTTTCTTCACGTGTTTGCACCACACTGAGCCTTCTGGCTGCGAGAATTCTGTATTGAAGGTTAGACATAGATAGCGACCTGGTAGCTTTGTCGCTACGCTATCTGTTCGCCGACTAACTTGAAGCCATCATCAGTACATCTACTATCCCCCAGGTGGCATATGCCGTCATCGGATCTAAACCGACGTCGTCTTTCCAGGTATTTTTTTTTTTCTGGCCGTGTATTTTGGAGTGAAAAGAAGTATCTGACGAGCAGATAAGAGTAGAGAATAGGAGGTATGGAAGCATTTTAATCGTTTACCTAACCCTATTATGGCTATTATACAAGGGATCACTAAATTGTCTATGTAGAATACGATCAAATTGTTATTTGGTATTTGTCGGTTATGTTACAACAGCAGCCTAGTGCCCTTCAAATTTCCGGTCTTGTAGTTCTTCAGATCACTTACCCATTAACTAACCGGAATTTGGCTGGTGTTATTGATCAGGTTATTAGAGAAGTGGGTACCTTGAGTGGTTTGCATGATAAGATTGTTAGTGAAGGTTTGTCGGATAGACTGAGAAGTAAAATAATTAACAAGCATTATTTTCGGGTACAAGATGAACAAGAAACATTTGTGAATTGTATTGAGAAACTTAAATATACGCAGCGTTGTATGTTGAGATAAGTGAAACTCACGTTGTCGGTAATGTAATTGAAACGATGCGGCCGGAAGACTGTTTGCGTTGGAAGTGTTCTTGGCTTGGATCAAATTGTGCGATGTATTGAAATGTCTTTGTAAGAAACGTTGCTTGATTTATCTTGCTGTCGCATCTCAAGTTGGCACCTTTGATTAACGGTGCACTTCTTAACTTAGGAGGAGATTAAGCAGTGGAATGTATTACTTCAACCATATTTAGTGTTGTAATGGAAACGACATGTGTTATCCATAAGATTAAAACATGTTATGTGTGAATAACTATTATCCAGTATTTCACATGTAACGCGCACCTCTATTTTATATTTGTAACTACAGGTAATTAAATATAAGACCTGCAAGGCATCGCAGAATTTTACTTTACTAATCTTAAACATGATCAGTCCCATTCCATCAGACACATTCACAACCACCTTGAAAAGTATTTTGTGTCGAGGTGTTGTTTGTGGCTCCACTCTATGTAACCTACTCTGCAAGTACCAACAGTTCCTCGAGGGAAGAGATTTATGCAATCTACAAGTTACACAAAGAATTGTGAGAGAATTAGGATAGCTTTGAAGTGACTACAATACTGTTATATGTCTTTACAGTACACTGTAAACGACAGATAGCGTTAAGTTGTCTCATTTATCAATCCAATCGCTTTCACATCAACGCTACTTAGGCCACTGGTAACATCATACTTACAAAATAAAATCTTATTAACCCAATTTTATAGAAACGTATTTTACATATAAACTAACTTAAGAACTGCAAATAAGTACTCTTTTAATAAACAGTAATTAACTCCGGTCTCAATGACTTTAAAGCCGGCCGTTGTGGCCAAGCGGTTCTAAGCGCTTCAGTCTGGAGCCGCGCTGCTGCTACGGCCGCAGGTTCGAATCCTGCCTCGGGCATGGATATGTGTGATGTCCTTAGATTAGTTAGGTTTAAGTAGTTCTAAGTCTAGGGGACTGATGACCATAGATGTTAAGTCCCATAGTGCTCAGAACCATTTGAACCATTTTAACCTCAATGACGTTATTTTGTCTTCTGACAGTAAATGCTGTCGGCAAAGTCGAAATCGAACAATGATCGTGGTGGGGGAAGTCGAGTTTCGCAGAAAAACACTACAAAAGGATGATCTAGATCAGTTTCCTCTCTAGCAGTGTAGAGCACTGTGCAAAGAGTGACTTGACCGAGGGAGGCTGCGCAGTGGTTTACACACTGGTCTCGCATTCCGGAGGACGACGGTTCAAAACCCCGTCCGGACATCCTGATCTAGGTTTTCCGTGATTTCCCTAAATCGTTTCAGGCAAATGCCGGGATGGTTTGTTTGAAAGGGTTCGGCCGTCTTCCTTCTCCATCCTTCCCTAATCCGATGGGACCGATGACCTCGCTGTTTGGTTCCCTCCCCCGAATCAACCGACTAACCAGAGATTTACTTGGATTCGTTTCGTATGCGTTTCTGATGTCAGCATTATTAGTAAGTCATATCTGTATTCCACGTACTGTTAACGCACTTAGTGGAAAATTAAACAGCCCCTGGGCAAAGCTGCGTACCTCATTACCAGTGATTCATTAGCCGCGCTTTGGAGGGTCGGTATAGCTTTGTGAAACACCTTGTAGTTGCTTCCTGTGACGTAGTGGGGTAGATAGAATGTGGAATCACCTTCTCGACCTTCAGTTTTCAGAGCTGTGAAGGAGGGAAGCGCATGGACACAAGCTGGCGACCTACCTTCCGCCATGATTCTGCCCCACACGTCTACCCCCTCCTCTCTGTAACACCTCCCTCCCTCCCTCCCCTCCCCCCCATCCGAAACACAATTTATCCGTTAATATAACTGTACTGCTCTTAGATATAGTACAACCGTTTATTATTTTTTCTTAACCCATGTTATTTTATAATAAACATTAATGTATCCCATTGAAACATTGGTTTTAATAATGTCTTCTTTTCCCTCCCTTGAATACAGTAACTGTGTATCCTTGAGACGAAATGAATAGGACATTTTTTGTACCAGTTTAATTTCATACTAGGACACTTTTTCGGTAGAAGCCGCAGTTTTCGACTTATTCTAGAAAAACATAAAAATGTAACCATCAATAGCCCCTGACTCACTATGACTTCGAGACAAACGAAAAAATCAAGCGGTGGAAATATGTGGCTTTATTGCCGCCGAAGAAAGCGAATATCCAGCCGTAAGCGAACAAGTTGGTGCCAATGTGTGTTGGAACTACCAGTGTGCGGTGATAAATGATTATGCTAGTGTGAGGTAAACAGTCGCAAGCGCATTTTACCGACATCTTCTGATAAGGTTATGGTAGGTTGCCAAGATGAAGCGTGGAGCGGTGCTATCCAAGGGGCTGCTTTAGCTCTACTGCAACGCCTTGTCTCATACTGCACAGTACACACAGAAATGTGACAGTATGTCCCAAACTTTGTGATATTACATAATGTCAGTGAGTTCTGACTTCAATATTTTTTTTCTTTTTCCTTGGGAAAGTTCTGCACTCGCCCTCGGGTAGGAAAGGATGCAATTGTGTATATTTATTTAATTTTCCTTGACCTTGGAGGAATCGGAGACGCAGCTGAAACACGCAGTGCATGTTCCACTCCAGCGCAGATTGCATGTATCAGTAACAGGTTCGATTTCCTACCTCGTCCCCGCCGCAGTTCGATAAGTAATATATATAAATGACCTAGTAGATAGTGTCGGAAGCTCCATGCGGCTTTTCGCGGATGATGCTGTAGTATACAGAGAAGTTGCAGCATTAGAAAATTGCAGCGAAATGCAGGAAGATCTGCAACGGATAGGCAATTGGTGCAGGGAGTAGCAACTGACCCTTAACATAGACAAATGTAGTGTATTGCGAATACATAGAAAGAAGGACCCTTTATCATATGATTATATGGTAGCGGAACAAACACTGGTAGCAGTTATTTCTGTTAAATATCCGAGAGTATGCGTACGGAACGATTTGAAGTGGAATGATAATATAAAATCAATTGTTGGTAAGGTGGGTGCCAGGTTAAGATTCAATGGGAGAGTCCTTAGAAAATGTAGTCCATCAACAAAGGAGATGGCTTACAAAACACTCGTTCGACATATTCTTGAGTACTGCTCATCAATGTGGGAACTGTACCAGGTCGGGTTGACAGAGGAGACAGAGAAGATCCAAAGAAGAGCCGCGCGTTTCGTCACAGGATTATTTGGTAAATGTGACGGCGTTACGGAGATGATTAGCAAACTCAAGTGGCAGACTCTGCAAGAGAGGCGCTCTGCATCGCGGTGTAGCTTGTTGTCCAGGTTTCGAGAGGGTGCGTTTCTGGATGAGGTATCGAATATATTACTTTCCCCTACTTATACCTTCCGAGGAGATCACGAATGTAAAATCAGAGAGATTCGAGCGCGCACGGAGGCTTTCCGGCAGTCGTTCTTCCCGCGAACCGTACGCGACTGGAACAGGAAAGGGAGGTAATGACAGTGGCACTTAAAGTGCCCTCCGTCACACACCGTTGAGTGGCTTACGGAGTACAAGTGTAGATGTAGATGTCCTGACTTGCTGAGCACCAAGACTGTGAACAAAGTATTCTTTAATATGGTACTTTTTATTTAAATTCATATAGGTACAATACAGAGGAGTGTACCATTCACGAATCGAGATTATTCCGTAATTTTGTGTAAATTTGAGATGGTTTGAGGAATTTTGGGAATTATTCTTTGTTCACGGGGAAAACCGTTGGGCTCTGAGTCCACTAAGTAACTATAGGTCTATGTTAATCATAGTAAGCATTCAGATTCTGGTTTTATGAATTAAATTAACGATCGTGTTGTGCCGTGAAATGGCACATTTGTGATGGCCAGTGGCTTTGACGCTTGCCAGTGGCGACGTCCTCGGCGGGACGCCGGAGCTAGAGGCAAAGAGCGGGAGGGTATGTGTGTTGGCAGTAGGAGACGGCTGGTGCTCCCTGGGGACAGTCAGTACGAACTGCGTGCTCATTTGGCTGGTTGAACGATCTCAGTTGGGAGAGATCAATATTTATCCAGATTTCACGGTTGGATATATGTATGAAGACGTCGCGCAACTGTAACCAGAGGCGGAGACTGTTGGATTTTATATGACAGTAGTATCCTGGTTGAACTAGGGACAGCAAAGTATTAAGGCATTACGTCTAATCGTATGCACTACTCCTATACATCTACTGTATAACGTGTGCCTACGTTTCTAGTTACGCAGCCTGTTGTGGATACTAGTGGTGATAAATTAGTATTTTGTTATCGTTTTGCTGTTAACGGTTGTGATTATAGCACACAGTTGACTTTCTTAGCAGGAGTTGTAATTCGTCTGTGAGGTCGAGCTGTTTCTCACTTCTCCATTACCTTCCTAGGCAGACGGATTTGGGATGAGGAATTTCTGTGTGATGTAACCAGAGTGATTTCAAAGGGTCTACATCTACATCTACATCTACATCTACATCTACGTGATTACTCTGCTATTCACAATAAAGTGCCTGGAGGAGGGTTCAATGAACCACCTTCATGCTGTCTCTCTACCGTTCCACTCTCGAACGGCACGCGGGAAAAACGAGCACTTAAATTTTTCCGTGCGAACCCTGATTTCTCTTATTTTATCGTGATGATCATTTCTCCCTATGTAGGTGGGTGCCAACAGAATGTTTTCGCAATCGGTGGAGAAAACTGGTGATTGAAATTTCATGAGAAGATCCCGTCGGAACGAAAAACGCCTATGTTTTAATGATTGCCACTCCAATTCACGTATCATGTCTGTGACACGATCTCCCCTATTTCGCGATTATACAAAACGAGCTGCCCTTCTTTGTACTTTTTCGGTGTCATCCGTCAGTCCCACCTGATGCGGATCCCACGCCGCACAGTAGTACTCCAGAATAGGGCGGACAAGCGTAGTGTAAGCAGTCTCTTTGGTAGACCTGTTGCACCTTCCAAGTGTTCTGCCAATGAATCGCAGTCTTTGGTTTGCTCTACCCACAATATTATCTATGTGATCGTTCCAGTTTAGGTTATTTGTAATTGTAATCCCTAAATATTTAGTTGAATTTACAGCCCTCAGATTTGTGTGACTTATCGCGTAATCGAAATTTAGCTGATTTCTTTTAGTACTCATGTGAATAACTTCGCACTTTTCTTTATTCAGGGTCAATTGCCACTTTTTGCACCATACAGATATCTTATCTAAATCATTTTGCAAGTTGTTTTGGTCATCTGATGACTTTACAACACGGTAAATGGCAGCATCATTTGCAAACAATCTAAGACGGCTACTCAGATTGTCTCCTATGTCGTTAATATAGATCAGGAACAATAGAGGGCCTATAGCACTTCCTTGGGAACGCCGGATATTACTTCTGTTTTATTCGATGACTTTCCGTCTATTACTACGAACTGTGACCTTTCTGACAGGAAATCATGAATCCAGTCGCACAACTGAGGCGATACTCCGTAGGCACGCAGTTTGAATAGAAGACGCTTGTGAGGAACGGTGTCGAAAGCCATCTGGAAATCTAAAAATACGGAATCACTTTGACATCCCCTGTCGATAGCACTTATTACTTCATGAGTATAAAGAGCTAGTTGTGTTTCACAAGAACGATATTTTCTGAATCCGTGCTGACTGTTGTTGTTGTGGTCTTCAGTCCTGAGACTGGTTTGATGCAGCTCTCCATGCTACTCTATCCTGTGCAAGCTTTTTCATCTCCCAGTACCTACTGCAACCTACATCCTTCTGAATCTGCTTAGCGTATTCATCTCTTGGTCTCCCTCTACGATTTTTACCCTCCACGCTGCCCTCCAATACTAAATTGGTGATCCCTTGATGCCTCAGAACATGTCCTACCAACCGATCCCTTCTTCTGGTCAAGTTGTGCCACAAACTTCTCTTCTCCCCAATCCTATTCAATACTTCCTCATTAGTTATGTGATCTACCCATCTAATCTTCAGCATTCTTCTGTAGCACCACATTTCGAAAGCTTCTATTCTCTTCTTGTCCAAACTATTTATCGTCCATGTTTCACTTCCATACATGGCTACACTCCATACGAATACTTTCAGAAATGACTTTCTGACACTTAAATCAATACTGGATGTTAACAAATTTCTCTTCTTCAGAAACGCTTTCCTTGCCATTGCCAGCCTACATTTTATATCCTCTCTACTTCGACCATCATCAGTTATTTTGCTCCCCAAGTAGCAAAACTCTTTTACTACTTTAAGTGCCTCATTTCCTAATCTAATTCTCTCAGCATCACCCGACTTAATTAGACTACATTCCATTATCCTTGTTTTGCTTTTGTTGATGTTCATCTTATATCCTCCTTTCAAGACACTGTCCATTCCATTCAACTGCTCTTGCAAGTCCTTCGCTGTCTCTGACAGAATTACAATGTCATCGGCGAACCTCAAAGTTTTTATTTCTTCTCCATGAATTTTAATACCTACTCCGAATTTTTCTTTTGTTTCCTTTACTGCTTGCTCAATATACAGATTGAACAACATCGGGGAGAGGCTACAACCCTGTCTTACTCCCTTCCCAACCACTGCTTCCATTTCATGTCCCTCGACTCTTATAACTGCCATCTGGTTTCTGTACAAATTGTAAATAGCCTTTCGCTCCCTGTATTTTACCCCTGCCACCTTTAGAATTTGAAGGAGAGTATTCCAGTCAACATTGTCAAAAGCTTTCTCTAAGTCTACAAATGCTAGAAACGTAGGTTTGCCTTTCCTTAATCTTTCTTCTAAGATAAGTCGTAAGGTCAGGATTGCCTCACGTGTTCCAGTGTTTCTACGGAATCCAAACTGATCTTCCCCGAGGTTGGCTTCTACTAGTTTTTCCATTCGTCTGTAAAGAATTCGTGTTAGTATTTTGCAGCTGTGACTTATTAAGCTGATAGTTCGGTAATTTTCACATCTGTCAACACCTGCTTTCTTTGGGATTGGAATTATTATATTCTTCTTGAAGTCTGAGGGTATTTCGCCTGTTTCATACATCTTGCTCACCAGATGGTAGAGTTTTGTCAGGACTGGCTCTCCCATGGCCGTCAGTAGTTCCAATGGAATATTGTCTACTCCGGGGGCCTTGTTTCGACTCAGGTCTTTCAGTGCTCTGTCGAACTCTTCACGCAGTATCATATCTCCCATTTCATCTTCATCTACATCCTCTTCCATTTCCATAATATTGTCCTCAAGTACATCGCCCTTGTATAGATCCTCTATATACTCCTTCCACCTTTCTGCTTTCCCTTCTTTGCTTAGAACTGGGTTTCCATCTGAGCTCTTGATGTTCATACAAGTGGTTCTCTTATCTCCAAAGGTCTCTTTAATTTTCCTGTAGGCGGTATCTATCTTACCCCTAGTGAGATAGGCCTCTACACCTTTACATTTGTCCTCTAGCCATCCCTGCTTAGCCATTTTGCACTTCCTGTCGATCTCATTTTTGAGACGCTTGTATTCCTTTTTGCCTGTTTCACTTACTGCATTTTTATATTTTCTCCTTTCATCAATTAAACTCAATATTTCTTCTGTTACCCAAGGATTTCTACTAGCCCTCGTCTTTTTACCTACTTGATCCTCTGCTGCCTTCACTACTTCATCCCTCAAAGCTACCCATTCTTCTTCTACTGTATTTATTTCCCCCATTCCTGTCAATTGCTCCCTTATGCTCTCCCTGAATCTCTGTACAACCTCTGGTTCTTTTAATTTATCCAGGTCCCATCTCCTTAAATTCACACCTTTTTGCAGTTTCTTCAGTTTTAATCTACAGGTCATAACCAATAGATTGTGGTCAGAGTCCACATCTGCCCCTGGAAATGTCTTACAATTTAAAACCTGGTTCCTAAATCTCTGTCTTACCATTATATAATCTATCTGATACCTTTTAGTATCTCCAGGGTTCTTCCATGTATACAACCTTCTTTCATGATTCTTAAACCAAGTGTTAGTTATGATTAGGTTGTGCTCTGTGCAAAATTCGACCAGGCGGCTTCCTCTTTCATTTCTGTCCCCCAATCCATATTCACCTACTATGTTTCCTTCTCTCCCTTTTCCTACACTCGAATTCCAGTCACCCATGACTATTAAATTTTCGTCTCCCTTCACAATCTGAATAATTTCTTTTATTTCATCATACATTTCTTCAATTTCTTCGTCATCTGCAGAGCTAGTTGGCATATAAACTTGTACTACTGTAGTAGGCGTGGGCTTCGTATCTATCTTGGCCACAATAATGCGTTCACTATGCTGTTTGTAGTAGCTTACCCGCATTCCTATTTTCCTATTCATTATTAAACCTACTCCTGCATTACCCCTATTTGATTTTGTGTTTATAACCCTGTAGTCACCTGACCAGAAGTCTTGTTCCTCCTGCCACCGAACTTCACTAATTCCCACTATATCTAACTTCAACCTATCCATTTCCCTTTTTAAATTTTCTAACCTACCTGCCCGATTAAGGGATCTGACATTCCACGCTCCGATCCGTAGAACGCCAGTTTTCTTTCTCCTGATAACGACATCCTCTTGAGTAGTCCCCGCCCGGAGATCCGAATGGGGGACTATTTTACCTCCGGAATATTTTACCCAAGAGGACGCCATCATCATGTAATCATACAGTAAAGCTGCATGCCCTCGGGAAAAATTACGGCTGTAGTTTCCCCTTGCTTTCAGCCGTTCGCAGTACCAGCACAGCAAGGCCGTTTTGGTTATTGTTACAAGGCCAGATCAGTCAATCATCCAGACTGTTGCCCTTGCAACTACTGAAAAGGCTGCTGCCCCTCTTCAGGAACCACACGTTTGTCTGGCCTCTCAACAGATACCCCTCCGTTGTGGTTGCACCTACGGTACGGCTATCTGTATCGCTGAGGCACGCAAGCCTCCCCACCAACGGCAAGGTCCATGGTTCATGGGGGGCCGTGCTGACTATACGTCAATAAATCGTTTTCTTTGAGTTACTTCATAATGTTCGAATACAGTATATGTTCTAAAACCCTACTACAAATCGACGTTAGTCATATAGGCCTGTAATTCAGCGGCGTACTCCTACTTCCCTTTTTGGGTATTGGTGTGACTTGAGCAATTTTCCAGTCTTTAGGTACGTATCTTTCTGTGAGCGAGTGGGCCGGCCGAAGTGACAGTGCGGTTAAAGGCGCTGCAGTCTGGAACCGCAAGACCGCTACGGTCGCAGGTTCGAATCCTGCCTCGGGCATGGATGTTTGTGATGTCCTTAGGTTAGTTAGGTTTAACTAGTTCTAAGTTCTAGGGGAAGGCAAGCATTCATATATAGTTGTATGACGAAAGTGGTATTTAAGTATCCTGAAGGAGTATCCTTCCACTTAAAGAAAAGACTTGACTGTTTTACTCACGCTGTTAGCGCACGATGCTTGCGCTAATTTTGTTCCAGCGGTACCTGAGGCTTGTGTAAAGATCTACAGCTGTATGACTGATAAAACTATAACGTGTGACCACTATGTTACTCTTCTAAAAAATATTTGGGGGGGGGGGGAGGGGGCTTGTCTCTCAGTGCTGCAACTGAAATTTTCTCGCACTTGGTAAAATCCTGTGGGTGCCTGCCCTTAGTGATATTTGTCTGATAGCGGCTCTGAAGCTACTGGGGCGCCTGGGTTGTCCATCAAGCTACGGGTAAAAGAAATTTACTAATGCTTGTCAAGTGTTGGTAATTTAATGTAACCTTAAGGGTTGTTAATACCACTTCATTTGTGACTGTATGTGAGATGCTTTCATTGCCTGGTGTGCGAGGTGTGGACATAATTTGTAAGAAATTCTTTAATGCTATTTCGAGGTTAGTAGAAAATTGTGCCTGTTGTACTGCGTTGTTTAAATATTTAGTATGGTTTTATTGGTTTTCTGGTCAACCAGTTTCAAGTAAATTTTAATTGTGTAAATGGTCATTATGCTTTTACAGTTTTAGGTTAAGTAATATCAAGTAAATTAAAATTCTAAAAAGAAATATTTCTATTTAGCTGCGATATCCGCGAATTATGTAATAGAAGTTACTTTCCGAATGTACACTGATACATATCAGTCACCAAGATTGTGATTAATTATTTAACAATTTGTAATTACTGGTGAATTTTTAGTTTTACTAAAATTTGAAAGTGTCAGTACGCCTTTCTAACAGCCAGTACCTGCTCCATATTAGTTCTTGGTTCTGTGTTGAATTCAAGTTGAGATATTTAATTACTATTTAGGTTGCGTTTGTGATAGTTTCTCTGACCCTCCGTTACCACGCGTGACTAGAACAAATGTTGGTTCATTTCAACGATGGCGAGTACACAAATTCTACATTGCTAAATGAGATGAATCCGCCGTGTGTTAATTTGAATTACAGTGAAGTCGAGTGTTATTTACATTTCAGGTAATCCCTCGGACCATGAGCCACCGTATGATGCTAAACTAAATGCTGGTTCGTTTCAGTATTGGTAAGTACACAAACTTGCAATGCTAAATGAGATGAACACGCCGATCTTTAATCTAAGTTTTCTTATGGGGGAATTAGGCTTAGGTAGCTGAAGGATAGCTTGGCTAATCACTCCCTTTGTGAGTTTCAATACAATAGAGAGATACTGTTGAATGAGATGACGACCTGCATATATGGTCGGTTCCTGGCCCTGAATGGCGTTTATGTTTTTGTACCATTGCATGTGAAGGTCACCGATTCGGGGGGCACCAGTGCATTCCACCCTCTTGTTCCGTAACGTACTCTATGTGTCACCCAACAGTGCTATATGTTGTATTGACCGCTGAATTAATTGTTGCATGTTTCCTCGAAGTAATTCGCATATATGATTCTACTTTGTGGTATCCATATAAGCCACAAAACTGGAATGCATCTGATGAAATATTGTACAAAGAGTTCTCCTCAAATTTGTATTTCATGTTAGTCAAAAGACTATGTACGTCACAATTCAAGTGCGTAAAGCCACTAGGCAAGTGTGTGAAGCCATAGGGCACATGGCAATAGTTGAGGATCAGATTTAGTATTAACCCAGCATTATAATCAACCCATCTTTAAATGAATTGAATTACGTTACCCAAGTCTCCTCTTCATGTCTCTTAGAAGTAATAGCACACTTTAAGAAAGAGCAGTACTGATTTGAGCTGTAAATACATGAAAGAATGCCCGTTCACATTAGCAGAATTTTTCAGTACATGTTATATTCCAAGTGAGTCCGTATGCATTTCGAGTTTTTTCTCGAGATTTGAAGTCGTTATTTGTTTGCGCCAGGGAAATTCTTGTTTAGAAATTTTATTAGCTACTTCGTGCAGCTAATGCATTAGATGCCATAGCTGTACAACCCCCCAAAGCACGCGTGCGTGAGTCGTACTAGAGCGTTATAACTGGGAATATTCAAGCAAGTACCCCTGATAGTGATATCCCATGTGACAAGCAAGCTCACGTTTAGAGCGGAAGTCTCTCAACACGCAGCTTCTTTGAGCTTAAAAATTTTGTTATTCTGACGTGACACCGATTGAATTCTTTATCTTTCCTCTGATGAAGAAACAACGCTCCAGAACAGCGATGAGGTGATATTCGCTTCCTGAACAGTCAAAATGCAGACTTCTACAACCAAACTCTACCAAATCATCCATCGTTGGTAAAAATGTGTCGCAATGAAGGGCGAATATGTAGAGAAGGGGTAACACCATCACCCTCTTAAGAGAGAATATGCAGTTACCATTTCACATACGTGTAGTTTGTTAATTGAAAATGATAAGTACCTCATTATTATGATACAAAATCATCACAACCATATTAATCTGTAAAGAAATACTTAAAGGATAACTTTCTTACGCCATTCACATAAAATGAACGAAATTTCTGCATAGAATACTTATGATGGACAAGGTCATGTAAACGAAATTTAGCAGAATTCTCAAATCGTGCTCTGCGATTCTCTAAATATCTTGATTTGTGCCAGAGTAACTGATGACAGTGACTGCACAATGGATTCAGTTTTATTTGCGCCCTTTTGGAACAAAGTGTGTCCAGAGTGCAACTCCAGGTTGAATCGGCTCTGATCAGATTTGTATACACTTTCAGCCCCCAAAAACCTCATGTACTCTTTGGCTTGCACTACAGATCGTAAAATGACCTTGTTGAGATCGTTTTTATCGTTTATGTAGTTTCTATTTATAGACTATGTTATTTTCCGAGATACAGTCTCGTGAGCCTTCTTAAAAGTCGATAGCCACTTGGAGCTTGCCTGGAAATTATTTAACTTTACTTCCCTGTTCAGTTACGATGCTCACTTTTGAATATCAGTGTCGTGGTTGATCAGGTAGCGATCTATAGCCTCTAATGCTTTTTTTATGTCCAACAGTGTATTACCTTCATCTTATCACTTTTGAGCAATTATGAAGAGCATACTTTTCCCAGCGATTCACCTGTGCCACTGAAGTAACTTTCCAATATAACTTACGTTTCCCAGAGATTCAGATGTGCTACTAAAGTAACTTTGCGATATTTATGATTAACGGATGAAAACGACCTTTTCCTCCTCTCTGCTTTTCCAGAATTCAACGGCAGATTTCATATATTCGAAATTTAATCCGGTTTCTGAAGAAAGGACTTCGTTTGGTATAATGGGCTCGTCATGACTTTTGGCACACAATCATCTTCAGTGATTGCTGTTCCACCTTGGAGCTCCAACCAATCAAACCATAACCCACGATCTTGTTCCATACTAGTCGATTGTCCATCCATGCTGTCACAAATCAATGCTACAATGGTGTTCTTCAGTTCCATTTGCTGCGACTTAACAGAACCATCAGGGGATTCCATATTGCTGAACTAATCAATTAGCGTTTGGCTAATATTAATTGGATTAACGTTTGGCGCTTTCCATTTTTGCAAATTGATGTATTTGAAACACAATATAAAGTCTCAGACCGGCAACAAGTTTATTTAGCAACACAAGTATAGTGAATACTGAAGAGTACAGGCAGTCCAAAGAATAATCCGGAGAGGAGTCCGTATTGATAGCCAGTCTAGAAATCAGTGGAATGCATAGCAATCCAAAGAGCATTCATTGGAAGTGAGATCGTGAAGAGTGTAATGACATCCAGAAGTAGTGCGGCGTTGTACAGTTCCGTAGTAGTAGCAAGCGGCGGACGAGACATCTGCAGAGCTTTTTTATCCACTATAAGGAGTGAAGTGAGCTGTTCGAGACCAGGCCCATTAAACTGTCGCGATTGTGTTCAGCCAATTATCAGACAAAATGATAGTGGGGCAGATGGGAGATCCCAATTGAGAATAAATAAATGAGAGGGCTTACAGTTTCGGCATTTACCTTACAACCAAAGGAAACCTCCCTGAACCCTAGGTCAGATCTGGAGGATTTGAACTTTATTAATTTATTTCTGGGACATCAGCCTTCGTTGAGAACGTAGTCCCAGCCATAAATTGAAAAGCTCTTTATTTGTAAAAAAGGTTGGCCATCATCGGTGGACAGCTAGCTGCAGCCCACAGTGTCTCTTGGTTGTGACTAAAGAGAAGTGGTGCCCGACAGGTCTGAGCACTGGAAATGGCAACAAGGCATGTTGCACACAATGCAATCCTTTTATAATCTTCAGATAATAGTCGTTGGAACAGCTAATGAGGCCGGCCGCTGGTGGACCAGCGGTTCTAGGCGCTTCAGTCTGGAACCGCGCGACCGCTACGCTCGCAGGTTCGAATCCTGCCTCGGGCATGGATGTGTGTGATGTCCTTAGGTTAGTTAGGTTTAAAGTTCTAGGGGACTGATGACCTCAGATGTTAAGTCCCATAGTGCTCAGAGCCATTTGAACCATTTTTTTGAACAGCTAATGATATACGAAACAAATGCTTAAAATCGCCGTCGTCGTGTCGTGAAGAACTGGTCGCAGTGATTGTTCTCAGCGGATAGCACTCCGAACAGTACGTACTCGAACATATCGTTCCAATACACCGACCTATATTGATGACATGTACGCTGTTTGACTGCTCGCGAGATCGCCTTCATGAGAGCTTACGAAGACGTGCCGCGAAGAGAACTTCACTTACATAACAGACAGTGCAGTCTTTGCAGCTGGCAAACTGTTTAGCCCCTTTGTCATAAGAAACTAATGAACAGTTTGGACCGAGAATTCGAGAATTTCTTTTCAGAGACCCAAATGTTCTTGTAATAGCATCGACATCTGATCACATCAAAAAATATTTGATAGACTCGTTCTTTCACAGCGCGGGGGGAAAATCTGTATTATGGATGGATTCTTGAGGTGTTCATTGTGAAAAAACCATTTTGAGTGTCACGCATGACAAGGAACTTCTTCATCTGGTGCTCCCAAAATGACTCGAAGGGACTGCTGTCAGATGTATACAGCTTTCGATGTTGGAAGAACTTTATGAAAAGATTGAGCCACGCTGCGGCTCGCGTTGGTGCTGTTTGTAGGTTTCCGTCCTCTGTTGGAGGCCAGACGTTATCGTTTAGTTGGCATGATTACAGTTGTTTGTCTGTTTGTCTTCTTCTCGTGTTGACTGGCGCCACTCGGTTTCGCAAGCACTGGCTGTCCGCTAGTGGCAGCAGTGGCGGTTGCCCTATCTTTGGGGCCACGTCGTTGTTTTTTTCCGGGTCGTGTGAGAGGGCCCTTCGGTTGAGGACTCAGGAGGAGCCAGGTCCGCGCAGTGCCAGAACACGCCCGGACCGCTGGCGGCACACATAGACTGCCGGTTGGAAGGGCTGTGGTCACGAGGGTGCACGACCTCGTCGTAAACCGGATCCAGAAAGCTTTAAGATGAGTGCATTTCAATCCAAGTAGAGAAACCTCCACCATTGTGATATCTTGCGGTTCTCTAGTGACTTGGGTTCGTGTTGCTGCTCCTAGTGTCGCCGAGGCGAAGAGCAGCGAGGGGAGTGCTTGGGGAAGGCGGATCTGATTAGCTTTCCTCGACTTCTTATTACTATTTACTGCGTTAAACTTGTTACAATTTATGAAGTTCAACCAGTTAACGCCCCAGTTACCTGCCCTGTGGGTTAGTGGATGTAACGGCAGTGTATGTTGCCTCTCCGCTGCTTTCCCTAAGGCGTGTAGTTTTGACAGCTTTCTTGATTGTAGGCCGGATGGCGATTCTTCTTCTCTGGTGGTAGTGATTCCTTTCTCGTTCCAGGCACTCTAAGCACAATATTCTGAGGACGTAGTGCAGACCGCCGGTTTCGGCTTTGGCGTGTTGTTCCATCGTTGCATTTGGTTAATCGGACGCCAGGTAGCTTCAGCAAGATTATCATTAGTCATTCGTTATGCTGCCACTAGTCTGAGTTACCATCTTGTGAAGTGAATGCAACTCTTGGCTGCCTGTCTCATCCCTCGCGAACATGTTTGTTGCCGGCCCTTCTCAGAAGTCGATTCCTGGGGCACCGTCTGTGGTCCCTTGGTTCTTGTAAGAGATGAGTGTTCTAAAAGGCGGTCTGGTGGCCAGTAGTTCAGTGTAACGCTCCTTCAGCCCTCGCCTTCTACGGGTATAATCTGCCTCTGTACCCTTTAGGGAACTTATGTACGGGTCCTTGGCTTTTATTATTGTATTATTTATTACAATACCTTGCAATGCCTGCATAAAGGTTATATATGTCTAGTTAATAGTTCTGGTCGCCTTCTTGAATAAATCTAGCAGTGTAGCGTTCAGTGGATGTTAAGGGTTGTGTTACAAAGTTTACCATCATCTTATTTCACCCGTTTGGTGATCAGTTGCTTGTTTTTTAATTAACCTTTGCTATTGTATTTTCTGTTTTACAGCAGGTTTCTAATTTTTTTATATTATTGCCGTTCCTGGTGTATAAGGCCTTCAGGTGTGATTGTGGTCATTTGCCTTAAAATTCTAATTCGGTATTTGTATTTTCGCAGTAAGCCTTAGAACCTTATTTACTGCCACTCCTGCCCTCTGATGCCTTCTGCTGTGTTTGCGGCCACTTGCCTTTAATATTTCAGTAACTGAAAACACTATTATTTACACAGTTGTTTATTCCTTCATTATTAGCGTGTGGTATTTTTATTTATTGTTGAGTCTGCAATTACTGGTTTAAAATAAATTGTGTGTAAGGGTAAGAGGCAACCAGTAGTAACTGATCACGGCCCCGTCCACAATCGTAACCGAATCCTGCCTTCCCTTGACTGCCAGGTTTCAACGATTTTCATATCTAGTTCTGCTGGATGCTTATGATGTCAGTCTCCACTTGAGAAGCAATATAATCAAGCTGCAGTTACCAGTACATAATCATTTCTCTTTGTCCAGGTTTTCCATTCTGCTGAAATATCCCTGATACAATTCAAGATATTTAGAGTATCACCTGTCACACCTTGAGATTCTTGCTGAATTTTGTTTACATTGTGTTGACCGTTGTGTTTAATATGTGAAGTAATTCGCTCATGTTGTATGCATAGGGCAAATAAAGTTATGTTTTAAGCATTTCCCTGGCCACGCGGTTTGAGGCGTCATATCACATACTGCGCGGACCCTCCCAGCGGAGGTTGGAGTCTTCCCTCGCGCATGGGTGTGTGTGTTGTTCTTAGCATAAGTTCGTATAAGTAGTGTGTAAATCTAGGGACTGATGACCTAAGCAGTTTGGTCCCTTAGGAATTCACACACATTTGAACATTTTTTTAAGCATTTCCTTACAGATTACCATTATTGTAATAATTATGTATCATACTAATGACTTAATTATTATTCTCAGTTAACAAAATGCAGTTAACTGAAATAGTAAACCAAAAAAACCATAAATTTAAAAATTAAAGAAACAGTTACTGAACTAAAACACAAATAGGTAATAAAAATAATTATAATAATAATGAACGTTTAGATATTTAATAGGGTATGTCGAAATTACTCAAAAAACACATTGTTTATTACACTTGGATAGACGTGGCGTGGAAGCTTCTTTGATTTAAGTTGTAAAGAAAGTTTTCATTGTACGAAATTAATTAATGTTTGTGAGCTATTTTGTAAAATTTGAAATTATTAAAAAAGTTGAGTGTACAGTTTTCAAAAATGTTAGTTACATTTCAACTAATATATGAAACACATATTTTTCATTTTTTGGTTTCCAACATATTCCATGTAAATCTAATATGCCAGATAACCTTATGGGGTGTGTTTTAGCTCTTGAAATAGGGAAAAAACAATGAAAGACCGATTGCATTATTTTAACAGCTCTGCATATCCATCAAATTATATCAAATCGTTTATTCACACCGTTGTAAGTCACAAGGTGGACGGAAGTGTGTGTTGAGTGACTGTAACAAACGGGCATTGAAGAGAATTGTGACGAAAAGTAAGACAACGACAGCTGCAAAAGCCACTGCAGAACTGAATGACGCACAAGCGGAACAAGTCACCACTAAAAGAACATTAAGGTAGTTCGATAAGTAGGGAATTGCAGGGCTGCTGGAATTCCAAAACCACTCGTCAGTAATGCAAATGCCCACAACAGGAAAACATGGGGCCGAACTTATAAAAAGTGGACTGCGGTGCGATGGAATTAAGTCATTTTGTGGAATGAGTCATGTATCACTCTGTTTCCACATTCTGGCCGAGTTTACGTTCATGACTGGAAGGTGGCGGGGGTTTGGTGATGAATTGCGCAGCCACATAGTGATATTCCATGAGCTCCATGGTTACCCATGGATTATCAATGTTCGTACCCCAATGACGATGCTGTGTTCAAAGACAACAGGGCCCCTGTTCAAATAGCTCACGTCATCCACAACAGGTTTTGTGAGCACGAGAATGTATTGACGAGTTTCCTTTGGACACCACAGCCACCAGATCTCACTAGCCTTTTTGGTCTATTTTGGAGAGAAGAGTGTGTGCTCTCTATCCACCTCTATCATCGTTACCTGAACACCCCGCTACATTGCAAGAAAAATGGTGTATTATTGCCTTGAAAGCCATACAGGACATGTATTTATCCACTCAGAGACGACTGGACACTGTTTTCAATGCCATTAGGTTTCCTACACCACATTAGAAGCAGTAATGTGTTGTGTTTTTGTTGTTTCAATATTTTTTTCCACCCCCAGTATTTAGTTTGAATCATAAAAAAGTGGTTGATAAAGCTGAAACTATGATTGGCAGTCGTAAATTTTAATTAACACCTCGGAAAATAATTTATGCAATTATTGTCACGTTTTTTATCGTATGCCAAGATTCAGGCATTAACCTGCAAATATATAAAAAAAAGTGAATAGCTCTATTTTTTCGAGCTGATAATTAAACATTTGTGACTAATTATCGTAAATGCGGATAATAATGTTCACATTAATAATTGTAGCTCCTTCATCCTGGTTGTTTAATACATTTATTCGTGAAATTATGTGAATCTACATAAAAAATCGAAACAGATATGTCAAGTTTAATGTTCAGTCATAGGTTTCACAAAGCACACAGTCGTCGCCTTCTGTCAAAACATTTATTTACCGTCAGTTACACTGATCACGAGAGTCTCCATCGAGCTCAGAGTATTCCAAGCAGTCCAGTACCTAATCCAACCGACGAAGCTCCTGCATTAGATGCACTCACTCCACCGTAGCTCCCACCTGAAGCAGCAGCTTGTGACGATGAGAGAGAAGCACCAACGCCAAGACCAAGGAGGCCGCCACCTAGTCCCACCGATGACGATTTAGACTGGGCGGAGCTTAGTGCAGTGCCACCACCACTTGTTCCCACAGCTCCTGCTGAAGAACGGCTTGTAGAGAGTCCAAGCCCCAGCCCAAGGCCACCTAACCCGGCACCCAGACCAACTGACGAAGACTGCGCTTCAGAGGTGCTGAATCCACTACCACCTCCGCCAACTCCCACAGACCCTGCTGAAGCTTGGCTCTCAGAACCACCAAAACCTCCAAATCCTGATGATTTTGCTGCTGCTGTGGTACCACTTAAGCTGCCTCCGTCTCCACCCACTCCAACAGCCTGTGAAGAGGAGCTGCTTTTTGAGACACCGAGGCCTAAACCAAGAAGACCGGCGCCCAGTCCTAATGATGAAGACTCTGCATTAGATGAGCTAAACCCACTACCACCACGGCCTACACCAACAGATCCTGCTGAAGCTTGACTCTGGGAGCCAGCCAGTCCACCTCCAAGAAGACCAGCGCCAATTCCTGCAGATGATGCCTCTGCACTTGAGCCACTGAAGCTGCCGTCACCTCTACCCACTCCGAGAGCTTGTGATGAGGAGTGGCTTGTGGAACCACCAACGCCTAAGCCCAGAAGTCCAGCGCCCAGTCCTACTGATGAAGACTCTGCATTAGAAGCACTAAACCCACCATCACCACGGCCTACACCAACAGATCCTGCTGAAGCTTGACTCTGGGAACCAGCCAGTCCACCTCCAAGGAGACCAGCGCCAAATCCTGTAGATGATGCCTCTGCACTTGAGCCACTGAAGCTGCCGTCACCTCTACCCACTCCGAGAGCTTGTGATGAGGAGTGGCTTGTGGAACCACCAACGCCTAAGCCCAGAAGTCCTGCTCCCAGTCCTACTGATGAAGACTCTGCATTAGAAGCACTAAACCCACCATCACCGCGGCCTACACCAACAGATCCTGCTGAAGCTTGACTCTGGGAACCAGCCAGTCCACCTCCAAGGAGACCAGCGCCAAATCCTGTAGATGATGCCTCTGCACTTGAGCCACTGAAGCTGCCGTCACCTCTACCCACTCCGAGAGCTTGTGATGAGGAGTGGCTTGTGGAACCACCAACGCCTAAGCCCAGAAGTCCTGCTCCCAGTCCTACTGATGAAGACTCTGCATTAGAAGCACTAAACCCACCATCACCACGGCCTACACCAACAGATCCTGCTGAAGCTTGACTCTGGGAACCAGCCAGTCCACCTCCAAGGAGACCAGCGCCAAATCCTGTAGATGATGCCTCTGCACTTGAGCCACTGAAGCTGCCGTCACCTCTACCCACTCCGAGAGCTTGTGATGAGGAGTGGCTTGTGGAACCACCAACGCCTAAGCCCAGAAGTCCTGCTCCCAGTCCTACTGATGAAGACTCTGCATTAGAAGCACTAAACCCACCATCACCGCGGCCTACACCAACAGATCCTGCTGAAGCTTGACTCTGGGAACCAGCCAGTCCACCTCCAAGGAGACCAGCGCCAAATCCTGTAGATGATGCCTCTGCACTTGAGCCACTGAAGCTGCCGTCACCTCTACCCACTCCGAGAGCTTGTGATGAGGAGTGGCTTGTGGAACCACCAACGCCTAAGCCCAGAAGTCCTGCTCCCAGTCCTACTGATGAAGACTCTGCATTAGAAGCACTAAACCCACCATCACCGCGGCCTACACCAACAGATCCTGCTGAAGCTTGACTCTGGGAACCAGCCAGTCCACCTCCAAGGAGACCAGCGCCAAATCCTGTAGATGATGCCTCTGCACTTGAGCCACTGAAGCTGCCGTCACCTCTACCCACTCCGAGAGCTTGTGATGAGGAGTGGCTTGTGGAACCACCAACGCCTAAGCCCAGAAGTCCTGCTCCCAGTCCTACTGATGAAGACTCTGCATTAGAAGCACTAAACCCACCATCACCGCGGCCTACACCAACAGATCCTGCTGAAGCTTGACTCTGGGAACCAGCCAGTCCACCTCCAAGGAGACCAGCGCCAAATCCTGTAGATGATGCCTCTGCACTTGAGCCACTGAAGCTGCCGTCACCTCTACCCACTCCGAGAGCTTGTGATGAGGAGTGGCTTGTGGAACCACCAACGCCTAAGCCCAGAAGTCCTGCTCCCAGTCCTACTGATGAAGACTCTGCACTAGAAGCACTAAACCCACCATCACTGCGGCCTACACCAACAGATCCTGCTGAAGCTTGACTCTGGGAACCAGCCAGTCCACCTCCAAGGAGACCAGCTCCAAATCCTGTAGATGATGCCTCTGCACTTGAGCCACTGAAGCTGCCGTCACCTCTACCCACTCCGAGAGCTTGTGATGAGGAGTGGCTTGTGGAACCACCAACGCCTAAGCCCAGAAGTCCAGCTCCCAGTCCTACTGATGAAGACTCTGCATTAGAAGCACTAAACCCACCATCACCGCGGCCTACACCAACAGATCCTGCTGAAGCTTGACTCTGGGAACCAGCCAGTCCACCTCCAAGGAGACCAGCGCCAAATCCTGTAGATGATGCCTCTGCACTTGAGCCACTGAAGCTGCCGTCACCTCTACCCACTCCGAGAGCTTGTGATGAGGAGTGGCTCGTGGAACCACCAACGCCTAAGCCCAGAAGTCCAGCTCCCAGTCCTACTGATGAAGACTCTGCATTAGAAGCACTAAACCCACCATCACCACGGCCTACTCCAACAGATCTTGCTGAGGCCTGACTCTGGGAACCAGTCAGTCCTGCACCAAGAAGTCCAACACCCATTCCTGTAGATGATGCCTCTGCACTTGAGCCAGTGAAGCCTGTGTCACTCCTACCAACTCCAACAGCCTTAGATGATGTGTGGCTTAGAGAACCACCGATGCCAAGACCGAGCAGTCCAGCTCCCACACCTACTGATGATGCCTTAGATTCAGAGGCGCTTAATCCACCCTCACTCCTTCCCACACCAACTGCACCAGCTGATGACTTTCCTCTGGTTGTACCAATATTGAGGTTCACTCCTATGCCGCCTATACCAACGTTCAGTCCTACGGATGATGCTCCTGATTTGGATGCACTGAGACCACTGTCACTTCTCCCCATTCCAGTGGCTTTAGACGAGGAATGGCTCAGAGAACCACCAATATTGAGACCCAGGAGACCAGCACCGACTCCTGCAGATGATGATCGTGCTTCGGAGCTACTGATGCCATCGCTGCTTCGGCCCACTCCAACGGATTCTGCCGAGGCGTGGCTTGTGGAAGCACCGAGTCCAAGGCCCAGCAGTCCAGCACCCACGCCTGTTGATGATGCCTCCGCTTGGGAGGCGCTGATAGCGCCACCATCAGCTCTGTGTCTCAGGCCGAAAGCTGGAAACAAATACCCACTGGGCTTGAGTGTCACTTAAACATATGAATTATAGCATATTTTATTTTGAATTAGGTAGCTGCAGACGTTTATCCATTCCTTTTCATTTTTTGTTGTGAATGCAGTTTTGTAAAAAAAAGAGACATATTGTCAATTGAAATTGTGACTTAGCGATTTTCTTCTTTAATTTTCTTTGACAACAATTACATAACTATTTTACGTAACCGTTTTGACCAGCCAGTCGTCATCGTCAAATAAAGCACATGCTGCAAGCCGTGACGTAATGTTGCCGCTGCATTGTTAATATAAGTTACGTACTGCAAAATGAAATGCTTTTATGATTGTTGTCGAAGAAAATGAAAGAAGGCGAACGTCACTGCAGCACGATTTTCTGTAAGAGCGTTAGTTCCGGGACATTTGTCCTTTACTCTGACCAGGAATCACAGGCTTCACTAGAGTCCACTGTTTTGTTGTATAATAAAGGGAGCTCATAAAGTTTCCGTTCGAAGGCCGTACAGTCCAGAATCGGTATGCAATGAGACAATCATCCAACCGACGCATTAGGTTGAGGACACCCGCTTAGTAAAACGCCGTGTCCTGCTGCATGAAGAAGTCCGTTAAGTGTCTGTTGCACTCTCTCGTCCGACAGTAATCGTCGACTGTTCAAGACCATAAAGGAAAAGAAGGCGTACGATTGCATGGGGAGAGATTAGGACTAAAGGGCGGCTGCACCCACTTCAGCTGGCGTAACTTCCGCATTGCGACATTTGCGATATGGGGACATGCGTTATCATAAAGTAGCAGCACCACTTGGCGAACCGTTGCACAATCGTGGTTTTTAGAGACATGCTGCCCATACGTATTCTTCATTTTCCAACGGATGTCCATCGATGTTTATCCTTCAACAGACAAGAAAATAATAACAGCACTTTGGTCCTGTTTGCACCCAATTGGTGAGAACGTCGCCTTCGTTCGCGTTTTCACATGTGACCCGCGCACGTCGGAGGAGACACGGATAGCTACACTGATCCCTCGCCTTCATGTCGGTTCTGGAGTACCCACATCGGAGTCGCGCTACGTTGCATACACGCTGTAGCGGCGCGCTCGGACGGAAACTCTTTGATTGTCACTTACGCACTGTGATTCCTATTCCAACTGTTCCATTCAAGCAAGAGCAGTCAAATAGTGAATCTCTAACAAAGAACCGCTTCGTAAGGGTTTCCTACCACAGCAAATCTAAAAAGATATGACTGAAGCATTTTCTGTAGCAGAGTTTGTTAAGTTCATACGTTCCTTTGTCAGCAGAGTACGTTATAGATATGGTCAGGACTTAGCTAATATTATGCAAAAACATAGTGACCTTCTCGTGTAGTAGTAGCGCGATAGTTTGCAAATCAGGGAAGTGGGCTAGATCCGGATCGAAACCACGTGGCGGATAACCGTGGGCTGATACAGCACCAGCCTGAGTGTGGTTTCCAGCTGTCCCCGGCTCCTTCAGGTTCCCGATACGCAAACAATTACACTACTGGCCATTAAAATTGCTACACCACAAAGATGACGTGCTAAAGACGCGAATTTTAACCGACAGGAAGAAGATGCTGTGATATGCAAGTGATTAGCTTTTCAGAGCATTCACACAAGTTTGGCGCCGGTGGCGACACCTACAACGTGCTGACATGAGGAAAGTTTCCATCCGATTTCTCGTACACAAACAGCAGTTGACCGGCGTTGCCTGGTGAAACGTTAATGTGATGCCTCGTGTAAGGAGGAGAAATGCGTACCATCACGATTCCGACGTTGATAAAGGTCGGATTGTAGCCTACCGCGATTGAGGTTTATCGTATCGCGACATTGCTGCTCGCGTTGGTCGAGATCCAATGATTGTTAGGAGCATATGGAATCGGTGGGTTCAGGAGGGTAATATGGAACGTCGTGCTGGATCCCAACGTCCTCGTATCACTAGCAGTCGAGATGACAGTCATCTTACATCTATCCCTGAGTCAACAGATGGGGACGTTTGCAAGACAACAACCATCTGCACGAACAGTTCGACGACGTTTGTAGCCGCATGGACTATCAGCTCGGAGACCCTGGCTGCGGTTACCCTTGACGCTGCGTCACAGACGGGAGCGCCTGCGATGGTGTACTCAACGACGAATCTGGGTGCACGAATGGCAAAACGTCCTTTTTTCGGATGAATCCAGGTTCTGTTTACAGCATCATGATGGTCGCATCCGTGTTTGGCGACATTGCGGTGAACGCACGTTGGAACCGTGTGTTCGTCATCGCGATACTGGCGTATCACCCGGCGTGATGGTATGGGGTGCCATTGGTTACACGTCTCGGTCACCTCTTGTTCGAATTGACGGCGCTTTGAACAGTGGACGTTACATTTCAGATGTGTTACGACCCGTGGCTCTACCCTTCATTCGATCCCTGCGAAACCCTACATTTCAGCAGGATAAGGCACGACTGCATGTTGCAGGTCCTGTACAGGCCTTTCTGGACACAGAAAATGTTCGACTGCTGCCAAGACCAGCACATTCTCCAGATCTCTCACCAACTGAAAACGTGTGGTCAATGGTGGTCGAGCAACTGGCTCGTCACAATACGCCAGTCACCACTCTTCATGAACTGTGGTATCGTGTTGAAGCTGCTTGGGCAGCTGTACCTGTACACGCCGTCCAAGCTCTGTTTGACTCAATTCTCGGGCGTATCAAGGCCGTTATTTCGGCCAGAGGTGGTTGTTCTGGGTACTGATTTCTCAGGATATATGTACCCAAATTGCGTGAAAATGTAATCACATGTCAGTTCTAGTATAATACACTCCTGGAAATCGAAAAAAGAACACATTGACACCGGTGTGTCAGACCCACCATACTTGCTCCGGACACTGCGAGAGGGCTGTACAAGCAATGATCACACGCACGGCACAGCGGACACACCAGGAACCGCGGTGTTGGCCGTCGAATGGCGCTAGCTGCGCAGCATTTGTGCACCGCCGCCGTCAGTATCAGCCAGTTTGCCGTGGCATACGGAGCTCCATCGCAGTCTTTAACACTGGTAGCATGCCGCGACAGCGTGGACGTGAACCGTATGTGCAGTTGACGGACGTTGAGCGAGGGCGTATAGTGGGCATGCGGGAGGCCGGGTGGACGTACCGCCGAATTGCTCAACACGTGGGGCGTGAGGTCTCCACAGTACATCGATGTTGTCGCCAGTGGTCGGCGGAAGGTGCACGTGCCCGTCGACCTGGGACCGGACCGCAGCGACGCACGGATGCACCCCAAGACCGTAGGATCCTACGCAGTGCCGTAAGGGACCGCACCGCCACTTCCCAGCAAATTAGGGACACTGTTGCTCCTGGGGTATCGGTGAGGACCATTCGCAACCGTCTCCATGAAGCTGGGCTACGGTCCCGCACACCGTTAGGCCGTCTTCCGCTCACGCCCCAACATCGTGCAGCCCGCCTCCAGTGGTGTCGCGACAGGCGTGAATGGAGGGACGAATGGAGACGTGTCGTGTTCAGCGATGAGAGTCGCTTCTGCCTTGGTGCCAATGATGGTCGTATGCGTGTTTGGCGCCGTGCAGGTGAGCGCCACAATCAGGACTGCATACGACCGAGGCACACAGGGCCAACACCCGGCATCATGGTGTGGGGAGCGATCTCCTACACTGGCCGTACACCACTGGTGATCGTCGAGGGGACACTGAATAGTGCACGGTACATCCAAACCGTCATCGAACCCATCGTTCTACCATTCCTAGACCGGCAAGGGAACTTGCTGTTCCAACAGGACAATGCACGTCCGCATGTATCCCGTGCCACCCAACGTGCTCTAGAAGGTGTAAGTCAACTACCCTGGCCAGCAAGATCTCCGGATCTGTCCCCCATTGAGCATGTTTGGGACTGGATGAAGCGTCGTCTCACGCGGTCTGCACGTCCAGCACGAACGCTGGTCCAACTGAGGCGCCAGGTGGAAATGGCATGGCAAGCCGTTCCACAAGACTACATCCAGCATCTCTACGATCGTCTCCATGGGAGAATAGCAGCCTGCATTGCTGCGAAAGGTGGATATACACTGTACTAGTGTCGACATTGTGCATGCTCTGTTGCCTGTGTCTATGTGCCTGTGGTTCTGTCAGTGTGATCATGTGATGTATCTGACCCCAGGAATGTGTCAATAAAGTTTCCCCTTCCTGGGACAATGAATTCACGGTGTTCTTATTTCAGTTTCCAGGAGTGTATATTTGACCAATGAATACCCGTTTATCATCTGCTGTTCTTCTTGCTGTAGCAATTTTAATGGTCAGTAGTGTAAAATGCTATAACTCACAGAACAGAGTTTACACACGATGCATAAACAGATTTGCGCCAAAGACTTCTCTCCCTTAGATTACCTTGATGACCGTGGAGTCAGGAAGGGCATCCGGCCAGAGAGTTAAATAATAAAAGTAAAATCTGCCAAATCCCCTTACTCGACAGGAAAAACGCTAGGGAAAAGAAAGATGTAGAAACATACCCTCATGCTTCGATATTGCAGTGCCTGTGTTATTCAGAATTACGCAGCAACATGCGTTCGTGTCCGAAGGAACAGGCTCTGCGGTGATTCCAGCTGTTATGAAGTACGTGAAATGTATTCGCAGTTGCGAACATAGACAACCGTCAGCTGTGTAATGGAATGACTACAGTGAAAATTTGTGCCGGACTGAGATTTGAACACTTATTTCCCGCTTATTGAGAGCGGTCGCGCTGCATCTGGTATCCGTGCACGACTCAGGCTAGACCCAAACTTCCGTACGTCGTCAACCATGTGTCGACAGCCTGAACTCGTACATCCATTACGTATATTCCCGTGCAGGGCAGGCATTTTACTTGAAAGTCGCTTGCCCGGTGTGGGCTGATAAATACGATATTGCAGTGCCTCTGTTATTCTGATTTACGAGCAAAGTTCCTTCGCACATGCATGGGATAAGCGCGAAATCCGGATCTGAGTCCCGGTCTGGCATAAATTTTCTTTGTCATATTCACAACTGCGAATACATTTCACGTACTCCCACACAAAATGAAAAAAAAACCGCTCATGATTTTTTTATCTTGATTTTATTAGGTGTCATTGCAATGAATGAAACTACCTCTTTGTCATTAGGGAAGTAGTATCTGTAACCGCCATGGTTCCAACGAAAACTGCATATTCATATACTCCGGTGCATGTACTCTCTACATCAACATAAAAACTGTAAATCTTGTTAACACCTACATTCCACCAAAACTTAAGTTTTAAGAAGTATATGCATTTCAAGTTGTTATCAACAGTATACCCTAAGTACTTCTCGCGAATCATTCCAAAAACTGCTAAACGAATTTTGCATTGGACTAAGACAAAATTACTGCACGCATAACAGACAATATTTTAGTTCTTTGAACTAAGAAAACTTAAGATAAACTCATATTTCAAATAAGTTGGATTTACAAAACAGCCTATTTCGTTTCTCTTTAGAAACTAAATATGTTGTGTAAATACTCTTTTTAACAGTTGCTTCCTCACGCCACAGCGCTCCTTTCTAAACAGGTCAGGATACGTCAGAATGTCAATTTTGTGTCAAACGTAACGTTTCATTATCCGTTCCCACAAGTCCATCTTAAACGACACCTATATCATAGTAGACTCTAAAGAACATTAAAAAAGTACTGACGGCACAAAAGCAGAGCCTGATGATATGCCATGAAACACGGCCTAATGCCCATAAAACAAAAATCAGCAAGGACGGAACTACCGTCCGTAAGGGCCCGCATTGTATAACGGCTTCACAGGGAGGACGTCTCAGGTAATGTTAAAATTTCGGAAGGCACACGGATGCAGAGACACCTTCAGTCGACAACACCGAATATTTTGGGGGTAAAGAAAAATTTCATTTCCGCAGCTGCGTGTCAAATCTAAGATCGCGCAGTCAGTGATGCTCCGAGAGCGCAACCATCACACGCGACGCGACCTGGTGCGGTGAACTGTAAGTTAATGGAGATACACATTTTCCTCAGTATTGTGTCGTGTTGTGATGTATGTGAAAAGATCGATAGTTTAACTACCGAGCCATGATTTACATTCTACGATGTCAGTTAATAAAGAATGGTTCAAATGGCTCTGAGCACTAGGGGACTTAAAACATCTGAGGTCATCAGTCCCCTAGAACTTAGAACTACTTAAACCTAACTAACCTAAGGACATCACACACATCCATGCCCGAGGCAGGATTCGAACCTGCGACCGTAGCGGTCGCGCGGTTCTAGACTGAAGCGCGTAGAACCGCTCGGCCACACTGGTCGGCGTCAGTTAATAAACAGAACGAGAAATTGAGCAGTTTGCAGAAGAAGAGAGTAATTTTTCTACCTTCAGATCTGGGTCATACTTGTTGATAAGGTTCTGTCTAAGAATCGTATAGACGAGATGACGAAAGGAGAATACCATGCCGTTGCAGTTTCTAGAATACCAATGGAACACATTGTTGCTAATATCGGAGCTAGAATCCGTTTTGAAATAAGTAAGGATATTGTTTAAGAGCAAACCACCTAACAGTAACTTAACGAAATATGATATAAAAACTCGCCGAGATTTAAATTGTAACAAAGAAATTCTAATTTTCCAGCAGATGAGGGCTATGCTACTGTGGTAATGATGAAAGAAGACTATCACAATAAAATTGGAGTCATATTAGAACCAGGAAAGGCAAGAATTGTGCCTTGCATCACCACCTAATGCATATAAAACAAAAACTCTTACTAAATTTCCTCTTAAATTTTTTTGTGTTCTACGTAATTGTCCCAGAGCTATTCGTAATAACTTTAATATCACACCAGTGGAAAACAACATAGGTGCGCCGGAGAAATATATCGTCGCATTTGGACGAGGCAGTCCTAGATTAGGAAAAATGGTTCAAATGGCTCTCAGTACTATGGGACTTAACATCTGAGGTCATCAGTCCCCTAGAACTTAGAACTACTTAAACCTAACTAACCTAAGGACATCACACACATCCATGCTCAAGGCAGGACTCGAACCTGCGACCGTATCGGTCGCGCAGTTCTAGACTGTAGCGCCTAGAACCGCTCGGTCACCCTGGCCGGCCTAGATTAGGAAAAAAAATAAAACTTAGACAAAACATATAATACAAAAACATTTTATTCGTCGAAGAAAACCTGTGATGTAATTTCTTTATTTCACTTTGAAGATTGAGATCTACCAGGCTGTGGCGTTTGTTAACAGCGCGTTACTGAATCGTGTGTCGGAGTTGTTTGCAGATATTCGGATCATAACGGGCAGAATTGTGGTGACTTTCTGTCGCAATGCTTTTATCGCTCATTCAACAGTTCCATGTTGACGTTCGTAGGCCTTATCTTTCTGGTCCTGCAAGAGAAAAAATACGATCAAATCTGTTATTCGAATGACTAAAAGGGATTCGATAGGAAACACAGTAATAGCGATCACCACTTTGTTTCTAAAAGGCTTCAAAAACTGCATCATACGTGCTTTTTCTTAGCAAAAGACCTAATATCCACTGTAATTCATACTGCGGGCTTTAAATTTACAAATAAGAACCGGAAAAGTTAACGTTATAGTTTCCATAAATCGCTTAACACAACACGAGGATCAGCGGGGTGATTATAATTAAACTTCCGCTTCTTAAGAGAACCCCCATGAAAAACGAGTGGTCGTGGGACTAAGGAATCCCGCGCAAACTTTTTTTTTTTAGGACACGCGTAAGAGAAATAACGAATCAACCATCCACATGAGAGGATAACATTTGTTAACTGCGTACCATGTTTACATTAAGGTTACAAATGTTGCTCAGTGTGAGGACTGTCCGCATCCACGAGAGCCTGGAACCGAATTAGAAACACCATTTCACAATTAAAGACACGCGCAGGTAAATGGGCTAACCCTAAAATGTAAAAGCTTAGAGGTAGGTGTTGTCATCTGTTGTTTGGTACGGGAACTACCTAAGTGACATTTAGGGGTGAGACCAATGTCAATTTTGATAGTTCCCGAACCCACCAACAGATGGCAACACTTACACAATGTGATCAGAAGTATCCGGAGACCTCGGGTCTTTTGGTCGAACTCATTTTTTACATGCAATGTGTGATTTTCAAAATTTTAGGAAACAATGAGGTACAATTTAAAAAAAAAATGTGCTTGTTCCCCTCTATCTGGCACTAACGCATGTGGGTACTTGTCGTCTCGGGTCATTTTGACCCGTAAGTTGTAGAGGAAATGTTAAGACGTTGTACAATAGCTGCCTTAAAAACTTCCGTTGCAAAATTCTGCAGAGGCTCGCTCTTTCTCTCACGCGTTTTTTTCACGGGCCAGGTTGAAACAATTCGCGGGCCGGATTCGGCCGCTGGCTGCCGGTTCCCTACCCACTATCTAAACCGTAAGGGCGGAGAAAGAGTCTCGGTAAAGGCTATCAGTTACAAATGCAATGGAACAAGAAATGTAGGGACACCATACAAGAGATGCAGTACCATAAGAGGCAATTTGCCTAATACATGAAATGAAGAAGAAGAAAAAGAAGGGAACGTCAACTACCTCAGTGTTTGTTGACGTAAGCAAACGCTTGCATCGTGTGCCTTACCTTGTGCGCTGGCAGCTACCGCCAGAAGGAGCAGGACGGACTGCATGGCTCTTGGCTGGGGGTTGGCAAGACAGCAGTGTGGCTTTTATACCTCGAAACTGTCGGAGCAGCTGTTGCCCTTGTACGGACACAAACACCACGGTGACATTTTGAGAAGATGCTGTCGTTAAAGATGACTTAAGACAGAGATAAGCAGACGAATGTTATGTGACAGCTCGTCTCGTCCTCGATACGGTGTTCGTCTTATCAACATGCTTTTACAAATTGTCCGATTTTTTGCGAGTACGTTGCAGCGCTCTCAATATTACAGCAAAAGTGGCTTCAGTCATAATATGATGCAATTCTGAGGCTATTTACTAACTCATTTAGTGTTTTTTCTCTACATGGCATTTTTAAAGGTCTTCAGGAGTGTGCTTCTGTAATGATTGTTTCGTATTAACACCCAACATTACCTTACGACCTGATAAAGGTATCAGGACTGCAACACAGAAGCAGAATCTCTATATAAAAGACATTACAGAATTGTTACAAGACATTTACGTTTGGCTTAGTGCTATTTGGTTATACCATACACTCCAGACTCCAAATCCGAAGGATCTGGCTTCAATCACCGGTTGACCATAGGACTTCTTAAGCCATTCACTATGTCTTTCGCTACTTGGAATGCTTTGGGCAAGAGAAAAATCCGTTCAGCATCTCGTTCGAACTCCACGTTTAGCTACGGATCTTTTTATTATAGGTTAGGTAATCCAGTTCGCTTCTCTAATAGAACTCTGATATTTAATATACCTTTGGGTTAGTGACCGATTTATAATGGTTGTCACGAGGGAAAAGCAAACTTATAACTTTGGGAGGATGGTTCAAATTAAGGTGCATAAGGCACGACAACAAGCACCCGCCCGGATAGCCGTGAATGTTAAAGCACTACTTACGGGGTGAGGCAATGCGCTGGCGACTTCGCCAAGCAGATTAATGACGAGGATCGGTGTGCCGTCCAGTCTGTGGTGTTTATGCGGTTTTCCTCATCCCAGTAGATGAGTACCGGGCTGGTAGCCAAGTCCTTTAGTTACACGACTTGCAGACGTTTAGAAGACAGTTGGGATAATCATATTCCGTTCCAGGTGTTATGGGATAGCGACAGGAATGGCATTCAGTTACTTCTTAAAGTAAATAGGGCAAAAGAAAAAATGAAATGAGCGTATGGCATCACTGGCCGGGAGGCCCCTAGTCGGGGAAGTTCGGCCGCTAAGTGCAAGTCTTATTTCATTCGACGCCACATTGGGCGACATGCGCACCGGTGATGAGGATGAAATGATGATGAGGACAGCACAACACCCAGTCCCCGAGTGGAGAAAATCTCCATCCCGGCTGGAAATCGAACCCGGGCCCACTTGCATAGGATACGAGCACGTTACCACCCAGCTAAGCAGGCGGACTAAATAGGGCAAATCCGTTTATAATCACGCCGACCCTGCGTCGATGCGGGACAGAGGCACAAGAAATAGAAGAGAGCACGACTAAAATTATAATCATTAGTCATAGTGTCAGTAGAAAGACTCTATTTGTAGTACTGCATTTATGACATTTGTTGGGCCTTACACAGACGCCAATTATGTAGTGCTGTAATTTTTCATCAAGATTGTATTTATGAAGTATTATACAATTTGTATATAACGAAATAATAACCAGCCAGTCCCATAAATGGAATTTAATTTCTTCACCGGTTTCGGACACTTTGTGCCCTTTATCAGAAGGCTGTACAGGAAAATACACCACAAATAACTAAAAGTCAGATAAGAATATTAAAATTAGGGATGAAAAGTTTAAAAATTTAAAAAATTTAAAGATAAAAAATATCATTATCTGCGAGTTGTCAACAATAAGATGCACAGAGCAAAATGCCATGGCCCTAAAAATATACGGGAGCAATAAGTAATACTATACTGAATCCATTAATACAAAACAGCTCGTAGATGTTTACATGTGGTTCATAGTGTCTCTGCAAAATTTATATACAGAAGCGAAGCAACAAGTGCAGACATCATACGAGAACAGGAGCTAATCAGCTAATGATATGCATATGTTGAAATTGGTCTCAGGGTGCTGATGAAAGTACGATGTTGTTGTTGTTGTGGTCTTCAGTCCTGAGACTGGTTTGATGCAGCTCTCCATGCTACACTATCCTGTGCAAGCTTCTTCATCTCCCAGTAACTACTGCAACCTACATCCTTCTGAATCTGCTAAGTGTATTCATCTCTTGGTCTCCCTCTACGATTTTTACCCTCCACTCTGCCCTCCAATACTAAATTGGTGATCCCTTGATGCCTCAGAACATGTCCTACCAACCGATCCCTTCTTCTAGTCAAGTTGTGCCACAAATTTCTCTTCTCCCCAATCCTATTCAATACCTCATCATTAGTTATGTGATCTACCCATCTAATCTTCAGCATTCTTCTGTAGCACCACATTTCAAAAGCTTCGATTCTCTTCTTGTACAAACGGTTTATCGTCCATGTTTCACTTCCATACATGGCTACACTCCATACAAATACTTTCAGAAAAGACTTCCTGACACTTAAATCAATACTCGATGTTAACAAATTTCTCTTCTTCAGAAACGCTTTCCTTGTCATTGCCAGTCTACATTTTATATCCTCTCTACTTCGACCATCATCAGTTATTTTGCTCCCCAAATAGCAAAACTCATTTACTAATTTAAGTGTCTCATTTTCTAATCTAATTCCTTCAGCATCATCTGACTTACTTAGACTACATTCCATCATCCTCGTTTTTCTTTTGTTGATGTTCATCTTATATCTTCCTTTCAAGACACTACCCATTGCGTTCAACTGCTCTTCCAAGTCCTTTGCTGTCTCTGACAGAATTACAATGTCATCGGCGAACCTCAAAGTTTTTATTTCTACTCCATGGATTTTAATACCTACTCCGAATTTTTCTTTTGTTTCCTTCATTGCTTGCTCAATATACAGATTGAATAACATCGGGGAGAGGCTACAACCCTGTCTCACTCCCTTCCCAACCACTGCTTCCCTTTCGAGTCCCTCGACTCTTATAACTGCCATCTGGTTTCTGTACAAATTGTAAGTAGCCTTTCGCTCCCCGTATTTTACCCCTGCCACCTTCAGAATTTGAAAGAGAGTATTCCCGTCAACATTGCCAAAAGCTTTCTCGAAGTCTTTAAGTCTACAAATGCTAGAAACGTAGGTTTGCCTTTCCTTAATCTAGCTTCTAAGATAAGTCGTAGGGTCAGTATTGCCTCACGTGTTCCAGTATTTCTACGGAATCCAAACTGATCTTCCCCGAGGTCGGCTTCTACTAGTTTTTCCATTTGTCTCTAAAGAATTCACGTCAGTATTATGCAGCCGTGACTTATTAAACTGATAGTTCGGTGATTTTCGCATCTGTCAACACCTGCTTTCTTTGGGATTGGAATTATTATATTCTTCTAGAAGTCTGAGTGTATTTCGCCTGTCTCATATATCTTGCTCACCAGATGGTAGAGTTTTGTCAGGACTGGCTCTTCCAAGTCTGTCAGTAGTTCTAATGGAATGTTGGCTACTCCTGGGGCCTTGTTTCGACTCAGGTCTTTCAGTGCTCTGTCAAACTCTTCACGCAGTATCTTATCTCCCATTTCATCTTCATCTACATCCTCTTCCATTTCCATAATATTGTCCTCAAGTACATCGCCCTTGTATAGACCCTCTGTATACTCCTCCCACCTTTCTGCTTTCCCTTCTTTGCCTAGAACTGGGTTTCCATCTGAGCTCTTGATATTCATGCAAGTGGTTCTCTTTTCTCCAAAGGTCTCTTTAATTTTCATGTAGGCAGTATCTGTACTGCCCGTCTTGAGATAAGCCTCTACATCCTTACTTTTGTCCTCTAGCCATCCCTGCTTAGCCATTTTGCACTTCCTATCGATCTCATTTTTGAGACGCTTGTATTCCTTTTTGCCTGCTTCATTTACTGCATTTTTATATTTTCTCCTTTCATCAATTAAGTTGAATATTTCTTCTGTTACCCAAGGATTTCTAGCAGCCCTCGTCTTTTTACCTACTGTAGCCTCTGCTGCCTTCACTACTTCATCCCTCAAAGCTACCCATTCTTCTTCTAATGTATTTTTTCCCCCATTCCTGTCAATTGTTCCCTTATGCTCTCCTTGAAACTCTGTACAACCTCTGGTTCTTTCAGTTTATCCAGTTCCCATCTTCTTAAATTCCCACCTTTTTGCAGTTTCTTCAGCTTTAATCGACGAAAGTACGATAAAATAATAAAATAAAAGAAGTAAGTTGTCATAAGTCATAAACAAAAATGTAAGTGTATGTAAGGAGCCTAGAAAGTAATATAAAAACCTAACGATAAATAAAATACTTTACTATCGATGACAAGTGGGGCTCTGATGGGAAATTTGGGAACTAATCTCCAAACAGCTGTCAGGTCAGTAGCATGCTTGTAGGAAACTGCGAATAAAAGGAAAGTGCGAAGCGCGTCACTGGGCTGGAGCTTGTGGCTGGAGAGACTGTTCTCAATCATTAGCGAATATTAAGTATCGGAAAGTGACTGTAGTGGGAAAGAATTGTGAACACAATTATATAATAATTATTATTTCTTTATATACGACTACAGTTGCTGAAGATGAATAAAATACTAAATACAACTTGTACTTGAAAGGAGCATTTGCTGAATAATGTTAATGAAAGGATCAGGTACAACGGCGGCCAGACTGTAAAAGATTAGGTAACGAAAATTTATTTTCACAATAAAGCATTTTTGAAAGGCGGTATTAGCTTTGGTTATCCTTTTAAAATCACTGTTGAAAATAATTCTACATTTACATTCACTCCGCAGTTAGTTTATGATGTGTGGTCGACGGCATTTTCGGTACCACTACATTTCACAGTTTCCTGTTTCAGTTACGAATGGTGCTTGGGAAGAATGAGTTTCGGTAAGCTCACTGACTTTCTCATCATATCCAGTCCGTGAGAGACATGTGGGAGTAAGTAATATGATTTCCAGGTCTTCTTGGAATATTGTTGCTGTTGTGGTCTTCAGTCCTGAGACTGGTTTGATGCAGCTCTCCATGCTACTCTATCCTGTGCGAGCTTCTTCATCTCCCAGTACCTACTGCAACCTACATCCTTCTGAATCTGCTTAGTGTATTCATCTCTTGGTCTCCATCTAAGATTTTTACCCTCCACGCTGCCCTCCAATGCTAAATTTGTGATCCCTTGATGCCTTAGAATATGCCCTACCAACCGGTCCCTTCTTCTTGTCAAGTTGTGCCACAAACTCCTTTTCTCCCTTATTATATTCAATACATCCTCATTAGTTACGTGATCTACCCACCTAATCTTCAGCATTCTTCTGTAGCACCACATTTCGATAGCTTCTAATCTCTTCTTGTCCAAACTATTTATCGTCCATGGTTCACTTCCATACATGGCTATGCTCCATACATATACTTTCAGAAACGACTTCCTGACACTTAAATCTATACTCGAGGTTAACAAATTTCTCTTCTTCAGAAACACTTTCCTTGCCATTACAAGTCTATATTTTATATCCTCTCTACTTCGACCATCATCAGTTATTTTGCTCCCCAAACAGCAAAACTCCTTCACTAATTTATCTGTCTCATTTCCTAATCTAATTCCCTCAGCATCACCCTACTTAATTTGACTACATTCCATTATCCTCGTTTTGCTTTTGTTGATGTTCATCTTATATCCTCCTTTCAAGACACTGTCGATTCCGTTCAACTGCACTTCCAAATCCTTTGCTGTCTCTGACAGAATTACAGTGTATCGGCGAACCTCAAAGTTTTTATTTCTTCTCCATGGATTTTAATACCTACTCCGAATTTTTCTTTTGTTTCCTTCATTGCTTGCTCAATATACTGATTGAATAACGTCGGGGAGAGGCTACAACCCTGTCTCACTCCCTTCCCAACCACTGCTTCCATTTCGTGTCCCACGACTCTTATAACTGCCATCTGGTTTCTGTACAAATTGTAAATAGCCTTTCGCTCCCTGTATTTTACCCCTGCCATCTTCAGAATTTGAAAGAGAGTATTCCAGTCAACATTGTCAAAATCTTTCTCTAAGTCTACAAATGCTAGAAACGTAGGTTTGCCTTTCCTTAATCTAGCTTCTAAGATAAGGCGTAAGGTCAGTATTGCCTCACGTGTTCCAACATTTCTACGGAATCCAAACTGATCTTCCCCGAGGTCGGCTTCTACCAGTTTTTCCATTCGTATGTAAAGAATTCGTGTTAGTATTTTGCAACTGTGACTTTTTAAACTGATGGTTCGGTAATTTTCACATCTGTCAACACCTGCTTTCTTTGGGATTGGAATTATTATATTCTTCTTGAAGGCTGAGGGTATTTCGCCCGTCTCGTACATCTTGCTCACCAGATGGTAGAGTTTTGTCAGCACTGGCTCTCCCAAGGCCGTCAGTAGTTCTAATGGAATGTTGTCTACTCCTGGGGCCTTGTTTCGACTCAGGTCTTTCAGTGCTCTGTCAAACTCTTCACGCAGTATCGTATCTCCCATTTCATCTTCATCTACATCATCTTCCATTTCCATAATATTGTCCTCAAGTACATCGCCCTTGTATAGACCCTCTATATACTCCTCCCACCTTTCTGCTTTCCCTTCTTTGCTTAGAACTGGGTTTCCATCTGAGCTCTTGATATTTATACAAGTGGTTCTCTTATCTTCAAAGGTCTCTTTAATTTTCCTGTAGGCAGTATCTATCTTACCCCTGGTGAGATAAGCCTCTACATCCTTACATTTGTCCTCTAGCCACCCCTGCTTAACAGTTTTGCACTTCCTGTCGACCTCATTTTTGAGACGTTTGTATTCTTGGAAAATACGCTCTTGAAATTTTAACAGTAAAATTCCGCAACGTCTCTCTTGCAACGTCTGCTTCTCTAGTTTGTAGTGCATTTCCGCAAAGCTCTCGCGTCGACTAAATGATCCCATATGAGCAATAAGTTATATTTACTTACATACAAGCTGAACTGCCAGACCCTTCAGTTTCATTGATCCTCCGCAGGTCTTTCTGTACTTCACTGCTCTCGCAACCGTACTAAAGACAACAGCGTCGTCCACGTTCAGTCTCACGGAGTTGTCGACATTATCTCCTAGATTGCTAAAATAAACTGTAAACCGTAACGGTCCTATAAGATTTCCTTCGGATACTTCTGAAATTACCTTTACATCTGTCAGTTTTGTGCTGTACAGTATATTTGGTTCGACTGGAATGGAAGTGGTGTTTTGAAAATACCTACAGGTGCTATTGCAGAGTGTATCCGTGTTTTGAATCAAGCGTGCAGTGATGAAGAGTCTGTAATAGCTGGAAATATGTTTTCGAGTGGAAGAGAACATTATCAGTTCTTGAAGTGAGTCATCGAAACAAAAATCCTGGCGGCTGCATGCGAGTTCCCACATGCTGCCGCACTCGGACCCTCTTGTAAATAAGTAACATTCATAGTTATCAAGTTACAATAGTGACGTCACATATGTCACCAACATTAATTTTGACTTTTCATACTAGCTTTTGCGCTTCTATGTGGTCCAACAGGAAGCAGTTTCATCAAAAACAACATTCGTCGTTACATAAAAAAAATGTCTCTGAGCACTATGGGACTTAATTGCTGAGGTCATCAGTCCCCTAGAACTTAGAACTACTCACACTTAACTAACCTAAGGATATCACACACATCCATTCCCGAGGCAGGATTCGAACCTGCGACCTTAGTGGTCGCTCTGTTCCAGACTGTAGCGCCTAGAACCGCTCGGCCACTCCGGCCGGCTTCGTTACATAGGCACAACTTTTACGGTATTTCATTTTTTTGATCTAGGCGTACTTTTACGTTTTCACGATAAAGTATGTGTTGCATACATTAATAAACTTTGGGTATGTACAGACTTGCACTTTAAATATGTTAGTGCTTTTGACTTTTTCCACAGGACGAAGTAAAACATTATTTTTCTTGAAAATTTCTTGTAGTGTTAGTTTTCACATTTTTCGTTATGGCTGGCAAAAATTTTCTTTTGGAAACTGCTCTGTCATATTGTAGACTGAAATTAGGGATCTATAATATTTTTCCAAAAATTTTGATGACCTTTATCTGCTTAATTTCGTGACGACTATTATAACTAGTCGAACTGTTTTAAATAGCATTGGGTAGCAGCTTAGAGAGAGCCGTGCAGTGAAAAATAGAACTGTTGCGGCATTAATTTTTACTTATTAAGAAAGACAATGTTCTTTAGCACGTTCATATGAAGGCGACACATTACTACTCGCAGTGCTTTTGGAACTCTTCATGTCCGAAGTTTTCTGTTTCTTTGCGATGGACGGTAATAAGCTGGAGTGGACAACAGGGGTGCCCGAAGAATGGCATATGGATATGTTCTACTTGAAAGAAGACACGTGTATCCAAATCTCATATATCGACATGGAGCAGGGGTAGTAAGAACGTTTACGCAGTTGTGCGCGGTAGAGACAAATTGCGAAATTAAACTAAAAACAGAAAATTTTTCACCAATTTCGACACGCTGTCTGATCTTAAAGCGTTGTAGCGAAGATGTGTATGGAAATGGGCACTGATTATTCAAGCTAGACAGTAAAGGGTTAACAATAAATTTTTGGTCCATAGTCTTGTATCGGTGATAGAAGCATTGGTCACTTATTACGTCTTCGAAGCCTGCATCCACATCTACACTGTGCAACCCACTGTGAAGTATTTGGCAGAGAGTACTTTCTATTGTCCCATTAATTAGGACTCGTTCCCGCCCCATTCACATACAGAGCGCTGGAGGCATGGCTGCTTAAACTTCTCTGAGCGCATTGTAATTAGTCCGCTCATGCCTTTGTGGTCCCTAGGAGAGAGCGATACGTAGGGAGCTTAAATTCACCACCTGAAAGTGATTTTTTGAATGTGAATCAAAGGAAACGTAGACAACAGCTGTTAGTGACACTGAAATAAATCAATGGGAAAAATTGAAAATTTGTGCAGGATTGGGACTCGAACCCGGATGGACTGTTTCTCAGGAGCAGTTGCCTTAACTGTTTTTTTTATCTCATTTTGTTCTATATTGTTCACTGAATTTGTTCGGGGCGGACGTCCTGTGATACCATTTCAGGTTCTTCGTTGATCCGTTCACTCAGTTTTTTTTATTACAGAGCGTAGCTGACCCTCTGACTGAACACGCTGAGCTACCGTGCCACCGGACACTGCCCGTAACCGACGCAAATTTCCAACTTATCCTCACACTACTGACGTAGTGTCCCCGCCCATAACGCTTCTATACTAGCAGCATTCGCTGGTTCTCGTACGAATTCGAGCGCATCTGCACAGAAGGGATTATTGGGGCCGTCTTCGGCATATATGAATTCTTGAAACGTTGTAAGTAGTCTTTCACAGAATTGGTTGCGTCTATCTTCAAGAGCCTGCCAGTTCAATTCTTCCAGCATCTCCATTACGCCTTCCCATGGAAACTGTGACCATTCGTGCTGCCCTTCTTTGCATACGTTCAATATGGCCCATTAATCATGCTTGGTACGAGTCCCACACACTAGGACAATGTTGTATAATAGGTCGCACGAGTGTTTTATATGAAATCATCCTTTGTAAACTGATTGGATTTCCCTAGTATTCTATAAGTGAACAGCGGTCTACCATGTGCTTTACTTAACGAGTGAACCTAAGTGATCGTTCCATTTCACATCCACATGTTACATTCGCGTATTTGTGTTATTCGACCAGTTTTAATTGTGAGTCTCTGATATTCTAGTCGTAGCATACAACGTTTTTTTCCTTTTACGAAGTACGAAATTTTACCCTTATGAACGTTTAAAGCAAGTTGCCAATCTTGGCACCACGCTGAAATATTATCAAGATTTGATTGAATACATAGGGCTGCGACATAAAAATTGTTTAAAATTTATTAAGTGATTTTTATAGTTTTTTCAACGCTGATTTCGGGAAAAATTTCGAAAAAATTCCATCACGCACAGTTATGTCACAAACTGCTTGTCTAGTTTTAGCTTTTTTCGATATTTCAGCACTGTAGTGAGTTTGAATTTTGGTTTTTAGGATCTCCATAAACTGTTATTTACCCGTTTTTATACTAGATATACGTAAAATAAAGAGTAAGTATGAGAAACCAGCAGTATTTTCATGTCAGTGCCGGACTGTCGCGCTGCCCCTTCCCCCGCCATCACCAAGCAGTGAACTTCTGCTATTGTCCTTCAGTTCACAGTACCTCTTCACTCTGTGCTGTTCACGTGTTGTTGCTACTAGTCCATTAAAGCAGTGACTATTTTCTTGGGTTGTGAAGCTGATTTATGGGCAATGGACAATGGCTACCAGAGGATGTATAAACTCGCCAGATTGCTTCTGCTACATTCGCGGTAACTATATTGTCAAAAAGCAACAAAGAAACATTTCCGATTTTGATGAAAAAGTATATTTCGCCTATTTTGGTATAAAGTTAGGAGATCAAGATAAGCCTTGGGCCCCACACAAAGTTTTTTCAGTGTGTGTTGAAGAACTGAGGCAATGGTTACAAAGTAAAAAGCAGTCCTTACGTTTTGGAATACCAATGATTTGGAGGGAGCCCAAAAATCATAGTGATGACTGCTATTTTTGTTCTTGCAACGTACGAGGTTTCAATTTGAAAAACAAAAAGGATGTTTCTTACCCTAACATTCAATGAGCCATTCGCCCTGTTCCTCATGGACCTGAAGTACCAATACCCTCTCCTCCAGATTCTTTGGATGATACAGATGATCACGAGCCATTGGCTCAGCAAGGTGATAGTGAAGAAGACAGAGATTGATACGATCCTGGCACAACCGATCCCATTCCATTCTCACAATCTGAACTGAACGATTTAGTTAGAAACCTAGGCCTTTCTAAAGAATCGACAGAGGTTTTAGGATCTAGATCGAAAGATAAACATATGTTGGCTCCGGGTATATCCTTTTCTTGGTATCGTTCGAGGGAAAACAAGTTTGTATCTTTCTTCTCTCAAGAAGGTGACCTGGTGTTTTGCACTGATGTTCCTGGACTTACGGCACGTTTCAAATTAGAATATGTTCCTGATGAGTGGAGACTTTTTATCGATTCTTCAAAAAGAAGCCTTAAAGCAGTACTTCTACAAAATGGCAATAAGTATGCTTCTATACCAGTTGGACACTGGGTTCACTTAAAAGAATGTTACGAAAACATTGAACCAGTTTTAAGCAAACTCTGCTATTCAAACGACAAATGGGAACTATGTGGCGATTTAAATGTGATTTCAATGCTGCTTCGTCAACAAAGTGGCTATACTAAGTTCCCTTGCTTTCTCTGTGAATGGAACTGTAGAGGCAGAAAGCAACACTACATAAAAACAGCTTGGCCCTTGAGAAAAAAACCTTACAGGTAGGGGTTAAAATGTTGAGAGGAAAGTTCTTGTGGATTCCAAAAAGGTGTTACTTCCACCACTTCACATTAAGTTGGGGCTGATGATACAATTTCTTAAGGCATTACCAAAAGAAGGGGAGTGTTTAAGATATCTTTGTGGACAGTTTCCTGGTTTATCCGAGGCAAAGCTGAAGGAAGGAATCTTTGTCGGAACAGACATTAGAAAACTAATGACAGATCCCAACTTTGTGGACAAAATGGAAACAAATAAAAGGCAGCATGGACACTTTAAAAGTAGTTGCTACCGGTTTGCTAGGAGACAAAAGAGATCCAAAGTGCAAGACAATCGTCGCAGACATGCTCGACAACTTTAAGAAGCTGGGCTGTAACATGAGCATTAAAGTTCATTTTCTCCACTCACATCTTGACTACTTCCCTGCAAACCTTGGTGATGTAAGTGAAGAGCAGAGCGAAAGATTCCACCAAGACATCAAAGAAATGGAAAGAAGATATCAAGGTGGATGGAACGTCAAAATGAGAGCGGACTACTGCTGGATGATAAAAAGAGATGATCCTCAACGAATCCACAGCCGGAAAAGCGATAAAAGAAGCTTCGACAGAAAGAGAAAGCGTTGTTATAAGGACTTATGAGCTTAAAGAGAACTGGAAGTGTACTGCAAATATAGTTTAGAACATGATTTATAAATAAAATTTTATAACGTTGGAAAAAAGTGATAAATTGCTTAAATTTTCTTTTGTGGTTGTGGTCTTCAGTCCAGAGACTGGTTTGATGCAGCTCTCCATGCTACTCCATCCTGCACAAGCTTCTTCATGTCCCAGTACCTACTGCAGCCTACATCCTTCTGAATCTGTTTAGTGTATTTATCTCTTGGTCTCCCTCTACGATTTTTACCCTCCACGCTGCCCTCCAATACTAAATTGGTGATGCCTTGATGCCTCAGAATATGTCTTACCAATCGATCCCTTCTTATAGTCAAGTTGTGCCACAAATTTTTCTTCTCCCCAATTCTATTCAGTACCTCCTCATTAGTGACACTTAAATCTATACTCGATGTTAACAAATTTCTCTTCTTCAGAAACGTTTTCCTTGCCATTGTCAGTCTACATTTTATATACTCTCTACTTCGACCATCATTAGTTATTTTGCTCCCCAAATAGCAAAACTCATTTACTACTTTAAGCGTCTCATTTCCTAATCTAATACCCTCAGCATCACCCGATTTAATTCGACTACATTCCATTATCCTCGTTTTGCTTTTGTTGATGTTCATCTTATATCATCCTTTCAAGACACTACCTACTCCGTTCAACTGCTCTTCCAGGTCCTTTGCTGTCTCTGACAGAATTACAATGTCATCGGCGAACCTCAAAGTTTTTATTTCTTCTCCATGGATTTTAATTCCTATTCCGAATATTTCTTTTGTTCCTTTACTGCTCGCTCAATATACAGATTGAATAACATCGAGGAGAGGCTGCAACCCTGTCTCAATCCCTTCCCAACCACTGCTTCCCTTTCATGTCCCTCGACTCTTATAACTGCCATCTGGTTTCTGTACAAATTGTAAATGGCCTGTCGTTCCCTGTATTTTACTCCTGCCACCTTCAGAATTTGAGAGTTTTCCAATCAACATTGTCAAAAGCTTTCTCTAAGTCTACAAATGCTAGAAACGTAGGTTTGCCTTTCCTTAATCTATTTTCTTAGATATAAATTTTGTTATTGAACCCAAAAATACTCCCTTTTTTGTGAGAACGCGTGACGTGATAGAAAAAAAATGGATTACATTTTTTAAATCAGCGCTGTAAAGTTCATAAAAGTCAGTTATCAAATTTCAAAGAACTTTCAAACAACATTTTTTGCAGTCCTACGATATTTATGGAGATTTTTCAAAAAGTAGAGGGGTGGTTATGATTAAACTTTTGCTACCTGTGCCAGTATACACGGAAAACTAAAATTGTTCACCGTGTGGGTACCCGACTTTATAGGAACGATGTTCAGACTGAGGGCTGCATGATTTTCGTTGTCAGTAATGTTAGTACCAGAACTAGCGATACGCGGCGACGTAGAGTTCAAACAGAAGCATCAGTGTGCAGTACAGTTGCAGACACTCAACATGGGTCTGGATAAGGTGAGCAGGGCTTCACTCGTAAAGCTATTTTATCAACACTAAAGCAACAGTGCTGCTACTCTTCGTGAGTGTCCACGCAGAGAGATTCTCTTTCCGCTCCGAGTTTGAAGAACATTATTTGGACGTTCGAATTAAGTGGCGATTTGGGAATTTCTCCTGGGAGAGGCCGACGACCAATCGCGCCACAAATTGTAGAAGAAGTTACTGTTGCCATGGCCGGTATCGCGGTACTCGGAATTGGGAGTTTTGTTAAATTCTATATATGCAGTGATTAACCCAAAAAAAAGCATACGTACGGACATCGGCTATTCCGAAGCACGAAATAATATTTTATACACAGCGCGCGACTAACCGCCTTCTAACAGATAGTTCGTGTGAGCTCTGCTATTATGTAGAGAAAATGTACGTGCTTTTGCGCAAACTGTAATGATTAATTTGGTTAGAGGTATTTTTTATGCTGATTAAAAGGAATATTTTTCTGCGTTTATTATTCGTAGTCCGCAAGGCTAAAACTGAGGAGAATCTCATCTGCCGTTAAGCGGCCAATCTTAAACATACTGAACTCATTCAGTACGAAGTCATTAATGAATGTCTTTACTTTACTAGCTTTGAAACTATTAAAAGATCAAAATAGAGAAGTCTCCCGCATTTACATTTAATATTGAAGACTGAATTTCTATTTAAAAAAATATCACCAGCGTAATGGCCAACCAAATGCTGCTAGGGAAAGAGAGCTCCCGGCAACACGAAGTTCTGAAATAGAGTTATTAATTACAATTAATGGTGGCTATTATGGGTGGTGCTCACTAAAACAATAACCAACACTTTCCAATCACAATTGGACTTATGTTCTGATAACTTACAGACAGACTTACATTAAATATCAGACTGTGATACAATGACCGCCTTCCGCTAGACGTAACAAGCTAGGAAAGAAAAAGTCAAACCAAAAAAATTATCTCTGTTCTTCTTCATCTACATTACACAGATACTATAAAAAAAGGCTATTTATAAAACGCGTCGCTGTTTGCGAGCTTTACAGATAATAAACTACACTTTTTATTATTTGACATTCATGGCGCACATGGACGCAGTCTTTCAATAATTTATAGCTCGCACGTCACTGTTTTTTGACACACAAAAAACCATTTTAATTTTTCTCGAAATGTCAATTTATGTGACGTTCCGTCACACTGGGACTGCTGGACGGAATATGCTATCTTCAAGCAGTGCATGAGCTGTCACGACAGCTGACCATTCCACGGTCCACCGTTCGAGAAGTGCTGCGAGCTACTGTGAAATGGTATCTCTAGTGCGGTTCCAGGCTGTCGTCGATGCCGTCGGTCGACACACTGAGCACCGTTTGTAACCTGGAGATTATAAATGGTACACAGTTAAGAAATGTTACTCACTCTCTTGTCGAAACGAAAATGTTTTTCTTTCAATGGTTTATTCATTATTTCTCTGCTGCATTTCCTTACAAATGTTTCCAAATAGTTACATTGTCTTTCGCTCACTTGCTTTTGATGAGGGCCTTCTGAAGTAGCGGAAGTTTAATTATAACCACCCTCTACGTTACAGATAAGTTCATCATCTGCAAAAAGTCTTAGTTTTTTATTACTTTTTTTAATAAGCCTAGATGTGGTACTAAGTCGAATGCTTTTCCGAAATTGAGCTGCATTGATCCAAAGCTTTCAGGATGTCATGTGAGGAACGCGCGAGCTGAGTTTCACACATAGATGTTTCCGGAATCCAAGCTGGTTGACATGGAGCTGGTCAGTCTGTTCGAGATGCTCATTAAATTTGAGGTCAAATTACATGCTAAGATGTACAACGAATCGATGACGAAGATATTGGACGGTAGTTTCTGTCGATCACTTCTACTGTCCTTCTTCTAGACAGATGTGACCTCTGCTTTCTTCCAACCGCTGGGCACAGCATTTTGTTCGCGACGTCTACAGGATATTAATGGTACGAGAGGTCCTAAATCAGCTGCAGATTCGCTACAGAATCTGAGAGGGATTCCTTAGTGCTCTGGAGCTCTGCTCAATTTGAAATCTTTCAGCCATTTCTGAATGCCACTGACACGAATGACTGTGTGACTCATATTTGTAGTAGTAAGAGAATTAAATTAAGGCATTACTTCTGGGCTCACCCTTGTATAAAAATATTTGACATCGAATTTGAGTTGCTGCTTTTGTTTTGCTATCATCAATTTCACTTCCTGTCTCGTGCATACCTGTCTAGACACTACCTTTGGTGCCAGTGACAGCCTTTACATATTACCACAGTTTCTTAGGGTGTTGCGAGAGGTGTTCCGATTATGATCTGCTACGGTAGTCGTAGCAGTCAAACGCGTTAGTTCAGCATCTCTCTGTCTGTAGCCTTACACTTTCTTTTCATATCTATTGTACAACAGTATCTGTTTTTAGGAAGTTTCTTTAGAGAAGCTGTATATCACGTAGGACCCCTTCCGTCATTAACTGCTGTGCTGGATACATATGTGTCCAGAACATGACCAAATATTCTTTTAAACTTGAGCCATAGTTCCCGATCTCAGTTAAATGTTTCAAATTCATCACTGAGATGACACTGATGTTTCTTTACGTAACTTATTGAACATGTAACTCTTTCTACTTCATTTAATTGCTCGTAGTACTTCGGTAATCATTGTTGTTACAACTGCCACATGGTCACAGAAAACAGTTGCAATGTGGACATCTCCAAACAGGTCAGGTCTATTGTTGCAATTAGCCAATAAATTTTCATCTTGAGGTGGGTAATGAGCTATCTGTTCCAGGTAGTTTTCAGAGAAGGATTTAGTAACGTTATGCGGGATGTCCTGATTACAGTATGATTTGGGAATTTACGTTCAGCCGAACTGAGGTTGTCTCTAAAGTTTTCGGTTATATCAGGAGGCGAGTCTGGTGGTCGAAGGAAGTATGCAGTTATAAGTTTATGCCCACTCGTGTTACTGAGCTCCGCCAAACAATCTCATGTGCGGCTTCCGTTTTTATCTTCATGAATTTGAGTTTCTTGTCGATTGAAACAAATACACTACTTCTACTTTCCTTTCGATATACGCTTAAAATTTTCCCTGAAATCTCACTGCTGTCAGTATCCAGGTTTATCGAGCTATCTCTACCTAGCGTTATGTGGGATTCAGTGCTTTTTAGGAGTGCTCCAAACTACGGCCCTTTGTTGCGAATACTTCTTCTGTTAGAATTTTAACACTATTCCCTGCTTGGGATCTTACACTGGTGCTTCCGGATCTCTTACAGCTGCCTGAAGAGTCACCTAGTCTGCACCCACCGTCAACTACCTGGGTCGCAGCCTCTGATGTGTTTTGTACACCCCGCCAATTTACAATGACCTTATAGTTCTCAACTCTATGACGTAAGCCTAGGATCTCGCAGACTAAGTAATACAGAACCTTCACAGTGTTTGGTTCACTCCATTGACTCAGAACCAGGGGCCACGATCAGTTTTTGGAACAATGTTGCAGATTGTGAGCTTTGATGAAACTCCGTGAGCATGGATGGTGTTCTAAGTTTCTCTGCCAGTCGCGGGAAAGATCCAAGAATGAACCTGAAGCCCAGATGACAGGCATCGTCTGTACCAATGTATGCCACAGTCTGCAGTTGGCTGCATCCTCTTTCCTCAGTGGCTGCCGGAATATCCTCCCTAACATGTTAAATGAGGTGCCAGGCATACACATTGAATGCACCTGATGTTCCTTCTCATCTTTTGCTGCCATTTCCTTAGGGGGTGCTATTAGTTGCCGCACGTTTGAACTGCCGTCGATTAATAGAGTGTAACCCTTTTAAAAAGCATTTGGCTGCCCTTGATACGGGGCACAGCAAGTTTCCTGATAGGTGGAGTGGGTCTCAGTGGCTCAGTTCCAGTTTCAGTGGAAGGTAGCACCTCGAACTTGTTAATTAGGAAGATGGGTGTAACACATTGACCTCTTCCTACTAACTTTAAACTACGTTTGCTGATTATCTTTTGATTTACGGTGCGATGTGCTACAACTATTACCACTTGCCCTTAACAACAGAAGCGATTAACAACTGAAACGAAACATCTGTTACAACAGAAAAACTGATATGTAAAAACATACTACAAATTTTTATAAACGAAGTAATGTACTAAATATATATTTTATCACGAATGCCGCACAAAACGAAAAATTAACAAAGAAAATCACTGCCTCCACAAAACTCTTTGGAGATACCAACGGCCACACTCTTTGGTTTGTTTATATTTTGTAAAGTATGTGGGAGTCACCATCGGTGGAAAAGTGCCTGTTTCACTTGACATTTAACGATACTGGAAAGCAAGGCATACATTTAACAATACTGGAAAGCATACATTATGTTTTCCAGAGCATTGCTTGCCACAAGAATAAAAACAGTGAGAAATACCATCAAATTAATCTTACAGTCTTAATATTCTTCCCACATAAAGTGCTCACTTTTTCTTCGCTATATTTGCCACAGATGCACCCTCCCAACAATACTCCAAACTAAATTGTACCATCTGATGATGAATCGCCAGGCGATTGGAAACCGGTCATGAATAAATAAAAATTGAAGAAAAAACGGCAGTAATTCCTGAAACCTGTAAAATTTACTGTTTCTCTGAAAATATTTTCATTTTATGGTCATTAACAAATGCGAAAATACGTTAACTTACATTTTTATTCCAAGAGAAAATTAATGCCACACGATAAGCTAGATATTTTCAGTGACTGTACGTTACAAGAGCCGATTTATTACGAAATAAATCATGCACAACGTTCACAACTTTTTAAAATTCTCAAAACTATCGATATATGTTTATTAACTTAGATATGCAGTGAAATTAGGTAACGACTGTTTTTGAACGAGGATTCTGTTGCCAAAAGTTTTTAAAAAGCGCAAATTATGTTTATAATGAAAATATAGTATGAGTGTTTTGCAATACTTACAAATATTCGAAAATACTCAGTATATCTACATCTACATCTACATGGATACTCTGCAAATCACATTTAAGTACCTGGCAGAGGATTCATCGAACCGCCTCCACAATTCTCTATTATTCCAACCTCGTATAGCGCGCGGAAAGAATGAACACGTGTATCTTTCCGTACGAGATCTGATTTCCCTTATTTTATCGTGGTAGTCGTTCCTCCCTATGTAGATCGGTGTCAACAAAATATTTTCACATTCGGAGGAGAAAGTTGATGATTGGAATTTCGTGAGAAGATACCGTCGCAACGAAAAACGCCTTTCTTTTAATGATGTCCAGCCCAAATCCTGTATCATTGCTGTGACACTCTCTTCCATATTTCGCGATAATACAAAACGTGCTGCCTTTCTTTGAACTTTTTCGATCTACACCGTCAGTTCTAACTGGTAAGGATCCCGTACCGCGCAGCAGTGTTCTGAACGAGGGCGGACAAGCGTAGTGTAGGCACTCTCCTTAGTAGGTCTGTTACATTTTCTATGTGTCCTGCCGACAAAACGCAGTCTTTGATTATCCTTACCCACAACATTTTCTATGTGTGCCTTCCAATTTAAGTTGTTCGTAATTGTAATACCTAGGTATTTAGTTGAATTTACGGCTTTTAGATTAGACTGATTTATCGTGTAACCGAAGTTTAACGAGTTCCTCACACTTATCGTTATTTATGGTCAACTGCCACTTTTCGCATTCAGATATCTTTTCTAAATCGTTTTGCAGTTTGTTTTGGTCTTCTAATGACTTTGTTAGTCGATAAACGACAGCGTCATCTGCAAACAAACGAAGACGGCTGCTCAGATTGTCTCCCAAATCGTTTATAGAGATAAGGAACAGCAAAGCGCCTATAACCCTACCTTGGGGAACACCAGAAATCACTTCTGTTTTACTCGATGACTTTCCGTCCATTACTACGAACTGTGACGTCTCTGACAGGAAATCACAAATCCAGTCACATAACTGACACGATATTCCATAAGCACGCGTATCCCAATGCACAAGACCATTAACAAATGAAAATTTATGTGAACAAATGAAAACTTTTTGTGAAAATGACACGAACAACAAAATATTGGAATCTAGTATTCCGATTGGGATCTATTTGGGACACGCAGTCTCACAGAAGGGCAAGTTCGGAAGTCGGTTTATACATGTAAAGATACGTGCGAATTATATCGATTTTTTACTTAGCTGAATTTACACTACTGGCCATTAAAATTGCTACACCAAAAAGAAATGCAGATGATAAACGGGTATTCATTGGACAAATATATTGTACTAGAACTGACATGTGATTACATTTTCACGCAATTTGGGTGCATAGATCCTGAGAAATCAGTACCCAGAACAACCACCTCTGGCCGTAATAACGGCCTTGATACGCCTGAGCATTGAGTCAAAGAGAGCTTGGATGACGTGTACAGGTACAGCTGCCCATGCAGCTTCAACACGATACCACAGTTCATCAAGAGTTGTGACTGGCGTATTGTGACGAGCCAGTTGCTCGGCCACCATTCACCAGACGTTATCAATTGGTGAGAGATCTGGAGAAAGTGCTGGCCAGAAAGGCCCGTACAGGACCTGCAACATGCGGTCGTGCATTATCCTGCTGATAGGTAGGGTTTCGCAGGGATCGAATGAAGGGTAGAGCCACGGGTCGTAACACATCTGAAATGTAACGTCCACTGTTCAAAGTGCCGTCAATGCGAACAAGAGGTGACCGAGACGTGTAACCAATGGCACCCCATACCATCACGCCGGGTGATACGACAGCATGAAGATGACGAATACACGCTTGCAATGTGCGTTCACCGCGATGTCGCCAAACACCGCGACCATCATGATGCTGTAAACAGAACCTGGATTCATCCGAAAAAAGGACGATTTGCCATTCGTGCACCCAGGTTCGTCGTTGAGTACACCATCGGAGGCACTCCTGTCTGTGATGCAGCATCAAGGGTAACCACAGCCATGGTCTCCGAGCTGATAGTCCATGCTACTGCAAACGTCGTCGAACTGTTCGTGCAGATGGTTGTTGTCTTGCAAACGTCCCCATCTGTTGACTCAGGGATCGAGACATGGCTGCACGATCCGTTACAGCCATGCGGATAAGATACCTGCCATCTCGACTGCTAGTGATACGAGGCCTTTGGGATCCAGCACGGCGTTCCATATTACCCTCCAGAACCCATCGATTCCATGTTCTGCTAACAGTTATTGGATCTCGACCAACGCGAGCAGCAATTTCGCGATACGATAAACCGTAACGGCGATAGGCTACAATCCGACCTTTATCAAAGTCGTTAGCGTGATGGTACGCATTTCTCCTCCTCATATGAGGCATCACAACAACGTTTCACCAGGCAACACTGCTCAACTGCTGTTTGTGTATGAGAAATCGGTTGGAAACTTTCCTTATGTCAACAGGTTGTAGGTGTCGCCACCGGCGCCAACCATGTGCGAATGCTCTGAAAAGCTAATCATTTGCATATCACAGCATCTTCTTCCTGTAGGTTAAATTTCGCGTCTGTAGCACGTCATCTTCGTGGTGTAGCAATTTTAATGGCCAGTAGTGTATAACACCTTCTGCGCTGTAGTTCTAGATATGAACACTACATCGTCAGTTTATCGCAGTCAAAAATATGCAAATTGTGGAGCAGAAATGAAGCACGTCTTCTGCTGGGGGTGGTATATCCGCAGGAAGTCGACCGTTCTTCTTAACAGCACGGGCGCAGTAGTATCCTATTCACCCGCCTATGCATGAACGAGGGAGCACTGCATCGTTCCTCTTAACAATACAGGCACTGCAGTGTCCTATTTATCCGCCGATGCGTGCGAGAGTACAGGCTGTGACGGATGAACGATGACAAATGGAAGTTTGGGTCTGGCGGAGAGTCGTGCACGGAAAGCCAAAGTGGTTAACGCAATTGCTGGCATAAAGCGGGAAAATCGTGTTCGACTCCGGGTCCGGCACGGGTAATTGTTCGTATTTGCAACTGCGAATGCGTTTCATTTATGCCATTACTGTCTTACAGAATGCATCTTAACATACAAGATATTGGTATCGACTGATAGCCTTCTTTCACTCATTGGTCTCCACGCCTAAGCACGATGGTGGGCAAGACTCAGTTTACAGGGTAACAAGATTTGGAGATAAGGGCAACCAACGAATGTTCTCAGGTGACCGAGAGACGTGGGGCGACCAGTTCTTAGATTTTTGTACGGGGAGGTGGAATGATCACGCTCGATTACACTCCAGGGAGTGGCAGTAGCTACTATCTTCGAAGAAAACTGTATTCGCCACCAAAGTGTGGAGCAGGGTCCCATCGCAACCGCTTTTGCGAACTGCGTGACGTGGGGGCCCATTTCGCTTCTCTTGAGCCTCTGTGTCTCATCTCCTGTGCTCAAGGCAGACCACGCGATGAGCACATGGGCCCACTTGTTTCTTGACGAAGTAGTCTGAAGCCTTCTTCCTAAGACAGCAAGTCAAGTACTATCCTCAAAAATAGTCAAGAAGCGAGCAGCAAAATAAAATGGTTCAAATGGCTCTCAGCAGTATGGGACTTAACTTCTGAGGTCATCAGTCCCCTAGAACTCAGAACTATTTAAACCTAACTAACCTAAGGACATAACACACTTCCATGCCCGAGGCAGGATTCGAACCTGCGACTGTAGCGGTCACGCGGTTCCGGACTGTAGCGCCTAGAACTGCTCGAAAAGGAGATCATCTACTTGAATGAGAACTGGCACATTCAGAAGTTTAACTCAGTCCCATAACATTTCTCCATGTTTCAGACATTGATTTACGAGTGAGTTTACAGTTGCGGGTCACACAGGCCTTTGCCGTGATTGGCATCGCCTCATAGTTACGGCACGGCCGCTAGGTGTCATCACATTTCCCTGTGCTTTATTAGGCGGTTAAATGGTGTAATATTAGAGATCTTTATATTACTTCGAAAAAAGGCATAAAAATTAAAGTGTACAAAGTTCAGGTCGTTACTACCTCACTCTGATTAATGTCGTGTGAAATAGGAAAGTAGACAATTAAACTGTAGGAAAATATTGTACTAATTCTAAACACTATCTTTATTGCCCCATATGAGTTGACAATTTTTTTTAAAAAAATTACAGAACTGATTGATAAGGTTAATAATGTGAACATTTAGTGAATGGAACAAAAACCTGAGTATGCACTTGCGCGTTTAGATCTTCAATATCTTCCTACTTAAAGGCTTGCAATAAAGTTACTTTGCACGAAGATGCTTCTCTGTTACTCTTCTTCCAACATTATCCAAAAATGGGTTCAGCAATTTAGTTAACAAAACAAGACAGAGTCTGTCATTGTCGCATTTAGAACATTTCAGCTCATTTGTCAACCTCGTTTTACAGTAGAGCTCAAGCGATGCTCTCATTTTTATAGGCAGAAATGGTATAGGCCTAGCGCTTGTGCAGAAATCCACGACACAAGTGAGGCGAATGAAGGCTTCGTATATCGTAGCCCACGACGATCCTGTTTCTTATTAACGTTTTCAGTGCCGAACAATTATTAACATGTCTGAACAGTTATTACACGTCGTTTTTTCTTCTGCAGCTCGTACGAGATACCCATATCCAAAGGTGACAGATGCTGTCTTCTCTGTCACACGGCAAGCTGAAATGAAAAACTGGAGGAAAAAAGTGTACCACAAAGTGGAAGACATAATTAAGCAATATGTTCGTGACAAATTTAGTATTAAAACTAAATACCACAGTTATAGTAATCTGCAAATAATTTCCTCCTGTATCGGGATTAGACAATGATTTTTCTCTTCACGATTCTAAAATATTGGAAACTATGTAAAAAGTATGGAAAATACAATGGTCGGTTAAGTATTTCCAGCACAGAATCGGGCAACTGCAACTCCAATATCGGTGCTGAATGTGACATCGTGTGAAGCATTTTTTTACAAGAATGATTGGTATTGGTTTCAACATTCGCATGCTTAGATGCACGTAAGGCACCAGTTTTAACTGAGGTCTCTATTGCATGCACACAGGATTATGTCTGAAGTGAATAAAAAAACTCATGTCATTACTAGAAAAATTCCTCGTCAACACATAATGGAATTCAGTTTTCAATAGGTATCGTAAGCCTGCTACTGTCGACTCTGTTCTGATGAAAATGACATTATACTAAAAACCTCTTGTCTTCTTCGTTCAGATTCCTATATTTTCTTCATGTAAAGCCCGCATCTCGTGGTCGTGCGGTAGCGTTCTCGCTTCCCACGCCCGGGGTCCCGGGTTCGATTCCCGGCGGGGTCAGGGATTTTCTCTGCCTCGTGATGGCTGGGTGTTGTGTGCTGTCCTTAGGTTAGTTAGGTTTAACTAGTTCTAAGTTCTAGGGGACTGATGACCATAGATGTTAAGTCCCATAGTGCTCAGAGCCATTTGAACCATTTCTTCATGTAAGGAAGAATCGTTTCGATGAGCGACGACGTTCGGTCATCACTTACTGCAAAGAAGTGCAGTTTGTCGTGGTTGTGTGAAGTATATGCATATGTAGTATTGCATATACCATGGATGTCATACCATTTGTGTATTATTTTCAGGAACTGCGCAGTAGCTTGAAGACTTTGCTTATCAGGATAATATTCACTAGCAGCAGAAGCGCAACTTTCAAGAGCAGTTGTGATGGATTCTGAAAAAAAAAACGAATTTACGCGTTTGATACCCATTTCCTCCAAATTAGACGGATACACCATTTTTCTGGTTAAGTTACCTACCAACTTGAATACCAGATTACTTTGTAGAGAGCTCTAACATGTTTGCCACTTATTTCTCTCCCACCCATTCTGAGTGTTCTGTCTAGAAATTGAGAGCTAACATTTTTTTTATGTGGCTTTGATCGTAACTCAGGAACAACTTACAATTTTCAACTGACGGATGAGATATTTCTGGTCTAACTGAGCCATAACGCATCCGCTCAAACATTGCTACATTAACTTTGGAGCTTACTGTTAGGGTTGTATTTAGTGCACACAGCCTAGCTGTTATTTTATTTTCCCTTGTAATGATTCATAATACTTCCCGACATTTCTGTTAGTCAGTCAGTTTACGATGACGTAAACATTGTTACTTGCGAGAATGAAACAGGTTCTTTTATTTTATCTGGCGGATTTTTATTCTTCAAGTAAACCCTGCGAGAGCAAAGTTGAATCATTAGGAATTGAATTAATGGTGTCCCAAAAAATCTGAATATATCTGTCCCATTCACTGTGTTGTTTGTGGCAATGAAGTATACATAGTTTTTCTGTCTCTTTCATTATTCATTCACAACGGTTGGACGAAGTGTGGTATCTGGAAACAAAAATGGGTTCAATCTTTCTGTTGTGCAATGTACGTGTCCAAAGTTGCGGAACGAAATTCTGGTCCATTGTCAGTTATAACCCTCTCTACATGTTCTACTTGTGCTAAAAAAAATTCTTAGTGATTGCAGCTGAAACAATTTCCGCTGTAGCTCTGTGAAGTGGCGTAAAGGAAACAAATTTAGATGTTAGCACAACTGCAACAAATATGTACGAAAAATCTTTTTTGCTCTTTGGAATAGGGCCATAGAGGCCGATCGCCACTGAATGATGTAATTTAATGGGGATAATTGGGAAAAGTGGAGCCAAATGTGATATAGTGGAAGATTTTGCTTGCTGGTAGAGTTTGCATTTCACCAGTACGCGCGTAATTATTTTCTCCGTGTTCATGAAATAGGATATTTAACGAAGTATGGAAGTATGAGTAAACACTTTCTTGGCCCGAAATGAGCACAGCTCCGAAGCATATACCATATCAATTTATTGACCGGATAGTCAGTAATGATGTCCGATGGTAGTACTTTGTTTGTTAAGCCATAATTGTTTGATATTCTTCCACACTGAATCCTTTTCCTGTTCTTTGGCAATATCTTGTACGCAAAAGTTTCCAAACGCAATTTGCTGAATCCAAAGGAGACTGAAGTTTGACTGACAAGATTGTGTGATGGTGCGGAAGCAACCGCTTGAGAACCACTAAGAGAACGTGATGAAGTGTGAGCGATTACATTTTGTGTGCCTCAAATATGGATGACTGTGAAATTGAATTCTGTAGATAAAGTTTGCATCGTCCCAGACGACCATGTAAAAACTTAGCGGGCGTGATGAGCTGATTACACGATGGTCCGTATGCACTTTCATACGTTTTCCATATAAGAAAAAACGAAATTTTGTAAATGCCCAGATAATGTATCGAGTTGTGTAATGGAATAACTTCTTTCTGCTGGGTAAAGTACACAGCTGGCAAAGGCAACACCTTTCGTGGGAATCACTTCATTTTCTTCTATTTCCTGGAAGAGATGGATGCCAGGGGCCGTTTTGGAGCTGTCTGTTGCAATACAAAAATCTCTGGAAAGATCTGAGTGTAATAATAGAGCGGCATTCAATAGAGCATGTTTCAAATTCAGAAATTCAGTTATTACCCGATTATCCCAGAATCAGTTTGAGTATTTAAAATTTTGCCGACAAAGTCTTGATATATCCAAAGCTGTATAATGAATGAAACGCCCAAAATATTGATGAGGTCAAGAATATCTCGTACTTGGTTTTCATTTGTGGAAACAGTGATGTCTCCATCAGCCTGAAGTTTATATGGGTCTGGTTCAATTCCGTCAACAGAGAAGATGTGGCCTAAAAACTTAGTACATGTTTTTCCAAACTCTGATTTGCGTAGATTGACGGTAATACCCCAGCGTAAGTATGCATCCAGTAGTGCATTCAATGTAATGTTGTGTCTATGACAAGCTGCTTCCGCAATAAGTATGTGATTGATATAAGTTGTGATCCTTTCTTTTAACTCAGATGGAAGAATAGTATACATGCCACTGATGAAAGTTGCTGATGATATGGTAAGGCCAAAAGGTAATTTGCAGAATTTATAGCAATTACCGAAGCTTAAGAAGGCAGTGTATTTATGACAAATGAAGTGAAGTTCTATTTGCCATAATCCAGACTTTAAATGTAACGTCGAAAATACTGTTACTCCATGAAACTTTTGTAGAAATTTATCAAGTGTCTGTGGTCTATCTGTTACCGTAATTGTAACATCATTAATCTGTTGTGAATCTCACACAAGACTCAACGATCCGTCTTTTTTGGGAACCACGTGTAATGGGCTGATATACTGACTTGCTGTCGATTCAATAATGCCTTGTGTGAGCATGGATGCCAATTCTTGTTTCACTTTGTCTCTGTAAATAAAAGATACTGAGTAATACTTTGAAACAAAAATCTTATGAGGTTTTAATTGGAATTCACACTCAAATCCTCACATACATTGTAAAAACATGTGAATGTGATTGTAAAACTCCTTGTAAATGTTGTCTGTCTTGGTCTGTTGCTGCTTCACGATTGCGTATCTTAGATTGGATTGTCTGCGAAAGGTCGAAACTAGATTCTTCAGCTGCATTGTCAGTAGCAAAAGACTCGTCAATAAAAAATGACGTATTCCATTGTGTATTCTTTGTGTATGAAAAAAGCTCTAATCTGTTAATTCGCTGCTCCTCCACAGAAATGTTGTGTTGAAACTGTAATGCAACTTGCCGTTATTGTGAGGTAATAGAATGTAAGAGTCTTTAAAGTCTAAAATCGCTTTATTTTCCGCCAAAAAATCCGTATCTACCATAATTTCAGTTGTAAAAGTGGGACGATCCAAAATTTTGCATAAAATGTGTGGCCATGAATAATAAATTTTAATTGTGTCTGTAGTTTTACATCTACTCCTTTTCCATAAACCGCTCCTCTAACATAACTCTTTTGTAATGGGAGTGTAAGGCAACAATTATTCGCATTGCATTTGTTAAATGCTGTACCAATAATCACTGCAACTGAAGATCCAGAGTCAATTACTGCCGCGAAATTATGTGAGCCAATTTGTATATTGATAAGTGGACGGTACGCATTCTTTTGTGGCTGTTATTTTCCCTGCAGTAAAGTGCCTCTTATGTCTTCCAGCGTGATAATACGTTCTGTTACCGTGTTCGTATTGGCTGTAGATGACGTTTTGCCCTGGGAATTTATGGTATGCTGAGGTTCTAGTCATCGTCTGTATTATTGTTTCTACTCTGATGGTGCTGTTCCGGTATTTCAGTTCTCTGTTTTGTTCATTATCAGATTTTGGAGGTTGGAAGCGTACTAGGTTCTTTTAATACCCAGTTTTGTTGTTAACGTAACTTTCATTTTTCCTGTTGTCATTGTGGTTACTGTGTCTGTAATTCTGACTGTGGTTTTGTTGCCTGTTGTACTTCATGTTATGTGGTACTGACATTTGGAATGTAACTCATTATTTCGATGAGCATAATTTTTTCCCTGATAGTTGTTATAGTAATTTTGCTGTGATCTGTAATTTTATTGAAACGAATAGCGACTGCTATTATCTTGCTACTGAAGCTGTTGGTTGTTGGCAGCAAAATTTTGGTTTTGTTGCTGACTACACGGAGGTAGTCCGTAAAAATCGTTGCGCCTGTTGTATTATTCTGATACCGCAGACTACTGCCGTAACGTCTGTTATTAAATGATCTGTTATAATCTCAATTCCTATTGGCCATTGTAACATCTGTTGTTTTGAGAGAAACTTTTGTTTACGAAAGAACAGTCACACTCCTGCATTTCAAGCAATTGAAGTAGGTCACGGAATGCATTAATATTTACTTTTTTGTTTACTTGTGGGTAAAAGAACAGTGAACGAGAAAGTTTTGAGATACACAGTTGAATGATGGCTGACTTATTTTGTGGCTCTGTTGAATGCTGGTCCTGTTGCACCACGTGCTCAAAAAACTGCGTAATTGTCACGAATTCTCAAAATTAGGTACGCTGATCAACTTGGCTTTGACGCCTCGCTGTGTCGTTTCCGACCAATGCGTAAAAAGAGTGCATTCTGGACTTCTTCAACAGATTAACATTGTTTGGCTATCGGGAGAATTCGCATGGTGGGTTCGCTTTCTAAAAAACTGCAAATGAACTCTAATTTGTGAGTTAGTGACCAAGCTGGAGATAAAGAAAAAGGGAATTGCTGGATCCAATCTAATGGATGCAAGACAGTATGTCCATTTTTAAAAAATTGGAATTTTTGTACAGAAAGAAAATGTTTACAGTCGAATCCGTCGTGTTTTGGAAAATTTTGTAGATCGTTTTTATTGTAAAATGTTTACGATTGTCGCTGTTTTGTTTTAAAGACCCTGATTTATCTTATTCTGCCTGCGTTTTGTTCATATGTAAATCCATCTCACTGTCCGTGTAAAGTACTTGGAGAATGACAAGGATTTTATTCATATAGCATAGTTTTCGTAATGTTGGAAGATTGATATTTAATCTGTTAATCTCCTGTGTATTGGTGTTGTTCACTATTTGCTGGTCATGCTGAAAACGCTGTAATGAAAGAAATGTGTTACCAGAATTGTGTTGTTTTCTGCGTTAAAATTTGGAGCATATTCATAAGATCAATGGTCTGTAGAGAATTGCCGTTAATCATTGTGCTGAACGGATTGTTCATCAGTGTTTTCCTTGTTTGCTTCTTTTGTGACCTGACCTGTGTTATGGTGGATTCCACCAGTGTGGAATCTAAAAGTTGTGAAGTTGAAGTAGGTGCATCATTGACGAATGACATATTTAGACTTGCAAACACACTGCTGTCCGAATTCGGTAACATTTCCATAGGAACGTCACTATCTGTGAGGGAAGAATCTACCTGTTGCATTGTCGAGTTTGTCTGATTTTCTAAAATTGATGCAATAATTCGTCAGAAATTGCAGTAGTATCATCTGTTGAATTGGACATAGCCAGTGGTTGAACAATACTGATACGAGAACTGATGTTTACCGTCTTAGGCGGCATCGCAATAAAGAGCAATATTCACAAGAAAGTAAATTGTAAAAAAATTAAATATGTTGACCTGTATGGGTAAGAAAACACAAATGATTAATTTATAAGCGCAGTGCAAAATCTAACTACGAACAAAATGTTATAGAGAGCAGTGCACATATCTGACTAAAAATTTCACAAAAGGTTCCCCGACACTCGAACCGAGCAGAGCTGTCGCCAAGTGGAAGAATCTTTAAAAAATTCTTTTTCGTTTGGTTTTGAACTCATACTGGTTTGGTTGGTTGGTTGCAACTTTGCCGTTGTTTAGCTTTGGTTGACAGTGTGCATTTCCAAATGCGAGAGAAACTACATACATCTGCCTGCGAAAAATACAACATGAATTTTCCCCTGTTTCATAATACTTTCTAAAATAATGTGCAAACTGATTATACCATGAACTCTATGAATCTATTTAATTAAACAAAGTGGTCCTTGTGTGTTCATGATCTGCCCAATAATGCTGTTCACGAAATGGTCCTTGTGCGTTGATAGTACTCGTAGCAAACTGATCCTGAAATGAAAATATCTTATCTCGTAATGTAATTGTTTGGAAACGGCGCTTGCTGCGCTCTGTGCACCAGCTGAAAATTTTTAGCTACAGTTGCTGAGAACTTAGTGCAATGCTCCAGAAAGAAGTAAACTATTTTATACAAATTATTGACTGAGACATTCTTTAAATAAAAATTACTTGGATCGAGTATGTGGGCAATGCTCTTAGGTGAAATATTTCTTTAACGTACTGTTTTTAATTATCTGATATATTATTACTTGTATTAAATTCACATTAGAACACTCATTAACACAGAGAGATCAACATTGATATCAATCTCTTACTCTCATAAATGTTAGATAAATAATCAATAAACATGAAAAATACATTACATTGGAAGTTACTCTGTCTTTAAAGAAAATTGTGAAGTTCCCTGTATAGATGCCTCATTCAACAGAGGTTCCAAACTATGCGCGACTGCAATGCAGTTAAATAAAAAACATTACGTTCATTCCACTTCATATGTTTTTCTAATCTCATTACATTCTAAATAACTAATCGAATCGTTCTCCTCTGTTTCACTATATTCAAACACAAATAATTTTCGGTAAACTCAGATGCATTTAACTTTACATCTACATTGCCACTAGTCTTCCGCTTGGTGTCCGTCTCAGTAATTTTGAACGATAGAACTCCCGCACTCCTCACCGCCAAGCAGCGATGACAGAAGAAGCACGTCTTCCAGCGACACAGCTACTCTGACCAAAGACTGCGCGCGAATAATAAGCAATTCAAAATTGTCGCTTAGCGTTTAGGACGTCCGTAGTATGTACAAATTCCAGAAATGCAAATAACAAACTCCAAATAGTCTTGTTTCACTGTGATCTTGCAACGTTAATCACTTAAATATGTAATCTAGACAAATGTATTCCCCAAATTTCATTATTCTGCATTAATTGTTTCTTGGTGTTGGAATTTATTTCCGTCAGTGCATTTAAAATATTTATTTAATATTCTCTGAATCTGCAAATTTATCGCTTTGAGGGAGCCACATTTTTTTTCTGGAAGGATGGCTGTCAAGTGTAGTTTAGTTTGATGCTTGACCAGTTGGATCGCATTCAAAGTAATTCCTAATATGTTAGTGTGTTACAGTGTCAGTAAATCAGACATGTATTCCATGTGTGTTCATTATTTGCTGGCAATTTGTGCATTTCATCTTAATCTGTTTATTCCATAATTATTATAAATTAATTTAGATTAAATATCGAAGAGGTTCAAACACACCTCAACTACATAGTATCAAATGACAAGCAATTTACCTTTGTGGTAAAAGGAGTCGTCCAGCATCTAAGCTTTATATCTTTTGTGTTAGACTCCTCAGTTAATGGGAACAGAGACAGAGATGTTCATGCCTGCATTGTTCACTTTCTTCACGCCATGCTAAGAGTAAGAGTAAGTAACTGAATGTGCAGACCGTTATTTCAGTGTTATATTTATAAAAGAAGTTGTTGCTTCTGTATTGTGATTGATGTTTCACCATATACTTATACTTATAAGAGAATTAATATACTGTATGACTTGCAAATATCTTCTCTGTAACAGGTGTCCACCTTAGCGAAGAGGTGCCCCAAAATATTATGTTGCCATACGTTAAGGATGTCCTGCTTATAAGACCGAGAACAGACCAACAAAAGCAGCTTTGAGATATGCTAATGTTTCTACGTGATAGCTTTACTGTTAGTCGTTAAACCTTCGTAATCTACTTGGAGTGTAACGTTATATGACTCAAAAGCGATCGCCTATCGATATGTCTGTCCCAAGTTCCGTCTCCACATCTCCGGTGTGATGGCATTATAATGCAAATTCCCACTTTCCACACTCAGGTGTTTACAGTATCGTTATCCTCTAAAGATTATTTTCATCTTTCCTTAATGACTTAACTGCTGACAGCACTTGATATATGAAAGACTCTTTTTGGATCCGTTGCTTGTCTGGAACCGTAATTTCAGTTATCAGTGTGGTCAATTACTCGCCTGTTTAGTGTTCTTGCTGATATTTTTTTCTTTTTTTCTATTTTTTCTTTTGATTCTTTTCCTGCACCAACCTTTTCATCTCACAGTAGCACTAGCACGCTACATCGTCAATTATTTGCTGGATTATTCGATCTCTGTCTTCCTCTGCTGGATTTGTCCTCTACAGCTCCCTCTAGTACCATGAAATTTATTCACTGCTGTAAATATGGAAAACTGCAATCAGTCATTTTTTTCAAATAGTTGTTCATTGCATGAACCGGTTTTCGAACCTTTGCAGGCTCATCTTCAGATGAGCGTAAAAAGGTATAGACCATTTGTAGATGAGCTTGAAAAGGTTCGAAAACCGGCTCATGGAATAAATAACTATTTCAATAAAGTGACTCGATGGAGTTTTCTGTATTTACATTGTATGAACAGTCACAGGTTCTTAAACATCCGTAATGGATAAGTTTAATCTATTCACTGATATCTTAATCCGTGTCCTATCACCCTGTCCCTTCTTCTTGTCGGTGTTTTCCGTGTATTACTTTCCTCGTTGTTTCTGCTGAGAACCATCTCATTCCTTACCTTATCAGTCAACATAATTTTCAACATTCCTTTGTAGCACCACATCTCAAACGCTTCAATTCTCTTCTGTTCCAGTTTTCCCACACTCCGTGTTTCACTACCATGTAATGTTATACTCCAAACGTACATTCTCAGAAGAGCCTTCCTTAAATTAAGGCTTACGTTTGGTACGAGTAGACTCCTCGCCGCCAGGAATGTTCTTTTTGCCAGCTATAGTCTGCTTTTTATGTCGTACATGTTCCGCCCATCGTGAGTTATTTTGCGGTCTTGGTAGCAGAATTCCTTAACCTCGTCTATTTCATGATCCCCAGTTTTGATGTTAAGTTTCTCGCTGTTCACATTTCTGTTACTCTTATTACTTCCGTCTTTCTTCGATTTACTCTCAGTTCGTATTCTGTACTCATAGTCGTTCATTCCATTCAGCACATCCTGTACTTCTTCTTCGCTTTCCCTAAAGATAGCGAAATTAGCGAATTTTATCATTTATATCTTGTAGTTTTTCCTCCTATCTATGTAATTATGTAGTTATGTAGTTTCTCAATTCGTTCGAGCAATCAATCTTTCATAATAGGAAACACAGTCATAACTCAGTCACTCAAAATGATTCAGAAATTTTCCTTGTTAGAATGAAATCAGGCGATGATTCTTCTTCTCTGCAGGCTTGTGCTTTGCGGCAGTAGAAAATTAGTAAACGTCATTCAAGGGTAGAGTTGTATCAGAATAATTCATCGAATATAAAGAGATATTACAATTGCCCCTCGCAGCGAGCAAAGTTAATGATAATACACTTTGCGAACTAACAGAAAAAATTTGTTGGGTTGTTTATTCAAAAGAGGAATATTTTGAATTAATAGAATTTTACTATAGAGAGTATGGGTAACATGTTAAGACAGTAAGTTACGAGAATACCTATGCTGTAGCTTTTACATGTACCGGGGTATACCCGCATTCTGAGTACATAACCAGGGAAGATGTAGATTGGTGTAATTACGAAAAAGTTCTACCCATTTGGGAACTGACCTTCACAGGGAAACCCTGTAAAACCCGGAAGAGTAGACCCCAGCTCAGGTATTAAAGAAGATAGGAAAGCCTAAATACAGTAATTTTGAAATATATAGAATCTCCATAGATTAGATCGAAGGAAAAGTGCCTCATAGCCAAAAAAAAATTTACAATAGTGCTCCAAAAATTTTTCAAAATTCTTCTTTCGACGATGTAGCCGGCGATCTCGTTGTGAAGTCGATGGAACAGGAACACTGGGTACGACACCGGGTAGGCGACGTACAGCGTTTGGTGGAGGCGGCACGGAGCACAGGCGATGGCTTATGGTACAGGACAGAAGCTGGTAATGTGCCGTAGAGACAGCCAGATTATCTCAGGAACAGATGGTCAGGGACGTGAACATGGAACAGGTTTAAAGTGGAATAAGAAAAGGTTCTGATGCATAAATCCCTGGATGAGAGTGGATTCAGGCAACGAAGTCCATATTTCATCGTTGAACTCAAAATCGGAGTGGATCCTTATATTCTTCCATCAGTACTAGACTGGAACATCCATCAGTCCTGGAAATCGCGAATTTTTTTGTAGTCCTCAGTACCAAAGTTGTTTTGCATTACAACTGCTGTTTGTCCAAAACATTGCCAAATAGACTGTGGGCATTTAAATTTTGTTGTAGCTCATATCGAATGTATTCCTCGCAAAAAATTTTTTTTTCTAATCTTCGTTTTGTTATAGTGCAGGTGGAAGTAGAGCATTGAATCTGTCCGAGGTTTGCTTTCAATTACGAAATTATGGATAAAATTTAAGTTTACACCTGATGAAAAATTTTAAACATAGGCATATGACACTGACTCCCCAAAAGGAATAGTTTCTAGAAAAAATTCTCTGAAAAATTTTCATTATTCTTGTAATTAATTGATTTACAGATCCACCTGCAAATAAATATCATTAATGATGACGTATGTTCATTTAACAGATCATCCAATCGCAGAATCTTCTTCATTCTCTCATGAACATTTATGGAAATATATTTCAACAATTATGTCCATAATATGAAACACACAAACTGCTATTCTTAAAATTTTAATTAAAATTCTTAAATTAATGCTCCTGGTAGAGAAGGCATAATGAAAAATCTAAAAATTATAATAATTTTCTCTCGCGCAACCTGAGAGTTTGCAGCAGTGACATTATCGACTGTTGCTTCATTTCACAGTTCATTTGTTTTCTCGGGCGAACAGCGCACATCATACACACAGCGTATTTACCTACATATTCCGCACTGTTCAAATTCCACACACAATTCGCACATAAGTGCCGTGTCTTGAGGAAATGTAGATGTACTTTCATTGTATATCACTATGGCTTCTACTCATAGTCCACACTTACAAACACTAGTAATTAACAAATTCTTCTACCTATCTTAAAATTTTGTGCTAAACTATCACAGGAGTAATGTCACTGTCTCTTAACCTATCAAAGGAGTAATATCACTGTCTCTTACCCTCTAAACAACATAAACATCTTGATATTTATATACACATTCGACTCATAGTCAGATTCCACTCTAAATTCTTCTCCATATTTGGTATCACAGATCTATGATCCTTCAAAAAATTTCTTAATATCATTATGCGAGAATAATCCCTTTATTCTTTTCGATTCGGGATATGCCAACAAGTATGATCCAGGATTTGGTATATTTACAATAACATATGGTCCGGTGTAAATAATATTCCATTTCTTTATGTTCTTAATCAGTTTCGAGGAATGGATGTGTCACCTCAATAAAATCTTTTCTCCAAGATGAAACGTCTGAATCCGGTGAATCCGTTTATCATATATCAATTTCCATTGTATTGCCTTTTTACTTAAATTGACAAGTGCGAGTCGAATCTTTTCCTCCCATTTTAAATTCTGGTCTTCATACTTTGGCAGACTTTTCAATCTGACTAAACATAAGCTCTGTTGGAGTAAAGTTAGTTGAGGTATGTGTCAGATTACTAAATATTTGTTCAAATTCTGACAAATAATCAGCCCATGATGTTTGTTAACTGTGACAGTATGTACACATGAATTGGTTTAATTCTCGGAAAACTCGTGCTATTGGATTACCATGTGGATGATAACATGATGTCAAAATTTAACGAATACCAACCTGCGTTAATGTTTGCTTACATTTAAATCCGGTAAAAATTCTGGCATTATCTGTAATTATGGATTTCGGTAAACCTACATGCGGAAGATAGTCACGCACCAATCTCACTACAACGGCTCTGGCAGTAGCACACTTTAATGGATATAGTTTTACATATTTTGTAAATACGTCAAAGAATCCAACAATGAATTGACTCCTCCTCTTAATCGTGGGAGAGGGCCGCAGATATCACACGAAATTAACGCCCTCGGTTCTCGTGGAATAATTGAATGCAAAACATGCTTACTACCTCTATTATCCGGTTTTGCCTTTTGACAGAGCAAACAGTTTTGCATTGTTTGGTGCACTTTTCTCCGAATATTCGGAAAATAACAGTATGCTCCTATTTTACTGGCACATTTGATCACACCAAAATGTCCCCATGATAAGTGGGTAAACCAAATTAATTTTTCCTCATATTCCTTCGGGATACATACCTACCACCGTGGATTGTTGTCCTTCCCACATCTGAAGAATAATACTCCATTTACTAATTTATAATGATCTAAACTAGCCCTAGAATTTTGTTGTTCCTTTAGCTGAATTATCTTCTTCCATCGAGGGTCTTTTCATTGTAAATTTTGGGTCAACAGAAGCGTCCGATCTTACCCGTCGGCTTTGACCCGTGACGTAAGCGTGTTGTGGTGTGTGACGTCATTATGGCGCGGAGTTTGATTTGCGATTGTGGCGTGTTTGTAGATGTCTTGTTTTTGTTTGTCGTGCTCTCTGGTGGTGTGTTCATGGTTTTCGTTTGTTTCGTTTGTTTCGTGTGGTGGGGTCAGTTTTCTGTTGCTCAGGTGTTGGATTTGAAGCGGAATTTCTATTAGTGAGTTAATGGTTAATTTAATGCTCATTGCTGTACGTCGGGTGAGTTTGTGTGGTGTGAGTGTGATTGTGGTGGCCAATCTAGTTTGTGGAGCTGGAACTTTTTTGAGGTAAGTTCCGTTTTTTTTTTTTTTGTTATTTATGTATGTTTTGTGTATTGGGTATAGGTTGGAAACATCCGATCTCACGCGTCGGCTTTGACCCGTGACGTAAGGGACCTACACATTGATCTGTAGCGTAGCCCTGAATACGAGGTTAGGTTGGGAGTTTTTTTTTGGAATGCGGCCGCGGCAGCGGCCGCCTATGATTCGAAAATATTGATTTGACACTAATGAACATGTATACGTAATATGAAGCAATTTGATGAACATATTGATCTGTAGCGTAGCCCACTTGAGGTTAGGTTGGGAGTTTCTTTTTTGGAATGCGGCCGCGGCAGCGGCCGCCTATGATTCGAAAATATTGATTTGACACTAATGAACATGTATACGTAATATGAAGCAATTTGATGAACATATTGATCTGTAGCGTAGCCCACTTGAGGTTAGGTTGGGAGTTTTTTTTTGGAATGCGGCCGCGGCAGCGGCCGCCTATGATTCGAAAATATTGATTTGACACTAATGAAGCCTGTGGGGGGATGGGGGGGCACTGCAGACTCCCCCCACCGCATAACGACACATGATGATCAAATTTTGAAAAAAAATGAAAAATTTTTTCCGTACCTGCTAAACTGCATAAGTGCCGATGTATGTAGGTGTAAGGGAAACTTTCGTTTCTTAGTTTTCTATTGGGGGATGTGATCGGTAGGTTCTGTTGAGCTATATAGGTTAAGGGAAGTGTCCGATTATGGATAGGAATGTGTTTTTTGGTATTTGGTCAGTTTTGTGATGTTGATTTATTTCGTTGTTTTGCGTGGTTTTGAATGGCGGTCGGTGGCTACATTTCTGTATATTTAGTTTCTCCGCACCCAAAAACCCCTAATTTCCCACGCTTGTCCCGTTACAGTCATTAGGCTTTTTGTGAAACTTGTGTATTTCAGTGTTTACAATACGTATGCGATGTTTTTATATCCGCCATATTGGAATTGTTTATAGTCGTTTCCGCGGTATTTGTGACGTCATGGGTCAAAGCCGACGGGTAAGATCGGACGCTTCTGTATTTCCTAAATTTTCCATATCTCTACAAAGATGTGCGTAATAAGTTTTGTAGATATTGTCCTGCAACAGTAATACTGGAAAATCCGAAGTATTTACTGATTCTATTTCCTGCGTTAAACCTTCTGGGGATCTTGACAGTGCATCCGCAATAATATTTTCTTTGCCAGACACATGAATAATTTTAAATTGGTACTATTGTGGTGTCATTGTCCAACGTGACAGTCTGGGATGTAATAATTTACATGTTTGCAAAAAGGTTAGTGATTGATGGTCACATAACTCAATCGTTTTCGAACCATATAAATAATAGTTAAACTTCTTGAATGCTCAGATAGCTGCAAGTGCTTCAAGTTCTGTGGTCGTATAGGCTATTTCACAGGGCGATAACACTCGACTAGCAAATGCTATCAGGCAGAATGTTGGTACCCCTTTTATTTCCCTTATTTGGGAGAGACAAGCACCTAATCCAACATCCGATGAATCTGTGGACAGACAGAACTCACAATTCATATCAGGGTGATATAATAAGGATGCGTTAACGAGTTGGTCTTTAATGTCTAGAAAAGCTAGTTCACATTCTTCAGTCCATTGCCATGGCACATCCTTCCGTAGAAGCCGGTTTAATGCCTCAGAATTCGTGACTTGATTCTTTATGAAACGACGGAAGAACGATGCCATACCTATAAATCCCTTCAGCTGTCTTTTATTCCGCGGTGATGGAAAATTTCGAATTGCACTTATCTTCTTCTCGGTAGGCAGGATACCTTTCACATCTATCATATGTTCTAAGAACTTAATTTGTGGTAAAGCAAAATGAGACTTCTGTAAGTTTACTGTAATTTCGGCTTTCTTGAAAACAGCAAAAATCCTTTCCAAAATATGCAAATGCTCTTCCCATGTTTTCGTGGCTATTAATAAGTCGTCAACAAACACAGTTACACGGCTACGCAATTCTGGTTCAAGAACATAATCCAACGCTGAAATAAATATTCCGGCACTTATATTAAGTCCGAACGGGTAACTTCTCCCGGCATAGATAAATGCGGTATGTTTCCTAGATTCTTCATCCATTTGGACCTGCCAGTACGAACTTCTCAAATCAACACTACTTAAGTACGAAACATCCTGGAAATTTTGAATTAATTCATCTATATTTTCCGGATGAGTTCTTACAGGTACTATTATTTTATTAATCTCTCTCGCATCCAGAACTAATCTTACGTTGCCTCCAGGTTTTGGAACGACTAAGGTTAGGTTAGGTTAGTGTTTTTAACGTCCCGTCGACAACGAGGTCATTAGAGACGGAGCGCAAGCTTGGGTTAGGGGAGGATTGGGAAGGAAATCGGCCGTGCCCTTTCAAAGGAACCATCCCGGCATTTGCCTGAAACGATTTAGGGAAATCACGGAAAACCTAAATCTGGATAGCTGGAGACGGGATTGAACCGTCGTCCTCCCGAATGCGAGTCCAATGTGAACGACTAAGAACGGAGAACAATATGGACTAGTTGATGGCTCAATCAAGTTCCGTTCTAACATTTTATTTATCTCCCTTTGAACAGATTGTTTTAAACGCCAGAGGATCGGATAGTACGTGTAACAGTAACTCTGCTGTGGCTTCACTTGTAGGTGACAAACATACCCTTTAATAAATAATTCCTGGTTACTCATAAAAAAATCTCTTCATATGCCTCTAACAAATAATGAAGCTGCTGCCTTTGTTCTCCGGTAAGCTGACTGGATTCACTAGCTTTTATCATTGTTGTTTGTTTAAAGTCCTCCTGTTGTATCAAATCCTTTGAAAGCTCCTTCCAACGACCGTTTGTAGTGTCAATTAATTGAATTATGGCACCGCGACAATATTTCTCATGCACCGTCTCCTTTCTATTTAAATCCAGTGCTATCTCTTCTCCATTTAATCTAAATTTAACTATTCCTTCCAAAAAATCAATCTGACAATCGTACTCCTGCATACTCCCAATACCAAGAATACAGTCCACTAATAACTTCTCCACTACAAGGAACGTGCATTTTATTGCTACATTCCCCATTTTCATCTCTAATTGTGTTTGTATTTTGACATTGGGAGAGCGTTCTCCAACAGCTCCGATGATTTTGCAGTTCTGTACCAGGAAAATTGGTACCTTCTTCTTCCTAATAATTCTCCTAAAAAGAGCGCCTGAGATGACATTGGCGGAAGCGGCGGTGTCTAATATCACATTCGTTGGAACTTCCTCTATTTCAACAAATACCTCCGATACCGGAACACTCGATCTGTCATTATGACACGTTTTAAATCCTTTGTTAACTCTTCAGCCAACAGCTCACCATCATTATATCTTAACAATTATAATTTTACTGTTTCGCCCCTAACAGATCCCCGGGGCACGATGCGGTCATGTTTAGTTTGACTGATTGTTGGTCCGATTGGTATTTGTCTCTTCAGCTGCTTCAGTGATTATCGGTTGTTGTCGTGAATTCGGTCTATATTGTCTTGCTTGATTCGTGTAATTATTGTTGTTGTTCTGCTGGTGTTGGTAGAATTGTCTTGTGTTGCCATACATTGGATTATATAGATTAAAATTCCTATTGTTCCTAAAATAGCCCCTCACTGCACCATTACTTAAGTTACCGTTATGGTAATAATTATTGTTTGCATTTTGTCCGTTTCTAAGTCTCCTCGGATAGTGTAGTTGGTTATGATTATTGTTACTGCTACCATTACTGCCATTCCCATTCGAGTTGCAGCTCGGATTCACTTCTATTGCTCTTCTTTGATATGACATTTCTCTTGACCTTTTATTGTCCTCTTCAATTATATCAGTATGATCAAGCGTAGTCATAAATGAGTCTATATCTTTATCATTTATATATAACAGTTGATTTCTTATACTGGTGGGTAGTTTGGACTTGAGCATCCTAAGTATATGCGGCAAAGGAATCGGTACATCCCAATACAAAGATTTATTAATGTATTTCTCAAAATATCTCTGTAGAGATCCTCTAGGAAATGAGAGAGGCTCAGGATATAATACTTCTTGCCTAAGTCTTTCTTGTATTCCAGCAGACCAATATTTTGCTAGAAAAGCCTGCTCAAATTCTTCATAATATTTACAAGAAGATGTTTGTTCGGATGCCCACAATGCTCCTGATCCTTGTATATATCCAGATACAAAACTAATCCTTTGCCATTCTGTCCAAGATCGTGGAAATATACCTCTGAAACTTCGAATAAAGACTACAGGATGAACATTCTTTTTGTCAGGGTTAAAGATTTGAAATTGTCTCTGTTTAATCATCTTTTGCATAACGGTACTACGATTCCAAAAATCATCCTGTTAGTACTCTTTCCAGCGGCTATCCGTTATATCGAATAACTTGTGACGTTCCAGTTCTGTCTACATCGGATCTTGACGTGGACGGAATGTCACGCGCAGATTGAGAATTTTGTTTCCCGCTTCTCGCTGTTTCTAAACCCTCCTGTGAGAGATTTAGTGATCTTTCTATATTTTCTTTCCAACGCGAGAATTCTTCGCCAAGTTGTTCACGAACTTCCTTTAACCCTTTGTTGAAAAAATTCTCTTCGGAACTCTCTGAAATTGACTGTAAAGCTACTTTCACAGTTTCTTCTATCGTTTCCGAAGGAAAATTTTGCCACTCTAATGTCATTTTTGAAAACTTTCCCGCAAGTACATTCATTCTATGTCCCACTGTCGTCTGTTTTTCCTTCACTTTGACAAATAGCTTCTTTAGATTATCTTGAGATTCTATAATTTCTGGTATCATAGCTACGGAACACCGTATGTCCTCTTGAGCTTGTATTACTTGAGGAAACAGTTCTACTTGTTTTTGTATCGTGTCAATTTTGACGGATACATATTCGGTTAGTTCCGCTTTTAATTTACTGTTGTTTTCTTCGTATTGTTGGCGGACCTGCTCAATTTGAACAATAAGATTCTGTTCTGTCCTTTCTGCCTGTTCTTTTATTTCCTGTGTCTGGGTATTTAATCTCTGGTCTAATTCGGTAAAGGTTGCTCTTAATTGATTTTGTAATTCTGTTTGATTTTCGGCTAATTGATTTTGGAGGCCGTAGAACACGACGAGCTGGGTCAGGTCGCACCATCCAGACCACCCCCGAGAAGATCGGCACCTCATCTGAATGGCACTGCAGGACAGATATGCGTCATCCTCGGCTCTGGCGCGACAGTGCAACAGTGTAACACATCGTACACTATCATGGGTGACAGTCCGTTTGCCGTTTATTATGGCATGGGCTACGTACATGTCGTCCACTTCTCCACCTACCTTCGACTAATGTGCAGAAATACGCTAGATGGCAATGGTGAATGGAACGACGTCACTTGGGACAGAAACGGCATCAGATAGTATTTTCGGCCAACCAGAGTTCTGTTTGTTTGAGAATGATGGCCGCATTTTGGTTCGCCGCAGACAGGAGGAGCGGCATCACAGTGACTGGGTTCACATAAGACATACAGCGCCAACTGAAGGCCACATGGTGTGTGGTGCTACTGGATGCAGCCACAAATCACAGTTGTGAGTGTCCAGTGCGCTGTGACCAGTGTGACCTACATGTCTTCCTGCGACACGTAGCCATACCCTTTCTGCACAACACCCCAGACGCCAATTTTCGGCAAGACAATGTACTACCACGTGTTTTTGCGCGAACACGTGCCTTCTTGGTGTCACAGGTATCAGCCTTTTACCCTGACCTGGCAGATCACCGACTTGTCGCTAATCGAAAATGTGTGGGATGAGGCGAAACGACGGGGCAGCGTCGTGAGCCAAGGCCAGCCACCACAGATGAAATATGGGACCTGTGAATGTAACATGGATGGCTATACCAAAGGACGCCATCATGCATGGAACAATTGCCAGGGTCCTTGGCGGGCCCTGTGCCTGCTAGGCAACAGGACACATGCTGAACGCAGATGACTGAAATGCTAATCATTTCTGCAGAAAATAGTAAAGTACGTGGTCTGTGAATATTAATGTCCCATTTCTAGTCCTGCAAGGTACTCTGCTTTTTTTTCTGAACATGAGTGTATAATTTCTCTGTCTCTTTATCTTCTGCTTGCTACGTCTGCATTTATAACTTAACTATTGTTGTCAGTGTTGGTTTGCTGTCGATTCTGATGAGAACAATCCTAGCACTGAACTATTCACAGTAACTCACTTTCTGTCCCACTTTCCTGTTCTCGTTATACCATTTTGTACTGCTGTTGATATTATCTTATACTCACCTGACCAGAAATCCTTGTCTTCTTTTCATTTCATTTTACTGATCCCCACTATATCTAGACTGGGCCTTAGCATTTCCCATTTCAAATTTTATAATTTCCCTACCACGTTCAAACTACTGACACTCCACACTCTGACTCGCAGAACAATACCCTTTCGTTGATTATTCAATCCTTTCTTCGTTGTGACCTCCCACTTGGCTGATCTGTTATACACGATATGCGATGGATGTACCAGAACCGTTGCAGAATCTTCCTGGACTACAGGTTATCTAAATGAACCGAGGAGGATTTGCGGGAGAATCATCAGAGTTTTTTTTATTTAAATTGCCTAAGCGTATCCCTTGCACTATCGAACAATATGTATCGATCTGTTATGAACCTAGTAGGGGGACTCTGAATTCGTTCACGCTTAACTGATAGGGACTGCAAACTATGGAGAGTACTCTAGAATTGGTCGTACTTGCGTCTAGCATCGTTTTCCTTAATATAGATACAACGTTTTACCTGAATTTTCCCAAAAATATGTTTTCTGTCCGCTTTCCCTATTAATGATTTCTCATATTCGTTTCATTTCATGTCGGCAGCTCATGGGCTAGTGGGTAGCGTTGCTGCCTGTGGATCACAGGGTCCCGGGTTCGATTCCAAGCTGGGTAGGGGATTTTTCTCCCGGGCCCTGGGTGTTTGTCCTGTTCTTATAATTTCATTATCATTATCATTCGTGACAGTGGCTAGATTGGACTGAGGAAGAATTGGGATTTTGTACGGGTGCTGATGACCGCGCAGTTGAGCGCCCCACAAACCAATCATCATCATTTCATTTCATATCACTTTGTGGAGGTATCTGCAGGTATTGAAACGATTTGAGACGTCTCTTAAGTTTGTACCTATACTTGTGATGAGAATATATCAGTTTTTTTTCTTTTTCTTGGGTAATATATTTTATTTATCTGCATTTAAAGGGAATTGCAGTTCAGCACACCACGTGGAAATAGTTTTCACTCGTTCTGCGATTCCTTACCACCATCTAGCGACGGTACTCTCTAAAAGATAACATCATCGACGCAAAATCAAACACTCGCCGTTAGATCCAGCTAAAGTCAGTTAAGATTTTATCACAAGAATTCTTGGGGATTGTAAGTTTATGGAGATTCACTGCTCGAAATTAGCCAAATAATTTTTAAAGTAACTATTTAAAATATAAGTTTTCAATCAGATATTCAAAACGTTGGATGGAAAACTTTGGTAACAGGTAGGGAGCCTTTTAACTGATAGCCTTACCCAGGGAGCATTGTCCTTGCTTATGCAAGTCCTAGAGGTTTTACGGATAATCAACTCAACAGAATTTGCAACGAAGATAGATTTTATGGTACGCTGAAGTCTCGTACTCATGGAATAGTGTAGGTACATCATTGACACTGAGAAGGGTGTCTACACTGTGGAGAGCACCGAACTCAGTTTGTAAAGCCACTGTCTCTGGTAACTCAAAAGGAGTGACGGCTAAGGAAGAAAAACCTAACAGAAAATCCGGAGTGCATCCAAATTGGCGATTCGAAGGCTTACTATGTCTCCTTTCGGCAACTCCTGCAAACTGCACTGGTTCCAAATGCATTGCCAATATCTCTCTTCTGGTCAGCAATGGTGAGGCGAGATCCTGATGATCGGCCAGGCCAGAATCACCAAGTATCACAGACTAGCTTGGTAGCACCATGGACAGGTCACTCCAGCGAGAGTTTGTTACACTCGCACGGAGCGACACTTTTACGGAGAGGGAATGTGTTTACATTTGTACGGAACTCAGGACATGGTAGGTAGTGAACAGGGTGTTCCAGAAGTAGGATACACCGGCCTCTCTGCCACTACCCGCGACGTATTCTCGGGAAGGCAGAAGCCTACTTCCTTCACAAGTTTCCTTGTTCTCGCAGCAGTTCGTAGTGTGCATGGGTTTCTCCCAGAGTTCAGTATTGCAGCTGACCTCTGACTGCCAAGTAGTGTTCCGTGTTTGAGTGCTGAGATAATGGACTTCACCAAGACCACCAAAGGGAAGCCTTTACCGATTCACAACGAGCATCAGTATGTAGTGGATAAGAAGTGACTTACTGGCGTTGTGTAAACTTTAAAAAGAATAAATGCAAAGGAAGACTATCCACAAAAAAACACAGTTTTACGGGAAGGTAGCCATGTTTATATTCCATATGAAGCAGCAAATGAAGTGCGAAAACATTTTGTCAGCTTAAAGAAGGTCAAAATATATGGGAACCTCACAGGATCCCACCTTCTGTGGAGGAATATTCTTCTAGGAAAATAATTTACCGATGCATGGTGGTAACAAGTTTTTTCTTGCAGATGATAACAGGGGACGGAATGACGGATACTGTGCATGAAACCATTCAAACTGGAGCTAGTGCAGGAGCCCAATGACGATGACAAAGACAAGCGTTTTGAGTTTTGTTCGCAGTTGCAGCAATTGAATGAGAATGGGGATGGCACTGTTGATCGCTTAATTTTTAGCGACGAAGTCACTTCTCACACTAACGGGAAAGTAAACAGGCGTAATGGTCCAATCTGGGGTACAAAGCACCCACACGAATGCAGTGAATTTCAGCGCGATTCCTCAAAGGTAAATGTTTTTCGCGCCTTGTCACGTCGAAAACTGTACGAGCCATTCTACTTCGCCGAGAGTACTGTCACTGGATATTCCTACTTGGATATATTGCATCAATGGCTGATGCCTCAAACGCAACCGGACTCTCCGTTCATCTTTCAGCAGGATGGGGCTCCATCCCATTTTCATCGTGATGTTCGTGGGTACCTGAACACGGAGCTGCCGCATCGATGGATCTGACGTGCTACAGAAGGGGACAGTTGTTTCATGAAATGGCCTCCTCGATCACCGGATCTCACTCCATGTGACTTTTTTTCTGTGGGGGCACATTAAAGATCTGGTGTATGTACCGCCTCTACCACATGACGTAGCAGAGCTCCGGGAGAGAATACGGGAAGCGACTGCCAGAGTCGACGATGCCATGCTGGGACGGCTATGGCAAGAATTCGATTATCGTATCGTCGTATTGACGTCTGCCTGGTCACTCATGATTCGCATATCGAATGTTTGTAAAAAAAACTTTCAGAGTTTCTCTTCAAAGTGCAATATGTATGACATCTGTACAATGTTTAGTTCTTGTGCAATAAATACTTGAAAGTGTTCCAGGACTTTATGTACACCATGTATGTATGGCGCAATGCTTAAGCGGAAAGTCCAGCCAAAAATTTAACCTATACTTTGCCGATAGGAAACAAATTTAAAATCGGGTCTGTTATGTAAAGGTGTAATAATACCTAAGATTTGAAGTCCACAACTTCAATCGTTTTTGAATTTTTAATTTTTAATATGATTTTAATGGTATTTTTGAAAACCACCTTTTGGTACTCAAATCACAATTTATACACTCCAGATTTTGTACGAACGTTTACAAGACATAGTTCAACGGTTCTGTGCATTCATTTTATGAGAAATATTGATAATTTTTTTCATTGTTTATTCCAAATTTCAGCTTTAAATTTTCTTTAATTATCGGTACATAAATGTGATGATAAAATAAACAAAATTGCATTTTTGATAATATAAGTGCATAAAAGTATGCAAACGCATCAAGACTACCTCCTGCAAAAATTTCATTCAGATTGATTAATGTTTAGGATAAAGAAGTTGGCACTGACCTTAGAAAAGCAGACTTATGGTAAAATGGATTTTAAAATTTTGTCAAAAAATGAATGTTACTGCGGGACATATACCCATTAAAATTTACGGAAACCTTAACATTATCCCTTCCTGCTTATATGAGGGTTCTTCTTATAACTTCAAGATCAGGGTAGACCTTTTTTTTAAATTTTCTCGATAAAAATCTACTCAAAGTCTTCTTGAGGAGGTGAGTTTTCCTCGGAGCTTGTTGATTGTACTGAACAAGACTTGAGTATATTTCCTAAATTTATATTTACACTGTGAACAAGCAAAGCAGTTGATTTCCAACGAATGGCTGCTAATTGTTTCGCTTCAAGTTTCTTGGAAATTTTGCAACTTGTTTTTTACAGTCTGAGTTTATGCCAAATTCGGAGTAAAGATGGTTCTTTAGGATGGTGAAAGAAATCATGGATTACTTTTGGCATCATTCGGTGTGCCACAACCGCTTACGCAGTTCGTATTTCAAACATTTCTTACACGTAGTCGTAATTCGAATATAGCGAAATCGCTTTGGGATGAAAGAGTGAACACTCCAAAGATGTGAAATAGCCATTAAATTTCTTTTGAACAAAATTAAAGTTTTAGGGTGGAGACTCCCCTTAAAATGGAGAGTAGTTCTACTTAAAGGGATGAAAAATAGCATTACGTTCGGATTGGGAACTTTAAAGCGGTCAGACACATCACCGTCAACGTATCAGTGCAGAACGCCTGGCCTATGTGTTTACTCGTACTGTATGCGATGGTGTCTTGATACGCTTAGTGTTCTATTAATGCGCTTCAGAACTTTGAACACAACGAAATCATTTCTTAATTGATGTTGTTGTGGTCTTCAGTCCTGAGACTGGTTTGATGCAGCTCTCCATGCTACTCTATCGGGTGCAAGCTTCTTCATCTCCCAGTACCTACTGCAACCTACATCCTTCTGAATCTGCTTGGTGTATTCATCTCTTGGTCCCCCTCTACGATTTCTACCCTCCACGCTGCCCTCCGATACTAAATTGGTGATCCCTTGATGCCTCAGAACATGTCCTACCAACCGATCCCTTCTTCTAGTCAAGTTGTGCCACAAACTTCTCCCCAATCCTATTCAACACCTCCTCATTAGTTATGTGATCTACCCATCTAATCTTCAGCATTCTTCTGTAGCACCACATTTCGAAAGCTTCTATTCTCTTCTTGTCTAAACTGTTTATCGTCCATGTTTCACTTCCATACATGGCTACACTCCATACAAATACTTTCAGAAACGACTTCCTAACACTTAAATCAATACTCGATGTTAACAAATTTCTCTTCTTCAGAAACGCTTTCCTTCCCATTGCCAGTCTACATTAATTTTCCTCTCTACTTCGACCATCATCAGTTATTTTGCTCCCCAAGTAGCAAAACTCCTTTTCTTCTTTAAGTGTCACATTTCCTAATCTAATTCCCTCAGCATCACCCGACTTAATTCGACTACATTCCGTTATCCTCGTTTTGCCTTTGTTGATGTTCATCTCATATCCTCCCTTCAAGACACCATCCATTCCGTTCAACTGCTCTTCCAAGTCCTTTGCTGTCTCTGACAGAATTACAATGTCATCGGCGAACCTCAAAGTTTTTATTTCTTCTCCATGAATTTTAATACCTATTCCGAATTTTTCTTTTGTTTCCTTCACTGCTTGCTCAATATACAGATTGAATAACAGCGAGGAGAGGTTACAACGCTGTCTCACTCCCTTCCCAACCACTGCTTCCCTTTCATGCCCCTCGACTCTTATAACTGCCATTTGGTTTCTATACAAATTGTAAATAGCCTCTCGCTCCCTATATTTTACCCCTGCCACCTTCAGAATTTGAAAGAGAGTATTCCAGTCAACATTGTCAGAAGCTTTTCTCTAAGTCTACAAATGCTAGAAACGTAGGTTTGCCTTTCCTTAATCTAGCTTCTAAGATAAGCCGTAGGGTCAATATTGCCTCACGTGTTCCAATAATTCTACGGAATCCAAACTGATCTTCCCCAAGGTCGCCTTCTACTAATTTTTCCATTCGTCTGTAAAGAATTCGCGTTAGTATTTTGCAGCCGTGACTTATTAAACTGATAGTTCGGTAATTTTCACATCTGTCAACACCTGATTTCTTTGGGATTGGAATTATTATATTCTTCTTGAAGTCTGAGGGTATTTCGCCTGTCTCATACATCTTGCTCACCAGATGGTAGAGTTTTGTCAGGACTGGCTCTCCCGAGGCTGTCAGTAGTTCTAATGGAATGTTGTTTACTCCGGGGGCCTTGTTTCGACTCAGGTCTTTCAGTGCTCTGTCAAACTCTTCACGCAGTATCATATCTCCCATTTCATCTTCATCTACATCCTCTTCCATTTCCATAATATTGTCCTCAAGTACATCGCCCTTGTATAGACCCTCTATATACTCCTTCCACCTTTCTGCCTTCCCTTCTTTGCTTAGAACTGTGTTGCCATCTGAGCTCTTGATATTCATACAAGTGGTTCTCTTTTCTCCAAAGGTCTCTTTAATTTTCCTGTAGGCAGTATCTATGTTACCCCTAGTGAGATAAGCCTCTACATTCTTACATTTGTCCTCTAGCCATCCCTGCTTAGCCATTTTGCACTTCCTGTCGATATCATTTTTGAGACGTTTGTATTCCTTGTTAATGCAGTAAATGAAGCAGGCAAAAAGGAATACAAACGTTTACTTCTTACATTTTCGTATTTGATAGGTACTGTATCGCGTTTTAGGCTCGGTATATTCGCGTAGTCTGTTGCGCTGTAGACATTTGTTTGTTTGTCACAACTCAGTCAGCCGACAGCCTTCGTTGGCGAAACACCAGGAGATTAGCAAGTCACATATTTAGCTTTTTCTGTTGGTTATCGTAGTTTAATCCATAAGTTAGTAGGATGTACAGCGTGTGTACGTTCTGCGTGCAGGCCCACGAGGAGCTGACCACAGTATGCGAACAGCTCAAGACTCTTATGGCGTCGGTCAGCTGTCTGCAGGCTGCTGCCTTAGGGTGTGGCGGTAGTGACGAGAGTGACACGACGTCAGGTGTCGCTTGGTTCGCCCACGGGTTCTTAGAAAATGTAGTCCCTCAATAAAGGAGGTGGCTTACAAAACACTCGTTAGACCTATACTTGAGTATTGCTCATCAATGTGGGATCCGTACCAGGTCGGGTTGACAGAGGAGATAGAGAAGATCCAAAGAAGACCGGCGCGTTTCGTCACAGGGTTATTTGGTAAGCGTGATAGCGTTACGGAGATGTTTAGCAAACTCAAGTGGCAGACTCTTCAAGAGAGGCACTCTGCATCGCGGTGTAGCTTGCTGTCCAGGTTTCGAGTGGGTGCGTTTCTGGATGAGGTATCGAATATATTGCTTCCCCCTACTTATACCTCCCGAGGAATTCACGAATGTAAAATTAGAGAGATTCGAGCGCGCACGGAGGCTTTCCGGCAGTCGTTCTTCTCGCGAATCATACGCAACTGGAACAGGAAAGGGAGGTCATGACATTAGCACGTAAAGTGTCCTCCGCCAAACACCGTTGGGTGGCTTGCGGAGTATAAATGTAGATGTAGATGTAGATGTAGACCTAATCCGAGATGTGGAGGAGGCCTTGCCTGTGGCTATCGGCACCAGTGTCTCTTGACACTTGGGTTGTGAGGCATCGCCAGTTCCTATCGGTGGCTGGCGGAAATGGTGACGATTGCTGGTCTCCCTTGTGGGATGCAAGCAGAGCTCACAGTTTGCAGCATTGTATCCAGAGCCGATCGGAGTCCTTTAATTTGGAGCCGAGTCTCAACCAGACGTTCTGTCGATTCTGTGACGGTCATGGCTGCAGACAGCTAGATCTTCACTATGGGGTGGAGAGGTGGTAGGACACCCCTTGGCAGGTCAGGGGTGCACTACACAAAAGAAGCAGCTACTTGGGTAGCAGGTACTTCCGGAATGCACATGGTTTTTTATGATAGGTGGTAGTTGGAGGTCCTCTGATGAATGCTCGCCGGTCCATGCACAGAGAGTGAAATCAGAGACACTTCGACTGTCAAAATTTTAACAATAAATTGTCGATGTCATAGTAACAAAGTTCCTAAACATGCTGCCCTCCGGGAAAGATTTTGCACTCAAATTATTCTCAGAACATGAGCTGTCTGAAAGCCAAAGTAGAAAGATCTGAAATATTTAGTAAGACATGGAAAGTATATAGAAAAGACAATTACGATGCCGTAGGAGGGGCATCGCTGTCGACAAAAATATTCTGTCTGTCGAGGTCGAAATTGAGTCTGACTGTCATGTTACCAGAACATGAATAGTAGGCCTCGGTAAACTCAAGTTAATTCTCGGGTGTTTCTGCCGACCACCTAACTCCACCATAACAGTCGTAGAACCATTCAAGGAAGGGCTACGCTCAGTAGCGCAGAAATACCCAGATCATGTCGTATTAGCTAAGGCGACTTTAATCTACCGAGAACAGACTGGGACGTTTATAGATTCACTACGGCTGATGCGAGCAGACGATCTTGTGACGTACTTGTGAACACGTTTCTCTAAAACTGCCCTGAATTACTAGTTAGACAAACCCACACATAGCGGAAATGTTTTTGATCTTGAAGATATTAACATGTCTGACCTTATCAACGGTGTCAGTATAGAGACAGGGATTAGTGATCATGACGTCATCATAGCAATGATGATTACTAAGGTTAATAAAAGTATCACGAAGGCTAGGAGAGTATTTATGCTGGAAAAAAGCAGATAATTAGTTGTCAGCATCCCACCTAGACAATGAATTGACATCATTTAGTTGCAGTATGACGGACTTAGAGGAACTATGAGCCAAGTTTAAACTGTTTGTAAAGTAAGTGGATTAAGCATGGAAAAGACACTCCGTGGTTTAATAATCAGATTCGGGAAATGATGAGGAAACAGACATTGTTTGCACTCTCGGTTCAAAGAAGAACGCTCGAATGTTAGTAGAACTTGTGCGTCTATAAGAAGATCAATGCGCGAACCATACGTAAACTTCCACCGTCAAACCTCAGTGAAAGAGCTTGCCGAGAATGCGAGAAGATTCTGTTGATACATACAGTCGCTGAGTGGGTAGAAGGCTTCTATCTAGTCACTCGCTGATCAGTCTAGGACGGCAGCAGAAGAATGAAAACGGAAGGCTGAAGTTTGAAATTAGACGCTTATGAAATCATTGACGCAGGAAGAACGCGCAGACTTACCGTCATTTGACTGTCGCACAGACTCCCGCAAGGCGGACATAGAAATAGGCATCCCTGGTATAGAGAAGAAGCCGAAAGAGTTGGTATAGATTGCATTTATCGGGTATCTCCTATCCAGCTCCAAGACTGGAAAAAGGGCAGGTGACTCCTGTATATAAGAAAGGCAAAAGAAAGGACAGACGTAATTACAGACCAACATCCTTAACCTCGATTTGCTTCAGAGATCTCGAACACATACCGAGTTGCTGCGCGGAGTGGCCGCGCTGTTTGAGGCGCCATGTCTCGGACTGCGCGGCCCCTCCCGCCGGAGGTTCGAGTCCTCCCTGGGCATGGGTGTGTGTGTTGTTCTTAGCATAAGTTAGTTTAAGTTAGTTTAAGTTGTATGTAAGTCTAGGGACCGATGACCTCAGCACTTTGGTCTCTTAGGAATCACACACATTTGAACATACCGAGTTCGAATACAATTAAATATCCTTGAGACATAAAAGCTTCCGCCCACAAATCAGCACGGATTTAGAAAGCATAGTTCATGCGAAACTGATCAAATCTGCAGTTTGAACGGCAAATATTCTAATATCATGGCCCAAAGACTGGCCATAAAAAATATATTAGTATCTCACAACTTAACTAACTGAAACATGGTGCATCATTAAAGCCAGCCCAGATCTGCAGTTTACACAGAACAGAAGTATTCAAATGTCACGGCCCATAGATTGACCACACTAAAATTTCACAGGCAATAGGCGATAACGTAATATATAAATTGGTAAGAGCCAAAATTTACACAAGTTCCCTAGGCATAATAGCCTGAAATCATTAACCTTTTCTCACATGATACCCTGCAAACCATGGATGGAGGGCAACAGATAGATTTCGTATTCCTCGATCTCTGGAAAGCGTTTGGCACGGTGCCCCACTGCAGACTGTTGCAGAAGGTTCGACCGTACGGGTTAGGTTCCCAGATATGTGAGTGACTCTAAGACTATTTATGTAATAGAACCCATTACACTGTCCTCCACGGCGAGTGTTCATCAGAGACAGGGGCGTCGTCAGGGATGCCGCCTGGAAGCGTGGTAGGATCGCTTTTATTCTGTGTACACGTAAATGATATGATGGACAGAGTGAACACCGATTTACTGCTGTCTGTTGATGAAGCTGTGGTGTACGGGAAGGTGTGTCCGCTGTGTGACTATAGGAAATACAAGATGACTTGGACAGAATTTCCAGTTGGTGTGATGAACGGCAGCTTGTCTTAAATGTAGGAAAATTGCAAGTTAATGCTGATGAGTAGTAAAATCAACCCCGTAATGTTCGAATGCGGCATTGGTAGTGTGCTACCTGACACAGTCACATCGATTAAATATCTAGGCATTCTCTTGCAAAGCGATATGAAATGGATGATTCCCACCAGGCTGGGTTATGAGAAGACATCGAGGCAGTTCAGAGGCGTGCTGCGGAATTTGTTGTCGGTAGGTTCGATCATCACGCAAGTATTATGGAGATGCTTCGTGAAGTCAAATGACAATCCATGGAGGGCAGACGACGCTCATTTCACGAGCAATTATTGCGGAAATTTGAGGCCGACTGCAGACCGATTCTACCTCCGCCAACATACATTTCGCGTAAGAATCGCAAAGATAAGATAAGAGAAATTAGGGCTGTTACGGAGGCTTATAGACAGTCGTTTTTCTCTTTCTCTATTTGCGAGTGGAACGGAAAAGGAAATGACCAGTAGTGCACCGCACGGTGGATTGCGGCATATGTAAGCAGATGTAGACCCCAGTCTTTCTGCTTCAGTGTTATGCTCTGACGAGTCGACATTTACGAACCAGAGTATCATTAATCGACGTAACGTGCATTATTGGAATGTGGAAAACCAGCTTTGGTTACATCAAGTTGAACATTGTCGTCCGTGTAATACGAATTTTTGATGTTTGATAACTGGTGACAAACTCATTGGTTCATTCTTTATCGATGGCATCTTAAATGGTGACGAAAATCGAGATTTCCTGGAGGACGCTCTTCCAATATTGCTTGCGGATTTTTCCTTGGACTTTCGACAAACATTGTGGTTTCAACAGGATGGTTGTCCAGCACATTATTTTATAGCAGCACAGGAAGTATTAGGCCTCGTGTACAATTGTCGTAGGATCGGAAGAGGGGGTCCAGTGTCTTGACCTGTAAGATTACCAGATCTTACTTATCTTGATCGTTGTTTCTAGTGTTACTTGCAGAGTGAGGTTTATAATGAAGTGACAACAAATCACGATAGTATGACTCAGTGTATCACCAACGCATATCAGCAGATTACATCGGAAACATACAGTTGTGTTGAATCATTCCAGATGTGGATAAACAAGTGCATGAAAGTTGGTGTCGACATTTTTGAGCACATAGTGTAAAATAATTGTTACAAACAAGCACCCCATTGGTGAGAAGTGAGGGGACACACCTCAAACAACCGCCCTGTTAGTAAGAGATGTGAGGACATGCCTCAAGCGAGCTTTCTCACGTTGACTGAAAACATGTGCTTTTCCTTTTTTCGTCCAGTGCATTTTACATGAGATAATAATGTTTGGAAACTGAAATTGAGTTATTTATCGATTACAGCACCGCATGTCACGCAAAGATAAAAGTGTGATTTACAAAAGTTACAGATTTGTTCCCGTAGAATCGGGCTCTACAATAAAAGTGGGATGTTCCTATTTAAGATTTTAAAATTAAGATTTTAAAGTCAACATTGGTATCGCTGGATAGCATTTTTTAAAATATCGAACACGGGTTTTTCCATTTTTTGAAGCAGTGCTGGTTTTTGAGGTATTGTGTTATCTAAAGATAAAACATCACGTCCAAAGGATGTAGCTGTTTTTATGTTCAAGTAATACACCAGCATTCTACATTGGAATTAGTTATACCAAGACAAGTCTACTCTTAATGTACTTACATCATGATCTTAACACTGCCCTGGAAAAAACGGACCTGCACTTTGCACTTTCGCATCATTGATTAAGAAGTGTGCTTTGCGATGCTGACCATGACAGACTCAACTTGTACACTCCTCTAAGATGTACTGGGTTGTAAAGCATGGAAAAAATCTATTTTGTTTACTAATGTAACAAAGGAATTACAATTCGTTGTTTACTCCTAATCGAAAACGTTGCAATATGTGCAGACTGTGGATGGAAGATCATTTGCACTGCCTGATGGTGCTATGCTATTAGGTAACAGTGTGACTCAGTGTGCCTAGTGAATTTCGTTTCATGTGGGAGTCACCCAATGCATTCTGGTTCTGTCCGTGTGTTCGTTCGGTTAATTATTTCCTCCGAAATTTTTCAGGCTATTATGCCTAGGGAACTTGTGTAAATTTTGGCTCTTACCAATTTATATATTACGTTATCGCCTATTGCCTGTGAAATTTTAGTGTGGTCAATCTATGGGCCGTGACATTTGAATATTTCTGTTCTGTGTAAACTGCAGATCTGGGCTGGCTTTAATGATGCACCATGTTTCAGTTAGTTAAGTTGTGAGATACTAATATATTTTTTATGGCCAGTCTTTGGGCCATGATATTAGAATATTTGCCGTTCAAACTGCAGATTTGATCAGTTGTGATTCATGTGCATTAATACACAGTATTTCTGTAGAGAATTATGCTCTGACGTATTGATGTGTTTAAGTGTGATCCATCAACGGGACGTTGTATGTGAACATCTGCTGTTCAGGGAAAACTGCTGCTTCAGCCGGTTCTGCATTTTATTTGTTGTCATGTATTAATTCCCACTGTTCCAGCCAGTGACGTAAGTTGTGATGTAAATGTGCTTAATTTCAGGCTAAATTCAAAATTGAACTATTCTGAATAACGATGTCAGACCTGCTACACTGATCGGTGTTTCAGGTTAAAATGGTTCAAATGGCTCTGAGCGCTATGGGACTTGACATTTGAGGTCATCAGTCCCCTAGAACTTAGAACTACTCAATCCTAACTAACCTAAGGACATCACACATATCCATGCCCGAGGCAGGATTGGAACCTGCGATCGTAGCGGTCGCGCGGTTCCACACTGAAGCGCCTAGAACCTTTCGGCCACTACGGCCGGCGGTGTTTCAGATATCGGGGTATTACCTTTTGTGTAATATTATTCGCTGGTCAGCGCCATTGAGTTCAGTCACATACTTAGTGAGCTTTTTTTTTGCTTGTAACCCTCCTACATCCATCTGGCGTAGCGTTATCTTTATGCTGATTTTTGGTTACGATAAGTAACACCTTTCTTATGAAAGCTAATTAAGCAGAAAAGGGAGTGGTTCGTGTCAAATTATTCTTATGATCACATGCGATCGATTTGTCTAAATTTTTTGTGGTAAAATAATTCATATATATTGTGATTAATTTATTTACAGAGACGACTTCAGGGAGATTATCTTATTTGGCTTAGAATAACGTTTAGGGGATACAGCTCTGAGTGTTGTTTAGTTGTCTCTTGCATCCTCAGTAATTATATTTTACCTTTTATTTCTTTAAGGTGTTGTGACCTTGTGTTTGTACATAGTCTACACGGTGGAGCCTGCTAAATGGAAGAATAACTCTAACTGTTCTACCAAAGAGGATTTATTTGATGTATGATATTTGATTCAATGGGAATTTCAGAGGTTTTATGCCTTAACATTTTTGTTCAATTATTTTGGGTTACGGACTTAGTTTGTATGTGTCTCTTGTAAACGCTTACTCTGTGCAACAAAGGAAATTCAAGTTACGTTTCTTGATACTTTGTGAAACTTTTATTAATTTGGAGGATGGTTCAAATGACTCTGAGCACTATGGGACTCAACTTCTGAGGTCATTAGTCCCCTAGAACGTAGAACTAGTTAAACCTAACTAACGTAAGGACATTACACACATCCATGCCCGAGGCAGGATTCGAACCTGCGACCGTAGCGGTCACGCGGTTCCAGACTGCAGCGCCTAGAACCGCACGGCCACTTCGGCCGGCAATTTGGAGGAGAGGGATAGTTTCTATTGTGCGAATTAATTTGAATAATCTTTGTAACTTGTCAAAGCCATTGTGTTACTGTATTATACATGGTATTTAGATTTACAAATCGAGCCCATGGGAGTTATTCGGAACCGAGATTAAATTTTTTTGTTAAAACTGTGTATTTGCTTCTGTACAGTGGAGTGTCTTTGGATTTTACCGTAGTTTTTTTTTTTTTTTATATTCACACTTGCCGACCTCCATTGGCGCTCTTCAGTCATAAATTGTGCAGTTTTTTGATAAATCAGTTTTGGATGATTAAATTGAATATTTATCGTTATTATGGTCCCGCTCCTTACCGCTCCCAACACAACCTAGCTCCCTGCTATCACAGTAAGAATCATGTATTACCTAGGTGTAACCGTCCAGATCGAGCTAATGTAGAATGACCACATGGGTAACTGCAATTCATCCACGAAAACAGAGGCAGTGCCATACAACAAAATAAAATAATTCATTATTCAAACGTTTTTTGGGTTTGCTTATTAGCATCTGATCCATGCCAAGTTGGATTAATAGGAAATCCAGTGTATAGCAGCACACACACCATCAAATAGTCATACCGAGATGCTAAACAGACTCCTATCTGTTGGTCGCTGCAAGAGAGTATTACTGGCGGAAATCCGAGGAGTATGTTGGGAGCAATATATTACTTACTCGCATGCACTGTCTATGGTCAAGGAATATGTTATTTCAGTCATTCCACGCTCGAATAGCGTGGGGGGGGGGGGGGGAGGGGGGAGGAAGATGATGAATGCAGTGATTAAATCTTTCCATACTCTTAGGATAACCCTGCGTGGTATATGATTGGTTGTGGCTGGTATGCGAAGCACCTGCACCACTGTAAATAAATTATCCTGTGGATAGTATTGGAAGGTCTGTCAGACTGTTAGGATTGTACAAGCGGCGATCAAATAGTTTCCATTTGAGGACGTTGTTGGAGCTTATATGCAACGTAGCATTACTCTGATGCAACTATATATGCATTGATATGTTGACGAGGTATTAGTGTGGCATTAGTGCCTTTCCGACGTGAGTACGGTAAATGGCGACGTTATTACCAAATGCGTCCAAACAGGACCAACGTGCTTTTCTTGGCTGCCGAAGTACAAACGACGATAGACATCCATCGGAGAATGAAAGATGTGTATGGGGCAGCATGACTGTCGAAAACTAACGTTGTGGATTGGTGTGCCAAGTTCTCTGCTGTTAGCGATTCGACACAAGACCCCTGTCGATCTGGGAGACAAGTGTCATCCATTACGGCCAACAAAAATTGGAAGACACTTGAACACTCGCCCTATAGTTCTGATTTCTCCCAGGCGATTATCACGCATTCTGTCCCTTAAAAAAAGGTCTTGAAGCGTCGATGATTTCTGTTGGGTGAGGAATGCTGCAGGCAATTACGGACTTCTTCATACAGCAGCACACTGTGTTTTACCAAACGTGTATCTTCAACACGGTGCGTCAGTAGGATGATTGCCTCAATGCTCACTTCGGTTTTATCTGATAGGCATACCGATTCTGGACTGCATGGCCTCCGAACGGAAACTTTTTGATGACCCCTTGTATTATGTAGGTATACCCCGTTTAAAAAAAATGATAATATATTTCTCGTGAAACGCTACTGAGTAAATTTAAAGAAACTGCGTTCAACTAAGACTTAAATACCGTTATTCGATTACTATCGTTCAAATGGCTCTAAGCACTATGGGACTTAACATCTGAGGTCATCGGTCCCCTAGACTTAGAACTATTTAAACCTAACTAACCTAAGGACATCACACACATCCATGCCCGGGGCAAGATTAACCTGCGACCGTAGCAGCAGCGCGTTTCCGGACTGAAGCGCCTAGAACCGCTCTGCCACAGCGGCCGGCTACTACTATCGTATATCTGACGTAACGACCATAAGAAAAACTAGATGAACGAGATTAACATGCAAACAGCGCAACATAATCAATTTTTTTCCTCCCTCGATATGTTAGAGTGAAACGGGGAACAATAGCAATAATACTGCCATGTTGTAACCTCCACTACGTACTGTATAGCAGCATGCAGGGCATTTGTTTAGATGTAGATGTAGGACGATGCATTTGTCTATAAGGAGGTAGAAGCAAACAGCAAGAAGGTCTGTAGGTGGTGTAGTTGACCTGGCCGTAAATAAATGTGACTGTTGCATCTAAATAGATCTAGAAAGCCTCTACTGAACTATTACGATATCGCTAGAAACATGAATACCGTTAAATACCTTGTGGTAAGCATCTGAAGCAATCTAAAGTAGAATGCAAGACCATACGTCGGCCCTAGATTCACTTACACGAGTCTTAAGGGAATATAACCCATCCACGAAGTACTACAACTGGTAAAATCATGTTACGTGATTGGTTGAGGCTGAGCTGTTAAGCTCTGTGTGTGCCTCTATTGTGGTGTACGGTGCTGAACGATGTATTGCATTTAACAGCCATTGGTTTGTTAAAAGTGGTATAAAGTGAAGTTCTATCCGAAAAAAATATGGTGGGAGAATGTTGCTGTCAACACCAAAGAAAGTGTTCGTTGTATAGTTGTGATCATGACAGTTCATATAGACCAGTATGCCGTTTTTCCTAGTTGTGATCGCTCTCTACATAAACAGTGACAGATAGAGGCCCAGGCAGCCTTCTATCTAATGGAACAGTGCTGTCGCAACGTGTTGGGATTGCCAGAAAATTAGCACAGCTTGGCTGGAGACATCTACAGTCATCATTACTCGTCATCGTAATTATAATATCTAGGGAAGCTTGGTAAGTACTTTCTAAAGCCAAGATCGCGTAAATATTTCTTTATTCGCAAACAACCTGTTTCGACAGACTTTGCTGTCATCTTCAGGTCCTCAAAAATTTATGTTACAAAATATGTTTATTCTGAGCTGGATTTCACGCCAAGCTTTCATGAAGATAAAATGTAGCACATAATGTAAAGGTCTGTCATAAATAAAACATTTAAATACTCCATATTTACATGACAACTTGGCGTGAGGTCCAGCTTGCCGTAAGGTCCAACTCAAAATGACAAATCTTTATACTAAGTGCTATATTTCATGTACATGACAACTTGGCGTGAGGTCAAACTTGGCGTGAGGTCCAACTTCGCGTGAGGCCCTACTCAAAATGACAATTGTTTATATTATCTGCTATATTTTGTCTACAAGACAACTTGATGTGAGGTACAACCCAAAATTAACATATTCTTTAACATAAATTTTTGAAGTCCTGTAGATGACTGCAAAGTGTGTCGAAACTAGAAATATTTATGCAATCTTGCTTTTAGCAATTTTTTACCAAGGAAAATAGGTCGTTCATTCTAATTTCTCAGCATGATAAATTCAATCTAAGGAAGCGTTAGTTGGTGGACTAGACTGCGAAAGTAGTCAGCAGTCGCTTGTTTACCCTTGGTGTGGGCGGCAGGGTGGAGTGGAGTGGCAATTTATGTTATTGGATGTGGACATGGACTGCTCACTGCAGCTGAGACATGTTAGCACAAGGCCAGTGGTGCAGGGTGGGATGGGCTGGGGTGAGGGGATAAGGCAGGCCTATAGTCCAATCCATGAACGATGGAGGTTGGCACAGGTCCAGACAAGGATGAGGATAGCATTATTGCCGGTTCCAATCGACAGTTGCGTACACGTTGTCTGTGCTTGATAAAAGCATATTTCCTGCACATTATGTCTCGCACTTGCTTGTGTATAATTTTTCGCTTACCACCAGTATCAGCCACGACATCTCGTAACAAATGGAATAAAAATTCAATAAATAGCTTGCTACTATCGCGTATATGGCTCGAATTGCATATAACATGCACAGAAACAGCGCTGAGAACACTGCTGAACGCTCATTGTCTGTCGGAGAACACGCGAAGCAGGAGCGCAGAATAAGCCTAAACTCTACTGCCATCGTTCGTGACTCCAACTGTAGAACTGTACGCCCCGATAGCTGAGTGGTTGCCAGCACGGTAACTCAGCATGTTCGGTCAGGGGTTAGCTGCCCTCAGTAATAAAAAATCTGAGTTAATGGATCAAAGACGAACTGAAACGGGTGTCCTGCGACGTCCGCCCAGAGCAGATACAACGAACGAAAAAGAACAAAATGAGATTAAACAAAAATGGTCAGCGTGACAGACTGCCGTCCTAAATGGCCTGAGCTCGATTACCGGCTGGGTCGGGGATTTTCTGCGCTCAGGGACTAGGTGTTGTGTTGTCTTCATCATTAATTCATCCCCATCCGGCGCGCAGGTCGCCCAATGTGGCGTCGAATGTAATAAGACCTGCACCAAGGCGGCCGGACCTGGCCCATAAGGGGCCTCCAGGCAAATGACGCCAAACGCTCATTTCCATTACAGTAGAACTGTCATACCAGATGTGTCGAAATGCTCGTTTCCAAGCACTATGGAGGGGGGGTGCAGTGGCGAGATGCATCTGCAACGGTGGTTTACAGTTTTTTGCGTCTAACTGTAAGTTACACTTTCCAGTGGCGAGTGCGACTGCATACTAAAGTTATAACAATTTAATTGCGACAACTCCTCGGATCTGCAAATATTCTGACAAATACTGCTACGCACAATTGTGTCCTTAAAAAAGAGCTGTGGATGCGAATTCTTCTGGGTTGAATGCCCAGCATGTTTAATTTAGAAAAATAAAGTAATTACAAGCATATCATCTGTCATCGCTTGGCCCTGCGGTATGTTGGAGTCGGTAGCTATTAATTAGCTTTTATCGTTCTGGTAATGCATAGCTGTAGCTCCAGGAGTTCAAGAACCAGCGCCCACAAGGTCAGTGCAGTGCATTTAGTGTATGCTGATGGTCACCAGCATACATTGAGGTTTCTAACGTTTGGCCGGCAGAGCGGTGTAGTTGTCAACGTCAGTTCCTGGTTGATATATTTATCGACGATCATTCTACAATTTCCGAAACGTAACTGGACATGAATTTCGTAACCGTTTGAAGTCATACCTATAAATGCTTTGTATCACGAAAATTAATGTTGTAAACGGTATATCGATGCAATATCAAGGTGCTGGAATGGATTAAGTCTGTATTACACATGTGGCGGTCACCACAAACATTTTTGCCAATTGCCATTGGTTGCGATCTATAGAGGAATCACGTGTGGTAGGTTTCCTGTAAAATCTATTTGTTTGCTATGTATTACACATAAGGTGTGTTGAGAGTTACACAAGGAAGTGGTTGAAGCCATCTTTACTCATTTAATCGTGATATGTATTAAATAATCTCAAGAGGTTCATCTGCAAGATCAGACGGTGGTGTGTCGTGTCATTTTTATCTGCCAGGTTGGATTAATAGAAGAGATAGACATGATCCAGCGAAAAGCAGGGCGATTCGTCATGGGGACATTTAGTCAGCGCGAGAGCGTTACGGAGATGCTGAACAAGCTCCAGTGGCGAACACTTCAAGAAAGGCGTTACGCAATACGGAGAGGTTTATTATCGAAATTACGAGAGAGCACATTCCGGGAAGAGATGGGCAACATATTACTACCGCCCACATATATCTCGCGTAATGATCACAACGAAAAGATCCGAGAAATTAGAGCAAATACGGAGACTTACAAGCAGTCGTTCTTCCCACGCACAATTCGTGAATGGAACAGGGAAGGGGGGATCAGATAGTGGTACAATAAGTACCCTCCGCCACACACCGTAAGGTGGCTCGCGGAGTATAGATGTAGATGTAGATTGTGTGGGTGAGGGATGGGGTAGAGGGCATTGTACAAATTGCTAAATCTACTGTAAAATTCCAGAATATTTGGGGGTAACGATTGAATCGGCTTTCACTTTGAATTAGGATGGTACGGACTTGTAAACTGACAGTCTCCTCACGAAACAACTTGCTTTTGAAAATTTGGTGATCACTATGCGATAGACAACCACAGACCACAAACCAGCAATGGTTCTGTGCTACTCTGTCACAGAATATGCATGCCGAGTTTGGGAGTCATTATCTTACAGCATTCAAGTGGACATAGCCCTAAACGTGACCCATCAGCTACTGACAGGCTGTTTAAAGTCTAGTAAAGTATATAAGCTGAATCAGCTTGCAGGAAGAACCACTCCTAGTAATCGTAGACACATTGCTGCGAATGAAGAGCGGACAAGATTAGCGCATGAAAATGCTCATTAACTGCACAGACATGCACCTCCTGTTCAGAGACCGATATCTGGGAAAACCTTTTTGTTAACATCTGAGGAACTATGTGAGACCTTAACTTTTCCCTTCGAATTGAATGTTCGAATAATTTACGGGTTTGCTGCCGGGTGACGTCGTCGACCACCGCCGATATTTCGGCAGGAGCATGCCCTGCCAATATTAAGGCACAACTGCAAGGAGGAAGCCATGTGCAAGGGAATCTAATACTTCGGTACACAGAGGAGAAACAAGGTAGATACCACAGCAGAACAAGTAACCGCAAAGTCAACACAAGACCAAAGATAACCAACATCAGAAATATCGATAGTGACTATTAATCAACAGGTGACGGAGCCCTAATTCTGTCCCTCTGTTTTTTGATGACAGAGCCGAATTCCAAGCAGCATTTAGACAAAAGCCACCATCTCTGTTTATCCACCCGAATATTCAGTTCACTATGGAGGTGGAAAAGAATGGATGCCTTCCCTTCCTTGATGTGTTGGTCAGAAGGAAGACTGATGGTACATTGGGGCATTGTGTTTATAGGGAACCTACTCACACTGACTTGTATCTGCGAGCTGATAGTTGTCACCATCCAGCTCAGCGTGAGAGAGTACTTCGTACCTTGGTTCACAGGGCCCACGTTATCTCAGAATCTGAAAGTTTGGTAGCTGACTATCACATCTGGAAGTCAACTTCCGTCAGAATGGTTATAGTGGGAGGCAGATCAAACGCGCGTTGCGCTATCAGCCTCCTGTGCAACGAAGTGGCACCTAAGTCTACGCCCTTTTTGCCTTACGCAGGAAGCATTTCTAACAGGATTGGCCGTTTTTTGCGGAAATATGACGTGAAATGTGTTTTTCGACCACCTTCTAAGATTAAGGCCCTGTTGGCGTCCGTAAAAGATGATCTTGGTTTGCGCAAGGCTGGTGTCTATCGTATTCCTTGCAGTTACGCCATGTCATATATTGGTCAGACAATCAGGACTGTGGAAGACCGGTGTATTGAACATAAGCGTCACACACGCTTGCAACAGCCGAGCAAATCCGCTATTGCAGAACATTGCATTGACACCGGTCATCCTATGGAATACAGCAACACGGAGATTCTGGCTTTCACATCCAGCTATTGGAATAGTGTCATTAAGGAAGCGGTTGAAATCAAACTATCAAGCAACCTTATAAACAGAGATGGTGGATTTTGTCTAAATGCTGCTTGGACTCCGGCTCTGTCTCTCATCAAAAAACAGAGGGACAGAATTAGGGCTACCTCACCTGTTGATTAATAGTCACTATCGATATTTCTGGTGTTGGATATCTTTGGTTGTGTGTTGACTTTGCGGTTACTTGTTCTGTTGTGGTATCTTCCTTGTTTCTCCTCTGTGTACTGAGATATTAGATTCCCTTGCACATGGCTTCCTCCTTGCAGTTGTGCCTTGAGAATGGCATGGCGTGCTCCTGCCGAAATATCGGCGGTGGTCGATGACGTCACCCAGCAGCAAACCTGTAAATTATTTGAACATATGAGGAACTAAATTGCACCACCTAAAGTGGCAAGAGCACAGTTGTCGAAAGCCAAGATCCCCTACGTCCCAGGAAAAATAACTGTTACGCAACGCTCACCACTGAACTGAATAAAGTGGAACACTTGAACAGATTCAGGGCAGGAACGAGCGGCCCCAGAGACAACCTAGCGAGATAGGGCTACAGTGATCCCAACACCAAGTGCGAGTGTGGTAAAGACCAAACATGAAATTTCGTTTAAGTTTGCAGCTTATCTTTCTAGTACTGGAGACAAACTGTTTCAGGCAATGCAGAATGCCTTCGATGTTGCATAATATTGGTTGAAAGCGTGTGTAACTATGTAAAAGGCTATATCTGACACAAGAACAATGTCTAAAACCAATTAGTCATCGATCACAGTACTTACATGTTTCTAACGGCAAATGCTATATTGCTTCTCACTTGGATTCTTGTCAGACATCAACTATTCTACAGGCAAGGTGCCCTACAATGAGAATTGTTCTCTGTTAGCATCACAGAAAGCATCAAGTTCCTCTTTCTTCTTACTGAATATTAAAGCTTCTTTTGAAGGCTGAGTAGCTTTAGGATGCTCATTTGTGATATATAGGCAAGGAGATGGGTTGTCCCCTATCCTGTTCAACTTTGCCCTCGAGAAGATCGTACGCGAGACCTTCCAAGAGAACGAATGGATAGAAATAGAAGGAAAGAGACTGACATACTTAGCCTATGCAGACGACCTCTGTTTACTCTCTAGGTCGGAAGAGGAGCTGGAGCAAATGACCAAAGCACTAAAGGAGGCTGCCAGCAAATTTGGGCTAAACATAAACGAAGCCAAGACAGAGTACCTCGTTATGACGCGTGGTCATTGTCAGACTGCTGATCATCTACAATCACTGCAGGTTGGGGACCAGTCCTACAAGAGAGTGCAAGAATTCAAATACCTAGGGGCACTTTTCACCGAGAAATCGTCATGTGAAGCAGAGATCAATGCCAGAATACAAGCAGGAAACCGATCTTACCACAACCTAGCACAACTGCTTCGGTCCAGATATCTCTCCAAACAGTTCAAGATTCGACTGTACTAAACCCTGATCCAGCCTGTTGTTCTATATGGCTGTGAGACATGGAGTATCCGGAAACAGGACTTCCATAAGCTCCTTGTTTTTGAGAGAAAAGTGCATCGGAAGATCTTAGGTCCGGTTCTGGATGCAGATACAGGGGAATGGAGGATCAGATACAACCAAGAGCTCGAGGAACTATACCAGCAGCCCAACATAACAGGAACGGTCAAAGCCAAACGAATGCAGTGGGCCGGCCATGTGGCCCGGATGGAGGATCACAGATGGCCTCGGAAGCTCCTGGATTTCACACCTACAGGAAAGAGACCGCCAGGGAGACGCAAGAAGCGTTGGAGTGATGGACTCTATGAAGATTTAAACCAAGTGTCAATAGCTGTGAACGGATGGCGGATAGCAGCAATGGACAGAATACAGTGGAGGAGGAAACTTGTAGATGCGTGCGGTCCACTGGGCCTGATCACGTAGTAGTAGTAGTAGTAGTAGTGATATATATTTGTTAAAGAGTGTTTCGATTTTCGGAAATCTTTTGACATCTTGTAAAATGTTAGTGCACATGTCATTCAGGCAGACCCGCCAGTTACGTTTGTGGGTGCATTGTTCTAAAGATGCGAATCGAGCCTAATGATCAAGTAGTGTCATTTTTTTTAAACTTTTCGTATTAAATTTAATGTATTGTTGTTTTTCCGTGCGTAGAGTAGCAACAAATAGCTGTAATTTTTGGTTTATGCATGATTTCTACTTCTGCTTCTTGTTTACAGAAGCCTTGCAGAAAATGCGATTATATTGTGTTTGTAAGGGATTAGTGGCAACAAATATGATAGATGTTTAGTATCTGCATTTAAATATGCTAACACCTGAAGTTGACCCTTAATGAAATTGCATTTGGGGGGCTGCGAAGGTTACACTGCAAGAATAAATGCGGTCTACCCTTTGTGTTTAGCTGATTGTTCAAGAAGAGGCCTGCTTACGTCATGTCTAGTAAACATATCTTTTTGTCACCATTGGAATTCTTCTCCGTTGGTCGCGACTCCAAAGATACGTAATTACAACAGCGAAATGCAGTGTGGCTTTTGGGGTTACTACTATAGTCGCTACAGTAATGTTCCAAGTCTTTACTTTAAGAACAACTGATGCCACCTTATTTATTTGTCCAACTGAAATAAGCAATTTTATCCGGCGAAATAACACAATAAGTCCTACGTCAGATTAGTCGAAATTCATAAATCTATAAATCACGTGGTCTATCATAGTATCTTGAACGCCACATATATTAAACATAACGTCATTGATTTTATATCCGAGTTGTATAAGATCAAATTAGCTATTTCCGAGGAAAGAACATCCTTTAAATTACTTTCACGTACGTGAAAACAACAAAAAAGTGGTTCAAATGGCTCTAAATACTATGGGACTTAATATCTTAGGTCATCAGTCCCCTATACTTAGAACTACTTAATCTTAACTAACTTAAGAACCTCACACGCATCCATGCTCGAGGCAGGATTCGAACCTGCGACCGTAGCATCGGCGCGATTACAGACTGAAGCACCTAGAACCGCTCACTGATGACTGCTTTACGTGTTCACATCACAGTGGATGATTGGTGACTGGTGCAGGACTAATACTAACTGTTTCCAGCCTGCCCGCGGAGGGCACACTTTCGTGATACATAGCTCGGCCATCTCCGTCGGTGTTCTTTATCGTAAACTAATTTATTTTTTATATTTTGAAGACCAGTGTTTTAGCGAATGGAACTGCAGTTACAAGGCATCAGCATGGATAAAGATTTAATTATTGTGAGATTGTTTTTTTTAAGGAGTCAAACATTAAATACTATTACTGGACATTATGCGTCTCGGCGCAAATTTTGATACCAAATTTCCTCCCAATCTGGCGTTACTCAGAGACAAAATAACCTTTTGTCAGAAATTTCCCACTCTCTGGGTCCAAATGTCGTGACCACATATCATTTGTGGCGTGGTAGTGGGTAACCTGTTCATGTTGCATCGCGCAGCAACGGCAGCGAATGCAATCGTGGCTTTCAATCTGATGTAAACGCCACACCTTGTTGACAACGTGATTGAAATCCAAGGCATCCTCTGTTCTTATTTACCATTGGTGAGGGCACTAACTGCAATTCTGTCAATGGTGATAGCTTCCGTTGTGGAGCCTTTATTGTACTACACTATTGCACAGAGTTCGACCAGTGACACCACTAGCGATCTTTCATTGTTGGTGAGACCGAAGTACGGTCCACTCAGCCTCTTGAGGACAACTAAAGAGATATTCGAATCGCATGGAGGGACAATAGATACGAAATCCGACATTAATGAAAGCGAGTGTGGTATGCTAATCAATTTCCTTTCCAATATAGCTAAACAAAGGATCTTAGGCCTAGTGGGAAGCAGCCTATGACTCGTTTTTTTTGTATTGGTAGCAGATATGTGTTCTTGGATTATGGAGTCTTTCAAGAAAGTCAAGGAGCATCATGCAGAAGATTTCAAACGGCAAATAATCAGCATGTTGAACTGTTGTCTTGGCCATTTGGTAGCAATACCAGTGACTAAGGAATAAATGGGTCAATTTTACCTACTGACACAGGACACTGTCTATCACCCTTGGCGTGATGAAGTTGTGGTGTGACGTAATAAATACAAAAATAGAAACCGAACAGAATGGTGAAAATAACTGTTTTGTGCCTATATTATTCTTTAGGCATTCAAGTTCAGATGATAGATTTGTGTCACAACCAGACGTCAATGATTGGGTGAAAGATGACAGTGTTTGGCAAGTTTGTCAGGCCAACGAATATGAATTTTAGTTGTGGTGACAGACAGATCTGCATTGTAGCACTAGATTGAAAAATGATGTTTCCGTACTGAGTTGGCAAAACGGTATCGAAGGCTACAGTTAAGCCGAATAATGTGGTTTCCCAGTTGTCACACATGAAGCTCTAAAACTGCACCAAGTGACAGTTCACAGTAAGTGGCAAAAATTAAAATTGAAGAGTGTTATGTAAGTACGCAGGCTTTCATAGCTATTATCACTGAAGGCAAAATCTTGTAGGATGTGAGGCGGAATCATTCTTCAGTTTCTTTACTCGATCGACGTTTCGCCCCTTCTGTAGGGGTCGCCTACAGGATCTTGCGGTGTTGAGCTGAACCTGAACAGCTGAAGATTCTGAAGAATATCGCAGTAAAGGGGGCGAAACATTGATCGACTAAAAGAAATTGGAGAGGAAACAGACGCAGCTTTATGTCCAAGCTTTACCTTCGTTGAGGAAAAGTATCGGTTGAGTACTAGCATGGCAGACAATTTATATTAAGATCACACAAGTTAGAACTGACTATTAATAAAGTGTTCAAAAGTTGATATATGCATTTATAGCTATGGAGTGTTTGGTTCTATTTTTTTAAAGTGTCCTTGAACTTTATATTAATGCTACATTTCGTCCAATGAAACAAGATTGTGCAGCAGTTTATCTTAATCCCTCAAGGGACAAAAGGTTTTTTTTCCAGCATAACAATGAAATAGATTTCACTGTGTACTTTTGGAAAATAGAAATGACTAAACCTGTTGAATCTGATGTCTACTTTGAAGTCTGCCATGAGGTACGGGGTGGTAGGTATTCATACTATGGATCAAGAGAAAAACAGTGAGACATGGTAACTCCAGTTATTTACCAGTGATATGCATACTGCTGGAAAAAATGCATCCTTAAGAATTGTGTTCAATCACATGAGGGTATAACATGTGCATATTGAGGGGTTGTAGTTTTATTGATTCAACATCCTCAAGAACTGCGTTCAATCACATGAGTGTGCATATGCGGGGTTTTAGTTTTATTGATTCATTTGTCATGGTCATCAGCCATTAGGTGGTGCAGAGGAGATGTGTTTGTGCACCTCCTGCCTCTGCAAGCAGGAACTGTGCTGAGTTTAGAGGTGAAAAGTGTTTGGAACATTAATTTAGGGTACAACCATGCCCCACCGACGAGTACATACTTCTAAAGAACAAATTCAACCCTTTGAATGATGTCTCATTATAATCCTGCAGGAAGCTGGATGGACATATCAAGGGATTGTTTCACATGTTGAAGGCACAACGTATCGGCGGTTTGTCACTACTTTCGGGAGTGATGTGTGGAACATTCCCACACCCATCAACCAGGTTCTGGACGTTCACATAGTACACAAACATGCACATCAGGATTGACGTATTCTGCGAGCAGCAGTGGGTGATGAATCATCGTCCAGGGAGGAAATGTGGGCACAGTTGAAACTCCTGTGCCACCAAGGACCATTGGGAACCTACTTGCAGCAGGCCTCTGATCACTTGTGCCTCTGGCCAGGCTATCGCTCACAGAATGACAGCAGTGAGCACAGCTACTCTGGTGTCGTTAAAAAGTCGACTAGAGAGCGACTGGCACTCTGTTGTCTTCAGTGGTGAGAATAGGTTCTGTTTGTATGTGAGTGAGTAGGTACGTGTGTACATCATAGACAAGGCCTGCCCAATCCCATAAGTGGTCTGCTCTGATCAGCAGACAGTTTGAAAGTCTCCTTGCCGTCCATTCGGGTGGAAAACTTACACATCCTTCGTTATAGCATATCTTTGTTTGAGATGAGTCACTAATGCAACCAGTCACTGCTTACTGATATTTTGTACTACAAGAAATTTGCCATAGCTATTTGTTCACAACTAAACGCATCTTATTACACTAGCATAAGTGCGAGTTGTAGCATTTTGCTGTTTAGTGCTCCACATGTCTAAAGTGAAATGTATTTGGCATCACATGGTTTTTGCGACACCTGGTAGACTACATTATTACCGTTTTGTGCCATGTGCTGTATGTGGGTAAATCCTGATGCCTCATTGTGGTGATGTTCTTATCAACATCTGAGCAATTTTACAGCACACAGAATGAAGCGTTTTTAGTCTCATGTCTACCAGTACTGTAAAAAATAACAGCTACTGTTAAAAATGTAAATTCAATGATTTATCCCTTCTGAAAATGTAAATCCTATGACTGGAAGCACCTAATATAAAACATCTGTACATATTCACACACCTGTGGAGGGTTATATTGGAATGTGTAGACAGTAGAGTTATGACTAAGAAATACTGTTTGATCTGGGTCCTTGCAAGCCATAATACACTTCAACTTACCAGACTGTTACCATCACAATGGCGTCCAGTCAAAGGTTCAAAATTTCCTGCACCTTCAGCGTCCTCGAGAAGTCTAGTTGTCTTTCAAGGTCTTTGGTTGTAGATCTAGCGAGGAACCTATTACTGAGTGCATTCATTCACCTATGACATGCAGGTCTCATCCGAGGCTTCGTGGTGTGGGGGTCATCAGTTACAAGTTGGGGTCACATCTGATGTTTCTGCAGGGTAATGTAACCCATACAAACTTCATTGCACAGGTTGCTATCGAAGTGCTACTCCCAATTCATCAACAGCAAGGTGATGAGCTCTCTCAGCAGGGCAACTGAAATCCACATACAGCTGCTGCGATGCAATATTTGGTTCTCATGTTTAGCATCTTACTATTCTCTCAGTGAATCAGTCCTTGCTGTCTAGGAACTGGAAGTAACCAGGTTTAACTTCAGTGTGTTTTGATGTCTTTTCTTGTATTAATTCCTTGTCCATAAGCAAGATAGGTTTGTGTCAAATCACTCAGAGTTGTCACAGGCTACTTCACATTCGTATGTTTCACTACAATTACTATCGCATTTAGTATGATGTACTGTATACTTCTCACTCCCCGCCAGGGTAGCTGAGAGCACTAACATAGTGCTTCCTGGACTCGGGTAGGCGCGCCGGCCCCGGATCGAATCCGCCCGGTGGATTAACAACGAGGGCCGATGTGCCGGCCAGCCTGGATGTGGTTTTTAGGCGGTTTTCCACATCCCGCTAGGTGAATGCTGAGCTGGTCCCCATGTTCCGCCTCAGTTCCACAGCTCGCAGACATCTGAACACTTTGGCACTATACCGTGGATTACACTCGATGAAGACAGTTGGGGTAAACTAATTCCGTCCCGGGGGGTACGGGGTGGCCGCAGGAAGGGCATCTGGCCACCCCTTACACATTAACATGCCAAACCCGATTAACAATGGCTGACCCTGCGTAACTGTGGGAAAAGGCTCAAGTGATAGAACTGTATACTTGTCACTGTCACTTTGTCATTGAACGAAGCTATCAATTAGTTGAATGAACACCTCCAAGGAGAAGAAGTCCAACATCTTGCTGGTCCAGGGACCACAAATCAGGAGGTGAGTGTAACTTCATGTGGGGGAAAGGCGAAAGACAGAAGACCACCATACCACATCAGTCACCAAGTTCAAACAACAGACAAGCATTACAAAGTGCCTGCATTGCTACCAGAGGGGGGTGCATTCATGCTACTGTTTAGGAAGACCTCACTGTGAGGTGAGTGTTCCATTTGGCCTGTATTTCTCATCATACACTCCTACTGTCGCATTAATGTCGATAAAATTATCTTCCCTGGAGAGAATTTCATTTTTTCCCAACACAGTATATTTACCAGTGTCACCTGAAAAGTGAAATGCTCCAGGAAACATTGAAGGGGCAGTGGTAGGAGCTGAGACACATGGCCATCAGTGAAATGAGACAGACAGATGTAACAAAATGTTCTTGTTTATTTCACGTAATGAAGGAACAGTGGAGGTGTGAGTTAGTAGTCGACATCGACGCCGGCAGCCTGCGCCTGCGCCTGGGACTGCGCCTGGCTGAGCGCGGCGCCTTCTCCGCCGTAGTCGCCGTATCCGCCGCCGAAGCCGGCGGCCTGCGCCTGCGACTGTGCCTGGCTGGCGCTCAGACCGCCGCCGTAGCCGCCGCCCACCCCAGATGCCTGCGCCTGCGACTGCGCCTGGCTGGCGCTCAGGCCGCCTCCGTAGCCGCCGCCCACCCCAGATGCCTGCGCCTGCGACTGTGCCTGGCTGGCGCTCAGGCCGCCTCCGTAGCCGCCGCCCACCCCAGATGCCTGCGCCTGCGACTGCGCCTGGCTGGCGCTCAGGCCGCCTCCGTAGCCGCCGTAGCCGCCCTCGCCCAGCGCCTGCGCCTGCGCCTGTGCCTGCGCCTGGCTCTCACTCAGACCGCCGCCGTAGCCGCCGTAGTTGGCGCCGCGCTTGAGAATCCCGCCGTGCAGGCCGAAGCCCTCGCCGATTGCGCTGGACTGTGCCTGCGCCTGCGACTGCGCGGCGCTCAGCGCTTCTCCGCCCAGCAGTCCGCCGCCGAAACCCACTGACTCTGACTGCGCCTGTGCTTGGGCCTGGGCCAGGCTCGCACCCAAGCCATCTCGGTTGATGCCGTATCCTATAAAACAGATGCATATGTTACACATTTGCCTTTTTTTAACTCCTCATTCCATTTACAGTTATCGTCTGTGAACTACCGGGTGGTGATATCTTAAGTGCAGCTGCTCACAGAATTCAAGTGTGGGCTTAATCATATGGCAGCGAAACGTGGTAGATATTGTAATGGGTTAGTGCGGAACAAATTTTTGCTGCAAAGAATTGGTTCCAATTCTGGCCCCCAAGTTCAAAAACACTACTGGCCATTAAAATTACTATGCCACGAAGATGATGTGCTATAGATGCGAAATTTAACTGACCGGAAGAAGATGCTGTGATATGCAAATGATTAACTTTTCAGAGCATTCACACAAGGTTGGCGCCGGTGGCGACACCGACAACCTTCTGACATGAGGAAAGTTTCCAACCGATTTCTGATACACAAACAGCAGTTTACCGGCGTTGCCTGGTGAAATCAGTGGGTTCAGGAGGGTAATACGGAATGCCGTGCTGGTTCCCAACGACCTTGTATCACTAGCAGTCGAGATGACAGGCATCTTATCTGCATGGCTGTAATGGGTCGTGCCGCCACGTCTCGATCCCTGAGTCAACAGATGGGGACGTTTGCAAGACAACAACCATCTGCACAAACAGTTCGATGGCGTTTGCAGCATCATGGACTATCAGCTCGGAGACCATGGCTGCGGTTACCCTTGACGATGCCACACATCCGTGTTTGGCGACATCGCAGTGAATGCACATTGGAAGTGTGTATTCGTCATCGCCATATTGGCGTATCACCCGGCGTGATGGTATGGGGTGCCATTGGTTACATATCTCGGTCACCTCTTGTTCGCATTGACGGCTCTTTGAACAGTGGACGTTACATTTCAGATGTGTTAGGACCCGTGGCTCTACCCTTCATTCGATCCCTTCGAAATCCTACATTTCAGCAGGATAATGCGCGACTGCATGTTGCAGGTCCTGTATGAGCCTTTCTGGATACAGAAAACGTTCAACTGCTGCCCCGGCCAGCACATTCTCCAGATCTCTCACCAATGGGAAACGTCTGGTCAATGGTGGCCGAGCAACTGGCTTGTGGCAATATGCCAATCACTACTCTTGATGAACTGTGGTATCGTGTTGAAGCTGCATGGGCAGCTGTACCTGTACACGTCATCCAATCTCTCTTTGACTCAATGCCCAGGCGTATCAAGGCTGTTATTACGGCCAGAGGTGGTTGTTCTGGGTACTGATTTCTCAGGACCTATGCAATCAAATTGCGTGAAAATGTAATCACTTGTCAGTTCTAGTATAATATATTTGTCCAATGAATACCTGTTTATCATCTGCATTTCTTCTTGGTGTAGCATTTTTAATGGCCAGTAGTGTATTGCGCTGTAAATTCAAGAAAGATGTATAGAAACGTTTCAATATGTAATGGATTAGAAATGGGACTTGGGCAGAAAAAGTGAAACAAGTCAGAAAGGCATAATATTGATTTTATTATTAACTGACACTTACAGAATTTGTTCAATATGAGCACCGGAGGAGATGTCGACGAGATGCTGTACAGCACCAGATTTGTACCGGTGGTCAAAACTGGAATTATTTTTTCCAGTATTAATCAGTTCCACTTTGACACATTAGCGTATCTACTAAGTTTCACTGTCATACAGTAATTACAGCCCTCACTGGACCTTTGTGAGTAGCTGCACTTTAATTATAACCACCCAATACACTGTTGTTGATTCAACTAATTTTTGAAACAGAGTAACCAACATTTTCTTGTCAAATATCTGACAGGAATAAAAGCAGGGCTCCCTACATGGTGTACGAGGGGCATCTAAAAACTAAGTTTATTGACACTGTAAGTGCTTCCGTTTCTTTTTCCAAGCATTTTGGTAACGTGACACAAACTTTTCCAAACCAGTGTTGTAGCAGGGTGGATCCTATGCTCGTAAACAACTGTTCACTGCTGATGTGACTTCATCATCGGTGTTAAAGTGCTTATCTCCAAGATGATTCTGGAATTAGGGGAACATGTGAAAATCACTTGGGCAAGATCTGGTGCATATGTGGGAACACTTTCAAGTTGAATCTCCCATGCTCCGCCTGAATAATTCGAGCTGTGTGACACCGAGCATTGTCATGAAGAAACAGAACTTTGCGAGACAAAAGTCGAGGACGTTTTCTTTTGGTGGCAGCTCGATTATTCATCAAGACATTACAGTACCTCTCTGCATTCATTGTGGTGTTGCGAGGCAGATAGTGAATAGTTCCAAAAAATGACTGTCATAATGTCCTCTGCCTAATGTGTGACCTTTCCTTTTTGGGGGCACACCACGCTCTGACGTTTTTGTCTCAGGAGCCAAATGATAGAGTCAGGACTCATACACAGTGAAAAGCCATTTGGAAGGGCAGAACTCCCTCTTAAGATGTATTTCCAGAAATGCTCTGGCCGAATCTATCCGTTTTGCTTGTGGACATCACTCAGCAAATGTGGCACTCATCTTGCACAGTCTTTCCGGTAGTGAAGAAGGTCTGACAGGATTTTTGCGATAGATGAACGCCCAATTGCAGCCCCAGGTTGTCGTCAATGGTAATGTGACAATCTAACTCCACAATTCTGCGAACTGCAATAATGGCGTCATCACGTGTCTCTATAGTGGGTTTCCCCATGCGCTATTCACATGCACCTCTTTGTGCCCTTCCACAAATTGTACACACCAGCATCGAACCATTTAAATGCTTATGCAGTCATCCCCTTAAACAGAGGTTACAAGTTGTACACACCAGCATCGAACCATTTAAATGCTTATGCAGTCATCCCCTTAAACAGAGGTTAACTTTCAGCAGATAGCTGTTTTGCTGCGAAAAAGCGAATGATAAGAGTGCAACCCACAAGCGGATACACAACGTAGAGGTAATTCCATTCTAGCAGGAAGCATACTGGCAAGATACTGCGGTGTGCATCGTAAGCTGGTGTGAGTGTTGTTAGCACATACCAGTCGAACTGGCCTGCCCTTGCATGTCACTGTCACATTTTATTTTGAAGAGAAATAAATTGGGAAACATAATCATTGGATGAGCCTCATGCAATGGATCCTTGTTCGATTTTTCGTAGCCAAACGAAGAGCGGGAAATGGGCGGATGAGTTATCACATCGTTTGCCTGCTTAAAAGTAATCAGGGTAATTAGTTAATTAGTGATTTGAGGAAAATTTTTTATCTGATTTTCATAGCCAAACGAAGGTGGGAAACGGGCAAATGGATTATCAAATTGGCCAATGTGAGGCCTAGTTTAGCGAGAAAATCTTTAGTTGCTTTAAAGTAATCATGATAATTAAAAGAAACTTACTGATTTGAGGGAAAATAATGCAATAAATTTTTGTCCGCGTTTTCGTAGCTAAACGAAGAATCGAAAATGCATTAACGGGATATCAAACTGCCAAAAAAATTAATTGCTCTAAACCAATCGTACCAATTAAGAAGAACTTAATTAGTGATTTGAGGGAAAACTGAACTTCTTGACGAACAGCTGCTGCTAGCTGTGTAAATGAAGTGTCAAAAAGTTCATTTCTCTAAGGCCTAACAATTTTGTGTGTAAAAAGCTATGTTGATTGATATTGAAATGTCAAAAAGGCTCCCATCAAATCGTCGACTAAATACAGGACATTTCGAGACAAGAAGACGCTGAAACGCCTAGCCACTTGCCGTATGAAATGTTACGTTGGTGCGATATTTAACTGTCAAAATAGTTCCCTTCTGATCAGCCTACTAAATTCAAGACCTTTTATGAACAGAAGGCCTAGGAAAGCGAATGAGATGCCAGTAAGATCATACTTTCTGAACAAAACTATAAAACAAAAAAGGGAAAAATCGATCAAATTTTCTGTGAAATGATTTGCCCAGAATTAAGAAATAAAACAGATTATAGAAATATTTCACGCACCTCATGTGCTGGACATGATTTCGAGCGTCATTGAAAGGCTTATCACACAACTTTTGACCGATGGTTCTTTTAACGAAAATTGTTCTATTAAGTCATTAGCTTTCCACGAAACTTTCCAGACCTCGATCGTCTTCAGCGTCCTTTTGCAATATACAAGTAATAATGTCGTGCGCTACCCAATTTTTCGAGACATATATAAGCTGTAAAAAGTGCTGCTCCCGAACGTTTGTGCTAGGATTATTTTACATGTGTTATGCGCTTTTTTAAGCAATTTGTTAATTGAAAGAGAAACATGTTATTTGATTAAGTCGGCTGAATGTGGACGGCAACCAAAAAAGGGTTGTGGTAAAAGAGTATATGAAGTGAGCAGTTTCTGCCTTTCTTCAACTGATGTTACCGAATAATTTGTAATAAATTAGAACTGAATCTCACGTCAGGGCTGTAGTCTGCACACCCGGTGTTCACCGGTCGTGGTCTTCCGATTCAAACGCTTAAATCTGTCTGGACGATCAACTTAAAACTCCACCTTGCTGCTGTTTCCTCTTCATCGTATTGCACAATACTTTAGAAGAAATTAAATTGATTAGACTCGGTGACTGTTTTATTCTCATGGGACTTTAATTTGCTCACTGAGCGCTGGTTCAATCCCAACCTAAGGCGCCCTTTGGGAATAGAATGTATGGGAATGTTATTACGAGTCTCACCGAGGAAAATAAAATCATCCGTGGTACCGAGGAACTGAGTGCAGGCATCCACATCAGTGAATGACAGAACATCGTTCAGCGCCTGTACCGGGTACTGAAGAAAGTAGATGAACCAGTTAATTGTGAAGAGAATCTACGACCAACTCTAGCTTACCCGATTCTAATAAATATTGTAAAAGAGTGTTTCAGAAATAGCGCACGAGAAACTGTGTAGGTAAGAACGTAGTTATATAGCCGAACTTAGAAGACATTAGTTACGAAGTAAAATCAGAGAACCTATGCGCAGGCAAGAAGTTATCTTTGTAAATCTAGGGATGATTTATTAGTTATGGACGCAGTATGGTCATTCAGAAAACACACCAAGTAATTTTCGTATTTTAATCGTGACGTCAGTGAAAACTGTACGTTCTCAAGTTGAGCCCCATCTAATCAATATAGCAGGACACTGTCGTGGAATATTTCGTAGTCTATGGATTGAATTTAGTTTGCTTCTCGAGTGACAGGCAAATTCTGTGGTGTACAACACCAAAATGTGTAACACGTTACAATATTCTCGCCTAGTAATATAATAGCAATTTTATTAACTCTTTTAATCAACACAATATACAATTTCCGTGCCTCGAGTCTTTGATTTCAGTTTTTTACAGCAGTTTAATGCTAAATATTCGTGGGAATTAAATAAATATGTAATTAATTTGCATTTTGGAAACGGGAAAGAAGAAGAATGAATGAAAAAACTAGGGTTACGTAATATATGAACCTGTAATCTGTCACTGAAAAACGACGTTCTTCGATTATTGTTCCACTACTACTGGTCTCAGTAAAAATATGCCTCTATTACGTATTTTGTTAATTTTATCGTTGAAATTTCTTAGACAGGCAGCATATTATTTTGAGCATTTCATATTTCAATGAAAACACGACTGCTACTCGTCGCAAAGAAAGTTGGAGCGATTATTCTCTCGAGTTGCACTATGTTTCAGCGGCATCTGGAATACTAAATTGACATGGAAGAGACTAAGCAAAAAAACCTACAATTTAATGACAGAAGAGCGTAATCTAATAAGCGTAACATATGTATTGGCCGGAGCTGGCTCGGAGAAGAATAAGCAGGGAGTGAAAAAAAGATTAAAATTCTTTATACATTTCTCTTGTTTATGGCTGTACTTGGTCACAGATAAGATGTGAAGTTCGTTGGGAAAATATGAGTACACTACTGGCCATTAAAATTGCTACACCAAAAAGATGACGTGCTACAGACGCGAAATCTGACCGACAGGAAGAAGATGCTGTGAAATGCAAATGATTAGCTTTTCAGAGGATTGACACAAGGTTGGCGCCGGTGGCGACGCCTACAACGTGCTGACATGAGGAAAGTTCCTAACCGATTTCTCATATACAAACAGCAGTTGACCGGCGTTGCCTGGTGAAACGGTGTTGTGCTGCCTCGTGTAAGGAGGAGAAATGCGTACCATCACGTTTCCGACTTTGATAAAAGTCGGATTGTAGCCTATCGCGATTGCGGTTTATCGCATCACTAGCAAACGAGATGACAGACATCTTATTCGCATGGCTGTAACGGATCGTGCAGCCACGTCTCGATCCCTGAGTCAACAGATGGGGACGTTTGCAAGACAATAAACATCTGCACGAACAGTTCGACGACGTTTGCAGCAACATGGACTATCAGTTCGGAGACCATGACTGCGGTTACCCTTGACGCTGCATCACAGACAGGACCGCCTGCGATGGTGTACTCAACGACGAACCTCGGTGCACGAATCGCAAAACGACATTTTTTCGGAGGAATCCAGGTTCTGTTTACAGCGTCATGATGGTCGCATCCGTGTTTGGCGACATCGCGGTGAACGCACATTGGAAGCGTGTATTCGTCATCGCCATACTGGCGTATCACCCGGCGTGATGGTACGGGGTGCCATTGGTTACACGTCTCGGTCACCTCTTGTTCACATTGACGGCACTTTGAACACTGGACGTTACATTTGAGATGTGTTACGACCCGTGGCTCTACCCTTCATTCGATTCCTGCTAAACCCTACATTTGAGCAGTATAATGCACGACCGCATGTTGCAGGTCCTGTACGGGTCTTTCTGGGCACAGAAAATGTTCGACTGCTGCCCTGGCCAGCACATTCTCCAGATCTCTCACCAATTGAAAAAGTCTGGTCAATGGTGGCCGAGCAACTGGCTCGTCACAATACGCCAGTCACTACTCTTGATGAATTGTGGTATCGTGTTGAAGCTGCATGGGCAGCTGTACCTGTACACGCCATCCAAGCTCTGCTTGACTCAATTCCCAGGCGTATCAAGGCCGTTATTACGGCCAGAGGTGGTTGTTCTGGGTACTGATTTCTCAGTATCTACGCACCCAAATTGCGTGAAAATGTAATCACATGTCATTTCTAGTATAATATATTTGTCCAATGAATACCCGTTTATCATCTGCATTTCTTCTTGGTGTAGCAATTTTAATGGCCAATAGTGTATTTGTTGATTCCGATTTCACTCTTATGCGCTAGAATGCGGTAATTGTCATGCGTTAGAAAACTACTGATGGAGATTTTATTATCTAAATTTCTGCAGCTTGAAAGCCCTGACAACTTCGTGATAAACAGTTTCGAATATACTAGAACGTTATTCAGCTTACAGAGTTTTAAAATTTCTGTATGGTAGAACAGCGAGCGGCAGAAGAGAGTGAGTGAAAACGCATTGATTGTGTAGAAGCCAACAGGGGCGCTTACCGTGTACGGCGGCTACGGTGGCCAGCAGGAGTACTATGGATCTCATGGCTGCGGCTGCGGTTGAGGTGGCCGGAACGACCTGTCGGCTCCTTATATTGTGAGCTCACGAGGAAGTCGGAGGGCGCTGCGCGACAAACATCTGGCTGCAGATAAGGGGGGTGGCGATACAGAGCGCTTTCACGGTCGTCGTCTGCATCTTAGGCCGTCGTTAAATTGGAATTAGGCCGCAGATGGGAAAGGCCGCCGATACGGCTGTTGTCTTTCCGCTGCGGGACTCTCCCGCCGAAGCCGATCCACAAGCACTCTTGTGGCAAAACACCGGAGTACACAACGGTGTTTCTCAGTGCTATCAATAAAGTCTAGCCATACAGGTGTAGCTGCAAAAGGCAAAAAAAGATTAATATGTGCCAACAGACTGTGCTATGACAAAAACAACTACGGCGTACCAGTTAAAGGCCCATGGTGCACATCTTTTATATTTTTGCTGTTTCAGCATAACATATAACAGCTTGACCCTATTATGTGAACATTCCTGGCATTTCAGGGTTCAAGATGTGGAAGCTCTGTTCCGTGTAACTGGGCGTGCTTTTATTAAATAGTCGATACTAGTAGCTGTTTTATCTCCTCATCCATTTGTTTCGAATGCAAATAAATGTCTGTATGTGTTTCAACTTCTTTTATCAGATGACTTTTCTTCTGCAAGTTCTGCATTTATTTGTATTCAGCTCGCATTGTAATTCTGCTTATTAGTACAATAATTTTTCGTAGTTTTTTTTTTTTTGACAGAAGCAACACAAGGTACCTCTAATCGTGGGAGAGTATAATGCTTATTGCTACATAATGAATTATAGATGGGTCTGCCTTCTGCGAGAACACAATTATTGTTTTGCTTTAATGCCCACACTTGTTTCGTCATAGTTGTGGTATCCTCAGTGAGCTTTTTTCTTTCATTTGTTTTTAAATACATACATACAGATTACATTTAGGTTAGGAAACACGGGACATCGGATTTTGTTGTTATTTAAATTACATCTGTACTTTACCTCTTATTTTACATTTGTGTGTTTTGTGGCTGCCAACCCAAGTCAGTCACAGGTCTAAATTAATATACATTGTCATTTGCAAACGTAAGATATCATAGGATATCGTCTGCACTGTATTTTTGTTTATAATCGAACCTTTCAAATGCTTATTCCGATGAAAATCGTGGAATATGCCCCTTTTTTGGCCCTAGCTTTATTGTGCTTGGTTTTTCTTGAGCAGTGGCTGTTTTGTGTTTGTGTGTCAAATGTGTTTTTGTTGTTTTTGTATAGTTGCAATAACCTGTGGACATTGGTAAAAAAATTGTGAAGCTTTGATATGGAGAAGTGTTTGGTGTGGTTTCTTATTCACGGATTATGTTACGTTTTTTAACAGCGTTTACTGGCGTTTTCTCCTGCTTATTTGAGAATTCTGCGTTTGCCGGCCACAGTGGCCGAGCGCTTCTAGGCGCTTCAGTCTGGAACCGCGCGACCGCTACGGTCGCAGGATCGAATCCTGCCTCGGGCATGGATGTGTGCGGTGTCCTTAGGTTAGTTAAGTTTCAGTAGTTCTAAGTTATAGGGGACTGATGACCTCAGATGTTAAGTCCCATAGTGCTCAGAGCCATTTGAACCTATTCTGCGTTTTGTTGTGTTGCTGTGGTTTGGACACACGTTTCACTGCACAGTTTGCTTTGTTAATGCCCTTTTGACTGTCATTTATTTCGCTGTTCTGTTTTAGTTTGTTGGCCCGAAGACTGAAATTGTTCCGTTTGCTTTCGTTCTGTGTGTGTGTGTTTTTTCTTGTGTTTTCGAGCATATGCGCCTGCGTGCGTTCTTGGTTGCGTGCGTGTGTGCGTGCGTGTGCGTGTGTGTGTGTGTGTGTGTGTGTGTGTGTTTTTATTTTGTGTTGTTTGATAGTCGTGTAGCGTGCAAAATAGTGTTTTGTGGTAATTGTCTTCTATTATTAAAATGGTACAGATGATTACTGCATTTTAGGATTTGGAGGTCTGTTTCTATGCCACTCGCGTGGTTGTTGTTTTTGAATTAGCTGGTCTGCAAATGTTCCAGTGTGCGCTGTCATGTTTCAGTGCCCTTAAATGTTCCAGGTATGTTGTCCTGCAATTTCTATATGCCTGTCCGATGTTTACTGAATCACAGCCCTTGTAGGTTAGCTGGTGTATACCCGCTTTGTTGAATTTACCTATGGTGGTGTTGGGTATTTTTAATCTTTCCTGCAAAGTGTTGTTTGTTTTATATGTCACGTGTATACCTTATTTTCTTATAACGTTTCCTGTTGTGTGTGTTATTTTGTTGTAAAATTACAGTATGATACTTTACCGCTAAAGTTAAGGAGCGAAAATATTGCTACAGTGAAGGAGCGAAAATTCGAGTGTAACATCCCATGAACATCGAGATAACTAGAGATGGAACACTAGATGAGTCAAAAGAATATAGGGGGAGAAACCACCCATCTATTTGCTTGGTGTTACAACACTGTATTTTACTCCAGAAGAATTTTCTTGTAGGGGCATTTATATTTTATTTTATTTTTTATGTGCATCCTGCTAATTGGAGGTTTGAGGGACTTTGGCCGTACACTTATGTAATAAAATGGGACACTTACACCTGTATTTACGATGTTATTAATTATATGGCTATCAGTTTCGGTACTTCAGTGCACCATGTTCAGGCCCTAACTGACGCAGAGGAGGTTAACACTAATCGTAAGCACGATTCATCAGTGGCCAACATCTATCAACTGGTTTTCGCAGACTTTCTGCAACAACGATGTTGTGTTTCCAACCATCAACTATATTACTTGGTAATAGAAGGCGTGTTTTTCGGAAGAAATGATAACGGAGGGGAGCTTTCGTGTTCGTAAGAAAGTACGGCCTATCGTATATCGATCATGAGGTGTAATAGGAGCTGCTTCAGTGACGTTCGGACTGAGGTTAACCGTAAAATTTTCATTTTGGTCGCGTCTTTTCAGGCCAAGTTCCCATTCAAATTTCAGACACGCAGATGGTGCAGAAGCTGTAAGGGCGTTTTTATTTTCAGTTGGCGAGTGTAATCATGTTGGGGCAAGCAGCTGACAGTCTAAATAGGAATGTCAGAACTCAGTTTTCTACTCTACTATAGTGAGTACAAAATAAACATTCTTCCTAAGAAAATCCTGTGACCCACCCTTCACCTTTGCATATCAGTTGCGCAAAAGATGTCTTTTGGAACTGTAGCGTCTTCGTTACTAGAAATAATGGATATTTATATTGAACGTAGTGGTAATGATTGGAAACTAATTTAGTTACTTGAAGATTAACAGTCTGGTTCTCACAGGGCATGAAGCTGCAGGTCATCGAAATTGTAGAAGTCAGCAAAAGTAACATTGGAGAATGAAATGAGATTTCAGCCAAATTTATTTCTTAAGCAGTATTTTAATGTTTGGTTCATCAAAACGTGAATGATGTAATCAACATTGCAAAGTTTTATTCTTAGATATTACTTATTGCTGTGTTACAAGTTCCTACTTACAGCAAGAGCTATTAGCCATTCTAAAACGTGACTAAGAGTTAATAGAAGTTACTCAAGCTACGAAGTTCGAGTTCTGATACGTGATAAAGTTTTTTTTCAGTTCATTTATCGTAGTTGTAAACGAAACATTCATCGGTTCACGAGGCGTAGTAGGAGAGCGTGAAACTGGTAGTTGTTTGCATATACTGCCTTCACACGTATATACGTACCAGTCATTCCATAGTCATTACACCAAATTAACAGATATGGATTTATATAATACGTGGGAAAGATTGCAGCCGAAGAGGTAGAAGTGTAGAGACCCTATAAACGATGTCAAAAACTGCTGAAATAATCACTGAAGGAGCAGAGCAGAACAAATCCATAGGGGATAAAAGAAGACAAAGTTTGTGAATATCAGTTTCCTTTCCTTTCTCCTTCATATTCTACACATGTATAAGATTAATGAAGTAAAATACCTAGAGTAACCGTTTTCCACAGTTTTCATCAAGACTAATACTATAATTCGGCGGAATTTTCCGCCTACAGAGATATTTAATATCAAAATTTTCCCAGAAAATTAGTGCTCGATAGTATCAAGAAGCATATAATGAACACCATAGGGAGTATTAAAAGAGCGAAAGCTTTAATGTAACTGACGTAGAGTTGTTTCTGAGCCTCTGTCTCGACGTCAAAGATACGTACAGAAATCTAAAATTGTGAAATTACAATGGTTACTAATCAACTAAGTTTTATTATTTTATTATTCACTCTTGTGAAACGGGCATAATCTGTTCAATCAAGGACAAAATGCCAAACGCCGACCGGAGTGGCCGTGCGGTTCTAGGCGCTACAATCTGGAACCGAGCGACCGCTACGGTCGCAGGTTCGAATCCTGCCTCGGGCATGGATGTGTGTGATGTCCTTAGGTTAGTTAGGTTTAATTAGTTCTAAATTCTAGGCGACTGATGACCTCAGAAGTTAAGTCGCATAGTGCTCAGAGCCATTTTTGAAAATGCCAAACAGAAAAGTCATAAACATTTTCTTGTTTTATTCACTAAAGAATCTTTTAATTTATGCAGCTTTAGTGATTATTTTTACTTTTCACGTCCTTGGTGTAGTCTCTACGCTTCCACCCTCTTCAGTTACTGTCTTATCTACTTTCTTAAAAAAATATCAGGTTTGAAAATTTGGTGTAATGATCACATATATGGTATATATGTATGTAGCTGTGTATATGTTTCCGATTTTGCATGAGTTTCCTCTTTTTTATCACAGAATTACAGAATTGCATTTCATCTTTGCGGCAGAACATTTATAATAAAGCAAAGAACGAGTAAACAGTAACAAGTACTTTTTTGTTTTGTCGTGTACATTACATCATTACTCATCCAAAAAATAGATGGATTCTTTGTATCATCAAAACAGCTAGCTAGGACCAAACTGATCGGATACATAGATTACCCGACAACAAAAATAATTAGCTACTCTCTTGCCTTATGGAAGTGGGAAAACACATGAAAACGTGTCGTTAAGTTACGCTATCACCGAATTTACATGTGGAAGTACAATATGATTTTCGATGAATTATGGGTAATAAATAAAAACTGAAAAATTATATGTGAACCGGATACAGTGTCAAATCAGTGAAAGATAAGACTTGTATCCGGAGTGAATACAACGTACGACCAAACTGCATTTTATTATTCGTCACTGCTCTCTATCACTTTAGCTAATGTTCGGACGGTTTATGTATGGACAATACATCTACTTTCTTCTCTCGTACGTGTTCAGATGAGACAGTGATCCGTCTCCACTGACCTCGTTATTAACGAGACTTTTGATCATACTGTAGTAAACGATTATCGATGTCCGCCGAATCGATTCTTCCATCCATAGGGCTTATGCCTCCGGACACGTTCAGAAGCTTTCGTTTGACGTTTGAAAACGACGCAAATTCTCGCACCTCTCAGAAAGTAGTGTTTACGAGTGGATTCTCCTTCCAAGTTGCAGAATGTAAAAGAAAGATTGCTAATTTGGATGCTTATTGTCTATTCCATTGTTTCAGATAGGTCTAGAACAATGAATGCGTGTCGAATGCTCTGGTATATAGATGGACCTATACCGAGTATAACAAATTCCTAATGGACGAATTTACCGGAGAACAAATTTCCCACTTTCAAAGTTAGGAGAGGAGTCATTGCAGTAGGATACTACAGTTTAGCCTTAGTACACTGTTGTAATGCTAGAAACGTTCTTTGAGCGAATCGTATCATTGATATCCTTTCACTTTGAACTTTAATTCCACTCCTGAACCTTTCTTTTATTTCCATCATTGCTTCCTCGAAGTACAGATTGAACAGTAGGGACGAAAGACAACATCTCTGTTTACACCCTTTTTAATCCGACCACCTCGTTCTTTGTCGCCCGCTCTTATTATTCCCTCTTGGGTCTTGTACATATTCACTGATGACTTCGGTATCCTGAGAGAAGGTGAAGAAGAATTACATGATCTGCTGAATGGAATGAACAGTCTAATGAGTAAAGAATATGGACTGAAAGTAAATCGAAGAAAGACGAAAGTAATGAGAACTAGCAGAAATCAAAACAGTGAGAAACTTCGCATCAGGATTGATGGTCACAGAGTAGATGAAGTTAAGGAATTCTACTACCTAGGTAGCAAAATAACAAATGACGGGCAGAACAAAGAGGACATCAAAAGCAGACTAGATACTGGCAAGAAGAGCATACCTGATCGAGAGAAGCCTATTGGTATCAAACACAGGCCTTGATTTTAGGGGGAAATTTCTAAGACTGTACGTTTGGAGGGCAGCATTGTGTGGTAGTGCTACTCTGAGATGAAGAGGCTGGCACAGGAGAGGAATTCATGGTATCAAACCAGTCAGAAGACTGATGACTCAAAAACAAAAGTCATACTATAAACCAAATTTTCGCCTCAAACCGGATTTTACATGCCTACTTTAAATGTACAAATAGGATGAATTTGAATCTCTGTATCTCGGAATCGGATAAAGATATCAAGAAAATTTTCAAGATTGTTCAAGATCGAGATCTTAGGAATACATCATAAAAATTACAGCCTCTTGGAATCCGCGACTCCATTTTGGTACCCAAAAAAAATTTTTTTTAGTGTTTCTCGATAACGAAGAAAGAGTTTTGAAAACTGGAAGTTGACATTTCCAGATAAATGTCTAGAGGATATAGAGTTAAAATTTGAGTAATTTTCTGCCTTTATTTATTATTTACATTTCGTTTCACACCGGATATTACGTGCGCATTTTAGGTGCAGAAGTAGGGTTTCTTTGAACCTCTGTATGTCGGAAACGGATAAAGATAGTAAGAAAATGCTCAAGGTTGTTCAAGATATGGATCTCAGGAATACTTCCTAAAAATTTCAGCCATTTGGTGTGCATAGCCGTCTTGGAATCCGGGACTCGGTTTCAGTACCTATAAACCAAGTTTTTGGGGTGTTTCTCGATAACGAATAAAGATTTTCGAAAACGGGAACACGTCACTTCTAGATAATATACTATTCGAGTCCGAGCCCCGGAAAAATCCTGTTTTTATGCACGGCGTCTTGGAACATATTGGTAGCGCAATCTGTCGCGTCCATATTCTTAACATATTACAATATTGTTTATAATAAATGATACGTCCTGACCTTCCCGCGTTTGAGCTGTTACAGATATACTTTTTTTCTTTCTGAAGGAACTGTCGTGCACATATCTATGCATTATTCACTAGCATGACAACTTTTTATGTGGAAACTGAATATTTCACTGCAGCCAGTGTTTATTACTTCGTATGAACTGTTGTGTTGTGACACTGGACAGACTCGGCCTTTTAAATTTTATTTCTGGCTGCTAAGTGCAGTCGAGTTGCGTGTGATTTTGTGCCTTGATCTAATAACACATCCAGTACTCGACTGGCATATGTTTGTTCAGGTTCCGCCTGTCGAAACTGTGTATTATCTATCATCTTCTTATGACGTAAATTGATTACATAGTTATTAATGACTAAACACTAAACTAAACTCCGTCTGAACAGGCCTTGGATGGCCCAACGGTACCGATCGGCTGCCGTGTGATCCTCAGCCCACAGGCGTTACTGGATGCGGAGACGGAGGGGCATGTGGTCAGTACGCAGCTCTTCCGGCCGAATGTCAGTTTACGAGACCGGAGCCGCTACTTCTCAATCGAGTAGCTCCTCAGTTTGCCTCACAAAGGCTGAGTGCACCCCACTTGCTCGGCAGACGGGATGGTCATCCATCCAAGTGCTAGCCCAGCCTGACAGCGCTTAAATTCGGTGATCTGACAGGAACCGGTGTTACCACTGCGGCAAGGCCGTTGGTCCTATTAATGACTAAATGCTACAGTAAATAATGATTTCCGTAGTTAAGTGTCATTAAAATCCTCATCATTTTATAGAAACTCTCCACTAGGTTGCGATAAATTTCTGAAAGTGCTCGTATTATTTTATTCGCTCACTGATCACACAATAAACTGTTTACATGAATGGCTCCGATTGGAAAATTTTGCCACTTTTCATTATAAGTGTTTGTGCTGAAAACAATATTATGTTAGAGAAGTTTTAATGGCATTAGTGGTTTGGCAAATGGCCGATTTACTTTTCATTTAAGGAAAAAAGATGCAGAAATGCAGTTAAGGAACGCCAAGGCTTCAGCACTGAGATCAGTTAAAAAGGGCGTTTCAGAAACTTACATCGAGCTAGCGTGTACTTGCTATCGTGTGCTTGTAGCAGGGTTTCAAACTGTATATCGCGGCCCCTAGGGGCCTCGCTGCCCTTCAATAGGGGGGTCGTGTTAGTTTCATTTCTAATCATTTCGTTTATTTGCTTTCTGAGTAAATGAATAACGTGTGTGCCGTAGTGATACTGTTGTGGAACTTTTACTAGAGTTCGTCTCAGTATCCTGCGAAACCCGATCCTTCAAATCCTGTGAACGCACATTCCGCCGTCCTCCTGTTCCTTCGTCTGTGTGAAAGGACGCATGATCACCCAAACGCCCAAAAAGGGCTTGCAATGTTGCGTGATGTGGTTGGTGATTGTGAGGGTACTTGTTTTGGTACAGCCGTGCTGCCTCGCGACGTTTTCATGTGCTTTCCTGTGTACAAACACCATCTCGACATGTTCCCGATGTGAATACGGGACTAGTTTGCTGCTTGCAGAACGTGCGTCATTCACACAACCTGCAACACACAAGGAATACGCGGCATAATGTTAGAGGAGGTGTCGTCAATCGTCAGCGCCAACCCTGGCAACGATGCTGTTCCGGACACATGTTCGTAGGACCTTTTTTCCTCCATTTCCAGTCGGGAATCCGACGCTGCAGTTTGTCGGTTTTATTAATGTTCACTCTATGTATAACAGGTAAGTTTGTGTCACTGCGACTAGTTTCTGCTTCTAACTGCTTCAGACGTTGCTATGGCTGGCGAATCATTATTTTCTGATGTGTAGGTGTTCTGTACAGAAATAAACATCAGTGGGAATATTATTGCACTAGCTGATAAAGAGTACCCGGACGTCTATTAGCGGACATTAGTATGTGGTGTGTCCACCCCTCGCCTTTATGAGGACCTGAATTCTGTCGGAGACACTTCCAATGCGATGGTTAAATGTCTGTTGAGGAATGGGATCCCATTCTTCCTAGGTAGTGATGTTGTACACTAGTGTCTTTAGCGAAGTCGACATTATAACTCACCCCAAAGGCTTTCCATTGTGTCCAGGTCGGGGCTCAGGACAGGACAGTCCATTTTGGGAATGTTATTGTCCACAAACCATTGTCTTACAGGTCACACTATCACGCTGACACGAACAATCATCATCTCCGAACTTTTCCTCTTGTGTAGGCAGTACGCGCGGCTAAAAAATCCGTTCATATGCTTCCGTATTTTGCGTTTGCGTAAGCGCAGCACGGGGACCAAACTCTAACTAATAAAAAACCACCATAGAGTAAAACCACCTCCTCTGTATTCCACCGTTGACGCTACACATAATGCCAGGTAACGCTCTTCAAGTATTCGCCAAACCCAGACCATGCCATCGTAGTGCCACAGCATCGAGCGTGATTCATCACGCCAAATTACTTGTTTTCAGCCAACCACTATATAATTGTATCGCTCCTTACACTACCTCAAGCGTCTCTTAGCAGCGACTGCGGAAATGTGTGGCTTATGAGGGGCTGCTCGACCACTGTACCCCGTTGTCATTAACTCCCTACGCACAGTCGTTGCGCCAACTGGATCGCTAGTAACACTTTGGTACTCACAAGTGATTAATTCCGCTGACTGCATGCCATAACCACCATCTGCAATGCTCGATGGCCCTTATCTTTCAGTACATGAGGTCTGCTATGTCTTGGTTTAGCTGTGGTGGTTCCATTCCGTTTCCACTTCAAAATCACATCACTAACCGTCGACTTGGGCAGCTTGAGAAGGGTTGAAATATCGTTGATGTATTTGTTACTCAGATGACGCCCTAACTACCCCACGTTCGAAGTCAGTGAACTCTCCTGACTCCTTGCCCCACTGATGATAGAAATCTCTCTCGCCGCCTCCTTTCATGCTGGCGGGCAGCCGAGTGTCTGCAATGTTTCCGAATCGGGGCGAAAACTTGGTAGTGGCGCCCCTCCCCTCTCACTCGAGCGTTTGACATACACACATCAAAAAAAGTTTTGCTTCTCTCCGGTTCCCAGAACTCCTGAAGATAGACGTTGACTGTGGATATTGTATCACAGACACAGTCCCTTTGACTGTTCAGAGATGTCACTAAACCCGCCCAAAGATGTAAACTAACATGCATGAGCAGCGTCTGTTAGACGGAGGGGGTCCGATAGCCGATCATTTCCAGTCATTACACCAGGAAGGAGGTACATTACTCATGTTGTCTGTCGTTCAACCATGCCTAGACGGTCAACACCGCGGTTCCATCGCGTCTGCATTGTTACTTTGTGTCAGGAAGAGCTCTCAACGATTGCACTGTCCAGGCATCACGGAGTGAACCAAAGCGATGCTGTTTGGACATGAGGAGATACAGAGAGACAGGAACTGTCAATGACATGCCTCGCTCAGGCCGCTGTGAGGTAACGGGCGAGTTGCGGCGCCCTGGAAATATGATATGTTCGGAGTTGGGGCGGCCGCACAGGACGCTCGTCAAAGCCGTGGCTCGGCAGCAACCACGGGGTGCCGAACGTTAGCTGAGCTTGAGGGGAGCCCCAACACGTGGTCCATCGAGCATGTGGCTGGAAATTTCTTGGTGACGCTGCACGCTGGGGGTGCCAAAGATGGCGGACTTTGTGAAACCTTAATGGCAGACACTTCACAGTTCATATAGAAATTAATAGTAGGCAGATGAAGCATGATACCTCAAAAAGAAACACGTACATTACCATTAATTGCACGACCATTCTGAGGGTGTAATCAGATTTTCAATATCTTTATTAGTTTAAAGTTTAGTATCTGACGATAAATTATACAAGTAACACCCCGCAACGAATTTCCAAAATATAAACGGTTCATCCAATTTCATCGATCTACATGTCTTTCGAAAGCTATTAATGTAAACTTAAATTAGTATGAATTACAGGCATGTAACTTGAATACTACATGATTTATTGGAGGTCAAAGTGGCTGATTACTATCGATCGCGTCAGGCCGTAAGTACTCCATAGTTACACGAAAAAAGGGTAGCAGCATGCTTATAAATATATTTATTCATCTATGTCTTTGTTTATATCCGATATACGCTATTCATGAATAAATTGGTCAACTATTTACTGTGTTTTAGAAAACACAGAGATATTAGGCTACTGGCCTATTTTTGCTTGCTATTCCTTTGATATATGTCTATTTAATTTGTTTATGTATTTAATAATGTGTGTTAGAGCGTGTTTACGGTCCAGCCGTAGGAATATTTATTTAATCCCGAGTTGTTTAAATGTAAATCCAGCATTTCGTATGTGATTCAATACGTTTGTGAGTATGCGTTGCGGCTGGTCCCGGCGGAGGTTCGAGTCCTCCCTCGGGCATGGGTGTGTGTGTTTGTCCTTACGATAATTTAGGTTAAGTAGTGTGTAAGCTTAGGGACTGATGACCTTAGCAGTTAAGTCCCATAAGATTTCACACACATTTGAACATTTGAGTATGCGTTGGCTTGGAGACATGGAGGAAGCGCTCTAGCCAATCACAGCGCTCCTGAATGGGTAGACTGGATGGAAGTGGGAGAAGAGCATCGTTTCCGGGGAGGGCACGAGGAATTCTGAAGGGTGCAGCGTGAGGGAAGCGACGGCGCGACGGACTCAGAGTCGTGGGGAAAGACTTGGACAGTGGAGCAGTTTGCGCGTGGTCGCGAGAGACAGAAATATTTCAGAGTGCCGACTTGTGCTCTTGTGTGATTTCCGTGGATTCTGCAGTGAAGACGTAGTATGCGTTTAGAAGTGAATATCTCGTGAGCTATGTTGTGGTTCATAACTAATTACGTGAACTAGGAATCTATTGTTTCCCTGTTATTCAACTTATATTTTATTTAATTGCTGGACCATCGACACCAATAAGTGTTTTGCAGAAATATGCCGCATTCTCAATAGTACTTCTACTATCGTACTCATCATTTAAAGTCGTTAAGATAGTAGCTGCAGATTTTATTTAATTACAATCTTTCATTTATAAACTTCTACGTTACATTCGCAATTGCTGAGTGGTAGGAACCTTCGACTATTCGATTCATGTGTGTATTCATATTGTATACTGTACACTCAGTGGTATTTGGCTTGTAATGCAGCAACTACGTATCCCAGCCCCTAGACAACGAAACCAGTCAAAACTTTTCATACTGCAACTCTGAGTCTGTGGGTGCGTAGTTGACGGCCAACACATAATTTCATCACATCATTTTTATTTGAAAGCCCGCACCGCCCAAGGGCTACTACTGCAATGGATTACCGCTACCTATGGATTATGGCTCGTGCAGCCACAGGACGTCGTGTTACGTCTCAAACTGTGCGCAGTGGGCCGCATGATGCGTGACTTCGCTCCCGACGTCCATGGCGAGGTCCATCTTTGCAACCGCGACACCATGCTGCGCGATACAAATGGGCCCAAAACCATGATGAATGAACCGCTCAGGATTGGCATCACGTTCTCTTTACCGATGAGTGTCGCATATGACTTCAACCAGACATCGTCGGAGACATGTTTGGAGGCAACCCGCTCTGACTGAACGCCTTAGACACACTGTCCAGTGAGTGCAGCAAGGTGGAAGTTCCCTGCTGTTTTGGGGTGGCACTATGTGGGGCCGACGTACGCCACTGGTAGTCATGGAGGGCGCCGTAACGGCTGTACGATATGCGAATGCCACCCTCCGACCGGTAGTGCAACCATATCGGCAGTATATTGGCGAAGCATTCGTCTTCGTGGACGACAATTCGCGCCCCCATCGTGCACATTTTATGAATGATTTCCTTCGGGATAACGACATCGCTCGACTAGAGTGGCCAACACATTCTCCAAACAAGAGCCCTATCGAACATACCTGGGATAGGATTGGGACAATCTGGAGCAACAGTGCCTTGATTAACTTGTGGATAGTATGCGACGACGAATACAGGCATGCATCAATGCAAGAGAACGTGCTACTGGGTATTAGAGGTACCGGTGTGTACAGCAATCTGGACCACCACCTCTGAAGATCTCGCTGTATGGTAGTACAACATGCAATGTGTGGTTTTCATGAGCAATAAAAAGGGCGGAAATGATGTTTATGTTGATCTCTATTCCAATTTTCTGTGCAGGTTCCGGAACTCTCGGAACCGAGGTGATGCAAAACTGCAAAACATTTTTTTGATATGTGTAGAACGTCAAAAATTAAAAAGAAAATAGATTTCTCAAAAAATATGTTCATTTCGTAACGCACATCTTTCTGAAGAATTTGATGTATAAAACATATATGCTCGAGGAAATGTAAGACACATTATCTGGTCTTAAATGTTCCAGAGCGCAGTGCCACGCCTCTTCACACAGCTTTCTTCTATCGCACATCACTGTACTTCACTTTGTGGAATTCACACGTGTATATTTTGTAATGGAAACCATCGAAACAATATTCAGGAGAGTGGAAATTAAAATGGCCTGTGGTGCCCCACCTAATCCCAGCTGTTCGGTTTGACATCGAACCCACCCCCCTTCTTAAAAAAAAGGTCACAATTTACTGAGTGAGATTATTTGCGACCAGGGGAATAAGAAATCTTCACAAAATCTTCATAAAATTTTCACCCTTTATTGCCTATGAGCTAATAATTTTCTCTTTTGTGTGACATAAAATTAATTATGGGAAACATACAAGCAGTAAAGACAAGAGACAAGCAAGGCAACAGACATTTGTTCAATTTTTACGTTCCAGCATTTTTTTCTCTGTAATATTGCTACAGCTTTAGATGCGGTGCTTTCCTTTCTGCGAAAGGATCTATTAACTCATCAAAGGTCACCAAACGTTGTTACATGAAAAATCAAAATGTCGTTGTCTAATACTGAAAAAGCTGTTATTACGAAGAGTGATATGGTTTCTCGATTTGCTTACGTCTATTTTGTCACTGTACTAGATAAAACGAAATAGGCCTTTCTAATATTGCGGCAGTTGTAACACACGCCAAATAAGCGAGTCTGTTTTGGCACCAGTAGTCATTTTTATCTACCTCACTTACATATATAATACGACAGAATATAATTCACGAAATATCAATATCAAATACCTGTTAGGGCTATTACAAGCAAACAATTTTATATTGGGAAATATTTTCATATTTCGTTTATATGCTCCATTTTCGCAACCATGAGACTGAAAAGTAGTAGTAGTAAAAATAGCAGTAGTACGAAATTTTTGTATAAATTTGGAATCGTCTTATTCTTGCATATAATTTGTGTGATGTCCTCGTTTCTTCTCGTTCTTCCCGCTAAATAATAATCATGTCATCACTAATTCTGTAATTAATCCCGCCATTGTCAAAATTTATTGTCCGGTTAATTTCACTAACTCTGCCAGAATCATCGGTTTAGTTATCCCGCGTTTATTGTCCGGTTAGGCGTTATTATGTGTTCGTACATTGCATTTTCCGTGCTACTCCGTGAATCAAAATTTCACTTTCTTGGGTACAATGAGAAGGTAATATGTAATCTTCCTCACCTGTTATTCCTGTTAGTCGTTTATTTCCGCGCTGGTAGTCTGAATCTATGGATTTCTCTAGTAATTATAAAAACGCAGATCATTCGCACAGCCCGCATCTCGTGGTCGTGCGGTAGCGTTCTCGCTTCCCACGCCCGGGTTCCCGGGTTCGATTCCCGGCGGGGTCAGGGATTTTCTCTGCCTCGTGATGGCTGGGTGTTGTGTGATGTCCTTAGGTTAGTTAGGTTTAAGTAGTTCTAAGTTCTAGGGGACTGATGACCTAAGATGTTAAGTCCCATAGTGCTCAGAGCCATTTTTTCATTCGCACATTCAATCAACCACACAAACAAACAGTGATTAGTATTCACTCGTTCAGGTTTATTCGCCTCATCTCGTTAGCCGTGTCCCCTTTTGTCTGCAGGGAAGTTTTTTATTTCTTGAAGCGACGCCGATTACCCTGTCACAGACATCACGTGCATTATGCACTCATTCAAAATTCAACTCGTGATTCGTTCAGAAGTCAAGTTGGAATGTGTTCAAAAATGGTAAAAAACCAGCAGGGAAGTGTTTCAAAATCAACGTGCGTTGGATGCTAGGCTCTTTGTGAAACTAGGTTTTTTCTTCAAGAATATGAATTTGGTGCTCCCTTAAATTACCGCCCGGGAAAACACCCTCCTCCCCCCTGCTGCCGGGTCCGCCTCTCATGATATCTAGTGGTCAGTTCTGCATTACAAAGGGGTGTTCGGATACTTATGATTAGGTAGATTAGGTACTGTATAAGCTGATTTTATACATTTTACGAGCTGAAATATTTTCTCAGATATTTGCGTAATATGTCATTTCCATCTCGCGGGAATCACCACCGCTGGTGCTGCAGTTTGTCGAATCTGATTACTTCCTACCAACGGTTTATTAAATGTAGCTTCAAATTATATTATCAACACGGGCACTGCGTTTCGAATATTACTATCCCATCAGTCAATGATTTTCTCGTCTCGCGACGTTGTAACATATTTGCATGACGTAGATTTTGGTTTGCATTCAAATTCTTTTATTCTTCATACCATCATTCTTTTTTGGTAATACAAGACGTGAAGTTTCTGTACATTCTCTCGAAATTCGTTTTACTGTAGTTTCGCTTATACCGAGACATTCAGAAGTTCTCTTTACAGGCTGTGATACGGAAAAGCTTGTTCCATGTTCTTTTCGGCCTCTAGTAAGCAAGCGCGGACCATCATAGACTTTTCATCACTCCACGAATGATGTATGATTTCATAGAAGTACGCGGCAACTAATTATGTTACGAATACGAGTACACAACGAATGGGAGCATGATTGTTTCCTGACGGGAAAAGCCGCAATGTAGACATTACAACTGTGAACAGTGAAGAGGAAACACTGTTCAGAGGTCCGGCAACATAGCACATGCGAGCACGCGTCGCATACAAACGAAAAAGCTAACAAATCAAAGAAGTGATATTAGCGCTTTATGTAGATTTACATGCATAAGAACATAACAGCTGCGAAAGGCAACAACAGAGCTTGCATTTACGCTTTTCGTCTTGTTAATATGTGTCACCACTAGGCGAAGTGCAGTAATCTACGCCTACCGTTTTAGGACAAAACGACTTATTGGAAAACAACAATTCATCAGGATGTTGAGTATGGTTGTATCTTTAAACTCTGCAAAGGAAATTTGTCTCCTAATTGCGGTCTGACTTCTATGACTCCTCGAATTTGACACTCACCAAAAAATGGTCGAAAAAGCACGCTTTCTCTTAAATATTACCACGTATGCCGCCCCCTTTTAAATAAAATATAATATTCATACATCAAAAGTAAACGTTTCCACGATTACGGCAAGGTATAACTCATCGATGTTCGTCATGCAATATGACCAGAATGGCGCTGCTAAGAGATGTAAAAATAGCGAATGACTTGTCGTTATTGAAGAAATACAACGTCTAAGGCTACATGCTTTATTTTGAGGCCTGGAATGAAAACAACTCCTCAATTAGATTTTAAGTTCTTAATTGGTTTCAGTTAATATCCTAAGGAAATAAATTTGTTTTTCTCAAGAGTGAATTTCCTAAGACAACCAGCTAAATAAATAAAATTAACAGTCTGTTACAACATTATTTAACTGTTAAAGTTTCTTTTATGTTCAAGCAATGTTGATAGACATAACGAATAATGAAATGGCTAACACTTATACACTGAAGAGCCAAAGAAACTGGTACACCTGCCTAATATCGTGTAGGGCTCCCGCGAGCTCTCAGAAGTGCCAAACAGGACGTGGCATGGACTCGACTAATGTCTGGAGGCAACTGACACCACGAATCCTGCAAGGCTGTCCATAAATCTGTAATAGTACGAGCGGGTGGAGATCTCTTCTAAACAGCACGTTGCAAGGCATCCAAAATATGCTCAATAATGTGCATGTCTGGGGAGTCTGAAGACCAACGGAAGTATTTAAACTCAGAAGAGTTTTGCTAGAGCCACTCTGTAGCAGTTCTGGACGTGTGTGGTGTCGCATTGTCCTGCTGGAATTGCCCAAGTCCGTCGGAATGCACAATGGACATATATGGATGCAGGACATCAGGCAGCATGCTTACGTACGTTTCACCTGTCAGAGTCGTATCTAGACGTATCAGGGGTCCCATTTCACTTCAACTGCAAACGCCCCACACCATTACAGAGCCTCCACCAGCTTGAACAGTCCCCTGCTGACATGCAGCGTCCATGGATTCATGAGGTTGTCTCCATACCCGAACAAGTCCATTCGCTCGATAACATTGGAAACGAGACTCGTCCGACCAGGCAACATGTTTTCAGTCATCAACAGCCCAATGTCGGTGTTGACGGGCCCAGGCGAGGCGTAAAGCTTTGTATCGTGCAGTTATCAATAGTACACGAGTGGGCCTACGGCTGCGAAAGGCCATATCGGTCATGTTTCGTTGAATGGTTCGCACACTGACACTTGATGGCCCAGCATTGAAATCTGCAGCAATTTGCTTAAGGGTTGCACTTCTGTCACGTTGAACGATTCTCTTCAGTCGTCGTTGGTCCCGTTTTTGCAGGATCTTTTTCCGGCAGCAGCGATGTCGGAGATTTGATGTTTTACCGGATACCCGATATTCACGGTACACTCGTGAAATGGTCGTACGGGAAAAACCCCACTTCATCGCTGCTTCGGTGATGTGCCCCATCGTTCATGCGTCGACTATAACACCACGCTCAAACTCACTTAAATGTCGATAACCTGCCATTACAGCTGCAGGACTCCATCTGACAACCACGCCAGACGTTTGTTGTCTTATACAGGCGTTGCTGACCGCAGCGGCGTATTGTGCCTGTTTACATATATCTGTATTTGAATACTTATGCCTATAACAGTTTCTTTGGCGCTTCAAATCTCTTCAAGATAATAATAACAATAATTCTTAGGCGAAGAGAGCGGCACAAGAGCGGATATCGTGTCAAGCCTCATCAGAACAGTCAGAATAACGAGTTAGTTAGTTATTTACACGTTACATATATCACTTGGACGATTCTTTTATCGAAATGATGTGGAACGAGTCAGTTTACACGATATGCATACATTATTCGTGAACAGATTATTTTTTCACCATTCTCGTGCAACTGCACGTAAAAACAAGTTTGTTTTAAACTGGCTACCAGTTTTTAAGTCGAAATTCGCCAGTGGAATAGAAGAAGTTGCCTAGGAGATTTGATTTTAAGTTAGATTTAAAACTTGCTTTGCTACCTGTCAGACCTTATATGCTATTTGGCAAATGATCAAACATTTTTGTTGTTGCATTTTGAACTCTTTTCTGAACGACTGACACCCTTAATAAAATGTAATGAAGGTCATTTTTCACTCTAGTTTTGTAGGTAAGTACATATAGTTCTTCTCAGGTTGTGGTGGATCATTGATGACGAATTTCGTTAGGGAATGTAGGTATTGTGACAGGGCAGTTGAAATGTTTAGCTCCTTGAAGAGGTATCTATATGACCTTTGTGGGCGAACATCACATATTATTCTTACAGTTCGCTTTTGTACGATCAATAATTTCTTTATAAGTGACGAGTTACGGCAGAAAATTATTCTGTAAGACATTATTGAGTGGAAATGTGGAAAATTTTTCAGGAATTGATTCGTTTGTTTCCAATATTATCAATTATACAAGTAGCAAAAGTATCTGAAGTTAATTGTTTGAGAAGCTCAGTAATATGCCTCTTCCAGTTCAAGTTTTCTTCAGTATGTATACTGAAAAAGTTGGAGCATTCTACCCTATTTACTGACTTCTGCTTATGTGCTACGCCAATTGTTGGTATGTTTTCTTTCAAAATTAAGGGAAAACTAATTTTCTGAGAAACATTTTGTAATTCTTTGGAAAGCATCCTTCACAATCTCCTCTTTTGCTTTGTCCAAATGGGATTTACTATAACACTACTGTCGTCTACAGAAAGTACCAGTTCTTCCTGTTGAACGTTAAGTGGAAAGTCATTCGCATATACTATTTAGGGAACAGGAGTGGAATCAAAAATGAACCCTTTGGGACTCCCTTTATGGTCTCTCCCCAGTCACTCAAATTGTCTACCATTCCGACATTGTATGATTTATTCAGTACAATCTTTTGCATTCTGTTTGTCAAGAATGATTCAGACCATCTGTGCATAAACTCATCAATTCTATAAAACATGAGTTTTTCTAAGAGAATGATGTGATCTACATAATCAAACGCCTTGGAGAGGTTGCAAAAAGTACCAACTGGCAATGTTTTAATATTTAATAAAATATCCAAACAACATAAGCGTAATTTTTTTCCACATCACACTTTGTTACAGAGACTGTACCGTGCGGGATTAGCCGAGCGGTCAAGGGCGCTGCAGTGATGGACTGTGCAGCTGGTCCCGGGCATGGGTGTATGTGTTTGTCCTTAGAATAATTTAGGTTAAGTAGTGTGTAAGCTTAGGGACTGATGACCTTAGCAGTTAAGTCCCATAAGATTCCACACACATTTGAACATTTTTTAACGGAAATGCAACTGTACAGTACAAATAATATGGCTATACACTGACATTTCCAGCAAATAAAAGACATGAATTTTAACATATTTTCTGTTCCCGACGGGGTTGATTGTGATGAGTACAAAACCATCGGAATGCTTGGTTTCGATGGGCATCCTCGAACCCCACCATCAGGGTGACTGATTTCGGTGTGTGTTTCCATCCCACCGCAGTAACTGTCACGCTGTCCGTTACTCGGCTACCGGCGGAATGCCAACGACAACCACTGCAATAAGGTAAAATGCCCGTGAAGTGATGGTCATAGGCGCACCTACCATGGATGGAAATGGAAATGCCGTGTGGCTAGGGTCTCCAGTCGGGTAGACCGTTCGCCTGGTGCAAGTCTTTCGAGATGACGCCACTTCGGCATGAAATGATAATGATAAGGACAACACAACACCCAGTCCCTGAGCGGTGAAAATCTCCGACCCAGCCGGGAATCGAACCCAGGGCGTTAGGTGTAACATTCCGTCACGTTCACCATTCAGCTACCAGGGGCGGACACCTACCATGGATACTCACCGAAATCAAACATCTCAAAGGTGAGAGACAAGAGGACTCACCGAAAACAAGCTCCCCAATATAAACCTATGTCATGCACTTCACGTTGGTTTGCAGAGTATATGGTTAGAAGTAGATGTAAATGAAAGACAAGGGAACGCACGGAAATCAAGCACCCCAGTCATGAGAGACAAAGGGACTCACCGACATCAAGCGTTTCGATTGGAACAGAAAACCATTACATCCACGCCGCTGTTCCTGGACCATGCTAAAAGTAGTTTCTAACCAGAAACTGACATTGTTAGCCATATTGTAGCGTAAAATCAAATTTCTAACACTAAGGTATATTTAGAACTTAAATATCAACCATTAGCACACAAAGGTTTACATTTACATCGTAAATGAAATATAGAATGAAGTGTGTCGGTTCTTAAACAAGCACACTTGATACTTGTCGACTACAGCACCGTCTACCAAGACTGAAAAACAATGTTCTGAGTAAAACCTACATATTTTATGGCGTAGAATCCAAATATGCGGTAAAAATGGGTGATCCCCGCTTGAAAATACAAATTTCACTCCGTCTACGTAGGAGGATGTGGCTGTTATAGCACGGACAGATGTCCCCCGTTACTAGCATTAAATTTTCACCTAGGACATTTTTTTCGTACGGTGCGCCATTTTCGAGATATTTAGTTGTCTGAAATGAAAGTAAACACCTTGTATAAACATAATCCTAGCACAGGATGTTTCTGCTTAATTCTCTATTGCTAACTCACTTCATTGTTCTTTACTTCGACATTTTGTTGCCATGTTCAGTGATCACCTTGTAAGTCCACCTCGACTTTACTGTACTGTGAATCTGGGAGGGGGAAGAAACGTATTATAACCTCTGCTACCTCTCAACCCTTTCACTAAGGTATTCCGATACGATAGGCCAACTAAATTTTTGTTTGTAGTACCTAAAATGCTTACCGAGTTAAGATTCTGAAATAAAGAATTGACGTGGCTCCGTAAAGTTTCCCGGCGTAGTAATTGGTGATATGTATATTGGGACTCCAGCCGCAACAAAACGTCATCTTGACAAACTACTTCGGCGATCCACCTGGCAGCTATCTTCAGGTGAATAAGCCGTCATACTAACTCGCCGGAGTTAGAGCGATGGCTTACTCACCTGAAGATGATGGCAAGGTGGAGCCCCGATATGAATATCATCGAAGATTTGGTGGTTAAATTACTATTTGTACGCAGTTCCCCATAACTAATAGCTAAAGTATGCCTACAGAGAAATTACTTGTAATTGAAATGCTGTTTCTAGGCAATCATTCACAAAATTGATTAAATGCTAGGTCACTGATCATGCGCGATTTTCATGAACAATTCAAAACCACAAACAATACAGTTCAGTAATATCACACACACACACACACACACACACACACACACACACCTATAACAATAGTGTTGCACTTTTTGTTAAAATCTTGGCATCATCACTAACATGTAAACAGTCAAATAGATATGCAGTAATTAACCTGAAATCACTAGCGGAAAGTAGTGAAAATCAGATGGTGACCTGATTTGACAATACCATACTTTGGTCATCATTAGAACACTTTAATACAGAGACGATAATGTAGTTCAGTAATTGCCACCCATGAGCGTCTACCCTTGTACCTCTAATGCTAGAGTGCGTGCACAGAAGGTAATGAGTCGCCGGTCACCAGCATCCAATAACATCACCGACACATACCGACAATCTCTTTTACCTGTTAGGTTGTGGTGCGTTATTTAACACCAACTTATCCTGGCTTCAAATAAATTTTATACTTCCTGGTGATTTTAATCCTGCACGCTTTCATTGACCTTCCGCTGCTCCATTTTTCTTATGGTGTACAGTAAAACAGGAGGTGTACCATCATAAACCACGTAACCTAAACATACTTTGGGACGAGATTAAAACATTACGGGATGAGATTCAAGAGGTGTGCGTAAAACTAACATTGGACACTTTGACGTGACCCGTGGAATATATCGTGATTCTCACTCATAAGTGTAAGCTGGAGGTAAACAAATTGAACATTTCTGTTTCGCATAGCCGGAGTGTACAATTGTAGGTTAGAATATCAACGTTCTATAGCAGAGTGTGTACAAATCTTTTGATGCACCTTTAGTTAATTAATTGTAGTTCTTAGGGCAATTCCAGATTGAAAGTAGATATTGGAAATAAAATTTTAACTACAACAATCGTACGCTATACGAAAATTTTAAAAATACAGTGAAATTACTGGACTCCATAAAAGTTGACATTTTTTGGCGATGCCTTCTTACAGGAAAATGTGTTACGCAATGCACCAAAAGAAAAAGAAACGAAATTGTAGATAACGGAAAAGATGTTTTAAGGAGAATCGGTGGAATACTCGCTGTACAAGCAGATGAAGGAAATTAAGATATAATCACAGATTGCAAAGATGATATATGAGTGTGATATACCTGACTGTAAAGCAAAACTGATTGCACTGCAGTCATATGTCGAACAAGAACAAATTTATGAAGCAGTATGCCATCAACGGAAAAAAGCAAGGGACTCTCCAATCTCTGTAAGTAGCAGTTGTTACTGGTTGTTGTTGTTGTTGTTGCGGTCTTCAGTCCTGAGACAGGTTTGATGCAGCTCTCCATGCTACTCTATCCTGTGCAAGCTTCTTCATCTCCGAGTATCTACTGCAACCTACATCCTTCTGAATCTGTTTAGTGTATTCATCTCTTGGTCTCCCTCTACGATTTTTACCCTCCACGCTGCCCTCCAGTTTAAACTGGTGATACCTTGATGCCTCAGAACATGTCCTACCAACCGATCCCTTCTTCTAGTCAAGGCGTAGCACAAATTTCTCTTTTCCCCAATTCCATTCAATACCTCCTCATTAGTTATGTGATCCACCCATCTAATCTTCAGCATTCTTCTGTAGCACGACATTTCGAAAGCATCTATTCTCTTCTTGTCCAAACTCTTTAACGTCCATGTTTCACTTCCATACATGGCTACACTCTATACAAATACTATCAGAAACGACTTCCTGAAACTTAAATCTATACCCGATGTTAACAAATTTCTCTTCTTCAGAAACGCTTTCCTTGCCATTGCCAGTCTACATTTTATATCCTCTCTACTACGATCATCATCAGTTATTTTGCTCCCCAAATAGCAAAACACCTTTACTACTTTAAGTGTCTCATTTCCTAATCTAATTACCTCAACATCACCCGACTTAATTCGACTACAATCCATTATCCTCGTTTTGCTTTCGTTGATGTTCATCTTATATCCTCCTTTGAAGACACTGTCCATTCCGTTCAACTGCTCTTCCAAGTCGTTTGCTGTCTCTGACAGAATTACAGTGTCATAGGCGAACCTCAAAGTTTTTATTTCTTCTCCATGGGTCTAATATCTACTCCGAATTTTTCTTTTGTTTCCTTTACTGCTTGCTCAATATACAGATTAAATAACATCGGAGAGAGGCTACAACCCTGTCTCACTCCCTACCCAACCACTGCTTCCCTTTCATGACCCTCGACTCTTATAACTGCCGTCTGGTTTCTGTACAAATTGTAAATAGCCTTTCGCTCCCTGTATTTTACCCCTTCAGAATTTGAAAGAGAGTATTCCAGTCAACATTGTCAAAAGCTTTCTCTATGTCTACAAATGCTAGAAACGTAGGTTTGCCTTTCCTTAATTTATTTTCTAAGGTAAGTCGTAAGGTCAGTATTGCCTCACGTGTTCCAACATTTCTATGGAATCCAAACTGATCTTCCTCGAGGTCGGCTTCTACCAGTTTTTCCATTCGTCTCTAAAGAATTAGCGTTAGTATTTTGCAGCTGTGACTTATTAAACTGATAGTTCGGCAATTTTCACATCTGTCAACACCTGTTTTCTTTGGGATTGGAATTATTATATTCTTCTTGAAGTCTGCGGGTATTTCGCCTGTCTCATACATCTTGCTCATTAGATGGTAGAGTTTTGTTAGGCCTGGCTCTCCCAAGGCTGTCAGTAGTTCTAATGGAATGTTGTCTACTCCCGGGGCCTTGTTTCGACTTAGGTCTTTCAGTGCTCTGTCAACCTCTTCACGCAGTATCATATCTCCCATTTCATCTTCATCTACATCCTCTTCGATTTCCATAATGTTGTCCTTATGTACATCGCCCTTGTATAGGCCCTCTATATACTCCTTCCGCCTTTCTGCTTTCCCTTCTTTGCTTAGAACTGCGTTTCCATCTGAGCTCTTGATATTCATACATGTGGTTCTCTTATCTCCAAAGGTCTCTTTAAATTTCCTGTATGAAGTATCTATCTTACCCCTAGTGAGATAAGCCTCTACATCCTTACATTTGTCCTCTATCCATCCCTGCTTAGCCATTTTGCACTTCATACCGATATCATTTTTGAGACGTTCGTATTCCTTTTTGCCTGCTTCATTTACTGCATTTTTATATTTTCTCCTTTCATCAATTAAATTCAATATTTCTTCTGTTACCCAAGGATTTCTACTAGCTCTCGTCTTTTTACCTACTTGATCCTCTGCTGCCTTCACTACTTCATCCCTCAAAGTTACCCATTCTTCCTCTACTGTATTTCTTTCCCCTATTCCTGTCAATTGTTCCCTTATGCCCTCCTTGAAACTCTGTACAACCTCTGGTTCTTTCAATTTATCCAGATCTCATCTCCTTAAATTCCCACCTTTTTGCAGTTTCTTCAGTTTTACTCTACAGTTCATAACCAATAGATTGTGGTCAGAGTCCACATTTGCCCCTGGAAATGTCTTACAATTTAAAACCTGGTTCCTAAATCTCTGTCTTACCATTATATGATCTATGTGATACCTTCTAGTATCTCCAGGCTTCTTCCATGTATACAACCTTCTTTCATGATTCTTGAACCAAGTGTTAGCTGTGGTTAAAGTATGCTCTGCGCAAAATCCTACCAGGCGGCTTCCTCTTTCATTTCCTAACCTCAATCCATATTCACCTACTACGTTTCCTTCTCTCTCTTTTCCTACTATCAAATTCCAGTCACCCATGACTATTAAATTTTCGTCTCCCTTCACTATTTGAATAATACTTTTATCGCATCATACATTTCATCAATTTCTTCGTCATCTGCAGAGCTAGTTGGCATATAAACTTGTACTACTGTAGTAGACGCGGGCTTCGTGTCTATCTTGGCCACAATAATGCTTTCACTATGCTGTCTGTAGTAGCTTACCCGCACTCCTATTTTTTTATTCATTATTAAACCTAATCCTGCATTACGCCTATTTGATTTTGTATTTATAACCCTGTATTCACCTGACCAAAAGTCTTGTTCCTTCTGCCACCGAACTTCACTAACTCCCACTATATTTTTAAATTTCCTAACCTACCTGTCCGTTTGAGGGATCTGACATTTCACGATCTGATCAGTAGAACGCCAGTTTTCTTTCTCCTGATAACGACGTCTTCTTGAGTAGTCCCCCTCCCCTCGGAGATCCGAATGGGGGTCTATTTTACCTGGGGAATATTTTACCCAAGAGGACGCCATCATCATTTAACCATACAGTAAAGCTGCATGCCCTCGGGAAAAATTACAGCTGTAGTTTCCTCTCGCTTTCAGCCGTTCGCAGTACCAGCGCTGCAAGGCCGTTTTGGTTAGTGTTCCAGATCAGTCAACCATCCAGACTGTTGCCCCTGAAACTACTGAATAGGCTGCTGTCGGTCTTCAGGAACCACACGTTTGTCTGGCCTCTCAACAGATATCCCTCCGTTGTGGTTGCACCTACGGTACGGCTATCTGCATCGCTGAGGCATGCACGCAAGTCTGCCCACCAACGGCGAGGTCCATGATTCGGGGGGATGGGGGTAGGGGGTGGGGGGGGTGGGGTGGGGGGGGCGTTGCTGGTTGACAGGTTAATATGTGAAAAAAAAATGATTATACAGAACACATAGACGTAGGTAGATAGAGAGGATTTAGCGTAATTCCTACGACGCGACAATTAGAAGCGATGAATAAATTCAGAAAGAGCAAACCAAGCACAGGAAAGGAAATCAGCCCTGTGTTTTTCAAAGAAACTTACGCGGTACGTGTCTCAATAGAACCAGGCAATATATGGAAATCCAAATCAGGATGGCGTGAATATGACGGCCTTTGTCTTAACCACTGCGCCCCTCATTCGGGGGAATGTGTGGTGAGTCGAGCAGTAGAGAGTACTGGGGACGCTTTAAGAAAGGGTGAATTCCGTCAGAGAAGGGGGGTATCGGGGAGAAGAGGAAAAATGGCTAATTGTGACAAGTTGAAAGTCTGAGGTTTAACGAGGAGAGCAGGAATAGAAAAGTCTATAGACAGTTATTTGAGGAAGCCTAGTAGTCACTCCAAGCGATATAGCTCATGAAGAAGAAAGTAAGTCAATTAAAAACTGAGATTTGGATTTTGACCCTGCTGCGTCGAACAGTCACTGCTAAGTGAAATAAGAACCATATTCAATGTTTTCTGAAGTACACATTATTACTCTTGAAATTAGACGTGAATAGCAATAACAAGGAAATAAAAAATGTTCACTGTAAATACGACAATGTTCACTGTAAATACCACTAGTTTATTTTATAAACTACTTTACTTTTATAAAATTCTTTCTGTAATAAATCTTACAGATTATTTACAGATTCTAAAAGACGCTGCGTGTTCGCCACGAAGGGAAATTTTTGACCTAATGAATTCCCCTTCATTTCTTTCCTGGGCTTCTAATATTTCCTGCATGTTGTGATCAAGGAATATCCACCGGGAAACAAAATTGTGATGAAGGACTTCCTGCAGCATTTCCTCGTTCCACTAATGTGCTGACTTCCTTACGTCAAAGCTAAAGATGTTGGTCATTGCGCAACCACCATTAGCTCTTCGACGAAGTAACGATGGGCTCGAGTGGGAAACAGTTTTATGTTTCCTTATGTGCAATGAAGATAGCGTGCGAAATTCTTCTTTTGTTTTAATAATTATCAAGCAATTACTCTTCTAGTTTGTTTTGTGGAGGTGGAAATTTGATTGAATATTATTCAGGATGAAAGTTAAGGGATCAGGGTTGGGGCCACTCCTGTTCCTTATTTATATAAATGATATGCCTTCTAGTGTTACGGGTAACTCTAAAATATTTCTGTTTGCTGGTGACACTAGCTTGGTACTAAAGGATGTTGTGTGCAACATTAGCTCGGTCTCAAACAGTGCAGTTCATGACATAAGTTCAAGGCTTGTAGAAAATAAACTAACGCTAAATCACAGTAAGACCCAGTCTTTACAGTTTCTAGCATGCAATTGACTAAAACTCGACGTTTTAATTTCACTGAATGGGCATTTGATTAGTGAAATTGAACAGTTTAAATTTCAAGATGTTCAGGTAGTAAACTGTCGCGGAAAGCCCACGTTCAGGATCTTGTTCAAAGATTTAATGCTGCCATTTTTACTGAAGTAAGTGATCGTTCGACACGAAAATAGTCTATTTTGCTTATTTTCATTAGCTGATGTCATATGGTATTATATTTTGGGGTAACTCTTCCCGCTCTAAAAGGATATTTTTGGCTGATTGGGCAAAAGTGGTGTAAGTTTGCGAATGTCTTGACGACCCCTGTTCACTAGTCTGGGCATTTTGACATCGACCTCTCAATGTACATATATATTCTTTAGTGTCATTTCTTGTTAACAATATCAGCTTATTCCCAAGAATAAGCAGCTTTCACTCAGTTAATACTCTGCTGAAATCAAACCTGCATTTGGATCGGACTTCCTTAATTCTTGTGTACAAAAGGTATGCAGTATACTGCTGCATCCATTTTCAATAAGCTGCCACAAGAATTAAAAAATCTGAGCAGTAATCTACGCGCTTTCAAATCGAAACTGAAGAGTTTCCTCACGGGTCACTCCTATTCAGTCGAGGAGTTCCTTGAAAAATTAAACTGATTCTTCTGTTGCATTGTTGATTGCATTTACTTAAACTTATGGCTTGACTTCTTTAGGGTTCATAAACATTTTATTTTTATCTGTTACTACTTTTACGTTGTAATTACAAGTACTGATACGTTCAATGACCTTGAAGATTTGCTCCTCAATTTGGTCCGACGGAACTTGACGTATAAATAAATAATAAAAATAAGAATATTCGAACATTCTTTCCTGAAGCGTCGTCCACGACAAGATCCGTGACTCGTAAACGCATTATATTCGCGTACAGCTTTCCTTCAATTATAGTCTGGAACCAAACTGGGGCAAACTTGATTCTCGTGTCCAGTAGTGTCTCATAACGGTGCTGTGAACAGCTAAGTCATAAAACGCATCTGTAGTGGACAGTTGCTAATGTGTTTTGCGGGGCTATAATTTGTTGTTTTTTATGAACCGCCATGGGCGACATTTGTGGAGCAATAAACATAGTTTCATTCACTTCCGCACTGACTAAATGGACGGAGTCACCACGAGCTCTCGTTTAGTGACGTCCAAATTGTATTATAGGAGCTTGTGAATACAGGACATGACACAGAATCTTAGAACCAGCTCACAACCCGTTTTTAGAACGTAATGTCTAGTTTCACGAACCCGTTAACGAGGCTGTTACGGAAACGACTACTGGTATCCACTGATTTGAATGAGTCCACTCCACGGCCAATTGAATCCAATAAAAACTAACCTGCTTGTCTTATTGGTAACATTACTCACTAAAGCGCGGAGCAAAATGCATGAACACGGTGTCACATCTCTGGGAATACAGGGCATTATGAGAGGGTTTTCGCAGATGGAGTAGTGTCCTGAAGCAGACTGACCTTGGAAGAACACTGTGTTATATCCACTTTCAGTATGACAAAATTTTTACCCTGTGTAATCATTGGGAAGAGTTTTTTGACGGAAGTAAATATAAAAATATAGAACTCACATAAAAAAGTACGAGGGTTGGAACTTTAATAGTGGCAACTATTTATTTATAGGTCGCACAAAATAGTTGCATGTTTCAAAGTATTACACCAGCGTGGTGTATAACCCGTTGCCAGCGATGTGGAAGTCGTAGGATACTCTTAGCAGTACCAGTTGTGTTGACAGTTCGAGCGGCTCGGTCAGTTGCCCGACGAATTTGTAGCAGTTCTGAAGCGAATGCCGTGAAGTGTTTCCTTCAGTTTGGAAGTCGAGTTGAACTCACGACAGCTTAAGTCAGGGGACTGCAGTAGGTGGTACAGCACTTACCAGCCCCATCCGCCAAACAAATCAGTAACAGCTTACACTGTACGTGGTGTACAACGAAAATTATTTGTCCTGTAGATTCCACTTTTAATGAGTTAAAACACTTGCCCATATTTCAAATATTTTTTCGGAATGCAATTTAGGTAATTTTTCATGAAGTTTTATTATTCAATAAATCGAAAATTGTTGTTATGTTTCATATAGGTACTTAAATTTTTTATAAATACATTCACCTTTCAGAAAAAGCTAAATATTCGTATCCGCGCCAGGTGCGTCAGTCGTCGTACAGACGTTGCTGAGCCATCATTTAGCATGTAGCGTGTCGCGTCCTGTGAACTAATCGCGTGTTATTTGTCTCATTAGTAGTCACTCAGTATGTGCAGTTATTGTGCTTTCTTTGTATTAGCTCTCCGTGAAATTTGTTATCTACATCTACATCTATACTCCGCGAGCCACCTTACGGTGTGTGGCGGAGGGTACTTATTGTACCACTATCTGATCCCCCCTTCCCTGTTCCATTCACGAATTGTGCGTGGGAAGAACGACTGCTTGTAAGTCTCCGTATTTGCTCTAATTTCTCGGATCTTTTCGTTGTGATCATTACGCGAGATATATGTGGGCGGTAGTAATATGTTGCCCATCTCTTCCCGGAATGTGCTCTCTCGTAATTTCGATAATAAACCTCTCCGTATTGCGTAACGCCTTTCTTGAAGTGTCCGCCACTGGAGCTTGTTCAGCATCTCCGTAACGCTCTCGCGCTGACTAAATGTCCCCATGACGAATCGCGCTGCTTTTCGCTGGATCATGTCTATCTCTTCTATTAATCCAACCTGGTAAGGGTCCCATACTGATGAGCAATACTCAAGAATCGGACGAACAAGCGTTTTGTAAGCTACTTCTTTCGTCGATGAGTCACATTTTCTTAGAATTCTTCCTATGAATCTCAACCTGGCGCCTGCTTTTCCCACTATTTGTTTTATGTGATCATTCCACTTCAGATCACTCCGGATAGTAACTCCTAAGTATTTTACGGTCGTTACCGCTTCCAATGATTTACCACCTATGGCATAATCGTACTGGAATGGATTTCTGCCCCTATGTATGCGCATTATATTACATTTATCTACGTTTAGGGAAAGCTGCCAGCTGTCGCACCATGCATTAATCCTCTGCAGGTCCTCCTGGAGTACGTACGAGTCTTCTGATGTTGCTACTTTCTTGTAGACAACCGTGTCATCTGCAAATAGCCTCACGGAGCTACCGATGTTGTCAACTAAGTCATTTATGTATATTGTAAACAATAAAGGTCCTATCACGCTTCCCTGCGGTACTCCCGAAATTACCTCTACATCTGCAGATTTTGAACCGTTAAGAATGACATGTTGTGTTCTTTCTTCTAGGAAATCCTGAATCCAATGACAAACCTGGTCCGATATTCCGTAAGCTCGTATTTTTTTCACTAAACGTAAGTGCGGAACCGTATCAAATGCCTTCCTGAAGTCCAGGAATACGGCATCAATCTGCTCGCCAGTGTCTACGGCACTGTGAATTTCTTGGGCATCATGAATAAGGTGTTCTTACGGAGAAACTGTCTTTAAACAATAGACGGTTTACTATTATTTTTCTGTTTTATTACGACGATCAGAAATGTTCAACAAAAACCTCATGCAGTGTAACTGTAAAGAAGTTTTTTTATTATGAAGTCAAAAACCCAGGACTCAGTTTTACTTTTAGAAAAAGGACAATGCGCTTGAAATTTGGAACTGCAACAAAGATGAGTATATATTTTACTCACATTATGATTCATCTATGAACTGTATGTGGTCTCTTACATGCCATGTTGAATATGTACTGTATTAGAAGTATCTAATACTAATGAGATCCGTAATTGCAAGAGTGATTTTTACATTAAAAAGAAAAGGGCGACATTGTAATATGGATGACAGCATCGTCTGCGAACAGTTTTACGGAGCTGTATTATCCAGTAGGTCATTTGCATATTATGTAAACAACAATGTCTGTCTAGCATTTCATTGGGGTACCCCAGAAATTACATTTACGTCTATAGATTTGGCCTCTTTGTGAACAAACGAAAATCAAAGAATGCTGTCACCTTACAGCTGCCATAAAATTGCAAACACGAGTAACATGGTAATGAGTACTAGTGATATTGAGAAGCGAATGAAATCACTTAACCACAACGAAGCACAGGGGTCTCCAGGGTTCAGTAAAGTTTCATACAGAATTCGCTATAGAATTAACTCCACACTCAACTGTAGTCTATTGCAGGTCGATTGAGATAACAGCTGTTCTCGATGATTGGAAAAGAGTCGTATTCGTCTCTAAAAAAGCTCGCGTAACTGATTCACTTCATGAGCATCGGTTATCATTCCCCTCAATTTGTTATAGAGTTCCGTAAAATATTTTGTGTTCATATATAACGAACCAAACCGGAACAAAATGATCACCGGGCAAGCCATTGTGGATTATGCACCTACATCTACATAATTAGTCCACAAGCTACTGTAAAGAATATGATGTAGGGTAAATTGCACAAATGTTGTCAGTTTTTTTTTGCATTCCATTCGCGTATTGGATGAGGAAAAAATACTATCGACAGGGTGGCAATTATTTAATTATATGAAAAAAGTGAATTATTTACAGACTATGGCGTGCACACGTGTAGACGTCACCACAGATGTTCCGTTTTAGCTTATGTCATGTTCCATATGCCCGCCATCATTGGCGATATGTGGCGCAGACGAATAGCAAATTCCTGCATGACCCGCTGAAGTGTCGGAACAACAATGCTGTCGATGACCTCCTGAATGGCTGTTTCCAGCTCAGCAATGGTTTTTGGGTTATTTCTGTACACCTTATCTTTAATATAGCCTCACAAAAAGGAGTTGCATGTGTTCAGAATATGGCGGCCAATCGAGGCCAGTGGGCTCTGGATACCCCAGAGCCAGAATGCGGTCCCCAGAGTGCTCCTATAGGACATCAAACATTCTGCTGCTTCGACGGGGTCGAGCCACGTCTTTCATGGACCACATCTTGTCTAAATCAGGGTCACTTTCGATAGTGGGGATGGAATCATCTTCGAAAACCTTCACGTTGCGTTAGATAGTCATCGTGCCATCACACCGATTATTCCGTGACTGGACATTGCACACAACACAGTCACCCGTTGAGGATGAAGAGACTTCTCAATCGTGAAACACGGGTTCTCAGTTCTCCAGATGCGCCAGTTTGGCTTCTTGACGAACCCACCCAATTGAAAGTCGGCTTCGTCACTAAACCAAACCACAGTGCCCATACTAATTCCCATCACGGCCAATCGTGCAGTTTGAAAGTCGTAACGCAAACCTTTCAGAAATAATGACGATTTTATTTCATAAAGTTCAATAATTGTCATCCTGTATGTGCCTCTAAACACGTTAATATCTTTTATCCTTTCCGAATGACGCCTATTCAAGATATTCGACGGTACCCGCATAATGATCGCAGGTCATCTTAGAATATTGGTTCTCTAAATTTTCCCCATTTAATTTTTCGGGCATTTTTGTTACACTTTGATATGGGCTGTACCAGTGGTCGGTGAATTCATTAGTCAACAGAGCCTAATACAAACAGTATAACGATGAAAATCTCTTTTTCAGAATCAAATTTTTTGAACTTGATCTATATAGGTAGGTACGCTGTTATTAACTTAATTGGGTACTCATAAGCTGGTCTTTGCTGAAAACGTCCTCGGTTTGAGGTACATTCGCCGAGGCCAACCCCTCCCAACTCTTCCACCCGCACTCGTCGTGTACACTTGTACTCATCTCTTTTTGCTCATCTTCTCTAACGTCCAAGCCATCTGAACAAGCCTTTATCAATGCTCGACACTGCATCTTGTTTCACTCAGAAATATGTAATAAACTTTATACTTAAAGTTTTAAGTCTTAGGAAAACTATAGGTACATTGAATTAAAAAGTTGATATCACACTTAATAACGATTTTCTTTGTTTATAACATTAAATTGTAAGGTATCCATACAATTAAATCATGAGAATGGCTGCAGATACTAATGTCAACAATAGCTTTTCGTCTCCTTGGAAGCTTTGAGCAAGAGTCCAGATTCTCATCAATAAGACGATTTCTCAATTTACTCTCGGTGAAAGGGAACTGCCAACTGCAGGGGTGGGGATTTTAACTGCAGTTCCAGTCCTTCCTGCCGGGAAGGTGCTCGGAAGTAATAAAAATGGTTCAAATCGCTCTGAGCACTATGGGATTTAACATCTGAGGTCATCAGTCCCCTGGAACTTAGAACTACTTAAAACTAACTAACCTAAGGACATCTCACACATCCATGCCCGAGGCAGGATTCGAACCTACGATCGTAGCAGTCGCACGGTTCCGGACTGGAGCGCCTAGAACCACTCGGCCGGAAGTAATACATTGTAGAACGCAAGGCAAATATACGACTTGACGATACGCGTTTGGATTTTATACTTATGGAAATGTTTTTTTTTTCCAATAGGTCGCTTCAGAGCGCTCGCGTAAAGATAAAGACACATAAAGACAATCTGAGTGTGTAAAAATAGAAATATAAAAGCTCGTCGTTTCTACAAGTATTTTTATTTGTTATTTCAGAAGGTTATGTATATTTGTGGTTATCATCGTCTATTGCACTTGTGATCGACTTAGAACTCAGAGTAATTATTAACTCGGTTTCCAAATGATCCGTTCTTACAAAGTTCATTATTAAGAATAATCTTATTCTGCTTTTGTCCGATCGCACGCTCTTTTTCTCTCTTCATAAGAAACCATTCCACCCTCTTCAACAGAATAGATATACGTTCCACCGTTTCATTTTGTATGCGTTTGAGAACGTTAAAAATTATCTCACGCGCCTGGCTTCGAAACATTATCAATCCTGTTTTGAATACACTGCCACAAGTTGCAGAAACCGTGAGGGTGATAGCGATAGCGCGTGGTCTGAGTCCCGAAAAGGAATGGCATGTTCCCCCCTGTATAACATCACTTCTTCAAAATAGAGTCGATCAAGAAGAAAACCGACTTCTGTACACGGGCTACCAAGTTTCTGTCGCAGTATATGTGTGCCCCCGCATGTGGTATTTTGTGGAAAAGCCACACTCAAGGTGCCATAAATTCATATGTGGCTCGCGAGCCATCGGTTCCTGACCACTTTGCTATATAGACCTTTTACGGTCTCAGAACCTCGTCTCTGAATTTGTTCAATGCCTTTTCTGATGCTTACTTGATAACGACTTCAGACACTGTGACAATGTTCAAGGTACTGTCGCACTATCGTCCTGTATGGGACTTCTTTTACAGATGAATTGCAATTACCAAGATCGCTTCCACTGCATCTACGTCTCCCCTTCACCTTCCCTACAACTGATAGGTTTTTTTTTTGAGTAATCAGTCTTGTGACTGGTTTTGATGCAGCCCACCACAAATTCCTCCCCTGCGCCAACCTCTTCATCGCATAGTAGCTCTAGCAACCTAAGTCCTCAATTATTTGCTGAATATATTCCAGTTCCTGTCGAATTTTTCACGCAGTATCATATCTACCATCTCATCTTCATTTACGTCCTCTTCCATTTCCATAATATTGCCCTCATGTACATCAGCCTTGTATAGAGCCTCTATATAGGGTGTTACAAAAAAGTACGGCCAAACTTTCAGGGAACATTCCTCACACACAAAGAAAGAAAATATATTATGTGGACATGTGTCCGGAAACGCTTACTTTCCATGTTAGAGCTCATTTTATTACTTCTCTTCAAATCACATTAATCATGGAATGGAAACACACAGCAACAGAACGTACCACCGTGACTTCAAACACTTTGTTACAGGAAATGTTCAAAATGTCCTCCGTTAGCGAGGATACATGCATCCACCCTCCGTCGCATGGAATCCCTGATGCGCTGATGCAGCCCTGGAGAATGGCGTATTGTATCACAGCCGTCCACAATACGAGCACGAAGAGTCTCTACATTTGGTGCCGGGGTTGCGTAGACAAGAGCTTTCAAATGCTCTCGTAAATGAAAGTCAAGAGAGTTGAGGTCAGGAGAGCGTGGAGGCCATGGAATTGGTCCGCCTCTACCAATCCATCGGTCACCGAATCTGTTGTTGAGAAGCGTACGAATACTTCGACTGAAATGTGCAGGAGCTCCATCGTGCATGAACCACATGTTGTGTCGTACTTGTAAAGGCACAAGTTCTAGCAGCACAGGTAGAGTATCCCGTATTAAATCATGATAACGTGCTCCATTGAGCGTAGGTGGACAAAACTAAAATGAGCTCTAACATGGAAATTAAGCGTTTCCGGACACATGTCCACATAACATCTTTTCTTTATTTGTGTGTGAGGAATGTTTCCTGAAAGTTTGGCCGTACCTTTTTGTAACATCCTGTATACTCCCACCTTTCTGCTTTCCCATACTCTATATACTCCTTCCACCTTTCTGCTTTCGCTTCTTTGCGTAGGACTGATTTTTCATCTGAGCTCTTGATATTCATACAGGTGGTTCTCTTTTCTTCAAAGGTCTCTTTAATTTTCCTGTAGGCAGCATCTATCTTACCCCTAGTGACATATGCTTCTACATCCTTACATTTGTCCGTTTAGTCATTCCTGCTTAGCCATTTTGCGCTTCCCGTCGATCTTATTTTTTAGACGTATGTATTCCTTCTCGGCTGCTTCATTTACTGAATTTTTATGCTTTTTCGTTTCATCGATTATATTCTATATGTCTTGTGTTACCCAAGGATTTCTACTAGCCTTAGCCTTTTTACCTACTTGATCCTCTGCTGCCTTCCCTATTTCATCTCTCAGAGCTACCCATTCTTCTTCTACTGTATTGCTTTCCCTGTTCTTACCAATCGTTCCCTAAAGCCTCCTCTGAAAATCTCTGCAACCTGTGGTTCTTTTAGTTTATCCAGGTCCCATCTCCTTAAATTCCCACCTTTTTGCAGTTTCTTCAGTTTTAATCTACAGGTCATAACCAATAGATTGTGGTCAGAATCCACATATGCTCCTGGAAATGTCTTACAATTTAAAACTTGGTTCCTAGACCTCTGTCCTACCATTACACAATCAGCCTGAAACCTTCTGGTGTCTCCAGGTCTCTTTCACGTATACAGAGTGTTGCATCAACGTTCGATACCGGACTTGTTCGGGGTTGCAGTTATCGACCGCGGTCTGTACTACTATCGCTGGACCCGCAAGTCGCGATTAGTGCCACTAGCGCCGCTCCGCGGCTTGCAACAAGTCTCCAGCGTGCGCTTAGTAACTCTTGCTCGGGACGTCAAGTAGGAAAGTAGTATAGCCTTCAGCTGATAGGAAGCAACCTATAACAAGGCGCTTAGTTAAAGTATGGCCGATGTGATGCCACTATAGCTCTCTGTTCGTAATTATATTCGTCCTGACTATGAAGACTCCTGTACCACTAAGTGCAATATATTACTTTTTACCAACGACATCTAATTATTGTAGTCGTTGCAGACCCAGACCATGCGGCCAGTTCCTTATCGACTTCAGTGACAAACCTGCTGTACGTGCAAAGAGGAGATTTGTATGTTTCTATTTAGCGTTGTCTACTAGTCATTCACATTGGCGACGATTCGTTCGTCGTTTTCATAACACAGCCTTCTTTCATGATTCTTAAAAAAACGTGTGAATTCCTAAGAAACCGAACTGCTGAGGTCATCGGTCCCTAGACTTAAATACAACTTAAACTAATTTAAACTAATTTATGCTAAGAACAACACAAACACCCATGCTGGAGGGAGGACTCGAACCTCCGGCTGGAGGGGTCGCACGCACAGTCCGTGACATGCATGGCTCCTCAAATCGCGCGCCCACTCTGCGCGCCTCATGATTCTTAAACCAAGTGTTAGCTATGTTTAAGTTATGCTCGGTGCAAAATTCTTTCATGCGACTTCGTCTTTCGATCCTCGCCCCCAGTCCATATTCACCTACTACTTTTTCTTAGTCATGCTCGGTGCAAAATACTTTCATGCGACTTCGTCTTTCGATCCTCGCCCCCAGTCCATATTCACCTACTACTTTTCCTTCTTTTCCTTTTCCTGCTATCGAATTCCGGTCCCACATCACTATTAAATTATCGTCTCCCTTAACTATCGGAATAATTTCTTTTATCTCATCATATATCTGTTCATTCTCATCTTCGTTTGCTGAGCTAGTTGGCATATAAGCTTGTACTACTGTGGCAGGTGTGGGCTTTGTGCCTACCTTGGCTGCAATAATGTGGTCACTATGCTGTTCGCAGTAGCTTATCCGTGTTTCTATTTTCTTATTCATTATGAAACCTACTCCTCAATTACCCCTGTTTGATTTTGTATTTATAACTCTGTATTCACCTGACCAGAAGTCCTGTTCCTCCTGCCACCGAACTTTACTATTGCCCACTATATCTAACTGTAACCTATCCATTTCTCTTTTTAAAAGTTCTAACTTACGTGCCCGATTAAGGAGTCAGCCATTCCACGCTACGATCCGTAGAATGCCAGTTTTCTTTCTCCTGATAATGACCTAAGTTGAAACAAAGGCTGATCCCGGCGGAGGTTCGAGTCCTCCCTCGGGCATGGGTGTGTGTGTTTGTCCTTAGGATAATTTAGGTTAAGTAGTGTTTAAGCTTAGGGACTGATGACCTTAGCAGTTAAGTCCCATAAGATTTCACACACATTTGAACATTTTTTTGAAACAAGGCACAGGAAGTAGACAACATTCCGTTAGAATTACTGAATGTCTTGGGAGAGCCAGCTATGACAAAACTCTTCCGTCTGGTGAGCAAGATGTATGAGACAGGCGAAATATCCTCAGTCTTCAAGGAGAATGGAATTATTGCAACTCCAAACAAAGCAGGTGCTGACAGATGTGAAAATAACCGAAGTATCACTTTAATAAGTCACAGTTGCAAAATAATAACACGGATTCTTTACAGACGAATGGAAAAACTGGTAGAAGCCGACATCGGGGAAGGTCAGCTTGTATTCCGTAGAAAATGTAGGAACACGCGAGGCAGTACTAACCCGACGCCTTATATTAGAAAATAGGTTAAAGAAAGGGAAACCTACATTTATAGCATTTGCAGACTTAGACGAAGATTTTGACAATTTTGACTGGAATACTCTCTTTCAAATTCTGAAGGTGGCAGAGTAAAAAGACAGGGACCGAAAGGCTATTTACAATTTGTACAGAAACCAGATGGCAGTTATAAGCGCTGAGGGGCACGAAAGGGAAGCAGTGGTTGAGAAGGGAGTGAGGCAGGATTGTAGCCTATCCTTGATGTTATTAAAAAAAATGGCTCTGAGCACTATGGGACTTAACTTCTGAGGTCATCAGTCCCCTAGAACTTAGAACTACTTAAACCTAACCATGCCCGAGGCAGGATTCGAACCTGCGACCGTAGCGGTCGCGCGGTTCCAGACTATAGCGCCTAGAACCGCTCGGCCACTCCGGCCGCCTGATGTTATTCAGTCTGTATATTGAGCAACCAGTAAAGGAAATTAAAGAAAAATTTAGAGTAGAAATTAAAATCCAGGGAGAAGAAATAAAAACTTTTAGTTTTGTTGATGACATTGTAATTCTGTCACAGACAGCAAAGGATCTGGAAGAGCAGTTGAACGGAATGGGCAGTGTCTTGAAAGGAGAATACAAGATGAATATCAACAAAAGAGAAACAAGGATAATTGAATGTAGGCGAATTAAAGCAGGTAATACTGAGGGAATTAGATTAGGAAATGAGAAATTTACGTAGTAGATGACTTTTGCTATTTGGGCAGCGAAATAACTGATGATGGTCGAAGGAGCAGGATATACACTACTGGCCATTAAAATTGCTACAGCACGAAGATGACGTGCTACAGACGCGAAATTTAACCGACAGGAAGAAGGTGCTGCGATATGCAAATGATTAGCTTTTCAGAGTATTCACACAAGGTTGGCGCCGGTAGCGACACCTATAACGTGCTAACATGCGGAAAGTTTCCAACCGATTACTCATGCACAAACAGCAGTTTACCGGCGTTGCCTGGTGAAACGTTGTTGTGATGCCTCGTGTAAGGAGGAGAAATGCGTACCATCACAACTTTGATAATGGTCGGATTGTAGCCTATCGCGATTGCGGTTTATCGTATCGCGACATTGTTGCTCGCTTTGGTCGAGATCCAATGACTGTTAGCAGAATACGGAATCGGTGGGTTCAGGAGGGTAATACGGAACGCCGTGCTGGATCCTAACGGCCTCGTATCACTAGCAGTAGAGATGACAGGCATGTTATCCGCATGGCTGTAACGGATCGTGCAGATACGTCTCGATCCCTGAGTCAACAGATGGGGACGTTTGCAAGACAACAACCATCTGCACGAACAGTTCGACGACGTTTGCAGCAGCATGGACTATCAGCTCGAAGAAGATGGCTGCGGTTATCCTTGACGCTGCATCACAGACAGGAGCGCCTACGATGGTGTACGCAACGACGAACCTGGGTACACGAATGGCAAAACGTCATTTTTTCGGATGAATCCAGGTTCTGTTTACAGCATCATGATGGTCGCATATGTGTTTGGTGACATCGCAGTGAACGCACATAGGAAGCGTGTATTCGTCATCGTCGTACTGGCGTATCACCCGGCGTGATGGTATGGGGTGCCATTGGTTACACGTCTCGGTCCCCTCTTGTCCCTATTGACGGCACTTTGAACAGTGGACGTTACATTTCAGATGTGTTACGACCCGTGGCTCTACCCTACATTCGATCCCTGCGAAACCCTACATTTCAGCAGGATAATGCACGACAGCATGTTGCAGATCCTGTACAGCCTTTCTGGATACAGAAAATGTTGGACTTCTACCCTGGCCAGCACATTCTCCAGATCTATCACCAATTTAAAAGTTTGGTCAATGGTGGCCGAGCAACTGGCTCGTCACAATGCGCCCGTCACTACTCTTGATGAACTGTGGTATCATGTTGAAGGTTGAAAGGTGGCTACACTGAGCCACTGCGCCAGAGATTGCGCCAAAGAGTACTATTAAGCCGCCTCCACAGTGCGTGGAGAGAACTCGTAGTAGACAGTGCTTGTCGAGAGCTCGTAGTAGTCAGTGCGTGTGCAGAGCTCGTAGTGTCAGTGCTTGTTGAGAGCTCGTTGTAGTCAGTCGTACCGAGATGTGCTAGTGGGCACTGCTTGTCGTGAAGTCGGAGTGAGATGTAATAGTGGAGAGTGTTGTTCCATGTTTTATGCAGTTATTTGATGGGAGAGATAGCAGATGTTATTCTAATGGAAATACTGTAACGATCAGAGTCCTTTTCGTCAATATATATGAAGGTAAAATATTGCGTGTTTTTTCATTATTTCCATGTTTTAAATAATGCGTCATTACAGGTTCAGTCAACAAAGCATCTGGCTTGTGTTCTTGTATTAGAGTGTAATTCTGGTTTTCTTGCGTAATTATAGTTTTTCTGATTTTCTTTTATCAAGTCAGTATAAATGGTATTTAAAAATTCTTGTCTTGTTGAAGAAGAACCGTGCCAGATGTGCGTTGAGTCATACTTCCACATACAGAACAGTGATACTTGTGCTTGGTTTAGTAGGTTTTATAGTTGCTGGGGACTTAATTAATTAACTGTGTTAACGAAAATTTTCATTTTATTCTGTGTTATTGTTCTATGCAGTCAGATTGCGTAATAATACTGGTCAGGGCCAACCGATTACGAGACACAGCGTAACCGGACATACAGCGACTAAAAACTAAAAAATATTTTCAAAATATTTAATTAAGCCCCCATGCACGTGGCGACCGCTGCTTCGGATCGTCCCTTGGAATTCTTCTGATTGTAAAAATAGTAGATGGTAGTATTGTTGTAGTAATTTGTAGTTAGTAATTGTAGTCTATTTTGCATGTGTAGATTTGGTAATTGGCATTCTTCTAATGGTATTTTTCAAAATTTAATTTTTATTGCCTTGTATACGCGTTTGACAATTTTGTGCAATTATTTCAATTGTTCGTTAATCGTGTTTGAGGGAAACATCTCGTGTGAATAGTATTGTTGGAGATAAGGAGTCATTGTGTGTGATTTTCGAACAGTGACGAATTTTTTTTATGTTTTGCAAATGATTAGGCGATCAATGAAAAAGGCAAAAATGATGGATAGTGAGAATGACGAAATTGTTGACATGGCGAACTCGCCAACACAGGACAACAGTATGATGAATAATGGAGTTGAAAACAATGTAATAAGTCGGGAAAATAGTCCGGAACCATTTCAAAATTTTTCTCAATCAGAAAATTCACAGAATCCGAGATTAACGATAGAAGATTCTGAAATAGTATCGAACACAGATAGCTTTACAGCTATGACGAAGGAAACTGGTTTTGCGGGAAATGTTAGGGGCGAAAATAATTTTGAAACAGTTACTATGGGGCAGTTGATGAGTGCTATATTAAAAATGGAAACACGGTTTGGATCTGAGTTAAAAACACAAATGGGAACAATGGAGCAGTTAGGATCTGAATTAAAAATAGTGGCAACACGTTTAGAAACAGAGATGGGAACAATTAAAACTGAGATGGGAACAATTAAAACAGAGATGGGAACTTTGGGATCTGAAATTAGAACTGAGATGGAAGCAATGACAACACGGTTATGCTCACGAATAGGGAGATGTTTCAAAAATACGAATGATGAATCTAAGAAAGAAATTAGAGAAGAAGTACAACCGATTTTGAATTCTCACAATAATAGTTTAATTTCATCAGAAATTAGACAAGAGGAACAGGACAGAGAACAGGAAGAAAAAGATCGCGTGATAGTACAAAAATTTTCAGAATTAAATTTACAACGTGCACACGATAAGGAAGAAATAATTGAAAGAATCGAGGAATCCGTACCAAATGACAGAATAAATAACTTAACGCAACAGTGTGAACAGTTAACTACTAAATGTGACAACACCGAAACCCGAGGCGCGACATTTACAGAAGACGTAAATAAACAGAAAGAACAATTAAGTGACTCATCGGAAAGAGTTGAGGAGATCTCAGATAAATTGACAAGTGTTAGTTTAGCAGAAGGGTGTGAAGAAAATAATTTGTTTCATTTACGGGATGCGACAAGAGAGCGCCAGGCGCGCCAACTTGACAATAATCGTCATTGGGACTGGGACAGACGCGGTAGGTCTTTGTCGCCACGAGGCGAAAACTTTGACTATAAGCACCTTTTGACTGTTCGGAAATTTAAGATCTTCCGCAACTCTAAGAATGACATACATCCATGTGCATGGTTAGATCAATTTACGTACGCACTTCCGCCAGATGTGCCACAAAGTCACAAACTGGAAATTATGTGCGGCTGTTAAGTCCTCAGGGGATTCACTACTCTAAGTGAATATGTGCCGTAGCGAGCATAGGGCCCCGAGCTGTAGTGGTGCTATTTCCCTTTTAGTTTTCTGCACCGCTGCCTGCTCTTTTACTATTCTTTGCATCTGTCAAAACAACTCTTCGACTATCAATCTATCTAGACAGTAGATAAACAGTAACCGGATATGTGTCCTCAGGGGATTCACTACTCTAAGTGAATATGTGCCGTAGCGAGCATAGGGCCCCGAGCTGTAGTGGTGCTATTTCTCTTTTAGTTTTCTGTACCGCTGCCTACTCTTTTAATATTCTTTGCATCTGTCAAAACAACTCTTCGACTATCAATCTATCTAGACAGTAAGTAGACAATAACCGGATATGACTAATTGTACCTAAAAGTGATTTCGTAAATTACCATTTGGACTTACTGTACCTTCAGCAGCATTCATTCGCAGCTTAAACGAAATTTTACCTGTTTATCTTCGTGACAACATTACTTCATATGTTGACGATATTCTTATTGCTAAACGTTCTTGGAGTGAGCACAACAAAATTTTGGATTCATTATTACGTATTTTTGCAAGAGTTGGCATTACAGTGAACTTAGAAAAATCTGAATTAGGTCGTTCTCAGGTGAAATTTCTCGGTCACATTATTTCTACAGAAGGTATTCTTCCTGATCCAAAAAAATTAAACGCTGTTCGTAATTTTGCTGTTCCTACCACAAAACGTGAGGTTCGTAGTTTCCAAAATTTTTGTGGAATGATATACTTTTGAAAATTTTTTTTGTGGAATGACATACTTTTGAGAAACTAACAGCTAGATGTAAACATGCAGAGAGTACAAGGATACCGCGCTGTGTTTTGGCGGCGGCACATACTCAAAGCAACAGTCAAGTCTGCGTGCCGCACAAGGCAGTCGTTGACCGCGAACAATTGCTTCCTACGTCACGCGCCTACAGCTGATCGAGCGCTCAGTGCGAATGCACTGACAGCCGTAAACAAATACACAGTTTAATTTCTCCGACTAAATTCAGTATAAAGCTATAGTGACTTGATGAATTATGTCATTAACATTCAGTATTTTTCAGGATACGGTTCTATAAAATATTTAAGAACTTCAGGTAAATTCTGTGTGTCTCCGATGTTAAGACGACTTGCTATCGAGAAATTTTCAGGAAGAATGTAATTTCGAAGAAGAAACTAATAAACTAAAAAGGTAACTATTAATTGAGTTTATTTTTCAGGTAACAAATTTCCACTTAGGTACGTACTTTAGAAGTAATTTGCTGCTCGCGATTACGTGATTCATACTTTGTGCTAATTTCATGTTCTATGAATTTACTTGTGAAGCGACGTGCTTGCGTACGTTAACTGATTTTGACAATGATTATTAATGAACTGGGTTGTAACTTGTGTATATTATGCATCGCTTGGCTGCACTGCTTTTTCACTGATGTCATATTTTTTTAATTATGTGCCTGCTGTGCTTATTTATTTAAATTATAATTGTCACCTGATTTATGGTGCGGATGTGGTTAAGTATGTAGGTTACACTTTGTCATTTATCGGCTTGCGCCTTCATGTTTACTTATTAAGAGGACATATGAACATTTATTCGCTTATGCTGATATGATGCTAATGACCTGTTTGCTGCTATGCATATGGATTGCATATTTATACATTTCTGTTTGTTGTCATAACTACTCTTTAATTTGGTATAGCAATGCTGTTGTACAGTGTACGAACATAGAGTTTGGGTTACAGTATGGTGTTAATTATAGATTGTTCGCTTGGCAGAGCCTCGTTGTAAGAATTGTGCTGCATCCACTTGTTGACATTCTGTTCTCCACTATTGCTTGTTTTGCTTACGCTCAGTGCCTTATATTTTTAAGATAGGAAAATGAACTGCTATAATTCGACGAACGACATTAGTACAAGAAACTTTATAGAAGCCACATGAGCTGGAGGTTTTATGGAAGCTGTATAAATTTATGCTAATAGGAAGGAAGCTAACGACATGACATACCAAAACTAGGTTTAAACCATTAACAATTATTACACTGCATTTTTCGCGAGCAACTGAAATAGTAAGTGACACTTGACACAAAAAATACTCCACATGTTTGCTTCTGCCATAATTCTTGAAGTGGTGTACACACTGTGAAATATTATGATCATTCACACTCCGTAATCGTACTTAATTACTGAGAGTTATTTGAACTAAGTCTGTTAGAGGTCATGTATGCATTTCTTTTGTTTATAATTCATAATGAGTAGAAGATTTGGGTCAGATGGATTACACAGAGGTTGTGTGTGGATATTGTGTCTTCGGATTGTATGGGATGATGAGGTTTGCACTAGGATTTTATCTGTACTTGTTCGAGGAGACTGACTAGAGGAAAGAGTTGTTATGGAAGTGAAATGATATTGGTAATAAGGTTTATATGTGTCGACGTATTGAAGAGGTATTATTGAGGTATAGAGATTATATGAAGTTGATGATTATTGGAGTTTTTGTGGACAAGAGGTAAGGTAAATGATATTGATGATAAGATTTATATGTATCGACGTAAGAAGTATTAGTGAAGTATTGAGATTATGTGAAGTTGATGATTATTGGAGTTTTGGTGTATAAGAGGTAAAGTAAGTGAGGAGCATATTTTTTTTTTGTTGGTCTTATGGAACAAGGAGGATGAAGATAGCAGACTAGAACACTAAAGTAGAAGGTAGATAGTCTATACACACTTTGTTAAATCACTAAGCAGTATATACTTTTTTTGAAGAGAGGAAGTATTTGCATATCTTGGCTCACTGACAGTTGTTCAACAACAGTACATTTGATCTGGCTTGGCAAACATTGGTCTTGACATGATGACTATGACGTTGACCTAACTATTATTGACTGTTGTACATTGTTGCCACTATTACTTGATACACATGATGAACATCAGATTTTGACAGAATTACATTTACACAGTTAACACCATTCAATTACACAGTAGTACTTAATGTGGATGAAAGATGAACGAGTGTGTTTTGTGTGTTTTCCTTTCCTAATCCTACACACCTATCTCCTAAATATTATTTTATTTGTTTGTAGTGGCTTGCACTGACACCCATAAATATTATACGTTTACTGCTATTTGTTTATTTGTAATAGTTACTATGACAATTATCTGAAATCATTTGTGTGTTTGTTATGATCTGTATGTTTAGTGCAAAAGCATTTGTATGTGTATTCAAACTATTGTTCATGCCTGAACTGTCTGATTAGTGATGGTAAATATTATGAACTGTTACCTGCACTTTTCAACGTAATGTGTGACACTTAGGAATGATTAATTTCTGCTGATGAACTGTGTGATCAGTGATAGTGAATATTATGGACTGTTATTTGTACTTTATCTACATGATTGGTGTCACTAGGACATGTTTAGTTTCTGCTGATGAACAGTGTGATTAGTGATAGTGAATATTATGAACTGTTACTTCTTGGTGTCTGCACCTGCTCTCAACATTGCTGGGTGCAACTGATGGACTACTTCTACTGAAATGATGTCACTTGTCGGTGTCTGCACCTGCTCAACATTGCTGGGTGCAACTGATGGACTGCTTCTACTGAAATGATGTCACTTGTCGGTGTCTGCACCTGCTCTCAACATTGCTGGGTGCAACTGATGGACTGTTTCTACTGAAATGATGTCACTTGTTGGTGTCTGCACCTGCTCAACATTGCTGGGTGCAACTGATGAACTGTTTCTACTGAAATGAAGTCACTTGTTGCTGTCTGCACCTGCTCAACATTGCTGGGTGCAACTGATGAACTGTTTCTACTGAAATGAAGTCACTTGTTGCTGTCTGCACCTACTCAACATTGCTGGGTGCCTCTGATGGATTGCTTCTACTGAACTAATGTGACTTGTTGCTGGGTGTACCTGCTAAACTTTACTGGGTGCCACTGATGGACTGCTTCTACTGAAAAGATGTCACCTGTTGGTGTCTTTTTTTTTGTATAAACTAATCATTGAAAGCATTTTATGTGAACATTTGTATAAACCGATTTTTTTATGTATTGTGTAAACTATTATGTAAAGCCACATGTATGAAAAGAATTTGTATTGCCTACTGTATTTTATATATTAGATTATTGAAAGGTCAGTGCAAAGCCAAAATTTTAACTAATTATGTGATGTTTAGGTATTAATATTATCTTTTATTTTTTTCTGTATTTTTCTGGACGAATTTGGTGGTATTTTCACCACCAATGCTGGCAAAAATACCATCAAATTCTGGCCTGTGGAGGAGGGGCATATGAAAGGTGGCTACACTGAGCCACTGCGCCAGAGATTGCGCCAAAGAGTACTATTAAGCCGCCTCCACAGTGCGTGGAGAGAACTCGTAGTAGACAGTGCTTGTCGAGAGCTCGTAGTAGTCAGTGCGTGGGCAGAGCTCGTAGTGTCAGTGCTTGTTGAGAGCTCGTTGTAGTCAGTCGTACCGAGATGTGCTAGTGGGCACTGCTTGTCGTGAAGTCGGAGTGAGATGTAATAGTGGAGAGTGTTGTTCCATGTTTTATGCAGTTATTTGATGGGAGAGATAGCAGATGTTATTCTAATGGAAATACTGTAACGATCAGAGTCCTTTTCGTCAATATATATGAAGGTAAAATATTGCGTGTTTTTTCATTATTTCCATGTTTTAAATAATGCGTCATTACAGGTTCAGTCAACAAAGCATCTGGCTTGTGTTCTTGTATTAGAGTGTAATTCTGGTTTTCTTGCGTAATTATAGTTTTTCTAATTTTCTTTTATCAAGTCAGTATAAATGGTATTTAAAAATTCTTGTCTTGTTGAAGAAGAACCGTGCCAGATGTGCGTTGAGTCATACTTCCACATACAGAACAGTGATACTTGTGCTTGGTTTAGTAGGTTTTATAGTTGCTGGGGACTTAATTAATTAACTGTGTTAACGAAAATTTTCATTTTATTCTGTGTTATTGTTCTATGCAGTCAGATTGCGTAATAATACTGGTCAGGGCCAACCGATTACGAGACACAGCGTAACCGGACATACAGCTACTAAAAACTAAAAAATATTTTCAAAATATTTAATTAAGCCCCCATGCAAGGTGCATGGGCAGGTGTAGCTGTACACGCCATCCAAGCTCTGTTTGACTCAATGCCCAGGTGTATCAAGGCCGTTATTACGGCCAGAGTTGGTTGTTCTGGGTACTAATTTCTCGGGATCTATGCACCCAAATTCCGTGAAAATGTAATCACATGTCAGTTCATGTATAATATATTTGTACAATGAATACCCGTTTATCATCTGCATTTCTTCGTGGTGTAGCAATTTTAATGGCCTGCAGTGTAATATGTAGACTGGCAATGGCAAGGAAAGTGTTTCTGAAGAAGAGAAATCTGTTAATATCGAGTATAGTTTTAAGTGTCAGGAAGTCTTTTCTGATAGTATTTTGTGTTGAGTGTAGGCATGTAAGGAAGAGAAACATGGACAATGAACAGTTCAGACAGGAAGAGAACAGAAGCTTTTGAAATGTGGTGCTGCAGAAAAAAGCTGAAGATTAGATGGGTAGAGCATGTAACTAATGGGGAGGTACTGAATAGAATCGGGGAGAAGAGTAATTTGTGGAACTTGACTCGAAGAAGAGATCGGTTGGTAGGACATGTTCTGAGGTTTCATGGTATCATCAATTTGGTGGCTCTGAGCACTATGGGACTCAACTGCTGTGGTCATCAGTCCCCTAGAACTTAGAACTAATTAAACCTAACTAACCTAAGAACATCACACACATCCATGCCCGAGGCAGGATTCGAACCTGCGACCGTAGCGGTCTTGCGGTTCCAGACTGCAGCGCCTTTAACCGCACGGCCACTTCGGCCGGCCATCAATTTGGTATTTGAGGGAAGTGAGGAGGTTAAAAATCGTAGACGGAGACCAAGAGATGAACACATTAAGCAGATTCAGTGGTATGTGAGTTGCAGCAGTTACTCGGAGATGAAGAGGCTTGCACAGGACAGTGTAGCATGGAGAGCTGCATCAAACCAGTGCCTGGGCTGAAGACCACAACAACAACAACAACAACACCCCAGTTTCTGTCTTCCTCTACAGTGTTTACCCTCTACATCATCTTAGTATTATCTCTAAATACTTATACGATCTGCTGTGCTCAGTCCTTTCAACATTAATCTTGTAAGCAGATACTATACGATTATTTCCCTTATTATAGGCATTACCTTATGTTTTATGTATTTGAAGACAGCTGCCGTTCATTACACCAGATGGGGATGTTGTCCAAGTCTCTCCGCCATTTCTTACGACCGTACAACGACGATTCTTTCCAAAAACCTCATTTTGCGAAACTGAACTCAGGCTATTTACTCGTGGTATCACAAGATCCTTGGGTAGAATGAATCAAGAAGATGATGTTTTTACGAAATTACGAGAAGTGTCACACTGACATGTAACAAAGAAATACGTTCCTGTATTATCACTTATCAGGTCTTCATTGGATTAAAACTTTACTGACGGCCAGGTCAGGAAACAAAGGGTTTTCGACAAATATTCCTTGAAGCATAAACTGTTCAAAAAATGTAAGGGATCACACTGGCACGACTTACAATTCTTTGGTTCTTTTCACAAAAAACCTCTTTCTCAAAATCTTTTCACCACAGGAAATCATTACTCACAGCCATCTTTGTGTGAAATCTTAAGGGACTTAACTGCTAAGGTCATCAGTCCCTAAGCTTACACACTACTTAACCTAAATTATCCTAAGGACAAACACACACACCCATGCCCGAAGGAGGACTCGAACCTCCGCTGGGACCGAGAAGGAAACATCACCAGTTTGACCTCATATTTTAAAGAGAGAGAACGCTCAGTTGCAAGATATCTACCTTAGCAATCGACCCCGCGCGAAAATTTGGACTATAATTCTAATAGTAGGCAGTTATGATGTTCCAAATGTGCAGCTCTTAAATTTCGCGCTCACCGGTTCTTAAAGCCCGAAAGTGAAGTACAGTGCAGAGGAATGAGTAAGAGGACATAATATCGATGAACCAACACTCTGGAGAAGCTGCCACTTTTCACATTTACCGATCGGAACTAATCTAGACTTCGGGCGACGCTATAGATTAGTCTATTACCACAACCATGATTTCAAGAGGAGGAGGGGGGGGGGGGGGGAGGAATATCACAACGTAACCAAACATTTACGTACTGTATCTTCTTCCCGTTTCATAATCAACTACTAAATAACATCAAAAACTAGCTCCAAGATAAAATCTATAGGTAGCTTATTTGTCCACCAACGTCACATATCCCGACAGTTTACCGCAACAGATCGTACTAAAAGAGGCATTTTGAAGAGATGTTTAGTGCGGTCTATGTTAGCTTCTCTGCATGCTCATTGTTTTGGTATTTTCATTTTTAAACTTCAAATGTTTAGTGTTTTGTGTACTCTAACCTCAGCGTTTATGAATTCTCATGACGAAGCAGTGATGCTTCTATCGTGTTACAGATCTTGTGCTGTGATTAGCTGACTTGAGCAACCCGAACAACCTCCATGGTAATTTACACACCGTATTTGTGGTATTTATACTTGTGTATTTCACAAATATGCGCTTTAAGTGATAAAGCATACTCCACCACTCAGCTGCATTGTACACTGCTCTGTTGAAACTGCATATACACGCTTGCCTGGAATTACGCAGTTTTTGTTGCTGATTCATGTTTACATCAAGTCTGGGCGCATCAAGCTCCTTCATTTTCATCTTAACCGCATGTGTCAAAATTTTACCCTATAAATTGCACACTGAATTCATAGTGCGTTGTTTTCGAACCCGTGATATGCTGCTGTTATTCGCAAGAACATTAAACTCATTAAACTAATGCATAATACACACAAAAAAAGAAACTTACGAATAACGCACGTTACCCGCAGTCAGCAGGCAAGGAAACTAAAGTAACAAGACATACTTTGTTCACGGGGTTTATTACGCGTGGATTTTCCTGGCAGCTCTCGTGAAACTCTCGCTATGTGGTGATGCTCATGTTACCGTACTCTAATGCATTCTAACGAGACATTTTCAAGTTTATTCCAACTGCCGATAGAATAGCCAAAGGCAGAAAGAAAAAATTGTCTAAAATACTATCAAAACAATAATACTAAATATCGGTTAATGACGCAGTTAAGCATAATAGAGATATATAGAGACAATAATTCGATATTGAAGTTTCAGCAACTCTGTTCATTCCCTTTTGATGTAAACCGTGTAACGTGGAAGTTTTGTGCCGGTTTTTAGAAGACCCTTAGCCTGAAACATCAGAGCCTTCAGGACGCCAATAAGAACTGTACTCCGAGGCAGCCACGCCTCCAAACCTCTGTTACATAGAGCAAAGTGGCATTTCAAGGCACACCCGTAAGTGTAGCTACTACATGTTCAGAAAACATCGCTTAATATCACGTATCAACAGTTCCCAAAACGTTGACGCCATTAATTAAATCTGTGTGGGAAAAATGCGAAATGTGTTCTGATTATTTACATCCTGTAAAACTTTAGTGAGAATTTTTTTAAATATATATTTTGGGGGAGCTCTGTCTTACGAGCTGCGCCTGGTCAGATTGCAAAGTTTAATCGTCTAAGAATCAGAGCAATTGAATGTCGTGACTGGTAAGCATTGATATATGTAGCTTTTTGGCTATATTTTATACGAGGCAAACGACAGCTTGTGGAGCTTTCTTTGTGTTATTATTCAAATCTTTAATTTTCGTTGCACCAATCATAGACAACTACACGAATGCAGACGTGCTGGATATAGAGCAAAATAGTGGACTGACGTCCAGTGCTTCTTTAAGTGAGGATGATGATGATGAGGCTGCTTTTTCATGACAGTCGCATTCGTTGAACAGCTTCTTTGGTATAACGGCGTAGTAATGCATAAACGATACAGTAAGGTATGATGAAACTTGCTGTGATGCTGTAGTAACGTCGCATATCACTTTGCCCCTGTCTGTAACAGAAGAGTACTGTATATGAAACGAGCTGTTACCATTTGGAAAAGGGGAAAGAAGGGGACGCTGCCATTCAGGACCGTCAAGAGGACCTTTAAGTTATTAAAACAAGGATTAGAAGGCACTACCGTTTCTGTACTGACTATATCACCAAGTGGAACAAGGTACTGTCAATCGCTGAATCTACATTGACGGAAAAAAAATCATACCACCAAGAAGGATTTGTGCGACATAAACGAAAGTTGGTAGACGTGTTTCTACATCTGAAAAATGATGTTTGTTCAAACTTCGAGCCAGTCGCATAACAGTGGCGCTAATAGCGCCAATATGAGGATGCAGATCATGTTTGGTTAAAGAGACGCTGTAACGGTCGTGAACGTTAGTTGCTTTTGAGATCAAACGTGGTGAGTTGATGTTAGTCAATCATGTCTTTAAGGCTACAAAAATGCCGTTATCAACACCTCCTTGAGTTAGAGCGAGGTCGTATGATAGCGCTACGAGAAGCTGGATGTTCCTTTTGCGTTTGTGGTGAAGGGCTTGGCAGGAAAGTAGCCACTGTACATTACTGACGGCAGACGGCAATGGTGCTCACGAGAATGTACAGTTGCAAGAAGACGGGGCTCCGGGCGGCGACGTGGCACTGCAGAGAGGGAAGACCGTCGTGTTAGGCATGTAGCTCTGGCGCATATGTATCTGCAGCAGCAATCTGAGCAGCAGTGGCACCGCAGTGACACAACGAACTCTTACAAATCGGTTACTTAAAGGACAGCTCCGACCCAGACGCCCTATAGCGTCCATTCCACTGACCCCAAACCACCGCCGTTTGCGACTTCAGTGGTGACAAGCGAGAGCTCATTGGAGGGCACCGTGGAGGTCCGTTGTTTTTTCTGATGAAAGCTGATTCTACCTCAGTGCCAGTGATGGTCGTGTGTTCGTGAAAAGGAGGCCAGTTGAGGGCCTGCAGACACTCTGTCTGCGTGCTTGACACACTGGACGTACGCCTGGAATTATGTTCTGGGATGGGATTTCGTGTGACAGCAAGAGTACTACTGTGGTCATCCCACGCACGCTGACTGCAAATTTGTACCTCATTCCGGTGATTAGACCTGTTCTGCTGCCATTTAAGAACAACATTCCAAGCCGTGTTTTCCAACAGGATAACGTTCGTCCACATACCGCTGTTTTAACCCACTATGCTCTACAGTGTATCGACATGTTGCCTCGGCCTGCAAAGTCACCATACCTGTCTCTAATCGCACAAATACGGGACCCTATCGGGCGACACTATCGGTCCGCAGCTCGTGGTCGTGCGGTAGCGTCCTCGCTTCCCGCGGCCGGCTTCCCGGGTTCAATTCCCGGCGGGGTCAGGGATTTTCTCTGCCTCATGATGACCGGGTGTTGTGTGATGTCTTTAGGTTGGTTAGGTTTAAGCAGTTCTAAGTTCTAGGGGACTGATGACCAAAGATGTTAAGTACCATAGTGCTCAGAGCCATTTGAACCATTTTTTTGTGACACTGTCATCGACAACCAGCATTAACTGTACATGTATTAATCGACGAAGAGCAACGGGCATGGCACTCCATATCACAAACTGACGTTGACACCCGAACAGCACAATGAATGTTCGTTTGCATACTTGCATTCAACAATCTGGCTGTTACACCGGTTGACAAACTGCCTATTGGCTTCTGTCTCGGGTTCTTCGGCCGACGATTTTACTGACGTTTCGCCAGCACGAGTGGGTGGCAATGTCAAAGCTTCACCCTCCATCGCCAGCACAAGTGGGTGGCATTGTCAAAGCTTCACCCTCCATTGCCAGTGGTGAACTGGTAATGTTCTCCACCGGCAATGGAGGGTGAAGCTGTGACAATGGAAACTACTCGTGCTGGCGAAACGTCAGTAAAATCATTAGATGAACGTCGGCCGAAGAACCCGAGAAGCCAATAGGCAGTTTGTCAAGAAGTGGCCACGAAAGCCTTAACAATTCTGTGTTACACCGGTTATTAATACACCAAAGTTTCACATTTTCAATAGCTTATGTGGCGCTTACATTAACCTGTGACCTTGCAATGCTAATCACTGAAATCTGTTACTTAGGCAAAGGTATTCCCAAAACTCCATTACCCTACATTAATTACTTTTTGGTTTAGCGATTTTTTTCGTCATTGTATTTGTCTTCTGCATATTCAAGTGTTTCGTCCACGGGTTTAAAAACTCGGGACAACTTCTAGGCGTCGATGTGAACTTTGGTCAACGTAGCAGCATCCTTCAAATTCAGTCTCTTCTTTACTCTTAGCAATATCGGCCGATCTTCTAGTGAGCTTGTTATCGAAGCCGCTACACAGGTGACCAGCTGTTTTAAGACCGGAAACTTTTTCGTCTACTTTTGTTTCAACTAGAGGCTCTACTTTCTCTTGGATGTTGAGAATTTCAACATCAAACCTACTGTTAATGTTGTCAATTTCCCCCTGCATAGTATTCATATTTTTATTAATTCCGTCAATTTCAGACTTCATAGTATTTACTGCATAACTTAAATTACCCACTTTTTGTTCTACCTGTTCTATTTGTTTACTAATTTTAATTCCTTGTTCTTCGACCTGTGCTGTAAGCTGACCAACTTGTTTTTTAAGCTGCTCGTCAACGTGTGTTTTAAGCTGATCATTCTGTGTTTTGAGCTGATCGACGTGTGTTCTGAGCTGATTACTTTGTGTTTTAAGCTGCTCGTCACTGTGTGTTTTAAGCTGATCATTCTGTCCTGTAATTTGTTTGGTTAATCGTTCAAATAAGTCGTTCATGCTTAAAATTTTCACACTGTCTTGTTCTACGGAATCGGTGCGTTCCAATCCTACTTCAAAATTTTCTTTCGGTTCTTTCTTTATCTGTGGTGAATCAAACATGTCAGTGAATTCGTTCACGTACCCACTATCATCTACAAAGTCATCCTCCACTTCCTGTTTTATTCCTTGGTGTGTTCGAGGCAATCTCGACATTTCAATCTCTTCGTTAACATGTTCGTGGTATTGTATGTACGCCAATTGTCTACCGCTAACGACATGTGTTATCTGGCCGCGTAAACTCCTATCAATGCCAGCCGCATCTTCCATTACGTTCGGCACATCTACTGTTTTTACATTCTTGTCCATACCGAACGCAAGTTACACCTCACTACCGTACTTGACGTTCACTGCTATTTACTTCACTGAATATTACTGCAATTCGTGCCACTGAACATCCACTGTTCGGTATTCACGTTAATTTGTGACCGACAACAACTGGATGTCCTGTCACCGGGAATCCACTTGTAACATGCGCGTGGGGCACGCAATACTCCTTAAAGCCTGTACTATGGTAAGTGAATGGGCTTCACCTTATGAGAAAGGATTTTCGCATAGATATCGACCGCGTGTACCTAAATGGTGGCAAATCAGACTTACACCCACTCTGTAATAACAATGATCCGTCAAATAAGTTCAAAATGCAACTACACGTCAGGATGGACAAAAAGCAACACTGAAGATGCTACCAATTTAATAATAATACGGTCGCCAGCCTAACTAGGCATTAACTGAGTTTCTTCCCTGTACAAGTTGGTAGATATTCATGCAAGACAACAAGTAGTAACACTGCATAATATAGTAGAATTTTAGAACCAGAAAATCTATTGAACTGATAGTTTCACGTTCTGTACTGATACGGAAAAACCATGAATACATAACACTACACCGTAATGTATACCTCAAAACTTCGTACTGTCTATTGATCTGATTAAAATCGGGCATAGGTTACCCTAGAAATAGCACTTTCGAGCCACACACAAAATGTCAATTTTGATAAAGATAAACACTGATAAATTTTGACTTATATATTGACTTTTGCTGGTCAAACCAATGTGGAACACTTCAGAATTCAAATGAGTAAAAGGGGGGGGGGGCGACCCTGAAACTGTTATGATCACTATATTAAAAGAATTGATTACAGAAATTATCATGCGTTCCAGATTTCCAGTATATGAGTTGCTACTCTTTTTATCTTATTTACTTCTCTTTTAAATACCTTTATATCTGTCTCGAAATAATTAAACTTCATTACTATATCAATATTAAAGAGATCTTTCAACTTCGTTAGACCTTCGTTATTCATTTACTGGTTCATTAACAAAACAGTTCTTTAAACACCATTCTAACATAACTAGGTCTGCAAGTAATTATTATTAACGCAAAATTTAATTTTTCATTTCGGAACACCCGGATTGCACAACATTTGGGAAGGACCCTGTCTAGGTTAGTTGTGAGGATAATTAAATGATGGGAAAGTTCTGGTAAAATTTAGATTATTATTGAACAGTTCACTCTATGTTCCATACGAATACAGTACTAAAAGTTTCAACCTGCTTGTATCGATGCGGCGGTTGGCGAGCGGCGAGATGGCGAGGCATAGAGCACACATACAACCACAGCTATGGCTCTTGACGTATCGTCACTTTAATTCTCCTTAGCGTCTCAATACTTTTCCATTTGGTGCCAATGGAATTTTGCCATGCTGTGTGGGCGTTGGAACAGCATACCCGAGGCTCAATGAAATTACGTCTTCCAGGAGAGCCTCCTCGCTCCAGAAGGTGTTGCTCAGACCAATGCCAAACTCCAACTAACTGCTGAGCCCTTTGTGCCGTGCAGTGCCCGTGCGCATTTTCCCGCGCTCGCCTGCCATCCACCTTTTACCGCTCGCTTACAGACAGGGTATTCACCCGATGTTTTGAATTTTACATATCCTAACACATTGCCTACGTATGGACCAGACGCACAGTTACAGTTTTAAACATCTTACAACAGTCTCAACATTTGTTACATTTCAATTCTATTACAATATTGCTTGACATTTGACATAAACATTAATATTCACATTGAAACTTGTTTACAGTTTTCTTAACACAATGACATGAAACAAAAAAGAAATGAAATCAGAACATCAATTACACTAGTTTATCGAAAAATCAGATGGAAAAAAAATTTACTTATATATACACTAGTACAGCGTCGCTGTTGTTACACGCTGACCAAGAAACATGACTGTGTGATAACCGTGACTGCACAAGTGTCGCAGCAGATGTACACCGTTATGAAGATTGGTGCAGAAGCAGCGAAGCGGCCAGCTGACCAACAGCCGGCGGCTTAAATTGCCGCTCTGGTAGGCATGCCGACCACGACGTTACTTCTGTGCCAGGACCGGAACAAGAACACCTGAAAAGGGCAAACTTGAAGGCAACCGCGAGTGAAGCCACAATCGCTTCTACTTGCAGGGATGGAAGATGACCCACGCATTCTGCTACTACATCACGCACAGAGGCTGAAGGGGATATGAGTGAATACTGTCCCGCCACCGTATTACGCCATGGACGCTGAGCATCTCTCACCATTTGCGTGGTTTTCTCAGTCAAAGTGACTGGACATACTGATTTCCAACTTTTCGCTTCAGTCATACGAGAAGCTTAATTTAAAAAAAAGTGTTAACAATAGTACGCCATGCCATTGTCAATGTACTGCAATTTTTTTCTTGCTGTTCGTCCAGTCGCTTTTCCAACTGTAGTAAACACATAAAAACACGGCAACTGGCTTCCATTTAATTTTGAACGATGAAATATAGTACTATTTTTTCGATGTGGGGATTATGGTAAACTTTAATCTTAGAGCAGCGGTTCCTAACTTGGAGGTAATTACCCCTTAAGGACTAAAATGAAATTTTCCGCTTGGTAAAAAGGAAAACGTTCGACTGTAAATTATTTTAAAAAAATCATTACCATTATCAATATTTCGTCAAACTGTAATACTGATTACATAAATTACCGATAATTACACCTTCTTTCAAATACTGGCATTAACGTATGACTCGGTGTTGTGGAGGTTACCGCTCATGAAACAAATGTGGGAAGAGCATCTTCTTCACACAGCCCACCCACTACACAAATACATCGTACGTTTTACCTTGTCTCTATGACAGTATAGGGAGATATATACATCACATATGCTAAAATACTTCATGAAAATTCCTTCTCTCAGTCGTAGGTACTTCCCACAATGGTTCAAATGGTTTAAATGGCTCTGAGCACTATGGGACTCAACTTCTGAGGTCATTAGTCCCCTAGAACTTACAACTAGTTAAACCTAACTAACCTAAGGACATCACACACATCCATGCCCGAGGCAGGATTCGAATCTGCGACCGTAGCGGTCTCGCGGTTCCAGACTGCAGCGTCATGAACCGCAAGGCCACTTCGGCCGGCTCCCACAATGGACCAGAAGTTTGTTGATTATTCACTTCGCAACATATGAACAAACTAACTGACAGCATCGTTTCGATAAAAGAATACTCCAAATGATCTATGGGACGTGTAACTAACTAACTAACAATAAGTATGTAATGAACACTACACTGCCATAAGGATTAAAAATATTATTATTAATATTATTGTTAGTGGCAGTAATGAGGTACAAAGCATTGGCAACCTGCTGTCTTCCAATTTTCGCCAGTTCAGAAGTAAAGGAGTCCAGTAACCAAGACATAAAAGGTAAGCATAGTGCACGCATTTCAGCTTGGTTGATTTTAAATGGGGCTGCAGGGTGTGTGCGGAGCACGTATGGTTAGTGAGGGGGCTGGTGCAGAGGAAGCATGTTTTGTGGTAAGTGTCTGTATTAAATGTGGATAGTTGTTTTCTGGGAAGCAACTGTAGGAAGCACTTGCGATGCGCAGAGAATTGGTAGACCAGTTTGTAAAAAAGATTGTTAGAAATAAAGATTCGGTAATTAATATATTGTTTTGCAAACAAAAACTAAAAAATAGTCATACAAATGAAACAATTTAAAACGAATGATGTTTCTTTTCTCTTTAATACTATGTTGAGAGCCCTTCTTTGACAACCAGTTCGTTGAGTCTTCGAGAACAATTCTAAACTGAAAATGTAATGGACAGTGACGATTCTTGGCTCTCATATAAACAGGAAAACCAATGTATATTTTTTCAGTTTCCATTTTTAAAATGTTTTTATTCTTATTATACTTTCGTAATGAAATATTATTCAATTCCACCGAAAAAAGCTTTACTTGTTTGTTATTAACATATTTCGATACATCTTCCAACAACAAGGAAATATTGATCGTTTACTTTTCATTTATAAATCTCCAATTAATCTCCAAATAACCACACCAAAAATTGGAATGTTTCTTGATGGAATCTGCATAGTGTAATCTTATATAAAACTATTATTTCATTTCTGGAAGAAGTTCAGCGACCAGTCACTTCAATAATCAATTTTTAAAAAGTTTACCATAAAAATCTATGAATATAAAATGTGATATGTTGGGGTCTATGTTGTTTTCTAGGACTTACCGGAAAGAATAATTTATAACACGAGAAAGTATAATTCTTAATTACTGTTCTAATTCTCTCTGTCGAGAGAAACTCTGTTTGTAGTAGATCGTGAGAAGTGTGTATTAAGTGTAGGTCTCTTATTAATGAACTCTCTTTCGCTTTCGCTACAGACAGATTTTTTTCATTACAACAGTTCTGGATGTGTAAGTACACCTTCGATGAAGATGTGTGATAGACACAAGGGCAAACTGGAACCTGTAGTAAGTAAATAGACAAAGAAATATGCTAACTCCGATGCTCTCACTTTTAACTAGAACACTTTTTGTTTTCGAATAGCTATTAATTAACGTATGTCACTTTTGTTGTTTTTCAATCAATGGGGAGAATGAAACCTATAATGAGTAGACTGGAGACTTCTAGGTAATTTCACAAAATTCGTGAAGGCACCTTTTTTTCGGCAAAGCGTCTTGCAGTAATAGTTCACTTACTTATGCATGTTGTATGGGAAAATCCGACGCGCCAATGGAGAAAGTAGGGAGTCAGGCGTCTTCTATTGCTGACAGCGTCATCCCGACCAGAGGGCTGTACGCTCCCGCACTCCATTCCAAACGTGTCATAAAGATTCTTCAGACTCTGATTGTGCAAATGAATCGCGTGCTTGAAGACAGCAGATTTCTACCCATATTCAACTATGGAAGGGAGCAAGGAAAGAAAGATTATAAAGAGAGAAGATAAATTTAGAAGAAGAAATAAAGATACCTACCATGGGGAGAAACACTATTATATCGAGCCAGACACATCGAAAGTACAACGAGACGAGAGGATACCAAGCTGCTATAAAAAATTCCATATGAGTGAGAAATTTCGCTCGCAGCCACTTTGTCCCACGTTCTACGAGTATTTGCAGCTGACCGCACCCTGCAACTGTTCAGCCCTGATATCGGTCATAACCTCGTTTTATACCATACATATCGACAAAGGGTACGGTCTCTGACAGAATACAGCTGCAGTTTTAGGGATGTAGGATGAGGTATTCACGTCAAATCGACGCAGTCTTCACTGCAACCGTGGGGCCGGAGGTGAGAGTGAGCGTGAATGTTGTTTGAGCGTCCCTCCAGGAACAATTCCACATCCAGAAATTTTATCCCCCAAGACAAACTTTATTAGTTATTACATTATGCTCTTCACCCAAATGACACTATATATACATTTTACTATGGGTGGCGGAGCTTCTGGATTTTGGGCACAGGGTCAGGGACAGCTAAAAGAGCTTACTCCGCTGGGGAAGTAGGGTTAACTAGCAAAAAAGCGCAAATATATCAAGATGTTTTGATTTAAACGTCTTTGAAGTTGCCAGGTAAATCGATAGGCTGGTTCCCTTCTTTTACACCCCTAATTCTGCCCAGGACATATTCACCTTTTTGTGGTGTAATAGGAGCTTTATTTTATTCTGGTTCCTCTGCCAAGATTTTGACATTAGAACGCCATAGCTTGGCAACCGATGTAGACTTTATGAAGATGACCATGCAGCTCTCTTAGAATGAAATATAATTCAATCAAAACCCTAAGCTGTCAACAGACGTTGATATACATCAACGGGGACAACTGAAAATGTGTGCCCCGACCAGGACTGGAATCCGGGATCTCATGCTTACATGGCAGACGCTCTATCCATCGAAGCCAGCGAGGGCACAGAGGACAGTGCGTCTGCAGGGATTTATCCCTTGCACGCTCCCACATTTTCAACTGTCCCAGTTGATGTATATCAACGCATGTCGACAGCTTAGGGTCTTGATTTAATTATATTTCATTGATGTAGACTTTTGTTGATTCGGGAGACGACTGATACGGTGTAGCTTTCTTATTGTCTTTCGAACCATATTGCTTATATTATGGCAATAGATAAAGCATTCACTAAAAATGGACGACCATTAATTACATGTATTTGCCTACCTTACAAAATTCGAACAATTGGTGCACGGAAAAAAATACACAAAAAAACGTTTTCAGCACGTAAAAACTAGATTTTTGCAAGCAAGTTTTTAATCTGATCTTCAGAAAACATTTTTTATTTATTTCATTCACTTTAAACCGATTCCGAGCATACAGTTCACGCAGTAACAAATTTTACTTGCTACAGTTAGCTCGATTTTAAAGCATCGTATTTCGACAACTGATAAAGATTACTGGATACAAAAAATTCTTTCAACTTTATCCATTTATCTACCTTCACACAAAGTTTGAACCGATTAGTACAAGTTTAGAGAATAGAAGTTGCGCGCTTCAAAAAGCTCCCATAAAACGTGTTTTTTGCACGAAGCAAGATTCTTTGAGATGATTCAAACTTGTTTTAGACGAAGATCCGATACACATGTGAATCAAACTTGAACCATTAATCTCGGGCCGCTCAGGAGTTACATGGTTCAAATGGCTCTGAGCACTATGGGACTTAACATCTGTGGTCATCAGTCCCCTAGAACTTAGAACTACTTAAACCTAACTAACCTAAGGACATCACACACATCCATGCCCGAGGCAGGATTCGAACCTGCGACCGTAGCGGTCACGCGGTTCCAGACTGAAGCGCCTAGAACCGCACGGCAACACCGGCCGGCTCTCAGGAGTTATATGATGTTGACTGTTTTTGACGTAAACAGGCACTGTACATATACAAATGGTGCCATTAACTGAACATTAATTTCAGCCCAGTTAAAAACTTTTTTAAAAGGAATTAATCGACTCGCATAATTTGGCTGGCTACCAGCTCCTGTTCGTCGTTCAAACTTTGCTTAATACACCGTAGCAAAGCTACAGTAAGACAGAGGTACGAATGGCTATACAAATTGTCACTGGTACTGGCTGAACCAAAAACTTTTTACCCCATGTTCCTTACTCAAAAAGAACCAAGCACCAAGACCGCTCCCTCCCCCCCCCCCCCCAGCCCCCCCGCCCCCCGAAAAACGCAAATCTGCGCGGCCTTCTCATACGTACACTGGTGTCCAAAATTAAACCAATAAACCGCTATTTCCCCGTTCTGTGTCTCACGATGACATCAGGACACCTATCAAATTTGGTAGTGTTGGTGGGTAGTCCCTCATCCACAATTACTGTGTACATAGTTCCAGAGGATGGCACAGAGAAGACACATACTCTCTGCGGTGGAGGGCCAAAGCAAGAATGGAAACAGGACAGTCGCAAACTATTGTGGCCCGATGGCTTAATGTGAATCGTTTTGTTGTTTCCCGGATGTGACGATAGCTCATATAGGCTGAAATTGTACCCCTAAGCCTGTACAGGGCCGACCATTTGTTACACCAGAAAGAGAAGACTGTTATTTGGCTATAACGGTACGACGCTACTGACCCTGCGGCATCCACTGGACGTGTTGTATCGAGGCAAACGGTGCAAAGAAGGCTTCGGCAGAGCGGCCTTTGTTGTCAGAGACCTGCTGTATGTGCACCTCTGACACGTCTTCACAGGAGGGAACGTCTAGAGTGGATCATCAACGTGCCACCTGGATGCTCGAACTGTGGGCCAATGTTCTTGTCACACATGAGTCTCGATTTGGTCTGGAGAGTAGCATTCGACTGATTCGCATCTGGAGGGAACGTAGAATTCCTTTTCGGGACCCAAACACTGTGGACTGCGACCGTTATTGAGGAGGTTCCCTAGTGGTGAGGGCAGGGATTATGTTAAACACACGACCACCTCCTCACGAACTTGTACGGATGAATCGACAAGGTTTAACTTCTGTCAGATATCTTGACAAGATCTTGGAACCTCATATGCGGTTGTTGCGAGGTGACTTTGAGACCCGACTTCGTACTGATGAACGATAATTCTTGACATCATACAGCACGGGTGGTTATTGTTTTCTTGGAAGCGGAATATATTGCACCCGGGCCTGGCTTGCTAGCTCTCACGATTTGAATCCCACAGAGCATGTCTGGGATACACTAGGGAGACGGGTGGCATCGCGTCAACATCCACCAACCACTCTCCAAAACTTGCGAGCAGCTCTGCAGGAGAAACGGGCGTTATTGCCTTACATGAGATTAATGACATCATTCACAGCATGCCCCGTACTTGTCATGCCTGTACTGCTGCCAGAGGTGATCACACCTCATACTGAGCACATTAACCAGTTGTCAGAATGTGTCTGCAAATTCGTTAAGTTGGAAAAAACGAAGAACATTTTTGTCTATCGTTGTGCAAGTTGCAGATATTTACGTTCTGTATTCTTTATATTGTTTCTACTTTACTATCACCTATTTATACTGTTTTGTGGCAAAATAAAAGCAACCTTGCAAAATTTCCGTTCGTTGCATTGATTTTGCACACCAGTATATTTGTTACAGTGCTTCGCGCAGTAAGGATTCATCTACATATACACTACTGGCCATTAAAATTGCTACACCACGAAGATGACGTGCTACAGACGCGAAATTTAAACGACAGGAAGAAAATGCTGTGATACGCAAATGATTAGCATTTCAGAGCATTCACACAAGGTTGGCTCCAGTGACGACACCTACAATGTGCTGACATGAGGAAAGTTTCCAGCCGATTTCTCATACACAAACAACAGTTGACCGGCGTTGCCTGCTGAAACGTTGTTGTGATGCCTCGTGTAAGGAGGATAAATGCGTACCATCACGTTTCCGACTTTGATAAGATCGGATTGTAGCCTATCGCGATTGCGGTTTATCGTATCGCGACATTGCTGCTCGCGTTGGTCGGGATCCAATGACTGTTACCAGAATATGGAATCGGTGGGTTCAGGAGGGTAATACGGAATGCCGTGCTGGATTCCAAAGGCCTCGTATCACTAGCAGCCGATATGACAGGCATGTTGTCCGCATGGCTGTAACGGATCGTGCAGCCACGTCTCGATCCCTGAGTCAACAGATGGGGACGTTTGCTGGACAACAACCATCTGCACGAACAGTTCGACGACGTTTGCAGCAGCATGGACTATCAGCTCGGAGACCATTGCTGCGGTTACCCTTGACGCTGCATCACAGACAGGAGCGCCTGCGATTGTGTACTCTACGACGAACCTGGGTGCACGAATGGCAAAACGTTATTTTTTCGGATGAATCCAGATTCTGTTTACAGCATCATGATGGTGGCATCCGTGTTTGGCGACATCGCAGTGAACGAACACTGGAAGCGTGTATTCGTCATCGCCGTACTGGCGTATTGCCCGGCGTGATGGTATGGGGTGCCATTGGTTACACGTCTCGGTCATCTCTTGTTCGCATTGACGGCACTTTGAACAGTGGACGTTACATTTCAGATGTGTTACAACCCGTGGCTCTACCCTTCATTCGATCCCTGCGAAACCCTACATTTCAGCAGGATTATGCACGACCGTGTGTTGCAGGTCCTGTACGGACCTTTCTGGATACAGAAAATGTACGACTGCTGCCCTGGCCAGCACATTCTCCAAATCTTTCACCAACTGAAAACGTCTAGTCAATGGTGGCCGAGCAACTGGCTCGTCATAATACGCCAGTCACTACTCTTGATGAACTGTGGTATCATGTTGAGGCTGCATGGGCGGCTGTACCTGTACACGACATCCAAGCTCTGTTTGACTGAATGCTCAGGCGTATGAAGGCCGTTATTACGGCCAAAGGTGGTTGTTGTGGGTACTGATTTTTCAGGATCTATGCACCCAAATTGCGTGAAAATGTATTCACATTTCAGTTCTAGTGTTATATATTTGTCCAATGAATACGCGTTTATCATCTGCATTTGTTCTTGGTGTAGCAATTTTAATGGCCAGTAGTGTACATCTGTACTCTGCAGACCACTACAAAATACATGTACTAGATATTTATTCATCGAATAACGTAAGGTAAGGCAGCCTGGTGATATTTCGACAGGTGAACATCCCGTCAGTTTCAAAGTACAACTGCAGGCAACGGGAGAGCATTGTGCAAGGAAACGTAAAACCTCGGTGAGCAGGGCATAAGCGAAAGATAACACCCACCCACCCACCACACACACACACACACACACACACACACACACACACACACACATACACTGCGCGCGCGCACTCACTGTAAACACTAGCACCTTCACACAACCAAAGATGACCAACACCAGAAGTCATCGATAGTGAAAATTAATAACCAAAGGATGAGGTAACATTAAGTTTGTCCCTCTGCTGTTTGACTAAGGACAGAGCAGAATTGAATGCAGAATTTCAGCAAAAACCTCCAGCTCTATTTATAACGTCACTTGCTAATTTAATCTCTACTGCAATCGTAAAACTAGAGTTACTGTTAGTAACTTGCCGAGCATTACGGTCTTCCCCCTCGGTAATGCCACGTAGCCGTCCGGAGCCTGATCTTTTTGCGACCGTTCATTTCGTGACCACCTATGCAGCAGTCATACTGTGTAATAGTGGCTACATTCCTGCCTAGTCTTTCTGCAGCATCGCAGAACGAACATCCAGCTTCTTGCAGTCGTATTACATGGCCTCGTTCAAACTCAGTGAGGTGTTTATAATGGCGTCTTTGTAGCCTTAAAGTCATTCTTGACTAACATCAAGTTACCACGTCCAATCTCAAAGGCACGTAACGTTGACGACCGTTACAGGGTTTAATGGAAACCTGATTTGCATCCTGACGGTGGCGCTACTAGCGCCACTCTCATGCGACTGGCGCGGAATTTGAGTAGATATCATCTGTCAGATGCAGAAACGCGCCTACCAACTTTCGTTTATGTCACACAACTCCTTGTTGGTGTTGCGTTTTATCGTGTTACTGTATCTACAGGTTGGCAGTTGTTACTTTCCGGCCCAGCATGAAGGAGTACGTACCTTGGTTCATAGGGTGCACGTCATCACAGACGTAGAAAGTCTGTCAGGTGAATTAGCACACCCTTAAGTCCCTTCCCTTAAGTCCCATTTCGTCAGAATAGTTATCGTGAAACACAGATCAGATATGGCTGTGCTGTCAACCAACCTTGAATCGGGTAAGTGATAATAATAACGAGATGGCACCTAAGTCTACGTTCGTTTTGCCTTAAGCCGGAAGCATTTTCAACAGGATTCGTTGTACTCTGCGGAAGTACGAAGTGAAACGTGTTTTTCAACCACCGCCTAAGTTTATTGCTCTTTCAGGATCCGTTTAAGGATGAGAGTCACATAGCTTACAACAGTCGAGCAAATATGCTACAGCAAAACATTGCCTTGGCAAGGTCATCCTATTGAATATAACAACTCGGAGATTCTGGCACGTACCTACAGCAATTAGGACATCAATTAGCAAGTGACCTTATAAATAGAGCTGGAGGTTTTTGCTTAAATTCTGTTTGGAATTCTACTCTGTTCCAGGTCAAACAACAGAGGGACAAAGTTAGTGCTACCCCATCCTTTGGTTATTAATATTAGCTATCGATGACTTCTGGCATTGGTCATCTTTGGTTGTGTAATGGTGCTAGTGTTTACAGTATGTGCACGTGTGTGTGTTATTAATTTTCACTACCAATAACTTCTAACGTTGGTCATCTTTGATTGTGTGCTAGTGTTTACAGTGTGTGTGTGTGTGTGTGTGTGTGTGTGTTGTCTTTCCTTTTATGCTCTGCATGTCGAGGTTTTAGATTTCCTTGCAGAGCGCTGCATCATCTGTACCTTGAAAATGATAGGGTGCGCTCCTGTCGAAATATCGGCGGTTGTCGAAGTGGTCGCCCTGCGGGATTCCCGTAAGTTTTTTGAACACTTCATACACCAGGAGAAACTCTTTAGCTTCATATTGTTATTGATTTTCTGACAAACAACTCCGTTCACTAGCTGAGGTCACGCAGCGGTAAAATACTGGGTGGACTCGCAATCGAAACGACGGCGATTTAAATCTTCGTTTGGCCATCCTGATTTCGGTTTCCTGTGGTTTTCCTATGTAACTTAAGGTGAATGCTGAGAAGTTTGCTTTCGACTACCGTGAGCAATTTCCTCGCGCAATCCAAGTTTGTACTTCGACTCTAATGTCGGGCTGGGGCTTTTCTCCGCCCAGGAACTGGGTGTTTGTGTTGTCCTCATCATTTCATCCTCATCATCATTCGTGACAGTGGCGGGATTGGACTGTGAAAAAATTGGACTGCGTAAAAATTGGGACTTCGTACGGGCGCCAATGACCGTGCACTTGAGCGCCCCACAAACCAAACATCGTCATCGTCATCATTCGCCTTTAATGACCAAGTCGACGCCGAGACGTACTTCACTTTACAAAATCAGCATCACGAATAAGAACGATAAACATAAAGACTGAAAGACTCTCACTATAGTCAAAAATCGTGCCCATGTTCATAAACTCACGTTGTTAATAACTTTCTAGCAAGCATAAAAATCTGAGCTACCAATAAAGTACAGGTTAAGATACGTTTAAGCTTTCTGTAGGGAAACTGCTTCTAGATCACTGAATCTCTTAACAGACCCAATTTGATACAATACCATTCAATGTGAGTGGTATGTGTTATTCAAATTCTCCACATTTGAAGTGCAGTAGTACGACCGGTATTAGCAATACTGTAATTTTTCTTAATCTGGCGTTGTGCTCCTATAATATCCTAAGAATTTTTTGTGTACTTGGCTAGCTACACTATATTTATATCCCTGTGACATCCTATGTATTAGTCTGTAATACAAATCGTGTTTTAATGTTCTTGAGATCTTACCTGTCCCTGAGGCTCACTTCATATTAAGTCAGTTATGTCACTTACACCAATAAAATATTAAATACTCATTACCTAACATTGATCTACTCATTTAAAACCTGGTTCCCTTTCTGTTATTTCCCTGTGTGTGCGGAAAGTTTCTCCAACGACAAATTTTTCATTTAGACGGTTCGTCGATTTAAGTATTATAGCTGTAACTACGAGTATGTTAGCACTTAACGGTAGCGGGCTAATAAGTGGTCAGCATCTGGGGGAACTGACCTGTTACACTTTATCTCTCGAGGCTATTATGCTGTGATCCTATGGATTTTGGTGAGAAACCCAGCGTTTGACCCCCATTTGGGGAGGACAGCTTCTAGAGCGGTAGTCTTTTAGACATACATCATATTCACACAATGTATCGTTGCTGACTGCCTTTTAACTTCTACTGCAATTTCCATCACTATTGATTGTTGTCAGCACTGCCGATATTGTCCAACGTTGGAAGACAGGTACGGTTGGTCGTCAGAAACAAAAACAACATATCAGTGAGCTACACAACTTCCTCTTCCGATTAAAATTATTGGCGTATGTAGCAAGTAAACACTGTCAGCAGTGTCTACGGGTTACTGTAGTATCCGCTTGTGGCTACCAGTACCTGAGTCCATTAAACATTCTCTAGTAGTTTTCTCACTACAAACCATGTCCCGCTACAGCTGATGTATCTATTTCCTCCCTTCGACAGTTCCCACTATGCTCCTACATTACTGTCAAATTTGCTGGTTCTTTTCTGAAATGGGGTTCCAGAACGAGCCGTGTGGCTCGCCCGCGGTGTTTCGATTCGGTTTCATGGTATCTCTCCGCTGCGCCTTTTGGCTAAAGCTCTCACTTTGGCGGATCTGCAGCGCCATTTGCCGGCCTTTTCGCGCAGCGGGGAGGTGGCTCGGAGCCGGCGAGTTGAGTTGAAAACGGACATCGGTCAAGAGCAGTCCTCGCCTTTTTCCGGGTACAGCCTGGTGTTCATTATCCCCATTTTAGTATTTCTACAGTGGGTCAAGTCGCCTGGAGAACAGGCTGTATTCACAGCAGGGCGATTAGAGTGACCTGTTGGAAGGAGACTGTCTCGGCTGGATTTGTCAGCTGAGCGCGAGTAGGAAAGCTGTGTTGACGGTTGCAACCGACCGAGTATTGTTCAACGTAACGCAGTAAATTATGCGCGTTAGCGGAAGTGTTCTGAGGATGGAATAGCGAGCTGTTAGTATAAATATTTGGTGTCTAGTAAGCCGTCCTGTACATAACTTATGGTTAGGTGCTGCCGCAAGAACGAGGTTTAGCAGTCCGTTGATTCTTTAAAAGATTCGGTGACAGTAAACTGTAGTAAGTATTCTAGCTGGCCTGTGTGGATTTGGAGCATTTATTTTTGATTAATTCAATCGTGCCATGCAATGGTAAGTTACATTGAGTTATGTAACACTTTTAAACCGAGTGTAATATGATTTTTCTGTTATTTTATATCATATAAATGAGTTATTCGTTCTTTGTAGCAGGTGAGTTTCAACCAGTACTGGTTGCACACAACTGTTACTATGGTGTCACCGCCAGACACCACACTTGCTAGGTGGTAGCTTAAATCGGCCGCTGTCCATTTAGTACATGTCGGACCAGCGTGTCGCCACTGTGTGATCGCAGACCGAGCGCCACCACAAGGCAGGTCTCGAGATACGGAATAGCACTCGCCCCAGATGTACGACGACTTTGCTAGCGACTACACTGACGAAGCCTTTTTCTCATTTGCCGAGAGACAGAATAGCCTTCAGCTAAGTCCATGGCTACGACCTAGCAAGGCGCCATTAGCCTTACATAGTTTGATAGTTATCGTATGAAATGTCTCATCAAGAACGTTGTAAACCAACAAAGAATAAAAGTTAAGTATTCGAGGAGCTGCATACTTTTCTTATTAGCATTCAATACTTATCCTGTTCCAGAATTCACGCCCGTCAGCGTTAGATAGCGTGCATTTCGGCTTCCACTATCTACAAGGTGTTGGCACATTCACCAACACATCAGTTACTCGGCTGGCCACTGTACTGTTTAGATGGAACGCTCTGTTTGCAGTTAACGAGGATCAGACTGTTGTGGGAGATTCGTTAGCTTTTCTGGTTTCTCGCGCGCTTACGAGTTCGTTTTACGGGCCGCATTAGCTGTGATGAGATTCTGTGTAGAGCGGCTGCCATTATGATGCTCGTGTGCGATTCGTTCCAGTGCTTGTTGATTTCCGCTCCGTGTCTTAAAGTATCTCACACGATGACTTGTTCTTACATGGCATTGTATCGGTGTAATTTACTATAGTATCCTGGCCGTTACTGGTCGTTAGTGCACAACCTTATCGTTTTGTAGATGTACACTGCATCTGTCTGACCTTTCTGACAGTTTCGGCGCATCGTCGTGCTGTCGAAGTGTTGAGCCGCGTCTTGGGGGTGGTTGTCTGCCCAGTCACTTGGTTATTCTTATTTGTTGAATGCTCATAATTTTCTGTGATTAGTTATTACTGTTCAAATGGAGAATTTTTGGTCTTACTGTCGTCACCATTTGGGAGCAGTATTTTTTCGCTCCCAAAGTTAGTTATATTGGAATCGGAATCTGATTTTTAATACCGAAGTTAATTGACATTGTTGTTTCTGTGTCTTATTACTTATTGCTTTAAATGAAAATTTCTTGTATTAGACAATTTTGAACAGAAGTTGTTCTATAATTTATAGTTATTTAAATTCATCGTTTGATTAACAATACTTTATCATTACTATTAACGCCACTTTGGGCGCAAGATGTTAACCATTTTGGGACTGAAATCTGATTTTTATGATGTGGTCTGTGTGAGAGTGTGCTGAATAGTCCGAACTCATTAGATTATAACACTTGCATCACATGTACTTTGTTATAGATACAAACAGTTCAGTTCTCAAATAGCAAACTAACAGATAAAGAGACACAGACATCCAAATGTATTTCGGTACAGAGGCAGAGATAAAATAAGCACATTCATTTCATTAGCAGTTTATATTTTAACATCGATATTTAACTTAGATTCTTTCTTTAAATTAATTTCCCATTTCTGTCTTGTTTTCCAATACTATACCAGTTATTACTATACTTTTTGTGGTATTAGTCTGTTTTAAGAAATGCTTGTTGACTTTGCTGTATTGAATGTTACACATTTATTCCAACCAGTTTCAATAAAGATCCAGGAAACAGCAGAAAACAATATATATAATCGTGACTCATTCATTGTGGATGATGACTGAAAACAAAGGCAGATAGGAATAAAAGTGTTAAATTCAAGACAGCAAAGTTAACATGTATTTCTTAAAATATATTCGTGTTATAGATCGTCGCCTGAAAAAAGTTATTAATCTGCGTTGTATTTCATTAATTTATAGTGTTTTTAATCTGAACAGAAGAATCTTGTCTAACTAATTAAACGCAAATTTCATGAGAATACTCTGCTTTGTGCACCATTCGGTAGGTAATGTGCGCTGTATATTATATGCATTGATATAGATACGAATAGTTGTTTCAGGTATTAATATATCAAGGATAATATTGCTAATAGTGTTTATGAAGTCTTCAGTCCTAAATCTAATGTGATGCGGCTCTCTGCATTAGTCTGTTCGGCGCAAGTCTTTACATCTATGCGTAACTACCGCAATCTACAGCAATCTTGAACTGTCTTACTGTAGCCAGGCCTTGATATTCCTCTAAAATCGTCTTCCCCAACCCACAGTCTGCGCCCACATCCCTCCATTGCCAGATTAACAATATATTGATGGCTCAGGAAGTGTCCTATCAAAAGATCCCTTCGTTTAGACAGGTTGCGTCACAAATTTGTTTGTTTCCCAGTTCGATTCAGTACCTTTTCACTAATTTTTCGGTCTACCCATCTTATCTTTAACAATCTTGTGTAATACCACGTTTCAAAAGCTTCTGTTTTCCGCTTGTTTGAAATGTTTATCGTCCAAGTTTCGCCTCCGTACAAGGCAAACATCTTCAGCAAAGATTCCTGACGTATACATTTATGTTCGATGTCAACAAATTTCTTTTTTCGGAAAAACCTTTTGTGGCATTTCCTGTCTGTATTTTATATTCTCTTTACTTTGGCAGTCATCCGTCATTTTACTACTCAAATAGCAAACTCGTCTCATATTTCTAGCCTCTCATTTTCTAATCGAATTCCCTCAACATCGCCTGACCTAACTCGACTATTTTCCATTACCCTGTTTTACTTTTGTTTGCATTCACCTTATAATATCTTTTCAAGGCGCTGCCCACTTCATTCAACTGCTCTTTAACTGACAGAATTACGATGTGATCGGAAAGCCTCGAAGTTTTTAATTCTTCTCTCTGAACTTTAACCCACTTTTCGAATTCCACCTTTGTTTCCTTTACTGATCGTACAAGGTACAGATACAATAATATCCTTTAATGCCACCCTATCCTGTTCTTTGACTCTTATAACTTCAGTCTGGTTTCTGTACAAGTTGCAGATAGCTTTTTGCTCTCTGCATTTTGTTCCTGCTACCTTCAGAATTTCAAAGAGTCTATTAGAGTCAATATTATCAAATGTTTTCTCTAAATCTACAAACGTTATCGGTAGGTTTTCCTTTCTTCATTCTGTCTTCTAAGGTAAATTGTATAGTAACTGCTGCCACACACACTTCTTCAGAACCCAAACTGATATTTCCTGATGGCGGCTTCTACCAGTTTTTCCATTCTTTTGCATATAATCCTTGTCAGTATCTTGCAATCGTGACTTACTAAGCTGATGGCCCCATAATATTCACTCATGTCAGCAGCTGCCATTTTTTGGAACTGGTCTAATTCTTCTTGAAGTCGTAGGCACCTTAACACATGGTGGAATAGTTTTCTCATCCTCTCTAGAGGATGTCAATAATTCCGATGAGGGAATGTTGGTCTTCCACTCCAGAGGCCTTGTCGCCACTTAGGTGGCTCAGTGCACTGTCAAATTCGTCTCGCAGTGTCGTATCTCTAACCTCTTCTTCATTTGCTTCCTTCTCCTTTCTGTCGTACTGTGTTTAAGTTCACTTCCCTTGTATAGCCATTCTGCGTGAGGGATTCACAGTCAAATTGGACTAAGTCTAGTTGTATGAAGTTTGGCGATAAATGCTGTCTGTCACTAAGGAGACATTGATATAGTCACTGCCACACCGAACAGAGTCCCTAACTCGTTTCCTTCTTCACAGATGGCAGCACTATCCGTGCAAGTTGAATGTTACTTGCCTTTTTCTGTTGCCCTAGCGAACTAAGTCCTTTCTTTGTGCGTGTTTTATATGCTCAGTAACATGTCTGCCAAAGCTGATTATGATCCTTATGAAGAGTATGTTCCGAATTCATAGTCTGTCAGACCATTTGATTCAGTCCTAGGTAATAAGCCATAATTATTACTAGTCGAAAATTCAGCTTTTTTCGTTTTGGGGTTATGTTTTGTGTATCAACAAACTGGTTATATAGTGTGCATTGTCACTTATATATTTAGTTGCTGTGTTCTAGCTTCGTTCTTTAACAGCGACTGTACAACCAAGTCTTGAATATAACCTTATACAATTTATATTTTTTTCAGATACTATTTCCGAACTTAGTAACAAGAAACATAAAGATCGCAGTGCAAGAAGTAGGTATTTTGCTCGTGATTCTACTGATGGTAAGTGGACGTTTATACTAATCTGCTTCTGTTACACTGTAGGAAATTAAGAATTGTATTTTATATCTGTATAAGAATTATTCCTATGAGGTACTGTGTTCTATATGAAATTTACTTTGTTTTGATTTGTTTGAGTGTATGAAGGAGCATCCCCACCAGTTGTAGGAAATTCCAAGGTATATTCTCAGTTTAGTCTAACTGAAAATGTTGAAAGAGGGAGAAAGTGTAAAAGAGAAAGCGCTATTGGAAGGAGAATATTAGGAAGCACTTGTAAAATTATGTTAAGAAGTATCAGTCACTGATAAATTTCTCAACGAAGAAAATATAATGTATTAGATTCATTTTGGAAACTGGGGGGTTATTCAAAGCACAACACTTATCTATAGGGTTTAGTAAAAGTAAACAGAGCTATTAGATCCTGACATCGTGATAATAGTGGAACAGCAAAATCTTACACCTGCTTCTATACTCTTCAGGCAAATGAGGAAAATATTAGTACGCAAGAAGTAAATTTTGCTACATTACAAGCTGCATATCGAACGAGGAAGTTCTTTCAGTCATAGATAAAGGTGGATAACATATACAAGGCAATAAGGTAAATCATAGCAGTGTAACTGCACATATAAAAAAAGTTTCGTGCATACTGCAGTCATTATTTCAGAACAGATAATCCTGACAGGAAGTATTCGCATCCTAACCTTTCAGCTCACAGAAGTACCTTCTTTATTTGGAAAAATGTGGATCACAGGGAATGGAACCAGTAAATGAGAAAATGTATCACAGGATTATCAACAATAAATTTAATTTGCAATCTACGCCTCCTAATAAAAATACTTATCGACTTTATGATGCTTTAGAAATGAAAATCCGTGCACCAGATGAGACAGATAAAATAGCCCTTGCTACAGAACTCCTCATTTGGAGAGTTGAGCAGCCTAAAACAGCACTCCCCACTGACAAGGAGAACGCCTCAAACAGTGTGTCTTGTACATTTGATCTGTAGAAGGCCTTGTCTTTTCTGAAGCTTATAATCTCACTGCTTATTGCAAAAGAAACATCTTCATGTACAATTTGAGAGACCATTTCTTCAAAACTGATGAAGGTTTTATGTATGTTTGGGATGAGACAAGTTGCGGAAGGGGATCTCAATAAAAGTGAAAGAAGGGCAGTTCATTTCGTGTTATCGCGCAACAGGGGTAAGAGTGTCACTGATATGATATGCGACACGGGGTGGCAGTCACTGAAACAAAGGCGGTTTTCTTTGTGGCTAGATCTATTTACGAAATTTCAATCACCAACTTTCTCTTCCGAATGCGTAAATATTTTGTTGACACCCACCTATGTAGGGAGAAATGATGATCACAATAAAATAAGAGAAATCAGAGCTCTTCTGAACCTTGTTTATGACCCAGATTTTTCAGCAAATGTAAGAGATCATATATTCACGATATCTGGTCATTCGTATCTCCAAATGATTCTGTATTTGGAGTAACTGAATCTGCAAGCAAAGAGATGCAATTATCTTTGCACTGGAAGACTGGGTCCAAATTGACAAATCCTTGAAGTTGAAGGTTCCACATTTTAATGTTATCAGTAGGAAGAAAGAGGAACTCTTATCCATTAAGGTTTTGGAGATAGTAGTTACCAACAGAAAAAGAACTACCGATGGGCACGCCTTCGACTGGTTAAACAAAAAGCGGTTGATAGTGGTGAAATGTTCCCATTCAAAATGTTTTTCAAGGAAACTCTGAATGAAAATATTCCTTTCTTTGGAAATAAGAGTGGAGGATGACCATTATTATCATTGTCGACTGTCATTCAGGAGCTCCCAGGTGGATTGGAATGGAAGATTTCTGCATCTAAGAAGAATGACTTGACAGATCTCTTGCCCCATATACCTCTAATCAATAATCACTACATAATTATTACTAGCTCAACTGATACAGTAAACAACAAAGAAGATCAAAATTATGAATATGTATATATTGATTGACTTGAATTGTCCTGATATGGCTGTGTGGGAAAATATCACAAAATCTCTGTTTTGGCATTAAACTGTCTTAAACTGTAAGTCTAATAGTCTGACTTATGTCTATTAGAAAATACATTGATCATTTAAAAAACACTGCATGAATTGAATTTTTTGTTCCATCCAACAAATTAAAATTCACAACCAGAGTGAATGAAGTCCATTTTCCTTTTACCAAATTAAGTTGGTAATCAGTGTTACGAAATTGTTATTTCATATGTGTGCCAAAATTTATTTTAAACTATGCCCTAGTTATTAACAATTCTCAATAATAAATTTAAATTTCCAGGAAATATTAATGAACCAGGAACTTTAGGACTATTGCTCTAAACTGTTTCAAACGTATTTGGTCCACTTTAGTTGTGACTCTCTTACATATTCCCTCTACTTCTCAGCTTCTTTGGTCCGTACTGGCTTGCCATCTAAGTTTTCGATATTCGCATAGTCGCTTTTCTTTTCTCCAAAAGTGTCTTTAATTTTCCCGCAGGTGGTTACCATCTTTCCTTTATTTATACGTGCTTTCACAGCCTTGCATTTGCCCTCTGCCAGTACTTACTGAGCGATTTTGGACTTCCTGTCAATCTCATTTTTTAGACGTTTGTATTTCCTTTTCCCTGTCTAATCTGCTCTGAACAGCCACTGGTTCTTTCAGTTTATCCTTGTTTCATTTACTTTATACCCTGCCTTTCTAAAGCTTCTTCGGTTTTAACCTGAGTTCATAATCAACAAATTACAGCGAGTTTCTATACCTGCCCTTGGAAATGTTTTTCAGCTTAAAATATGTTTCAAAGTCTTTGTCTTAACATTGCACAAGCCGTCTGAAACTGTTAGTATTGTATTTCGTTTTCCCCTTAACTGTCATCCCTGAAAAAGTTTTTCTGATTCGTTTTACTTTTCGGCTCAAGTGGAAGAAAGTGGCCAGGGTTATGGCGCTATCTGAGTGTGTGGGGGAGGGGGCATTCTGTGGGGGTGTAGGGCGTCTGACTGTGTTGGACGGCTAAGAAAAGGTGAGGGAGCCAGCTTGGGGAGGAGGACTGGCGCCCATTTCATATTTTGCCTGTGGATATCCGTAACTATTGACTCTCTACATAGTGCAGAGGGCATTTACTTTTAACTAAACAAAAACAATGTGCACAACATGTATGTCTCATGCATTGCTCATTCAAGACCTCTTACCGTTCTGAAATACTCATGCCTGACCTTTGATCTAATTTCAAAATACTTAGGGTAATAAATTGTCGATGGTGTGCAGCAACCAGTCACAAATTGATTTTAGGTTATTGTATTAAAAAAGTACCATTAAGGGTTCCGAATTTTTTGAATTGATCATTAGAAGGTTTACTATGAGTTGCCCTGGAATAAACAATAGTTCACAATTACAAACGTATTACCAAATGGGTGCGCTACATATTTATGTTGGAATGTAACTTACGTGAGATGTCCATCTGGTGCATTTGTTTTTGTAGTTTTCTTGCAATGCAATACATTCTCAAGGATATTTGTGCAAGAATGCACAAATCCCATGTATTTATCCTTTCTCTCTGCATTTAATGCCTTATATATATAGTGTAAAAAGCTTGGTCAATCTAACATAAAAGTAATTTATGCTTCCTTTCCCAAAAAATGTCATATCTTTATATCATTGCATTGCAACATCTTCCATGTTCATGTACTTTGTAAAGTATGTATTTATTTGCGTATGTTGTAAATCGAAACATGTGGTGCACATTGACAATTTATTCGTTTTGTGACCGAACAAAAGTGGTTTATGATGCAGAAAGACATTTGTGACTGTGAAAATACAAACATATTTGAGAATGTATTTCATTGCAAGAAAACTGCAAAAACAAATGCGCCAGATGGAGATTCTAACACAAATATGAAATGCATTTGATTACACGTTTGTATTTGTGAATTCTTGTTTTCTCTTAGGGCAACTCACAGGAGACCAATGTATAATTTGTTTTGATGAAAGCATGAAAAAACTGTCTGATGATGAATCTGAAAAATTCGGAACCAGTAACGGTACTTTTTAAATAAAGTAGCCTAAAACCAATTTGTGGCTGGTTGCTGTACGCCATCAACAATTTATTTCATATGACAGCCACTGTCTCCAACCATGTCTATATTTGACAAAATTGCACCTGGGGTAGGATCCTGTGTCGTCTGTTCAATCTTGAACTTAATGATTCTGGTTAACCTGTAGATTAGAAGAGCAATTATTAAACGAAATTAGGTAGTTTCCTTGCAGATTTACTGTTTGTATATGTAATCAGATTATGTTGAAAGTATCTTAACTAGTGACTATAGTTAATACTTGCAAGATTATTTATTTGTGTCTTTTTATAGTTTCAGATGCCTGAAAATGTTAAAAATATAACTATGATAACCTGTTGGCATCAGTATCTTGTGACGCATCTATTGATACCATTAATTTGGAATTTTGTCTACACACAATTCCTACGCTACAAGATAGGAGAAAAATTGGAAATTTAAGTTTTTTGATATTGCTTCACTCATTTACTTTTGCACACATCTGCTCATAACAGCTACACTACGCAACGGATTTTGCAGACCGCCGGGAGTGCCCATTGCTTGAAGTTTACTCTTACAGAAAGAGGTCACACAATAGAAGATATGGTATATTGCGTTCTAGATTCTTGTGGTGTATAACTGACTGACTTGAATGTCGATGTTATGTCAGAGATTTCAAAAACTATGTTTAGATGATGTGCATTTTTCAAAAACCCTTCGTAAAATACTTACCTTGGAAGTTAATGATCTTTCTTGAACCTGGGCCTTATGAACAATTGTTTCGAGAGTTTCACTGCCAAACACTAATGGGAAGGTTTCCATTTCCCTCCATGACAGTATTCAGTTTTCATTCGGCGAGGTTTTTAAATAAAAATACGCTTTCTGATTAACTGACAAAAACGTTTATGCAGAAAATCTCGAGTAACAAATTTGCACATTTACGACATTAACACTTTCAGTTCTTTGATGCTATCAGTGACAGCAGAATGCACGAAATACATCTAACAAATTCCCTTCACTCTGAGGGATGGGTTTTATTCAGATGTCACAATAAACACCTTTTCACATAGCAAAAATAGTTGGTGACATATCTGAACAGACTTTAGCATATCCCTGCCATTTTTCAGAAGACTGTTGTTCCGAGACGACGAGTTCTGCATCTTAACACCTTCCGTCTGTCGCTGCAGTTATTTGTCGAGGAGAATTATGCATAAAGAAGAATGTTGTGTAATCAGTCCGAATGGACGACAGAGGAAAAAAAAAAGGGATTTAAGTTTGACACAAATATAATGATTTTTGAAAACGCTACTTACAGTCTTGCATAGTATAAGATTAAATAAATATACAGTTCTGATCTACACAGTGCTATCTAGTGACGCAGAAGAAGAACATGTAAACCGTTTTTAAAAAAGTAACGCTAAATATCTTCCAACAGGCTTATGCTTCTATCTTTCAGTAACCTTACGCTAACATCGATAGAATGTAATGCTAGCTATTAGAAATGAAGATTTCTCACAGTTTGCAGAGACTTCAGGACTGATGAGCTCATATGCAAGAAGATTAGTTCTTAATTTTTCCTAGCTTATATTACATTTCTCAGTAGAGCAGAATAAATTGCATGGAAAAATAAATAAAATACACAAATTTTTCAGAGGCTCATCACTGAAATTTTTAAATGCTGTTGCCTAAGTTATTTCACTACTTTGACAACAGAAGCATTGCTGCAGTACATTATAGGAATAATACAGCACATTATATTAGGATACTTGAGGTCATTTCTGGTCCACACTTACGTAAAGGCAAATTATGAAAGGATACTCTTCTAAACACATTTATATCAACAATAATTTATATAAATATAAAGAATTCTCATTTAGTCATTTCACTAAGCGTTTAGTCTGTCACTTATAAATGAAACTTATCCAAACAAACCAAAGAGACCACCAGCTCCACCTCCTATACCACCTGGCAAAAGACCTCCAAAATGACCTGCTCCTCCTGCTACACTCGAAGATTGGGATTCTGATCCTGAAAAACCTAAAGGAAATCCTCTGTTTCCTCCTAACCCACCTCCAAAGCTCCCAGCTGATGACTGAGAAGAAGACCCAGTAAATGAGCCACCACCAAGCCCACCACCCAGTGATCCAGCTGATGATTGGGATTGAGAACCAGTAAACGACCCACCACCAAATCCACCACCTAGTGAGCCAGCTGATGACTGAGATCCAGACCCAGTAAATGATCCACCACCAAGTCCACCTCCTAGTGAACCAGCTGATGATTGAGACTGAGATCCAGTAAATGACCCACCACCAAATCCGCCACCTAGTGAGCCAGCTGATGACTGAGATCCAGATCCAGTGAATGAGCCACCACCAAGTCCACCTCCTAGTGAGCCAGCTGAGGATTGAGATCCAGACCCAGTAAATGAGCCACCACCAAGGCCACCTCCTAGTGAACCAGCTGATGATTGTGATCCAGACCCAGTAAATGAACCACCGCCAAATCCACCACCAAATGAGCCAGCTGATGACTGAGACCCAGACCCTGTAAATGAGCCACCACCCAGTCCACCTCCTAGTGAACCAGCTGACGACTGTGATCCAGACCCAGTAAATGAACCACCACCAAGTCCACCTCCTAGTGAACCAGCTGATGATTGTGATCCAGACCCAGTAAATGAACCACCACCAAATCCACCACCTAGTGAGCCAGCTGAGGATTGAGATTCAGATCCAGTAAATGAACCACCACCAAATCCACCAGCTAGTGAGCCAGCTGATGACTGAGATCCAGACCCTGTAAATGAGCCACCACCCAGTCCACCTCCTAGTGAACCAGCTGACGATTGTGATCCAGACCCAGTAAATGAACCACCACCAAGTGCACCTCCTAGTGAGCCAGCTGAGGACTGAGATCCAGACCCAGTAAAAGAGCCACCACCCAGTCCCCCTCCTAGTGAACCAGCTGATGACTGAGACTGAGATCCAGTAAATGAACCACCACCGAATCCGCCACCTAGTGAGCCAGCTGATGACTGGGATCCAGACCCAGTAAATGAACCACCAAATCCATCATAACCACCACCAAATGCTCCTGAGCTGGATTGTGACTGTGATCCAGTGATTCCTCCATCTACACCGTACCCACCTCCAATAGCACCAGATTGGGACTGTGAACCACTGATGGCACCACCTACACCAAATCCACCTCCAATAGATCCAGCACTTGACTGTGACTGTGATCCAGCTACACCAATTCCACCTAAGCCACCATGACCTCCGTACCCACCTCCAATAGCTCCACCAGATGACTGTGATCCAGCTCCACCAATTCCCCCTACTCCATCATGACTTCCGTATCCACCTCCAACAGCTCCACCAGATGAATGTGACTGTGATCCAGCTGCTCCAATTCCGCCTACTCCATCATTACCTCCATACCCACCTCCAATAGCTGCCCCAGATGACTGTGATTGTGATCCAGCTGCGCCACTTCCACCTACTCCACCATGACCTCTGTACCCACCTCCAGTAGCTCCACCAGATGACTGTGACTGTGATCCAGCTGCACCAATTCCACCTACTCCACCATGACCTCCATATCCACCCTCAATAGCTCCACCAGATGACTGTGACTGTGATCCAGCTGCACCAATTCCACCTATTCCACCATGACCTCCGTATCCACCTCCAATAGCTCCACCAGACGATTGGGACTGTGATCCAGCTGCACCAATTCCACCAACTCCACCATGACCTCCATGTCCACCTCCAATAGCTCCACCAGATGACTGTGACTGTGATCCAGCTGCACCAATTCCACTTACTCCACCATGACCTCCGTACCCACCTCCTACAGCTCCACCAGATGACTGTGATCCAGCTGCACCAATTCCACCTACTCCACCATGACCTCCATACCCACCTCCTATAGCTCCACCAGATGACTGTGATCCAGCTGCACCAATTCCACCTACTCCACCATGAACTCCATATCCACCTCCAATAGCTCCACCAGATGACTGTGACTGTGATCCAGCTACACCAATTCCACCTACTGCACCATGACCTCCATGTCCATCTCCAATAGCTGCACCAGATGACTGTGACTGTGATCCAGCTGCACCAATTCCACTTACTCCACCATGACCTCCATACCCACCTCCTATAGCTCCACCAGATGACTGTGATCCAGCTGCACCAATTCCACCTACTCCATCATGACCTCCGTATCCACCTCCAACCGCTCCACCAGATGAATGTGACTGTGATCCAGCTGCTCCAATTCCGCCTACTCCACCATGACCTCCATACCCACCTCCAATAGCTGCCCCAGATGACTGTGATTGTGATCCAGCTGCGCCAATTCCACCTACTCCACCATGACCTCCGTACCCACCTCCAGTAGCTCCACCAGATGACTGTGACTGTGATCCAGCTGCACCAATTCCACCTACTCCACCATGCCCTCCATATCCACCCTCAATAGCTCCACCAGATGACTGTGACTGTGATCCAGCTGCACCAATTCCACCTATTCCACCATGACCTCTGTATCCACCTCCAATAGCTCCACCAGATGACTGTGACTGTGATCCAGCTGCACCAATTCCACCAACTCCACCATGACCTCCATGTCCACCTCCAATAGCTCCACCAGATGACTGTGACTGTGATCCAGCTGCACCAATTCCACCTATTCTGCCTCCAACAGAGGTTGCACCAGACTGTGATCCTGCTCCACTAACTCCATGCCCTCCAAGATAGCCACCTCCAATAGCAGTTGATTCAGACTGTGAGCCACTGATAGCTGCACCGTGACCTTCATAGCCACCTCCAAGCGATCCACCTGCTGCTTGTGATTGTGATCCAGATGCAGAAATTCCTCCAACTCCACCATGACCTCCATATCCACCTCCAATAGCTCCGCCAGATGACTGTGACCCAGCTTTACCAATTCCACCTACTCCACCATGACCTCTGTACGCTCCACCAAGAGATCCAGCAGCTGACTGTGAGTGAGATCCAGATGCACCAAATCCACCAGCTCCACCTCCAAAGGAACTAGCACCTGATTGAGACGATGAACCACTGATTCCATGCCCTTCGAGATAGCCTGCACCAATTGCACTTGACTCAGATTGTGATCCACTGATAGCTGCACCATGGCCTCCAAATCCACCTGCAATGGATCCACTTGATGCTTCGGATTGTGACTGTGATCCAGCTGCACCAATTCCACCTATTCCACCTCCAATCGAACTTGCTCCAGACTGTGACCCTGCACCACTGATTTCATGTCTTCCTAGAAAGCTTCCACCAGTAGCACTTGATTCAGACTGTGATCCACTGATAGCGGCACCAATTCCTCCAAAGCCACCCCCAAAAGATCCACTTGATGATTGTGACTTAGATCCAGATGCACCAAATCCACCAGCTCCACCTCCAAAGGAACTAGCACCTGATTGAGATGATGAACCACTGATTCCATGCCCTTCGAGATAGCCTGCACCAATTGCACTTGACTCAGATTGTGATCCACTGATAGCTGCACCGTGGCCTCCAAATCCACCTGCAATGGATCCACTTGATGCTTCGGACTGTGACTGTGATCCAGCTGCACCAATTCCACCTATTCCACCTCCGATCGAACTTGCTCCAGACCGTGACCCTGCACCACTGATTTCATGACTTCCCAGAAAGCTTCCACCAGTAGCACTTGATTCAGACTGTGATCCACTGATAGCGGCACCAATTCCTCCAAAGCCGCCCCCAAAAGATCCACTTGATGATTGTGACTTAGATCCAGATGCACCAAATCCACCTAGTCCACCTGCTATTGCACCGGACTGGGATTGCGACCCACTAAATGCACCATTGTATCCTAGGCCAGTGCCAAAAGAGCCAGATGAAGATTCTGAAGAGGATCCAGCTATACCGACACCATTAAATCCTCCTCCAATAGCATTTGAACTTGACTCTGATGAAGATCCGCTAATTGTACCGGAACCACCGCCTAATGACGCTGCTGAAGACTGTGCTGCCGATTCAGACACTGCAGCTCCACCCGGTTTAATGCGTCCATATAATATGCTTCTTCTTAAGTGCTCTCCTCCTGCTTCCAGACTTGACACGCCTTCAGCGGACGCTGTTGATTCTGAGCCTGTTGTAGCTATTCCAATTTCCTTGTTGAGGACGTTCCGCTTTTCTTGTTTCAGTCCTGAAAGAAAATTTGTGTTTAATTTATATAAATAAACGTAAGCTGTTTCTGCAAGTTAACATGTAGAGTTATCTTTTATTGCTCAGTTTCTCTGCTGAACTGCTCGGCATAACTTATATGTACTGTCAAGAGTTCCAAGTAGAAGAATTAATTCGAAGTTACTGTTAAAAACAGTTAAATTTAATTTCGAAAACAGTTTACTTTTGTGAAGTGGCTGGTCCTGGATGTGGTCTTCTAGTTGAGTTGACTGAAGTTTCGTTTAACAATGTATGAAACGTCATAGAGTAAAAGAAACATCTTAACGATCTTCTAATGCGTTTTGAAATTTGTGTCCATTTCATAAGATTGGTCCTGCTCACTTTAATTTTAATGACCGAAGAGCAAAAAACCGCCTGCCTGGCCATGGTTTGCCCTGATACGTCGTTCAAAGATGCGTTGCAAGACATCCACGACATCACCATCGAAGTATTGCCATGTTTGGCCCACAATTCCTGCGATTGTGATGAAAAACTGCTGTGGAAAAAATAGATATCTGTTCCTTTAGTTTAAGTTTTTAATAGTTATTATAATACGTAATTTTTAATTTATTTGTTGCAATATGAGTGAGTTAATTGAAATATGTATGTATTAGAATAGAGGCAGAAGAACTGTATAGGTGAACGTACGGAGAAGTAAAATATTTGTAGACCTGAAACGATGATTTGAGAACAGTAGTAATAAATATTGAAACTATGTCACATGTAGTAAGAAAAGCCGAAGCGAGTAATTCCCGTTTTCTAGAAGGGTCGTCGGACAGGTACGTATAATTAGGGACCTATATCGCTTACGTCAGTCTGCTTTGTAGTCATGTAAGTCGTGGTATGCTCACCAATTATGACCCTTTTAGAGAACCAAAATCTTAATAGTGGAGGTCTGTATTGTAACATACATCTTGTGAAAGTCAGATCGCTCTGATCGTCCATCAGATCTCTAGCGCTGTAAATGATGAATGACTGGTTAGTTCAAATGGCTCTGAGCACTATGGGACTTAACATCTGTGGTCATCAGTCCCCTAGAACTTAGAACTACTTAAACCTAACTAACCTAAGGACATCACACACATCCATGCCCAAGGCAGGATTCGAACCTGCGACCGTAACAGTCGCGCGGTTCCGGACTGAGCGCCTAGAACCGCTAGACCACCGCGGCCGGTGACTGGTTGGTGAATCGTTGGTTGATATCTTGAAGATATTCGGTATACGAGGATGGTTTGAAAAGTTCTCGGAATCCCGACGAGTGAACAAGTGCCACGTCAGTGCTCTCCGAAGAGCGCTGTGGCGGTGACGTGGCTGTGCTGTTGTTCCCGCGTTGTGATTTGCGAAGATGGAAAAAATCGAGTCTCGAGCAGTGATTAAGTACTTCGTAAAGAAAGGTATGAAAGCAAAGGACATTCATGCCGATTTCCAGAATGCACTGGGTGTCTCTGTTTCTTCATATTCAACTGTTACCAAGTGGACAAATTAATTTAAATTTGGTCGATAGAGCTTAGATGATGATCCGCGCAGTGGCCGACCAAGATGAGTCACTACTCCAGAAATCAATGCAAAAATGCACAAAAGTGGTCATGGAGGATCGCCGATTGAAAGTGCGTGAAATTGCTCACGTTTGCCAGATGTCATCTGAAAGGGTACATCACATTTTAACTGAAGAATCAGAAATGAAAAAATTATGATGGGTGCCGCGACTCGTGCCGCTCGACCAAAAACATGTGCCGTCGCCAGGGCAAAATTACACGAAGTAAGGTATGAGTTGTTGCCACGCCCGCTTATTCACCTGATATGGCTCCGCCAGACTCCCATCTCTTCCTAAAACGGAAAATTTTTCTTGGTGGACGAAGATTCACTTGAAACGAAGAATTGATAGCCGGAGTTGACAACTATTTTGCAGGCCTGGAGGGAATCTTTGGACCAAGTGCATTAATCTACAAGGAGACTACACTGAAAAATAAAAAAAGTTTCAGTGATGTAAGTACTTTTTCTTCTATTCAGTTCCGAGAACTTTTCAAAACATCCTCCGTAGTTCCACACCGGCATTTAGCGAACAAGATACAAGTTTACGGGGTAGCAGACCAGATTTGTGGCGATGCAGGACTTGCAAGCACATTGAACCCATCGTGTCGTTCTTAACGGAAGGAAACAGTTATAATGCTAATTGCGGGAGCACCTCAAAAGAGTGTTGAGGGACCCGTTACTATGACGTAAACTCATACCTGAAGAACTATGACCACGTTTTCATCTTCGGTACTGTGAAACAAATCTCATCTCCTGCGAGTTCTTTGCTTTCCATATTTTGGGAAGAGATAGTATGAACCAAAACAAGAAAAAAATGTCCAGTAAACATAGATGTCTCACGGGAAGACTCAGCAATGGCTACCGCACCGACTCTCCGTGGTGCTTCAGCACTCATCGCACTGTTCGTATGGATACTTGTCTTGCTGCAAACAAGCCTATTTCCTGATCCAAGGTTCTAGACGTGGCTGTGCCAGCCTGTATGGAGTTTAGAATCCCTGAACCCACCGATTCCATATTCTCTCCTGAATGCGAAAATATTCAGTTGACGTCCACCTGTTGCTGTTGTGGTCTTCAGTCCAAAGACTGGTTTGATGCAGCTTTCCCCGCTACTCTATCCTGTGGAAGCCTCTTCATCTCCGAATAACCAATGCAGCCTACGTCCTTCTGAATTTGCTTACTGTATTCATCACTTGGATTCCCTCTACCACCCTCACTCCTCACACTTCCCTCTAACACTAAATTGGTGGTTCCTTGATGTCTCAGAATGTGTTCTATCAACCGATCCATTCTTGTGGTCAAGTTGTGCCACAGATTTCTTGTTGCCACAGTTCTATTCAGTACATCCTCATTAGTTACGTGATCAACCCATCTAATTTGCAACATTATTCTCAGCAGCACATTTCAAAAGCTTTTATTCTCTTCTAGTCTAAACCGTTTATCGACCATGTTTCACTTACATACATGGCTACACTCCAGAGAAATACCTTCAGAAAAGACTTCCTAACTCTTAAGCCTGTATTCGATGTTAACAAATTTCTCTTACTCAGAAATGCATTTTTTTTATATCCTCTACTTCGGCCATCATCGGCTATTTCGCCGTCCAAATAGCAAAACTCATCTACTACTCTACTGGCCATTACAATTGCTGACATGTGATTTCATTTTCACGCAATGTGGGTGCATAGATCCTGAGAAATCAGTACCCAGAACAACCACCTCTGGCCGTAATAACGGCCTTGATACGCCTGGGCATTGGGTCAAACAGAGCTTGGACGGCGTGTGCAGGTACAGCTGCCCATGCAGCTTCAACACGATACCACAGTTCATCAAGAGTAGTGACTGGCGTATTGTAACGAGCCAGTTGCTCGGCCACCATTGACCAGACGTTTTCAGTTGGTGAGAGATCTGGAGAATGTGCTGGCCAGGACAGCAGTCAAACATTTTCTGTATCCAGAAAGGCCCGTACAGGACCTGCAACATGCGGTCGTGCATTATCCTGCTGAAATGTAGAGTTTCGCAGGGATGGAATGAAGGGTAGAGCCAAGGATCGTAACACATCTGAAATGTAACGTCCACTGTTCAAAGAGCTGTCAGTGCGAACAAGAGATGACCGAGACGTGTAACCAATGGCACCCTGTACCATCATGCCGGCTGAAACACCAGTATGACGATGACGAATACACACTTCCAATGTGCGTTCACCGCGATGTCGCCAAACACGGATGCGACCATCACGATGCTGTAAACTGGATTCATCCGAAAAAATAACGTTTTGCCACTCGTGCACCCAGGTTTGTCGTTGAGTACACCATCGCAGGCGCTCCTGTCTGTGATGCAGCGTCAAGGGTATCCGCAGCCATGGTCTCCGAGCTGATAGTTCATGCTGCTGCAAACGTCGTCGAACTGTTCGTGCAGATGATTATTGTCTTGCAAATGTCCCCATCTGTTGACTCAGGAATCGAGACGTATCTGCACGATCCGTTACAGCCATGCGGATATGATGCCTGTCATCACGACTGCTAGTAATATGAGGCCGTTGGGATCTAGCACGGCGGTCCGTATTACTCTCCTGAACCCACCGATTCCATATTCGGCTGACAGTCACTGGATCTCGACCAACGCGAGCAACAATGTCGCTATACGATAAATCGCAATCGCGATAGCCTACAATCCGACTTTTATCAAAGTCGGAAACGTGATGGTACGCATTTCTCCTCCTTACACGAGGCATCACAACAACGTTTCACCAGGCAACGCCGGTCAACTGCTGTTTGAGTATGAGAAATCGGTTGGAAACATTCCTCATGTCAGCACGTTTAAGTTTCGCCACCGGCGCCAACCTTGTGTGAATGATCTGTAAAGCTAATCATTTGCACATCTCAGCATCTTCTTTCTGTCGGTTAAATTTCGCATCTGTAGCACGTCATCTTCGGGGTGTAGGAATTTTAATAGCCAGTAGTGTACTTTCAGTTTCTCGTTTTCTAATCTAACTCGCTAAGCATCACGCGATTTAATCTTGCACGCCAAAAGTGTTGTCATAGCTGGTTCTACCTACATGAGGAGGAATCATCGTAACAAAATAAGAGAAATTAGGGCTCGCTCGGAAATATTTAAGTGTTCGCCTTTCTCAAACGTAGTTCGAGTGTGGAACGGTAGAGAAATAACGTGTAAGTGGTTCGATAAGCGCTCTGCGAGGCACTTAATTATGAATTTCGGAGTACCATGCAGGTTTAGACAGTGCCCAACACGAACAGCAATATCGCGGAAGGATAAATCGCAGTCTCCTCGGTCCTCGAAATTTATATACAGACATGGTTGCTTGTAGGAAAATTAACATTGTTGGTTAAAATAGTTCTGCACAATGATAATGATGATGATGATGATGTTTGGATTGTGGGGTGCTCAACTGCGCGGTTATCAGCGCCCGTACAAATTCCCAAAGTTTTCTCAGTCCAGTTTTGCCACTTGCATGAGTGATGATGAGATGATGAGGACAACAGAAACTCCCAGTCATCTCGAGGCAGGTGAAAATCTCCGACTTCTGCACAATGTATATGCTGTAGTATGAGGTCCAATGTACTGACAAATGCAGTCCAGTGACACGGTATCGCATTTGATGTCAGTAGTACAGAGTATAACAAGATATCAGCGAATCAGGAGGTAGAGGATGGAACTCGCTATAAAGGCAATCGGCTCTGTGCGTTGTTAGTGTGTGCGTATGTGCCTTTCTTGCAGGCAGGAAACAGACTCCATTAGTGCCAGTGCGTGTTTTGTACGTAAACCACGAGTGTGACATTGTCACGTGGAAAACGGTTATCATGTGATAAAAAAGCAAAAATCGATGCGTGGCAGGAAATGGGACTCTGTAATCTTCAAATCACCAAGAAGTTGAACCGTTTAGATAGAGTGGGCGCAAGGTATGGATAGAACGGAAAATACGGGCAAAGTAGGAAATTATCTGAGGCGTCGAAAAGGTTACTTTTACGCAAAGCAAGGGCCACTAACCGTTATTCTTCTCAAATTGCTGCTAATTTACAGTTACTAGTAGCTGCCAGACATGCACGACAAATTCTGTCAAATGAAAACAGCTTGCATTCAAGAAGCGACTGCAGAAACCTGCTCTAACACCCAAACATAAACAGCCTAGATTGGAGTTTGTTGAAAAACTTATGTCATGGACGACTTGAGAACGGGATTAAGTGATCTCCAGCAATAATAAGAAGTTTAATTTAGATGGTCCGGATGGATTTCAATACGACTGGTATAATCTGAGAACAGAGCAGCAGGTAAGAATTGCATGAAAACTAATAATTTAAATATTTTTAATAATGCAATACTTTTATTTTTATATTGAGTTTCTATTATCGCAATCTCTAGAAAGAAATGTATTTTCTATTTGATGTTTTCAATTTTTGTAACAAATTTTAATTCATCGTGAATACTCTCTTTTCCACACGATCAGTAAAAATGTTATTTTGATTAAAAATTATCATTCACGTCAGTATTTATTAGTTAAAATTTGAATATGATAGTAAATAGTAAATTCACAGTTTGAAAAAAACCTCGATCGATAGTCGAAACAGGGACATCGGAATACGGAATTAGTACAGTACACGCTCAGTTTTTTTGTAACCATTAACGGTTCAGTTAAAAGGATTTTACTGTTGCGTACTTAACAGCACCCGGGAAAATTCAAAGTAGATTTATTTCGAGTGTTTTTGAGAACTGTGTCGTATTGCTTCAGAAAACTGATTGTCGGCGCACTGATTTAAAAGGCTTCTAAGGATGAAGAAACTTAAAGTGCGTTAGTCCGTAAGCCCTTTGTTGGTGGTTCTCGAGTACCATTCGACCGTATTGGACTGAGAAAGAGGCAGAAGGCCATATGAACAAAAAAGAGAACATTCTCCGGAGAATATTCTCGGGGCAAAAGAACATTCTCTGGCGAAGTTCTCAGTTTCATATGAATAAAAAATTCGAAGCATGTTCTCTGACGAGGGAGTTCCCTCTCAGTACCGCCTTTTCTCCTTGGAAGGTTCTAGGTATGCGTCATCTGTCGCGTCCGGTACAGAACACACGCGTAATCTTACATTTCATTCAGCTGGCTGAAATAGGTAAACTATTAGCTGTACAGATATGGAATGGCATCAGTGTGTTATGGAAGAGTAGCACTACGTTTAGACTTTACTTTTGTCTGCGGCAACAAATTATTGAGACTCGACGGACAGCTTACGAAAATGCATATCCTGACGATGTTACCGAATTTTCGACATAAGGGAAATAGTTTTGTTATTGAAGTTAGATGAACACATTATCCGAACAAAATCTTACGAATAAATCACATTTTTATCTACTCCAAACTGGAACTGTGTCAGGGTTTTATAATTTTGGTTAAATATGACGCTCGCGCGTCAGGTATTTAAAAAGTTTGTAACAAACCAGTTATTAATTTTTCTGATCTGCACGCTTATTTCTAATGTAACAAAGTATAAGATTTGTGCTGTGAGAAGACATGATGATGGAAATCTGAAAATGTCAGCGATACAGTTGTCTGGCGTATACCGAAGTCTTCTCGTACAATAGTCTGAAAACTTGGACTGCGAAATAGCACAAAAATATTTTCATTTTCGTTTCGTTTACAAGGCGCCCCCTCCCCCCTCTTCTTTCATGATTTTCGGAAAGGAAGTTCATGAGCCAAATTATGTTTTTATTGTTAAGCCCTTATGAACTTCTGCAGTTTCTATGCTTAGTATTTCTACGAGCTACGTATATATTTTTTTGCCTTGCTCGCAACATAATTTTGTGTTTTTCATAAAAAACCCTGTAAAACTTAACCTCAACAGAATTTACTCAGGCTCGAAGTATGCTACAGAGCTCAATCCAAAAAAGAGAATGTTCTTGGCCTGTGAGAAATTTCTCTAGTTTTATTCACACAAAATTCTCAAGTGAAGTATATCCTCTGTCGCGTCTTATTCATACGAACCTATGTTGTCTAAAATTCTGAGAATAAAGTACGTTCTTCGTTTTATTCATACGACCAAAGGCATGTCCCAGGCGAAATAGCCTCAGACTTCTAGAAGAACGTAATAAGTCCAATTCCAAGGAACATAAGTGCTGACAGGTGTGAATATTACCAAACTATCAGCTTAATAAGTCAGGGTTGCAAAATATTAACACGAATTCTTTACAGAAGAACGGAAAACTGGTAGAAACTAATTTTGGGGAAGATCAGATTGGATTCTGGAAAAATGTGGGAACACGCAAGACAATCCGGACCCTACGACTTATCTTAGAAGACTGTTTATAGTATTTGTAGACTTAGAGAAAGCTTTTGACAATGTTGACTGGAACATTGTCTTTGAAATTCTGAAGGTTTCAGGGATAAAGTACAGGGAGCGAAAGGCTGTTTACAACTTATACAGAAACCAGATGACGGTTGTAAGAGGCGAGGCATGAAAGGGAAGCAATGATTGAGAAAGGAGTGAGCTAGGGCTGTAGCCAATGTTATTAAGTCTGTATATTGCGAAAGCAGTAAATGAAACCAAAGAAAAATTTGGAATAGGAATTAAAGTTCAAGGAAAAGAAATAAAAATTTTGAGATTTGCTGACGGCATTGTAATTCCGTCAGTGACAGCGAAGGACGCGGAAGAGGACTTGAACGGAATGGGCAGTGTCTTGAAAGGAGGATGTAAGACGAACATCAGTAAAAGCAAAATAAGGATAATGGAATGTAAACAAATTAAATGAGATGATGCTGAAGGAATTAGATTAGGAAACGAGACTGAGTAGTAGAGGAACTTTGCTATTTGGGCAGCAAAATAGCTGATGATTGCCGAAGTAAAGAGGATATAAAATGTAGACTGGTAATGGCAAGAAAGCAGATCTGCAGCAGGATAGGCACTTGGTGCAGGGAGTGGCAACTGACCCTTGACATAGACAAATGTAATGTATTGCGAATACATAGAAAGAAGGATCCTTTATTGTATTATTATATGATAACGGAACAAACACTGGTAGCAGTTACTTCTGTAAAATATCTAGGAGTTTGCGTACGGAACGATTTGAAGTGGAATGATCAAATAAAATTAGTTGTTGTTAAGGCGGGTGCCAAGTTGAGATTCATTGGGAGAGTCCTCAGAAAATGTAGTCCATCAACAAAGGAGGTGGCTTACAAGACACTCGTTCGACCTATACTTGAGTATTGCCCATCCGTGTGGGATCAGTACCAGGTCGGGTTGACAGAGGAGATAGAGAAGATCCAAAGAAGAGCGGCGCGTTTCGTCACAGGGTTATTTGGTAAGCGTGATAGCGTTACGGAGACGTTTAGCATACTCAAGTGGCAGACTCTGCAAAAGAGGCGCTCTGCATCGCGATGTAGCTTGCTGTCCAGGTTTCGAGAGGGTGCGTTCCTGGATGAGGTATCGAATATATTGCTTCCCCCTACTTATACCTCCCGAGTAGATCACGAATGTAAAATTAGAGAGATTCGAGCGCGCACGGAGGCTTTCCGGCAGTCGTTTTTCCCGCGAACCATACGCGACTGGAACAGGAAAGGGAGGTAATGACAGTGGCACGTAAAGTGCCCTCCGCCACACACCGTTGGGTCGGTTGCGGAGTATAAATGTAGATGTAGATGTAGATGTAGAAAAGCGATTCTAAAGAAGAGAAACTTGTTAACATCGGATACAGTGTTAGTAAGTCTTTTCTGAAAGTATTTACCTGGAGTGTAGCAACGAACGGAACTGAAACATGGACAACAAACAGTTTAGGCAAGAAGAAAAAAATATTCAAATGGCTCTGAGCACTATGGGACTTACCTGCTGAGGTCATCAGTCCCCTAGAACTTAGAACTACTTAAACCTAACTGAGCTAAGGACATCACACACACCCATGCCCGAGGCAGGATTCGAACCTGCAACCGTAGCGGTCGCGCGGCTCCAGACTGTAGCGCCTAGAACCGCTCGGCCACTCCGACCGGCAGGCAAGAAGAGAAGAGGAACTTTTGAAATGTGGTGCTAAAGAAGAATGCTGAAGATAAGATTGGTAGAGGTAACTAATGAGGAGGTACTGAATAGAAATGGGGAGACAAGAAATATGTGGCACAACTTGACCAACAGGACAGATTGGTTAATAGGATACCTTCTGAGACATGAAAGTATCACCAGTTTAGTGTTGGAGAGAAGTGTGGGGATAAAAATCGCAGTGCGCGACCAAGAGATGAACACAGTAAGCAGATTTAAAAAAAATGGTTCAAATGGCTCTGAGCACTATGGGACTCAACATCTGAGGTCATCAGTCCCCTAGACATAGAACTACTTAAACCTAACTAACCTAAGGACATCACACACATCCATACCCGAGGCAGGATTCGAACCTGCGACCATAGCAGTCACGTGGTTCCGGACTGTAGTGCCTAGAACCGCTCGACCACAGCGGCCGGCAAGCAGATTCAGAAGGATCTAGGTCGGAGTAGTTATACGGAGATGAAGAGGCTTGCCCGTGGTGAGGAGTGTGAAGAGCTGCATCAGACCAGTCTTTGGACTGAAGACCATAACAACAACATCTCAGAAATGCTATACAGTTGCGAGTGTAGACGTCACAGGAGATACATGGATGCTGTACCACACTCTGAAGAGCACTGTCGTGTTTTGTGACACCTTGGGCGTATAACCTCGACTGTACTCTGGTTAGTATAGTTTTGTAGAGTGCGCGTCATTTACGACGGCGGCCGAGTTTAGGTTCGTTCTGCGCATCTGACGTCCCAAAACACAGTCAGCCAATGAACAGAGAACGACGTTGCCAGAGGTCGACTGTAGTGTAGAGCACGGACGAGTGTCTTCAGTTTTAGAAACGTTCAGTCATAAAGAAAGTAATTGAACAAAAGCAAAGTCTTGATAGCAGACTTTCTTTTATAGATAGTTTGGAAAAAGCATTCTTTATACCAATTGCTTCATATTCTATTAATTAATTAAACCAAACAAGCAATAAGCCTCCTAATTCAGGCGATAGCAAGGAAAGGTGTTTGTATCATTCTCACTAACCACTTTTTCGCAATAAAGAACAGCGGTAATTGTTTATTTCCTATTGTACTTCGATGAAACGTGAGTAATTCATAGTCATACCAACAGTGTTTGTCGGTATTTTGCGTGATATTCTAAAGTCCTCCGGGAGGACTATTGAATGACTAGCTGCGTTAGCGTATTGGTTAAGGTGTTTTGGCTGCTAAGCGAAAGGTTCTGAATTCAAACCTTCTTCGCTGCTTAATATTTTCTTTACTTAAAAACGATAACGAAGTATCTTACTTCATGAATTTCGTTCGTTTGAATGTGATTTTTTGAGATTTCTAGTGGCAACTAAAATCGACCATACGGAAAGTATACGCTATGGACTTTTACCTCTCCAAACTCTTCAAAATTTCGTGCAATGGTTTACTACATCTAATGCTGCACAGTAACTGCGTTGAACATCGAAACAAAATTAAGTCATTTATGGGGGGAAGGTATCAGTCAAGAAGATGTGTAAAGATCAAATTTTTGGCGAAATAGTTTTTGTGAAATCGAATGATAAAGTGTGTCAAAGCAGTCGAAACACCATGTGTCTTCACAGGCGAGCACTGCAGTGATAACAAAATCGCGCACAGTGCGGAATGCGGGGAGCACCTCTCTGTAGCAGCGAGGGGCTTAATGCGGCCGTGGTGGCTTTACTTCATAAACTGCGCGCTCCCCCCTAAACGTTAAGTTTGCGAACTATACTACGGCGCTGCCTCTCTTGGCGCATGCAACTGGCAACGCAGCAATCTCCCGCTTCTGGGCGGGCATGCGCTAACCGCCAAGATAAAAGAATTGAACTATAGTAGACGGTGCTATAAAGTGTCCCCTGAGAAGATGCCCGACGAAAACATGTGGCACTAAGTGAGTTGTTAGCTACGCGGACCTGTCTAATGGCGGTGCCGGCTGTTTACCTGCGCTAGCGGAGGCGAGTGCGATCGCCAGCAGCAGCTGCAGCAACCGGGAGGCCATCGTGGTCAGCGGCGTCTGCAGGCGGTGGCGGCGGCGGCGTCGCGGCCCACCGCCCTCTGCTTATATGCCCGCACCGCCTTCTCCATTAGCGGGGAAACCACGCCTTATCATCCCTAACGACAGCTAGCCGCGGGCGACTAGCTGCCATCACGAAGCATCGCTCGCCCACCTATCTCGGTACCATCTCGCCACCCCCACGTGAAAACCTGCAGAGATGAAAGCGCTCTTACGCTGCACCCTACGACCGCCACGTCACCTAAGCATTTCCGCCTACGAAGTACGTAGCCACAACACAGAAACATTTCGTCGTGTTCTTCTCTCCTTGTTTTTCATTGGTGTTAGGTCACCGTGCGTCAAAAGGAACACGCGCCACGGCATTTGGTTATACCAAGCAATGGAAACGCTGTGAATAGTGGTACCTCTGTACAGATAAGTAAAACATACCTGTGCCAGTGTCTTCGGAATACAGCGGAAGTCGCTAAAAATAGACAAGGCTCCAAGGTTATGTCGATTCCTCGCAAGCTGTGACAAGGACGCGAATAAATCGTTGATCCAGAAAGTGTAGAATAAGTACCTTTATTCCGTCTACGATATCAAAATTGTTAGGTCCGTAGACTACCGGCAACAAAGCTGGCCGGTGTGGCCGAGCGGTTCTAGGCGCTTCAGTCTGGAACCGCGCGACCGCTACGGTCGCAGGTTCGAATCCTGTCTGAGGCATGGATGTGTGTGATGTCCTTAGGTTAGTTAGGTTTAAGTAGTTCTAAGTTCTAGGGGGCTGATGACCCCAGATGTTAAGTCCCATAGTGCTCAGAACCATTTTTGAACCTGTAACAAAACATGGGAGAAAAGACAAATACAATTAATGGATTGTCTAGACATTAAAACAATAAAATATGGAAAAGCATTACTGACGTAAATGTGGAAAACATACGATTGAATATGACGAGGCATACCTGTTTTAAAACATGTCCTAATATAATGAAGCAGTAATGGTATCGTCAGAAGATAAACACAAGATCAGCTTAGCACTGTCGCAGATATTTAAAATATAATATATACTACACATAGTGTCGGCGGAGTCGTCTTGTTAACAGCGTTACTGTTCATAACAAACTGTTGGACAGCAACCACAAACTGTTTGTATTGTAAGCCCCTTAGTCGTCTCTACTTTAGGTGTACACACATTAAAAAAAATTGGTTGAAATGGCTCTAAGCACTATGGGACTTAACATCTGAGGTCATCAGTCCCCTAGACTTGGAACTACTTAAACCTAACTAACCGAAGGACGTCAGATACAGCCATGCCCGAGGCAGGATTCGAACTTGCGACTGTAGCAGTAGTGCGATTCCGGTCTAAACCACCTAGAACCGCTCGGCCGCAGCGGCTGGCGTACACAAATTCATCAGTTATATAACTGTGCAATATGAAATAAAAAAATACAGAAGGTAAAGTTCATTGAGACCTTACCGGGTGCATAAGCTATTAAAGTAATAAAATGTAGTAAATTAAAAACACAACTAAATTTAGATTGTTAAAAAGGACGTAGTTAACTGACAATAATTCTGATACTCTCTTTTGGCGAATTTTAGATAAAACTGTAATGGTATACATAAGAACAAGCTTACGGAGCTATCAGTATAATATAAAAATGGTAAAATATATAGGGAAAGAAGCCAAATGGATGAAACATTTTTTTTATTCTATATCGTACAATGATATAATTAACGATTATGTGTTTTTTTCATCTTTTGTTGCAGATCTGAAGACGGTCATTGCTGACCGAAACCGGTAATCTAAGGATTCAGGGTCATTCCTGAAAGAGTCTATACGGAATTTGTCGCAGAGTTAGTTCTCATTTTAACATTTTATTTATACACTCGAGTCAGGAGAAAACACAAAGGATTCAGTAAAATGACAATTTCAGGTAAGGAAATAGAAGGATTGACCATACGTATACACACATAAAAATTACAATCAAACAGATTTGCTCTGAAACGAACAGCTCCCACAACGTTTTCCTGTGCCTTGGACAGCACTTCCTCGTTGCAAGAATCAGGACAAAATAAACAGTGATGTAGATGTTTCTTTGTCTGTACTTCCTCACACTCACAAAATGTTCGCTGTTCATTAGGTTATCCTTAGATTTGCCAACGCCTGTTCGTAGCTTTTTCAGTGATATCCGTGTTCAAAAATGGTTCAAATGACTCTGAGTACTATGGGACTTAACTGCTGAGGTCATCAGCCCCCTAGAACTTAGAACTACATAAACCTAACCAACTTACGGACATCACACACGTCCATGCCCAAGGCAGAATTCCAACCTGCGACCGTAGCGGTCGCTCGGTTCCAGACTGTAGCGCTAGAACCGCTCGGCCACTCCAGCCGGCGATATCCGTGTGTTCCATTCCAAGTTGTGTCCAATTGGTAAGCATTCTGCAATCTTTACCCCTGCTAGAAGATGATTTGCTCTGGCTGCCAACAGTTCTTCTTTGGCTTCCTTGGATGATGTATTTAGTCCAAATGTTGTCAATAAAAGGTTCTTCCTAGACTTCAACATAAGTACGATCTGAAGTTTTCCCGGCGTATTTCCAATTTGAACAGTTCTCGGGTATCCGACCGGGGAACGTCGTAATTACGACGCTACCTGGTCGGATGGTCGGATACCCGGGAACTGTTCAAATTCAACATAAGTCTTGGTCGTGTATGCCCATGTAGTGGCTGTAAAGCAATTTGTTCAACTTTCTTCCTTTTGACATTTGCGGCAGTGCAGCATTATTTGGTTTCAGGTGTCCATTAATTAGCCTTGTAGTTTCATTAAAGTTTTCATTTACTTCTTTCATGCGGGCGGATTTATACCACAGTGGTCAGGCATATTCACCAGCCAAGAAACAGAGTGCTGTAGCAGAAATACAGATCACCCAAAACCGGTCATCCCAATTACTACCAACAGGTTTTCGGACAATACTGTTTCAGGCTGACTCCGTATGTCTGGTATGAATGCAGAACGGCAAGTGAGTGAACTGTCTAAGTAGCTCCTCCGTATTTGGGGTAAAACAGTGCTACAGTCGATGTCTCCTCCCCGCCTGTCTGTTTCGTATGTGGAAAGTGTAGACCTGAGTTCTGTATGGCTTCCAGCGGTTCTTTTTATAGTAATAATAAAACATTCGGAGAACTCTTAACAGCAGCTGTTCTACTTCAAAATCATATGTTTGTATTGTCGTAAGTTGATCAGCATGTATGAAAATTTTGCCTGGATTAGGTATTGGCTGATAATTTGTGTAAATGTTGAAGAGCACCGGTGACAACATGCTCTTTTGGAGTAAACTACTTCTTTGTTTCCTCCAACGGCTGTGTCTTCGTTGGAATTCACGTAGTATCTTCGATTGTGTAGTAAGGTAGCAATTTGCCTTAAATACACAGAAATCTAAAATCGTTGTGACCGTCAGTGTTAACGATACTGTAGATCCCTTTAACACGAAACGTCGTCCAGTAGTTGGACGAAAGCTCAGGTCACGCTCGTCTACAGTAACGGTAGCAGAAGTGATCCACAAAACAGGTGTCCAGCATCGTAGACATTTATCTGTTGTAGAATCCTAAAATATATTCTGAGCTCAAACAAAATGAGTTATTTCGAACAGCATGACCTCATCCATGCCTTCCAGCATAGTATCCGAAAATATCGCTCATCCGAAAGTCCAACCCTCGGCAATCAAGGCAATCGGCTAGATTTTAGTACCGCATTTCTTGACTCTCGAAATGTGTTTGACTCGGTACCAGATTAACATTTATTAACAAAAAGATTGATAATCATGGGCATCAGAAAAAATTTGTGCCTGGACTGAGGACTTCTTTCTAAGGATGGATGTAGAGTAACAGACAAATACAGAAGTAACTTCACGCGTGCCTTATGGAGGTGTACTGGTACTCTGTTTGCATTCTATATTAATAACCTTTAGACAATATCAACTATAACCTTATACTTTTTGCAGATAATGGAGTTATCTATAATCCAGTACTATGTGACTAAACTGCACAAACGTTCAGACGGATCTTGATAATATTTCAAGGTGGTGCAGAGACTGGGATCTTGCTTTAAATGCACATAAGTGCCGAATTATACACTTCACAAAACGGAGGACAGTAGTAGCCTATGATTGCAATATTAACGATCAAAACTGGAATCAATCAATTCATATTTATATGTAACAATTTATTGGCTTACTAAAGGCAATGATCACATACGCTCAATCGTAGGTAAAACGGGCGATAGACTTCAGTTCATTCGCAGGATACTGAGAAAATACTGTCAGTATAGATAGCACACTGCTACAGAATACTTGTGCGTCCCATCTGAAAATTGTTCTCAGTGGCGTGGAAGCCATATCAGATTGGACTAACAGGGGATATTGAACGGATACAAAGAAGGGGAGCACGAATGGTGAAAGGTTTGTTTGAGAGCGTCACTGATGCATTGAGAAACCTGAACTGGCAGGTGCTTGAAGACAGACGCCAGTAGCCCCGCAAAACCTACTTGGCTAAAAAGTATCAAGAACCAGTAGTAGGTGGAGACTCCAGAGATTTACTTCGGTCCCCTATGTACCTTCCCCTAGTCACCGTGAAGACAAAATTGGACTAATTGTAACATGCAGAGGTATTTAAACACACATTCTTCCTATGCTTCATACGCCATTGGCGGAGTTCGTGTGTAGATCTAGATGTATCTACAAGTTTCCGTAGCTAGTATCGTGAACTATCTGAAACACACTAAATTTTATTTCTATATTTCTTAAAATATTTAATACTAATACAGTATAGTCGAATGTGTCGGAACACACGCAGAATGTATTGAAAGAAAACAAACCCAGATGCTACATTGCAAATAACAAAGAAAACGACAACAGTTATTATTATTAGCAAGTTTCACAAGCTGTGAAAGCCCTTCCCAGCTGACGTCACAATATCTTGTGAGGTAGTTTTATCTTGGCATTTAATTTTCCAATTCATCACGCATGGTGTAGCTTCTCTGATATTGTCGAAGAAGCGTAGTCTTGCTCTTCCAAGAGGAAGTTTTTTTATGTAGTTGTAGATTTTCCTTCCTACTGGGGATCGAAGTGTGTGTCAAATCCAAGGATCTCCTAGTTTTAATTTGAAACATCCCCTTTGAAAAATTAATGAAGTACAGTGCTGAAAAACCTCTTACGTTATTTGATTTTCAAACAGCTGAGAAAAACTGAACGTACTCAGACATTTCTCTCTTTACTTATTCGGATCATCACTAAACTGACACACAATATTTTTTTTAGCGCCACGCAATCTGACTTTCAATAATCCCTGCAAAAGAATGGCCCTGACCAACAATAACCTATACCTTTCATGAATCACTTACCTAACAAAAACCTTCGTTACTCGAACCACTGCAATACAGCGAGCGCCAATACTGCCAGCTGAATAAAAGATTGTAACTACTGAAGGCACTAACTACTGATAGGCGTAGTTAGCAAATGAAAAAGATTTTGATAGAGAACAAACAATATATTTACCTTAATAATGTTCGAAAGTCATCAAATATATATCACTTCATGATATCCAGTATTACAAATTTACTCTTTCTGATGAACACAAGTCCAGATCGTCCGCTCTCAAAATCCTGCCATCTCTCTCCCCACATCCACCACTGCTGGCTGCTCACCTCCAACTGCACAACGCTACGGCCTGTTCACATCCAACTGCGCAACACAACAACAGCGAATATTTCAACAATGCCAACCAGCCACAGACTGCACACAGCACAGTCAGCGATTTTCATACAGAGCACTACGTGGCGTCACCAACGTAAAAACCTAAACAGCCTACTGACACATGTCCTCCCCTACATGCAGTTCGTTTTTTTTTCGAAGAGACTCGGATTTAAACACAATCGAAAACCTGTGGGTCCACTTAACGCAGCTGGCCATGGCACTAGGGTTGGCATGGCTCCAGGACGGTATCTTCCAGAACCTCAGTGACTGTCTTCCTACACATATGTGCTGCAAAAGGCGGTTAATAAGGCTTTTGACAGGTGGTCACATTACCGTGACTGGACAGTGTCTATTTCTTTGTTTGTTAATATTCTGCATTCCGCTGTGTTCTTGTCTTGAATGCCGCCAAGTATCCTCCTCCAAAGTTTCTTTTCAAAGAGTCTTAATTCTGCTTCTCCTGATATTTTTAATGGCAGTGCCTCATAAGCGAATGTCCAAAAAAGGAATGATAAGAGCAGAATATTTCTTGAACTAAGTTTTTTACTCCTTTCACTTATGCGAAATTACTTCTATTGGGTTTTGCACTCTACTATGTAGCTGACGAATCCGTAGTTAGCAATGTTCCAAGGCAAGCAAACTCTGTTACTGTTTTGATTTTATCGGCACCTATTTTGAAGGTATAATCTGCTTTATTTTGCCGTGAGACAGTGAAGTATTTCGTTTTAGTGGTATTAATTTCTAGTCCTGTTCGAAATAAGCTCTAGTATAATACTATAGTGAGTAAATTAATTTCTTGATCATTTTCTTCTAAGATAACAATGCCGCATTCATATCACAGTACGTTAAAAATTTTCTCTAGGCTTGTTCCAATTTCCGATGATTTTTTTTTCCCTGAAAATCTGCTCCGTAACAAGGTTGAAACGTTATGGTGACAAAACATCTTCTTGTTTCACTCCAGAAGTAACATGGACATTTCCGAGAGAGTGTTTTGTACGTCAACTCCAGTTAAATCTAGTATTCCAAAGTCTTTCATACTCATTCACATATATTTTCTGTAAATACTACCAAGTACTTTCATAAAGGAAATGATAATTAAATAGACACCCTAGCTGCAAGCAGGCGTTGATACACTTCATTCGGGACACGTTGAAAATGTGTGCCCCGACCGGGACACGAACCCGGGATTTCCTGCTTACATGGCAGACGCTCTATCCATCTGAGCCACCGCGGGCACAGAGGATAGTGCGTCTGCAGGGACTTATCCGTTTGCACGCTCCCCGTGAGATCCACATTCCCAACATGTCCACAACACTACATTCGTAGTGCGCCTAATAGATGTTTGCCCATCATAAAAGTATATGAAAAACATGTGCACATGCAGGGCACATTCAAATTTCTTTTCGAGTACGGTTCTTAAGATGAAAATATTATCCATTGTTGATCTGTATCTTGTGCTTCATCAAACAACAACTTCAATAATAACAAAATTATAATATTGAACAAAAAACGAAACTTTTAATTAATTTTGCAAGTCGTGAGAAAGAACAATCGCCTATGATCTTTTACTCGTAGCCATGCCGATATTGGCATGAAATGATATGGGAGAAACATAGTAAACCAAAGTCAAAGGGGCAAAGAAAGAGGCCACCTTCTCTTTACACGAACACTCAATACATTTCGGTACCTTTCAATTACAATAACAGAATAAGACAAATCGAAGGTAGTGTTATGTGAAGAGTATGGTCTACTATTCCAATCATGCCTGGTAACTGCAATAATAAATGCAGTTACGTGACCCGAAAAACATTCTATAGGAAACATGAAGAGTTATCCAGCAGTAAAGACCTTCACTTTCGCTTTGAAACCCTGCGGCTTGTCGCCATCAAATATCGTGCTCAACTTTATATTCACTGAATGGATGCTGCTCCACCTACAAAACATATCATTTTTGTCAGACACATCGTAACTGGGTGGTTGATAAAGTTTCTCCTCTGGTCTAGAGTATTCTATATGCTGCTGGCGATTCTCGTTGATCTGCGTACTACCTGCATCAAGAAGTGGTAATGTTCATAAACAAAAACAGTATGAATATTCTCCTCCTTCTCTGTTGTCCGTGACAGTTGAGTTGTTTTCATAGATTAGTATCATATGTCTATCACGTTACTCTCACATGTCACGTGTCTGTATCCTGCTACCAATTATTTTCGTTAATTTCACACAATAAGCCTTATACAAGTACTTAAGATCTGCACATACAACTACTTCACGCACAAAATTGTCGAGTTTGAGTCAAGGTGACCATTTCTGAAGCTTGCGACAGAGCAGTTTGACGTTATAAAATTAATAAATAAATAAAATAAAATTAAAATATTAATTATGTATTATAGTGATTGGTTGTAATTAATATTTGCTTATCTGGAACGTGGACGTTTAATTATTTGGTATCAGACGCTTGACAATGGCTTTTTCGTAAATGCAATGTTATTCGTAGTTGACCGTGAAATAAGACTCAAATAATCGGACTTCGTATTTAAATCGTTTCCAAAGACTGCTGCGGTAGGTGCGGACTCAAAATCTAAATCTCAATATTAGAATAATTTGCCAGCCATGTCAATACGTCGTACAGAGGTGACTGTCTTCTAAACATAAAAAGTTTACACAGTTAGTTAAATCAGATATATTCAACGAATAAGCCTATAGTTAAATAATTCAACTTACTTTCATAAATATAGAATCTTTACAGAGTCGAGTGCCAAGTGAGACTGCAACTCGCAGTGCTCTTGTATAACATCAAATATGGCGGTGTGCCAGTTAATAAAATATACGTGCTTCCAGCCTCAGCTATTATACAGGACCTACCACTTCTTAATGAAACATAAGAGTGTCATAATTGTATTTTGTTTTATCAACGGCATAGCGCTGCAGTTCTGTGCCATAGGCTTTATTTATTTGTCAGAGATTAATTATTTAATTAAGATTTCGCGTTTCCGAGGAAACTCACGCACGGCATGCAAATGTGCCTTTATATTGCCCCCTGAATTGCGAGGCGAAATGACACACCTGCAGGCGAGTAATTCACCTAAAGGAACAAGAAAATCTAAGTTATCTACACTATTTACATGACATACATTATACAGTATATTATATACAAAATTTGAATGACGCGCGTGCGCCGTAAAAGTTCTTATGTTGGCAAAATAGAGTGCGCGCATGCGCAGAAGCGTCTATGTGACTCCGGCACTGCCGTTATATCGTAAATTTACATCACGCGGCACAGTATTACAGTTCATATTGTTCGTGTGCGCGCGCGTTTCTTAGTCGTTGAACAAAGAAAATATTCCACCAAGATTACATATGAAGAGTACATTCTATGACAGGTAACTTAATTTTAAAAGTGCAATATTTGTTATAATACAATACAACTTTAGATTGTTGAATGTTCTTAGTCACATAGTATTGCATTGAAATGCTTCAAAGAAAAATGTCTTTTTGTTTCAGGTGCGTTGACCTATATACATCGTGTCGTTATTACAGTTCATATTCATCTGCTGCACAGTAATGTGTCACAGGTTAGTGTCGTCGTGGTAAAGTTTTTTTGATCACAGTAACATCGCTGTATAACAACGTAATTGATACATAAGCATGTCCATTTCCTATTTCCATTATAGTCGTTGTGATGCAGTTCGTTGTGACAAAAACCATTGGTTATTACAGATCGGACGTGACCCGTCGAGTAATTGGTCCATATGCAGTTTGTTTTCGATACTCCGTGGAAGCTTGGTTGCAGAACCTCGGACGGCACATAGCTGGCGTCGATCCTTGGACGGACCAGGTAAGTGTGTCCGTCACATTTCGAGAACATTCCATTCCCTGAAGTTCCAACCAAAATTCTTCCACTCGTCGTGTTGTTGTCTGGACAGGCACGTTGTGACCATTTAATCCAGTTAACATCTTGAAGTTAGGTGCTGTAGTAATGTCACTAGACGATGCACCAATTATGCACTTCACATTTTCAGTTTTTCTTTTAAAATATAGCTCACCTAAATGTTCGTAGTTTCTTATCAAAGAAATCGTTCATCGCGTTTACAAAGGTACGATGCATGATGAATATTAACAGTTTTTTTCACATGGGTTTCTGCGTAGTTGCAGACTTAGTAATATACGTTAATGTGGTTCACTATGCAATTTTTTTAAAAGTTTTTCACATTTTGGCACTCGTTATCGTTCAGATTTTCACATAGTAACAGTTACATTATACATCAGTTTTAAAAAAAAAACATAAGTAATCATACATATACACGTCACATATTTTCTTAGCATAAACATAATACAGTTACACATAAACATGTTTACATCATCATTACATAGCTATAAATTATTACATGATGTCACATTTGATTACATGAATTGCAGATATTTACTTTCTCTTTAACGGTTTTGCTGGGATTTTATCAATGTTTTTTGTGATGTCATCTGAAATCAAGATCAGTTAGACACAACATTCATTACATCAGTAGGCAAGACCAGGCGTTTTCACTACTCAATAAATATTCAAAATAATAACAGACGGAAAACTGTTAGATTCCTCGCGTTTTGTGCGTGTGTGTATAGTGTCTGTGTGGCCTTGGCTACTGGTAGATGCTTTTCTTGCTGAGAGATGTGCGTCTAATCTATTTCTCGAAGTAAAAAATCCCTTCACAGATGACGTCTGTCGCTTCGTCAGGTGTCATACTAAGTCAGTGGTACCTACAGTCACAAATGTTCCGTGAAAAATTAATATATCATTCACTGCTACGTAATCGTAAATTTTTGCCGGCCAGGGTGGCCGAGCGGTTCTAGGCGCTACAGTCTGGAACCGCGCGACCGCTACGGTCGCAGGTTCGAATCCTTCCTCGGGCATGGATGTGTGTGATGTCCTTACGTTAGTTAGGTTAAGTAGTTCTAAGGTCTAGGGGACTGATGACCTCAGAAGTTAAGTCCCATAGTGCTCAGAGCCATTTGAATCATTTTGAATCGTAAATTTTACCTTAATATTCAGTCTTCTTGGTAGTGCTTAATATTCAGTCTTCTTGGTAGTGCCGCGGCGTTGAAATAAAAGTTCTTCTGTCTTCAACTGCGTCACAGGTACAGATGAAATGAAAATTTCTATACTACTTATTATCTATGTTGTAATTTGTTTTAGTTCTTGCCACACAGCAGGTCGTTGAGATAACGGTACGTTATATGTCTTATGGTAGAAGATCTTGTGAGGCTTAACTTCAATCTTGTACACATACGTGTTGATAACACCTAATCGTTTGGTAAAAACTTGTAAATATTTGGATAGCACTTCTGTAGTTTCATACGTTCATGCACACTGAGAGCTGTAGCTTCATTTATCTTATGATCAAGCAATGTTTTCAAGTCCATTAGCTCTGTGTCAGATGAGTGTGTGTGCGTGTCTTGAATGTCAATTTCAAGTACTAACTGAACCTTGTACCCTGTACAGTGTTTGTCATGCTTTAGAGTTCTCCTGTCCAAATCAATAATAATTCACTGCCCTTATCATTTAAAATACATTTACCCTTGGAGAAGTCTATAATGCAGTCCTTCTCGCTCATAATATCTATTCCTAATATGCAATTTGTCACAAGGTTTTGTACAACCAGGAATGGCCATTTTACGGTTCCATTACCTATTTTAATGTTTACAAAAACTTGCTTCTTAACCCTACATGACTTATTACCTAGATCAGTAGTTATTTTACAGTTTTGGGCGGGAAACTCAGCCACAGGCTCCAATTCACACATCTTTTTATAGAAATTAAAAGACAAAACGCTCACAGCTGCACCTGTATCTACGATAATAGTACTTGGAATCCCACCTACTACACCAGTAGTAGATGTTAAAACAATTTCATTTGTGTTTGAACGACATCGTGTACTGTCTTGCAAAAGTTCATCTGATATATTGTCGTTGTGGTTGTATCTTATAAATAAAACAGGTAGTTTTTGTTTAGAATTATTAGACGTATCAATATTTTGTTGTTCAATGGTGGTGTCAAATAACTGATTAACATTCAAGTCGCCCCCAAAGAATTCTTCAGCCACGACCCGGGGCATAGAAGTAACTGTTTCTAGTTTGTTGGATTAGCATTTGTATTAGGTACTGACACAGATTGAGGTTGTGTATCAGGTGTCACTTCTATTATATACACATTCGGATATTGCCTGTTGTGATCTCCAAACTTTTGCAGTTGTTGTTGCTGTTGCGCATTATGACTTACCTGTCGGTCGTAAGGTATGCTCCAATTTTGTCCTGTTGGCTGCTGTGGTATAGCAGTGTTTCAATGAAAGTATTGATCGCTACGAGTCCAGCCCTGATGCTGTCTTGGCTCGTAGTTACTATTATTTCTGTTTGTGTTTTTGTTGTTACATTTGTATCCGTTGTTACCGTTGTTGTTGTTGTTGTTGTTACCGCGGTGCCTTTTGTATGGATTGCCTCATGAAGTGTTATTACTGTTGTAACTGTTGTTTGTATTGGAATACGCGTGTTGATTTTGATTTCCGTATTGAGACGGCATGTGAGTTTGCTGTTTTTGCTGTACCGCGTATCCAACTGTGGGTGCGCCAGAATTGAGTTGGCAAGCCTGCATGTTTTGCATACCACTAGTATAAACATTGTGGCTGCTGTTTTGCCGCGCGAAGCGCTGATCTTCTAGTAACATGTCAACCGAATCTAAAGCTGTTAAAAAATAATCCGGATCGTCATCCGGAATATGTAAGAGTTTTTCTTTAATGTTGAAAGGCAATTTGGCCTTCAACGCACGGAGTAAATCACGTGTTGCGACTGGTTCGTGCAAAAAATGTCCCATGTTCAAGTATTTTTCAAAATTTCGGCGTAAGTTACCATTTTTACTGTTAAAAGTTTCAAGTTCTAAAATTTGTCTTCTGAGTCGCTCCTGGACGGATTGCGACCAGAATTTGTTCAGAAAGGCACGCTCAAACTCACTGTACGTGGTACATACGTCAGCTTGACTGTATGCCCAGACAGCTGCATCGCCTTGGATGTAACCGACAATATATGAAATCTTTTTCCGGTCACTCCAAGTGCGTGGAAATGCGTTACTAAAAGATTTAAGAAAAATCACCGGATGAATGGTTCGTTTTTCTGGGATAAAGGTCTGAAATTGCCTGTGTTTTATTAAGCTTTCTTCTTCCTTTGCATTATGATATGGATTTGTTCCACTGTAATTACTGTAATGTTCAGATGGCGAGTAATTACGATAATGTTGCTGTGGTTTACCGTGATAATAGCTTGTGTTTGTGTTTGCACGACGTGGTGTGTGTTGTCGTGGTGTGTTTTGTTCTTGTATGTTTGTTGTGTGCGGTATGTGTGCGTCATACTCGTATGTACAGGGTGTTTCAAAAAGAAAGAGCAGATTTCAAACATTTATTTCTCAAAAACTACAAATGATAGAAACACAATTCCAACGGTCCTTCACTCAATATGAGTACCAAATGTTACACAACAAATATCAAAACTGTACCTCAATATGAGCACCATTTGTTACACGACAAATATCAAACCGGTATCTCATTTCTTGCCACACACGACGCAACTGGTCTTTAGTTACCGAATTCACGGCCGCAACAATTCGATGTCGTACCTCTTGAAGAGTAGCGGGCATAGGTGGGACATAAACACAGTCCTTTATGTACCCCCACAAATAAAAATCGCAGGGAGTAAGGTCTGGTGACCTGGGAGGCCACAGACGATGACATTGATCTTGTGCTCCTGCTCTTCCAATCCACCGTCCTGGAATGGTGTTATTTAGGTACCGTCGTACAGGTTCAGAGAAGTGTGGTGGGGCGCCATCTTGCATGAAGATGAAGTGATTTGAATCTTCCTGAAGTTGAGGAAATAGCCAGTTTTCTAACATGTCCAGGTAAATGGTTCCTGTGGTGTCGTCGCCATTTTCCTACAAACAAACGCCAGCGCCACTGCGGATTTGCATGGAACTTCTGCGCGGACCATTGAAAAACTTTGAACCTTTCTCTGACAAGAAACGTTTGAATTGTGTTTCTATCATTTGTAGTTTTTGAGAAATAAATGTTTGAAATCTGCTCTTTCTTTTTGAAACGCCCTGTATATTGGTTTCTGAACTGTACATTTTGACTGATATTTTCGTTACATTCAGACTGTGGTTGATCGGCGAATTGTGTCATTGGTGCAGTGACAGACTGTACTGCGTCACTAATCAGCTGTTTGTTATTAGTGATGTATTCCGCTACGGAGTCGTGCACAGTTGTTGGTAAATTTTCACGTATGCATCTATCAAAATGTTTGTCTTCGTTCTCTACCCAATCAGGAAATTCTTTATTAATATTTTGAAAATGAGCTGTGACATCAGATTGTAAGATGTCAGTCAGGTGTTGTTCAACACCGTCAAATTTATTCTGCACGTCAGTAATTCGTTTTTCAAGGTTGTCGTGTACTGAAGGATATGTTTGAATTTGTTCAGTAAGAGCTTCACACCTGACATTAAGGTTTTTTACTTGTGTCTGTAAAAGTGCTACGTCAGTTGTAGTCTTTTCTTGTATCGTATTAAGCTTGGAAAATTTCGTACTGAGTTCAGTCATCTGTTTGGTCAGTGTGGCGTCTATAAGTTCCACACGTTTACATAAAGTGTCATTACCTGTCTTGATTGCTATGAGATCAGATTTAATTTCGTCATTTTGTGTCTTTAACTGTTCATTTTGTGTCTTTAACTGTTCATTTTGTGTCTTTAACTGTTCACTTTGTGTCTTTAAGGTTGCCATATTTTCTGCGTTTTATTTCATTAGCATTTGTAACAAGTTGGCAATGTTTGCTGTTTGCAAGGTACCTGCCCCCGCCGCGTCATTAGACGTGACGTCATGTATTAACATGGGCTCTGACTGAGACTTCGAATTTTTTGTGGTGGACGGCCTATTGTCAAAATTTCCGTTAACACTTGCGTCAATATTTGATGAATCGTCACTACCGATTGCTGTCGTAAAGTCATTTTCAAACATTTGCCTCTCGTCCGAGTCGGATTGCGTCTGAATAGTATGTCTTTGCTGTTCCATCTTTGCGTATTGTTTTCTAGTTATGACCATGCCACACGCAAGATATGCTTCGAGAAAATAAAGTTTGACACTGGTTTTAAAATAAAATGCAGTTGAACATGAATCGCTCGTAGCAACAATGGCTGTTTGTTAATTTAAAAATGTAAACTGAATATCGGATTATTCTTAATGGCTGCTGGCCATGTTACAACGTATCGTACAGAAGTCGCCCATATTGTACACTCGCGTATTGGTATTGTTGCAGAAGTTATTGTTTAAGGAAAAGTACTGAGAATGAAATTTATCACTGAGAACTGCTACGCGCGAAAGAAATACTACAGAATCTACTGAACAGCTAATACACTGAATTATGCGTCTGGTCAAGCCTGCCAATGCAAAGATGCTGCGTCTTACTTTATTTTGCTGGAAGCTTCGTTGCGTCCTCCGCAAAATTTTAGAATTGAAAAATATCTTCAGATTTTTGTTATTTCTCATATATTCAAGTCCAGGTCCAGAAAGTTGATTCTTCACATGAAACAAAGAGAACAATGCAACAAATGACAAAATAACAAGTCCGACACGCAGTCGCCAATATAAAATAAATAAATAAATAAAATAAAATATTAATTATGTATTATAGTGATTGGTTGTAATTAATATTTGATTATCTGGAACGTGGACGTTTAATTATTTGGTATCAGACGCTTGACAATGGCTTTTTCGTAAATGCTATGTTATTCGTAGTTGACCGTGAAATAAGACTCAAATAATCGGACTTCGTATTTAAATCGTTTCCAAAGACTGCTGCGGTAGGTGCGGACTCAAAATCTAAATCTCAATATTAGAATAATTTGCCAGCCATGTCAATACGTCGTACAGAGGTGACTGTCTTCTAAACATAAAAAGTTTACACAGTTAGTTAAATCAGATATATTCAACGAACAAGCCTATAGTTAAATAATTCATCTTACTTTCATAAATATAGAATCTTTACAGAGTCGAGTGCCAAGTGAGATTGCAACTCGCAGTGCTCTTATATAACGTCAAATATGGCGGTGTGCCAGTTAATAAAATATACGTGCTTCCAGCCTCAGCTATTCTACAAGACCTACTACTTCTTAATGAAACATAAGAGTGTCATAATTGTATTTTGTTTTATCAACGGCATAGCGCTGCAGTTCTGTGCCATAGGCTTTATTTATTTGTCAGAGATTAATTATTTAATTAACATTCCGCGTTTCCGAGGAAACTCACGCACGGCATGCAAATGTGCCTTTATAACGTGTCTGTGGCTGTGGCGTCAACAAACTGACGTCATCTAACATTTCTCACTAGCCCTTGGACGTCACTATAGTACATGTCTCAAAAAGACAGCAAGACACGTGTCGCCTCTTTCAAGAATAACGAAGTAACCATAACGTCCAGCATTTTATGAACGCCAAAGTGATCTCTTTTCACGTATACACATGTCCTTTGAGGTTTTCTGGCTAGAAAACGGCGATTCGGCCGATAGTCTCAACGTTTTGAGGAGCTACGGGGATACACGCTCACCGCGGCAGACAGTTGAGAGATCAGGTTCAGCCAGCAAGTATTAATAACATTACAGTGCCCACGCGTGTACGACCCACCAAGGCAAACTATTTGTGCCTATGGATCGCGAACTGATCGCACTGTAACAGTCTAAAGACGAACAGAATCTCCAGAAGTTAATAACGCAGGCAACTTCTGATCTGATCTCCCCCTTGCACCCCTTTACTAGTCCATCCAAGTTGTGGCTCAGTCCTTATAAAGTGCTTTACAGGAAAGCGATCACGGAACACGCATATCTGACAACCCAGCAATAAGCAGTCTTCAGCTCTGCCATTAATTACATGACGCACACACATGATAAACTGGGGTATTAGCAAATGGTTTCGGTCATTCGTTGAGTGACTGCATGAAGCAGAAGCAATGTGCGCAGACAACTGTAGTAATACCTTCCGACTCCTCACTACCAATGACACGTTGACAGTCACTATTATGGTATGTTTTGACGTTTTTTGGACACGTTTCGCACTTAGTATTTCAAAAAGACCTCCCTCATGTTTACCAGGTTAGCAGACCGGAAATTTCTACAAAGGCTGGCTGTAAATTTTTATTAACGCTGATTTTTGTAATTGCTGGCTGAAATTTTCTGGAATTGAAAGACTGCAAGCGGACGTGAGCTCAAGAAATTGTCACCTGTTCAACTTTAGGCGAAGTGTGTAGTGTTGAAGCAAATATGGCACACATTTATCTATGCAAGAAAACGATTACTATTTGGAACTGGATGCGAAGAACCCCTCTGTTGTGTCGAGAACCGCCGTAAATATCATAAAATTCGAAGACGTTTTGCGACCGGATTTAAAATTTTTGCGTGAAGCTTTACCTTGCTTGTCGGACGTTTGACATTTTTTCTCGTCAAATTCAAGGGCATCGATGTATATGAATTTATCGAATATTTGTCAGTGCAGCATTAAATCTCACCTAGGAGCCACATACGGACCGTCAGTGCACAATTATCTGTATGTGATTCTCGAGACAGGTTAAAAAAGGAAAATGTTGATGAAGAGCAGGCATTCAAGTCAGCTGAGCAAGCAGCTGATGGAACGAGGTAGTCGGAAAATCTTGTACAGTTACAAAGAAAATAGACTTAAAATGCAGACAGTTTTGAAACTACCTTTTTTTTTTTTCTTGAGTCACCAGTCTTCTAATTGGTTTGCTGCGGACCGCCATGTATTCCACTCCCTTGCGACCTCTTCATATCACAGTAGCTCTCGCAATCTGCGTCCTCAGTTATTTGTTGTATGTTTACCAAAGTCTCTCTTCCTCTACAAGTTTTACCATCAACAGCTGCCTCTAGTACCATGGAAGTTTCCCCTATCATCCTGTCCATTGCTCTTGTCAATTTTCTCCACATGTTCCTCCTTTCTTCGGAGAACCTCCTCGATCCTTATCTTATCGGACCGATCCATTTCTTCTTTCTTTTTTCTGTAGCACCACTTCTCAAATTCTGCGAGTCTCTTCTGTTCCGTTTCTCCCGCAGTCTGTAGTTCACTACCGTCCAATACTGCTCTCCAAACGTACATCCTCAGAAATTTCTCCCCTAAATTAAGGCCTATGTTTGATACTAGTAGAAATAACTTGGCCTGAAATGCCCTCTTTGCTGTTCTAGTTCGCTTTTTATGTCCTCCTTGCCTCTTCCGTCATGGTTTATATTGCTTTCAAGCTAGCTGAATTCCATAACTTGGTCTACATCGTGACCATCGAGTTTGATGTTAAGCTTCTCGCTAATCTCATTTCTGCTACTTCTCATTGCTTTTGTCATTTGTCATTCTGTACTCGTTAGACCGTTCATTCCATTTAACAGATCCTGTAGTATTTTTACACCTTCAATGAGGATAACAATCTCATTGGCGAATCTTATCACTGATATCCATTCACCATGAATTTTAATTCCACACATGAGCCTGTCTTTTATTTCCGTCACTGCTTCTTCGATGTTCAGATTGAACAGTAGGGATGGACTACATCTCTGTCTTACAGCGTTTCTTCCAAGCTTGTTATTCCATCTTGGTTCTTGTACGTATTGTGTAATACTCGTCTTTCCCCGCAGCTTATTCCTATTTTTCTCAGAATTTCGAAGCTCTTGAACCATTTTACACTATCTTTTGCTTTCTCCACGTCGATAAATCCTATGAACGTTTCTTGTTTTTTCTTCCGTCTTGCTTCTGTTATGGAATACAACGTCGGGACTGCCTCTTGGTGCCTTTAACATTCCTAAAATCAAACTGATCGTCACCTAACACATCCTCAATTTTCTTTTCCATTCTTCTGTATATTATACTTATCAGTAACTTGGATGCATGCGCTGTTAAGCTGATTATGAGATAGTTCTCGCACTTATCAGCTTTTGCTGTCTTCGGAATAACTTGGATGATATTTTTCTGAAAGTCTGGAGGTATGTCGCATGTGTCGCAGATTCTGTTGACATCCTTGAATAATCGTTTGAGTGCCATTTCCCCCAGTGACTAGAAGTTTCTCCGGAATGTTATGTATCCTTTTTGCCTTATTTGATCTTAAGTTTTCCAAAAGACTTTTAGATTAGCTCTAATACTGGATCTAGTGTGTCTTCCGTATCGACTCCAATTTCTTCGTCTATCACATCATCAGGCAAATGCGCTCTCTCAAAGAATCCTTGACGTTCCACCTATTCGCTCTCTCCTCTGCGGTTAACATTGGAATTCCCTTTGCAGACTCAGTGTTGCCGACCTAGATTTTAATTTCAGTGAATGTGGTTTGACTTCTCTTTATCCTGAGTCAGTCCCTCCTACGATCATTTCTTTTTCGATTTTTCACATTTTTATTGCAGTCGTTACACATTGGCTGTCCCACAGTTCCTATTTATTTCATTCCTAAGTGATTTATGAGGCCGTGCTAAAAAGTAATGATACCGAATTTTTTTATTCAGTTCTCAACAGGCATAAATTTCGACCAAAGATTAACATTCAACGGGCACATAAGACTTACAATTAAAAAGCGACAAGACTAATGCACAAACTTGCCATGCTACACTCATCTCACTACAGACTACCATTGCAGACACTATGAATGTATCATACAGCCCTTTTAGAGTCTATTGCGTGCGTCGCAGCTGTGTCTGGGCACACCGGCTGTAACTCATGACCCACAAAACGGCTGTGAGACGTGTACAAAGAGATGTATTGCTCAGAATGTCAGGGTCATTTTAATGAAGCCCAATGCATTGTACTTGCAACATGCCCCACTGACGTAATCAATGGACACAGAGCAGCAGCATTGTGGCTCTAACGGGGAAGACTGGACAAGGTACACGAGATAACAGAGAAGCATATTACAGAAAAAACACAAATTAAATCTTTGGAAGGTTGAGATATGGCAAAATGAATGGGAAACGTCTATCAAGGATCGTAGGGTGTTCTCCTTCTTCCCGAACATCCGGGAACGTTTAAGACTCACACATATTAATCCAAGTCGCTGTATGGTAAAATTTCTGACAGGTCATGGCCCTTACCCTACACACCTGGGCCGCTTTAGCCTTAGCTAAAGTACTTTTCTCCTCCGTCCGAACAGGCCTTGGAAAGCCCAACGGTACCAACCAGCCGCCGTGTCATCCTCAGGCCACAGGCGTCACTGGATGCGGATCTGAACGGGCATGTAGTCAGGACACCGCTCTCCTGGCCGTATGTCAGTTTACGAGACCGGAGATGCTACTTCTCAATCAAGTAGCTTCTCAGTTTGCCTCACAAGGGCTGAGTGCACCCCGCTTGCCAACATTGCCCGGCAGACCGGATGGTGACCCATTCAAGTGCTAGCCCAGCCCGACAGGAACTTCGGTGATCTGACGGGAACCGGTGTTACAACTGCGGCAAGGCGTTGGTCCTTAGCCGAAGTGATATGTGTGAATGTGGGGAATATGGATCCTCCAAACACACAGCACTAAAAAGCGGCACATTCACAGACGTAAGACCGATGACAGAAACCGAAGATACAGGGCAAGCTTTAAGAGACCCAGGTAAATGAAGCCTACTTAACCGGATCACTGTCCGCCCCTGGTAGCTGAGTGGTCAGCGCGACGGATGGCATATCAAACGGCCCGTGTTCGAACCCTGCTGGGTCGGATATTTTCTCCACTCACAGACTGGGTGTTGTGTTGCCCTTATCATCACATTTCATCCCCATCGACACGCAAGTCGCCAAAGTGTCATCCACTCGAAAGACTTGCACCAGGCGAACGGTCTACCCGACGGGAGGCGCTAGCCACACGGCATTTCCATTTCCAACCGGATCACTGACGAAATGGCAAGAGCGTTGCACGAGACTTATAAGCAGCAACGGCCGCATACAAGATCACGACTAGACACAAACCCTACACCACAACATGATGCATGGGACAACACCGCTTCAAACTCTGATATGGAAACAAATGATGACATGACAGTATCACCAGATACGTATACGGCAAAGAAGCAGATGACACGACTGCAACAATGCTGCATGTAACATATACATCGAATTTAGAAATAAGTTACTAAGAAATAAATCAACGAATTTTTGTTTTTGCACAAAGTAACACAATTAATTCTTTAGTTTTTTGGATCGTTATTTTCAAACATGTTATTGTATAATATGTAAACAGTAAAAGAAGCAAACTGTAAAACATGTGAAATTATAGTATCCTCCATAAACATACATATGTAGTATCACAGACACGAACGCACAGCAAAGATAAGAAGAGCTTTTCGGGGAGACGGGGCTTGAGGCCACCCTTCTGAGACTCCTCTCGCGCTTATGGCGCGGGCAAATGGGATGCAATATTTGTAGTAACAAATGGTAGTGTTAAACTTCATACACAAACCACGTAGAGTGAAACTCACAACACACGTACACACAGTAGTTACCATAGTACAGCAGAATGTACTAATTCAGGTAAGACAGGCTCGAAGTGTTTACCGAAGCCCACCCATTTGAAATAGCCACGTAAAGGGACCTCTTTTATTATGTAAATCTTTCCTTCCTTCTGTTATTTCTTCTTAAAAATAAAGTAAAAATGTTTTCTTTCCGAAAATATACTTTACGTAGTGCACTTTTTAATTAACAATGTAATTAAGTAAAAGACAAGAGAAATAAAAGCACAGAGAGAAGCTGTAGAAAGAGATGAAGAGCCTGTCTCTGCAGCATGTTGTTGTTGTTGTTGTGGTCTTCAGTCCTGAGACTGGTTTGATGCAGCTCTCCATGCTACACTATCCTCTGAAAGCTGCTTCATCTCCCAGTACCTACTGCAACCTACATCCTTCTGAATCTGCTTAGTTTATTCATCTCTTGGTCTCCCTCTACGATCTTTACCCTCCACGCTGCCCTCCAATGCTAAATTTGTGATCCCTTGATGCCTCAAAACATGTCCTACCAACCGGTCCCTTCTTCTAGTCAAGTTGTGCCACAAACTCCTCTTCTCCCCGATTCTATTCAATACCTGCTCATTAATTATGAGATCTACCCATCTAATCTTCAGCATTCTTCTGTAGCACCACATTTCGAAAGCTTCTATTCTCTTCTTGTCCCAACTATTTATCGTCCATGTTTCACTTCCATACATGGCTACACTCCGTACAAATACTTTCAGAAACGACTTCCTGACACTTGAATCTATATTCGATGTTAACAAATTTCTCTTCTTCAGAAACGCTTTCCTTGCCATTGCCAGTCTACATTTTATATCTTCTCTACTTCGACCATCATCAGTTATTTTGCTCCCCAAACAGCAAAACTCCTTCACTAATTTAATTGTCTCATTTCCTAATCTAATTCCCTCAGCATCACCCGACTTAATTCGACTGCATTCCATTATCCCCGTTTTGCTTTTGTTGATGTTTATCTTATATCCTCCTTTCAAGACACTGTCCATTCCGTTCAACTGCTCTTCCAAGTCCTTTGCTGTCTCTGACAAAATTACAATGTCATCAGCGAACCTCAAAGTTTTTATTTCTTCTCTATGGGTTTTAATACCTACTCAGAATTTTTCTTTTGTTTCCCTTACTGCTTGCGCAATATACAGACTGAATATCATCGGGGAGAGGCTACAACCCTGTCTCACTCCCTTACCAACCACTGCTTCCCTTTCATGCCCCTCGACTCTTATAACTGCCATCTGGTTTCTGTACAAATTGTAAATAGCCTTTCGCTCCCTGTATTTTATCCCTGCCACCTTTAGAATTTGAAAGAGAGTATTCCAGTCAACATTGTCAAAAGCTTTCTCTAAGTCTACAAATGCTAGAAACGTAGGTTTGCCTTTCCTTAATCTTTCTTCTAAGATAAGTCGTAAGGTCAGTATTGCCTCACGCGTTCCAGTATTTCTACGGAATCCAAACTGATCCTCCCCGAGGTTGGCTTCTACCAGTTTTTCCATTCGTCTGTAAAGAATTCGTGTTAGTATTTTGCAGCTGTGACTTATTAAACTGATAGTTCGGTAATTTTCACATCTGTCAACACCTGCTTTCTTTGGGATTGGAATTATTATATTCTTCTTGAAGTCTGAGGGTATTTCGCCTGTCTCATACATCTTGCTCACTAGATGGTAGAGTTTTGTCAGGACTGGCTATCCCAAGACCGTCAGTAGTTCTAATGGAATGTTGTCTATTCCCGGGGCCTTGTTTCGACTCAGGTCTTTCAGTGCTCTGTCAAACTCTTCACACAGTATCGTATCTCCCATTTCATCTTCATCTACATTCTCTTCCATTTCCATAATATTGTCCTCAAGTACATCGCCCTTGTATAGACCCTCTATATACTCCTTCCACCTTTGTGCTTTCCCTTCTTTGCTTAGAACTGGATTCCCATCTGAGCTCTTGATAGTGATACAAGTGGTTCTCTTATCTCCAAAGGTCTCTTTAATTTTCCTGTAGGCAATATGTGTCTTACCCCTGGTGAGATAAGCCTCTACATCCTTACATTTGTCCTCTAGCCATCCCTGCTTGTTACTAATTTTTAATAGCATATGACCTGTGATAGTTACCAACGCGTTGGGTCGCTGTGTAATGTTAATAGATAGAATGAACAAATACGTCTCAATATCGGTCGAGGTATTACAAGTCATTCATATCACTCGCTCGATTTACCCACTTCTCTGACGCAACCCTCTGCCACTAGAAGGCTCCGAATTGTAGCGTGTAACATAACGGTGTGTAAAGTAACTACGTCGGTGCGAGAGAAATGGTGTGCTGTAATAGAGTTTCAAAGTCTAACAGCACGTCCACACATGGAGCACCCGCCTCTTGAGCACGACAGTGCCAGGCTACACGCGAGCGCTGCGACATTTGCAACAGCCCGACCCTTTTAATTCATTGTCACCGATTATCTTCCATAGAGTCCCGACGTGGCCCCATCGGATAATCATCTGTTTCAGAAACTTAAAATAAAATAACACCTCCGAGAGCTTAAGTCTGTTAGTGACGAAGTGCTCTAAGGAGATGGCTCCATCAAAAGAGTCAAACATTCCACGATGACGGTATCAACAAAATGGTGTCTTGTTGGGTGAAATGTCTTCGTCGCCAAGGTGACATGTTGACAAATAAATATGTAGACATGAAGAACAAAGATGTAGAAAGTTAATAAGGTTTCTTTTATTTAAAAGGCTGTAAGAGGTTTCACATAAAAAATTCGGAGGCATTAGTTTTCAGCACGCCCTCGTTTGTTGCCGACCTCTTGTCTTTCCCTGAATATTTTTTTACTTCCTTCCTTCGTCGATCAACTAAAATATTTATTATGTTGCTCAAGGTTTCTTCGGAGTTACCTTCCTTGTTCCTGTATTTGTCTGCCCAAAATCTGTGATCGACCTTTAGATAAACATCCACTCCTCTGCAACTGAACTGCCTACTTTGGTATTCTTTAACGCAATATCCACTTCTTCAGCGAACTTCAAACGCTTCTCGTTCTTCCTCAATATTTGAGTATCTCACTCCCTTCCACACTGATTCTTCCATACGATTCTCTTAAACGTCTTTCTACTCTTCTTAATTATTAAATTGTCATCTGAGCATACATCTGCACCTCGTACGCTTTACAAGCCAATATCTGATTTCGGAATCTCTGTCTGACCAATATGTAATCCATCTGGCACCTTCCCGTGTCTCCTGCTCTTATCCAAGTATACCTCCTTGTGATTCTTGAACAGATTATTCATATTACCGCCCTAAATTTATTGCAGAGATGACTCATGGTGAGCGGCTGACTTTAGGCTGGGCATCCTACTGCCTATGTGGAAAGTAACGGGAAACTACCACATTACATTCCCAAGCAGTACATGGTATGTCTCTCCATGTGAAAGATTCCGGAGATAAAACTTCCCCTCATTCGGATCTCCAGGAGGGCAACACATTGAGAGTAGATATATTGGACAGGAAGAAAGCGACAGTGAAAGGAGGAAAGATACGGATTGGAACATGGAACGTGAGGACACTTCTGCAAACAGGAAAGCTAGAGAATGCAAAACAGGAGATGAAAAGGAACAGATTAGATGCCCTCGGTTTGTGTGAAATGAGATGGGGAGAGAATGGGGAGATAGAAAGTGGAGATTATAAACTCCTTTACTCAGGGGAAATCAAGAGTGGTGAAAACGGAGTAGGAATATTGATAGGGCGAAAGTTGAAAAATAAGGTAATGAAGGCACAGTATATTGATGGAAGACTGATGATGATACGACTGAAGATTAGTTCAAAAGATTTGGCATTAATACAGGTATATATGCCAACCAGCCAGCACAGAGATGAGGAAGTGGAAGAATATTATGAGAAAATACAAGAACTCATCGAGAAAGAAAATAGAAATGCCTGCATTATCATCATGGGGGACTGGAATGCAGTGGTGGGTGAAGGAAGAGATGAAGATACAGTAGGAAAATTTGGATTAAGAATAAGAAATGAGAGAGGTGAACGACTAATTAGTTTCTGTAAAGAAAATTCATTAGCAGTGGGTAACGCATTATTTGAACACCACAAAAGGAGACGTTACACATGGATATCAAATTTTAATAGGGAAAGATATCAGCTGCACTACATCCTGATACAAAATAGGTTTAGGAACTGTTTGAAGAATGCTAAAGCTTATCCAGGAGCGGATATAAATTCAGACCACAACCTAGTGATGGGAGAAATACAAGTGAAGTTGAAAAAAGTCTGGAGAGGTAAAGCAAAGGAAAGACTAAACATAGAAAGACTCAAAGAGGTAGGAAAGGCATCAGATTTGGAGAACAGATTTATGGAAAAATGGAAAGAGGTAGTGTTGATGAAAGTGTTAAAGAAAAATGGATAAAAATGAGGGAAGGACTCATGGACTCTGCCAAAGAAGTACTAGGAATTAGAGTATCCCAAAGCACCAGGAAAGAACGGATAACAGAAAACATGTTGAAAAAGATGGAAGAGCGCAGAAAGTGGAAAAGTGTAGAAACTGAAGAAGGCAAAAAGAGGTACAGGAAACTGAATAATGAATTAAGAAGAGAAACTGAAGAAGCAAGAGAATAATGGATGAAACAGAAATGCGACGAAATAGAGAAAATGGAGAGAGAGGGAAAGTATGAAATGATGTATGGACTGGTTAGTGAGACAGTTTTTGAACGTAAAAGAAAGAGGAATAACATGGAAATAGAAAGAGCGGATGGTACTCTAGCAGAAGAACCACAGGAGGTTATGAACAGATGGCAAGAATATATTGAATGTCTGTATAAGGGGGATGAAATGCAAAGCGAAATTAAGGTTGAAGAGGAGCAATATGTGCCGGAAGATGGAAAGGAATTTACCATCTTGGAAGCAGAAGTAGAAACGGCGCTGAAGGAGATGAAGAATAGGAATGTGGAATAGATGATTTGCCAGCAGAACTGTTGAAGAGTCTGGGAAACAAGGCAAGAAAAGAAATAGTCTACCTCTGTAACGAGATATATGACAAAGGGGAATGGCCTGAGGACTTCGCTGCAACAGTTATGATACCAGTAGAGAAAAAGAGAAATACTAAAAAATGTGAAGAGCACCGGACCATCAGTCTAATTTGTCATGCAGCTAAGGTCTTGCTGAGAGTGTTGAATAGAAGGTTATATGGCAAGCTGGATAGAGGGATTGCAGAGGAGCAGTTCGGATTTAGAAGAGGAAAAGGAACAAGAGGTGCTATTGGCCTGCTAAGAACTATAGGGGAAAGATATATGGAGAAGGTTAGAGAAATCTTTGCTGTTTTTATAGATTTAGAAAAGGCTTTTGACAGAGTTCAGTGGAACAAGCTGATGGATATCTTGAAGAGGAAAGGAGTAGATTGGAAAGAGAGACAACTGATACAGAATCTATATTTACACCAGAAAGTAAGGATAAGGATTGGAAATGAAATGTCAGAAGGAAGCAGCATTGGACGAAGTGTTAGACAAGGTTGTTGCCTTTCCCCGCTGCTGTTTAACGTATACCTTGAAGATATCGTTGCGAAAAGCTTAGATGGGAAAAGAGGGATATGTATTGGTGGAAAGAGAATAGAATGTATAAGATTTGCCGATGAAATGGTATTAGTGGCAGAAAGTGAGCGGACAGTGAATAACATGCTCAAAGATCTGAATGAAGCTTGTGTGGTATGTGGGATACAAATAAACACAGCAAAAGTATGGTAATCAATACAAGACGCAGACTGTCCAATATTAAAATAGCCAAGTAAGTGAATTTAAATATCTCGGAAGCACAATAACTGAAGACTTGAGATGTCACCAGGAGGTGAAAGCTCGAATTGCCATAGCGAAGGAGGCATTCAACAGAAAGAGGAGACTCTTATGTGGCAAATTAGATAAAGGACTAAGGAAAAGGCTTGGCAAATGTTTTGTCTGGAGTGTGGCACTATATGGGGCAGAAACATGGACACTGAGACGAGAGGATGAAAAAAGGTTAGAAGCAATTGAGATGTGGATTTGGAGGAGAATGGAGAGAATAAGCTGGACGGAAAGAGTGAGTAATGAAAGAGTATTGGAAAGGGTTTGTTGAGAGATGTCTGCTGAAGGTTGTAAGAGAAAGGAAAAAGAACTGGTTGGGACATTCATTGAGAAGGGAGTGCTTGCTAGTAGATGCTTTGGAAGGATTGGTTTGTGGGAGAAGACTGAGAGGAAGAAGAAGATACAAGTTGATAGACGACATAAAGGGAAGAGGAAATTATGCAGACCTGAGGAGGATGGCAGAAGACCGGACAGCCTGGAGAACTACCATGTGAAAACCTGCCTTTAGGCAGAACACTGATGATGGTGAATTAGTCTTTTTCCTCTGTCATGTCTACTGCCAAGCCCATATTCTCCCGCGACCCATTCATCTATTCCTTCCTCTACAATCGCGTTCGACTCCCCCATTACTATTAGATTTTCATCTCCCTTTATATACTGAATTACCCTTTCAATATCTTCATATAAGTTCTCTATTATCTGCTACTTGCGACGTTGGCGTGTACATCTGAACTATCGATGTCGGATTTGGTTTGCTGCCGAATCTGATGAGAACAACCCTATCGCTAAACTGTTCGGAGGAGCTCATTCTCTGCCCTGCCTTCCTGTTCATAACAAATTCCACCTCCGTTATACCATTTTCTGCTGCTGTTGATGTTACCCTATACTCGCCGGATCAGAAATCTGTGTCTTCTTTCCATTTCACGTTACTGAGCATCACTGTATCTAAAATGATCATTTGCATTTCACTTAACAGATTTTCTAGCTTTCGTACTACGTTCAAACTTCTGACATTCGACGCTCCGACTCGTAGAAGGTTGTCTCTTCGTTGGTTATTCCATCTTTTTCTCACGGTCACCTCCAAATTGGCAGTCCCCTCCTGGAAATCGGAATAGGAGACTAATCTGGAGTCTTCTGCCAATGGAGAGCTCATCATGACAATTTTTAATTATAGACCAGGTGTCCTGTGTATACACCGGATGACTCTTTAATGTAGTGGTCTCCATTGCCTTACTGATGCTCGTACCTTTGATCATTGTTTATTCATGTGCCTTTTACGAGCAGTTTCCCACTCCAAGGGCAAGAGGATGCCATGATCCTCAATCAGCTCCGACGGCCTCTTAGACAGGGCCGTTGGTAGAACGAGGGTGACATGGCATGTCGAAAGACTTCGCTTGCCGTTTTCTGAGACTGCATATGAGAGTGCAACTGAGGAAAAGCGTTGATTGGTATTGGTTCTCTTTGTTATTTTAAAAATATTTTAACTATAACAAGAAAGTGATATTTTAGGATTTGGTGTCTGATTCATTATGTGTACAGTTTAATTAAGAAAAAGTAGGACAAAGCACTTCCATCCACAAAAAATTTGAACAAATCACTCATTTCATTAACATAAATACGAGACGTTCACTGCCTTGTAATAGACGTGGAATTCGTATTTTAGGAAATAATTTAACTCCTTTGTCACTGCTGTTTCGCTTCTCTAATTTATGTATAAAAGAAGTTCAAACAATATATCAACATAGCATAAAGAAAACTTTCTGCAATAATTTAAAATGAGTGGTTGTTGTTTAAAAAAATATTAAATTGTTGTATGTACAAAATGTACACTGTTACAGTACACTTTGTTCTTCTGTGCTTCAGTACTTCTGAATCGTCATAATTCAATGTATTTCAGTGCAATAAACGATTTTACTTAAAAAGAAGATAGCTCAGTGGTAGTCTCATTAAAACCTCGTTGCAAGCGACGTGTTGATGCTGAGCTGTGCACTTCAGAAACCGAGACAAGTTTTCTCTATTGGTCGTTGAGTATGCGGCTATTGCACTTTGAAGTTTTGTTTTGACCATGAATGTGTGAAGCCTAGTATACGTGAGTTTTACAGTTTTGTTGTTGAGGAAGTTAGAATTTCTTCAGATGACATTGTTCAAAAAATGGCTCTAAAGCACTATGGGACTTAACATCTGAGGTCATCGGTCCCCTAGACTGTTCTACTTAAACCTAACTAACCTAAGGACATCACACGCATCCATGACCTAGGAAGGATTGTAACCTGCAACCGTAGCAGCCGCGTGGTTCCGGACTGAAGCGCCTAGAATCGCTCGGCCAAAGCGGCCGGCTGACATTGTTAGTTTATAACTCTCGCAGTTCGCCACTGTTGCGTATATGAAGCTTAAAGATTTCTAATCTTGTAACTGATGAACAAGGGCACTATGTTTTTTACACGTGCAGATGGAAATATTGTGAAGTTCAAATAACTTATGCTGGTTTAGGGTTGTGCACCGTAAGGATATTCGAGCTCCACTCTCAAATCCCATGTGATTATGTAAGACAATTTTGAAGTGAATATGGGCGAGTAATTTCTGTTTATGAGGAGACGCGTGGTAACTGATTTTCCGTGCCTGTTCTGAATGGAGTTGGGCAAGTTAACATTGATCTACTGAAATACGTCCCGCCACTAGTAAATGTAACTTGATATCGTACACTAGTTCCCTACGATGGACAACCTAGAACGTGTGCGATGTGCAACTCCACTGAGCAAGCGCGTGCTGAATAGTTGCGGCGGCACGTGGCCCAGCCACCGTCCAGGGACGCGGTTCAGCGCGCGGCCGATGTTGTAAACACAGCGCAACCCCCGACTGTGGAACAAACAACATCCAGGAAACGGAGAGTGAGAAAGTGTCACGGACTGAAAACTTAGAACGGAACGCTGAGTTAGGACACACCGAGTCTAGTCAGCAGAAAATGGGCCTACAGAAAAGAAGAATAACTCTGGTGTTCTGCTACCGAAATCCGTGCCGAGTGACATGCATATCGAGGAAACAATGGATCTGAATGTGGTGTTTGCAACACCCTGTAAGGACAAAAAAAGAAGACTAAATCATCTGGAAGCTGAAACTGAGGTCCCCAAAACGAGAGACAAATCGCATCAAATCAAGTTTTACGACAAAGACCAAGCTCACGACTTACCAGACTGGACAAAGAAGACAACGGAAGTAAAACCTCTATCAGCTCAAGTAAAAGAACAAACATGCCGACAACCGCAGGTTGAGAGAGAAATGGAGATAAAACCTCAGGTGTACAGGACTGGGCCACTGAAATATAAGCCGAAGAGGACGTTCAGACATTAACAATTTCAGATGTTGATAGATACTGGAAATGATGACGACCTTCGTGGAATTGATCCTGAGTCGTTGCGGCAAACAGTGGACAATCCGTGGCATTGCTGTATTACAGGAGATAAAGATACCGGTTCTTCAGATGCTACACGTTAGTAAAATGTGGCTGTCGGCAGCTTTGTCAACTATCTGATCCATGAATAGGAACAGAATCAGTTAAGGAATGTAAGTATTATACTAGATTTGATTTGTATGAAGATTATAAGACTAATTTTGACAATATGTTAAAAATAATATTTCCTAGGCAAGGAACAGGCTAATAATGCAGTAAAATTGGAGCATAATATAACTTCTGCTGCTAAAAATATTGAAGATGGATAAATATCACGTTGAACTGTATCGGCGTACGTAATTTGTGTAACTGCGTTCAGTACATATTTTGCATTTGATTTCAGCTCTGTTTAAAATACTTTATGTTGGTGATTTGCCATTCAATTCACATTAATTCCACAGTGTGTATCAGTTTCAAAGAAGAATCAATTTGTTTAGCTATACTTTCTTTGCTTATTTTTTTTTCTCTGAGAACATGAAAATATAAGGCAGAACCGGATATATTCTATTATTTATATTATTTTCTCTTTTTAGAGAACGCAGGCGAAAAGAAAAACTTCCTTTTCTATGAAGATTCACTTATCTGAAGCAAAATAATAATAGAAGCTGTGTGAAACGGGCCTGAGTCGTGCTTCGGTAGCTCAGATAGTATCTCTGCTTAGCAACGAAAACAGAGATCGCAGTTTGGTTCGCATTGTGAAATAATTTAAAAATATAGTTGTATTACAGACAGTTATACTTTGAGCGGTGTCCATTATCGTTCATAGCCTTTTGACAAGCAATTACACAAAAGTTTCGTTTATCTGGGACCAGAATATCGGCTTTTGCGGCCGTCCTGAGCGGACGCGCTGTGGCGCTTCTGTTTGGATTTTATGACTCTGCGTAACAGTGTTGTGTAAAATTGTGATTGTGGTGATGCAGCATTTTAGTTTCCTTGTCTTCGCGAGCTGTTTACTGCTGAAGTGGCAACCATGTTTCCCAGAAAGCTTACCCTAAGATTTGGATTTGACAAAGCAACCCGTAATGTTCAGCCAAGTTCACTAGAAACTCATGACTGGATCGTTGACGTTATTGGCATTACTTCGGATCAGACCCACACTGCTTATTATGAATTGGAGCAATACTGCTTTTTTGTGAAGCTGCTTTCCCCGTTGGTGCTGCAACGGATTTTGCAGAAATTTGAAGAAAAATCTGAATTCCGCCTTCGCGATAATTCGGTGAGTACAGTTACCATTTCAAATGCTGATGTTGATTATAAACAAGTCAGAGTATTTAATTTGCCCCCTGAGGTAGAAAACTGCTACTTAAAAGACGCATTATCTAAATGCGGTGACATCAGGCAAATTCGTAATGAACGATGGGCAAGCCAGCATAGATTGCAATGCTTTAGTGGTGTTCGTTCTGTCGATATGCATGTCAAACAAAACATTCCATCTCATATTTTGGTTTGTGGCTACAAAGCGCACTTTATATACAATGGACAGACTTTGACTTGTCATATATGTAATGAAAGTGGGCATCTCCGGCAAAACTGTCCACAAAAAAGGTGTTTGTATTGCAGAATAATTTACAACAGCGTAAAAGGTTATCACTGGCTGATCTTGTGACCGAAAATCGTATGACGGGTGGTGAAGTTTCCAGCATTACGGGGAATGTAGACGACAGGCCACAAAATACTCTTGAAGCATTTCCACCTTAACTCAAGAAAGACACTGTAGATAATCCGGCTGGAAAAAGTAGTATAGCCACTAACAAGAGACGTCGAACTTGTGACGGCAGTAGCACAGATGAAGAAGATATCAACCTGTCGCTGAAAGCTGTAGGTGACATTCAGAAAACAGTGCTGGAAACTGTTTCAGACAATATTGTCAGCATAGATTCGAACTCTGAGTCAAGTACATTAGTGGACAAATCGAATACGCCACCGTCACCCGAACAGGTCGAAGTGACATCACAGTCCCACTCTGTAGCGCTGGACGCGCCAGTAGATGGCAATGCGCTGCTCTTGGTGACGCCACAACCTCGCGCTGCAGTGCCCGTACGTCAATCAATGCACACAGATTCTCTCGCGGATGCAACTGAAAGCAGACATGACGAGGTAGCGAGTGATTGTCAACAACAGGCCACGTCACAGCCCAAATCCCAAGACGAAGAAGCGGAGTTTTACAGCAATAACACACAAACAGCAAACGAAAGTGATCATAGAAGTGATGGGGCATTGGAAGAATGTTTGCAAACTGCTTCTGCGCCGCCTTTGGCAGACGAGATGGTGGCACACGACTGCCCCTCAGATCCACCGACGCCGCCCTCGGTGGAAAACTACTCAGGGGGTGTGCGGAGCAGACATTCGGTGAAGGCCAGTGTCAATGCAAACCGCAAGAAAAGTAAAAAGAAAGGTTCTAATGCAAACCGTGACGGTGGTCTCCAGTCAGATTCTCAGGAAGTATCCGGCATGGAGTGGCATGAAATGATAGACTAGGGGGATAAAAGGTCACTCCCCTATGTTACAGTCATATACGATTACCACGTTAAATATTAATAGGATACAGTCGGATGTTAAAATAGCTGCTCTGAAGCAGTTTCTGTATGAGTCAGCGACGGATATTGCTCTCCTACAGGAAGTGGTATTCCCACAATTAAATTTTTCCAATTACGTTGATTTTTACAATATTTCCATTGAAACGAATGTTGGCACGGCCATTTTAGTTAGAGAAGGCATCCCCGTACATGACGTTGATAAATTAGAATCGGGGCGAGGTATTGGAATAAATGTAGCAGGAGTTACTATAGTCAATTTATATGCTCCTTCTGGCAGCAGTAATAGAGCTGCAAGAGCCACATTCTTTAATGAAAGAGTAATTTATTTACCGAGGAAAAACTCCCTTCAACTTATAATAGGGGGAGATTTTAATTGTGTATTGAGTCAATAGGATCAAATCCCCAACTTCAATTTCTCAACTGACTTGAGACGTCTTGTTGTTGATTTAAAATTAAAAGATGCGTGGGAAATAAAATACCCAACAATGGTGAACTTCACTCATATTGTTGCGAATTCTTGTAGTAGAATTGACAGTATTTACGTATCGGATAATTTAGCAGATAAAATACTGAAAACAGAAACTGTTCCCGTTAGTTTTTCCGATCACAGTGCGTTGTTGACCTGCGTAAATTTAACACCACAACCTACCCGAAGAGTAAGAAGCCAGTGGAATCTAAATATATCGTTATTATCAAAAGAAGACTTAGAAGATGCCCTAACCAGAGCTTGGGAAATGTGTCTCCGTTCACTGAACAACTTTCCAAGTGTGATAGAATGGTGGACCCAACGAGCGAAACCGAAGCTAAGGAAAGTTTTAATATCTTTTAGTATAGATATGGCCAGAGAAAGGAAACAGACTGTAGAATTCTACTACAGCGTGCTCAGGGACCTCTACGAACAGACAGATGCAATTCCTACAAGATTAAAAGACCTCAAGAAAATAAAAGCAAAATTAATAAATCTGAAACGTGAGGCACTGGAGTGACTTAAAATAAAATTCAAAGCAAAGTCAGTCACTGAAGATGAGACTGCTGCATTGTACCACCTTGTCAGACGCGCCAAGAATAGAAGAAGAAGTTTCATGGATCAACTTCAGATAGATGATGGTACCATAATCACCACCCAGAAAAAAATAATTAAAGAAATCTCAGCGTACTATGAACGTATGTATGCGACAGGGGGAACAAACGAAGAAGAATACGGTGAGCTCTTTGCCACATATCTTCCACGAATATCGCGAGATGATGATGAGAACATTTCTTCGGACATCACCAAGGAAGATGTATTAGAAATCGTGTGCAGCTCCCCTGCTAGAAAATCTCCAGGACCTGACGGACTGCCCATTGAATTCTATAAACGATTTTGGACCCTAATAGGAGAAAAGTTCCCCGAAATTGTCAATGAAGTCTTACAAGGAAAGCCAGTTCCTGCAGAGTTCAAACAATGCAAAATCGTGTTGATCCCGAAGAACAGAGGCTGCAAAAAAATAAACAACCTACGGCCGATTTCGCTTTTAAATTCAGATTATAAAATTATAGCTCGAGTGATTAACAAGCGCTTTGCACCATGCACCGCTGACATCATAGGCCAACAGCAGACTTGTGCTTTTAGAAGAACGACTTAACTAACTGCGGCTTTGTATCGCGATGTCATTGCGCTAGCGCAGGCAAGTAACATAAAATGTGGACTGCTTTTCATAGACTTCCATAAGGCATTTGATCAAGTTAATCACAAATACCTGATAGAGACAATGCGCCAAATGGACTTCCTGCCAAAAACCATCGACATCATCCAGAACATGGCAATGGGTGTTACTGCACAAATCTCCGTTAACTGTCAACTGACAAAAAAAATTGAAATGAAAAGGGGTGTTACTCAAGGAAGCCCCTTATCCATGCTCCTGTTCGTTATATCGCTGGAACCTTTCTTGAGACAGCTACAGCGCAGGATGACAGGCATTACCATTCAAGGAACAAAGACCGTGGTAGGTGCTTACGTGGACGATGTAGGCGTAATCATCAGAGACCAAACAGATGTGACACAACTAGAGATGATACTTGCAAAATACTGTTCCGCATCAGGTGCGAGGGTAAATGAAAATAAAAGTAAATTTCTAAAAATAAAGCGACTTGCTAACTTGCGCATTGAGTGGGCGAACCATGTTAATGAACACAAAGCTCTTGGAATGGCATTGACAACTTCCCTTTTAAAAATGAAAGCAATAAATTGGCGGGAGGTGGCAAGGAAAATCAAGGAAGCTTTGATTGAAAACTGTCAACGTAGCATAGACCAGTTCCAGAGAATACTGTTTATCAACACGTATATTTTATCCAAGGCATACTACATAGCACAGCTTCTCCCCATTCCATCAATGGTGGCGAAGACGATCATGTTCACCTTAGCAAAGTTCTTGTGGAAAGGGGAATTGTTTCGAGTGCCGGTGAAGACAGCAGCTTTGGATCCAAGCAATGGAGGAATGGGTCTAACCGACATCAAGTCCAAAGCTATGGCATTGTATGTCAAACGAACATGGAGCATAATGTGTAATGATCCAGGGTGCATTACAGCAAAACTACACGATATTGTCAGGCCAGAAAGTGTAGAGCCGCCGATAAATATACAAAAAATAAGTTTTAAGCTGAAACACATTAGGGAGTATTATCTTGAACTAATTTATCTCAGCAAAAAGCTTTTAAACTCCAAAAACGTTACAGCAAAGGCGATTTTAGCTGAAAGACGGAAACATGAAAGGAAAAATAACATAGAAACTAAATATGCTGGAATAGAATGGAATGTGGTCTGGAAAAATATCAGTAGTGATGTTCTTTCGTCTGGCGTGAGAAGAGTGTGGTACAAGGTAGTCAATAACATCATCAGCACTAATGAGCGTCTCTTTGCCATCGGTTTAAGTGACACTAAGCTCTGCAGTAAATGCAACCTCGTTGATAGTGTGCCTCATCGTTACACATGTGGAGATCGGATTATCATCTGGAGGTGGACCATGGAGAAAATTGCTCAAATAACAAGAACTTCAGCAATCAATGTACCGACTAACATTTTCTTCAGACCAGAGGAAAGTTACTACCCTCAGGCAAAAAATAACGCAGTGATTTGGTTAATGGGCAAATATACAAGTTATGTTTTTAACAATATTGGGAGCGATGAACATATTGAATACAAGATGCATATGGAAAATGAATTCGAGAAAATACTTAAATATCAGAATCACAATAAGAAATATGGTAACATGCTCCGAATTGTCTTCAACAGAATGGGTATAGGTTAGGAACTGGATTCCTAGTAGAGAGGGAATGGGTTGGGTCACGTTCCCGACCCTAACCTCACCTGCAAGTCACACATGAAAAATAAATCAGTAGTACAGCAGGTACAAGAATGTGGCGACAAACATTTGGTGTCTGATATAAAGGAAGATCTTGAACTCCTTAAGGATGCGTTCAGAAGGCTGTAACTGACAAAAGTAACAAGGCAGTGAAGTATTTTGCGATGTCGCTGTTCGGGACTGCTCTTCTGTCCTCGTAATTTACCCTGGAAGGAACACACATCAAGGATTTACTGAATGATTAATTTGGGTCTGGGAAATGATGATGAGGAACTGGCTGCAGAAGAAGAAAATGTGCATGCTGATCTGCCACCAGTTGAAGGTGACAGTGAAGGTGCTAAATTGTGCTACTGCTAAAGACTCATTTTTTGAATGCTGTAATTTATGACTGCAATTACTGTCACCTTATTTATGTCATTTCATTGTAGCCATTTTTGTTACTGTTTTTGTGGAATAAAAAAAATAGATGGTAGAGCACTTGCCCGCGAAGGCAAAGCTCCCGAGTTCGAGTCTCGGTCGGGCACACAGTTGTAATCTGCCAGGAAGTTTCAAAATAATAATAATTTGTTTTAATTATGGAATTTATTTAACTGAAGTGCAATTGTTTCTTTTATCAAGACTAAAGAATAAATTAGATTCTTATGAAGAAGCAAGTACATACGTTTATTGCAATTTCTCTTCGTGCTAAGTAATAAGAAACAAATTCATTTTCTTGAAGAAGAGAAAAAAAAATGATTAGTGCGAGACGGAGGATCCAAAAGTCTCGCGATCGGTCCCTGGTCAGTCCCATTATCTTTATCTGCCACTTATCTCTTCTTTCTCCTGTGGCAATATTTTGTCAGTGTGAAGCGTGCCGAGTTGCTCCGTGATTCGAAGTACACTTTAAGCTGTGGGTCCCCCTATAACTGGCTGGACAAGTCATTTTAGGGATCAGAGGAGTGCAACGGCACGTAGGACGATGCACATTACAACACTGTAGTGATCACATCATTCTTCAGGTTAACGAGAACTGTTTTTTACGTACTGTCAGAGCAGATTAACAAAACTGGGAGCCACAATGCACTTTATATTCCAATAAAAATCATCACTCCCTTTCTCATTGAACTCTGCCTTCATAGTTAGCAGATAGTAGATTAGATTAGATTAGTACTTGTTCCATAGATCATGAATACGACACTTCGTAATGATGTGGAAAATGTCAGGTTAATAAAAGGTGTCTATACAAGATATTACATTACACAAAATATTACATGACACTCAATATTTTTTTTCCTGGGCGTTGGGGAAATTACCCACTTACTGTATCCAAAAATTCATCTAATGAGTAGAAGGAGTTGCCATTAAGAAATTCTTTTAATTTCCTTTTAAATGCTATACGGTTATTTGTCAGACTTTTGATGCTATTAGGTAAGTGACCAAAGACTTTTGTGGCAGCATAATTTACTCCCTTCTGAGCCAAAATTAGATTTAACCTTGAGTAGTGAAGATCATCCTTTCTCCTAGTGTTGTAGCCATGTACACTGCTATTACTTTTGAATTCGTTCGGATTGTTAATAACAAATTTCATAAGTGAATATATATGTTGTGAGGCTACAGTGAAGATCTATAGCTCTTTAAATAATTGTCTGCAGGATGATACTGGATGAGCTCCAGCAATTATTCTGATTACACGCTTTTGTGCAATGAATACTCTTTTACTTAACGATGAGTTACCCCAGATTATGATGCCCCCAGAATATGATGCCATACGAATGCAGAGAAGCTAATTTACTCAGATGTATATCTCCAAAATTTGCAATGACCCTAATAGCACAAGTAGCTGAACTCAAACGTTTCAGCAGATCATTAGTGTGTTTTTTCTAGTTCAACCCCTCATCAATGCATACACCTAGAAATTTTGAATATCCTATCTTAGCTGCCGATTTCTGATCGAAGTCTATATTTATTAATGGTGTCATTCCATTTACTGTGTGGAACTGTATATACTGTGTTTTGTCAAAGTTTAATGAGAGCCCATTTGCAGAGAACGACTAAATGATTTTCTGAAAAAAAAAAAGTTTACAATTTCACCAGTTAATTCTTGTCTGTTGGGTGTGATAGCTATACTTGTATCATCGGCGAAAAGTACCAGCTTTGCATCTTCGAATCTCTATTGAGCTCAAACCCTGACATTCCATATCGACTGACAGACAAGTGAGACACTTCGTAAGCTACATGGGAGATCAAATTGTATGTAGTAGCGAAAAGGGACAGCGACCCAATTCTGAAACGGTAAACTAACTGGTAAGAGAAAATATTAGAACAGAAACCTACAAATGCTCCAAACGCCAACTTCTGTAATGGAATATAAACTTGCGTTTTCAGAAACACCACGTCTTATCCAATTTGTCCACTAACTGATTTACTAGATGTCAAATGTCCTCACCGATCCCAAGAACTTCAACTTATGGATACAATGTTCTACCCGAAGCTTAAACACCACCGTTGTTGTAATAACCTTACAGTAACAGTCACAGCACCAGCTCTCTCGTATTTCGGTGTCATCTGTGAAATTGTAACGGATGTTGGTACTCTAGTCTCTTATTTGCCTCAGAAAGGTTGCGGAGTACATATATAACACTTCACAATCACTTGAAACATTTCGCAATACGTTTCTAATACTTCACAAGACACTTATGAGAATTTAAAGTTCATTTTCAACAGCTCACAATAAATTTACGCCAGTTCACAATAATTTTGCCAGTATCATCTGTTAAATTAAAAAAATAAATATTTATTTATGTGATCATTCAGTTATGCACTAATCAGCTGATTCCGATACATGGCTAGAAATCGGCTGATAATCCGACGTGTCGGGTGAAACACAGAATGGTTTGAAATTTACAGTAGCTCTGAACCAATGAACGAGGAAACTAGCGGTCCACAATTAGTTGTTGCAACCTTCAAGTCGCGTTTGTTCATGCTGACGTCTATATTCCGCAGTGCACATCGAACTCTCCAAAAAGCCTCAGTTTTCAATTGTACGGCGGTCTGATGGCTGTTGACGCCTAAGAAGAAGCTAACGATATCTCCTGCACATAATATTCGTTGTGGCTATGCACATTTGCGGTATATCCTTACCAGATGAAGGAACGTGTTAATTGAACATGTACTACGACATCCAATAATAGTTAATATGGGGCTGTAAGAAGCAGCAAAGGCGAAAAATAGTAGAGGAAGACAAATAATAGACTAGGCAAAACAGATTATAGAAGATGTTGGAGGCAGTAGTACGTAGGGATGAAAAGACTAGCAAAACAATGGAAAAGATGGAGGATAACGTAAACTAGTCGAAAAAGTGATGACTTAAAAACAAAGCTCTTTTGAAGTAGATTTGCTTCAAATGGAGAAGGAAAAGAAAAGAATTCTGCTGAAAGAAAAGAGAAGGCTGCAAATTGTACAAAGTCGTATAACCCATTGGCCACCAGAAATATGTCATGTAATGTGATGACGCTATTATTGCTCTGTTCTCTACCACTTTACATGTTAATAAATCGAGAATACGGGAGAAAGCGTGCAGTCGAAACAGTTTTGTTGCATGATACAAGGTTTTTTAATGTTACTGTCGATAACTTATTGTTCAAAGTGGGTCATAGTATCAGTCTGAAAGTAAAAAATTACTGGTGAACCATTCACCATTTTAGGTGAACATATTCATTACGTGCAATAGGCAACATTCCAAGCCGGGAATTGCATTTTACAGCAACTGTGCGGCTAGAAGTGTCCACGATTATTTTTATTAGCAACTCGTCTTCCCTGAAACAGTGTGCTTACCATTCACCTCCACTCAGGATTTGTCTGTCTCAATGATCAAGAACATTCAATCTGTTTCGAATGCAAATGGCGGCCTAAGTTTAATTATGTTTGTGTTCGTACAACATAATTCAGTGCTTGTGCTCGTCTTCTGGAGATACTATTTACTCATTCCGGCGCGGCCATTCTGATTTCTTAGATGAACGCAGCAGTGTTGCTTTCAGTAGGACCGTAGCCGAGTCCATCAACAAAATTCAGCTATCTGCACTAATGCTCACTCTGTAATTTCAGCCGAAGTTAAATACCACTAGTGTCCTTACAGACACGACAGTCTCAACTGTTTTCTTTGTGTGGTAAACACGCCATTCAAGTAAACAAATAGCCAAATCACGGATTTACGCGCTGTTACTTTCCCGATCGCGGACAAATGCATTCATACAGAGTGTGGCAGCTAAGATTAAAGAAGTAACTTTTAACCATTATATCTACCAAATTATGACGTCTACTTTGCTTTTATTGAATAAAAGTATATATTTTTAATTGACGAATAGAGAAAATGTAAAAAATTCAGCAAAAGGTGCAGATAAAAGGAAATACAGACGTATGAAAAATTAAATTAACAGAAAGTGTGCATTGCCAAATCAGGAATGGACAGGGGAAGAAAACAAAACTGTTGACCCACGTGTGAGTATTAGCAAGACAGATGTCGCCTATAGGAAAATTAAAGAAATCTTTGGATAAAACATAAGCAGCTGTATGGATGTCAAGGGCTCAACTCACTAACATTTTCATCTCAGAGTAACACTTGCACCAGACGTCCTCAATTATCTGTTGGATGTATTCCAATCTCTGTCTACCCCTGCAGTTTTTACGCTCTGCAGCTTCCTCTGGTACAATCTTGTCCTTTCTTCTTGTCAATTTTTCCGTATGTTCCTTTCTTCCCCGATACTCTGGAGAACCTCCTCATTCCTTGTCTTATCAGTTATCAGTCCATTTAATTTTCAACATTCTTCATTACTACCTCATCTAAAACGCTTCGGTTCTCCTCCATTCCGGTTTTCACACAGTCCGTGATTCAGTACCATATTATTTTGTGACCCAAACGAACATCGTCAGAAATTCCGTCTTCCAGTTAAGGCCTATGTTTGATACCACTGAACTTCTCTTGGTTATATTACACTACTGGCCATTAAAGTTGCTACACCACGAAGATGACGTGCTACAGACGCGAAATTTAACCGACAGGAAGAAGATGCTGTGATATGAAAATGATTAGCTTTTCAGAGCATTCAGACAAGGTTGGCACCGGTGGCGACACCTACAACGTGCTGACATGAGGAACGTTTCCAACCAATTTCTCGTACACAAACAGCAGTTGACTGGCGTTGCCTGGTGAAACGTTGTTGTGATGCCACATGTAAGGAGGAGAAATGAGCACCATCACTTTTCCGACTTCCATAGAGGTCGGATTGTAGCCTATCGCGATTGCGGTTTATCGTATCGCGACATTGCTGATCGCGTTGGTCGAGATCCAATGACTGTTAGCAGAATATGGAATCGGTGGGTTCAGGAGGGTAATACGGAACGCCGTGCTGGATCCCAACGGCCTCTTATCACTAGCAGTCGAGATGACAGGCATCTTATCCGCATGGCTGTAACGGATCGTGCAGCCACGATCCCTGAGTCAACAGATGGAGACCTTTGCAAGACAACAACTATCTGCACGAACAGTTCGACGACGTTTGCAGCAGCATGGACTATCAGCTCGGAGACCGTGGCTGCGGTTACCCTTGACGCTGCATCACAGACAGGAGCGCCTGCGATTTTATTTTTATTTTATTTATTTGGACAGGTCAGGAAAACTGCTGGTGAATCCTGTGGATGCCTTGGGTAGATGGAATATTTTGAAGAGTTGCTCAATGTAGGTGAAAATACGATCAGTAATGTTTCAGATTTCGAGGTAGAATGGGATAGGAATGATGATGGAAATAGGATCACGTTTGAGGAAGTGCAGTGCAATAAAGCAGCTGGGGTGGATGAAATTAAGTCGGAACTCATCAAGTACAGTGGAATGTCAGGTCTTAAATGGCTACACAGGATAATTGAAATGGCCTGGGAATCGGGACAGGTTCCATCAGACTGGACAAAAGCAGTAATCACACCAATCTTTAAACATGGAAACAGAAAAGATTGTAACAACTACAGAGGTATCTCTTTAATCAGCGTTGTGGGTAAAATCTTCTCAGGTATTGTTGAAAGGAAAGTGCGAGTATTAGTTGAGGAGCAGTTGGATGAAAATCAGTGTGGGTTTAGGCCTCTTAGAGGGTGTCAGGACCAGATCTTTAGCTTACGACAAATAATGGAGAAGTGTTATGAGTGGAACAGGGAATTGTATCTATGCTTTATAGATCTAGAAAAGGCATATGACCGGGTTCCTAGGAGGAAGTTATTGTCGGTTCTACGAGATTATGGAATAGGAGGCAAACTTTTGCAAGCAATTAAAGGTCTTTACATGGATAGTCAGGCAGCAGTTAGAGTTGACAGTAAATTGAGTTCATGGTTCAGAGTAGTTTCAGGGGTAAGACAAGGCTGCAACCTGTCTCCAATGTTGTTCATATTATTTATGGATCATATGTTGAAAACAATAGACTGGCTGGGTGAGATTAAGATATGTGAACACAAAATAAGCAGTCTTGCATATGCGGATGACTTAGTTGTGATGGCAGATTCGATTGAAAGTTTGCAGAGTAATATTTCAGAGCTAGATCAGAAATGTAAGGACTATGGTATGAAGATTAGCATCTCCAAAACGAAAGTAATGTCAGTGGGAAAGAAATATAAAAGGATTGAGTGCCAAATAGGAGGAACAAAGTTAGAACAGGTGGACGGTTTCAAGTACTTAGGATGCATATTCTCACAGGATGGCAACATAGTGAAAGAACTGCAAGCGAGGTGTAGCAAGGCTAATGCAGTGAGTGCTCAGCTACGATCTACTCTCTTCTGCAAGAAGGAAGTCAGTACCAAGACTAAGTTATCTGTGCACCGTTCAATCTTTCGACCAACTTTGTTGTATGGGAGCGAAAGCTGGGTGGATTCAGGTTACCTTATCAATAAGGTTGAGGTTACGGATATGAAAGTAGCTAGGATGATTGCAGGTACTAGTAGATGGGAACAATGGCAGGAGGGTGTCCACAATGAGGAAATCAAAGAAAAACTGGGAATGAACTGTATAGATGTAGCAGTCAGGGCGAACAGGCTTAGATGGTGGGGTCATGTTACACGCATGGGAGAAGCAAGGTTACCCAAGAGACTCATGGGTTCAGCAGTAGAGGGTAGGAGGAGTCGGGGCAGACCAAGGAGAAGGTACCTGGATTCGGTTAAGAATGATTTTGAAGTAATGGGTTTAACATCAGAAGAGGCACCAATGTTAGCACTGAATAGGGGATCATGGAGGAATTTTATAAGGGGGACTATGCTCCAGACTGAACGCTGAAAGGCATAATCAGTCTTAAATGATGATGATGATGATGATGATGATGATGATGATTTATTGTTCCGTGGGACCAAATTAAGGAGAAGTCTCCATGGTCACGGAACGAGTCAATACATGGAATTATAACACGATAGTAGAAACAGATAAAATGAAATATAAAAAACATATTCAGGCGATAAGTCTTAAGTTTAAATAAAGAAAATCAACACTGTAACACTGGAATTTGCTTAATTTTTTAGCTCTTCCAGGAGCTCCTCGACAGAATAGAAGGGGTGAGCCATGAGGAAACTCTTCAGTTGAGACTAAAAGAGTTTGGGCTACTGCTAAGATTTTTGAGTTCTTGTGGTAGCTTATTGAAAATGGATGCAGCAGAATACTGCACTCCTTTCTGCACAAGAGTCAAGGAAGTGCATTCCACATGCAGATTTGATTTCTGCCTAGTATTAACTGAGTGAAAGCTGCTAACTCTTGGGAAAAGGCTAATATTGCTAACAACAAACGACATTAAAGAAAATATATACTGTGAGGGCAATGTCAGAATTCCCAGACTACTGAATAGAGGTCGACAAGAGGTTCTCGAACTTACACCACATATAGCTCGAAAAGCCCGTTTTTGAGCCACAAATACCCTTTTTGAATCAGAAGAATTACCCCAAAAAATAATACCATACGACATAAGTGTATGAAAATATGCGAAGTAGACTACTTTTCGTGTTGAACTGTCACTTATTTCAGATACTGTTCTAATGGTAAATAATGCAGCATTTAGTTTCTGAACAAGATCTTGGACGTGGGCTTTCCACAATAGCTTACTATCTATCCAAACTCCTAGGAACTTGAACTGTTCCGTCTCGCTTATAATATGCCCATTCTGTCTGATCAGAATATCGGTTCTTGTTGAATTGTGAGTTAGAAAATGTAAAAACTGAGTCTTACTGTGATTTAGCATCAAATTATTTTCCACAAGCCATGAACGTATTTCATGAACTACATTATTTGATACTGTTTCAGTATTACACACAAGATCCTTCACTACCAAGCTGGCGTCATCAGCAAACAGAAATATTTTTGAATCACCTGTAATACTAGAAGGCATATCATTTATATAAATAAGAAACAGCAGTGGCCCCAGCACCGACCCTTGGGGAACGCCCCACTTAACAGTGCCACATTGGGATTGAACGTCACTACCACTCTCAATATTGCGGAGAATTACCTTCTGCTTTCTGTTAAAGAGAGAGGCGAACCAATTGTAAGCTACTCCCCTTAACTCCATAATGGTACAACTTCTGCAGTAATATTTTGTGGTCAACACAGTCAAAAGCCTTCGTTAAATCAAGGGAAACACCTAGCGTTTGCAACCTTTTATTTAATCCGTCCAAAACCTCAAGGAGATAAGAGAATATAGCATTTTAGGTTCTTAAACCATTTCTATAACCAAACTATACATTTGACAGTAAATTATGTAAATTTAAATACTCCAGTAACCTTGTATATACAATCTTCTCGATAACTTTAGCAAACACCGATGGCATAGAAATAGGTCTAAAATTGTCAACATTATCCCTGTCTCCCTTTTTATAAAGTGGCTTCACTACCGAGTACTTTAATCGGTCAGGAAACCGACCACTCCTAAAGGAAAAGTTACAGATATGGCTAAGAACTGGGCTAACATACATAGAACAATACTTCAGTATTCTGCTAGATACTCCGTCATATCCATGAGAGTTCTTGGTCTGTAGTGATTTAATTATTAACTCAATCTCCCTTTTGTCAGTATCATGGAGGAGCATTTCAGGTAACAGTCTCGGAACACTTTTTTCTAAGAGCGCTATGGGATTACCTGTTGGGACCAGGTTTCTGTTTAGTTCACCTGCTATATTCAGAAAGTGATTATTAAATACCGTACATATACGCGACTTATCAGCAACACGGACATTCCCACTACGCACTGATTCTATATCCTCGACCTGTCTCTGCAGACCAGCCACTTCCTTTACGACTGACCATATGGTTTTAATTTTATCCTGAGACTTAGCTATTCTATCTGCATACCACATACTTTTTGCCTTCCTAATAACATTTTTGAGCACCTTACAGTACTGTTTGTAATGGGCTGCTGCATTTAGATTTCGCCTGTTTCTAACGTTTTGATATAATTGCCTCTCTGTTCTACAAGATATTCTTATCCCTCTAGTCAGCCACCCAGGCTGCCTGTTTGTGCTAGTACCCTGTTTTGAACGTTCTAACGGAAAGCAACTTTCAAAGAGCACGAGAAAAGTCTTCAGAAAAGCATTATATTTATCATCTACTGTATCAGCGCCACTTGCCACTCTTGTTCCTTGATAAGGGTTACAAAGGTCTCTACAGCAACTGGATCAACTTTCCTAAACCGTTGATAACTATATTTAACATGTGTTGCAGCACAAAAATCTTTTAGAGTTAAAATTTGTGCATAATGATCTGAAAGGCCGTTCACCTTTTTGCTAACAGAATGTCCTTCTAGTAATGAGAAATGAACAAAAATGTTGTCTATGGTTGTTCTACTGTTCCCCTGTACACTCGTTGGAAAGAATACGGTTCACATAAGATTATATGAATTAAGGAGGTCTAACAGCATCCTTTTCCTTGCGCAATCACTTATATAATTAATGGTAAGTCACCAAATATAACTAACTTTTTGTATTTCCTATAAAGTGAACCAAGAACCTCCTATAGCTTTAGCAAAAATGTTGTGAAGTCGGAGTCTGGGGATCTATAAATAACAACAGTTAGAAGTTTAGCTCCATTAAATTTAACCACACCTTATAGCGTCCCCAGTGCTATATTACGAAAAGACTTAAAAACAGTATTTATAAAGAAGAGACATTTAAAAATTGAATAATATATTTTTATCATGTAGCCGTAAAACAATAATTTCTCTGTCTAAGTTTCGAATGCAAAGAACTACAACAAAGTGATCTAAAGAGACGACAAGATACGCTCTTTTGTTAATTTTTTAGTCGTCTTCACTTCTTCTCTTGTCTTGATTGTGTATAGACGGACATCTTGCGAGTGCTTGCAAATGTAAGCATATTTGTATGAGTTAAGCAGATTATATATATATATATACTGATTTAATATTATTGTGCACTTTTAATTTGTAAGAGGTGATCCCGATTTCATGTCCGCCTTCCTTGAATTAACCTGCATTCAAGTAATTTACAATTCAACAATCGCAGCGGCCGATGCAGCCATCGACGCCATTACGCGGCGATATTAACTTATGAAAAATTTGCGGAAGCGGAAAACTCGCCCGCTATTAACATAATACTAATTTTTCTCCACAGCCGCACGAAGTTGCACAAATACGTAGCCTTAAGATTCTTATTTTCAGTACCATAGCCGAGAGCCAGAGCCAGGACTCCGACTACAATACAATGGTTAACGGAGGTAAGAAAAATACTCTCGCGCGTGTGTGGGCCGCAATTGTAATCAATAACTAAAGATTTCTTGCTTTAAAGTGAACTAACTAGCCGAGGAAATTAATATGAAAAGTTTATTACATTGTTCAACTTATATGCTCATGTTTTAAGATTCAGCGAGTCTAACATTCATTAACGTAACAAATAATTTGAAATTAATATTGTTAAAAAGGAGAACTTCAGGAAAGCATTTAATCGTAAAATCAAAATTAAATGAAATATCATTTTTATATATGCCCACCACGTAAGTCGGCAACAATCAAAAAATAATAATAACAATAATAATATATTAAATTACGACGGCCGACGGACGCGAGATTGGCGCCGCAACTTTGGGGCCCGATCAAAGAAATTTACTAAATCTGACTCTATTGTAATGAATGTAATTATGTATGTGTCTAATTGTTGTAAAATATTAATGCCTATATGAATTCCTTTACATGTACAACAACAAAGCCACACCCTGAGGAGAGCTGGAGAAGAAAAAGTGTAGGAAAGAAAAGGGATTACGAGAAAGAAAAATAAAGGTAAGGCCTATTGTGCAAGTATCCTGTGTAGCTCTGTGCGGAATATCGTACCCATGTGCACATGAGATACCTTCGGTGTTTTGTGTATTTATATGTTTATTTTTGGAGGGGATAATTATTCGTGGGTGTATCAGTGTTAAAGATTTGTCAGTGGCTTTAAGTGAATTTAGTATGGGTAAGATAGGACAACCTAAAGCATCCGTACCAGACGAACAAAATTTTGTGAATATGGAAAGTGAGGGTCATTTGCAATACGTAAACGAATCCCAAGCCACCGCCTCAGATAACATAATTTCCGGAGCAGGGGGCGAGGATCTGTGGACGGTGAATGACGCTCCACAGCAGAATGGGAATAGAGTAACAAGAACTCCACTGCCTGGGCAGGGGGGCCAATCGAGTGCTAGATTAAGCGGGGCACCAGTATGCTCACCGATTGCAGACCCTTTTGCTGAATTTCTGCGTAGGCTTGAAGAAAGAGATAGGGAAAGAGACGAAAAACTGGCTCAAATGCTACATGAGCAGGAGAAAAAATTAATGCAAAAGCTCAGTGAGCAAGAGCAGCGCAGTGAAGCGAAGCTAGACAGTATCCGAAGCGAACTTGCCGAGATGCGGGACGCTTGCAAAGAAATACCCGATCTTGTGCAAAGCTTAGCCGGCGAGATGCAAAAATTACAGATATCGCAGGCTAGGCTTGAAGACAATGTCGAAACTTTAACCACCTGCGTGGATAATGTGGAGATAGATGCACGGAAAAGTACTGACGCATATTTGGAAGTGCAAGCTCAAAAAGTAGAAAACGAATTAAATGAATGGCTAGAAGTAAAGGATCGCGAGATATCTGCAGAGATTGAAAGCGACGTAAAAAACAGCTGTAGAAGAAGCGACTGCGGTCGCGAGTGTAAATATTGACGCTAGCTCTGCCGCACTACGTGCCGAATTAACACAGATCAAATCCCGTGTGACAGCGGAGTTGCCAAATTGGCAACAGGAGGTCGCGCGGAGACTGTCTGCGTTGGAAAGCAATGTAAACAGTGGCGGACAGATAATGAATCCGACTCCGCGTACTGATTACTACACTCCTGGAAATGGAAAAAAGAACACATTGACACTGGTGTGTTAGACCCACCATACTTGCTCCGGACACTGCGAGAGGGCTGTACAAGCAATGATCACACGCACGGCACAGCGGACACACCAGGAACAGCGGTGTTGGCCGTCGAATGGCGCTAGCTGCGCAGCATTTGTACACCGCCGCCGTCAGTGTCAGCCAATTTGCCGTGGCATACGGAGCTCCATCGCAGTCTTTAACACTGGTAGCATGCCGTGACAGCATGGACGTGAACCGTATGTGCAGTTGACGGACTTTGAGCGAGGGCGTATAGTGGGCATGCGGGAGGCCGGGTGGACGTACTGCCGAATTGCTCAACACATGGGGCGTGAGGTCTCCACAGTACATCGATGTTGTCGCCAGTGGTCGGCGGAAGGTGCACGTGCCCGTCGACCTGGGACCGGACCGCAGCGACGCACGGATGCACGCCAAGACCGTAGGATCCTACGCAGTGCCGTAGGGGACCGCACCGCCACTTCCCAGCAAATTAGGGACACTGTTGCTCCTGGGGTATCGGCGACGACCATTCGCAACCGTCTCCATGAAGCTGGGCTACGGTCCCGCACACCGTTAGGCCGTCTTCCGCTCACGCCCCAACATCGTGCAGCCCGCCTCCAGTGGTGTCGCGACAGGCGTGAATGGAGGGACGAATGGGGACGTGTCGTCTTCAGCGATGAGAGTCGCTTCTGCCTTGGTGCCAATGATGGTCGTATGCGTGTTTGGCGCCGTGCAGGTGAGCGCCACAATCAGGACTGCATACGACCGAGGCACACAGGGCCAACACCCGGCATCATGGTGTGGGGAGCGATCTCCTACACTGGCCGTACACCACTGGTGATCGTCGAGGGGACACTGAATAGTGCACGGTACATCCAAACCGTCATCGAACCCATCGTTCTACCATTCCTAGACCGGCAAGGGAACTTGCTGTTCCAACAGGACAATGCACGTCCGCATGTATCCCGTGCCACCCAACGTGCTCTAGAAGGTGTAAGTCAACTACTCTGGCCAGCAAGATCTCCGGATCTGTCGCCCATTGAGCATGTTTGGGACTGGATGAAGCGTCGTCTCACGCGGTCTGCACGTCCAGCACGAACGCTGGTCCAACTGAGGCGCCAGGTGGAAATGGCATGGCAAGCCGTTCCACAGGACTACATCCAGCATCTCTACGATCGTCTTCATGGGAGAATAGCAGCCTGCATTGCTGCGAAAGGTGGATATACACTGTACTAGTGCCGATATTGTGCATGCTCTGTTGCCTGTATCTATGTGCCTGTGGTTCTGTCAGTGTGATCATGTGATGTATCTGACCCCAGGAATGTGTCAATAAAGTTTCCCCTTCCTGGGACAATGAATTCACGGTGTTCTTATTTCAATTTCCAGGAGTGTATTATAACGCTGACGGTAGGCAGGGTGCGAGTGCACAACCGCAACCTAATGCGAATTATGAGCACGAACAACATGCGATACCGTGCAGCGAACATCACGAAGTAATGAGTGTCACAGAATGTAGCAATCAGATGTGCAAAAAAGAGGACAATGTAATAAACCACAGGACATTCCAACCCTTCATTAGCGAAAAACGAAATGTCCACCCTGTGGTATTTATTAAGAGCTTCAGGAATGCGTTTCCCAGGACATGGACGGAAAGACAAAGAATACAGTTCGTGGTCTCCTTTATTCAAGGTGACGCGGCACTGTGGGCCACCGACGTGTCCGACAAATGTCTAACGATGCAACAGTTTGAAGGTGCATTCTTACAAAAATTCTGGTCCGATAGCGTCCAAGAAAGACTACGAAAGGAGTTGTACAGACCAGAAAAGTACAATCCCAAGATGGGAACGTTACGCAAATATTTCGAAAAGTATATAAATAAAACCAGGTACTGGGACGAGCCAATGTCCGATCGTGACATAATCAGATTAATAAAAATGAAGTTGCCCAGTGAAATTAAAAGATATTTCATCAATGTGCCGGAATACGATATAGAACAACTCATGGAAATAGTGGATTCTGTTGACTTATTGATCGAAGATATGAAAACCGAAAACAAGTGGAACCATGCAGGCTGTAATCAACAAAAAGCCAATTACAATGGCAGCCACAGTAACGGTAGTAACTTAGTACCAAATGGTAACGGGAATAAGCAAGAGCACCGGCAACAGAATCGAGGCACAGACAACGGCAATGGTTATAACGGCAACGGTTATAATCGTCAAAATCGAAAGAGACATCATGATGGACGCATGAGTAATGGATATAATGGTAACGGCAATCCGCAATGGCGGAACAACCGAAATCAGTGGCGTGGTTGTAATGAACCGACACCACAGTGGCAACAAAATACAGCGCCACAATGGAACGCCAACCCAGGTCCGTCACAGAACATGTCAGGAAGTTACAACCGACCACCGAAAAACCAGAGCCATACACAGTATCAAAATACGCCATCGGCGAGGCAGGGCGGCCAACCCAATAGTAGCAACAACAACAACCAGAACCACAATGTGAAGTTAGTGGAAGTGACAGACAACTGTCAACCCACTAATGCTCATCCGTTAAACTAAAGACAGCCACAATACGCTCTCCGTTGTTGGCTGCAGGATGGTGTAGTGAGGGGACATTCACGGATGACAACCATAAACTTCGTATGTTGAGATACAATGAGGGAATAAAAATAGAAAAGGAACTTGTAGACATACCGCAGAAATGTAACCGAACCGACAAAAGTGTTGTGCAGGCTATATTGCAAGCAGATATGTACGGAGCACCAATACAGATAATAGTCGATACCGGTGCGTCAACCAATGTCATGAGTGCAAATTTTTACAATACTTGAGTCAAAATAATAGAATACCAGTATTGCCAGTGAAGAATTGTCGTGTAACAGGTGCAATAGGTGCACAATCTCATATCATAAAGCACCAGGTGCAAGTCGAGTTTACGGTTGGAAATGAAGCAATGAAAAGCTCGTTCCTAGTAGTTAAAGGATTAGGTATTGCTTGCATCCTGGGGATGGAATTTTTACGTCACAGGGATGCAAAAATCGACCTCTTGTGCGGGGAAGTAAGCCTTATGAATGAGGGTAGACGTGTAATTTTGCCGTTTTTGAGGACACGTGAAGTGCACGGTAAATATTGCCGGAGCTTTCAGACTAGGTTCGAAGGAATACAGGTAATGAATTTATATTCTGACTTAAGTACAAGACAAGCATATTTTAAAGATTTTATTACTGAAGACAAAGAGGAAAAAAGGAAACTGATAGCCATGAAAGTCAGGGAGTCAGAACATTTGACTGAAGCACAACAAAACGAACTGACTCAACTACTCACAGATTACGAGAATGTGTTTTCGGAAAAACCCGGATATATCGAGGGCTACACCTACAACATCGAAGTGGTACCTCACGATACTTTCTGTCACGCAAACTACACCATCCCGTGGTCAAAGAAGGAGGCAGTTACGAAGGAAATAAGAAAAATGCTCGATTGGGGGATAATTGAACCATCTCTATCTCCGTACAGCAGTCCGCTCGTGGCCGTAGCGAAAGCGGACGGCAGTATACGTCTCGTGCTTGATGCGCGCGATATTAACAAAATAACTGTACCTGTCAGAACGCGACCAGAAAACCTGGATGAACAGATACAGAAGTTTTATAGAGTTAAATATCTGACCTCTGTCGATATGCGTTCGTCGTATTGGCAAGTCCCACTAACTGAATCATCAAGAAAGTACACTGCCTTTGTGTTTGCCGGCAGAAGTTACCAATTTAAACTTTTACCATTTGGATTAAATGTTAGTACAGGTGTCTTCATTGCAGCGCTCGATAAAGTATTAGGAGCAGATTTGTTGGACTGAGTAACGTTGTATGTCGATGACTTATTAATTGCTACTCCCGATTGGGAAAGCCACATGGACACGCTGAGATGCGTACTAAAAAGATTTTCTGAGGCAGGCGTAACAGCAAACCTCGCCAAATCCAGATTTGGCAGGAGGCATTTCTGGGTCTAGTGTCATTTTTCAGACGATTCATATCTGACCAGATTTTAAATTATTATACCCTGTTAAACTTGTTGAGAAAGAATACACCCTGGATATGGAATGAACTGTGCCAGCAGTCATTTGAGCAAATACGACAAGCCCTTCTAAATGCTAATCTACTGTCACATCCTGACATGTCAAAAGAATTTTGCCTTGCTACAGGCGCTTCCACTGTCGGACTAGGCGCTTGTTTATTCCAAATCGATGAGGAAGGTGGAAACAAGAACGTAAGAATAATCGGTTTCGCAAGCCGAGTGTTGTCAAGTTGTGAACGATCATATACAGTCACCGAACTCGGAACACTAGCAGTAGTATGGGCCATGAAGAAGTTAGATACTATGTGTACGGAAAAAATGTAAAAATTTTGAAAAAATGTAAAAATTTTCTGTGATCATCAGGCCTTAAGTTTTTTGCTGACATGCAAGTTAATGCACGACAGGTTGACTAGGTGGGTGCTTGCTCTGCAGGAGTATCAATTTCAAATAATGTATATAAAAGGTTGTGACAACGTAGTACCTAATGCTTTGTCACGGTTGCCGCAAGGTCTGCCTGAGTTAACAACAATACTAGAACAGGCAACAGAGTACAAAATTTTAGTTATGAAAGACCCTACTTGTCGAAAAATGTTCCTGCAGACGTGCAAGCAACTGCCTAGTTTACAGGACGAAGATCCCGCCTTGGGAAAACTCAAACAAGAACTCCTAGCTTCGGGTGGAAATCAGATACGTAGCCATTATTCTGTGCAAAATAGGGTATTATATTACCGGAAGGATGTTAACAAGGACTTGTGGTGTATCTGTGTACCGGAAGTATGTATCAGTGATTTAATCTGGCACGTACACCTTTCGTGGGGACACGTGGGCATTGAAAAATGTAGGGCACTTCTCTCAAGACAATGTCATTTTAAGAATATGAAAAGAATAATTCAGAACGTTGTAAGGACATGTGTAGTTTGTCAAAGGACGAAACCTACAAATCTGCCCACTGTAAGTGAATTGCACCCTGTTGTTCCTAACAAACCATTACGACTAGTTTCTGTTGACATTCTAGGGCCACTACCCACTGGCAGAGGTGGTGTGAAATATGTATTTGCTGTATATGATGCTTTTTCCAAATTTCTAAAATTGTATCCTGTAAAAGCTTCAACGGCTACACCTCTCATTCAGAAATTACGAACAGATTATTTTGTTAATGTTGGCAAACCACAGATCATATTATCCGATAATGCCACCTATTTTACTGGTCTCAAATGGAAAACGTTTCTACAAGAGCAAGGTATTAAACACATTTTTGTAGCTCGATTTCACCCGGAGAGCAGTCTTGTAGAGCGTACCTTTAAGGAGTTGAACAGGTTCATGAGAACTTACATTTCGAATCGCCACACCAAGTGGGGAGAATACGTTTCGACTTATGAGGAACTCCATAATAGATTGCCACATTCAGCCACCGGTTATACTCCACTAGAAGTCATGTTTGGAAAGAATGAAACCGACTGCTGGCTGTCACCATTACCAACTGTACCACGACAAGTTGTACCTCACGAACAAATTATAGCTGAGACTTTAAATAACTTAACGAGGTGCACGGAGCGCCGAAAGGAGAAGCATGACAAGAAAATAAAGAAGGTAACAGTGTATCAACCAGGTGACTTGGTGCTAATAAGGACTCATCCCAAGTCATCTCTGTTAGCGAAAAAGAATAAAAAATGGCAACCGGTGTATTCCGGGCCCTACAAAATCATAGACATACCACATGGGTGTAGCTATTTGTTGGGTGACGTAGAATCGGAAGAGATTAAAGGACTCTATCCATACAAAAACTTAAAGAAGTTCGCTCAGTAGAGCAACGTTTACGTTTGTGTGTAGTAGGTTAAGTTTATAGTGTACTTTTTTTGTGAGTAAATGTTCAAATTTTGTGTAACATTTAAAGACAATGAGGCACACAAGATTAGTGCGATTCAATTTTGTAGATGTTAAGGATTAATAGTATTTTTAAGCAATTGCATTTTGAAGAAAAAAAAATGAACGTAGGTTTAAGAATATTTTACAAATTTCATGTTGAAAAATGCTTTAAAAAATATTTTTTAAAAAATTCAACAGTATGTAATGATGAAAGAATTTTTCATTAGTGTGTCATGAATATTTTTGAACTGTAGTAGTAATGCAACTTATGAAATTCAATATTATAGTGTATATGTTGTTCCATGTATTTATGTCTATACCGATCCTGAAATATGCTCAATCATAATTTACTTAACAATATGAGTGCAGGGTGTACATCACCCAAGGTACCACATGTGTTGTGGACAAGGTAAAAAGCAAATCAGTAAACACGACTACCGCTAAGCACTGTTAAAACATATTGCCATCTGCTAAGGCAGAGATTTGCACGAATTTATCGTGTAAACAAAAGTCACAAATCTAACCTTAATCTAGGAACTTGCACGCTAGGCCTAGATTATAAAATGTGTACAATACTGCGAGAGGCAAAGTTTTGTGAAGTCGAGCCTGGCTCTGGAGGGCAAGTACGCAATGAGTGGGCAGACATGACATGGGGACTGACCTCAGATGAGACGGAAATACAATTGTATAGTCAAAAAATCTGAAGGCAAGTACGACTCTAAGTGGAAAATGAAAAGAGATAATTAGTGCGAGAGACTGGTAAAATCCAGTACGAGCCAAAATCCAGTTCAGACTGAATGAAATACATTAGTGTTTGTGAACTGATCGAAACTTACTTTAAACGGTGTGAAAAACTGTGAAGGTGAAACTGTGATACGGACAGTGAAGTGCTAGTATTGAGCGTTCAACAGCGGTAAGGACGCCAAACGCCAATATTGCGCACGAAAAACTGTGAATTTGCTTATAAATGTGAACTGTTAACGTGAAGTGAACCCACAGTCAATATTTTTGGGAAGGACTGTAGTTTCAGTGAGCACAATAATGCGAGATTGGAATGCGATGCGTGGACTGTTGCAAAACAGCGACCGCAGAAACGTCGAATGTTTGTGCTAAGCTCGTATTGGGACACTCACCAGTGCCTGCGAGTGCGGCGCAAACATAAATAATTTTATCACAACAAAAACTGACGTGTAATGGAAAGAGTGGCGCATCAAAACTGCATTCACGGGAGAAGATCCATGTCATGTATTCTGCAGGACAGTGCTGACTTGACACTCGGAAAATGGCGAAAACTTAACAACGACTGCCGCACTAATAAATGCTTCTTTCCCACTAGCGTAACCATCTGCAGCGGGAAACAAATATTACGTTGGTTGTGTGTATGTTTCATGTACTACGTCGGAGATGCGTAGCAGAGCTGACTCCTGCCAACAAGCGCGGGGGGCGAATATCATCCCACTCCGCCACGCCCGGGCGAGACAGAAGCGCATCGCCAACCGTGCAGCTGATCAGCTGATTCTGACGTTCCGCGACGGCGAGAGACACGCTGGCGTCGAGCGGGCGTTGACCTCTCCGCAACCGCCGCGAACGCCGAGCACCGAACACACCAACCGACGCCGTCGCGAGCCAAACGTCGCGGCGTAGATCATCAACGACACCGCAATCAATTGTTATAATGACCTCATTTCTTTGCATAGTGCAAAAAAAAATATTTGTAATCTATGCACATCCTATACTCCAATGACATCTCAGAAACATTTAAGTGAAAGTGACCAAAGCAGTTAGTCTGTCGCTCCGCCGAGGTTTCCCCAGGTTTCCCTACGGCCACGCCAAATGGGGAGCGAACAGTTGACACCCCTGGGACTTCAAATATTCCGGACTAACTCGTGCTCTTATACCTTTGAACACTGCAAAAGTTGCAAACCTAAAAAGAAGCAGCCAAAATGAAACTAATTGTATTCTATGTCCTTTTGTACATGACTGTATACGTAACCAATTGTATGTTATATTGTTATGTAGATAACTTCATCTGTATTACACTTTGTGTGCAACACACCTCAGTAATTACAACAGTTTAAATATACGATGTGACATATGTAGACTATGAAAGAAAATTCTGCGTGTGGACACTGTGGACATGAAAGAGGAAATATTTATGTCAAAAAACACGAACATTTTTATGACATAAACATTTCGGGGGGCAATACAGCGTCCCCAGTGCTATATTACGAAAAGACTTAAAAAACAGTATTTATAAAGAAGAGACATTTAAAAATTGAATAATATATTTTTATCATGTAGCCGTAAAACAATAATTTCTCTGTCTAAGTTTCGACAAGATACGCTCTTTTGTTAATTTTTTAGTCGTCTTCACTTCTTCTCTTGTCTTGATTGTGTATAGACGGACATCTTGCGAGTGCTTGCAAATGTAAGCATATTTGTATGAGTTAAGCAGATTATATATATATATATACTGATTTAATATTATTGTGCACTTTTAATTTGTAAGAGGTGATCCCGATTTCATGTCCGCCTTCCTTGAATTAACCTGCATTCAAGTAATTTACAATTCAACAATCGCAGCGGCCGATGCAGCCATCGACGCCATTACGCGGCGATATTAACTTATGAAAAATTTGCGGAAGCGGAAAACTCGCCCGCTATTAACATAATACTAATTTTTCTCCACAGCCGCACGAAGTTGCACAAATACGTAGCCTTAAGATTCTTATTTTCAGTACCATAGCCGAGAGCCAGAGCCAGGACTCCGACTACAATACAATGGTTAACGGAGGTAAGAAAAATACTCTCGCGCGTGTGTGGGCCGCAATTGTAATCAATAACTAAAGATTTCTTGCTTTAAAGTGAACTAACTAGCCGAGGAAATTAATATGAAAAGTTTATTACATTGTTCAACTTATATGCTCATGTTTTAAGATTCAGCGAGTCTAACATTCATTAACGTAACAAATAATTTGAAATTAATATTGTTAAAAAGGAGAACTTCAGGAAAGCATTTAATCGTAAAATCAAAATTAAATGAAATATCATTTTTATATATGCCCACCACGTAAGTCGGCAACAATCAAAAAATAATAATAACAATAATAATATATTAAATTACGACGGCCGACGGACGCGAGAACCTGCACAACATTGAAACACCTTTTCAGTGCAGTACTTTGAAACATCTATTGTCTCAAATGGGATGCCGTTTTTCACATACATGGCTACTCCCCCACACCGTAAAGAGCTCGTAGAAAAGCTGCCAGCCAACCTGTATCCTGGTAAAAGAAACCTCTGAATTATCTCGTTATTTAAGAAGTGTTCAGATATACCAATAATTTCAGAGTCAACATCTATAAGCAGTTCACTAACTTTATCTCTAATACCTTGTATATTTTGATGAAATATACTAATTCCCTCATTACTCGGATACCTAAGCTTTGTCAAAAGTGGTTCCTTTGTTAGAGAGACTTCCCTTAAGCAGGAATACCTGTCAGCTGACTTTAATCTAAAAAAGGTGTAGCTCTAACACCCACTACTGCAGGAATTTTCCCATGAGTGATCCCATCACCCCCACCTATGCTGTCACCTATAAGCTTTGCCAACCTCCCCTTCCCATACGTGTTGAGGTGCAGGCCATGTCTAGTGAAACCCTTCCTGCTGATTGACTCCACCGACACCACTGAAATGTGACTCATGCCTTCTGTCATCAGCGCACCCCCAAGTCTCATGTTATTACGCCTGACGGCTGTATTAAGATGAGGCCGATCGTGACGCTGAAACAGTTCCACGAAATGCAGATTCGTGTTGCCAGTCTGAGTGGCTATCTTTTCCAGGTCACCATCTATGTCATTATCCGCATCCCTATCGATACTATTACCAGCCCCACCCACAATCACTACCTGATCCTCTTTAGTAAAATCCCTACATAACTCCCTATGTTAACAGTCACCAGAGCCAATCCTGCATTAGGCTTCACAATGCTGGTGACCTGGTACTCACTCCCCAACACTTCCTGCAACTGCTGGCCTACACCTCTGCCATGAGAACTACGTAATAGCAGAACCTTCTTCTTCCTCTTCGACTTTGGAACTGTCCTAGCCACCGTAACTGCTGAGGTCTGCTGCATACTTCCTACATCTACAGCTACTAGAGATTTCACTGTACTGGACTCTGACAGTTGGTCATATCTATTGCAAACACCAAAAGTAAAGCTATCTGAAAATCTTCTCCAAGCAGATCTCTTGCCAACAGCCAGCTCCCATTCCCCAACCCCCTTCTCCCCCCTCATCCTATCTAGCTCCTCCTGTGCGTTTTTCAACTGCACCTGAAGGACACAGATCTTACGTGATGGTGTACTCAACGACGAACCTGGGTGCACGAATGGCAAAACGTAATTTTTTCGGAGAATCCAGGTTCTGTTTACGGCATCATGTTGGTCGCATCCGTGTTTGGCGACATCGCGGTGAACGCACATTGGAAGCGTGTATTCGTCATCACCATACTGGCGTATCACCCGGCGTGATGGTATGGGGTGCCATTGGTTACACGTCTCGGTCACCTCTTATTCGCAATGCCGGCTCTTTCAACAGTGGACGTTACATTTCAGATGTGTTACGACTCGTGGCTCTGCCCTTCATTCGATCCATGAGAAACCCTACATTTCAGCAGGATAATGCATGACCGCATGTTGCAGTTCCTGTACGGGCCTTTCTGGATACAGAAAATGTTCGACTGCTTTATTCACGGTTTGATTCACTGCCACTTCATTACTTATTAGATCTGTCCACCTTATCTTTACATTCTTTTGTAGCAGAACATATCAAAAGCTTAAAAATCAAATGAAGTCTCTATCGCGTTTTCAGATTTTTTTGTTAGCAACCAGTTTCGGCCGTTTCCTCAGACTATCTTCAGGGTTTTAAAATGGTTCAAATGGCTCTAAGCACTATGGTACTTAACATCTGAGGTCATCAGTCCACTAGACTTAGAACTACTTTAACCTAACTAACCTAAGGACATCACACACACCCATGCCCGAGGCAGGATTCGAACCTGTGACCGTAGCAGCAGCGCGGTTCCGGACTGATGCGCCTAGAAGCGCTCGGACACATCGGCCAACTAAGCAGGTGCAAAAGATTGTAGGTTTCAGTAGAAACGCAGGGATGAAGGGACTTACACAGCATAGAATAGTATGGAGCTGTGAATCAAACGGTCTTCGGAATGAAGACCACAACTACAGCCTTTTGCCATCGATCGTAATGTGTAATTATATTTGTTGCTGCTACAAAACTAACGAAAAGATGAAGAAAATAATGGTTTACCAAGAATGGAGTCGAGAATGTCATAGACAAACTGATTCTAGCAACGGAGCCTAAATTGAAATGTTAAACGTTTTTAAAAAAAACTTACGATTCTGTAAGATGTTTTGGAACATTAACACCTAATAATAACTACCCTGTTAAAATCCTGCGGTTTTTCGCTGCCTCATGTAGCAGCGTAATACTGCAGTGAAAACGTCTTGATTGAAAATTCATCATAAGGCTGACAACAACGCTGAAATAAAACAGGTCTAGTGGTCATTAGTCTAACAGATATGAATTCCCAAACCGCTGTGTTAGGAATACCTTTCTTTTCCTCAACGAGACCGCCGACCGACATGTTTGCATGGCCCGGAGGTGATTACTGTGGAAGCTATTAAGTACGTGTTGTGTTTACCTTCGTTTGAATGGCTAAGGAATAAGAAGTAACCGACATGATGAAAGCCCATGCCAGCACGAATATTGCGTTAGACCACCTACAAGAGGGCCCTCCGCTTCCGCTTCTCACGGACCAATCAACGTCCAGAATGAGTCGCAGTGCCCATCCGTAAGACAATGAAATTTAACTCGGGCCATTAATGCATAATACAAAAAGGTCATTAATGCATAATGCAAAAAATGGGTTCCGTAAATATTCGTTTTTCCCATCGCGCCGACATAATGACACAGACTGAAGTTAATACCACGTCTGTATCAGAGTCGCCGCACTGCAGCTCTCAGCGATTGTGATAATAGAGGCTAGATTGAAATAAACGTTATGTAGCTATATGTAACAAATTAGACTGTGGTGACAAGACAAAGTTTACTTTAATGTGATGCGTCCGCACAGTTTTTCTTGCCTATAACGAACGGATCATAAATATTCCTTCAGCTGTACTTATGGTGATGCACAATGACGTGTCTTGTGAACGTGCTATTGCTAACGTTCGTTGCATAACTATAAAATCCTTATGATGCACAACCCCACGTCACCGTACCAGTACTGTAACCTAACTGTAACTCATGAAGCTAACACTAATAACAGAGTCTGAAATAATTTCTGTTCCCATTTGGTAAAAATTTTCCTTGTGCAATGACACAAGTAGCGAAAATTAAATTATAAGCACACTATATTTATTTCATTATATTCTGAGAGCCAATCGTTATCTTCGGGTTTGTTAAGGTGTACAATATTTTTTTCCGATTTCGTGTTTTGTTTCCTAATTTAAAGGCGTCTAACGTGCCACTTTTTTTAAAATTTGATTTTCATTATGACCCTTTATCACCAACATAAAGTGTTAACAGCCGCGGTCTTACAAAATGCCAGTCTGATGTCGTTAGTGTTTTATTTTTCGGACATGTATTTATTGACCTCTGTATGCTTATGAATTTTGTATTTATTGACCTCTGTATGCTTATGAATTTTGCTTATCTTCTCTACATTCTGATAATATTCAAATGTATAGTCACGGCAGGTAATTCAAAGGTTTAACTTGATTTAATATTTCAGTCTCAAAAGCTGTTTTTATTCTTTAGGTGCCGGCGTGCAGGGGTGGCCGAGCGGTTAGAGTCACTACAGTCTGGAACCGCGCAACCGCTACGGTCGCAAGTTCGAATCCTGCCTCGGACATGGGTGTGTGTGATGTCCTTAGATTAGTTGGGTTTAGAGAGAGCTCCGCTAATGATTTATCACCATTATGTAAACAAACCCTCCCTCCTTCTCTCCCACCCTCTCCCAATAGGCCATTTTTGCTGATATATGTTATTTACTTACTCCTTATTGCTATAGGTTGGTTTATTTATTTATTTAGCGTATGGCATTTAGACACAATTGTTATTACAATCAATATGCAAAATTGTAATAATTTGGCATTAGATATTCTTACAGTTATTACAATAGTTATACAGAATTATACAAAATTATACAAAATTACACATAATACACATGTTACAGTAGTTATACAAAGTTATAGTAGTTTGGAAGTAATTACAAACATCTAATGAGTTAATATATGCAATTGATTCTGGAGTCGCCATCAGGAAATCTTCTGGAGTCCCATCATAGGCTGTCCTGGGGCAGTCTTCTATTATGTGCTGGATAGTTTGATTTTCTCCACATTGACATAGCGGCGATTCTGTCATGCCCCACTGGTAGAGGGAATAGGCGCATCTGCCATGTTTAGTTCTAATTCTGTTTAAAGTTGCCCAGGTTTTGCGTGATAAATCAAAACCTGGAGGCTTCTGGGAGATACATGGAAGTTTGCTGATGTTCTTTAAGGACCATTCTTGGTGCCAGGCGCTGGTTATGTTGAATTCTTCCTCTGTTGCAGATGTGGCTATTGCGGTTCTGATGGGTGACCTTCTGGAGCGGAGGTGGCTTTGGGTGGCATCTTCAAAATTCTCATGGATGGGTAGATTCCGATTGCTCATTATCTTTTTGTACTCTCTTATAAGAGCGTTTGTGCGGCGTAGGTTAGGGGGTGGTATGTGGCTTAGTACTGGGAGCCATTCCACGGGTGTAGTCTTTATTACACCAGCGATCATTCTCATTGTGTTATTGAGCTGTGCATCAATTCTATGGGTGTGGGGGCTGTTTAGCCATACCGGCGCACAATATTCGGCAGCTGAGAAGACGAGACTTAAGGCTGATGTCCGTAACGCAGTAGCTGCCGCTCCCCATGTCGTTCCACAGAGCTTCTGTATAATGTTATTCCTTGTTTCATTAGGTGACCTTTGAAAGAGAGTGTTCTATCGAGGGTCACACCTAGGTACTTTGGGGTTTTATTGTGGGTAAGCCATGTGGTCTCGAATTTTATTCTGAGCTCCCTCTTAGCCGCTTTATTGTTTAGGTGAAAACATGATACTTCTGTTTTGTTGGCGTTAGGTTGCAGGTGCCATTTTCGGAAATATTCTCCCATCTTCTCCAAGTCAGCTGTTAGGGTCTCCTCTGCCCCTTCAAATGACTGACTTCTCGTTGCAAGGACCCAGTCATCGGCGTAGCCAAACTTCTTTGATCTTGTTTCCGGTATGTCTGCAATGTAGAGATTGAAGAGGAGTGGTGCAAGCACCGATCCTTGAGGTAGGCCATTTTTTAATTTCCTCGGTGAACTAATATCTGAACCCATGGTGACTTGGATCGTTCTGTCCTTCAGCATGTTGTTTAGTAGGCGAGCTGTTAGTTTACATGGGATTATGCGGAGGAACTTATAAATCATGCCTTCTCTCCAGACTGTGTCGTAGGCAGCTGACAGGTCTATGAATGCTGCAGAGGTTTTAAGCTTTCTTTGGAACCCAGCTTCAATGTACGTCGTGAGTGAGAGAACTTGATCGACACAGCTGCGGTTTGGTCTGAAACCTGCTTGTTCGATTGGTATAGCATTGAGTATTTTCTGGCAGATTCTATTGTAGATGAGCCTTTCTAACAATTTATATATTACTGACAGTAGTGCTATGGGCCTGTAGCTCTTCGGTGAGTTTGTTGGTTTCTCTGGTTTTAAGATGGCTATTATTTTCGATCTTTTGAGGTCACTAGGCACATTACCGGTTTGGATGATGTCGGTGAAGAATCTCGCCAGCCAGAGTTTTGTGTATTTACCGCAGTGTATCAGGAGTTCTGGGTTAATGCTGTCGAGTCCTGGTGCTTTCCCTGGCTTGACCTCTTTGAGTGCTGTTTCTATAGGTTGGTTGTTTTTGGGGAAGGAGACCAGGCAGCGTAGTCATCGGTCTCATCGAATTAGGGAACGATGGGGAAGGAAGTCGGCCGTGCCCTTCCAGAGGAACCATCCCGGCATTTGCCTGGAGTGATTTAGGGAAATCACGGAAAACCTAAATCGGGATGGCCGGACGCGGGATTGAACCGTCGTCCTCCCGAATGCGAGTCCAGTGTCTAACCACTGCGCCACCTCGCTCGGTCCTTATTGCTATAATTTACTACACAATTTATTACCTTATCACTATAATTTATTGCCCAAGATGGCCATCTCTACATTTATGTCACCCTTATCGTTATTACTATAATTTATTATATAATATACCCACTGAAGATTCCCCCCCCCCCCCCCCTCCCATTCCAAAAAATGGTTGTCTGGTTTCCGAGGTGCTGCAGTCAACTGCCCTCATGATTCATCCACAATGTCTGGGCGTGCTATCAGATGAGCTTGACACTCGTGCTGTGTACACTGTAGTGAAAGGTCGATCATCATCATGAGTGTCAGCCGAGGTCTGACACCTCCAGAGAAAATAAAAATTTGACACACACAGTTACCGGGTGACAATTATTGAACTATATGAAATAAAATTGTCGTAACTTCTGAACGGTTTGAGTTAGCACGTTCAAACTGTACGGTTGGCCCCGGGGCATGATGGAAATTAGTATGCGCATGCGTAGTTTGGTTTAGCGACGGAGCCTACTTTCGTTTGGATGGGTTCATCAACAAGCAAAATTGGCGCATTTGAGTTACTGAGAAGCTGCATTTCTGATCGAGGAGTCTGTTCATCCTCAACGGGCGACTGTGTGACGTGTAATGTTCAGTCACGGAGTAATTGATGTGATATTCCCTGATGGCGTGATGACTACAGACATTAACCAAAGCGACCCTGATTTCGACAAGATGTGGTCCATACAAGACGGAGCTCTACCCCATAGAAGCAGAAGAATTTTTGATGACCTGGAGGAGTACTTTGGGGACCGCATTCTGGCTCTGGAGTACCCAAAGGCCACTGGCATGGGCCTCGATTGACCGCCATATTCTCCGAATCTGAACACATGCGACTCCTTTTTGTGGGGCTGTATTAAAGACAAGGTTTACAGCAATAACCACAAAACCATCGCTGAGCCGAAGACGCCATTCAGGACGTCATCGACAGCATCGATGTTCCGACACTTCAGCGGGTCATGCAGAATTTCGCTATTCGCCTGCGCCACATCATCGCCAATGATGGCAGGCATATCGAACATGTCATAAGCTAAATCCGAATATCTGTAGTGATGTTTACATGGTGAAAGAAGCGTGTGCCCGCCGTGGTTTGTAACTAATTTTCGCTTTTTCATATAGTTCTATACTTGTCACCCTGTAAATGTAAGTACTATTAACTCTTTCCTCTTGATAATAGATCGTTATTATTAGTCACTGCGTACCTGGGTTTTCATTTGTTATTATTTCTTCAAGTAGTTCTTCTTCTAGGCAGCCAAAACTCAGCATGTCCATTTTTTAAATGAAGAAACCGCACGACTGCTGTTGAATCAACATTCTTTTATTGCACGCATGACCGATTTTGGAACACTCATGTGTTGTAAACTGTAATAATGAAAATATTATGTTACAAAACAATAGGAAGGGATCCACAAGTGGTTCCATGACAATATTGGGGTGAGGATGATCTCAGATGGTTAAGTGATTTTATTTGTAAGTAACGTCCTGTTCCCTCTTTTAATTTATTAAGTTCCATTTTAGAAATTTTGGCTGCGTTGTTCCTTACCTGACACTTTCCCTGAACTAGCGAAACCTCTCTCATTGTCTTGTAACACAATATTTTCATTATTACAGTCTACAGCTAATGATGGAAAATTAAGTGTTCTGAAACAAGTCGTGTGTGCAACAAAAGATCGTTGATTCGACGAGTATTGTGTGGTTTCTTCATTTTACAGAACATTATTTCTTTCTCGCTGTAACTACACCCTGGTGCATAGCAGCAGAAATCAGTGCTAAGAGATGTATTGGAGCAGGACACACAGCTAATCCTGGAAGTTGAGTTTCCAATGTGTGTGCCACCGCTCACAGAGTTGGAGCTTAGTCGTCAGGACACGGATGGACTATCTAATATATCGGAGCAGGGCCCGCAAGTGTTCCCAAACATTGAGTTTCTTTTGTCTTCACCATCAGTTGTCAAGTGTATTCACCATACTGCTGTTCGCCACTACTGGTTCGGTGACTGTCAATCGACAGAAACATTTAAATGTAGGTATAGCACTGGATTATGACTGTGAAGTAGTAAAAGAATGTTCGACGCGGTGCTAAAGTGCAGATTACTGTGATGGACTGGGACCATCTATGTAGCAAGATCAAATACTTCAGTGATTATCCTCCAGATGCCTAAATCCTTAGAAGAAGGTATCTGTGATCACAATGTATGGAAATTTAACACCGAAATTGACATCTACAGACTTGTTACAGTGCCTTTATTTAAATTGTTCAAGTGTTGTGTACTTGTGTGATCTAAATGGTATATTATGGATTGTGAAAAGAATTTGAGTTGGTGGCCACTGTATAACAAGGTACTCATTCAATGATTTTGTGAGTTATGTCTATGAAGATATGTGCATTATGATGAGTTAGATCGATTTTTAAATATAAGTATTCATGCAATACTTAAGCCTGCTAATATTATTCGCATAGGTATTAGATCTGTGGAAGCAAAATTTACATATGGAATACCTACCTATAATGTTGCTCCTATCAGTTTGAATGCAATAAGGCCTGGATTTAACACGTTGAAAAATAGTTATTTACAAAATATTGCAGTGAGTGATGACTATATACAGCCGTCCAATGTATACAGGGTGTTGCAAAAATGTGCGGCCAAACTTTCAGGAAACATTCCTCACACGCAAATAAAGAAAAGATTTTATGTGGACATGTGTCCGGAAACGCTTAATTTCCATGTTAGAGCTCATTTTAGTTTCGTCAGTATGTACTGTACTTCCTCGATTCACCGCCAGTTGGCCCAATTGAAGGAAGGTAATGTTGACTTCGGTGCTTGTGTTGACATGCGACTCATTGCTCTACAGTACTAGCATCAAGTACATCAGTATGTAGCATCAACAGGTTAGTGTTCATCACGAACGTGGTTTTGCAGTCAGTGCAATGTTTACAAATGCGGAGTTGGCAGATGCCCATTTGATGTATGGATTAGCACGGGGCAATAGCCGTGGTGCGGTACGTTTGTATCGAGACAGATTTCCAGAATGAAGGTGTCCCGACAACAAGACGTTCGAAGCAATTGATCGGCGCCTTAGGGAGCACGGAATATTCCAGCCTATGACTCGCAACTGGGGAAGACCTAGAACGACGAGGACACCTGCAATGGACGAGGCAATTCGTCGTGCAGTTGACGATAACCCTCATGTCAGCGTCAGAGAAGTTGCTGCTGTACAAGGTAACGTTGACCACGTCACTGTATGGAGAGTGCTACGGGAGAACCAGTTGTTTCCGTACCATGTAGAACGTGCGCCGGCACTATCAGCAGCTGATTGGCCTCCACGGGTACACTTCTGCCTGTGGTTCATCCAACAATGTGTCAATCCTCATTTTAGTGCAAATGTTCTCTTTACGGATGTGACTTCAGTCCAACGTGATCAAATTGTAAATTTTCGCAATCAACATGTGTGGGCTGACAAGAATCCGCACGCAGTTGTGCAATCACATCATCAACACAGATTTTCTGTGAACGTTTGGGCAGGCATTGTTGGTGATGTCTTGATTGGTCCCCATGTTCTTCCACCTGCGCTCAATGGAACACGTTATCATGATTTCATACGGGATACTCTACCTGTGCTGCTAGAACATGGACCTTAAAAGTACGACACAACATGTGGTTCATGCACGATGGAGCTCCTGCACATTTCAGTCGAAGTGTTCGTACGCTTCTCAACAACAGATTCGGTGACCGATGGATTGGTAGAGGCGGACCATTTCCATGGCCTCCACGCTCTCCTGATCTCAACCCTCTTGACTTTCATTTATGGGGACATTTGAAAGCTCTTGTCTACGCAACCCCGGTATCAAATGTAGAGACTCTTCGTGCTCGTATTGTGGACGGCTGTGATACATACGCCATTCTCCAGGGCTGCATCAGCGCATCAGGGATTCCATGTGACGGAGGGTGGATGCATGTATCCTCGCTAACGGAGGACATTTTGAACATTTCCTGTAACAAAGTGTTTGAAGTCACGCTGGTGCGTTCTGTTGCTGTGTGTTTCCATTCCATGATTAATGTGATTTGAAGAGAAGTAATAAAATGAGCTCTAAAATGGAAAGTAAGCGTGTTCGGACACGTGTCCACATAACATATTTTCTTTCTTTGTGTGTGAGGAATGTTTCCTGAAAGTTTGGCCGTACCTTTTTGTAACACCCTGTGTACGCAAAATGAATATTTCTCACAAATTTCTCTCATCACCAAGTCATCCTATCATTTTTTACTTCTAATGTGAGTCAGAATTTTTTAAAGATGTGCAGTCATGATAGCTCATTCAGTAAGGTAATTGCAGAAGTGTTTATACTAAATAGATTAGTCTTATTACTATCTTACTCCCAACTGGCTAATCTATGATGTGGCCACATTTTTTGTTAGGATTTCAAGAAAGAAAAACACACGTAGTACACTGAAAAAATTATTTTATTGTTCCCTTTTACAGCCCTCAGAGTACAGATTAATTAGAGGAGGTTCACCAGCTTGACATTCTCCATCCAAATCAAAATGCCTGTAACAGTAGTCATACATAAAAATAAATGTATCACTCTGAGACACTTGAGGTAACTTGTGTGAAATCTCTGTGGAATACTTAATAAAACGGTATCAGTTGTTTAGAAAACAAATACGAGGTGTGGCTAGAAAAAAACCGGACTAGTACTGGTGAAACAATAAAACGAATGCAATAAGGCTGAAAGTCGCGTGGCCTGTCACGTGACTCTCGCTCCGCCTACTGCTCGAGTTTCATCTGCCTCCTGCACTCAGTCTGCCCGTGGCGTCTGTTTTAAGTAGTTAACGTTTTGTCTGTGCGTCGGAAAATGTTGAGTGTACAGAAAGAACAGCGTGTTAACATCAAATTTTGTTTCAAACTAGGAAAATCTGCAAGTGAAACGTTTGTAATGTTACAACAAGTGTACGGCGATGATTGTTTATCGCGAACACAAGTGTTTGAGTGGTTTAAACGATTTAAAGATGGCCGCGAAGACGCCAGTGATGACACTCGCACTGGCAGACCATTGTCAGCAAAAACTGATGCAAAAATTGAAAAAATCGGTAAACTTGTTCGACAAGATCGCCGTTTAACAATCAGAGCAGTGTCTGAGTTAACAGGAGTTGACAAGGAAAGTGTTAGACAGATTCTTCATGAAAGTTTCAACATGAACAAAGTGTGTTCAAAAATGGTTCCAAAGTGTCTCACAATTGAACAGAAGGAACGCCGAAGAATGATTTGTTCTGACATCCTGGAAAACATTGAAAGTGATCCCACCTTCTTACAAAATGTTATTACTTGCGATGAATCGTGGTTTTTTACTTACGATCCCGAAACTAAACGCCAATCGATGCATTGGAAAACTCCTGGTTCTCCACGACAAAAAAAAGCACGAATGTCAAAATCGAAATTCAAGGCAATGATGATTGTTTTTTTTGACATCAAAGGGATTGTGCACATTGATTGGGTACCAGAGGGACAAACGGTGAATCAGCATTACTACATTAGCGTCCTGGCTACCCTACGTGAGCGAGTACGGAGAAAACGGAACGATTTGTGGAGAAAAAAGTCATGGATCCTTCACCAAGACAATGCCCCAGCTCACAGTGCGTTGTCAGTGAAGACGTTTTTGGCAAAACACAACGTTCCCATCTTAGATCATCCACCCTACTCACCTGATTTGGCCCCCTGTGACTTTTTTCTTTTCCCTAAAGTCAAGTCAGCTTTGAAAGGAACTAGATTTGAGACTGTTGAAGCAGTAAAAGAAAAAGCGACGGAAGTAATGTATGGACTTACCGAAAATGATCTGCAGCATTGCTATGAACAGTGGAAAATTCGTATGGAGCGGTGTAGAGACCGAGGAGGCGAGTACATTGAAGGAGATAACATGAAATTGAAATAATTGTAAATAAATGTTTTTTCCAGCATCAGTCCGGTTTTTTTCTAGCCGCACCTCGTACTAGTCAGTTGCATTCAAATTATGGCACCCTTCTTTAATTTTTCAAGAAGCAGCTTAACTACGGTTTTAGAGTTAAGCCACAAGAACAAGTACTAACCATTAATACTCTTCTCCTTCTTGACAAATCCATAGTCTTCCAGTTGCAGCATCATGACATGTTTGGGAATAATTTGCCCTGCAATATTTAGGATGATTGATGTTACTATTCATTGCGGTCATTATTCTTTTGTCAGCGACTTAATGTATGAGTTCAAAACAATGGAAGATTCTTCAATGTTCATAACCTTTAGTATGCACTCGTTCCCATCACTTAAATTAACAACTAACACTATCACTCTGTGTTTAGCACGTTTTTTGTCGAGTATCGTAATTTTAATCGTTTTTTCACCCGTATGTATGGTGACGGCATGAGTGACAATGGTGAGCTGGCTGCCGAGTCCAATGTATGTTTATTTTATACCAGAAATAGAGGTGGTATAACTGTACCTTATCGTTTTTTAAAGTTGAATACACTGCTGCGTATTTTACGCAATAACAGTAGCTGAAAAAGTGGTCTCCCAGTAGCAAAAGAACTTTCAAAGGGTGGAACATATTTTAACGTGTTGTAGTAACACATTTACTCTCCTCAGTGCAGCCGTCACACGAGTATTAGCGATGATGATAATAACAGCAGTAGAATGTAACTGTACGTATGTGTGTTACTCATTATCGATATTTTCTTTATGTGCATGAGGCAAAGCCATCACAACCACCTGATGTAAAAATAATGGTTTGTGATTCACCACAAGGTTTAAGTACATGTTAGTATGGGAAAGATGTCTCATCATGAGTCCTGCACAGTGGTGTCTTCTGAAAATTCTTGATACAGTGATACGAAAGTCATTTTATCCATGCATAAATGAAGTTGTTCCTGTGATACTTCAATGAAAATTGCTGCCATGTTCAGTGGAAGAGCTCATACTTTCTCAGTGGTATTAGTTGACCTTGTGTTCTCAGCAGGGAACTTCCCGCAGACAGTTAAAGTTTTTAACAAGAGAGAGAGAGAGAGAGAGAGAGAGAGAGATCTGAAAGAGCAAATTTAATTTACTCCAGTTACGCAATTAAACATAGATTGATTTGCTGGGATTAGCGCGGAAAACCATGTATCCACTGGAATAAATCAAGGTTCAGCCTTTCAACACATCCTGTGCATCAGTATGTGGAAACATGTATGAAGTAGCCATGCAAATGCAGGCACAGAACTAAGTTCTTATTTAAGCACGTTCATATGTCCAAATACTATGTGGTTTATAAATAAAATCAGTCTAAGAGCCATATGTATGTGTTTCTTTCTCAATAAAATCTCTTGTCTCCTAATGTAAGCGTAAAGTCATCACCATGACTGAGTGGATGGAACATCATCATCACAAGGACTTTTTAGTAACTGAATGGTACTGCAATACTACAGAAAACCAGAAGAAGAGGAAGAGAAGAATGAAGCATACCTTCCTCATAATACACAATTGAAAACTGTCAGACCATCAAACTGCAGCAAGATAAATGTTATTTTGACATTGGTAGCAGAAATGGATGGTATTCGCTTTGAGCTGTTGAAAACTGTCAGATCATCAAACTGTAGCAAGATGTTATTTTGTCGTTGCTAACAGAAATTGATGGTATTCGCTTTTTGCAGACAAATGAAAACTGTAGACCAATAGATACGTACTAGCAGGAGAGGCCGTAAAGAACACGGGAGAAGGTTACCGCAAAGACGTTAGTAAGAGCACAGCGCACACTTTAACTTAACGAAGTCACTGGAGCATACTATAGCATCCTGACGTGATTTTGACGACGAAACAGTAGAGCCTGCGTAGTGAGGGCGTAATCGGATTGTCAGTGGTGGATCAGAACGGACCCTACACGTATTTAATTTTTACGGCAACAACATTTTTCTTTAATGGTATAACAGAAATGTTGTAGGACTCATTGGAACTCTGATAGAATTTATATCTTTCAGGTAATGTACCCTAAATTGCTAAACCCACAAATGACGAATATGATACCAGTTTTACTATTACGCTCTACGTAAGTCGCTAGGTAGAAGATTTTAACGGTATCATATGGTGGTTGACAGCCACAGAACCGTTCGATTGATTGAGCAACAATATTGCTATTTAAATTTTTAACGAAGGGCTATACTCAATGACGGCAGTAACTTTTGTTAATCGTTTGCTACTCTTTGACTATGTGAGAGAGAATGGGACAGAGTGTACCAAAACTGTTTGGGGAGTTTACCTTTTAGTATTCAAATTAACTTTTTATCTTTTAAATTGCATTGCCACCGGGCAAAGATGATATACAGGGTGATTCAAAAAGAGTACCACAACTTTAAAAATGTGTATTTAATAAAAGAAACATAATATAACCTTCTGTTATACATCATTACAAAGAGTATTTAAAAAGGTTTTTTTTCACTCAAAAACAAGTTCAGAGATGTTCAATATGGCCCCCTCCAGACACACGAGCAATATCAACCCGATACTCCAACTCGTTCCACACTCTCTGTAGCATATCAGGCGTAACAGTTTGGATAGCTGCTGTTATTTCTCGTTTCAAATCATCAATGGTGGCTGGGAGAGGTGGCCGCAACACCATATCCTTAACATACCCCCATAAGAAAAAATCGCAGGGGGTAAGATCAGGGCTTCTTGGAGGCCAGTGATGAAGTGCTCTGTCACGGGCTGCTTGGCGGCCGATCCATCGCCTCGGGTAGTTGACATTCAGGTAGTTACGGACAGATAAGTGCCAATTTGGTGGCGCTCCATCCTGCTGAAATATGAATTGTTGTGCTTCTTGTTCGAGCTGAGGGAACAACCAATTCTCTAACATCTCCAGATACTGTAGTCCAGTTACAGTAGCACCTTCGAAGAAAAAGGGACCAAAAACTTTATTGGCTGAAATGGCACAGAAAACGTTCACCTTAGGCGAGTCACGTTCACACTGAGTTGTTTCCCGCGGATTCTCAGTGCCCCATATACAGACATTGTGACGGTTGACTTTCCCGTTAGTGTGGAAAGTTGCTTCACCACTAAACACAATCTTTGAAACGAAAGATTCATCTGTTTCCATTTGAGCAAGGATAAAATCACAGAAATCGATTCTTTTAATCTTATCAGCTGCAGACAGTGCTTGAACCAATTTCAGACGATAAGGTTTCATAACTAACCTTTTTCGTAGGACTCTCCATACAGTTGATTGTGGAATTTGCAGCTCTCTGCTAGCTCTGCGAGTCGATTTTCCTGGGCTGCGAACAAATGCTTGCTGGATGCGTGCTGCATTTTCATCACTCGTTCTCGGCCGTCCAGAACTTTTCCCTTTGCACAAACACCCATTCTTTGTAAACTGTTTATACCAACGTTTAATACATCACCTACCAGGAGGTTTAACACCATACTTCGTTCGAAATGCACGTTGAACAACTGTCGTCGATTCACTTCTGCCGTACTCAATAACACAAAAAGCTTTCTGTTGAGCGGTCGCCATCTTAGCATCAACTGACGCTGACGCCTAGTCAGCAGCGCCTCAAGCGAACAAATGTACAACTAAATGAAACTTTATAGCTCCCTTAATTCGCCGACAGATAGTGCTTAGCTCTGCCTTTTGTCGTTGCAGAGTTTTAAATTCCTAAAGTTGTGGTATTCTTTTTGAATCACCCTTTATACTGTCACTATGTTTACATGCGATACATCTTCCGAAAGACAAAAACCCAATTTCGAAAGCCATTTTTCGCTGTCGTGTTTACATGTTAAGGTCTGAAGCTGATTTGCTAGTCCAGTTAAATACGGCACCTGGAAAATAGCTGTTGTAGCTTCTGATCTAGTAGCACAATCGTTATATCTCTTAAGTTAGACGAGGTGTAAACAACTTTGGTCTAATATATCTACTTATACTTCACTGTACAAGAAGTCATTCAGTTCATATTAGCTGAAAGTTTTTAAGAATAAGACGAAATCTGTGAGCCCAAGCACATTTTAAAAAACCGGTTGCGGTTACATGGGAGAGAAAATCGATTGCTTAACTGGAAAACCGGCAACTAGAAGTGGATTTCCAGAATCGAATCTGATGTGTTTACATTACCACCCCAGAAGGGGAATTTGAAAATCGGTTTACGAAATCCGGTTTTGGGAGCTCCATGTAAACGGTGTGTGTGTGTGTGTGTGTGTGTGTGTGTGTGTGTGTGTGTGTCATTTTAGATAAGTAACATCTTTGGTAATGTTGTTTACAAATGTTGTAACATGGCGGCAATAGTCAGTTAAAATCTGAAGATACTTTGTAAGCCGAAAACTGGTTAACCTGAAAAAACGAATTCTGTACAACATGTACTTGTAGTTCTTTTCGTTTATTTTAGTTTTTAATTTTCAATATTTTAACCACAGACGTCACAAAATATTTTAATAAGAGCACTGATGACCTGACGATTAGAACCATAACCATAACATTGCCATCAGCTTCACCAACATTAGTTTGCACCCTTTTCTCAAAAAATGTGAAATTTTCGTCGTTTGTGGTCTTCAAATTGGAAGTCTTCCTCGAATGGAGTTTCTCTAAATTTATCCAGCAGATTTTCACGTGACCAAAGTAGGCTATATTCCAAAGATTACCATTTAAGTTTCCTGAGCATCTCTGCCACAATTTCATTTGGGCTACTAGATTAGTAATTCTTCTCTGAAATCGGTCGATCTCTGTTGTCATGCTAATTTCATGAGGACCACGAACGCTAGATCAGGATTCCAGAATTGGTTGTACTAACATATTTCCCAGAGGCTTTTCAACATTTTTTTAAATTCCCTTTTCATTTGTTGATATCACTTCTTAAGGTTACCCCTAAATATTTTTTGAAAAAATTAGATGTGTCAACAATCCGCCATGGAACCCTTGAAATTTATATGTATTCGTTTCAGTTGTTGCTATGGTCTTCAGCCTGAAGACTGGTTTTATGTAGCTCTTCACGCTGCTCGACCCTGCATAGCTACTTCAGCTTACACTGACTTAGCAAATGCCGTTGGATAGGCATATAATATCACGTAAGCTTCCTCTGGCTTTCGGGCAGCTGCGAGACGTCTAGGAAGTAAGACTATAAGTCCCTGGTACTCCTCTGGAAGCAACTGACGCGAAATAGTTTGCAGTGCGTATAAATAATGTAAATAATAATACTAATAATTTGCATCTCCGTGTGAGACTGCGAATACAGATCAGATAACCAAAAATATTTCAAAGTTTTAAGAATAAACGATATTATTTCCTTACAAGTTGTCTGGCGTGCGAACAGTGGCATTGGTGGCTGAGGTCGTGCGCTTGGAAAGTATTTTTGCATTACCGTGTGAAATATCGGACTTCGTGCATTAAAACTGCAGTGAAGATTGACTTATGGTTCTTTTATGTTAAGACTTTATAATTTTTCATCAGAAGAACTCACATAAGCACATAAATTATGAATAGGCACTTACATATAAATAATAATTGTTGCTAGGCAGTATATTAACATAAATGAGAAAGTCGATGCGCCTCTTTAAATCTGCCTATGTTCAGTATGTAACGAAATGTCTGACGTTACGGTGCAATGACAAAATGCGTCCATACGGAAACAGATTACCTCACCACTCTTAAGTAACGCGAGAGGATAAAAAGCTGAAGTACAATATTAAAACCTTTGCTGGTTTTTCACCGCAATTACGTATTGTTTATCGATAGCGCTTCATATCATGCCTTTGCCTTCACGAAAAAATTGTATTATCGCTTTCGTGTGGAGTGCAGATGAGCCCTTAAAAGCTGCAACCAACTCTGATCTGCTCGTGGGTGTAGCATCCATGGCAGGGAGCCTGCGTTCCATGACATCCCATGTATGCGCGCTGGGGTTCAAATCTGGCCTTTGGGGTGGGCATCTCAGTCTTTGTACCTCCCCTGTATGTTCCTGGAACCATTCCCGCGTGACATGGGAGCGATGCGGCGGCGCATTATCATCTTGATATACCGCAGAACCATCAGAGTGTTGGAAGGCCAAAAATGAGTGGAGATGGCCCCTGAGTAGCTCAACATACGAGGGACCGTTCAAAGTCCCTCCCGGAGCAACTAGGGTACCCATTCGGTGCAGGCGCGAATCATCGGTTCATGTGGTCCATGTTCCTACGGACCGGCGAAAACTGGGCTCTCTACGGAATATAGAGCACATTATCTTATCGTTTAATTTGTTTTTCATCTTCCGGTCAGTATTTCAAGAAGCTTCTGTGAGCAATATACAGTATGTATGGGCGCGACATTTCGGATAAGGTACTGTGTGCTTTTAAATATTAGACGGTGACAAACGTTTATAATGTGCTGTGTTCTTTCCACTTGAAATCTTCTGCATGAGGTTCAGCGTAAAATGAACATGTTTTGTTACATAAAAATGTTTAAGACCTGAAGATACAGCTAAGATTGTTGAAACCAGTTGTCGCGAATAAAAAAAAATATTTTGTAAGCTCTTGGCTTTTGAATGGTTTTTGACAATTTTACTCTGGAGCGTCAAAGAAACTGGTATAGGCATGCGTATGCAAATACAGAGATATGTAAACAGGCGCCGGCCGGGGTGGACGAGCGGTTCTAGGCGCTACAGTCTGGAACCGCGCGACCGCTACGGTCGCAGGTTCGAATCCTGCGTTGGACATGGGTGTGTGTGATGTCCTTAGGTTAGTTAGGTTTAAGTAGTTCTAAGTTCTAGGGGACTGATGACCTCAGAAGTTAAGTCCCATAGTGCTCAGAGCGATTTTTCTAAACAGGCAGAATAAAGCGCTGCGTTCGGCAACGCCTATAGAAGAAAATATGTTTGGTGCAGTTATTAGATCGGTTACTGCTGCAACAATAGCAGGTTACCAAGATCCCAAGATCTAAGTGAGTTTGAACGTGGTGTTATAGTCAGTGCACGAGCGATGGGACACAGCATCTTCGAGGTAGCGATGAAGTGAGTATTTCCCCGTACGACCATTTCACTAGTGTACCGTGAATATCAGGAATCCGGTAAAACATCAAATCTCCGACATCTCTGCGGCCGGAAAAAGATCCTGCAAGAAAGGGACCAACGACGACTGAAGAGAATCGTTCAACTTGACAGAAGTGCAAACCTTCCGCAAATTGCTGCATATTTCAATGCCGGGCCATCAACAAGTGTCAGCGTGCGAACCATTCAACGAAACATCATCCATATGGGCTTTCGGAGCAGAAGGCCCACTCGTGTAACCTTGATCGCTGCACGACACAAAGCTTTATGCCTCGCCTGGCCCGTCAACATCGACATTGGACTGTTGATGACTGGAAACATATTGCACGATCGGATGAGTTTCATTTCCAATTGCATTGAGCGGTTGGACGGGTACGGGTATGGAGACAACCTGATGAATCTACGGACCCTGCATGTCCCCATCGACGCGCAGGTCGCCTAAGTGGCGTCAACTCGAAAGACCTGCACCAGGCGAACGGTCTACCCGACGGGAGGCCCTAGCCACACGACATTTCATCTTTTTTCAACGCGTGTAAGGGGCAAGAGATACTTGTCACGTTACGGAAGAACGAGGTGTTAATCTCCCTGGGTTATCAGTGTGGTGTGATATGTCTGTCAGACAACTTGTAGGGCCATTCTTTTTCGAAGGAACAGTGACAGGTGTAAAGCAGGAACGAATTGTACCAGCTGTTCACCAACCGTCCCGAGATGCAGATTGTTTCAACGCGTGTAAGGGGCACCATCACATTACTACCGTGACGTGGGGCAATTCCTGGATGACACATTTGTTGTCAGGTGGACAGGCCAACGAGGAAGTGATGAGTTTCCACCCAGATCTCCCGATCTAGCGCCATTAGACTCCTTTCTGTGGGGAACTTCGAAGGACAACGTCTACGCCACAAAGCCACGTACACTCGATGACACGAGAGAGGCGACTGCCTGTGAATCCATCCCAACAGCAACCACAACACAACCGTTGATCTGTTCTCTAACGTTGCCGATGGAGGACATTTGAAACATCTACTCCATTAAAACATCGTCAGTAATGTCATCACCATCTATGTGACTTAAAAATTTATAGTTTTTGTTATTTTTGTTCTAGTTATTAAAGTTCAAATAGTAAAAACCCCTCTGTGGAATCCCTGCATATTATCAGAAACTACAAAGCGCCTAAGAAAAATGGAAACATGCAAATAATCAACACGAGACCTAAATTGTTCGTTGATTGCAATCTATCAGTCACTGTAGCTTACCACACGACGGTACGACGATGCAAGTGGAGACGAACCTACATGAACATACGTGCCCAATTCAAGACAGAAACCGACTGGCGTGTGGCCACTTGAACAGGTGCAGACAATTTTTTTGTCTGCAGATAAATCATCAGCTTGTTTTACATGCCTGTCGCCGGGGCCACAATGTCGCCGCCTACAGACAGCCTTTGCCAACGTGCAATTCATCTGTGGTACAGACCGAGGAGAGAGCTTATGTTGTCGCAGTATATGTAATCCTTGCCGCAGTGGAGACATTCGCGTTGCGTATATTTACAAAAGCGACCACGACATGAGAGACAGCAAGGTCAAGAGTAAGTTCACCGCACTGGCAGTGAGACAGATTCGCAGACAATGTGAACGAAACGAAATAGCTAAGGAGTGATGAAGCATCAGGTGACGAGAGAGAAAAGGAGGGGAGGGGGAGGCAATATTTAGCGTCGTGCTGTGACACATAGGTCCACCTAATTTACGTATAGGCCGTGGTGTCTACCAATGATGAGGATGTTTGATATAATTTTACACTGTTCTCTACATGGTGTTCAGTGACCAGAGAAATTTCTAAGGGTTAAGGTTATGACCTAGACTTCCTCAACACATAAACCAGTTACCTTTAACGCTGATGTACTGGTATCCTTGTCAGACAAAAATAGGACAACGAAGTTTGAAAAGTGGATGTAAAGTTCAGGGAGAAGGAAAAAAACTTTGGGTTCTGACGATGACATTGTAACTTCATCTGAGACGACAGAGAAGTTGGAAGAGCACTTGAATGGAATGGATAGCATCTTGAAAGATGATATAAGTTGAGCATGAACAAAAGTAAAACAAGGATACCGAATGTTGGTGAACTTAATCATGCGATGTTGAAGGAATTAAGTTAGTAAATTAGGCACTAAATTCAGTAAAGATTTTTGCTAATTTGGCAGCAAAATAAATGACAATGACAGAATTAGAGACAATATAAAATGCACACGCAACAGTTGTAATGCATTTCTCAAAAAGAGAAAAATGGCTCTGAGCACTATGGGACTTAACTTCTGAGGTCATCAGTCCTCTAGAACTTAGAACTACTTAAACCCAAATAACCTAAGGACATCACACACATCCATGCCCGAGGCAGGATTCGAACCTGCGACCGTAGCGGTCCCAAGTTTCCAGACTGTAGCGCCTAGAACCGCACGGCCACACCGGCCGGCTCAAAAAGAGAAATTTGTTAACATCGAATATATGTTTAAATGTTAGGAAGCCTTTTCTGAAGGTATTTGTCTCTAATGTAGCCTTTTGTGGAAATGAAACGTAGGCAGTAAGCAGTTCACACAAAAAGAAACTTTTGAAATGTTGTGTTGCAGAAAAATGTGCCGAGAATTTATACGTTTCATTTTACGTGTCTGGGACATGAAATTATTACTCTACTGGCAGAGCATTAATAAAATAAACACAGAGATTAATTACATAGGAAGAATCTGTTATAGAGGAGATTCAGTAAAATGCACACGGAAATTATTGCCAATAAAAGTAAATGGCTTAATATGTACAACAAGAATTTATACACTAAAGAGCCAAAGAAACTGGTACACCTATCTAATATCGTATAGCGCCGCCGTGAGCACGCAGAAGTACTCCAACAGGACGTGGAATGGACTAGGCTAATGTCTGAAGTAGTGCTTGAGTGAACTGACACCATGAATCCTGCAGGGCTGTCCATAAATCCATAAGAGAACGAGCGGGTGGAGATTTCTTCTGAACAGTATTTTCCAAGGCATCCCATATATCCTCAATAATGTTCATATCTGGGGGGGGGGGGGGGGGGTTGGTAAGCACCGGAAGTATTTAAACTCAGAAGAGTGTTCCTGGAGCCACTCTGTAGCAATTCTGTATGAGTGGGATGTCGCATTTTCCTGACGGAATTGGCAAGTCAGTTGGAATGCTCAATGGACATTAATGGATGCAGGAGATCAGACAGGATGCTTACATACGTGTCACCTGTCAGAGTTGTATCCAGACATACCAGGGGTCCCACGTCACTCCAGTTGCACACGTCCCATACCATTACAGAGCCTCCAGCAGCTTGAACATGAAATGATGATGATTAAGACAACACAACACCCAGTCCCTGAGCGGAGAAAATCTCCGACCCAACCGGGAATCGAACGCGGGACCTTAAGATTAACATTCCGTCACGCTGACCACTCAGCTACCGAGGCCGGACCTTACACGCGTTTATGGTGGCCGATAGCTCCATTCAGTTTAAGCGTCGCCTTGTCAGACCACACAATGACATCAGTCAAATGTTAATTATTGCAAATCAATCCACATTCGAGGCGCCTATCCGGATCGACTTCATTCATCTGGGAATGTACGGATTCTGCTTTGCTTGCTTCAAAATGTGGTGAACAATTTATTTGCTTACACCTGATTCATGGGCATCTCGCGGTAAGGACTTCTTTTGGGGATCGCGTGAAAGCTTGTAACACTGCGTCCATCCCCCTTTCGTCCGTATCGATTTATTTCTGCCACGCCGTCCCTTGTTCAGACAACGCACACTTTTTCCACTCTCAAATTTCGTCGCATAGTTTTGTTACTGTTGCACTTTAAAACCCACTTCCTTTACTCCAAGAACAATTTTCCAGCCACCTTATTACACTCCTGGAAATTGAAATAAGAACACCGTGAATTCATTGTCCCAGGAAGGGGAAACTTTATTGACACATTCATGGGGTCAGATACATCACATGATCACACTGACAGAACCACAGGCACATAGACACAGGCAACAGAGCATGCACAATGTCGGCACTAGTACAGTGTATATCCACCTTTCGCAGCAATGCAGGCTGCTATTCTCCCATGGAGACGATCGTAGAGATGCTGGATGTAGTCCTGTGGAACGGTTTGCCATGCCATTTCCACCTGGCGCCTCAGTTGGACCAGCGTTCGTGCTGGACGTGCAGACCGCGTGAGACGACGCTTCATCCAGTCCCAAACATGCTCAATGGGGGACAGATCCGGAGATCTTGCTGGCCAGGGTAGTTGACTTACACCTTCTAGAGCACGTTGGGTGGCACGGGATACATGCGGACGTGCATTGTCCTGTTGGAACAGCAAGTTCCCTTGCCGGTCTAGGAATGGTAGAACGATGGGTTCGATGACGGTTTGGATGTACCGTGCACTATTCAATGTCCTCTCGACGATCACCAGTGGTGTACGGCCAGTGTAGGAGATCGCTCCCCACACCATGATGCCGGGTGTTGGCCCTGTGTGCCTCGGTCGTATGCAGTCCTGATTGTGGCGCTCACCTGCACGGCGCCAAACACGCATACGACCATCATTGGCACCAAGGCAGAAGCGACTCTCATCGCTGAAGACGACACATCTCCATTCGTCCCTCCATTCACGCCTGTCGCGACACCACTGGAGGCGGGCTGCACGATGTTGGGGCGTGAGCGGAAGACGGCCTAACGGTGTGCGGGACCGTAGCCCAGCTTCATGGAGACGGTTGCGAATGGTCCTCGCCGATACCCCAGGAGCAACAGTGTCCCTAATTTGCTGGGAAGTGGCGGTGCGGTCCCCTACGGCACTGCGTAGGATCCTACGGTCTTGGCGTGCATCCGTGCGTCGCTGCGGTTCGGTCCCAGGTCGACGGGCACGTGCACCTTCCACCGACCACTGGCGACAACATCGATGTACTGTGGAGACCTCACGCCCCACGTGTTGAGCAATTCGGCGGTACGTCCACCCGGCCTCCCGCATGCCCACTATACGCCCTCGCTCAAAGTCCGTCAACTGCACATACGGTTCACGTCCACGCTGTCGCGGCATGCTACCAGTGTTAAAGACTGCGATGGAGCTCCGTATGCCACGGCAAACTGGCTGACACTGACGGCGGCGGTGCACAAATGCTGCGCAGCTAGCGCCATTCGACGGCCAACACCGCGGTTCCTGGTGTGTCCGCTGTGCCGTGCGTGTGATCATTGCTTGTACAGCCCTCTCGCAGTGTCCGGAGCAAGTATGGTGGGTCTGACACACCGGTGTCAATGTGTTCTTTTTTCCATTTCCAGGAGTGTATTTATGTGTAGTTACTGGCAACTGAAAATAACAAAATAAGAAGAAATGAATGGCTACATGTACTAAACTGAGAGCATCATATAATCACAGTTGGATCGGTTTATCATTTACATCTCCTCAGTTATTAAATAAATTCCAGATAGTGTAAACCCCTTTGTGGGACACCCTGTATATAATTTAAACCCATTTAATGATTTTGGGTGTTCTACAAGTTATCGAGCGAATCTGGTATAGGGTATAGTGCGCAACATGAATACGTGGAAATGTTTTCACCCATATTAGCTCGAACAACAAGATACGAAGCTCGTGTCACGGGCCAGCTGCCGCCAGTTGCTTTTTATCTTTCGTTTCTTCCAGACCTCATGCATCTCTTACGCCATTTACGACGCTAAAATAGAAGACTGAATTGGACTAGGTGGCCACTCTAGAGGTCATCGAGTTCGCATCTCTAGCACAAAGGATACTCTCTTGTTTAATAGCAAACTCAACGGTTATTATGTGCAGCATTTTACTGCTATGAAATGCTTGCCACGGTAAAGAGAAATAAAAAATTTTCTTACAAAAATAAGAAAAAAAGCAGACAATGGATACGTATCTGCATCCTGATGAGGCATGACTGGAATTACTAAGAGAAACAGGAAAACAAATAAGGCTGTCGTCGCAGGAGACGAGTCAGCTAATTTGACGTAGCGGTAGACGAGTTCTGTGACGTCATTTCTGCTTAATGTATGCTAAGCAACAGCACACTGAATCCTTCGAGAACGCGTCATTATTTGTAGGGTTTGTTACAATAAAATGACAGCAAACATCACAATGGTGTTTAACGAATTTTCGTATTTGGTTATTTTCGTGTTATAATTCGCGTGTTATGAAAGTGTGCTCTTCAGAGGCAACGGAACATTGAAGATTCGTTAAAAACGTGTCATTTTTGGTAGGATTTGTTATAATTAAATGTCAGTTGATAGCATATCGGCCATTAAAGCCTTGCGAAGACTATAACATAAAATACATGGTCATTGTTTGCAGAACTTCAGCGTAGGGTATGTGTTAGGGGCGCTTCGTTGCGAAACAGTGGGCTGAGGGTTCACGTCTCGCTGAAAATATATTTTTGTTTTTAATCTTCACGTTTCCTAAAAGGTTGCGTAACTTTCTTATTAAATTAATAGAAATAATTCCAGTAATATTTGACATTATGTAAATATAAGTTCGCTATCAACAGTTAGTTTGTTTGATATTGTGAATTTTTGTAGCCTGATGTCCTTATTGGCTGGACAAGTATCTTTCGTTTTTGTCTTATTACATGTTCATGGATGATGAAGTTTTTACTTATGTAAACAACACGACTAGCGATAGACAAGGGAGGAAGCATGCGGGATAACAGAGCTAACGTACGAGTTTTGCGCGCCTCCATTTTCATAAACAATCTGTGTGGTTTGCAAGCCAGATACAACCGACAGCTACCGCTGGAGAGTACTGAGAGCCCGAAATCACGTTAACCAGCTCGTCCGATGTGTCCAGGCCGCTGTGCCTCGTGACGTTGGCTTTCTGTCCGTGTCTACCTTTAGCATTAGCTACCTCGTCCCGTGCGATGACGGCTTAACCCTCCAGTTACTGGTGGCATTTAGGAGGTCTGACAGATCCTGTGTGGAATTATGCTACTCAACAGCCCGTTAGACCTATTGAGACAGAAAGGTCTCATTGCATACAGTTTATGCTTCCTGCGCTTCGGCGCAGCGGCCACCTCATTTCGAAGCCTGTACATGAGCCTGGAATGTGAACAGCTCTACTACACTGAACCGCCAAAGAAACTGGTATAAGCATGCGTATTCAAATATAGAGATATGTTAACAGGCAGGTTACGGCGCTGCGGCTGGCAACGCCTATATAAGACAAGAACTGTATGGCGCAGTTGTTAGATCGGTTACTGCTGCTACAATGGCAGGTTATCACGATTTAAGTGAGTTTGAACGTGGTTTTATAGTCGGCGCACGAGAGATGGGGCGCAGCATCTCCGAGGTAGCGACGAAGTGGAAATTTTCCCATACGACCATTTCACGAGTCTACCGAATCCGGTAAAACATCAAATCTCCCACATCGCTACGGCCGGAAGAAGATCCTGCAAGTATGGGACCAACGACGACAGAAGAGAATCGTTCAACGTGACAGAAGTGCAATCCTTAATCAAATTTCTGCAGAATTCAGTGATGGGCCATCAAGTGACAGCGTGCGAACCATTCAACGAAACATCATCGGTATGTTCTTTCGGAGCCGAAGGCCCACTCGTGTACCCTTGATGACTACAGGACACAAAGGTTTACGCCTCACCTGGTCCCGACAACACCGACGTTGGACTGTTGATGACTGGAACATGATGGCTGGTCGGACGAGCCTCGTTTCAAATTGTATCCAGCGGATACACGTGTACGGGTATGGATACGACCTCATGAATCCATGACCCCTGCATGTCAACAGGGGACTGTTAAAGCTGGTGGAGGCTCTGTAATGGTGTGGGACGCTTGCAGTTTGAGTGATACGGGAGCCCTGATAGGTCTAGATACGACTTTGACATGTGACACGTACGTAAGCATCCTGTCTGATCACCTGCATCCGTTTATGTCCATTGTGCATTCCGACGGACTTGGGCAATTCCAGCCGGATAATGCGACACCACACACGTCCAGAATTGCTACACAGTGGCTCCAGGAACACTCTTATGAGTTTAAACACTTCCGCTGGCCACCAGACTCCCCAGACCATGAATATTATTGAGGATATCTTGGATGCCAAGCAGGGTGCTGCTCAAAGAGATCTCCACCTCTTCGTACTCTTACGGATTTATGGGCAGTCCTGCAGGATTCATGGTGTTAATTTGCTCTAGCACTACTTCAGACATTAGTCGAGTCCATGCCACTTCGTGCTGCGGCATTTCTGCGTGCTCGCGGGGACCCTACACGATGGTGGGCAGGTGTGCCAGTTTCTTTGGCTCTTCACTGTGTAAGTGGGTGCTTGGTATGTGGCGGCAAGTTTATGCAAATAAAAGTAAGGTTTATATGGAAATAAGGTGATCTGCACAATGAAAATAAAGTTTTTTGGTATACAATGATTTCAGTGTCGATTAAGACCCAGTGTACACAATTGCGTGCAAAGTATATTTTGAAAACGGGTGCCTGTATTTGTATAATTCTTGCTTGTCATTCCTCCAGTGGAGGACGTAATTGTTGTTGAAATGCAAAGGAAATGGAGATATGCCAAAAGTCAACCCAAAGAACGGTAAGAAGCCCAATGAGGTTTTTGGTTAGGTTGCAGAACATAAGAAAAGACCAGGACAGCGACTAATGCAAGGTGGAAAGATGTAATCAAAAAACTTTTAGGAGAAACATGTAACTGTAAACGGAACATCTTACTGCAAGTCTAGAAGACAGTCTTATCCAATAGACGTTATTACATGGTTGACGATGATTATTATAATGATGATGAGTTGACAAATGTTAGTAATCAGTTTTACTTGTTATATAACGTTTTTCACGAATAAAAATAATAATAACAATTTTGCAAAAGATTACGTAAACCAGCATATTGTGTTATATGTCCTTTTTTTGTTATTGTTAAGGATAAAACCATGACCAATCAAAAATTAAGAGATACAGTGTAGTGAATTCTTGGTTCTCAGTCTCTGTTGATTATACTGATACTTCCATTGATAACGAGTAAATAATGGTATGTATAAAATTATTTGGGAATGTGAGTAGATTAAGCAGCAGCTTACTAATACTGTTTGTCCCTCAGGTCTTTCCAACAGTAACCTCGCAGCTGGGCGATAAGCTGATGTATTTTCAACGGAGCGGAACCTGATAGCTTCGACATCCAGAGAGGACTGCCAGCATCCTGTAGTGTGGGTTTAAAGTCGGTGCCACGGGCCACATCCTTCTCCGTTCTACGTGTCGCCTGGCTGTGCGTGCGTGATCACTTCCTCTCTGAGACTTCCTAACTCAATTTATTTTTCTCATACGTAGCGACTCTCCATTAGCCGGGAAAATCGCATCGGTTAGGTGCTGTCAATGTAATAACTCTATTTTTCTATACTTGCTTTTAAGTTTCGAGTATTTTGTTTGTCTATCGTATTATTCTGGGTGGCAACGTTTGAAAACTACAGTCGCATTTTGTACGTTCTAGAATATGACCTTTTTGAACGTAACGGTCGCGTCAAATGAGATCAGGATCTAGTCATCATTGTTAGACGTTTGTCATCAGGATCGACTTTCTGCCACAAGAGGGAAAATGTAGATGACTTTCCTTAACATTCCCTAGGAACACAGTTCAAAGGAATGAACATATGAACATTAAAGTTTATTATTCCGTCGGAATTGAGATCTTAAGAGAGCGAACAGATGTTCCGTTTTACGAAACAGGGAAGTTCAAATGGTTCAAATGGCTCTGAGCACTATGGGGCTTAACATCTGAGGTCATCAGACCCCTAGAACTTAGAACTACTTAAACCTAACTAACCTAAGGACATCACACACATCCATGCCCGAGGCAGGATTCGAACCTGCGACCGTAGCAGCCACGCGGTTACGGACTGAAGCGCCTAGAACCTCTTGGCCACCGTGGCCGGCAACAGGGAAGTATTTTTGAAGAAATAAGCGACTGAAGAAACTTAGAACAACAGCGGGAAAACGTAATTCTACACCGCAACATTGGCATTTCGTATAAATGGCGTGCAGTTATTTCTTCTTTTATTGTCCTGCCCTGCGCGTGTACGCTGCACTGATGTGTAGAAAACAGACGAATATTCACTCTCCTGTGTGTTCCTTCAGTTCTTAAAATGAAAAACATGGACTCGTATTTCGTTACGCAGGCACAGTAAAATTAGGAGGTGTAGTTCTGGTGATATATGTACCGGTTCCTTGTTTATCCGATTTGGTCAGACTTATTTATGTTGTCCATCGACTCATTCCGAACTGAATCTCTGTCGACAGCATCATGATGGAAACTACTGCTAAAGTCCGTTTTACATTCTGTATTCAGCGTCTTTCTCCATAACGTTTAAAGCAGGCTTAAGCACAACGATTCTGCATCTACATCTGTACTCCGAAAGTAGCTTTACGCACTTTAGGAGAGAGTGCTTCTGGTAACACTGACATTATCCGTCTTTCGTGTTCCATACGCGAATGTTACACAGCAGGAAGATTGTCGGTGACTATATGAATAAGGTCGCCCGTGTTTATCTTATAGGTAACAGGCTGGAATATAATAAATAAATGAATAGGATCAAATTTCTACGATTTTCTCGTCGTGATAATTTCTTGAGATGTATTGTGTGTGTTTCTTCATTGAAGGTAACTTCTCGAAATTGTGACAGAAAACCTGTCCGTGGTGCACAATACCTCTCTTGTGGGGTCTGCCACTGAGTTTCGCGCTTAATGAACGAACCAGTGACAAAATGTGCCGCGCTGTTTTTGTAGATTTTTTTTCTATCTTTTGTGTTAATCCTTGGTGGTACGGATCCCAGACTGACGTGTAGCACTCAAGAATCCGTAGGAAGTGACTACTCTAAAATATCTCCTTGGGTTATTAACAGTTAATCTCAGTTTGACATCCGATGTTCACGGGTAGCTTACACGTCATCATCCAGATACTTACCAGGACTTCTGTTTAAGAAAAACTGGGCTGAAAATAGACCAGGCCGAACAAATTTTAGAGTTTTCCATGTTTCCCTAAATCGGAAAAGGGACTGACAGGATGGTTTCTGGGAAAAGGATATGTCCAATTTTCGTACACAGCCCTGTAAAATCGGAGATTGTGTTCCGCCTCTAATCGTCAGCGGGCAATGAACCGATTACCTTGCTGTCGTCGGGACGTTAAACCCTAATCTGTATTTCCTTGAAAGCCTGTCTTTTTCCCTTCCTGGAAGACGTGCTCACTAGTGGGAGGTGGCGTAGATGTTCATTTATTGGGCTTGCATTTAGGACGATAGGTTTAGGGACGTTGACTTTTTTAAGGAACCGCATCGTCCATCTACTGGAGTTATTTGTGGAACGACCGATTATTTGAGTCGGAATGGCCAGATAGTCATCTGGGCAGCAATCCTCTACAAACATGGTCTCATAACCTCTCGTCATTTGTACGTTAAAAATTATTTAAAGACACTGTCTCAGTGGTTGAAAAAGCTTCCGGGAAGTTTTAAAGCCTTAGAGTCAAAATTACGCAAACGGTAGAGGACCGTAAACCGACAATTTTGAGAAACCAATGGTCGAAAATTTACATTTGAGGCGGTACGAGGTCTTGAAAGAGCAACATGTGTGAGACGCGTTTTTGTAAAGTGTACGACTTCCATAAGAAATAATGTCTGTCACATCGACTTGAGAAACAATACATAATTGTGATTATTTGCCCACTGTAGAGATTTTATTGTTTACAGATCATGACTGGTTGTCTAAATCTGATTATACCGTTACAAGAATCCGCAGACATTTACGTAATGTATAGTGCAGTCGGATGTAATGTCTGGAAACGAGAAGACATTTAGAGAGAAAATTTCCGCAACAGGCATCATACTAATTGGAAACCATTAATCACTCTGGATAAAAACTTTCGAGAAACTGGCTCAGTCTCGCCACAGAGATGCCCACAGTTATCGATAGAAAATTGCTGTCGCAGTAGAATATGAGGAGACGCTTGTATGGTGTAGGAGAAGTTTCATCAATAACACTCACCGTCCACTTGGTCGTGAAAGAGACAAATCTTCAAAGAGGACAGTGCGACGAGTTCTGGCAGAGCAACAATAGTGCCAAATGAGTTTGAAACCGAGTTCAGTTGGTCAGTCGAGTATATCGTAATACCAGTCGCTGAGACTGGACGTCGTTAAGTTGAACTGTTTATATGAGCTTAAGGTACTCTTATAGGATGTCGATAAAAAATAATTATTCATTTATGACTGTTTTTTACTTATCTTACCGTATTAAGTTTAGGATACGCTACCCTGTGTATAAATTGACGCGTAAGAGTTGACTCACTCTGTGTTTAGAGTCCATGACGCATGTGGTGAGCAATACTTTAGATACGAGGATCTGTATTGTGATGATTTGATTTGACTGCCCTTTATGTTGTACAAATATAATTAAAAGAGAACGCCGAGCAGACAAGAATTTTTTGTGTACTTACTGCGTTTATTTGCAGTTATTCGATTATTCCTTCTTTATCGTGCTTTCCCCATTTCCTGTTGCAGCTTTCGCCCTGTATTATAATACATCTCTTGTTTATATTATTTGCAGTACTCTTGTGTCCGTAAATAACTATTTGGAAAATTGAATTTTTGTTTTTGTTAAACTAGTGAACGGTTTGTTAGTGGGATTCAAGGATGCTACATTTTATTGGACAGTAAAATAACTATATATCTACGTTATGTCTCGTAGTTTGTAAGGCAGGTACTAACGCCCAGTGTGCAGATCTTCTGCGTGCAATGCAAAGACCAATAAATATCAAAGAAGGTATTGTGTGGTGATCTAGCTAGCCTGAAGCAACCTGCGCCTGCTGACTCATCTTTAACGCCTAGACAATAGCTGAGGCTTAGTGGGTAAGGGGGCAAGACTGACGCAAAGGTCTGTGTTTCGATGCCCGATCAGACTTAGGAATTTTGTCTGTCACTTGTCACTTCGTTTCCATCAGGGAATGTTTGTTAGTGTGAAATATTTTAGCCACATTACACCTTGGCTCTGAGTCGGCCTTCAACTGTAGATCCGCAGATAACAGACTGCGTAAGTCAGCTCAGTCAGAGGTGGGCGAGGCATACCACCTCCAAAAGAACCATGTCTAACAGAGCGCTGTGGTGTTCAAACCAACCTTCAGGTTGATGTCAGCCTTACATCTACGAGTAGCTGAGGTGCTTGAAGGTTGTCAGGGTTCTCATCACTTTCGGATCCCTATCACCACTCTCCTTGCCACCAGTAACGGGAAATATTGACCCTGTGAGGTAAAAGCTGTGTGTAGCGGCGACCGCTGTCAACACCATTAAACTTTCATATGCCCAGAGTCAATAAGATTCGTCCTGAGATCTACGCAGGCTACCAGGAGCCCAGTCCAGCATAGTTCGGAGAACTGTTTGCGCGTGCTCCGTTAGAACGCCTAGGAGGACTATTACATCAGGAAAGAACCTTCGATAGCTACTGAATTCTTCGCAAAAGTAAGTAAAAACTCTCACAACAAAGCACGCTCCAAAGCAAAAGATTGATAATTTATTTTAAAAACAAAATCTGTGTTGATAGCATGTTGTGAAGAGCTCGTACAGCCCCTAGAATGGTTGAAAATTACATTGCTGTATTTTCTCACATGTCATACGTTAGCTTTCTAAGTTGTTCATGAGCGCAGGTGTATTGTTAGCCATTACTGATGTGCCATTTATACTATTGAGATGTTCATTTCTTAGCCTTTGGAACGATGTGGGTTTTTCACAGTCTTCTACCATACAAAGAAGTAATTTCTTGTCCATTGTCAGTCAGTCGAGCATTTAGGTGTGTTTAAAAATAATGTGACTTTGAAGATGCTTAGTTTATACAGCTATAAAAAGCAGTTGCTATACTGAGCAAAATAACAACTAAATAAGTCTTCCACAAGGTCTAGGGTAGGCAGTACACTTACGACAAGTATCGGAAGTAAAAGGTAAACCGTTGTGTGCATAGCGCTAGTACTGAACGTTACAGATAAAGCAGAATTTGCTGTGACTTTCCTGTACGTTTATTACAGCGCTGGGATAGAAGGCTCGTGAGAATACCGTAAGAGAAAGCTAGGTATGGTGTTTCGCGCACTCATCAATCATCTCTGTAATAAGAACAGGCGTGTTAAAGTCACCGCGAAATGTAACTGTCTATACCTTTCTTCTGACTGTATTTATGCTAAACAGGACTACGTGTCCGCACCTCTTACTCACTCTCGTATTTCCTTCGTCGGTTCGCTAACTGTCTCTGCTTTTTGCTAATTTTATCTTTTCAGTTCTTTTGAAGTCCTTCTCATTGTGTTTAGAAAGAAGGGAATTCTATTCATAGAGAAAAGTGACTGACCTGTATTACACTTTTTTTTCTGTTTCTCTTAGACACAGTCACAACTGAGATTGCCTCTCGAAAAAATAAAATACAATCGTGCAAATTAACATTGAAGTTTTGTGGCAAACTTCATTTCGCGATTTATAAACAGCTACTGACAGTCTTTTGCCATTTCATATTACATTCTCATTTCAAATTTCTTCTGCTTTCGACGAAACTGACGTGCTAACGACTGTATACAAGCATGTAACGAAATCTATTTTGTACCTGTTTACCAGATGAAGTATCTGTATTTTATTGTCTTTGTTGTTTGGCCAGTGACAGTTACTTCTCAGAATGTGATTGAGAATGCAAGCGTTCGAGACATTACACAAGATCTTTTGCATAGGGAATGGATCAGGATAAAATTTTCTGCGTGGTAGTCTGATGGAAAATTGGAAGACGGCGTGGAAAACAATATCACTGCTTTTCAGTGCTTAAGGTGAAAGAGTCGTCGAGACAGATGAAGCAAATAGTGATAGCTGGAAATTATTAGAACTTACTGTGAAAGCTAAACTACCTTCAGTCCCTGTTGATTCATTGTGGAGGCGAGACAGGGGCTGGTCAAATATTTAACAAAGAAAATCGCCAGACAGCCGTCCAGTTGGGACGTTATTTTATTTTGTTTTCGTTGCCAGTTTCGGCAATTCAGTATTCCATCTTCAAGCCCCATATGCACCTCCCAAAAATATTCGATATTGGCATACTGGGGCCGCTGGGTCTAAGGCGTCTTGTCACGGTCCGCGCGGCTCCCCCCGTCGGAGGTTCGAGTCCTCCCTCGGGCACGGGTGCGTTTGTCGTCCTTAGCGTAACTTAGTTTAAGTTAGATTAAATAGTGTGTAAGCTTAGGGAGCGATGAGCTCCGCAGTTTGGTCCCATATGACCTTACCACAAATTTTCCAGTGGCATACTGGGGCCATATGTTTCTGTATTTGTGAATTCGTAGCTCAAGTGCTGCCTTCGAAGACTTAACTGCAGTCAAGTCTTCGAAGGAAGCACTTGAGCTACGAATTCACGTCATCCAGCAACATATGCCCCGGGGTGAAAATTATTTTTCAGAGGTGCATATGGAGCCTTAAGATGCATAATAAAGTGCCGAAACTGGCAGAGAAAATAAAACAATATCTCAATTGCACGCCAGTTTGGCGAATTTCATTGTTGAATAAACATTTACGTCGTTTTTGATAAGAATGCTTCGATGTGGATGGACTCTTAAAAATTGTAGAGATAATAATCCTAAATGTTTGATCATCACGGTTTTGGTGTTACAGTGGTGGATCAAATGTTTTATAAAGGGCGTTTCACCATTTCTATTACAGGCCTATAGGGGTTGTAGGGGGAACTTAATAAACTACTGATAAGGAACCCATATCTAGAAATGTACCGTTTGGTTATAAAATAAATTTGAAAGTCGGATCACTTTCAGACCTCCCACTTTACGCGGCACGTACACAATTTGAGAAAAAGGTGCCATCGTCAGTCTGAGAACCCATACCGTTGATCCGACTGCAGTAAGGTTGCGAGAAACTGGTACTTTCGGAACTGGAGAGTTTACTGTGTGCTCTATTCCCGACGCTTTCCGACATTCGTACCGTATGTCGTTAATTTTCTTTTGACAACATTTTCCCTCACATCTTACATATCATTTACGTCTAGTTCGGTGGCCGGCCGCGGTGACCGAGCGGTTCTAGGCGCTTCAGTCTGGAAACACGCGGCTGTTACCTTCGCAGGTTCGAATCCTGCCTGGGGCATGGACGTGTGTGATGTCCTTAGGTTAGTTAGGTTTAAGTAGTTCTAAGTGTAGGGGACTGATGACCTCAGATGTTAAGTCCCATAGCGCTTATAGCCATTTGAACCAGCTTTTTGTAGTTCGATGTCTTCACCCTGGGTGCGTCTTGTAAGCTGGCTTTTGGACGTCAGTCATACAATGACAACGTAGCACTGCATTTGAGACTTCCTCAACTCTAATAAGCAAACATAGTGGGTATGAGAATCTCTTAATGGCCAGAGAAAATAATAATAATCGAAAGGAGAACGTTTTCATATGGTTCGTGGCAGTATACAGAATCACACGCGGATGGGCGTACCGTTACCATCATTCACTTTCATCAGACTAGGATTAAGTGACGCTAATATTGATCTATCAGTGAATGACGTCTGTAAATAAACGGAATACTGGAGTGGAGACGGCAGTGTATGGAATCCTTGTTTCCAGTCGCGCGGCAGGGATCGTCGTGGTGTCGACAGGAGGGTTTGTTTATCGGTTCCCATTACGTCAGCTAGCGGGAAGTAGCGTTGGTGCCGCGGCGTCGTTAGCGATATCGTCGGCGGGCTGGAGGCGGTGGCCTGCTCCGGAGACTTCCCCCTGGGCCCCACAACAACCTCGTTACGGGGCGGCTGCATCTTTAAATCGGTGCCGCCAGGTGCGCCCGCCTAAGACGGCCATGGCGACCTGGAGGCTGCTGTTGCCGCTGCTGCTGGCGCTGCTCGCGCACAGCCCGCGTTGCGCCGACGGTGAGTCGCTCGCCCTTATATTCTCCGCTCCTCCCTCCCTCCCTTCCTGGCACCCTGGCCTCAGGATCCGTCCAGGACGTTCACGACAATACCTGGTATACTGTGCCTCTGACCTCCGCATCTAGAGTGAAATTTCCTTTACGGGCTCCACTGTACCAGGTTACCTGGCTGCTAATTTACAGGGTCTATCGTAATTAGTCATACAGTTGACGTTCCTCAGACAGATTGGGCCCACCTTTATAAACGATAAAGATGTAGGCCGAAGCAATGTATCAATACGAGGATTCGAAGACAGGTCTTCTACTTACTAGGCAGAAACCAGTGTTGAGCAGCGGATAGCGCATCTGCCTAGTGGGCAGGAAACCCGTGTTCGATTCCTGGCTCTGATATAAATTTTAATTAATTGCTTTGACCTACATCATTACGTATCAAAATTAACAGAGAAGACTGACACGGGTGAAAGTATACCAGAAAAGAAGCAAAAATGTTTCACTGTACGAGGCATTCCTGAGACAGTGGTTGGTTACAATCTGCCACAGACTTCAGGGTGTCACTAATATTAGTATAAACGTATTGGAATTTTCAGCTTTCGATTAATTCCTATTTAACTGGACTCATATTTCATTCATAGCTCACAGTTGGGGGAATGTGGTACGTGCTTCATGGTGTATCGGCACATGTAAGATTACGTCTAGCACACCAAATTGGTCGACATGGATAGACTGATATGGGGCTCATATTTCATTCATAGCTCACAGTTGGGGGAATGTGGTATGTGCTTCATGGTGTATCGGCACATGTAAGATTACGTCTAGCACACCAAATTGGTCCATATGGATAGACTGATACGGGGCCCGCAAATCACCTGACCTCTAGATTTTTCCATGTGAAGTGACAGAACTCTCATTAACATGGTAGAAGAACAGGAGCAGCGAATTGTGCAGTCTTGTCGAGTTTTACGAAATGATCCGGTGGTGTCTGAGACAATTCCTGCAGGTACGAGTTCTGTATTACAATCAAATGCGAAGACGACACTCGAAAAACGGCCGCTGAGAGAGTGTTCAGAAAATCTGACTTACTGGAGCACTATTTACTCCTTGCTAAGGTAGTGTATGGGGGAAACTTGAGCCCAATTAGATGCAAACTTCTGGAAAAGTTTACAATTCAAATGCATTGCTACTTACTGGGAAATTGTTTCAGAACGAAGTCAGTATCAACTCGTAACCGTGCCTTTGCGTCCGCACCCGGTAGTTAAGTTCAAAATGGTTCAAATGGCTCTGAGCACTATGGGACTTAACATCTATGGTCATCAGTCGCCTAGAACTTAGAACTACTTAAACCTAACTAACGTAAGGACATCACACAACACCCAGCCATCACGAGGCAGAGAAAATCCCTAACCCCGCCGGGAATCGAACCCGGGAACCCGGGCGTGGGAAGCGACGGTAGTTAAGCGGTCAGCGCGATAGATTGTCAATACTAAGGGCCCGCGTTCGATTCCCAGCTGGGTCACAGATTTTCTCTGCTCAGGGACGGGGTGTTGTGTTGTTCTAATCATCATCCTTCCGTCCCCATCGACGCGCAAGTCGCCGAAGTGGCGTCAACTCGAAAGACTTGCACCCGGCGAACGGTCTGCGTGACAGGTGGCTCTAGTCACACGACATCCACATTGGACCGCGCATTCGCTGAAATCTCGCAAGCGGCATGAGTGCATTCTATTTACTAGAGAGCTTTGCCCCTTCGGTTATCCCATACTTTCACCCATGTTAGTTTTCACCATTAATTGTGACACACCTTATATTTTAATATACTAAGCAATGACAGACTGTGGATGGTCTGACACTTACGACTGTGTAATGGCGAGATCTGATGAGAGATGCTAACGTGTAACTAGTACGTTATGGCCACATACTCGTACAAACCCCAATTACTCTGCCCCAGCTCAGCTAAATTCTCGTGACTCTGATCGACTCCACATTTTGATGCTTGAAAACTCACTCATCAAAACTTGTGGATGAACTTATATATAAACGTAATTAAGTTTGTGCGCAACCTTCAGAGGCAGACTCCTATTCAAATTTGTCCTTTTTCATATGGCAGGTGCGTTGTGTTTAAATTTGACGCTGTCATTCGTTTAGTGATACGCCAGATCAAGCTGCTGTGTTGTAGGAGAATATGAGCAGCTTATAGCTGCAACTTAACTGAACGATTACCGTGCCATTTCTGTGGTCAGGTATGGGTTAGTATTACACTAAGACGGTAGACGTGATTTGGAAGAGAATCATGCTAATAGTTTGCGGGTAAGAAACGAAAGTTAAGAACGCGTTGTTTCTTACAGACGAAAGCGATCTTCCACATAGAGGAATGTGACTCGAAACACGATCTGTTGCCCTTATGGGGAAGACTCTCCTAGTTCATCTATTTCGCGTTGAAAATACTATGTAAGATACTAGGAAACAAGGGAGACCTCAGCTTATTCTGGAGCTAGTGGAAAACGGTAATTATATTCCTATGAGGGCGAGAGATCAATAGGAAGAGTAAGGAAAAATCAGTTTTTTCCTTCATTGATCTTTTGTAAGGTGATCGGAAAGAAATTTTTTGTTGCAGCACTTTCTTTCTTCAGTTAGTATGAAAAGGTTTTATATGCAGCAGATTAGTCATAAACATAAGCCCTGTTGTTACGTTGATAATTTTTAATTTTACGACTTGATTAAATAACTGCCATAAACAGTGTGTGAATTGTAATCCTGTATGGTGTCTCGAGTATCTATTTTTGAAGTATTGAACTACAGCAGCTTTCGGCCAGCACCGAGTGCTGTTCTCAGAAGAGGACTCTCAGCGGAAAATTCTAGCGTCTGTTTCGTGACGATTGCTTAAGTGTTTTGAAGATGAGACGGGCAACTAAATGGGTTTAGTTCAGATAAACACGGAGTCTTGAAACAACTTATGAGCAATATACAATATACAACTTCCCCTCTCCTGAAGCCAAAAGCGTCTAGACAACTTGTGCACGGTGAGTGGCGCTTAACAGCACTTATGAGGAAAAAAAAAACTATCCAGTAACTCAGCGGCTTTAAAACTTTCACTGAGATCCGTTTAATGGAGCTGAGCTCGGTAACATTGCACATTTATGTGAATATATACCTTTATTTGGTGGTAATACATGAAGTGAAGCACATTTACGCCAATACAGTCGTTTTGCCGAAGAGTGTACCTTTTATTGCATCATCTGAGATTGTTGTTATTTCAGCGACTGAGGGAAGGTTTTATGGTGACGACCACTGTGATCAATTTCAAGTCATTTCCCCCATGCTCTAATTCTCAGTATTGAAATCACGTTACTGCAATAGTTTTACTCCTTTACAAGATTGCAGAAGGTATTGCCTCGACACAAACGAAATAATGGTTTGGGCACCAAATTATAGCTGAAAGAAAAACTTAATGCACCTGATGTCAATCACTAACAATCGTTGCAAAGAAACAGTTAAAGCAATTTACTTCGTACAGAATTCATATTCAGCTAAAAAATAATAGCATAACAGCTTACTTCCACATGTCTGAAGTGGATAACGAGTGTATTACCTAGATCACGGCACGAAAGCTTCATTGATGACATGCAAATATTTACAATCAGTAGTTTGTAAGAAATTCGCCTCTTCGTAATATGGACAGTAAAATGACATAAGCGTTCATCTTCCCGAAGTATGCATGTCTGTTAGAAGGCAAAGAGAGAGAGAGAGAGAGGGAGAGAGAGAGAGAAAGAGAGAGAGAGAGAGGGGGGGGGGGGAGGAGGTGAGAAGTAAGCGAGGGAAATAAGAGATTGTGTTTTTGTTACAAGCGTACAATCTTTTCATGAAGATGATCTCGCTGACACCTATTGTCACAAAAAATACCAGTGCATGAGTTTAAAGGGAGAAATGGCGGCAATCACAAAAGTAATATGTGTTCTTCTGACAACCGAAAGCTGACGATTTGTATCTGGAATCGAGAGTTGAGAAAATGCTTCATATTATTCGTGAATTGTGGAACATGAAAACATCTGTACGTCATATAATTATTTTACTTAGGGCTTCTTGCTTATTTGTTAGCACATAACAGTTACATGTGCAGAGTTACATATCTTTTCATTCTATTTGTCAGTAACACGTTCAATAATAAAAAGAAGCTAAATATGCACATTATAATCTTCAGGTACAATGGGAGCAGACTTTTTCGTACTCATTACAAGTACAACTGGTACTCGAGCAAAAATAATTACGATTGTACTGGCCTGTCTGCGATTTTTAACAACTTTTTTTCCGTAAACAAACTGGTAAACGTATAGATTTCTTTAAACATCATTGCACATGAAACAATCTGAGTCGACAAGCATAGGAAAAGTTCTGTTGTACTGCATGTATGGAGAACGTCTCTTGATGTGATGTGAATAGGAAATCGTCGATGCTGATGTTCGGAGATAGTTATCTTATTTGTATGGGGATATATGTCACTGATATCCTGCTAAGCAGTTCTTTAACTTTTAACAAATGCGATGAATCTTTTTTTCGACTGTTACAAATATTATCCTGGGACTTTATTCATAAAATTAATAGTTTAGCAGTCTTCATATTTTAAGCCTGTTAACTAATAACAGAGACGTGAAGGAAAAGACGAATTCAAACGTACTTATTTATGTACAACGTATGTTTTGATTTCTTTTAGGTTATATGAAAATTTTGTACAATTTTTATCAGGAAATGAACTTTTAAATATGTTGTTGCTGGCTCTGAATACAAAGCACAAAGGTTCTTAAGACATAGTTTCATTAGAGCACATATGGTTGTACGGTACTCTATCTGTGTATTTCGCTGAGCACAAGAGTATGGATCGAAGTCATAAAGTTGGAAGCATATTTCGTCACCCGTTTAATAGTTGCTTCAAAAAGCTCACGACGGATTTCTTTCCCTGTCCTTGTCTGATTAGTGCACCGTCTTTAACGGTCTCAACGTTGACGAGAATTTAAATGCTAACCATCAGTATTTTTTATAAAACGAGGAACGTTTGTAACTGTCGTTTCTTGACTTATACATTAGTAGCATTTCCTTGTGACAAGTCAGTCTAAACAGCTGTACAGTTATTGTTAACGAATCTGTGTTAAAGATTTCTTCCGTAAGGATCACATATTGCGAATCACCATTTTTGTTATCACACCTACCAACCAAGTTGTGTGGTGCGTGTACGTTAACAAGTTTCGTTTATGCCACCAGTAACGTAGTCGGCAGTTTTAACAGTAAATATCTGAAATCTAATTTCATGGCCTTGGAAGTCAACAGATTGTGTGGCACATTCAGGCACAGTGTTTACCAAAATAGATTTGCAATACCATGAAAGGTTTGTTTGATGGATTCCGACCAGAGTAAAAAAAAAAAAAAATTGTTGAGCAGGGATTACTTAGTTGTTACACAGTTAAAAGCTTCAACAGCTTTTCCTCACTGCGTGACACAGTTGAAGGGTCATTTTTTCTAAACCTCTTAATTGTCTCCCATCGAGACGCAGAAGTTTGAAATTTGGTTCAAAGGTGCTTACAAACTTTCTCTGTTACGGTGCAGAAGTGTGGCGCCCTGTGACGTCTGCGTCGGTCTCGACGACGCTACAAACAGCAAGGTGTTGATGCATCCCAAAACAAAGGCCAAGGTTCAGAAATTCATGTGACGTGTAAGGCGAGTTAAAGAAGTCACATTGGCACCAAATTTCATCACCATATTCTGCCGAGACAGACCGTGAACGTGTCACACGGTGGAAACGTTGTCACCCCCGAATTCGACGAAATTTGAACGTGATCCGAAGTAGCAAATAGTGTTAATGTTTTTCAGCCCTCCTGTTTTGCTCCCTCCTGTGGCGTGATATCACTGCCGAGGGGCTGGTAGGTTATGGGAGTTTTCGTTGAATGGTTTTGAATGGTCCTTAATGACTGCACTCCGTACACCAGAGCAAAAGCTGCAGTCGCGCTACACCCCAAAGGTGTGCGATTACGTTCAATGGCGCTGCAGGCCCACTGTGTCCTTAGAGAAGGGCAGAATCGTCTGAGAGGTTGTCAGAGATTTCAAAGATTGCCAAGAACGTCGTCCTGCAGCTCATCACATTGCGAACTGTTATTTTCAGCCGCGAAATATGTGGGAATCAACATGCCAAAGAAAGCTGTGGTTTCATATGCACCCTTTATGCTACTCTTGAGGCCTTTGTGTGTCGATTCTGAGCACAGTGTGACTAAAATGTCATCCTCGTCCACTCATACGAAAACCGCGTGACTTCAACGCTCGTAATCGTGGTTCAGACTTCCCTCGCAGACGCATCAAGAGAAGGAATGATATGTGAGTAAAAGGGTCTGTGACGTCCTTCCCTTGGAGTGACACGCCCACAGCAGCATTGGGCAGAATTGTGGTGAAATATGGTGCTAATGTGACATAATCCACCCACCTTATACCTCACATGGACTTCTGAGCTCTGACGTATTTTCGCCTGAGTTGACACATTGCGGTCTGAAGCGTCTCCGAGCCCTAGGTTTGGCACTGTTACAGTGGTAGGTTGTAGCCATCCTTGAGCCAAATTTCAGACTTCTGCGTTTCAATGGGAGACGATTAGGTGTTTCGAAAAATTACCCTTTAATTCTGTTGCGCAATGTAGTTGGCGTATTTGGGTGGCTTCATGTCAAATATTTTAAGCGAAAGTTTCTCGCAAACTGAGGTTGATGAGTACATGCATAACGTAGTGTCGCATTTGTGTTGATGTTGTGAGGAGGGAGAGGTTGGAGCTTGTTGCTGACACATAGCCTATGGTTCTCGACTAACACGAAGGGAGCTGCCGAGGTTAACACCCGTCCTCCGGGGAGACGGATCACCATCAACGTGTCGCTTGAACTCAGTGAACGGGACACTGCAGAGCTGAATCCAGTGCGTAACCGTACGTTAGTCCCGACTAATCGATCAGAGAGTTATATATTTTGATTTATATGAAACTGATTAAAAATGTGAGCTGCTCTGCTCAGCTGCGTCTCGCTGATACGTAGACACTTGAGGTGGTGCTATTATTAAGGCAAAGTAATGCTATTAGGGACAATCGTAGCCGCCTGGTCATCCTGATTTGGGTGTAGTTCTCCCATTTATGCTTTTTTGGTGACACTTTGGTTGATGGCGTAATCATTTATCTCCTAGAGAATGTGCCAGTCTGATATTTTATTTTACCAAGTGGGGTAGGCAGTAGTAATGCACTGCGGTGGCGTTTGGGAGGGCGGTGACTGAAATCCACACACAGCCCTCCAGATTTAGTTACAGGAAAGTGTCGTTGATCCACTAGAACTCTTGCTTAATTGACAAGTATTTACTTTATTTCCAATATCGCGCAGGTTCTTTTTTTTTTTTTTTTGTCATCACAGGAGTCAGCAAACACAACGCCTAGGAATATGCCAGTAGCAACGAAGACCACTACAGTATTCAGTAAATATTCTGTGTTAAAATTGATGTATGCACTTGCAAGTTCTCGTTGTCGAAAGTGCCATGTCCGCTGCTTGTAGGCGGATGTATTACAACAGTTGGTTGGTACCTATAGCGTTTGAGGACAGCCTATAAGGCTGAAATTTATCTATCATGCGAAGCGTAATAAACTAAATAATTGTTAATCAAGCAACATTCAACGCGACACTGCCCTTTTCTCAAATTTACGGCTGTGATACGCTTCAAGAAAAAAATGATGAAGTTTTACGTTCCTCGCGGTTTCTCTAAATCTCGTAAGAGCGTTACAAGGATGGTTTATGTGTAAAGGGCACGGTCGATTTCCTTCCCTGTCCCTCCTCATCCCGATCTTGTACTCCAATGAGACAATCGTCGACAGGACGTTAAACTTTAATCTTCCTTTTTATATTTAATTTTGCTCCACATATTTTTAACAAAGTTAGGAAATCTTATTTGCCTTACTTGGGTTTGTTTTTGTGCTATGTTTGCTATTACTACATCATCACTTTGATTCAGTTAAGTGGTGCTGTCAGTATTTAGAAAAGTTCGAGGACTTCCCTTCAGACTTTTGTATCTAGAGTCTCTCTTATTACTCCATGCAGCCAAAAGTTTTACGGACACCGCTGTGTGTTGGGAAAGAGCTGCCAAATAACTGATAGCTTGCAGGACATCGTTCTGTTGCTATTTAGCATACTTCTTGTGCTAAATTTACACTGCCGATCTCTGCGTCAAGAATAATGAAGCTGTCAGTTCCTTTTTTTTTTGCCAGCAACTCATGAGAATATTTTCAGACTTTTCGCAGTATACAGCTTTCAGAACTAAGCTTGACATTCTGTGCGGTCTTTTCGAACTGAGGACTTTATCTCTGTTTAGAGATGATTCTTCACAGGCATAGATAAACTAGAGGGAGTTAACTTGCGTGTTGAAACTTCCTGGCAGATGAAAACTGTGTGCCGGACCGAGACTCGAACTCGGGACCTTTGCCTTTCGCGGGCAAGCGCTGTACCATCTGAGCCACCCAAGCACGACTCAGGCCCCGTCCTCACAGCTTTACTTCTGCCAGTATCTCGTCTCCTACCTTCCAGACTTCACAGAAGCTCTTCTGCCAACCTTGCAGAAGTTTCATATCAGCGCACACTCAGCTGCAGAGTGAAAATCTCATTCTGAAAACATCCCCCAGGCCGTGGCTAAGCCGTGTCTCCGCTATATCCTTTCTTCCAGGAGTGCTAGTTCTGCAAGGTTCGCAGGAGAGCTTCTGTGAAGTTTGGAAGGTAGGAGACGAGCTACTGGCAAAAGTAAAGCTGTGAGGACGGGGCGTGAGTCGTGCTTGGGTAGCTCAGATGGTAGAGCACTTGCCCGCGAAAGGCAAAGGTCCCGAGTTCGAGTTTCGGTCCGGCACACAGTTTTAATCTGCCAGGAAGTTTCATATCAACGCATACTCCGCTGCAGAGTGAAAATCTCATTCTGGAAACTTGCGTGTTACTTGACATCCAACATGTTACAAAATTATTTTGAAGAAGTTATTTAATGTTGCTGTTGTTTGATGCCAAGAAAAATTTTATTGTAATATTTATTTCAGTAACAGTATCTACTAAATTTGTGACCTCTGATACAGTGCCTGTTATTTTTGTGAAGAGAATAGCACAGTGGCTAAGACGATTTGCTGATACAAGGTGGAAGGGTGAGGACAAGAAGGGCTTAATGCGCCGGCAACGACGACGTTATTAGAACCGAAGCACGAACTGAGGTAGGACGAGGTTGGAAAAGGGAATTAGCCGTGTAGTTTCCAAAAGAACCACCCTGGCATTCTCCTGGAATGATTTAGGGAAACCACAGAGAATCTACTTCATGATGGAACGAGATTTTCACTCTGCAGCGGAGTGTGCGCTGATATGAAACTTCCTGGCAGATTAAAACTGCGTGCCCGACCGAGACTTCATGATGGTTGGACAAGGGTCTAAACCAGCAGCACCGTAACGTGTCATATTTGGAAGGAGCGTAGCTCGGCTGGCTAATGGTTCAAATGGCTCTGAGCACTATGGGACTTAACATCTATGGTCATCAGTCCCCTAGAACTTAGAACTACTTAAAGCTAACTAACCTAAGGACAGCACACAACACCCAGTCATCACGAGGCAGAGAAAATCCCTGACCCCGCCGGGAATCGAACCCGGGAACCCGGGCGTGGGAAGCGAGAACGCTACCGCACGACCACGAGCTGCGGACAGGAGCGTAGCTCGAATCTGCTTTCTACCGTCCAATATTTCTCGTAGTGTCCTTTATACTTCCTTATAATAACAGTTTGTAGTCGATTTCCTGCGACATAGACGTCCTATCCGAGCCGATGGTCTGCCTCTTATGACGTCGACGGGACGTTAAACCGCAGCGTTCGTGACTTCTCTCTGGCATCTTCCCAGCTAGTGGGTAATATCAGTAAAAGTGATGGGCGGTGTAAAACTGCCGTCGGTGCAAAAACATATGTTTCTGAAGCATCATATGAGCCACTTCTCTCTTCATCAGCTGTTAATAAAACGAACGACGACTCACGAATGTGAGACAGAGGTTGCAGTTACGTAACTCACCTCAGTTGGTGTTTAGACACCGGAGAGTGGCGAGCTTCATATCTTCGCAGACCTGTAAATGGTGCTGTTTTTTTCACAGTGAAGAAAGTGGTGTAGAATAGTTAGGGAATGTGGAACTCAAGACAGTAAAGAAGTGCTCTCTGCCCGGCTAGAGCCGGCGACCTCCGCATCACTTACACCACTGCTTAGGCTGCCATTATAAAGTCTGATTATCTACTTGTAGCTAAGGAGCAGAGTATTCACCGCCGACAGTATTTAGGGTAACAAAACACTCACAAAAAATATCGCAACACCAAAAAAATAATTAATGCAGAGTAATGATATTCCGGGAGTACATTTATGTAGGTAATATATTTACGTGGTTAACGTTGCAAGACGAACATTGAAAATTAGGTGGACTGATAAGGTAAGAAATGAGGAGGTTCAACACAAAACTGGAGTGGGAAGGAGCATGTGGAAAAATGGCTCTGAGCGCTATGGTACTTAACATCTGAGGTCATCAGCCCCCTAGAACTTAGAACTACTTAAACCTAACTAACCTAAGGACACCACACACATCCATGTCCGAGGCAGGATTCGAACCTGCGACCGTAGTGGTCACGCGGTTCCAGACTGAAGCGCCTAGAACCGGTCGACCACATCGGCCGGCATAAAACCAGTCAGAAGACTGATGACTAAAAAATTAAAATTGCAAGATCACAGGTTAATGTAAGTTCTTGATAATCCATTACAAATATATTATGTTGGTATATTAATGATCGGTGTAATGCATTGTGCTGTACAGATGCTGGGTGTCAGTTTGTTTGGTGCAGTTCAATGCCTGTTGCACTTGGTCGGTCATGCTGTTTGTGGATGACGATGGAGGTGTCGTATGATGATATCCTTTATGTGATCGACTGGATAAAGACATGGTGATCGAGCAGGCCAAGGCAACATGTCGACACTCCGTAGAGCATATTGGATTACAACAGCGGTAGTTATTCTTTGAGAAAAGACCTCTCGTGAACTGAATTACAAAAGGTCAAATCATCAGGCTGACGTACGGATTTGTAGCCATGGTGAGTGAGATAACCAGGATTGTGCTCCTGCTGTCATACGAAATCGCACCCCAGACCGTAACTCATGTGACTAGCATGCAGACATGTTGGCTGCAGGTCGTCAACTGGTCTCGTAACCAAAACACGGCCAATGCTGGCACTAAGGCACAAACTGCTTTCATTAGAGAGCCCAACAGACCTTCACTCTGTTCTCCAATGTGCGAGATGTCCTCCAACAAGCTCTCGCCTGACGCCACTGTAGTCGCTGATGGCGTCGGATGGCGGTGGTCTGCGCTCAGTGGAATGCACGTTGCAGGGCGTCTGGTGCGGAGCTGCCCTTGAAGTAACCGATTTGTAACAGTTAATTGTGTAACTGTGGTGCCAACTGCTGCTCAGATTGCTGCTGCAGATACAGAGTGATGCACCAAAGCCATACTCCGAACACAATGGTCTTCCCTCTCGGTAGTGTCGTCCGGAGCCCTCTCTTTTGCGACCGTACGTTCTCGTCACCACCGTTGCCAGCAGTCATGTACAGTGGATACATTCCTGCCAAGTCTTTTTGCATTATCGCAGGCCTCTTAAACGATCAAATTCAGACTCAGTGAGGTGTTGGTAACGGCATCTGATAATGGCGTCTTTTTCGTCTTAAAGGCATCCTTGAGTAACATCATCTCACCACATCCAATCTCAAAAGTAACTAGCGCTCACGACCGTTACAATGTGTATTTAAAGCAAACCTAATTTGCCTCCTCATAGTGGGACTACTGGCGATGCTCTTACGTGACTGGTGCGAAAATACGAACACGCATTATGTTCGAGTATAATGACTTTTCTCGAGACTAGAAATCTACTCTGTAGGAATCAGCATGGGTTTCGAAAAAGACGGTCGTGTGAAGCCCAGCTCGCGCTATTCGTCCACGAGACTCAGAGGGCCATAGACACGGGTTCACAGGTAGATGCCGTGTTTCTTGACTTCCGCAGGGCGTTCGATACAGTTCCCCACAGTCGTTTAATGAACAAAGTAAGAGCATATGGACTATCAGACCAATTGTGTGATTGGATTGAAGAGTTCCTAGATAACAGAACGCAGCGTGTCATTCTCAATGGAGAGAAGTCTTCCGAAGTAAGAGTGATTTCAGGTGTGCCGCAGGGGAGTGTCATAGGACCGTTGCTATTCACAATATACATAAATGACCTTGTGGATGACATCGGTAGTTCACTGAGGCTTTTTGCAGATGATGCTGTGGTGTATCGAGAGGTTGTAACAACGGAAAATTGTACTGAAATGCAGGAGGATCTGCAGCGAATTGACGCATGGTGCAGGGAATGGTAATTGAATCTCAATCTACATCTACATCTACATCTATACTCCGCGAGCCACCTTACGGTGTGTGGCGGAGGGTACTTATTGTACCACTATCTGATCCCCCCTTCCCTGTTCCATTCACGAATTGTGCGTGGGAAGAACGACTGCTTGTAAGTCTCCGTATTTGCTCTAATTTCTCGGATCTTTTCGTTGTGATCATTACGCGAGATATATGTGGGCGGTAGTAATATGTTGCCCATCTCTTCCCGGAATGTGCTCTCTCGTAATTTCGATAATAAACCTCTCCGTATTGCGTAACGCCTTTCTTGAAGTGTCCGCCACTGGAGCTTGTTCAGCATCTCCGTAACGCTCTCGCGCTGACTAAATGTCCCCATGACGAATCGCGCTGCTTTTCGCTGGATCATGTCTATCTCTTCTATTAATCCAACCTGGTAAGGGTCCCATACTGATGAGCAATACTCAAGAATCGGACGAACAAGCGTTTTGTAAGCTACTTCTTTCGTCGATGAGTCACATTTTCTTAGAATTCTTCCTATGAATCTCAACCTGGCGCCTGCTTTTCCCACTATTTGTTTTATGTGATCATTCCACTTCAGATCGCTCCGGATAGTAACTCCTAAGTATTTTACGGTCGTTACCGCTTCCAATGATTTACCACCTATGGCATAATCGTACTGGAATGGATTTCTGCCCCTATGTATGCGCGTTATATTACATTTAGCTACGTTTAGGGAAAGCTGCCAGCTGTCGCACCATGCATTAATCCTCTGCAGGTCCTCCTGGAGTACGTACGAGTCTTCTGATGTTGCTACTTTCTTGTAGACAACCGTGTCATCTACAAATAGCCTCACGGAGCTACCGATGTTGTCAACTAAGTCATTTATGTATATTGTAAACAATAAAGGTCCTATCACGCTTCCCTGCGGTACTCCCGAAATTACCTCTACATCTGCAGATTTTGAACCGTTAAGAATGACATGTTGTGTTCTTTCTTCTAGGAAATCCTGAATCCAATCACAAACCTGGTCCGATATTCCGTAAGCTCGTATTTTTTTCACTAAACGTAAGTGCGGAACCGTATCAAATGCCTTCCTGAAGTCCAGGAATACGGCATCAATCTGCTCGCCAGTGTCTACGGCACTGTGAATTTCTTGGGCAAATAGGGCGAGCTGAGTTTCACATGATCTCTGTTTGCGGAATCCATGTTGGTTATGATGAAGGAGATTTGTATTATCTAAGAACGTCATAATACGAGAACACAAAACATGTTCCATTATTCTACAACAGATTGACGTAAGCGAAATGGGCCTATAATTATTCGCATCTGATTTATGACCCTTCTTGAAAATGGGAACGACCTGCGCTTTCTTCCAGTCGCTAGGTACTTTACGTTCTTCCAGCGATCTACGATAAATTGCTGATAGAAAGGGGGCAAGTTCTTTAGCATAATCACTGTAGAATCTTAAGGGTATCTCGTCTGGTCCGGATGCTTTTCCGCTACTAAGTGATAGCAGTTGTTTTTCAATTCCGATATCGTTTATTTCAATATTTTCCATTTTGGCGTCCGTGCGACGGCTGAAGTCAGGGACCGTGTTACGATTTTCCGCAGTGAAACAGTTTCGGAACACTGAATTCAGTATTTCTGCCTTTCTTCGGTCGTCCTCTGTTTCGGTGCCATCGTGGTCAACGAGTGACTGAATAGGGGATTTAGATCCGCTTACCGATTTTACATATGACCAAAACTTTTTAGGGTTCTTGTTTAGATTGTTTGCCAATGTTTTATGTTCGAATTCGTTGAATGCTTCTCTCATTGCTCTCTTTACGCTCTTTTTCGCTTCGTTCAGCTTTTCCTTATCAGCTATGATTCGACTACTCTTAAACCTATGATGAAGCTTTCTTTGTTTCCGTAGTACCTTTCGTACATGATTGTTATACCACGGTGGATCTTTCCCCTCGCTTTGGACCTTAGTCGGTACGAACTTATCTAAGGCGTACTGGACGATGTTTCTGAATTTTTTCCATTTTTGTTCCACATCCTCTTCCTCAGAAATGAACGCTTGATGGTGGTCACTCAGATATTCTGCGATTTGTGCCCTATCACTCTTGTTAAGCAAATATATTTTCCTTCCTTTCTTGGCATTTCTTATTACACTTGTAGTCATTGATGCAACCACTGACTTATGATCACTGATGACAATGCAGACAAGTGTAATGTGCTGCGAATACATTGAAAGATATATCCCTTATCATTTAGCTACAAAATAGCGGGTCAGCAACTGGAAGCAGTTAATTCCATAAATTATCTGGGAGTACGCATTAGGAGTGATTTAAAATGGAATGATCATATAAAGTTGATCGTTGGTAAAGCAGATGCCAGACTGAGATTCATTGGAAGAATCCTAAGGAAATGCAATCCGAAAACAAAGGAAGTAGGTTACAGTACGCTTGTTCGCCCACTGCTTGAATACTGCTCAGCAGTGTAGGATCCGTACCATATGGGGTTGATAGAAGAGATAGAGAAGATCCAACGGAGAGCAGCGCGCTTCGTTACAGGATCATTTAGTAATCGCGAAAGCGTTACAGAGATGATAGATAAACTCCAGTGGAAGACTCTGCAGGAGAGACGCTCAGTAGCTCGGTACGGGCTTTTGTTAAAGTTTCGAGAAGATACCTTCACCGAAGAGTCAAGCAGTATATTGCTCCCTCCTACGTATATCCCGCGAAGAGGCCGTGAGGATAAAATCAGAGAGATTAGAGGCCACACAGAAGCATACCGACAATTCTTCTTTCCACGAACAATACGAGACTGGAATAGAAGGGAGAACCGATAGAGGTACTCAAGGTACCCTCTGCCACACGCCGTCGGGTGGCTTGGGAAGTATGGATGTAGATGTAGATGTAGAAATTTGAATAGAGATCGTCATTGTGATGTAGAAACACGCCTACGAGCTTTAATTTACGCCGCACAGCTCCTTGCTGGTGTTGCAGTTTTTCTCTTCAGTGTAATGTAGTCACAAATATTTTTTTTAAAAAAACATAAAAAATATAAACAGGTACAGATGCTAACACCTACCTAGCGGAATGCTTCGTGTTCATGCATGTCACAAGCAGACTGCATCTTGAATTAATATAATTTTTGTTTAAACAATTCAGTAATGATCTAAGGCCTGTACAGAAGAAAGGAGGGTTGGCGTTGCTGCCTACGTTGTAGAAGGACCCGGTTTCTGTTCCCAGTACCTCCTCAAATTTTTTCTGAGGCACCGAGGTCTGGAACGGTATTCAGGCAGCCCTTGCGAAGTGAAATGAGGAGCTGTTTGAACAAAGAAGCGGCAGCAGAATCAGGATTTATCTGCTGGCAGTAACGGCTGGAGTGTCACGTGTCCCACGATGATAGATTGCTCCTCGCAGGCAGCAAGCGGCTAGGCGGAAGAGTCGTCGTAGGCAGCAAGCGGCTAGGCGGAAGAGGCCTGAGGCCTAATCAGTGAGTGTTGTTTACTGCTTACGTTGCAGGCGTCTACAGGTGCAATAATCTTACGTCTGTCGCAGTCTTTGTCGTTTCTTCTACTTGACGCTAATCCTTTTCTAAGCTAGAAACCTCAGCTGTATTTTGTTCTTCTCCTCTTGCACCACAAGGACTTTCAGCTCACTGAGCATAAGAAACCACATACTAGAGTCAACCGTCTCCTCTCATAGTTATCGAGCTTTGTATTTTTCTGCTGCCTCCCTCTGCTGCCTCGGACATCGAGCCTGAGTCCACCACACAGAGAACCACATGAGCAGACGATGGTGCTGCTTCATCAGTACCAATCTCACCGACCTTTGATAAGCCATACTTTGTATAGTTCTGGTCATGTCAGCTGCATAAGCTATGGGAAAATTAATATTGTTCATTCATATTCTTACCGTTTACGTTTCTTAGAGATAGTTTATTTTCTGCTTTCAACAGAGTCAGAAACCCTTTCTCCCAGTTGCTGCATTCTCGTTCACTCTACAGTCTTCTACGTCTGTCTGATTTTCTGTTGATGATGTATAATATTCTTAACAAGTTTGTTTGTGTGGCCATCCTCCGCAGGAAGCATATAAATGTTTGTTTTGCAAATCAAACTGCCTTTTACGCTGTGAAAAGAAGGGTACGACGAAATACACTCCTGGAAATTGAAATAAGAACACCGTGAATTCATTGTCTCAGGAAGGGGAAACTTTATTGACACATTCCTGGGGTCAGATACATCACATGATCACACTGACAGAACCACAGGCACATAGACACAGGCAACAGAGCATGCACAATGTCGGCTCTAGTACAGTGTATATCCACCTTTCGTAGCAATGCAGGCTGCTATTCTCCCATGGAGACGATCGTAGAGATGCTGGATGTAGTCCTGTGGAACGGCTTGCCATGCCATTTCCACCTGGCGCCTCAGTTGGACCAGCGTTCGTGCTGGACGTGCAGACCGCGTGAGACGACGCTTCATCCAGTCCCAAACATGCTCAATGGGGGACAGATCCGGAGATCTTGCTGGCCAGGGTAGTTGACTTACACCTTCTAGAGCACCTTGGGTGGCACGGGATACATGCGGACGTGCATTGTCCTGTTGGAACAGCAAGTTCCCTTGCCGGTCTAGGAATGGTAGAACGATGGGTTCGATGACGGTTTGGATGTACTGTGCACTATTCAGTGTCCCCTCGACGATCACCAGTGGTGTACGGCCAGTGTAGGAGATCGCTCCCCACACCATGATGCCGGGTGTGCCTCGGTCGTATGCAGTCCTGATTGTGGCGCTCACCTGCACGGCGCCAAACACGCATACGACCATCATTGGCACCAAGGCAGAAGCGACTCTCATCGCTGAAGACGACACGTCTCCATTCGTCCCTCCATTCACGCCTGTCGCGACACCACTGGAGGCGGGCTGCACGATGTTGGGGCGTGAGCAGAAGACGGCCTAACGGTGTGCGGGACCGTAGCCCAGCTTCATGGAGACGGTTGCGAATGGTCCTCGCCGATACCCCAGGAGCAACAGTGTCCCTAATTTGCTGGGAAGTGGCGTTGCGGTCCCCTACGGCACTGCGTAGGATCCTACGGTCTTGGCGTGCATCCGTGCGTCGCTGCGGTCCGGTCCCAGGTCGACGGGCACGTGCACCTTCCGCCGACCACTGGCGACAACATCGATGTACTGTGGAGACCTGACGCCCCACGTGTTGAGCAATTCGGCGGTACGTCCACCCGGCCTCCCGCATGCGCACTATACGCCCTCGCTCAAAGTCCGTCAACTGCACATACGGTTCACGTCCACGCTGTCGCGGCATGCTACCAGTGTTAAAGACTGCGATGGAGCTCCGTATGCCACGGCAAACTGGCTGACACTGACGGCGGCGGTGCACAAATGCTGCGCAGCTAGCGCCATTCGACGGCCAACACCGCGGTTCCTGGTGTGTCTGCTGTGCCGTGCGTGTGATCATTGCTTGTACAGCCCTCTCGCAGTGTCCGGAGCAAGTATGGTGGGTCTGACACACCGGTGTCAATGTGTTCTTTTTTCCATTTCCAGGAGTGTAGTTGTATCGAGTGACAGAAGAACGATAGTCCACCACAAAAAAGAGTGAGAAACATGGTGAACAATGTGTGGATGGCGAAAACACAAAAATGTAAATATAGAACAGTGATGAAAGTGGTAGTGCGACCTCCAGACCAGATGTGAGGAAACGCAGATCAGCAAATCATCCCCCTGATGATGCCTTAGAACAGGAGAGGGCGAAACGAGTATGGGATAAATAAAATAACTAACAGCAGGAAAATGCAGTTTGATTTGCAAAAAAAAGTATTAATAATATTCTTATTTCAACAATAGTGATACTTTTTTCCTTTTAGATTTCCGTATTCGCGTTTTGTTTAAAAAGTTCCTAAAACTAGAGCTCGCTACATTTTACTTCACTCTGATATTTTACTTTGTTGATGCATCATATATTGCGTCGAACACTGTCTCCTGGTCGTTCCAGACCATGTTTATCTGTGCTTCACCTATATGTGTCGGAGGAATCCTGCGTCATTAAGGATCAATAAACGTTAAAGCTTACTATCTGTGGTTATTTATAGAGTGAAATGATCTTCAATATTTGTTTCAGGTTTCGCAAGAAGGAGGGGCCCCGTAGAGGGACGTCCTGCTCCACTAAGATTCAAGAGAGAGAGCCCTAAAGCAGATACCAGTTTAGAGAACATTGGCAAGCAAATACATAGTCTACTCTCTTCCTTACCGTCCCTAGGCAAGCCTTCATTCGACGACATTGAGAAACTGGGAGAGAGGTTTGCAGATTTAGGCCACGGAACCTACCACAGGGGCAGCTTCCTAGCGACGTCTTCGGACGGCGAGGGGGTACTATCACACGAGGAGGTCTCGGGAGCAACGGGCTCGTCACCTCACAGGACCTCGGGGACGTATTTCTTCGACCGGAAGGGAGAACTCTTGGGCTTCAGCTGCTACGATGAAAAGTGCAAGAAGGAGCGTCTCAAGGAGCGCAGGCGGCGCGCCGCTGCGGATCGCAACGGTTACCTCACCGGCAAGGCTGTGCAGTCCGAACTGCTGAACAACGTGCTGAACACCCTGCAGGCTCTGAGCATGAAACTCCAGGAGCTGCAGAACAGGCTCGCACAGACACTGCAGAGTGCCACTGCCTTCCCCGTCCACCATCCAGCAGGAAGTCCGCCGACAGTTCATGTGCCCGATTCCTCCTCGTCGCAGTTCTCGGGCGCTGCAGCGGGAGGCTCCATCATAACTGGAGGTGGAGGCGCGCCCGTACAGGGAGAGTTCCACGGAAGCTCCATTTCGTCGTCTACTTCACCCGGCGGGGGGACGATAGTGTCTCACAAGGAGGTGGTTGACCGTCTGGGCTCTCCGTCGCATACGTCCTCGGGGACGTACCTGGTTAATCCGCAAGGAGAAGTGAGTGGCGTCTCTTGCACTGATGGCAAGTGCCACAAGGTGGGCGACAAGAGCGGCGGACAGGCATCAGGACCGCCCCCGGCAGCTGCAACTGTACCACTGGGTGACCGCGGAGGACAACCCTCGGTCAACAGACCTGAAACGCACTATTCCTCCACTTCGTTCGCTGTAGACCCAGCTGGACATGTCTCTGGCGTGTCGTGCGTCGATGGCAAGTGCAAGACCACACTAGACAACGGAAGAGATAAGAGACAGTAGGTGCCGATTCATCAGCCCATATGATGTCGGTCCACCAGGGCTCAGCTCTCCATCCGCATTCGTAGTTAAGACAAACAGAGACCCGGGAGTTTCATTCAATTACCGCATGTTGGCTGGTGAAAGTAAGCTGCCGAGTCACATTCTTACGATCATCTTCTAGTATTCGGAGTAACTGGCAGCTCGCACAGCGTTTGCACGACCAGTAAGGCAATGAAACTTTCTGGCAGATTAAAACCGTTTGCCGGACCGAGACTCGAAATCGCGTCCTTTGCCCTTCGCGAGCAAGTGCTCTACCATCTGAGCTACCCAAGCACGACTCACGATCGCCCTCACAGCTTTACTTCCGCCAGTACCTCGTCTCCTACCTTCCCAACTTCACAGAAGCGGGTCTTGAGTCGTGCTTGGGTGCCTCAAGTGGTAGAGCACTTGACCACGAAAGGCAAAGGTCCCGAGTTCGAGTCTCGGTCCGGCACACAGTTTTAATCTGCCAGGAAGTTTCATATCAGCGCACACTCTGCTGTAGAGTGAAAATTTAATTCAGTAAGGTAATGCTGATAGGTCTGCACTGGTTTGTGGAACTATGCTGTGTAGCAACTCCTCCAACAGCTGCTTGGGGGTGGGTGGGGGGGGGGGGAGGCTGTGCCGGAGGATTCATACTAATAGTAGGTGGCCCCACAGGCAACAGCGAAGTAGAATGAAATGTTGAGAGTGCTCTTCCAGCCAGTTGCCTGTAATAGAGGTAGCGTCGTAAAACACATCGTCTTGATGTTATTTTCTATTATTCTCATGGAATGCATTCATTCTATTAATCAGTCAAGAGTGCCTTCCACATGGACCCTGAGAATGCCATTAAACATTTTCGGGACCATATCACTGCCCTGAGCGCCTAACGATCTATCAGAAAAGGATACGAGTGCTGGTTCTCCTACCTCTTCCAACCATCCTATGAAGCAACAAACTTGAGTCGGGAAATAATACACTTCACCGACTACTAACACGATATCTTCGAGCACTTGCAATTCTATCTGCCACTGCAGCACCATTAACGTGAGTGTAGACACCGTAGAACCTTTATTTACAAGTTTTACTGAATTGTTAACTCAGACTTGTGTCAGGTTAATCCCTACCTTATATGGACTGTAAGCTGTTCCACTGAAGTATGGTAGTTGGCCTTCCCATATCGTTGTAGCCAAGTTTTATGCGTCACGTGAATACCAAGTGAATTTCCGCAGTTGATACAACGATGGCATTACTGGAGTCACGCTTCAGTTTCACCACATGAACACACGGGAAAGAATCAGACTTCACCATTTCAGAAGTACTCCTTCGCTCGACTTGCAAGCTGATAATTATCCATTTTTGCAATGCGCATGAATCTCTTCCTGTGGCCACGGTGGCAACGACCGGAGTGCGTACAGATAGTCCGTCTGTCCTCTCCCGTATTCACCCCAGCTTAATTTCGATGCTGCTTCTTCCATCTGGCAGATGCTCATAAGAACGTGTCTCGACTTGCTGATTACACTGCACATATTTTGTAGCTATATTTTCTTTCACATTTTGCAACATTACTTCAAAGTCACATGCTTCATGTTTTGAAATCTAGATGCTTCAAGAGACCATTTTGCTAAAGAGTGTACTCCTTATTTTATAACTGCGCGTGCAGTATTTTTGAGTTATCTGAACGATTCAGTGGGTCACATTTCCGCTGTCTTGACTGTAGGCTGATGCTATGATCCAGAAAGCAATGATCACTCTCAGGTGGTTTTTGAATTTTTAGATGGTCTCATGTCAGGCCAGTTTAGCTTTCCGCTCTTGACAGCATCTTTATTTGAAATAATAATATGAATGTGATAATATAGGTATGACATTGTGGAAAGGGGAAGTTTGGGGATGCATCACAGGCCAGAGCCAACTTTCTTAGAAGAGCTTTGGCATCAGTGTAATTTATTCATAACTACGGTTTGAATATGAATGTATAAATCGGAGTTTTATTTAATTTTGATTTCATTTACAGACAGTTTATGTATTGTTTTACTCGTTATCTGATGACAAATAAAATATTCCTTAATTTATGTTTTGTCGTTTCATCTTCGACGTTAGTGCAGTAGTTGTTGGTTAGCCATGCCTGTTGAAACAGAAACAAATAAAATTGTTATTAAAAGTAGTACTTTTCCATTGATTATTAAACTGGTAAAACTTAGATTATCCTGTTTCTCTTGACCACAATCTATAATATGTGAAATAAAAAAAGTAAAATGGATGTAATTCAGAGTCCCTGGGCGCTGTCTCCTGTCGATCTGCGTTACTGACAAACAATTGTTCCTGAGTAAGTATTCCAACTCCAGTGTTCTCACACTATACACGTTCACTAGAATTCTTCATTATTCTTTACGACAGTACAAGTAGTACAACTTGTAGACTAATGTTTTGTTGATACATTGCGTAATATATTACTTTCTGCGCAACTAAAAAAGTTCTACGTATTTTTGATTCAGTCGGATTATGAACTGTTTCACTAACAATGGAGATACAGGCTGACCTCAATTACAGCCAACAAAAATACAATCACACACCTAGAAAGTGAAGTGACGCTGGTCTCACGTTCCGGGGGAGCGGTCTTACTCCAGTGGAGCCATCCAGCGTTACCTTTCCACGGCTCACCTAAATGACTTCGTGTATATTACGGACTGGTTCTTTTAACAAGCCAACGGCTATTTGCTTCTCCTAATTCTTTCTTAAGCTCAAGTGGATTTTGTGCTTTGTGATTTAGATTCCAACGGGCCTTTATGCGTTAATATTATATGATGATATTCTAGCCTGACTTAAAATTACAGCCGATTCAGACAAGAAAATTTAATCTGTTCTTTTTTTTGAGAATTTAGTCTGTTCTGTTTACTTCTTCCTTTTTGTATAATACTCTGTGTAAGTTCTATAGCAGTACCCACGTGCAGGTTACGAAAAAACTTTGTGTTTGGAAAATATACTTTCTAAAACTTCGGTTTCTCTTCAAGAGACCAAGTCCCTAACTCTCTCCCGCCTATTTCTTTAACGTTTGTCATTTACTGAGTCAACGCTACTCTCATAAAATAAACTGAAGATTTTCCGCAACAGGATGATTATTCTGCAATCTCACGGCTATTTAAGTTTAATATGTTTATACTGATATCAATGTTCATATCCCAATAAAGAAAGAAACATTTTGAAACGTCGTTTGTATATTAGTCCATCTTCTTATAAATCTCAGATTTTCTGTTGTTTTTCTACTATTTCTAGAGATATTATCAGCTGCTTAGAAAGAACAAAGCGTAAATACTTCAAAACTTGTATTCAGATTTTTAGTTGACCTTAAGAATGAGAGGACACACACACACAAATACACTTCGCTAACGCTCAAATGTCAGAAGACGACCTTCAATTTGCTATACATTGCCTACATCGAACATGTCAGAACTATCATCTAAAAATTACAGTTAAAAAAAACATAAAGTGGTTACCTAGCGATTATCTTTAAAGGGAAATCTCCAGTACATTCCAAAAAGCAATAGATTTGCAACCAATAGAATGCGTGCCGCCTGTTTAAGCTGTGAAGCTCTGTTACTAGCTATGCACGTCAAAATGACGTCACTAATAAATAAGTTTCGAAAGATTTCTGGCGCAATGCACAGAACAGGTAATAAGACAAAGGCTACAAATTAAGAAATTATAAATAATGGATACGCCTATAATAACATATGGATGATAATCCTGGACACTGAATAAATGTTAGAAAAGAGAACAGTCCAATGAAATGGATTTTTCACGGAAAGTAAAGAAGTGTACCTTCAGAGATAAATTAATACACAACAATACAAGGGAAGAAGTAAGAATGCAGGGGATCCATTTTACCTTGACCACCCCAAGTTACTTTTTGTCGAGAACCAAATTAAAAACGTATGAATCAGATGTTTAGCTACTAGGGGCATAATAACCAGCATGGCTGTCTTTCGCGTAACTTTGTTCGTTAGGAAGATATGAACAGTAGTAGGTCTTATCTCAAATAGTGCACTGTACTTCGCACTTCGTCTCCGCAAGATCTGTTCAAAAACATATCGCAGGGTACGATTCACGTAAACTTGAAGTTATTAAAAACACAACACAGAACTGACTGAGATTCTTGTACTGGAGTTCAGAGCGGGAACTAGGGGTAACGTAACTCGACCACTTGCTGGAACTGACAGTAAACAACTGGAAACACAAAGAAAACACTATTACAATTACTGTTATGACAGCTTACAATCTCTGTGGATGACTAGCATTTGGATCTTCTATTCCTTGATGTACCTTGTACTTGCAGAAACCTTTACTGAAGACGTTTGCTACTAGACAAACAGTTATTTGGGATGATCAAGACAGAAGAGACATCGTATTCACCAAATGAATGAAAAAAAAATCTTGCGTATATAAAGAAGAAACCTTTTATCAAGAGGGTGGGGCAAGACTAAATGGTTAAACAAGTAATAATTTATAGATCATTAGCAAAGAGAGATATAGGCAGACTGAGAAACTGAAGGCTTCAGTGAAGATGGAACAGACTGTAAGCATCCTATTTGGAGTGAAGAAGAAGTAACAATGACTAATGACAGAGAGATTCACAACATTTGAAAATCTGTGTGTTACAAGGCTAAAAAAATCTTTAGGAAACAAGCACCAGCGAGCATGTAAATAAATTACTGTGTTACGCGAGTGGCAGCTGAAAATTAAAAAGGAAAATGGCTCTGAGCACTATGGGACTTAACTGCTGTGGTCATCAGTCCCCTAGAACTTAGAACTACTTAAACCTAATTAACCTAAGGACATCACACACATCCATGCCCGAGGCAGGATTCGAACATGCGACCATAGTGGTCGCGCGGTTCCGACTGTGGCGCCTAGAACCGCTCGGCCACTCTGGCCGGCAATTAAAAAGGAAAGGTAGGTACAAAAACTATACAGCTCCAATCCTATATTTAGGATAAACATGACAAATTTTTATTTAAATAGAATATTTACTTGAATTATGACAATAAAGAACCCTGAAAGTATCAGACTGTGAAACTCATTTGTGTAGCTTATTTGGACCAATGAAAATATAAATCGTTATTTCTGCGCTCAAAATGCGACAGGTCAGTTTCTTTGCTTATTGGGGAAGGCATGATAATTTCACTAACGATTGGTTACGCGCTTCTTGATAGTCTTGACGCTTACGCAGATGGGAGTGGGGTATCATTTTTTTTTGTTACTCGGCCCTAGGCAAGCTCGTAATAATTGAAAATCGCATTAGGGGGTGCTGGCATGCCTATCATCTAAACTACAACAGAACAACCACGAATCCCAACCCTGTTCATAGTCCCAACGCACCCGATGATCTACATCTACATACCTACTCCGCAAGCTACCGTATGGTGCGTGGCGGTGGGTACCCTGTATCACTACTAGTCATTTCCTATTCTGTTCCACTCGCAAATAAAACGAGGAGGAAACGAGTCTGTGCCTCCGTATGTGCCCTAGTCTCTCTAATCTTACATTCGTGGTCCTTACGAGAAATGTACATTGGCGGCTGTAGAATCGCTCTGTAGTCAGCCTCAAATGGCGGTTCTCTAAATCTTCTCAATAGTGCTCCTCGAAAAGAACGTCATATTCGCACCACTGATTCCCTTTTGAGTTTCTGAGGCGTCTCTGTAATACCTGCGTGTTGTTCGAACCTACCGGTAGCAAATCTGTCAGCCGCCTCTGAATTGCTTTGTTGTCTTCCTTTAATCCCACCTCATGAGTATGCCAAATACTCGAACAGAACCCAACAATGGATAGCGCTGGAGTCCTACATGCGATCATCTTTAAAGATGGACCACACTTTCCTAACATTCTCTCAACATATCAAGGTCGACCATTCACCTTCTCTGCTACATTTCTTACATGCTCATCCCATTTCAAATCGTTTGCAAACGTTACGCCTAGATATTTAATCTATGTTACTGTGTCAACAGCACACTACTAATACCTTATTCGATCATTATGGATTTGTTTTTTCCTACTTATCTGCATTAATTTACATTTTTCTACATTTAGAGCTAGCTGCCATTCATCACCAACTAGAAATTTTGTGTAAGTACTATCACATTTCCCTGGGGCATTCCTGACGGTACCCTTCTCCCTAATGAACACTCGCCGTTTAGGCGCCGAATAAACCAGATTACCAACGTTTAATAGTTTCACCTATCCAGAAGCAGGTGACGGAGCTACTGATGCAAATTGAGTAACCATACTTTGGAATGCATACTGAAGTATTGGAAATACCCAACTGAACGAAAGGTAAAGCATGGTACTGAGGAATAAACAGCAAAGAATACACGTGAGCAAAACTTGCATTCAGTATAGAATACAAACTCACCTTTACAGATAAAGTCCATCATGAATTCACAAGGGGTATTTTCAAAATAGACCCCATGAGACATAAGATTGCAGAAACTAGGTTGGAATGCTAAAACCACTTTAAGCAAACAGATGACTTCGCTGTCAAGAAAAGCTTTCCCATCACAACAGGTAAGAGATCGAAAGTCATATATGTCGTCATCTGACTGTCAGTTGCCCAAAAGATCATGAAGAAGAAGGGGATGTTCGACAAAACTGCATATCAACAAAGCAATTGACGCCTCAAGGTTACAAGAGCTGACCCCTTGCAATGGGACTGTGAGACAAGGAAGAAGAAGAGTTGGGCTCACCCTCCGCTGTAACTGGAACTGGAAGATTGGCTGGAGGAGGAGCTGTACGACCCGGAATTGCCGCCGCAGCTAGAACAGCCACGACCTCCTCCGCCGCTGCCACCCCCGCCGGGGAAGCCGCCGCCGCCGCCGCCACCGCCAGGGAAGCCGCCGCCCCCGCCCCCACCACCGGGAAATCCACCGCCTCCGCCTCCTGGGAACTTTCCACCTCCACCACCAAAACCGCCGCCACCACCGCTGGGGAAACCGCCCCCACCGCCTCCGATGTAATTGCCGCCGCCGCCACCTCCGGGAAATCCGCCTCCGCCGCCGCCGTGAAATCCACCACCGCCGCCTCCTGGGAATCCACCACCTCCACCGCCTCCAGGAAAGCCGCCTCCACCGTGTCCGCCACCTCCAAATCCTCCCCCGCCACGACCGCCGCCGCCGCCGCCGAAGCCGCCTCCGCCGCTGGGGAAGCCTCCTCCTCCGCCGCCTCCGCTAGGGAATCCACCGCCTCCCCCGCCTTCTCCGGAGATGCAAATTTTGCAGACTGTCCTCTTCTTTCGGAGCAGCGAATGGACGGCATCGTGCACCGAGCTGTCTTCCGCTGTGGACAATCAGGCAATATTTGTGCATGAGTGGTACATTCTCCATAGTTAGTCAGAGAAAGTATTGTTCGCTTTGTCTGTCTATGCTAATGTACAGCGGCGAGACATACAAAAGAGAACCAAACATAGCTTTTATATTGTAAACGGCTGTATGTACAAAACGAATTAAATGTACTAAAGTGAATGATCGGTACAGATGAAATCAATGAAGACCCAATGACATGACACGCTGTCTGTACAATTTCTTCAGATATACTCAATCTGTAGAGTAATGAATATATCGTGATAATTTTATTAAAATAGTATAATGGTATGGTTGTTGCCTGCGAAAAGTAGGAAAATCGCGATTAAGAAATATGTGTACCGTTGAAATACGGAAAGGTTGCATGTCCCTAGACTTGCTCCAAGCGTCAAATCCTGGAGGAAATGTTTCAAACATTTATTTCTAGATGGCGTATGGTTTTTGTTCCAAGAAGTGTTTCCCAATGGACTTCCAAGTGCGAAGCGTCAGAGTCTTTCCCATTTCGCCCTGGATGGTTTGAAGAGGTAACTCCCAAGGTTTTGGTGAGTGTGCACGGCTCTTTGAGTGGTGACAGAGAATTTGCAATTATTGAGAAACGAAGAAATGCTCCTATCGCCTGAACTATACAGACACGACTTACCTACTCCTTCACACATTCAGTTTGTATCCACCATTACCTCCCAGATTCCAAAAGGCCTCCCTTGTATACCTCATCTTTTCGTTCTGCAACAGAGAGCGTCCGCCCCCGGTAGCTGAGTGGTCAGAGCGAGAGAATGTCAATCCTAAGGGCCCGGGTTCGATTCCCGGCTGAGTCGGAGATTTCCTCCGCTCAGGGACTGGGTGTTGTGTTGTCCTAATCATCATCATTTCATCCCACCGACGCGCAACTCGCCGAAGTGGCGTCAAATTGAAATACTTGCACCAGGCGAACGGTCTACCCGACGGGAGGCCCTAGCCACGCGACACGACAGAGAGCTACGAATCCTGTTGTTGACTAATTGACACTGTGTTTCGTACCGAATACTAAAGCTGCCCCCTTGCTTAGTGCCACGTGCAGTGAGGTTCTGGAGGATTCCTTGAACCGAGAAACACCCAAGGCGCTTGCTCTCCAGACTGGATTAGTTGCGTTTGCTACCAGTGCGCTAGTTATTTGCAACGAAAGCTGACGTCGTCGTTTTCTAAAAAATGGTTCAAATGGCTCTGAGCACTATGGGACTTAACAGCTGTGGTCATCAGTCCCCTAGAACTTAGAACTACTTAAACCTAACTAACCTAAGGACATCACACACATCCATGCCCGAGGCAGGATTCGAACCTGCGACCGTAGCAGTCGCGCGGTTCCGGACTGCGCGCCTAGAACCGCTAGACCACCGCGGCCGGCATCGTTTTCTGGAAGAACATCCATGCAGCAGTCTTCTCAGTTGCAACTTGCTACAGTGTAAGCAAAACAAGTTACTACTGGTGTACTAACAGAACAAAATCAAATTATGAACGTCCAAAGAAGGGTGTAAGCCTACGGTTACAAATAAATAAATAAATCTGACAGAAAAGTTTTGTTACTAATAGTGTGCAACATTGTGTAAAAAGTTTGTACAATCACATTTTTCACAAATAGTCGAACGTCAGATATTTATAAACTGCTGGCCGTTCTGGAGGGTGAGTGCTTGAGGCCGTGGTAATTAACGTATTGTCCTGCAGTACAGAATAAATGTGGTACCAGCCTAAGTATTTTCTTCGATACTCTCACCCATCCTGGTCAACTTAAACGTTTCACAGCAGTTTTTCCATGACTCTTCTTTAAAGCATAATATCAGAGCAAACACGACACACAATCATCATTGGATCGATGTAGGAACCTAAGTTAGAGGATTATACAAGATTACAGAATATTATGTAGTTTGTCATTAATAAGAAGAAGATTTCTTTGTGTCTAAACGAAATTTCGAAAGCGTCATGGTAATTATTGTTTTTTTAATTTCAGAAAAATAAGTTGCATGCAACTTTTGAAAGTTATGAGGAGGTATGGTGATGTGTTGGACTTGAAATTCAAATATTTTAACTGTGACTCTCGAGTTTTTTCTCGGAGCACGCAAACTTGGTAGATTCGTGGAAGAAAACAAGTTGTGTCATAGTGCAAAATGACGTCAAATGTAGGCTTCCACAACTGTTTGGGGCAGTCCTTACATTTGACCAGCCTAGTACAACGTGAAGAAACAGTAGCGGTGGAAGCAGTAATGGACAGGTAAAGAAGATAACGTCAGTCTTCTGTATCAGCAGTGACATACACCGTAAAAATTGCATTTCTACGGACGCAAGGATCTCACACACCAAGGCAACGGTGGAGAATGAGGTTCTATATGCGAATGATATATAGTGCGGAACAATTAATAGAAAGAAGAGAGAAAAATAATGAGAAAATACTGGATACTGACGTCCAAAGGAGACTGCGGAAGATGGATGCGAATACATAGGGAAGAACTGTACAGGAGCATGACAAAAATTTCAAGAGCAATTAGATTGAAAAGGCCGAGATCTGCGAGACATATGATCAAGATTAATACAGACAGAATGGTCGAAAGATTACGGCAAGAGAAGAGATAGGAACCAATTAGACTGTTAAACTCAGGAAGAACTGGTCGACATTAGCGACCGAGGTGAAAGGGAAAGAAAACTGGAGTAGCAAGTTCATTCTGAGTTGTATGACTCGGATCTACGGCACAGAATGGTACAAGAAACGGATGGAGAGAACCGGTGGAGCTGAGAAGATAAGGGAATACTCAAGTCTTCGAAAGAAGAGTAAAAGAGTAGGTAAAATAGTAGTTAGGTGGGTAGGAACTTGGAATACCAAAGAAGTATGTTAGACTTACAGAAGCGAGTTTGAAAAACACAAGAGATAGAGTACTCGTGGGGAAATTGGAGTCAGAAGAATTTGTAATAAAGAACGGACTTAAGCAGGGAGATGCCCTGTCTCCGCTACTTTTTAATTTATCCTAGAAGATATTGTACGAATGGCAGCAGATAATTCAGAGGGTGTGGAGTTAAATGGAAATATTAAGATATTAGGGTATGCAGATGATCTAAACATCATTAGCGATAGGAAAGAATCTGTAACAGCAAATGCGAATGCGTTAATCAAGGCTAGTGAAGATGTAGATCTATGGATAAGCGAAGACAAAACTAAATACCTGGTTACTACTACAATGCCAACAGCAGTAGATCAGGAAATGTTAAGAGTTGGAGACATGCAGTTTGAAAAAGTGAACACATTTAAGTATCTAGGCGTGGACATCACTTCGAGAAATGAGATTGAATCCGAACTGAAGAAGAGATTACGGGCAGGAAATGTGTGCTACTTCTCACTGAATAGATTACTTTCATCATGGATATTGTCTAGCAATTTAAAGATTAGAATATACAAAACTATTATTCTACCAGTTAGGCTGTATGGGTGTGAGACTTGGTCTCTCACTGATCAAAATGAAAAGCCGTTTCGAGTATTTAAAAACAAAATTATGAGGAAAATTTTCGGAGCAAAAAGGGATGACATTGGCGGAGAGTGGCGGAAACTGCATAACGAAGAGGTTCACGAACTCTATTCAAGCCCTGACATAATCAGTATTATTAAATCACGTAGGCTGCCATGGGCGGGTCACGTAGCTCGAATGGATGAGGGCAGGGCTGCGCGCAGAGTACTGGTAGGGCACCTAGAGGGAAAATGTCCTGTGGGGAGACCGAGGCGTAGATGGAATGACAATGTGAAGGCTGATTTAAGGAGCCTAGGTATTGAAGGTGAATGGAAGGAAATAGCCCAAGACAGGGACAGGAGCCGAAAATACGTTGCTGCGGTAATGGACTCTCGAGTCCGGTATGACCAGTGAGTAGGTAAGTAAGTAAAATATAAAGACATTGTGGGGGGAGAAGTGGAAGATACAATCGATGAGGTCGCAGGTTCGAATCCTGCCTCGGGCATGGATGTGTGTGATGTCTTTGGGTTAGGTTTAAGTAGTTCTAAGTTCTAGGGGACTGATGACCTCAGATGTTAAGTCCCATAGTGTTCAGAGCCATTTGAACCATTTGCAATCGATGATGCTGGTCCTACAAGGCAGTAACGAAAGAAGATGGATTGCCAATTGAGTACGACATGGGAGATGATTTGTACATTAGACTCGGGCCGGTGCACTGTTGGAGGTTAATTGTCAGTACTCGTGGGTTGCTATCATAGCTTTTACAGATCGTTGCACTTTGTGTGAAGCTAGTGAATAAGTGTTTGATTAGCCTAGCTGTGGAATGCCGTCGTCGAGCAGTCGCATCGCAGCAGACAGCGGCCGTGGGCTACTCACCGGGTCGGCAGGTGGCCAAAGCCACCAGCGCCGCTAGCACCAGCAGAGGCACCACCGGGATTCGCATCGCGGTCTGCACTGGCGTCGGGTCCGCCGCGCGCCACTATATATACCGGCCGATACCATCGCGCTCGCTGCAAATAAAACCACCTGTTAGGTCACGGCGACGTAATGTATTGTCGGCGGTGCGATCACAATTGGCGCAGCCCATCCGCGTTTCCTCGGAATCCATCGGCGCCGGCACGAGAGCCGAAGGCCGGATGGGCGACTCGGGGAGGGAGGCGGGGCAGCCGCCGGGAGGCGGCCGTACATCACACGCCTCCTGCCGATACCCATTGTCTTCCCCGCTCTCCACACATCGGCGACGATTACAGGAGTCCAACGCTGTAGCACCTCTCCGTTGGTGCTTACTACTGATCACAAAGATAGAATAGGCCATGCAAAATATAGCAATGTACCTAAAAGAAATTTCTTTGAACTTCATTATTGGTCCGGACGGAATGACAGCAGACAACTAAAAAGAAAGCCGACTTTGAATTTGCTATTGAAGAAAGGGAAGCAGTGGTTGGGAAGGAAGTGAGACAGGGTTGTAGCTTCTCCCCGAAGTTATTCAAATGGTTCAAATGGCTCTGAGCACTATGGGACTTAACTTCTGAGGTCATCAGTCCCGTAGAACTTAGAACTACTTATACCTAAGGACATCACACACATCCATGCCCGAGGCAGGATTCGAACCTGCCACCGTAGCGGTCGCGCGGTTCCAGACTGTAGCGCCTAGAACCGCTCGGCCACTCCGGCCGGCCCGATGTTATTCAATCAGTATATTGAGCAAGCAGTAAAGGAAACAAAAGAAAAATTCGGAGTAGGTATTAAAATCTATGTAGAGGTTCGCCGATGGCATTGTAATCATATCGGAGACAGAAAAGGACTTGGAAGAGCAGTTGAACGGAATGGACAGTGTCTTGAAAGGAGGATTTAAGATCAACATCAACAAAAGCAAAACGAGGATAATGGAGTGTAGTCGAATTATTTCGGGTGATACTGAGGGAATTAGGTTAGGAAATGACACACTTAAAGTAGTTCAAATGGCTCTGAGCACTATGGGTCTTAACATCTGAGGTCATCAGTCCCCTAGAACTTAGAACTACTTAAACCTAAATAACCTAAGGACATCACACATATACATGCCCGAGGCAGGATTTGAACCTGCGACCGTAGCAGTCACGCGGTCTCGGACTGAAGCGCCTAGAACCGCTCGACCACCGCGGCCGGCCACTTAAGGTAGTAAAGGAGTTTATTGCTATTTGGGGAGGAAAATAACTGATGATGGTCGAAGTAGAGAGGATATAAAATGTAGACTGGCAATGGCAAGGAAAGCGTTCCTGAAGAAGAGAAATTTGTTAACATCGAGTATAGATTTAAGTGTCAGGAAGTCATTTCTGAAAGTATTTGTGTGGAGTGTAGCCATGTATGGAAGCGAAACATGGACGATATATAGTTTGGACAAGAAGAGAATAGAAGCTTTCGAAATGTGGTGCTACAGAAGAATGCTGAATATTAGATGGGTAGATCACATAACTAATGAGGAGGTATTGAATAGAATGGGGGAGAAGAGGAGTTTGTGGCACAACTTGACTAGAAGAAGGGATCGGTTGGTAGGACATGTTCTCAGGCATCAAGGGATCACCAGTTTAGTATCGGAGGGCAGTGTGGACGGTAAAAATCGTAGAGGGAGACCAAGAGATGAATACACTAAGCAGATTCAGAAGGATGTAGGTTGCAGTAGGTAGTGGGAGATGAAGAAGCTTGCACAGGATAGAGTAGCATGGAGAGCTGCATCAAACCAGTCTCAGGACTAAAGACCACAACAACAACAACAATAACATTGAAAGGTGTACTCTTGTTTCGTACTTCTTTCACAATTTATTTTATTTTTTAAATCTTGTGATGGCATGATCTCGTTGCTCTTAATTTGCTACAGCAAAGTCACACTAATAGTTGAGGCAGGATGATAGCAAGACATTTTGTTTTATTTTTCCTTAACTGCAACAGTCATTCTCGTGTAGCCACAATGCTTCCCTTTTCCCACATTGACTGTTTGAAAGCGTGGATGAATAGTTTCAGTGCTTTGTTGAAGTCAAAGAATTCCCATTACGTATTCTCCCAAGTAGAAGTACCAACCTTTAGAACTTCGCTTTTCACATATTTTTGATCAAACAACTACACCCAACGAATGTTAATCTGTCTTACGCATCTCATAACCCTCTTTCTCACTACCAGGCACGTCCTTTACTATAAATCGAATTCCTTTATTTAAACGAAGCAAACAGAACATACCGTTCTCTTCAGCAGTTTTTGAGGTTTAAAAGTGAAACACAATATCGAGAAAATGGTCCTCCGTAATAGTCGTACACGCTTGGCCCATGAAATTAACCATCACCCGCTCACATGTCTAAGACACGTCGAATTTCTTGTTTGAGTTCCTACAGATTACGCAGTTTGTTGATACGAAAAAGTCACAAGGTGGCAGGACACAAGATCGAGGTGGTGAGATTCGGTCTTTTCGTAACGAGATTAGTCTGTCCGGTAACTTTGTGAGAATGTCGTGAAGTGTGACAGGTTGTGCCGTCTTGCGATGTTCATTTGACCCAAACTGGACCAAAGGATAGCAGTGGGCATCGCACAGTAACGAACTCCGTCCACTGAGATCGTTCTTCCTTGTTCACTTTCAAAAAGTAGGGACCGATTAAGCCCACACTCCAAATGCCACATCAAACCGCAAGCTGCTGCGAATGCATGCCTTTTTCGTGGATCCCTTGAGTTCTTTGATTCTCGTATTCGGCAGTTTTCCTTGTTCACAAAGCCATTTAAATGGAAGTGAGCTTCACCTGAGAAAACGATGGTCTTTGTGAAACCATGGCTGTCTCGTTCCTTTTCCAGGATCCATTGAACAAACTGCCGTTGTTTTTCATCATCTGTTGGCTTAAGTTCCTGTGTTAACTGGACGCTGTACAGGTGTAAGTGTAAATCTTTTGTTAAAATTCTGTACATTGTTACTAGACACATGCGCATTTCTCGTACACGAGGGCGACATGATTTTCCCGGACTCACAACTGCAGGATCACGCACGGCAACATTTGCCTCACTTCGGCCACAGCTTTTGATGTTTACTGTAATAGCGCTTCGCCCTGATAATCTAAGAATCAGTTTCGAATCATTGACGATATAGCACCTCTTGAGAAAAATATTTCAAGTAAACGGGGTCTGCTGCGCTGTTATTTCGTAGAACACACACCTGAATAGCCGCGCGCGTTGTCACGCTCCTTCCTAGATTCGGGGAGCTACGCAGGCCCCGGACTGAGCCCGCCCGGCGGATTAAAGGCGAGGGGCGGTGTGGCGATCAACGTGGATGTGACTTTTAGGTTGTTTACCACAGCCGATCATGTGAATACTGGGCTGGTACCCACGCCCCGCCTCAGTTACACGATTCGCAAACATTTCGAAAAAAAAACGTTCTCGCACTTTCAGAGGATATAGCACTAGAAGCAGATGGGGTGGTGACATGAAGGGCATCGGGCCAACCTCTGCTACTAACATTGCCAAATCCAGACTATCACGACGACTCCGTAAAAATAGTGGAATAAGGTAAGGAAAAAAGAAAAAGATTATTTAGAAAAAAATTCACTAGCTCTTATTTGCAGTGAGACATTATTACGTGGTGTATGGTGTGCGTTTTTTCGTGGTCTGTAGAGATTTCCGAAGTGGTAATTAGGTTTGGATCTGACGGCGCACCTTAAAAGACCGAGAGTGAAACGAGAAGCAATAATAATCACTGTCACTTTTTGCCGTTGTTTCTGAATATGTCGCCATTTCCGAGATGAGACAATGCTCCTAATAGGTGCATTTCGTGAATTTCAACTCTCGCCGTGTGAGGGTATGTCCGGCATTATCGAACATGATCGTTTCAGTGGTCCAGGTATTATGGCGTGGAGAAGTATAAAGTTGCTTAGGCGTACTGACCTCCCAATCTTTGAACAGTTACAGTCACCGCTGAACTTTTCTGAAACACTCTACTCCTTTCGTATGTGTGTGTTTCTAGGGGCACATACGGCCCTGACTTCATTTCTGTTGATGACAATGCATCATTGGAACGAGAAGATACTCGGCGCATGGACTTAAATCTGATCAAGCATGTGCGGATTGCGTTGGGAGACGTATCCAACAGTTGTCAACAGCGCTGGTGGAATGATGGACAGTCCTACCACAAGAACTCCCTACCAACACTGTCGACAGCATGGGAGCGCGTTGCAGATCATGTAATACCGCCCGTGGTGACTACACACCTTATTAAGAACCATGTCCCACCTTTTATAATGTCCAGGGGGCATCAAGAAACGCAAAGACTTCAGTTTAATTATTCTCTTTGAACAAAAGTGTCATTTCTGTTTGTCTCATTGTGTAGTTCTTTCTGTTGCCTACTGCGCTAAATTGTAGCAGTGTTTTCTACGTATGGTCCAAAAATTTCATGCGAAAGCTTCATTCGTCGTTCCTTTTTCGCACCAATTTGTAATGTTACTGGCCGGCCGGAGTGGCCGTGCACTTCTAGGCGCTACAGTCTGGAGCCGAGCGACCGCTACGGTCGCAGGTTCGAATCCTGCCTCAGGCATGGATGTGTATGATGTCCTTAGGTTAGTTAGGTTTAATTAGTTCTACGTTCTAGGCGACTGATGACCTCAGAAGTTAAGTCGCATAGTGCTCAGAGCCATTTGAACCAATATGTAATGTTACTGTCGATCGGCAGGCACTACGGCAAATCAGTAACATTAAAGACGATAACAAATATTTTTATTAACCAGATAATTATTGCACAAAGTAATTCCTTGCAATTATTTCCTGTCTTTGCTGCGACTTTTCCTATAAGCTATAAATAATTGTATGAGATGATGCAAAATCTCACCTACTATGACGTTTTATCTAATACCAGTTGTGTACAAAAATTAAACACGGATAAATTTCGCACATCTGTGACGAACTCTCAACATTGTGGTCTCTCTGTTTCACGTCACAATAAACGTGCATGCTTAAAAAAGAAGAAATTTTCCAATTCAGTTTAAGGGAGCCTCTCTATAATTGAAGGAGTTTCCTTGAAAATAAATAGAGACAAACGGTGGAAGACGGCGGGAAGGGGGAAAATACGGGATTTGTGGTATCACTTTGTATCATAGCTCGTTGGTATCTGCTTTCATAATGCTAACGGTTTGTATGTGTGTTTCATCGTATTGTTGCAGCACTTGCCGCAGTCATTTCTGTTGTTTTTCTTCGGATGCGTCTTCAAGCCCTTTAGGTTATTGGCAATAAATATCAGCATTTATGATACTTAGCGGGAAACAGTTCACAGTATCCTGTGACGTCTTCATCCGACCAGGACAACTTACTCTGTGTAGGTGATATATGCTTGTCTATGGGATGATTATCATTAGATGTCAGCCATTTCTTTCTTTGTTGCTAGCGACTTAAAGGCACCATGTTGCGTTCAGGTACCTGTCTTGGACGATGTACTCTGTGGACTAACTGATGCAAAGGAAGTAGAGACTCACAAATGTTCACCGTTTCTTTTTTATTGTTTTGACTTACGGCGTACGCTGTCTAAACGTAGATGTTTTTTAACCTTGCTCATAGCATGCTATATGTTAATTTGTTACAGATAAATACACCTCTAACTTTCCTGAGTGACTGAAGTAATTTATTATATACTTTAGTGTTCAGCAGCTATTAATTAATGCTCAATCACCTTTCTGTACCGGCAGCTGTGGCCGAGCGTTTCTAGGCGCTTCAGTCTGGAACCGCGTGACCGCTACAGTCGCAGGTTCGAATCCAGCCTCGGGCATGGATGTGTGTGATGTCCTTAGGTTAGTTAAGTTTAAGTAGTTCTACGTTCTAGGGGACTGATGACCTCGGATGTTAAGTCCCATAGTGCTCAGAGACATTTGAATCATTTGAACCATCAGCTTTGTGTACACAGTGTACCACTCACGTAAAACTCTTCTTATTTGAAACGACATAAACATTTACTGAATTGTTCACTGCTTACTTAATTGCTCAACTTAAAATAGAGAGTGGTATATGAAAGCAGTACAAATTGGAAATTTGTGGTAAGTTCTATCGGACCAAACTGCTGAGGTCATCGGTCCCTAGGCTTACACACTACTTAATCTAACTTAAACTAACTTACACTAAGGACAACACACACACCCATGCGCAAGGGAGGACTCGAACCTCCGACGGGGTGGGCCTCACGAACCGTGGCAAGGTGCCTTTGACCGCACGGCTACCCCGCGCGGCCTAAGAAAGCAGTAAATAGTGTCCTAACAAATACTATTGTAATCAAAGTGACATCCTGTTCTTTGTGCTTGGAATGACAACATTTCTGCTAGACAGCTGCACGGATACAACGTTGAATTTATAAAATTAATGCTATCGTTCCTAATTATCGTTGCTTTTGATTCGTAAAACCTGATATTGTCATTTCTAATTGACGTGTGACACTCAGGTGGTACTGTGAAGTGGGAAAAGATAATCTGATACTGATCTCTAAAATAGGTTACAGTGATTCACAGACTTTCATGCTGGTACGTTTTATTACTCTCTGGACAAGATGAAGTTCATTGCAATCATCTTTATTATTTAATAGTTGTGGCTGAAACACTCCATCTTTCATTCATATTAGGATATTTCTGTGCATGTATTTCTTAGTAAAGGATTCTGATACTGAATAATACTGAAGCAGTTCCGATGTCGAGTCGTGCAACTACGAGGATGTGGTTCTCATTATAAGGTTCTTTGAACAGTTCGTGTTCTGGAATTCACTATGTCGTAGGATACAACGAGAAAGATGACTCATCAGACTATGTTATTCCGTTCTACATATCAGCGGTCTATTCTTTGTACTCCAACAACGTTGTCGTCACGCCGTGAACCAACCGAGACCTGTGTTTTGCTACACGTTGTTCCTTTAAAACACCATAAGTTGCTGGACTCGTGATCCAAAAAGTATGCACCATGTTTACGTGTAAATTAGTCGTATTCTACGCCCTACTACTATTTAATTGCGACAGAATGATGATCGTACTCGTAAAATCGGTTCTTGTGATCAGTTGGTGCTTCTTACAGAAAAACAGCCTAGCGCTGACACCCATTTTTATACACACCATCCTCTGAATAGAATTTAAATGACAAATACTCAACCAGTTTCACAATCTGTTGGTTGAAAAAAAAATTAAATTCGACAAGCGATGTTAACTGTCAAGCTATCGATCGTATTTTGCGTGTTATGGGGAAGCTGGCTCATCCGTTTAAAGTAGAGGTCGACGTCCTTTCTAGGCACAGGAGAAAATTTGTGTTGCAATAGGCGCTTTTCTGAGAAATCTTTCATGCTCAGGAAATACGTCGAGAAGCGTTTGAAGAAAATATGACGGAAAGCCTGGCACGGATTTGTGACTTACTTGAATTCATTGGTACAACTAAACAGAATTTTGCTTTAAAAACTGTCTAATTGCAGAGTCTCAGTAAAATAACTGGTAAACAATATGGAGCCGTTCTATTTCGCTGTGTAACACTGATGAAAGGCAACTGCCTGATACTGAAAGTAAGAGTATACAGCTGATTAAGAATATTCCGAGGCTGCTGGGTTTGAGTTGGTTTATTTGGAATAATAATAACTTACAGCTGATCATTTTGTAAGGTTCCTAGCTTTTTTTTACTATTCGATGAGAGTATTGTGAGATCTCTCTTTATTCGATGAGCCGTACTTCATACTTGCACACTGGATATTTTGCAGACAGAGGTCTTTAGTAGTCGATATGTTACTCCACAGAGGTTCTGAGTAGAAGAAATGTGATCTTTGGTTTTCAGCAGTATTTTCGTTGCATGTGTAGCTTTCGCGAGCATCAAGTGAGAGAGTGTGGGAACTTGATCACGCTACTGAGCGGTCTGAAAATAACTATCAGGACACAGAAAAGCAAAGGCATAGGATGCTGGTGTTTGGAAATGTGGTTTTGTAAAGATTGATTTTAGAAGTGTGAAGATGTGCAAGTAATGTCGCTGTACGGCTTGCTCGCACGTAATTTATGATGAGTCTGTGAAAGGTAAATTTTCAGTGTGTTTTTTTTTATTGTTTGGGATCGGTTAGTGTGATTAACAAGAGAATATTAAGCGAAATTTTCTGCTCACGTGGCTTGAGCTCAGAGTTACAGATTCACCCCTCCTTTACCATTTCATTAACGAATTACACGGCAGAGCTACATTTCTTTATATACTAAATGGAAATGGTAAAGATTGTTGTACTAGACAAAAGTCAGTTTCATAATAAAGTTTTTAAACGTTAATCTCATCTATATCATTTAGAAAGAATAGTTTCGTCCACCGTCCCGTTACTAAAGTTTTATTTTGAAATCGTGTGTCACTGCATTGCACTTATCGGTTCCCCGAAGTGCAATGCAGTGACAGTTGCTCAAGCTCAAAGTGTGATGTTCTTAGCATTGTTGCTTTTCCTTGCATTGTACTTGAGGCAAGATTTTTCTTTAGCTGGTTTGCTGCTGCGCTGCATTTTAAGATAACACTACCTTCGAGCAGTACCGAGTTTCCGTTGCCACAAGGTAAGTCACGAAATATATTAACGCCGGCTTAATATCGCCACTAGGACACAGATTATTTACGCTCAAGCATTACGTTTCGATATTATCATCAGGATCAGTTCAGTTAAAGTGTAGTTCTGATCTCATTTTATTTATTTTTCTGGCCAGACACTCTTATTCTGACAGTGCTGTGTTACATGTTCGCCTGTATGTCATTTAACGTTCGAAGTTGCGTAGTTTTGGTTCGTAAATTTGCATTTTATGCAGTTTTTTTTACTGTGTTAGTTTTGCATGTTGGAATCACAATACACATACTGTGACGTCACGCACTGTTCACTGTACTGCTCAATACAGAGTCTCAAAGGATACCTTCTTCAGTGTGCAGTTTTGTTTTCTTGTTATCTGTGGTAAAAATTAATGGGAATACAGCTACACAATTTCACATAGATTTAACGAAAGCGTTTGCGTAAACAAACCATTTGCATTGTTCAATTGACAGAACGTTCACATTACAATTCATACACACACCAAAGTTAAGAATAGGAGACCTGTATACAAAATAGGAGACACAAAACAGTTACAGTTTAAAGCTGTTTATGTGTAACTGTATTGACAGTGACTCATCACTCATGTTAATGTCATCCATTACTATACAAATAATATTGACAGGCGTTATAGATTTTCTTGTACACTGGAGAGGCAGCACGGTTCCCTCAGACTGTAACTATTCACATGCTGCTCCTACGGTTAATTTGAGCGACCTTGCTTGCCGGATGCTGTACTCTGGAATCCCAGACAGCCGTGACTTCCTCTTTCGTTAGCATGTATTAGCGCTGCAACACTGTCCTCTGTACGTGTGAAGCTTCTTGCCCTTCACATCTAGCATAGACCAGAATGACTGTCTCACACGAGGTAGCCTTACTTCTCAGTCCCATGGATTTTCTACCGATCTGTGATTGATGGAAAATTTTCTGCAAAGTTATTAATACAGGAAATAAATCACCTGTATGAGTCCCCGGCTATTGTGAATAATTTGTGAATAAAACCGTCTAGATCTGTTCAAAAATGGTTCAAATGGCTCTGGGCACTATGGGACTTAACATCTTAGGTCATCAGTCCGCTAGAACTTAGAACTACTTAAACCTAACTAACCTAAGGACATCACACACATCCATGCCCGAGGCAGGATTCGAACCTGCGACCGTAGCAGTCCTGCGGTTCCGGACTGCAGCGCCTAGATCTGTTAATGACTGTCTTTTTTTATAATGTAGTTTCGGTTACTGCCATAATCAGGTGAAACCTTAGAATACATGAGAGTTTTCTGCGTATGGTAAGCGTGGTAGAAACGTTGATTTTATTAGTGATACTTATTTACAATGTGACGCGGTACACCATCCAGAAAACTTTCGTATTTTCTAAGTTTTTAATCTGATGGTGGTAGTAGCCGAAATGACATTATAAATAAAGACATTTTAATCAAAAAAACTTGTTCGAATGTTTCAGTCTCTGCATTTATATGGAAACTGAACGATGCTGTCCTCAACATTTGAAAATTCTCCACCGTCAGCCATACTCAGCTCATGTTCTTTTTTAATCAAGTTAGCCAAGATCACTAGCAGTTCTTTTTATTACTATTACATGGCCTTTGTGGTTTCAGGTTCAAATGGCTCAAATGGCTCTGAGCACTATGGGACTCAAATGCTGAGGTCATTAGTCCCCTAGAACTTAGAACTAGTTAAACCTAACTAACCTAAGGACATCACAAACATCCATGCCCGAGACAGGATTCGAACCTGCGACCGTAGCGGTCTTGCGGTTCCAGACTGCAGCGCCTTTAACCGGACGGCCACTTCGGCCGGCCCGTGGTTTCAGGCGAAACGTGTTTTGACTGTGTGTTATTTTCTTTGTTACAATCTGATGTTCCCTGCCACATTTTGGCACAACATCACGGTGTGACTTTCAGTATTTTAATAGGCATGTAACAACTAATAATGTTACAAGATACCTGATGACAGCGTAGATCTGTCGAAAGCAGTCATCGTGTTGTAGTTAACAACTGTATTCAAATTGAATGGAACAGCCATTAGGCGAATAGTTGACAGTAATATGTTTACTATTGCGTAATTTTCGGTAAGTGTAGAAACATTTGCATGGATCTGTAGTTTTTATTTTCTACATGTTACAAGTAGAAATAAAGAATGTGAACGGTAATCTTCAGTATACATATCTGTGTGAAAAACTTCTTTACGGGTTATGAGTTTCATACGTATGGTAGTTCAGATCTTTAATGGAAGGCAGTGTATTGTATTTGTTTTTGTTTATTTTTATTATTTTTCAAATTTTCGATCAGTATTTTTTGAAAACATGTGTAACCATTCGTTTTATGGCTACGTATGACGTTACGTTGATAAGTTAGGTAAATTTCTAAGGTGCATGGAGACATTTTACTAGGCAGCACAAGTACTTGTTAACCGGAGTGGTGATGTGCTATTCAATTTTGATACAGATGAATAGTGCAATTATTATGATGATGTCTATCCACATTGGTTCAAATGGCTCTGAGCACTATGGGACTTGACATCTGAGCTCATCAGTCCCCTAGAACTTAGAACTACTTAAACCTAACTAACCCAAGGACGTCACACACACCCATGCCCGAGGCAGGATTCAAACCTTTGACCGTAGCGGTCGCGCGGTTCCAGACTGAAGCGCCTAGAACCGCTCGCCCGAACCGGCCGGCTATCTGCCCACATTCGTGGAGACTCGGCACCAGTAGTAAAGACCATTTACCAAAAAGGAAATGAATTTAAATGTTGTCTTTAGAATATTGCAACTATCAGAGGCGGTCAATAAGTTTCCGTTCGAAATACTGTCCAGAAAAGATATGCAAATCAAGGAAAGCCGCCGTGAGCATTGAGGCATTCATCCCCCGACTCATCAGGTTGAAGAGACCCGTTGGATAAAAGCATTGTACCCTGCTGCGTGACGAAGTTCGTAACTGCCTGCTGTTCATCCTAGTCCGAGAGGAAACGTCGACCCTTCAAGCTCTTTAAGGGACGGACGGCTTGATAATCGCATGTGGAGAGATCAGGGCTCTAGGGCGGGTGCTCGATTGTCTCCCACTTGAGACGGTGTAGCTACTGCGCTAAGACATTTGCGGTATGGAGACTTGCGTTATCAGGAAGCACCAGCATCCGTTGTCACTGTTTTCCACAATGGTAGTTTCCGATAAACATGCTGCCTCATACACTTTCTTCATTCTCCTACTGATATCTAACGGCGTTTCTCCTCCTGTTTGGACGCATTTGATAACGTCACCATAGTGAACGATTACGAATATACCGCGCGCTCGTCGGAAAGACACGAATGCCACATTAACCCTTTCTGCGTCTGCAATTTCAAATGGCATCATTAAGTATTCCTAGTTTTTTTTTAGCTTCCCAATGCTTCAATGATACCGTTGGCATCGCTTCACGTAGTTCCAAGTTTGGCCAACAGATCACAGTGACGTTTGCTTTCATGCCTCGCCGTTTGTTAGAAGTGCAGAACAGAGAAGTGTCGTGAGTTGTGCTACTGCATTTGTGAGTGAACAATAACTGTTGTGTTTAGTTTTATTCTGCGTATAGTGGAAATCTTGGTTATAGAACCAACATTACGTAGTTCCTCAAGTACAAGGGAAAGAAATACGGTAAGTTCACAATACAGTTATGTATGCATTTTTGAGTAATTATTATGTAAATTCTAATGATGCCATTTGGAATCATTATTTTATTTATTAACCAATAGCTTCAAAAGAACTTTTGCAATAGATATGGCATATGTGCAACATATACAGTAAATATTCAACATAAAAAAAAATTTCCCCAATTTTTTTTCTAAATGTGACGCACAAAGGGTTAATCACTTCCCTACATGTCGGTGCTCATGTACCCGCGTCGGAATCGTGATAAGTTGCATATACGCTGCAGCAACGCTCTTAAAAGGAATCTTTTTGATCGCCCTTTAAATACCACTGGGCATTCCTTCTGAACAAGCTCTCGATAAATTTTGGTGGTATTACTACAATATACTGTTTAATTCATTTTTGTGAGCCTGTTGAAATGAGGCATATTGCATTAACGGGAACGTGATATCCTGAATGATGTTCTGAATATGAAGAAGCCGCTTGTGGGAGTCACGCTGCGCTGGTGGACTCAAGACTAAAAACGCTCTATAGTCTCGCTTAAATGAGTTGGCATCTAACAATTAAGGTCCGATGTTGCGACAGATATTGACTGCAGGCTCTCCTCTCTCCGCGGTGACAGAAATAAAATCACGTAAAAGTTTCAAAATCTCTGACGTGTCTCTACGCACGTAAAAATCTGCTCTCTATTCTACTGGAGCCAGAGTTATTTCTCCTCTTAAACATGCGAAATTATTGCGACTATGAAAATTTCCTTCTTGCGTAAAGGCAGACGTAGCACTTCGTGCAGGAAAAATGGCAACATAATGGGACTTGGACAGTGTTACGTTGCTGGCGGAAGCAGCAGGCCGCATTGGGATTCACGTTTGGAAAGTCTGAAGCATATTCTAGAAGACTTCTGACATAATTATTTCACTGAAGGTGCGAATCGTTGGTCGATTATTATTGAGTGATTTCAGATCAAACAGTGTGCTAATGAAGATGAAATTTCAGCGAAATAAGGGAAATCCGTTTATCTTTGGGATAAATAATAGCCATTGGATGCAGATACTCAAAAGCTATCATAATGAGTGGAGGTGAAAGGATGGGACTGTAACAGTTATCACGCAGTGCTACTGGACCGTTTACAAAGAACGCTGAAGCAGAAGCGACAGAGATTAGCATGCAAAAAAGTGCTTTTGCTCCCGAATAATATACCTCACAGTACATTTTTCCCGTTACGAAGTTCGTTGTTAACGATGAGTCATAATTCGAAAACAGTAACTTTCATAAATATGTTACTGGGAGAATTGATTTACACTATATTTCACTCAGTCTTATTGCAGCACAGAATAGTGAGATATTCAACCAGAAACATCTTTGACTAGTTACCCAGCAATGTTTAATAGATAGCAGCTAATAAAATTAACTTGAAACACTTGACAACGCTTTAACTTAAAACACTTGACAACACATTCTACTACACAGAAGAATGTCGGAATGTGTGGTAGTATGTGTGTAGGTCTGTGTATTTTTGAGAAAGAGAGAGAGGGACTGAAATTAGTGAAATATTAATCACTGTATATGTTTTAAAAGAACAAAAAGAGACAATGATGTAAATCGACAGCTTGCTTTTATACTAGGTGGTTATAATTAAAACGCAGCTACTCACGAAGGTCGACTGTGGGCTATAATTATCGTATGGCAGAACAACTTGTTAGATACTGTAATGCATTTATGTGGAATCGATTTAAGCTGAAAAAAAAATCAGTTCCAATTTTGGCAACGAGGTACAAATCTGGCGCTGTACATCATCTCGTCGACGTTTCCGGTGCTCATACTGAACAAATTGTGTAAGTGCCAGTTAATAATATAAACATTATGCCTTTCTCACTTGTTTGACCTTTCCTGGCCACGTCCAGTTTCTAACCCATTACATGCGGAAACATTTTTGTATGTCTTTCTTGTGTACACAGTTCTACATTTGCATCTGGTGGCCAGAGTTGGAACTAATTTTCTCCGGCGTAAATTGGTTCCGCATTAACGCGTTACAGTGTCTACTAATTTTCGCTCCCATTAGGATAATTACGCACTAGACTTCTGTCAGTAGCTGCACTTTATTTACAAGCACACGGTATTTTTCAGTGAGAAAACGTAGTAAAAGATGCGTCTGAAAAGTTTGTCTGACTGGGATCCATAGTCTTTGGAAACCATCATTATAGGAGATGAGACTTGGTGCTGACAATGTGATCTGGTGTCCGGACAGTCAATGGCATGATGCTCAAAGTCTTCCCTACCCCCCCCCCCCCCCCCTCGAAAAAAGTCGGCTGACAAAATTGAAAACTAAGACGGTGTTGATTGCCATATTCGACAGCAAAGACTTGATGCGTCATGAATTTCTGCTCGAGCGTCAAACTGCCAACGTGTAAATTTACCAGAGAGTTTTGAAGGAAGTTTACCAAGGAGTTTTGAAACAACTATTGCAACGAGGCCGGCGGTTCGGCCGCAATTTTGCTGGTGTGGACAGTGGAATTTCTTGCACAACAACGCCCATTCGTCCACTGCGATCCCCGTGCTTAACTTTTCGCTGAACGCAAGGTGATTGTTCTTCAAAAACTCCTTAATCTCCAGATCTGGCGCCTCAGATTAGTCTCGAGAGACGTTGCGGGCATCCAACAACGCGTGACCGTGACTGCTTGTTTCTTGCAATTCTACAAGCAGCGTTTACTGACAGTTTCCAGCAGCTTTACAACCGATGTCAGAAGTGTGCTGTGGCTAATGGTGATTACTTTGAAGGTCAGTAAAGGTATTTCGTTTGTAATTCTTGTCTTCTTTATTTTCTGAGATCATCCAACGAACGTTTCAGGCTGTAAAACTGACTCGTTCCACATCACCGTGAGAGGTCGCAGTTATGGAAAAGTCAAGAACAATTAAAATAAACCCACTTAGAAGTCATTAGTGGCCATGGTAGCAGTACACGAGTTGGAGTTCGAATTAATTTCACCGTCCTGCCATTTGCTCCAGACTTGGCTTAAAGTGATTTTCTTCGATCCCGAATCTAAATAATAACCACGTGGAGATGACGATTGTGGAGGATCGTAAAGGAAAGGAGTGAACGATGGATGCCAAACCTGTATACACGTATTCAGGAAGTGCACTCGTATAAGGAAAAATGACAAGAATGAATGCAGGTTAAGGTCATGGCTTCAGTACAGCATACAGGTAAAAGAAAGATTTGTAATTACAATGTGCTGTGAAGTGAAGAGCTCGAGGAAGACAGTACAGCTAAGCATCTGGCACGTCCTGTTCGAGTCAAATATGGCACGGAGCGTGGTGATAAGACGCTGTACTTGCATTCGAGAGGACGACAGTTCCTATCTTCGTTCGACCACCCATATTTAGGTTTCTCGTCGTTTCTGTAAATCTCTTGAGGAATACGACACGATAGTTCCTTTGAAAAGGCCGATTTCCTCAACAATCCGAGCTCGTGTTCTGTCTCTAATGACCTCGTCATCGGCGGGATGTAAAACTGAATATTTCTCTTTACGTTCCAAATAACAAAGTAGTTTAACTAAGCCCCCAATGTGAGTACATTGCACGATATCACAAGTTTTTTCTGCACTACCTCATAGGCAAACGGAGGCACGTAAGCTGAAAATTGATTTTAGTGGAATTTTGTATTATGCAATGCAGCACCTGCAGTTATTAAAAACTGTGTCTGGGAGTAAATGCGGTGGATTATTAGCTCGGGAATGTGTTTGGGTGGGGGGGGGGGGGGGGGGGCGGCGGAGGTGTTGCAGCAGACACTCAGTTGTCATCTACTTTGCTCTGAATTCTGTATAAAGATGATGGGTAGGGCCCTCTGCCCGTAGATGGAGCAGATCTGGTATGAGAAGTAACTGATGTATCAAATGCACTTTGTAACATCTGATGTAAGGCCAGTAAGAGTATTTTTCCACAAACGCTTCCATTTCGTGTCCTCCCGTCTCCATACTGTATTCCTCTATCCATTAACTTTGGAGTAATATTCCAGCTTCTCTCAGCACTTCTTCGTAGACTGAGAAAACAGATTCTGACCAATAGTTCGCCATCCAGAAGGTACAGCCAAGAAAAATCGACGATCACTGAGTGCCACGAACGTAATATCTGATGTCGTACATTGGAAAAAATAGTACTGCGGCGCTATGCAAACTAGAGTACGGTATGCTAGACAAAGGCGAAATTATGGCCCACTGCGCGCAGACAAGTTGATAAAAAAGGTATGTACGTAAACGATCAGCTCAGTACGTACCGATAATCTACCATAAACACGCGGTCAGATTCACTGAGCTGCAGATCAACATATCATTCTTATATTCATAGATGACTTTCGGTTAAGGCTCAGAAATTTATTATCTGACGTGTTTGTGTTATTTATCGGTTGGATTGAACCTGTTGTCACCTATCAAAATTCACGTTCAGGAGCGGCAGCGTGTATATATCGTATGTTGTACTTGTGAAAGTATTGTGAGACTTACGTTTCCTCGAATAACTGTGATTCCACAGGTCTAAAGGGCTTACTGGGAGGGGGGGTTGAAAATTTCTTAACGCCTGAGCAGTAGGTGCACTAGGTTTAATATGATGAACGCACAACACGCGATCACACGGCAAATCATGGCAATGAAGTTGTATGTTTGTATGGAATCAGCGGAGTCAGCTGGACTGAACTGTAGGTATGACACAATGACGTTAATAACTGTCGTGTTTTGACGTATCCGTGACGACACTGTGAATAGGGAATCCCAATTTGTTGTTGTATCAGTGCGGACTGTCCACTGTGTCTACAAGGTTTAGTGTAGCTGTCTCTCCAAAGTAACACAACGTAAGAACAGTTGTGATAACATCTTTGCCGACAGGTTCTGGAAACCAATGGCACTAGTTGTCAGTGGCAGTCAGTTTCAAACCCAACACGTCATGCTACTTCAAGTGAATATGGGTCCATGTCAACTATTTCCAGAGCGAAAGCTGCCAGGCACTTTATTGTGAACTGTAGAGTAATCACGTAGATGTAAACATTTGGAGTCGGGTACGTCGAATATGACTGTTGTTCGCAACGGCACATACAGATGCACGGCTTCAGTAGTCCAAAAGATGCAGAAACTGGACAACAGATGACTGCCGGCGGGTAGTGTGCTCCAACAAATCGCGATATTGTCTCTTTCCAAATGAACTAAGGAGTCAAGCGCACCGACGGGATAATAAAGCGCTTTGCCTTTGATGTAATAGCAACGTAAGCATGATGTTCAATCTTTTACAAACGGCAAATTCATCTCTTTTAACATACACACATATTCGTTGAGGCTTTGTGGATAGAAAACGGCGATCCGGTCAACAGCCACAACCATTTGCGAAGCTATTGGGGAACACAATGACCGCAGCAGACAGTCAAGAGGCCATCATCGCCCAGGAACAAGTGTTAATAATACTGCAGCGCCCACCCTTGTCGGGACTTGGCTGGTAAACCTACGGGGAGCAGAATAAAATTACGGAAAGACCAAAGACACAACACATTACGAGGTTAATACGGTACAGAAAACCATTGGCATTGAAAACAGCTGCCGCGCGTGATAGCCGTGCGGTCTGGGGCGCCTTGCTGCGGCTCGCGCGGCTCTCCCCGGTCAGAGGTTCGTGTCCTTCCTCGGGCATGGCTGTGGGTGTTGTCCTTAGCGTAAGTTAGCTCAAGTTAGATTAAGTAGTGTGTAAGTCTAGGGGCTGATGACCTCAGCAGTTTGGTCGCATAGAACGTACCACAAATTTCCAATTTGAAAAAGCTTCCAGTGGTCTCTGAATGGACAAATACAGGTCCTGTGTGTTTTTCAAGGGAATATTACATCATTCTCCCCGTCAAAATGTGTCAAGTTCAGGCAAGCGATCACGCGTCCTTCTCTCTAAAGCAGACGACAAAAGCTCCAGGACATTGATAACATTGAGATACAGTGACTGCGGTACCCAGGGAAAGATTTGTCACTTCATCCTATGGTCACAAAACCAGTGCTCGACGGGGCGAGCTTGTGAACGGGAATCCTATATTCTTGGAACACAGCATATCGCCATCGGGAAACAAACATTGCGTCCTGGGATGGATCTGACCAGCCAAAATGGTCACGTAATCCTTGGTAGTAATGCGAGTTAGCAGTGATCCCATGAGGCCCATCCATTACCACTATATGGTCGCCCTAATCATCGCCGAACCACAGCCATGTTTCACTCTAGGGACACAAACTCCGCCATATATTGAAAACAATGTGAAGCAAGACTCATCCGATAAACGGCATTCTTCCATTGCTCCGTAGTCCTGGCCGTATGGCTTCAGCAGCACGTTTTTCTGTTGCAGGCTTTGGCATCACTGATGAGGGATTTTCTAGCTCCATCGCGCCCTGCAGTGCCTTGTTTCCGGAGCTCCCTTCGTGTTGTTTTCGTGCTGACACGATTCGCGAGCGCGTCATTTAGTTCTCTAGAGACTTTTTGAACTACAGTCTTCTCACTTTTCGTTACAATGATCGTCAATGACCGTCTGTCACGATCAATCAGCACACACTTTCGTCTGTGTTGTCACTCAGTGGATGAAGTTTTTCCGCTTTTCCTGAATGCGATATAAATATTCGATTTGTTTCTTCTTGAAACACCAAATATTTCGGCTATCTTGATTACGGAAGGACCCGACCCTCCTTATGAGCAACGTTCGAATCCACTTAGTAGGTTACAATGCACTGACAACTACATAGAGCACTGTTCTGACTACAACTGACGGTTGCAACGTATTGCGCACATTGGGCAGGTGCCGTACGTGGTCAAACTTTCTTTTCCTTTTTGAGCCATCAGTCACCGGACTGGTCTGATGCGGCCGTCCACGAATTCCTCTCCTGTGCCAATCTCTTCACCTCAGAGTAGCACTTGCAATCTACGTCCTCAATTATTTGCTGGATGTAGTCTAGTCTCTGTCTTCCTCTACAGTATTTACCTTCTACAGCTCCCCCTAGCACCATGGAAATTATTTCTGGTTGTCTTAACAGATGTCCTACCATCCTGTCCCTTCTTCTTGTCGGTGTTTACCATGTATTCCTTTCCTTGCCGATTCTTTGGAGAACGTCTTTCCTTACCGCATCAGTCCACCTAGTTTTCAACATACTTCTGTGGCACCACATTTCAAGCGCTTCGATTCGCTTCTTATCTGGTTTTCCCACAGTCCATGTTTTACTACCATACAATGCTGTGCTCCAAACGTACATTCTCAGGAATTTATTCTTGAAATTAAGGTCTTTGTTTGATACTAGTAGACTTCTCTTGGGCACGAATGCTGTTTTATTCAGTACTGGTCAGTTTTCTTATGTCCTTGTTCTCACCGTCAGAAGCAATGCCGTCTAGATAGTAGAATTCGTTAATTTCAACTACTTCGTGACCATCAATCCTGATGTCAAGTTTCTCGCCGTTCTCATTTCCTCTACTTCTCGCTACTTTCGTCTTTCTTCAATTTACTCTCAGTCCATATTCTGTGCCCATTAGACTGTTCATTCAATTCAGCAGGTCCTGTAATTCTTCTTCACTTTCACTGAGGAGAGCAATGTCATCAGCGAATCTTACCATTGATATCCCTTCACCTTGAACTTTAAACCTGCTCTTGAACCTTCCTTTTGTTTCCCTCATTGCTTCTTCGATGTATAGATTGCACAGTAAGAGCGAACTGCCGTATATCGGTTTCAATCTGAGCACTTCGTTCGTCATCTTCCACCCTAATTATTCCCTCGTGGCTCTTGTGTATGTTGTATATCACCCGTCTTTCCCTACAGCTTACCCTTATTTTTCTCAAAATTTCGAATATCTTGCACCATTTTACATTGTCGAACGCTTTTTCGAGGTCAACAGGTCCTGTGAATGTGTTTTGAGCTTTCTGTAGTCTTTCTGTCATTATAAATCGTAACTTCAGAGCAGCCTCTCTGGTACCTTTTGCCTTTCCTAAAGACAAACTGGTCGTCATCTAACACATCCTAATTTTTCTTTTTTATTATTCTCTAAGTTATTCTTGTCAGCAGCTTTGATGCATGAGCTGTTAAGGGGATTGTGCGATAATTCTCGCACTTGTCGGTTCTTGCTATTTGTAGAATTGCGTGAATGATGTTTCTCCGAAAGTCAGATGGTATACCTTCAGACTCATACATTCTACCCCACACACCAACGTGAATAGTATTTTGTTGCCGCTTTCCCAACTGATTTTAGAAATTGTGATAGAATGTTATCTATCCTTTCTGCCTTTTTAGATCTTATGTTCCAAAGCCCTTATAAATTCTAATTGTAATACTGGATACCCTGCCGGCCGGTGTGACCGACCGGTCCTACGCGCTTCAGTTTGGAACCGCGAGACCGCTACGGTCGCAGGTTCGAATCCTACTTCGGGCATGGATGTGTTTGATGTCCTTAGGTTAGTTAGGTTTAAGTAGTTCTAAGTTCTAGGGGACTGATGACCTTAGATGTTAAGTCCCATAGTGCTCAGAGCAGTTTGAACCATTTTTGAACTGGATCCCTTATCTCTTCTAAATCTATTCCTTTTTCTTCTCCTGTCACGTCATCATACAAGTCTTCACCCTCAAATACAACATCGTAACCTGCAAGCTCGGTTAGCAACTGCATTTATGTTCAAGCAAATATTCCTCGTGGTGTATCTATTTGTCCAGCCCTGTATCTTGATTTTCGCCAATTCTTTCAGATGAACATGAGCCATGATGTTTATTTGAACATTCTCGGTAACCAAGTGTTACCTTTTCCTCTGCCTCTTACAGATGAGTGTACTGTGGACACTCTTGTCTTCCAAGCTAACAGCCCTTTCCAGAGGACTGCACCCGTGCACACGATCACTCAGCTCCCCTGTCGCTTCTCGATTTGCTCGCTACGTCACCTGATCTCAGTCCCATAAGAACTGTCTGAGGCTATTTCAAACAGCTTGTAAAATAGAGCAATCAGCAAATCCACAGTTTGGTAGCTCAGCGGGATCCAATCAACAGTTAATCGCTTCAGCTGGGTACGGTATACCTAAAGAAAGCTAGAGGCGGTTTTGTACTGTATTGGCGTATAGTCTACGGGGGGGGGGAAGCGGAGAGTGAAAATTTTTGTGCGATGTAACGGAAAGTGGTGTAAGTCCGGGTAGTGGGGTGAAACCGAGTACCTTGGTTCTGACGTCACTATTTATGCCTCCTGGTGGAGAAACACTGAATTACACTCCACTAATCAAGAAGAAAGAGGTACCATATTGGCTTGTTGTTGCAGTTTAGCTCACGATGACTGTGAAGATACATAAGGGTATCAATTGATTAATGTTCTTTTGTTTTTAAACTGCGATTATTTCTTAGTCATTACACTACCATACAATACGGATTTAGCACAACAATAGCGTAATTTTGTTTCGTTTTAAAACCAACCCGCAAGAACCTTCATTGTTCCCAATGTACCTTAGAAGATTAAAAAAAGATAGAACAAATTAACTAAGTTCTAGGGAAGGAGCAATTAAAAGATCTTTATGGCCATTCTGAATTGTGTTTTCAGAACAACAAGAAAGAGACTAGTTGATCATTTATTTATGCTTTCTAGTTTAACTTGAAACATGTCCGAAGATGAGCATACAACCTTGCAACCAATTGGAAACATAAGGACGAAACGAAGGTGGCTAGAGCGAAGTGGTTCGATTCAATTGTGGAAAATGTCTTTGCTAGGCCGACGAAAGATGCAGTGCAGCTGATAATGTTTGTTACTTGACACGCGAATTTTGTGAATAATATTGTTAGCTAAATTGTATTTTATTAAACATTTCTGCTGCTTTTCCCCCGAAAATCTTGTTTTTCTATACTCCCATAAAGTTAGTATGTGTACCTGCTCTTACCCCGCTAGAGGAGAGTCATTAAAATTACTGAAACTACCGTTTTATAGGAATAATATATTGTACCCAATTAAACAATGGTTATGTTTTACTCAATCTGACAATCTCCAGGTTAAATAGTTTAACTCCAAAATTCCTTGGAGGATTAGTTACCCGATCTTACTCCACTTTCCCCTATTTAGCACTACACATAACTATATTTGTTGAATTGTTGTTCAGAGAAATATTTTTTTTTACTGACTGTACAAAACTGGCAAATAATTTTGTATAGTTCAGCTACGTTATTTTACCTCTGGACAAATATTCCTTTGCGGGTGACTCTGTTTTCATCTTCTTAGTCCTGTATTATACACTGCCGAAAATGTTTGTTTCACGTTACACAATTAAAACGGTATTTTTGATCTTTTTTAAACTTCTCCTTGCTTTATGGAAAACACCGTGTGAGAAAAACGTGAAAGCATGTAGGCGAAACATGTATTACGACAGGAAATATTTCATTTCTCTGCGGCTGCTACGCAGAGTTGGTCAATGTTTTCAGACAAAGACGAACTTACTGACGTCAGGCAACAGAATTAGCGTTAAGATAGCGTTAACGTTTGCGGGTACGCTTCGACGAAACGTGTTTGCTCACGGTACGGTGAACGTGCTCGACCTCGCTCTGAGGTCATGCGCCGAGTGGGCAGCTCAGCTCCTGGAACAGGAATGGGGGTCTTGCGGTCCTTCGTGCGTGTCGTCTGACCTTTATCTTCTGACGACTACCCGAGCATAACGCTGGTATAAAAAGGGGGGCGGTTCAAGATGAAGCGAGTCACTGTGAACTAGTTCGCAACACGGCTGTTTTTCAAATTGATTTTTTTCCTTCACGGTTCTTTACCTTCCTCACCATATTTTTCTGGCAATGTCTTATTTTTCATTAGCATTTATGTACTTGTATCTGATTGCATGTTCGTGGAATGGATACGCTTCATAATTGACAGCGTAATTTTATGCGTTACTATTACGTTTAGAGGATAATTCATTAACACGAAATGTTTACATCTGTAGCTGCATAAAGAACCTTTCAGCCTATAACGCTTGAGCTATAGCCATCCATATTGTTCAGCAAATTTCCTAAATTGTTTGGTTTTAGAAATGGTTTACCAACCGAAAATGCTATATTCTCTTTTCTCTGTGAGGTTTTTGACAGATTAAATAAAAGGTTGCGAACGCTAGGTGTTTTCTTTGATTTAACGAAGGCTTTTGACTGTGTTGACCACAAAATATTACTGCAGAAGTTGGACCATTATGGAATAATGGGAGTAGCTTACAATTGGTTCGCCTCTTACTTTCAGAACAGAAAGCAGAAGGTAATTCTCCGCAATATTGAGAGTGGTAGTGATGTTCAGTCCCAATGGGGCACTGTTAAGTGGGGCGTTCCCCAAGGGTCGGTGCTGGCGCCACTGCTGTTTCTTATTTGTATAAATGATATGCCTTCTAGTATTACAGGTGATTCAAAAATATTTCTGTTTTGCTGATGGCACCAGCTTGGTAGTGAAGGATCTTTGTGTAATATTGAAACAGTATCAAACAATGTAGTTCATGAAATAAATTCGTGGCTTGTGGAAAATTATTTGATGCTAAATCACAGTAAGACTCAGTTTTTACAGTTTCTAACTCACAATTCAACAAGAAACGATATTTTGATCAGACAGAATGTGCATATTATAAGCGAGACGGAACAGTTCAAGTTCCTAGGCGTTCGGATAGATAGTAAGCTATTGTGGAAAGCCCATGTTCAGGATCGTGTTCAGAAACTAAATGCTGCTTTATTTACCATTAGAACAGTATCTGAAATAAGTGACAGGTCAACACGAAAAGTAGTGTACTTCGCATATTTTCATACGCTTATGTGGTATGGTATTATTTTTTGGGGTAGTTCTTCTGATTCAAAAAGAGTGTTTTTGGCTGAAAAACGGGCTGTTCGAGCTATATGTGGTGTAAGTGAGAGAACCTCTTGTCGACCCTTATTCAATAGTCTAGGAATCTGATATTGCCCTCACAGTATATATTTTCTTTAATGTCGTTTGTTGTTAGCAATATTAGCTTATTCTCAAGAGTTAGCAGCTTTCACTCAGTTAATACTAGGCAGAAATCAAATCTGCATGTGGAATGCACTTCCTTGACTCTTGTGCAGAAAGGAGTGCAGTATTCTGCTGCATCAATTTTCAATAAGCTACCACAAGAACTCAAAAATCTTGGCAGTAGCCCAGACACTTTTAAGTCTAAACTGAAGAGTTTCCTCATGGCTCACTCCTTCTATTCTGTCGAGGAGCTCCTGCAAGAGCTGAAAAATTAAGCAAATTCCAGTGTTACATTGTTGATTTAAACTTACGACTTGTCGCCTGAATATGTTTCTTATATTTCATTTTATCTGTTTCTGCTATCGTTTTATAATTTCGTGGTGTTGACTCGTTCCACGACCATGGAGACTTCTCCTTAATTTGGTCCCATGGAACAATAAATAGATAAAATCCACTGTCCATTAAATTATCAACTTTTCTTACCTGCAGTACAGTAAGAAGCTTTGTGTCCCTCTATTGCCCATTTGTCTGGGTGAATGTCCTACCAAACTTAATTTCATTTTCGTTACAGTTATTATTTTGATTTCCACTCTCGTGTAAATGTAGTGTTTCCTCTTCTCATCAGTTGTTTCCCCCTTTTTATTGTCAGATCAGTTTCATAAGCACAATTTCTGTCCATCGCTTTCCAGTATTTTTTAACTCCTCAGACTTCTAACTACACTGCTGGCCACCGTAAATGCAACACCAAGAAAGACAAGAGGTAGCACAACAAAATTTATTTTGTAGATAACATGTTGACCAAGTATCAAATGATTACGTTTACAGACGTCTGTGACATGTGGTTCCTGCCAGAATCAGTACCCAGAGTAGCCGCCATTGTTGGAGATCACCGCTGCCACACGTCTCGGCATTGAGTCAAAGAGACGTTGGATGTGTTCCTGGGGTACAGCAGCCCAAGCAGCTTCCACACGTTGCCAAAGATCATCTGGTGTGGCAGCTGGGGATGTAATCTGGGTCACTCGTTGAGCAACCATGGACCACATGTTTTCTATCGGCGAAACATCCGGAGAGCGAGCCGGCCAGGGAAGCACTTCAATCTGGGTATTGACGAAGAACCTTTGGACAATGCGTGCCACGTGTGGTCGCGCATTATCCTGTTGAAATATGGCTGTGGCTGGGCCCTGAAGGTAAGGAAGGACAACTGGCTCCAGCACCTCGGATATGTAGCGCCGGCTATTTAAAGTACCGGCAATGCGTACTAGAGGCGTGTGAGAGTAATATCCAATACCGCCCCATACCATAATACCCGGTGCAAGACCAGTGTGGCGGTGCATAATGCAGCTGTCCAGCATCCTCTCTCCACGGTGTCTCCACACTCGAATCCGACCATCGTGGTGCTGCAGTCAGAAGCGTGCCCCGTCAGTAAAGACAACGTCATTCCATTCTGCCGTCCACATCCGTCTAGACGAAGCAATGGACGTCTTGCGGACAGACCACTCTGCTGTATAGGGCGTCGAATGGTACGCGCAGACACTGGATGATGCGTTACAGACGCAATGTGCTGTGCTATGGTTCGGGATGTCACTGAGCGATCCGTCACTGCCATGCGCACAATTTGCCTATCAGCACGTGCAGTGGTGCACCGAGGTGAATGCGATCGACCACGTCGGTCCGTCGTACCCTCCTGCATCCAACGGTCACATATCCGCATTACAGTTGTTTGGTTTCTTCCAACACGACTAGCGATTTCTCTGTACGATAATCCACAATCTCGGTAAGCCACTATGCTTCCTCTGTCGAACTCGGATACTTGGTCAAACGATGTTCGCTGTTGTCTACGAGGCATAACTGATCGTCTTGTGAAACAACCACAAGGTAAACACACGTGCCGAACGTACACTCGTCGAAATCGCCAAGCCTTAAATGGCGCTATGAGGTGGCGCCACAGGCGCGCGTGATGTGCGTCTGCGCTGAAATTCTAATCAGTTGCATGTCTCATCGCTGCAAACCCATGGAGTAAATTTCACTGGATTCGGATGCTTCCTTCAGGGTGTTGCATTTACGGTGGCCAGCAGTGTAGTTTGATGCAGCCCACCACAAATTCCTCTCTTATGCCAACCTCTTCATCTTGGAGTGACACTTGGCCCACCAGCAATTCCTGTCTTATGCCAACCTCTTCATTTTAGATTGATACTTGCATCATAAATTCTCAATTAATTATTGGATGTATTCCAATCTCTGTCGTCTCCTACAACTTTCATCCTCTGGAGCTCTCTCTGCTACCATTGAAGTTACTCCCTGTTTCCCTTGGCTCTTGTTCTGTTATCCTGTCTTCCCCCCCCCCCCCCCCCCCCCCCCCACCCAACCCCTGTCAGTGTTTTCAGTATCTTCCGTTTCTCGCCTGTTCTGCGGAGAACCTCCTCATTCCTTATCTTTTCAGCCCACGTAATCTTTAACATTCTTCTGTGGAACCACGTCTAAAACGATTAGAATAACCAGTATTCTGTCAGCGACTGAGCAGCGCGGCTGCATGGCTGCAGCAGTCAGCACGGGACAGGGCTATGCTGCCGCTGTTGGAATTCTGGTTATTCTTCTTGTTCTACTATCACTGTTGACAGATGTCGATAAAACAGACTAATTTGAGACCACTATGTCCACTGGGCACTTACGTTTCACTTTAAACTTAATTTTGTTTGTAATGGGAAACGAAACGTCGCTTTCCGCTGACAGTGGGCTGACTCCAGCTACACATTACAAAAACGAAATTGCAGATATCTGTCGAAATGACAGAGAAAATGCGACTGACAGCTCTTATGAGGGACACTCATACACGAGGACTGTTAGGAAATTAAGGTCCGATCAGGCGCGAAATGGAAACCGCAATGAAAATCTGTTTAAGATCTGTTTAAGCTATGCGCAAATGTATTGGGCAGTGTCTCTGGTACGTTCGTTGATCGCGTCACGTCGCTCATTCCAGTTCTGAGGGGACTTTGAGCACTTAAAGACGCCTAGAAAATAGTGTCTCTCGCCAGGTATGGGTCCCTGCCATGAGATTTCGCCTGTCTTGCAACCTCACGTAACGTAACTGTCATGCAGTTCCTTCTTCATAACAATTGTCGGCCACACCCTGCGGGGGCAAGGAGGACGCTCCTGCAGCATTTTCGATGGGAAGTGTTTGATCACCTGCTATATTGCCCGGACGTGACTCTCTGTGATCTTGATCTCTGCTCGCATAAACCACTGGCTATGAAGACAACATTTTGTCACAGACAATCAAGTGCAGGCCAGCGTAGAGAATTGGCGGAAAACACGAGCGACTGCCTTCTGCTACCAGGGTATTGGAAAGTTGGTACAAAAGATGTCTACGACAAAGCGGCGACTATGTAGAGAAGTAGCTAGAAGGTGTAGCTAATAGTTGCAAATAAAACACTTTTTTTCCACAGCAGTTTCCATTTCGCTTTCGATTGGACGTCAGTCTCCGAATAGTCCTCGTATACGAAATGGTTAAAATGGCTCTAAGCACTATGGGACTTAACATCTGAGGTCATCAGTACCCTAGACTTAGAACTACGTAAACCTAACTAACCTAAGGACATCACACACATCCAAGCCCGAGGCAGGATTCGAACATGCGACTGTAGGAGCAGCGCGGTTCCGGACTGGAGCGCCTAGAACCACTCGGCCACACCGGCCGGCTTCCTCGTATACGAGAGACGTTCCAAAACTAAGTTTCAAACAGAAACAGCTGACACAAACAAACGCCATATGAATCCACACCAGTTGCTGGTTCAACGGCGGAAGGGGCGTCGCCAGAGGAGGGATGACACCTGCGCAGAATGCCCGAGAAGAGAGAGTAGCAAGAGTGCCCGAGGTTATTCGAGTACACATCACGACGGCAGACACCCTCATCAAACTCAGGTCCGTCATTCGACGAAAGATGCTATGGTTCTTGAATGAAGACGTTGTGATCTTGGACAACAAAGCAAAACCATACTCAGCAAGGCTCACACATATCAGATTCGTCGCTTCGGATCGTAGAGATTGGGTTACCCGGCCTACAGCTCCGATCTTGCCCCACCGAACTGTCATCAGTTCCCTGCATTTTGCGTTGAAAGCCACACTCTCGGGACGTCACTTCCAAACCAAAGCTGAGGTGGAGAAGGCTGTACCACAATTACCTGTACCGCAGAGCACCGAGTTTTACTATAATGGCTTCATCAACACCCCCTCCATCCCTCCTTCTCTCTCTCTCTCTCTCTCTCTCTCTCTCTGTTGATAAGAAATCTCATTGATACCCCACTCTCTCAAGATATTAAAATCCATAACACAGTGTCTAAAACAACCTGTTTCCAAAACTTAGGAGAGTTGGTGAAGAGCAGTACGAAACTACAGATACCAATAGAAAAATAGAGAAAATAAGATACACTGCAAATATCATAAGAAAAATCATTGTTCATGAAAAACATCAGTGATGACCCACAAGATCATAAAATTCATAAGAACACAATATCTAAAGCAAACTATTGTAAATCGTTAGCAGAACGGATGACGAGCAACAGAAACAAAACAGCAATAGAAGAGTACATAAAATGGTAAAGGCATTCCATACGACAAAAAATAAATGTGACAAATTTTTATCCTGGAAAACAAAACTGAACAGTGTCAAAAAGTGGTAAGGGCAGAAACATTTTGTATACTGTATGCAGAAGAAACACTTAAACTAACAAGATCTGGATATCTTGAGAAACTGGACAAAGTTGAAAGAAGAATTCTAAAGAAAATACCGGGAGCTACATGTAATAGTAACGCAGAGCAAACAGATAGCTCTATTTGAAAATAGGAAAACCAGCTGCTGTCATTAGGAAAAGAAGGCTGCAGTTTTATGGACACATATACAGATCAACAAAACAGAACTTCAACTTAGTAAACAGCTACAAATCTAAACCCACATGTTCAACACAAAGTGACAAAAATATGAAAAAAGACTAGAATTAGAATGAATGCAGTCGATAGTAGAATACTTTTTAGAGAAGGAAGACAAAAGACAGGATTTCAGGAAAGAAAGAGGTCTGAGAATGGAAGAACACACATCCAAGAAGAAAATAAACGAAACTGTCGAAGGATGAAGGAAGTCTGGGAGCAACAAAAATCAAACACAAAGAAATATAACCAAACTTGATTTATCTTTCTCTCCGAGAAGCTTATACTACAAAGTGGACCAGAAGTCCGCCGACAAACTTTCAACTGTGCTAATATGAAACAAAACAAGAAAAAAGTCTGGTGAACATGGGCTGTAAAAAGTTTGCCTTAATAGCAATTAGCACTTGTTTATCTTCGCTACGGCGAAATACCTCCCTTCTATTGAACAAATACTCATAGCTCTTGAGATATGCATTTTATGTGTATATAAAAAGACTTGGGATCAATAAATCAGGGCTTAATGTAACTACTTATCTTGGTAGACCTGTTCGTAACAAAGTGGGCCACTTACAAAGTCAATGAAAAATAGAGCACTACCTTCCAAACAAACACTACTAGTGAAAAGGTTCAACTGAAGCAACAGCATAGGCTTCACAAGAAGAAACCGTGCTGTTGATGACTGAGAAACAGCTTTAATGTTACCTGCAGTCATTGCCTTCAAAGAGCACACGCTACTGTTTTCACATCTTGTAAAATAAAAGCACCTCATGTAAATAAGTTATACAAAACTGCAACCAGTCACTTTTTTGAATAATTATGTTTTATCCATGAACCGGTTTTCGAAACTTTTCAGGTTCATCTTCATATGGTTTCAGGAAGTTACATCATTATTGCTAGCATAATGCTTGGTGTGGGCTCTATGATAAAAAGATGGAACACACTGTAATGTATCGCCATGACTATAGTTTATCTGTCGATATGGATGTAAATTAAGTTTAGTATAGGCGGCATTTTTCGGTTAGTGTCCATCTGTCTGCCTTCATTTTGATGTCCAGTTGTTATATCACTACACACACTTCCACACAAACTATACTAATTTACACTCTGACAGCGACACTTTTCCAGCATCCAACATGCGCTTTACAATTGTTGCTTGTAACAAAGATCTTGACAGAAAGATATGGCATAGGCCTACTTCGCACAGAGATGTAATTTGTTCTTCTTTACATGTATTAAAGTCGATATAATGGCAAATATTTTAATCAGACTGGCGATAACATGAGAGTACAAAAAATTAATAAATAAATTACTACAAGAACGAACTTCAGGTGATCTGATATCTTATTTCTATTTGTATGTTACTCTATAATACAGGCAGTTTATAGCAAATATATACATATGGAAATAAGATATCAGATGAATTTCCGAATACGTGTCCATCGGACCTTTTTTTCCTCCATTTTGTCAGGAATTCACACCTGAAGTTTGTCGGTTTCATAAATGTTCACTCTGTATAACTGCTACCAGATATATGTCGTTCATTTCTTTTAAAACCACTGCATTTTCTTCTTGACGATTTGGTAATTTGGTCCTCTTTAGCTTATATTAAATTCACACTTCTATCATTTCTTAACGCTTATTGACTTCAACAGTACCCTGCCTTCACCTCCATATAGGATCACATTGTGGAGGAATGTCTATACAAATTATTTTTTCTGTTCCTTAATAAATAACTTCTTCATTATTTGTTGCCTTCTTTCATTAAAAGCACTTTTTACTGTAACAATTCTTTTTCTGATTTCAATGCTTTGTCTGATGTGTTTATAATTAAGGAACCTAAATAACAAAATTTATCACATTTTATATTTTATTTCCATTTTAGCATTTTTTACCATTATCTTTAATTTGCTAACTACAAAAATTGGAAGTTTTATTGTCAGTTTTAAGTTTAAATATTTATATAACTGTTGCAAATTTAGAAAACATATTCTGCAAATACAGGACACCCGTGGTGTGGGGCTTTCGGCACGATAGCTCAGTTTTCGGTCAGAGAATTAGCTGCCCCCTGTGATAAAAAGCTTAGTGAACTTGAACGAGTGTGATAGGATGCCCACTCCGAACGAAAGCAACGGACAGTAACGAACAAAATGAGATAAAAAAAAGGGGAGTATCGTCTTTCATTAGAAATCAATACGTCCTCGGTCCCAGGTTCGAACCCCTCCATGGCTTAAATTTTGAATAATAATCAGCACTGGCGGCCGAAGAGTTCCGACGTAAGAAGTCACCCACAGACGTAGGCAGCCTTGTCTCATGAGCTTTCTGGACTTGCTTGGTGTCTTGCACATTACCATGCACGTCTCATTGTGTATTTGGGATAGGCGAATTGTTTACTGAATGAGACTGCCTAAGACTGGACCTGTAGAACAGCTGGAAGAAACTTTTATTTCCTGTATTTAAGGTACATTTTATTTTACAACAGGATGTCACTTCAGGAGGTGAACATTTACTTCAAATGTCAGCGAGGATGTCTGCTACCAGGTAATGCTAATTTCCGTCAGGTGTTTACGATTTGGAATCTATTATTTGTTATAAGTTGGCGACGAATTACTTCGAGAACGATTGTTATTTTTTGTACAGTATCCAGTCAATATTTTATTTTCCTTCTGGCAACCAAATAAGGACGCAAGCTTTGAACTCTTATGACGGACTGTAATTCGTCCATCTGCGGCTAATTGTGCTTTGGTCTTCGTCCTTCATATGGTTTTAAGAAGAATAGTACGTCAAGATATTCGTTTATAAAATTTGACTCGTGAAGAAAGACACTTTCTGTTTTGCTATGTATCACGAAGGGTCAGCGCACCACAATGATCTTCGTCTGGGCACATGGACTCGGAGGACCATTTACAAATTCATTTCATACCTTTCATTTCTCGATTTTGTTTTTTACTGCTGCAAAGGTGAGAAGACTGTGAATCATCCTTTGTCGGAACATGACATTTACGTTTCAATTTAGTCACATTAGTGAAGCTCGCCGATTAAGTCAACTCTGTCTGCCAACGGCCTTGTCAAAGGGGGCGGAGGAGCGAACCAAGGTTCAGGGCACTGTCTTTCCCTTTCGATGGGAAACTGCCCTTAAAGGCGGAAGACTCAGAAATGATCAACGCAGAAGCAATGGAACCAATGCAATAAAGGCACATAGTGTGCCACAGGACATGTGGCTCGTAATCGAAAAAGTGTGATATGATGATCTTTCCATTGGCAAAAGATTCCGGAATGGTCCCTCATTAGGCACTCTGGAAGGGGACTGCCAAGGTAGAGGCGACCAAGAGAAAAAGACTGAATAACCAATGAAAGGTCGACGTTTTATGAGTCGGGGCGTGGAATGTCAGAAGCTTGATCGTGGTAGAAAATCTGAAAAGGGAAATGCAAAGGCTCAGTTTGGTAGGTGTCAAGGAAGTGAAATGGAAAGAAGACAGGGATTTCTGATCATATGAATATTGTGTAATATCAACAGCAGCAGTGCATCGTATAATGGGAGTAGGATTCGTTAGGAAGAGAGTGTGTTACTGTCAACAGTTCAGTGATAGTGGTTCTCATCAGGATAGAGGAAAAGTAACACTGACAATGATAGTTCAGGTACACATCCCGACGACGCAAGCTGAAGATGACGAGATGGAGAGGGTATATGGTGATACTGAACGGGTGATGCAGTACGTAAAGAGAGATGAAAACCTAATAGTCATGGGGGACTGGAATGGGGTTGTAGGGGAAGGAGTAGAAGATAGGGTTACGGGAGAATGTGGGCTTGATATTAGGGATGAGAGAGGAGATTGGTTAATTGAATCCTGTAATAAATTTCAACTAGGAATGGCGAATACTGTGTTCAAGAGTCGCAAGAGGAGGAGGTATACTTGGAAAGCAGGGAGATAAGGGAAGATTTCAGTCAGATTAAGTCACGGTCAGACAGTGATTTCAAAATCAGATACTGAATTGTGAGGCATAACAAGGAGCAGAAATGGACTCAGATAACAATATAGTAATGATGGAGAGCAGGCTGAAGTTCGAGCACTTGATGGCACAATCAGTGCGCAAAGGGATGGGATACGAAAGTAGTAAGGCATGAAGAGATACGCTTGAAGTTGTCTATGGGTATAGGTACTGCGATAAGGAATTGCTCAGTAGGCAGTACAGTTGAAGAGGAATGGATATCTCTAAAAAGGGCAATCACGGAAGCTGGAAAGAAAAACATAGGTACAAAGAAGTAAGCTGCGAAGAAACGATGGGCAACAGAAGTACTTCAGTTGATTGATGAAAGAAGGAAGTACAAAAATGTTCAGGTTAATTCAGGAATTCAGAAATGCAAATAGCTGAGGAATGAAATAAATAGGAATTGCAGGGAGGCTAAGACGAAATGGCTGAATAAAAAATGTGAAGAAATCGAAAAAGAACTAATTGGAGGTAGGAGTGACTCAACATATAGCAAATTCAAAACAACTTTCGGGGAAATGAAAAGCAAGGGTAGCAACATTAAAAGTGCAATGGGAATTTCAATGTTAAATACAGAAGAGAGAGCGGATAGGTGGAAAGAGTCACTGAAGACCTGTATGAGGGGAAAGATTTATCTGACGTGATAGAAGAAGAAAAGTAGTCGATTTAGAAGAGATAAGGGGATCCAGTATTAGAATCAGAATTTAAGAGAGCTTTGGAGGACTTAAGATCGAACAAAGTAGAAGGGACCGATAACATTCCACCAGAATTTCTAAAATCGTGGGCGAAGTGCAACGAAATGACTATTTACGTTGATGTGTAGAATGTATCAGCAGGCGATATACCATCTGTCTTCGGAAAAATAGCATCCAATCAACACTGAAGACTGTAGAAGCTGACAAGTGCGAAAATTCTCGCACAATTACCTTAACAGCTCATACATACCAGTTTTTGACAAGAATAATTTATAGAAAAATGGAAAATAAAATTGAGGACGTGTTAGATAACGATCACTTTGGCTTAGGGAAGGTAAGAGAGGCAATTCTGACGTTGCGGTTGATAATGGAAGGAAGACTAAAGAAAAATCAAGACACGTTCATAGGATTTTTCGACCTGCAAAAAAGTTCGATAGTGCCAAATGGCGCAAGATGTTCGAAAATGTGAGGAAATTAGGGGTAAAACATAGGGAGAGAGGGTCATATACAACATGCACAAGAGCCAAGTGGGAAAGAGTGGAAGACCAAGAACGAAGGGCTCGGATTAAAAAGGGTGAAAGACATTGCGTAGTCTGTCAAACGTACTGTTCGATCTATACAGCGAAGAAACAATGAGGGAAGTAAAAGAAAGGTTCAAGATTGAAATTAAAATTCAAGATGAAAGGCTAGCAATTATGTGATTCGCTGGTGACATTGCTATCCTCAGAAAAATGAAAATGAGCGTTTGGCGTCATTGGCCAGGAGGCCCCTTACGGGGCAGGTGTGGCAGCCTTGGTGCAGGTCTTAGTACATTCGACGCCACATTTGGGCGACCTGCGCGCCGGATGGGGATGAAATGATGATGAAGACAACACAACACCTAGTCCCTGAGCGGAGAAAATCCCCGAACCAGCCGGGCCCGTAGTTCGGCAATCCGTCACGCTGACCACTTTTTTTTATTGTTCTCATTTTATTTGATTTTGTTCGTTGCATTTGCTCGGTGCGGATGTCCCATGACACTCATTCAAGTACAATGCTGAGCCGTTAACTCAGTTTCTTTATTACAGAGGGCAGCTAACCCTCTGACCGAACACGCTGAGCTACCGTACCGGCAGCTTAAGATTATGGGACTTACGCACTGCCTACTGCCACCGAGGCAGACAACACAACAACACCCAGTCATCTCGAGGCAGGGAAAATCTCTGACCCCGCCGGGAATCGAACCCGGGGACCACTCAGCTATCGGGGTGGAGGCTATGCTCAGAGAACGTGAATAAGAATTCCATAATCTGCTGAATGGAATGAACAGTCTAATGAGTACAGAGTATGGATTGAGAGTAAATCGAACAAAGACGAAAGTAATAAGTAATAGAAATGAGACCATCGAGAAACTTCACATCAGGAATGATGGTCGCGAAGAACGTAGATGAAGTTAAGGAATTCTGCTACCTAGACAGCGAAATGATCAATGACATACGGACCAAGCAGGACTTTAAAAGCAGACTAGCAGTGGCAAAAATGGCATCATTCCTGGTCAAGAGACCTCTGCTAGTACCAAACATAGGCCTTGATTTGAGAAAGAAATTTCTGAGGATGTACCTTTGGAGCACAGAATTGTATGATAGTGAAACATGAACTGTGAGAAAATCGGAAAAGAAGAGAATCGAAGCATTTGAAATGTGGTGCTACAGTTACATGTTGAAAATTAGGTGGACTGATACGGAATGTGGAGGTTCTGCGTAGAATCGGAGAGCAATGGAGTACGTGGAAAACACTGGACAAGAAGAAGGGACAGTATGCTAAAACATCTGTTAAGATATCAGGGAATAATTACCGTACTGGAGGGAGCTGCAGAGGATAAAAACTGTAGAAGAAGACAGAAATCAGTCAGCAAATAATTAAGGCTGTAGGTCGCAAGTGATACTCTGAGATGAAGAGGACTTTGTGGCGCTCCGCATCATACCTGTCAGTTGACTTGTGACTAAAAAAAAGAAGCTCTGCAAATTTCCCTGTCAGCTAAGACGATAGTATCATCCTCAGATCTCATGCGATGAGTGGAAATTGCAAACATGCTGACAGTTTAAAACTGTGCACTATAGGGACTCGAAGCTGGGACCTCTGCTTAGGAGATAAGATAGCGCTAGAATTGTAGCTGTGTACTTTGATAGCTCATTTTGTAGAGCACTTACCCGCGTAAGGCAAGTGTTGCTGGTTCGAGTCCCAGTCTCGAACACGCTTTAATCTGGTAAAAAGTTTCAAACCATGACACACTTCAGTGCAGAATGAAAATTCATTCTGGAAATGGGAATTACATTCACCTTAATCCCACATGGTGGTCCTTAGAAGATCTTCATATCACTTTCGATGAGAACTAATATAAATATTGATGAGTTTTACGTAAGAGCATTTCCACGCTAGAAGCATAGCAAAATGGACTCGTCTTCATTATTTCTGCAATAATACTGATGTTCTCACGTAGTTTTCGTGGGAGGCATGCTACCCGTAATTGTAACCTACATTACACGATTTTTGGAAGAGACGCCGTAGAATAGAGTACAACACAGTATAAAACAATGGCAAGCCAAGGCCGCGCGGGATTAGCCGAGCGGTCTTGGGCAATGCAGTCATGGACTGTGAGGATAATTTAGGTCAAGTATTGTGTAAGCTTAGGGACTGATGACCTTAGCAGTTAAGTCCCATAGGATTTCACACACATTTGCACATTTTTTGAATGGCAAGCTAGAAAATTCTGCAGTTAACGGTGGAGACCATCTCAGCGCAACATTCAAGAAGGATGTAAAGAAAGATCAAGGTGCACTATATTCTTGACGGTTCCCACATTTGTGTATGAGAGTCATGTACACTCAGAGGAACAACAGACTGCAACAGTTATCGATCAGACCGAAACGATGCACCATTCACACACAATGTACCCGAAGTTTTAGCTCTAGTAAAATTTTTACAAGGAGCATGGTGTTCGCCTTACATAACAGTTCTAGCTAACTACGAAAGACACACCAATATTAATGTCACCATTTTAATAACTAAGTAATATGGAAACACACTTTCCGGCCATATGTCCTTACATCCTGTGAGGAATGGCGGTATCTCCTGTACGAGAACATTCTGGCCAGGACTCACGCTGTTCGTTTTCGCTACACGGCCTGCTTTAGAGAGGACTAAAATGCCTTTAACGACTGAGCCAAGAAGTTTTCTGACGTGCTGGCTGGTTACTGCCGGTACCAACACACTGCATCCTCCTACAGCTCTGCAGCTATTAGCCTTTTTCTTGCCTCTTTGTACCGTCATTTTGAGCGAGAATGTGCACGATAACCTTGAAACAGTCCACTTAAGGAACGCAGTGCCTTTCAAACTCTACACAGTTTTTTTCGTGTAGTTTATTTTTAGTTTAATAACGCGATTATTTGAACAGATTACATTTAATTTTTTGCCCTCTGGAATCTTAATGAGAAGATTCCTCGGAAGCCTCTATACGCTACATTCGGCAAGTCACTTAGCGTAGTGTGTCGGAGAATGTTTGGATACCCTATGTCTGTTCCATTAGATAATTAGGAGCATCGGTAGAACAACTGTTGATAAATCTCTGTATGAGCTCTACTTTCCGTTATTTTTTCGTCGTGGTCATTTTGCGAGACGTTCGAGGTGTCCCTGGAGGATTGGTTAATATTCAGGCACATGACAGGAACGATCATTCGAAGAAAGAAAATTCTAGTAAACATGAGCATACTTGAGCTTACTTGCATACTTGAAAAGCTATGAGCACTTCCTGATTTTCGATGCTGTGGAACATCTCTCTTCTATTGCAAGCTCTTTGCTTTGCGTATGTTGAAAGGTGGATAATATGGACCAAAAAAAGGAAAAGTATACAGTAAACATAGAATATACAGTGCATACCTTACGAGCAATAAGCAGCTGTTCACCTCTACTATTGCCGGCCGGAGTGGCCGTGCGGTTCTAGGCGCTACAGTCTGGAACCGCGTGACCGCTACGGTCGCAGGTTCGAATCCTGCTTCGTGCATGGATGTGTGTGGTGTCCTTAGGTTAGTTAGGTTTAAGTAGTTCTAAGTTCGAGGGGACTGATGACCAAAGCAGTTAAGTCCCATAGTACTCAGAGCCATTTGAACCATTTCGAACCTCTGCTATTGTGAAAAACATCTCTTATACCGGAAAGATATTCATGACCCTTGAGGTACGCATTTGCGAGCCAGTATTTACCAGACGTCTTTTTCTTGTTTTGGACGATACCTCCACCTCTCAAAATATGGAAAGTAAAGAACTTGCAGTAGAAACGATTTATTTCACACTATTGAAGATGAACAAGTGCTCTTAGCTCTTAAGGTATGCGTTTTAGAGCCCACGTTTACTAGAGTTTTTTGCTTCGAATGATCGTTCCTGTCATATCTCTGAATACTATCCTCTTGGGGCACCTTGTATATGGAAGGAAGCAATACGTTGCTCGACTCTTGTCGGAAGATGTGCCCTGGAAATTTCGAGCAGTAAACCCCTGCCAGTGCAGTTCGTCGAACATCTCGCTAACACTGTGGCGCTTAGCAAACGATCTTGTGACGAAACGTTCTCCTTTGGTCTCTCAACCGTCACTTCCGCTTATCCAGCCTGGTCAGGATCCCGTATTCATGGACAATACTCTGTAACCGGTGTTAGAAGTGTTCTGTAATGCGTATTTCTTGGGTGAATTACACTTTCATAATACTCCTTCATTGAACCATAGTCTACAGAGTTGTAAAACTACCGTAGACTATCGCATGCTATCGTAAGTTAGCGTAGACTACGGTACTTTTCCTTGTAGCTTTGGTCAGTTAAGATCGTACTCAGGTTATCCGTACGTTCGGTGTGCTAAGTACCCATCGGGTATTATCTCTTATCGATTGCTTTGTTTTCATGTGCGAACATTATCTTACTAGATTCACCTAGAAATTGGAGGCGGTGAATTGTCTATAAACTGAGAAGGGATATATAAAGGGCCGCGTAATCTACGGAACGTTATGTTCTACATGGTTACTCTCCTGTCTGTTATTTTTTAAAAAAACTGCAGTTATAGCAAAACTGAAATTGTCAATGTTTGATTCAGGTTTTAGTCTAAAATTTTTGATTTGCAACGTGGAACAGAGGGTTGCTGCAATATAAATAAGACAACACAGTTTTACCATACAGCCTTGGAAAACGCAATTTCCTCAAAAAAAGGTACAAACATCGCTTCAATACTTTGCTGAGCTTATGTAAAAGATGCTTTTGTTATTCATAAACAACTTCCACTTTTATCAGTAATAACAGAAAACACTTGCCTTTGATCATGATGAAGAACGTTCTATTGAGCACAAAGTAACAGCAATAATTATAGCGATTTTTTATTTTTGTTCATGTAAACTGTATTTGCATCAAAAGTAATTGATTTGGTTACATGCAAGCAAGGAAGTTACGCTACCAGTAAATTTTTATTACTTATAATATGCAATTTATATTCTGCAAGGCTATAAAATAACCAAGTTACCAACACTGAATGACGTGCAGCTCTAATTATGAACAAAGCAAACCACCAAAAAAAAAAAAAAAAACAAAGAAATTGTTTTCTTCCAGTTCCTCTCTCACACGTCCAATGACGTTTCTTTCCCTACCAGTGCTACCAATACTTCTGATAATACTACAGTTTACTACGTCATTTATGTAATGTACCAAAACTACCGAACCGTAGTTTTGGTACAGCGCAACTGCAACTGCGTATCATTTGCTTTCCCTACAGTTAGTTTTGTGTGGTCATTCCACATTAGGTCGCTATGAACTGTCACTCGTAGGTATTTTTAGGTGTTGCTGTTTCCAGTGCTTTATCAAAAACAGTGGAGTCGAACAGCAATGGGTCTCTTCGCTCATTTATGCGCAATAACTTGCATTTATTTGCATTAAGGGTCAACTGTCAGACCCTGCATGAATCGTCAATCCTCCGTTTTTCCTTCCCGCGTTTCTCTACAGTCATGTGGCGTTGCAACCTTACGCTGGATAAACGCATTGTCTGTGAACAGCCTCATGGAGCTTTCGACGGTATCCACGAGATCGTTTGAATATACTGTAAACAGTTAATGCACTACACGCCTTCCTTGAGGTACTGCCGAGAAACCAATTACCTTTTTAAAAAATATTTTACGCGATCAAGACTGTTTTTCAGAAACCTTTCTATCACTTTCGTCCAAAGTTAAATAAGCCAGCGCATCCAGGACTAGACACATTTATGATCATGAGTTTCCGTGGTACAGGTGTGTGTTGAAACAGATTCGACAATTTGCTGTGGGGTGAGTTGTTACGTGAGGATGACACTGCTCAGGCTTAAGCTGCTGTTGAATGTCCAGTTGTTCGTTGGTGGTAGTGGTGGACCTTTATAGATATTTAAATATTTTTTGAGGTTTCGATGTCCTATTTACATTAGATTAAATTTACTTTCATTCCAATTGATCCGTAGGTTCAAAAATGGTTCAAATGGCTCTGAGCACTATGGGACTTAACATCTTAGGTCATCAGTCCCCTAGAACTTAGAACTACTTAAACCTAACTAACCTAAGGACATCACACACATCCATGCCCGAGGCAGGATTCGAACCTGCGACCGTAGCAGTCCCGCGGTTCCGGACTGCAGCGCCTAGAACCGCACGGCCACCGCGGCCGGCGATCCGTAGGTCCTCCAGGATGTAGAACATGCCAGAAAAACAATAATACATGAAAAAATTATAACTAAAACCAATAAGCTAATGTATCTTCCACAGGTCCGAAGTGGAATGATCGTTCTTTTTTTTTTTTTTTTTTTTTAATGAAGACTATATGAAACGATCATTTTACAACACTCATTTACTAAGATCCCATTAATACACTGAATTTAAAATTAAAAAAAATGATTTTTTCTATTTATAAGGTCATCAACATATAATAGAATCTCTACAATACTTATTTACAATGAACAAATTACTGCACACACACACACACACACACACACACACACACGTATATATATATATATATATATATATATATATATATATATATATATATATATAATCAGTTTGTTCTACTGCGAAATTCATCAGTGGAGTAGAAGGAGTTGGCCAGCAATAAATCCTTTAGGCTTCTCTTAAACTGTATTTCATCTGTTGTTAAGCTTTTTATGGCTGCTGGCAAGTTATTGAAAACGTGTGTTCCTGAATAATACACACCTTTTTTGTACAAGAGTAAGTGACTTTAAATCCTTGTTAAGACTATTCTTATTTCTAGTATTGATTCCATGAACTGAGCTGTTGGCTTCAAAAAAGTGATATATTTTTAATGAGAAATTTCATTAAGGAATAAATATAATGAGAAGCAGTAGTTAGTATCCTTAGTTCCCTAAACAGACCTCTGCAGGATGTTCTTGAGTTTACACCACATGTAACTCTTATTGCACGTTTTTATGCCCGGAAAGCGTTAGCTTGGCTTGATGAATTACCCCAAAAAATAATCCCATATGACGTTATGGAGCGAAAGTAAGCATAGTATGCCTGTGTGGACGATGAACTCATAGAATTGGTACTCACCTTTGCTGGTAGCGAGCGAATTGCGAGGGTGCCTGTCAGCGAAGATTGGTGCTTTGGTACTGGAATGAAACGGGAGCGCCGTCGCGTTTGATGCTGATGACTTGTCGTTTTGGTTTGCAACAGATTTAACAAACACATGCCGAAATTACCAAAATGGTACATCGAGTGAGATTATCACCTTGCAATCCGGAAATGAAATATAATTTACGGATTAATGTCATTTATACAAATCAGTTTTGTTGAGGGGAAGGAGTTACTTTTGTCGTGAGGACTATTGACTAACAGCTGAAGACAGGCAACCTGGTGTAGCCAATAGTACAAAACAAGATGCAGTTGCTACGCAGAGTGTAGTGCAGATTAGGGTGCTGTTATGAACTTACTGTTCGAATGTTACCTTGTACCATTTAAAGATATCTTGTGTATGCCACTCTAGTGTCGCGGCTAGTATGTAGCGTATGTGCAAAAATATCCGAGCAATCTGTTAGAAAGCTGCTACGGAAGCAAAGGGAACTTCACAACATACATAAACATAGCCAAAGCCTTGCAGACAAACAAAAATTACACCGAGTGAAATGTAGTGTGAGGAGGACTATGCGACAGGCGTTCAATGAATTCGAAAGTAAAGTTCTATGTTCTGACTTGGCAAAAAATCTTTAGAAATTTTGGTCTTATGCCAAAGCGGAAGGTGGATCAAAACGAAGTGTCCAGCCACTCTGTGACCAGAATGGTACTGAAACAGAGAATAACAGACTAAAGGCCGAAATAATAAATGTCTTTTTTCCAAAGCTGTTTCACAGAGGAAGACTGCACTGTAGTTCCTTCTCTAGATTGTCGCACAGATGACAAAATGGTGACTATCGAAATAGATGACAGAGGAATAGAAAAACAATTAACATCGCTCAAAAGAGGAAAGGCCGCTGGACCTGATGGGATACCAGTTCAATTTTACACAGAGTACGGGAAGGAACTTGCCCCCCTTCTTGCAGCGGTGTACCGTAGGGGTCTAGAAGAGCGTAGCGTTTCAAAAGATTGGAGAAGGGCACAGGTCATCCCAGTTTTCAAGAAGGGACGTCGAACAGATGTGCAGAACCTTAGACATATATCTCTAACGTCGATCAGTTGTAGAATTTTGGAACACGTATTATGTTCGAGTATAATGACTTTTCTGGAGACTAGAAATCTACTCTGTAGGAATCAGCATGGGTTTCGAAAAAGACGATCTTGTGAAACCCAGCTCGCGCTATTCGTCCACGAGACTCAGAGGGCCATAGACACGGGTTCCCAGGTAGTTGCCGTGTTTCTTGACTTTCGCAAGGCGTTCGATACAGTTCTCCATAGTCGTTTAATGAAAAAAGCAAGCGTATGGACTATCAGACCAATTGTGTGATTGGATTGAAGAGTTCCTAGACAACAGAACGCAGCATGTCATTCTCAATGGAGAGAAGTCTTCCGGAGCAAGAGTGATTTCAGGTGTGCCTCAGGGGAGTGTCGTGGGACCGTTGCTATTCACAATATACATAAATGACCTTGTGGATAACATCGGAAGTTCACTGAGGATTTTTGTAGATGATGCTCTAGTATATCGAGAGGTTGTAACAATGGAAAATGGTACTGATATGCAGGAGAATCTGCAACGAATTGACGCATGGTGCAGGGAATTGCAGTTGAATCTCAATGTTGACAAGTGTAATGTGCTGCGAATACACAGAAAGAAAGATCCTTTATCATTTAGCTACAATTGTAAGTAGGCTGTTTATGTTTTCTCTATGTAAGTAGGCTGTTTATGTTTTCTTATTGGCAACGTTACGTAGCGCTCAATATGAAAATCACTGGCTGTGCTGTGTGCAGTCTGTGGCTGCTTTGCATTGTTGTAATACTCGCCATTGTAGTGTTAGGCAGCTGGCTGTGAACAGCGCGTAGCGTTGCGCAGTTGGAGGTGAGCCGCCAGCAGTGGTGGATGTGGGGAGAGAGATGGCGGAGATTCGTAATTTGTCATGAACTGCTATATTTATATATGATGATATCAAGGTAAATACATTGTTTGTTCTCTACTAATATCTTTCATTTGCTAACTATCCCTATCAGTAGTTAGTGCCTTCCATAGTTTGAATCTTTTATTTAGCTGGCAGTAGTGGCGCTCGCTGTATTGCAGTAGCTTGAGCAGCGAAGATTTTTGTGAGGTAAGTGATTTGTGAAAGGTATAGTTTAATGTTAGTCAGGGCCATTCTTTTGTAGGGATTTTTGAAAGTCAGATAGCGTTGCGCTAACAAAATATTGTGTGTCAGGTTAAGCTCAGTCATGTATAATTGTTCAAAGGGGACGTTTCATATGTCGACCCTTAGCCTAGGATACCTCACTGGAATCTTCTGTTTTTTTCTTGTAGTTTGTGTAATTAGTGTAGCTATTGTTTATTGCTAGTGCGTAATTATAGAGAGAATTTCCTTTGTAGTTGTAGTTTTTCATTGTTGTACAGTAAAACAGTTGTGGCATGCATGTAGATTTGCACCAAGTATTTCGCAGCTGCGCTGGCAATTAAGTAGACATTATTTCCATTGCTATGTTATTTTATTTTGCTCTTCAAATTGCGCTTTTCTGTGTTATCGTGTGAAATACTGTGATAATAATGGCGTGTGAAAAACGTAATACTAGGCTCCAAAGTAAACTGAGAAATGACAGTGAAGACGAAAGCAGTGTGTTAGCGCCGCAGAGTAATGAATTAACTAATGTTCAAAGTAGTAATTTGGTAATTGCGCATAGGGAAATGGAGCGGGCGGCAAACAATGGTGTAGACAGTGAAACAAATAGTGAACAGGGAAGCATTATCGATCGATCGGTCGGCAACAGCTCACCTCAGGAATCGGGAATGACAGGACACAATCTTGCAAATACTGCAGATTCAGGTTTTGGGTTCCCACCGTTTTCTCAAATGAGTCAAGACACATTTTCCACTTGTCAAAATGTGAATGTTGCCGGTGCAACTTCACTGCCGAAAAGCACTGAGGAACATGTTTCAGACACCAGTGCATTGTTATTACAATTAATGCAACAAATGGGACAAAAGCTTGAAAAGTTAGACACAATGGAACAACATCAAAGACAAACACAGCAACAGTTAGACACAATGGAACAAAATCAGAGACAAACACAGCAAAAGCTTCAAAAGTTACACACAGTGGAACAAAATCTTAAAAAGTTAGACTCATTGGAACAAACACTTGAACAAACACGTGAAGATTTAACTACTGAGTTACATAACATTGAATCGAAATGTCAAAAAGTCTGTAATGACGTAAAAACACAAATTTGTGAGCATTTTCAACCTATTTTTTCGCGGCATGAAAATGCATTACAGAATCACGAAGCAGCCATAAAAGAACTGCAAATTATTGTTCATGAAAATCATGAGACCTTGCAAGCTAAATTTGACTCAGTTGCATCTACCGATTTGGTTACGCAACTTGCAAAAACTCAGGAAAACTTTAAGGACACAGTAGATACTCTGAAACTTGGTTCAGAAAAACACACTGAAGAAATAAGGACACTATCGGAGAAAGTAGCCGAACTTTCGGATCAGGTCACTAACTTACCTACAAAGGTAGATGATGATCTGAATGACACAAGACCCGTAGCCTTCACTGACACAGAAGAGTATGAACAAATAAGAAAATTCAAACAAAATCAGAATCAAATTAATACACAACACCAAAGAGAAGTCCGGGAAGTACAAGATCAGCTGACACAGGTAATACAAGAATTACGTATTTCAGAGGACACTGGCGCTCCAACACGGGAAGAGGGACTTAGAAACACGGAAAAGCCGCAAAATAATAACACAGGGCATTTCGGAAGTTATGAAAGAAATTGGCAATGTGCACCGAATTTTGAGATGGAACGGCCGACACAACCTAACAATGACCGATATGCGACTCGCCGACATGATGATTTTGACTATAAGCTGTTCATTACTAGATGTAAATTCAAAACATTTAAGAATTCTGGCAACGACATTCATCCACAAGCATGGCTCCATCAATTCTCTCATTGTTTTCCTCCCAACTGGTCGTTGGAACACAGATTAGAATTTATGTGTGGCTACTTAGAGAATGAACCAGCTGTAAGATTGCGATCGGTCATTCACGATTGCCACAGTGAAGGAGAATTTTACCATGCCTTCCTCTCAGCATATTGGTCTCAAGCCACACAAGACCGAGTAAAACATGGTATCATAATGATGAAACATTTCGAACAATCTGAATTCTCCAGTCTTGTGAAATATTTTGAAGACATGTTGCACAAGAATCAGTACCTGTCAAACCCATACAGCCCCTCAGAACTCATCCGCATTTGCTTAATCAAATTACCTGAACATTTACAGCATATTATTTTAGCAGGACGTTGCAAAGACGACATTGAAGCTTTTCAGGGACTGTTACAAGAACTAGAAATTGACACTGATAATTGCGGAACGCGAAAACAAGGACACAACAATTACAGGTCACATTCGTCGCAATTCCGCGATGAAAGAAGTAATAACTTGACACGACAAGGCTATTCTCACAACACAAATCGTGACCAAAACAGACACCACCCGTACGACAACCATTGGCAGAGTAGTAATAATTACAGGGAAAGATCACCTCTCCGCAGTAGTGACTATCACAGAGACAATCAGAGAAACAGACAATATGGGAACCAAAATAATTATTATCAAGGGAGACAGAATAACTTCAGACGCAACAGTTCAGCACGCAGTTACGATTCAGGGAGAAATTCTCCACCACTTAACCGACAAGAAAGAAACTACAGGAACTACCGACATGACGACAGACGATGTGATCGTAACGACAGACCTGAATTGCATCAGAACTGGTGGGATTCAAACAGAGCAGGGCCCTCTCGAGGAGGTGAATTTGTAGAAGTTAGGTCTCCAAATTCCAATAACGACGCGCGCCAACAAAGAGACAATAGGCAATGACTCACACCGCTGGCAGCCACAAAACGTTCTTATGACACTAACGACGCAGCTGCCGTAGCTAGTAATTACGTAAAAATGGAAGACATTAGGGACATCTTACTCCAGGAACACGACGTAAAACATAAAAACATTGCATATCCTGTGATTCACATTACTGTAAATGACGTAAAATTTACGGCAGTACTTGACTCTGGCAGTCCCATTTCAGTAATCAGTGAAACAGCCTTTAGCAAATGCAACAAATCGAACGATTGCCCCACACTTCCGTTACGTAAGATTAAATTACAAGGTGCAATCTTTGGAAAAAGTGTAGATGTACGCCAACATACCAATTTAGAATTCTTTTGTCAAAGCCACAGCTTCTCTATGAACTTTCTCATTGTTCCATTATTGTCGACGGAAATTATATTGGCAGTAGACTTTTTGAATGAATACAAAGCAATCTTAAACTTTCACGATGCTGAAATAAGTTTAGAGAAAGAAGGTAAGTCAATGGCTTTGAAATTTGAAGATTGGCTCTCAAACCATGACGAGGAAATTAATCGGCTTTACCTTCTGTTAGACAACAGTTCGGACTTTTCTACGGAACTAGACACTAACAATCACTCTGCAAGTACTGACAGGGATGATATCGACGGCGCATTTGACACTAATAAGTTAATTCAGAATAAAATTCAAACTATTGAGAATTGTAATGACACTGATAGGCAGGACCTTTTTGAGATTTTACAAGCACATTCCACAGTTTTTACTCATAAAACAGGAACAATCAAGGGATTTCAATACCAATTTCGTGTTCGTGAGCATACTAAATTTTGTGTTAGACCATACGTAATTCCGGCGCATTATAGGGACCGTGTTAGAACAGAAATACAATTTAGGCTTAATGAGGGCATTATTGAGCCTGCAGTAAGCTCATACAACAATCCATTACATGTTGTTGAGAAGAAAAATGGATCGATCAGGCTTGTCTTAGATTCGAGACAAATCAATACGATCATTATTCCTGAAACAGACAGGCCGCAAACGTTAGAAGAACTTCTTCAAAATTTTAGTGGTGTAAAAGTGTTGTCTTCCATTGATCTCAGATCCAGCTTTTATCAGATCGAACTTCATCCGGAATGTAGAAAATACACAGCTATCCTTTGTTTCGGCGTTTGTTATCAGTTTCGGAAACTTCCCTTTGGTTTGAACATTTCTTCGGCAGCATTCATTCGTGGGTTAAATTCCATATTACCTGAGTTCTTAAAACGTCACATCACCTTATATGTGGACGATATTCTGATAGCAGAAGCTTCATGGGAACAACATAATCGCATCCTCAACAGTTTGTTACGTATTTTTGCAGACTCTGGAATTACAGTTAACTTGGAAAAGTCTGAATTCGGTAGGACAAAGGTGAAGTTTTTGGGACATATTATTTCTTCTGAAGGGATTCAGCCGGATCCTGAAAAGTTAGAAGCAATCAGAGCCATTCCAGTGCCATCCACAAAAAGACAAGTCCGCAGTTTTCTAGGTCTCGTAAATTTTTACCGTCGTTTTCTGAATATGCAAATTCTTGTTACACCAAAACTTTGTTCTCTCACTGGAAAAAATACTATTTGGAACTGGGACGAACAAGCACAGTTGGAATTCAATTCTTTGAAAGAAGCGTTACTTCACGCGCCAATCTTAGCTCATCCAGATCTGTCACAAGATTTCTGCCTTAGCACGGATTCTTCTAAAGTCGGTCTTGGTGCTCATTTATTTCAAGAAGCCATAGAAAATGGCACTACCATTCAGAAAACCATTGCTTTTGCTAGCCGAGTGCTAACAAAATCTGAAAAAATTTATTCCGTTACTGAATTAGAAGCTTTAGCTATCGTTTGGGCATTTAACAAATTCCGTTTCTTTCTTTCTGGTAAGCACGTAAAAGTATACAGTGATCATCGTGCATTACAATTTCTTATGTCTTCAAAATTAAATCATGACAGGTTAAAACGTTGGGCATTGTTTCTGCAAGAATTCCGCTTCGCAATAGTCTACATTCCCGGCATGGAGAACATTGTTGCGGACGCACTGTCACGCGCACCGGCTGAGCTTGAGAAAAGTACCACAGAAGGCAACCTCGAGAAAAATTTCAGTATTCTTTACATTCAGAAAGTCGCCTTTGAAAACTTCATCACCACATCTTTAAAGGACATTGCTCATGAACAAGATAAAGATCCGATTTGGAAAGACATCAAGAGCAAATGGCATGAAAAGACACACACACAGATTCGGCATTATTATCTGGTTAGAAACAACATACTGTTCAAACGCTGCACTGTTGATGACAAGCTATGGGTACTTTGCATTCCTGACGATTTTGTTAATAAGCTCATTTGGTACATTCATTTCAGCTACGCACATTTTGGTCCACGAAAATGTTATCATATTCTTCGACCGACTTGTTATTTTAACAATATGGAAAAGAGAATTCGAAGAGTCTTGTCTATTTGTAAACTTTGTCAAAAGGGGAAACCATCTACTGTCTCACATCGTGCTCCGTTGTTTCCTATCATTCCTTCTAAATTAAAAGAATTTGCTGCTGTTGATCTCTTGGGACCGCTTGTCAGAACATCTAATGGATTTTCGTACGTTCTAGTCGCTGTTGAACTTACTTCAAAATTTGTTTCTTTCACACCGTTACGTAAAGCCACTGGACGGTCTGTATCCAACGCCTTTGTAAAAAAATTTCTTACGTGAAGTTGGCCACGTTGCTAAAGTCATTTCAGATAACGGACCGCAATTTAGATCTGCTGTTTCGTCACGCATGCTTCGCAACCATAAAATCAAACCTGTTTTTATTTCATTGTACTCACCACATTGTAACCCCTCCGAACGGATTATGAAAGAAATCAATAAGCTTTGCAGGCTTTATTGTCACAGAAAGCATCAGCATTGGGACAGATATTTACACTTATTTCAAAACGTGCTGAATGAAATGCCTCATGATTCCACTGCTTTACCACCTACTCTTGTACTGAAGAATGAAGAACCACCGAACAGAATTAGAGAGCTTGTACCTTTCCCGAATACTCGTAAACTTCGACACAAAGACATAATTGATTTGGCTCTTAAAAATATAAAATCTGCAGCAGACAAAAGGAGAAAACTACACGGTAAAGCAAATGCAAAGAAATTGTATATTGGTCAGAAAGTTCTCATTAAAGCTCATTCATTGTCACATAAGAAGAAACACTTAAGTCACAAATTCTTTCTAGTTTACAATGGACCATACAGAATCCGACGTATACCACATGATAATTGCGTTGAAGTTGAAACTCTGCGTACTAGGAAGAGTAAAGGTTTACACCACATTTTACATGTAAAACCATTTATTGAAAGATAATCTCCTTTTTAACTTTGTCTTTGCCATAAAACTTTTCACTTCACATTTCTAGTATGCTTTGTCAGACTTAAGAAACTGTTAACATGCAACAATGTTTGAAGTTAAATATCCAGTCTAGAACCTAGGGAACATTTTTAAACAGAAATTACGAATGCATTGTTATAGTGAACAGACGACACAGTGTTGTATTTGTACATTCTTGCTTGTTAGTTGAACGATTACGTAACGACTATCAGGCTTACATACTTAGGACACACACTGGTACTGCTAATGAGATTTTAATGCAACATTTCGGTTTACTTGAAAATACATTCTGGGTTTAATGTACTTTCTGTGAGATACCAGACGACACAGTGGTTAGTTTAAGTGACAACTACACGGTTTTATCACGACGCTTCTAATGAGTGACAATTTACAATGTTGCTTTTGCAGTGTTTCTGTTTTATATCTGCACAGTTTCTCTGAATTCTTCTGGAAAGTAAAACATGTTTTAGTAGTAACTTTTGTGGTATAGCTACAATGAGACTGCCTTTTCCGTAGCATGATAATACGTTACAGCACAGTACTTTCCTCATCACGGCAATAAGCGTAATAACTAAGACATTTATACGCAAAGCATTTCACTTTTGTGTATTATGAGGTAAGTACATTGACTTCTGCAGAACTTAGCTTTCGGAGGACGATAACTACGACACTTCCACAGAATTATCTTACAGCAAGACGCACATTTAGCGCTACAGGACACGCATTTGAGTGATTAATTTAGTACTTAAAACATTTATTTTTAAAGATATTTGAAGTACAATTATACAAAGGTTTTCAGTGATACATTTCATTTCATTGCTGTAATCTGTAACACCTGAGGGTATAATTACATTAATCCTCAGGGGGTTACACACTTACTTTGTGTACCATGTGTTTGGCAACCACAAGGAACCCTAGCTAATATGGTATTTGCTTATACAACTTTACACATCGGTACCATATTTCTCTAACACACAAATTACCCAGCTATCTGATCATTTAACTGAGAGATAAACATTTTTTTTACTACATCAGTGACACATGTTTACGCAATACACAGTTGGGTAACTTCACACTTATGAAACTGTATTTTGTCTGTACTTTGTAAACTGTTCATATTTTTTCGGAACCATTGTGATACTATGAGAGCTTTGAATGATATATTTGGTAAGGGAGCATGATTTTAAAGTACGTTTGAGGTAGATGACACTATTGAAATGAGCAGAGAATTTTTTTTAGGTTTTGAAATTATTACAGAAAGCTACGACGTTTTTGAGATTTGACTGAGGTGTTATGATGTTATTATTACGACGACGATGTGTACTATGCTGTTGAGATATGTTTATGATCAATAAGATGATGCTACTGTATATGAGGAATAAGAAGTATGTTGGAAACCAAGAATCGTACTTTAAGAGTTATGAAATGTGCGTAAATTCGTGACTGTATCACAATGCTGACGAATATTTTATTTGGACACTTATATTTATAGGATTTTCTTTCTACAGATTTGCAACGCTAATTCTTGACCTGTGAAATATTTTTATGTGAGACTGTCACTGTAGCGGAAACTGCTGTCGTAAATATTTCCGTAAGAAAGTTAAGTGACCACCTGCACGTAATGCGTCACAGGCACCCACCTGGGCGACAGCCGCCCGAAAAAAAGCCATTAGCCTTTCAGCGGCACAGGTAGAAAAAAAAAGGGAGGCCATTATCCTGGCTATTGACGTTCCTTTGTAGAAAGCATCGCAAATATTACACGCTCATTACCTGAAAACATATGGTTACTCGTACTTTGTGCTAATTACTGAAATGCTTATGAATTGATGGGAAATATTCGTACATCTGCACACCTGATTATGACAAGTGTCTTTCTATGAGAGTTGAGAGCTACTGACTTACGAAATGCCACTTGACTATTGAATGATGTTTTTATGCTTTGGTTTGCGTAATTGCTTATTTCATTTGACATCTGTTTTTCAGCTGTGTTGCAGCATTGGTTTCATAAAATAAAATTAAATGCATTTGCTAATGTGAACACTTTCTGTCAACAGATCTATTAAATAATAATTTTGTGACCCACATTCTTCAAAAAAGGAGCACTTGGAAAGGAAAGAACAATAAGAAGGGACTAGTAACAGTAACTGCATACATAATTTTCTTTTCAAGTACATGGTAATATTTTTTTTACAATAAGTTGTTGTGGTGCACCACTTTAATTACATAGATATTAAGATGTGAATATACATTTCCCTTATCTGCATTGTTGTTTTTACTGTAATATTTTTTCTGCTTGAGCTATGTCATGTTTAGGTATACGGGTAACTTACTGCTGTTTGCCAGGCATAGTGCTACTGAACTTTAATTTGTGTTACTCTGCTAAGCCAGATTTATTTTTTTGTTTGCTGCTCATTGCCTTATATTAGTTGTAATTTATGCTGCTTGCTTTGCCTTTTGTATTTTTTATCATTGCTGTTTGTGTTACTTGTTTTGTGCTGCTGCATTGCCTCGTCTCTTAGTTTAGTATCTGAGCTCAGTAGATTTAAGTTAGCTTATGAGGGGGTAGACTATATAAGAGAATGAGTTGCGATGAATTGGAAGAAATGCATTGAGAAGTTAAATGAAAAAAGTACAGAAAGCAGGTATAGATAGTACTTTTGGGAATAATGATGAACAAAGGGAGATCTCCATGCAAAATACTGCAGTAAAACAAACCCTGTCCTTTCCCTTTTGTGTTATCCCACTATATGTTTGTGTACCCTTGTGTATTTGTTTTCTTCCTGTCTCTGTGTAGTTTCATAGAATTTTTTCTTCTTTTAATATTAAGCTACATTCACTATGATGAGGAATACTGTTATCCTCGAATATAATTGGCATTAATAATATGTTATTTACTTTGTAAAGATGTTAGACATTATTAATTCCGTTCTGTTTAATGCTCATGTGTGAAGTTGATGTTTCAAAAGTTATTGTGATCTTTTATGTATGTACTCATGTCATAATTCCACTGATGTATATGTTAGTTCGATTCTTTTGTAAAGCCTGTACTACAAATGTTATCTGTATTATTATGTTCTTTAATGATGTATTTTGTACCTTTGTTATTGTATTTTTATGTTACCAAATTGTAATTGTTACCAGTTCTTCAAATTAAGTAACATTTCACTGCACACGTTTCTGTTGGTCATAGTACATGGACAATATGTGAGAAGTAGGGACTGATAGTGTTTGCACGTGTGTTAATGATTCAGCAAGGGACTGGATAACAGCATTGCTGGATCTAAGGACAATTCCAGAAACTTTGTGAGTGCACAAGTGGTGGTTTATGGACTTGCTATATTGTCCGCAAGACTCTTCGATGGTGATTGTGCACCTGCACATTTGCAACAGATGGCTGCTGGCCGTCTCTACCAGGACTACAGTGGGTCTGCATCTTTGATGACCCACCAATTGCTACAAGGACTGCAGTGGGTCTGCACCTCTGGTGGCCCACCAGTACCGTAATTTCTACCAGGACTACAGTGGCTCTGCTCTGTGATGACCTAACTACCAATATTCTTCAAAACATCGACTGACTCTGCTGTGGGTTTACTCTGTTGTGGCCCATTACCTGTCTGCATGTCGAGTCAGCACTGTCTTTCCGTTGGAAGGACAACACTACTTCTTCAAGACTGCATGGAAATCCACTACTTCTGTGTACATTTTCTTTTACTGCTCAGACTTTGAGAAAAACTCTGCATTTTTACTGTGGTGAACAATCTGGACTGTCTTTATGGACTGTGAGAAATTTTTAGCTTTTGACCAACATTGTATCCTTTGTTTCAGGAGTGCTAGTTCTGCAAGGTTCGCAGGAGAGCTTCTGTAAAGTTTGGAAGGCAGGAGACGAGGTACTGGCAGAAGTAAAGCTGTGGGGACCGGGCGTGAGTCGTGCTTCGGTAGCTCAGTTGGTAGAGCACTTGCCCGCGAAAGGCAAAGGTCCCGAGTTCGAGTCTCGGTCGGGCACACAGTTTTAATCTGCCAGGAAGTTTCATATCAGCGCACACTCCGCTGCAGAGTGAAAATCTCATTCTGGAAACATCACCCAGGCTGTGGCTAAGCCATGTCTCCGCAATATCCTTTCTTTCAGGAGTGCTAGTTCTGCAAGGTTCGCAGGAGAGCTTCTGTAAAGTTTGGAAGGTAGGAGACGAGGTACTGGCAGAAGTAAAGCTGTGGAGACCGGGCGTGAGTCGTGCTTCGGTAGCTCAGTTGGTAGAGCACTTGCCCGCGAAAGGCAAAGGTCCCGAGTTCGAGTCTCGGTCGGGCACACAGTTTTAATCTGACAGGAAGTTTCATATCAGCGCACACTCCGCTGCAGAGTGAAAATCTCATTCTGGAAACATCCCCCAGGCTGTGGCTAAGCCATGTCTCCGCAATATCCTTTCTTTCAGGAGTGCTAGTTCTGCAAGGTTCGCAGGAGAGCTTCTGTAAAGTTTGGAAGGCAGGAGACGAGGTACTGGCAGAAGTAAAGCTGTGGGGACCGGGCGTGAGTCGTGCTTCGGTAGCTCAGTTGGTAGAGCACTTGCCCGCGAAAGGCAAAGGTCCCGAGTTCGAGTCTCGGTCGGGCACACAGTTTTAATCTGCCAGGAAGTTTCATATCAGCGCACACTCCGCTGCAGAGTGAAAATCTCATTCTGGAAACATCCCCCAGGCTGTGGCTAAGCCATGTCTCCGCAATATCCTTTCTTTCAGGAGTGCTAGTTCTGCAAGGTTCGCAGGAGAGCTTCTGTAAAGTTTGGAAGGTAGGAGACGAGGTACTGGCAGAAGTAAAGCTGTGGGGACCGGGCGTGAGTCGTGCTTCGGTAGCTCAGTTGGTAGAGCACTTGCCCGCGAAAGGCAAAGGTCCCGAGTTCGAGTCTCGGTCGGGCACACAGTTTTAATCTGCCAGGAAGTTTCATATCAGCGCACACTCCGCTGCAGAGTGAAAATCTCATTCTGGAAACATCCCCCAGGCTGTGGCTAAGCCATGTCTCCGCAATATCCTTTCTTTCAGGAGTGATAGTTCTGCAAGGTTCGCAGGAGAGCTTCTGTAAAGTTTGGAAGGTAGGAGACGAGGTACTGGCAGAAGTAAAGCTGTGGGGACCGAGCGTGAGTCGTGCTTCGGTAGCTCAGTTGGTAGAGCACTTGCCCGCGAAAGGCAAAGGTCCCGAGTTCGAGTCTCGGTCGGGCACACAGTTTTAATCTGCCAGGAAGTTTCATATCAGCGCACACTCCGCTGCAGAGTGAAAATCTCATTCTGGAAACATCCCCCATGCTGTGGCTAAGCCATGTCTCCGCAATATCCTTTCTTTCAGGAGTGATAGTTCTGCAAGGTTCGCAGGAGAGCTTCTGTAAAGTTTGGAAGGTAGGAGACGAGGTACTGGCAGAAGTAAAGCTGTGGGGACCGGGCGTGAGTCGTGCTTCGGTAGCTCAGTTGGTAGAGCACTTGCCCGCGAAAGGCAAAGGTCCCGAGTTCGAGTCTCGGTCGGGCACACAGTTTTAATCTGCCAGGAAGTTTCATATCAGCGCACACTCCGCTGCAGAGTGAAAATCTCATTCTGGAAACATCCCCCAGGCTGTGGCTAAGCCATATCTCCGCAATATCCTTTCTTTCAGGAGTGCTAGTTCTGCAAGGTTCGCAGGAGAGCTTCTGTAAAGTCTGGAAGGTAGAAGACGAGGTACTGGCAGAAGTAAAGCTGTGAGGACCGGGCGTGAGTCGTGCTTCGGTAGCTCAGTTGGTAGAGCACTTGCCCGCGAAAGGCAAAGGTCCCGAGTTCGAGTCTCGGTCGGGCACACAGTTTTAATCTGCCAGGAAGTTTCATATCAGCGCACACTCCGCTGCAGAGTGAAAATCTCATTCTGGAAACATCCCCCAGGCTGTGGCTAAGCCATGTCTCCGCAATATCCTTTCTTTCAGGAGTGATAGTTCTGCAAGGTTCGCAGGAGAGCTTCTGTAAAGTTTGGAAGGTAGGAGACGAGGTACTGGCAGAAGTAAAGCTGTGGGGACCGAGCGTGAGTCGTGCTTCGGTAGCTCAGTTGGTAGAGCACTTGCCCGCGAAAGGCAAAGGTCCCGAGTTCGAGTCTCGGTCGGGCACACAGTTTTAATCTGCCAGGAAGTTTCATATCAGCGCACACTCCGCTGCAGAGTGAAAATCTCATTCTGGAAACATCCCCCAGGCTGTGGCTAAGCCATGTCTCCGCAATATCCTTTCTTTCAGGAGTGCTAGTTCTGCAAGGTTCGCAGGAGAGCTTCTGTAAAGTTTGGAAGGCAGGAGACGAGCTACTGGCAGAAGTAAAGCTGTGGGGACAGGGCGTGAGTCGTGCTTCGGTAGCTCTGTTGGTAGAGCACTTGCCCGCGAAAGGCAAAGGTCCCGAGTTCGAGTCTCGGTCGGGCACACAGTTTTAATCTGCCAGGAAGTTTCATATCAGCGCACACTCCGCTGCAGAGTGAAAATCTCATTCTGGAAACATCCCCCAGGCTGTGGCTAAGCCATGTCTCCGCAATATCCTTTCTTTCAGGAGTGCTACTTCTGCAAGGTTCGCAGGAGAGCTTCTGTAAAGTTTGGAAGGTAGGAGACGAGGTACTGGCAGAAGTAAAGCTGTGGGGACCGAGCGTGAGTCGTGCTTCGGTAGCTCTGTTGGTAGAGCACTTGCCCGCGAAAGGCAAATGTCCCGAGTTCGAGTCTCGGTCGGGCACACAGTTTTAATCTGCCAGGAAGTTTCATATCAGCGCACACTCCGCTGCAGAGTGAAAATCTCATTCTGGAAACATCCCCCAGGCTGTGGCTAAGCCATGTCTCCGCAATATCCTTTCTTTCAGGAGTGATAGTTCTGCAAGGTTCGCAGGAGAGCTTCTGTAAAGTTTGGAAGGCAGGAGACGAGGTACTGGCAGAAGTAAAGCTGTGGGGACCGGGCGTGAGTCGTGCTTCGGTAGCTCAGTTGGTAGAGCACTTGCCCGCGAAAGGCAAAGGTCCCGAGTTCGAGTCTCGGTCGGGCACACAGTTTTAATCTGCCAGGAAGTTTCATATCAGCGCACACTCCGCTGCAGAGTGAAAATCTCATTCTGGAAACATCACCCAGGCTGTGGCTAAGCCATGTCTCCGCAATATCCTTTCTTTCAGGAGTGCTAGTTCTGCAAGGTTCGCAGGAGAGCTTCTGTAAAGTTTGGAAGGTAGGAGACGAGGTACTGGCAGAAGTAAAGCTGTGGAGACCGGGCGTGAGTCGTGCTTCGGTAGCTCAGTTGGTAGAGCACTTGCCCGCGAAAGGCAAAGGTCCCGAGTTCGAGTCTCGGTCGGGCACACAGTTTTAATCTGACAGAAAGTTTCATATCAGCGCACACTCCGCTGCAGAGTGAAAATCTCATTCTGGAAACATCCCCCAGGCTGTGGCTAAGCCATGTCTCCGCAATATCCTTTCTTTCAGGAGTGATAGTTCTGCAAGGTTCGCAGGAGAGCTTCTTTAAAGTTTGGAAGGTAGGAGACGAGGTACTGGCAGAAGTAAAGCTGTGGGGACCGAGCGTGAGTCGTGCTTCGGTAGCTCAGTTGGTAGAGCACTTGCCCGCGAAAGGCAAAGGTCCCGAGTTCGAGTCTCGGTCGGGCACACAGTTTTAATCTGCCAGGAAGTTTCATATCAGCGCACACTCCGCTGCAGAGTGAAAATCTCATTCTGGAAACATCCCCCAGGCTGTGGCTAAGCCATGTCTCCGCAATATCCTTTCTTTCAGGAGTGCTAGTTCTGCAAGGTTCGCAGGAGAGCTTCTGTAAAGTTTGGAAGGTAGGAGACGAGGTACTGGCAGAAGTATAGCTGTGGGGACCGGGCGTGAGTCGTGCTTCGGTAGCTCAGTTGGTAGAGCACTTGCCCGCGAAAGGCAAAGGTCCCGAGTTCGATTCTCGGTCGGGCACACAGTTTTAATCTGCCAGGAAGTTTCATATCAGCGCACACTCCGCTGCAGAGTGAAAATCTCATTCTGGAAACATCCCCCAGGCTGTGGCTAAGCCATGTCTCCGCAATATCCTTTCTTTCAGGAGTGCTAGTTCTGCAAGGTTCGCAGGAGAGCTTCTGTAAAGTTTAGAAGGTAGGAGACGAGGTACTGGCAGAAGTAAAGCTGTGGGGACCGGGCGTGAGTCGTGCTTCGGTAGCTCAGTTGGTAGAGCACTTGCCCGCGAAAGGCAAAGGTCCCGAGTTCGAGTCTCGGTCGGGCACACGGTTTTAATCTGCCAGGAAGTTTCATTGTATCAATAAGTGTGTGCATTTGATATCTTTGTTATTGCAATTATGAAAAATTTTTTCAAATCTGTATTGGCCACTGCCCAACCCAATTTGTAAAATTTTTTGTGGGGAGCATGGGGGCTATGTAAGTAGGCTGTTTATGTTTTCTCTATGTAAGTAGGCTGTTTATGTTTTCTTATTGGCAACGTTACGTAGCGCTCAATATGAAAATCACTGGCTGTGCTGTGTGCAGTCTGTGGCTGCTTTGCATTGTTGTAATACTCGCCATTGTAGTGTTAGGCAGCTGGCTGTGAACAGCGCGTAGCGTTGCGCAGTTGGAGGTGAGCCGCCAGCAGTGGTGGATGTGGGGAGAGAGATGGCGGAGATTCGTAATTTGTCATGAACTGCTATATTTATATATGATGATATCAAGGTAAATACATTGTTTGTTCTCTACTAATATCTTTCATTTGCTAACTATCCCTATCAGTAGTTAGTGCCTTCCATAGTTTGAATCTTTTATTTAGCTGGCAGTAGTGGCGCTCGCTGTATTGCAGTAGCTTGAGCAGCGAAGATTTTTGTGAGGTAAGTGATTTGTGAAAGGTATAGTTTAATGTTAGTCAGGGCCATTCTTTTGTAGGGATTTTTGAAAGTCAGATTGCGTTGCGCTAACAAAATGTTGTGTGTCAGGTTAAGCACAGTCATGTATAATTGTTCAAAGGGGACGTTTCATACAATATAGCAGGTCATCAATTGGAAGCAGCTGATTCCATAAACTATCTGGGAGTAGGCATTACGGGTGATTAAATGGAATGACCATATAAAATTAATCTGCGGTAAAGCAGATGCCAGACTGAGATTCGTTGGAAGAATCCTAAGGAAATGCAGTCCGAAAACAAAGGAAGTAGGTTACAGTACACTTGTTCGCCCACTGCTTGAATACTGCTCACCAGTGTGGGATCCGTACCAGATAGGGTTGATAGAAGAGATAGAGAACATCCAATGGAGAGCAGCGTGCTTCGTTACAAGATCATTTAGTAATCGTGAAAGCGTTACTGAGATGTTAGGTAAACTCCAGTGGAAGACTCTGCAAGAGAGACGTTCAGTAGCTCGGTACACGTTTTTGTTGAAGTTTCGAGAACATACCTTCACCGAGGAGTCAAGCAATATATTGCTCCCTCCTACGTATATCTCGCGAAGAGACCATGAGGATAAAATCAGAAAGATTAGAGCCCACACAGAGGCATACCGACAATCTTTCTTTCCACGAACAATGCGACACCAGAATAGAATGGAGAACCGATATAGGTACTCAAGGTACCCTCCGCCACACGCCGTCAGGTGGCTTGGAGAGTATGAATGTAGATGTAGATGTAGAGAGGTGTCTAGTGAACACGGCGGAACATAGCTAGTTAATTGATTTTAACTGTAGGTTGATAATAGAAGCAATACACAAGGGTCATAGCGCACTGTAGATTAAACAAGAATTCAGGATTCTGAGATCAACAGTTTCTGGTGTGGATATACAGTATCGCTGAGACAATGTTTCCACATGCGTAAACCACCTTAAATGCAAACGGTACTATGAGAGGCAGAGATTGGCATTTGGCACAGGGAAGGAATTTGCTGTGGTTGAATCAAAGCAACTGTAAGACGTATGACTACCAAACAAAAAAAGTATGTCGAGTCTGAAACAGGTGGCGCTGCTGTTGCTTCTTACTTGTCGAATCGTTCTCTCTTACTGAAGCGTGCAGGAGTGTGGCTAGTTATAATTTAGTACAAAAACTGACTGCACGGTCTTGCTCTAGTGAAGTTGGAATGTCCCCTTTGAACAATTATACATGACTGTGCTTAAACTGACACACAATATTTTTTTTAGCGCAACGCAATCTGACTTTCAATAATCCCTACAAAAGAATGGCCCTGACTAACATTAACCTATACCTTTCACAAATCACTTACCTCACAAAAATCTTCGTTACTCGAACTACTGCAATACAGCGAGCGCCACTACTGCCAGCTAAATAAAAGATTCAAACTACAGAAGGCACTAACTACTGATAGGCATAGATAGCAAATGAGAGATTTTAATAGAGAACAAACAATGTATTTACCTTAATAGTCATAATATATATAGCAGTTCATGACATCCAGTCCTACAAATTTCAAAACTCCGCCATCTCTCTCTCCACATCCACCACTGCTGGCGGCTCACCTCCAACTGCGCAACGCTACATGCTGTTCACATCCAGCTGCCCAACACTACAATGGCAGACAACAATGCAAACTAGCCACAGACTGCACACAGCACAGCTAGTGATTTTCATACAGAGCGCTACGTGGCGTTACCAATAAGAAAACCTAAACAGCCTACTTACATAGCCCCATGCTTCCCACAAAAAATTTTACAAATTGTTTTGGGCACTGGCCAGTAAAGAGTTGAAAAAAATTTTCATAATTACAGTAAGAAAGATATCAAACGCACACATGTATTAATACAATGTTGGTCAAAAGCTAAAATTTTCTCAGAGTCCATAAAGACAGTCCTGATCATTCATCACAGTAAAATTGCAGTGTTTTTCTCAATGTCTGAGCAGTAAAAGAAAATGCACACGGAAGTAGTGGATTTCCATGCAGTCTTGAAGAAGTAGTGATGTGTCCTTCCAATGGAAAGACAGTGCTGACTCTCGACATGCAGACAGGTAATGGGCCACAACAGAGCAAACCCACAACAGAGTCATTCGAAGTTTTGAAGACTATTGGTAGGTAGGTCATCACAGAGCAGACCCACTGTAGTCCTGGTAGAGATAACGGTATTGGTGGGCCACCAGAGGTGCAGACCCACTGCAGTCCTTGTAGAAATAATGGTACTGGTGAGTCAGCAAAGGTGTAAACCCACTGTAGTCCTTGTAGAAATAATGGTGTTGGTGGGTCATCAAAGGTGCAGACCCACCGTAGTCCTTGTAGAGACGGCCAACAGCCATCTGTTGCGACTGTGCAGGTGCACAATCAACATCGAAGAGTCTTGCGGAGAATATAGCAAGTCCATAAACCACCACTTGTGCACTCACAAAGTTTTTGGAATTGTCCTTAGAACCAGCAATGCTGTTAACCAGTCCCTTGCTGAATTATTAACACACGTGCAAGCACTAACGGTCCCAACTTCTCACATATTGTCCATATACTATGACAAACAAAAACGTGTGCAGTAAATGTAACTTACAAGTTAATAATTTGATGAACTGGTGTAAATTACAATTTTATAATATAAAAATACAATATGAAAGGTACAAAATACATCAGTAAAAACATAATAATACAGATAACATTTGTAGTAAAAGAGGCTTTACAAAAGAATAGAAATAAACAGATACATCAGTGTTACAGGAATTATGACATAAGTACATACATAAAGATCAGAATAACTTTTGAAACATCACCTTCACATATGAGCAACAAAACAGAATAAATAATGTCCAAACATATTTTCAAAGTAAATAACATATTATCAGAAAAATTCTACAATGTAACTCTCATCAGATAAACACATAAAGACAGGAAGAACACAAATATACAAGAGTACACAAACACATAGCGGAATAACAGAAAGGGAAAGGACAGGGTTTGTTTTACTGCAGTATCTTGCAAACAAAACTTTCTTTACTTCTTGGAGATCTCCCTTCGTTCTTCATTATTTCAAAAAGTGCTATCTATACCTGCTTTCTGTACTTTTTTCCTAAAACTTCTCAATGCATTCCTTCCAATTCATCGCAACTCATTCTCTTATATAGTCTACCCCCTCTTAAGCTAACTTAAATCTACTGAGCTCAGATGCTAAACTAAGGGACGAGGCAATGCAGCAGCATAAAACAATTAATACAAACAGCAATGACAAAAAAAATCAAATTGGCGAAGCAAGCAGCACTAAAATAAATTAGCAGAGCAATTGCAATATTACAACGAATATAAGGCAATGTGCAGCAAACAATAAAAATAAATCAGTAGTAAAACTGGCTTAACAGAGTAATACAAAGTCAAATTCAGTAACACTATGCCTGGCAAACAGCAACAGCAAATGAAATAACTTGTACCTGAACATGACAAAGCTCAAGCAGAAAAAATATTACACTAAAAATGGCCATGTTTAATACCTATGTCACATCTTAACACTAGAGTGATGCATCACGATAACTTACTATACCAAAAACATTACCAAGTAGTTGAAAAGAAAATAATATATGCAGTTCCTGTGGAGGGAAATGTCTTTTTGTGCTCCCTCATTTCTAAGAAAGTGCATCATAAATGTATTCTTTCCTGGGTCTGTAGACAGAAAATAGTAATATTAGTACATCTATTTAATTTTATAATAACCAATGCTGCAGTGCAACTAGAAACTAGATATTAAACGAAATGAGCAAATATATATAGCCTATATAGAGCAATGCATGAAACGTCATTCACTAGGCAAATGGCGTCTCCAAAGGCAAGAGAATCTCTCAACTAGAGAGACAATAAATGTAAAATGTTTCTCATCATTTCATTAGGCATTTCAGTAAATATCATAAATTAAGAGCTCCACAGTGTAATCATATGTTTTCAAGTTTGAGTGTGTCGTATTTGCGATGCTTTCTACAAAGGAATGTTAATAGCGAGGATAATGGCCTCTTTTTTTTTCTCCACCTGTGCCTCCGAAAGGTACACACTAATGCTTTTTTCCAGGTGATGGCGCAGCTGGGTGCCCACGACGCATTACGTGCAGGTGGTCACTTAACTTTCTTACGGAAATATTTACGACACCAGTTTGCACTACAGTGACAGTCTCATATAAAAAATTTCACAGGTCGAGAATTTGCATTGCAAATGTGTAGAAACAAAATCCTATGAATATAACAGTGTTCAAAAAGTTTTCGTCGGCATTGTGATAAATTCACGCATATACACACATTTCACAACTCTTAAAGTACGATTCTCGGTTTCCAACATCCTTTTTCACAAGTCAGAGTCCCTAACCACTACCCATTATTCCTTACCTTATTACACATATACATATTCGTCGACACTTCAATATTTCATCATAATAAATATATAGCATAATCAAATTCCTCTTATAGCATCAGCTTATTGATCATAAACATACCTTAACAGCATAATACACATCGTCGTCGTAAAAAAATAACATCATAACACCCTAGTCAAATCTCTAAAACGTCGTAGCTTTCTGCAATAATGTCAAAACCTAAAAAAAATTCTCTGCTCATTTCAATAGTGTCATCTACCTCAAACGTACTTTAAAAATCATGCTCCCTTACCAAATACATCATTCATAGCTCTCATAGTATCACAATGGTTCCAAAAAAATATGAACAGTTCACAAAGTACAGACAAAATACAATTTCATAAGTGTGAAGTTACCCAACTGTGTAATTGCGTAAACATGTCAATGATGTGGTAAAAAAAAAGCTTATCTCTCAGTTAAATGATCAGATAGCTGTGTAATTTGTGTGTTAGAGAAATATGGTACCGATGTGTAAAGTTGTATAAGCAAATACCATATTAGCTAGGGCTCCTTGTGCTTGCCAAACACATGGTACACAAAGTAAGTGTGTACCCCCCTGAGGATTAATGTAATTATACCCTCAGGTGTTACAGATTACAGCAATGGAATGAAATGTATCACAGAAAACTTTCTTTGTAATTCAAAAATCTTTAAAAACAAATGTTTTAAGTACAAAATTAATCACTGAAATGCGTGTCCTGTAGTGCTAAATGTGCGTCTTGCTGTAAGATAATTCTGTTGAAGTGTCGTAGTTATCGTCCTCTGTAAGCAAAGTTCTGCTGAAGTCAATGTACTCACCTCATCATAAACAAAAGTATGATGCTTTGCGTATAGATATCGTAGTTATTATGCTTATTGCCGTGATGAAGAAAGTACTATAATGTAACGTATTGTTGTGCTATGAAAAAGGCTGTCTCATTGTAGCTATATCACCAAAGTTACTACTAAAACATGTTTTATTTTCCAGAAGAATTCATAAAACCTGTGCAGATATAAAACAGATACACCGCAAAAACAACATTGTAAATTGTCACTCATTAGTAGCGTCGTGATAAAATCGTGTAGCTGTCACATAAACTAACCACTGTTTCATCTAGTATCTCACAGAAAGTACTTTAAACCCAGAATGTATTTTCAAGTAAACCAAAATGTTGCATTAAAATCTCATTAGCAGTACTGGTAAATGTTCTAAGTATGTGAGCCTTATAGTCATTACGTAATCGTGCAACTAACAAGCAAGAATGTACACACGCAATAACACTGTGTCGTCTGTTCATAATAACAATGCATTCGTAATTTCTGTTTAAATAAGTTCTCTTGGTTCTTGACTGGATATTTAACTTCAAACATTGTTGCATATTAACAGATTCTAAGACTGACAAAGCATACTAGTAATGTAAAGTGAAAAGTTATATGGCAAAGACAAAGTTAAAAAGCAGATTATCTTTCAATAAACGGATTTACATGTGAAATGTGGTGTAAACCTTAACTCTTCCTAGTACGCAGAGTTTCAACTTCAACGCAATTATCATGTGGTATACGTCGGATTCTGTAAGGTCCATTGTAAACTAGAAAGAATTTGTGACTCAAGTGTTTCTTCTTATGTGACAATGAATGAGCTTTAATGAGAACTTTCTGACCAATATTTAATTTCTTTGCATTTGCTTTACCGTTTAGTTTTCTCCTTTTGTCTGCTGCAGATTTTATATTTATAATAGCCAAATCAATTATGTCTTTGTGTCGAAATTTACGTGTATTCGGGAAAGGTAGAAGCTCTCTGATTCTGTTCGGTGGTTCTTCATTCTTCAGTACAAGAATAGGTGGTAAAGCAGTGGAGTCATGAGGCATTTCAATCAGCACGTTTTGAAATAAGTGTAAATATCTGTCCCAATGCTGATGCTTTCTGTCACAATAAAGTCTGCAAAGCTTATTGATTTCTTTCATAATCCGTTCGGAGGGGTTACAATGTGGTGAGTACAATGAAATAAAAAGAGGTTTGATTTTATGATTCTGAAGCATGTGTGACCAAACAGCAGATCTGAATTGCAGTCCGTTATCTGAAATGACTTTACTATCGTGTCGAACTTCACATAAGAAATTTTTAACAAAGGCGTTGGATACAGACCGTCCAGTGGCTTTACGTAACGGAGTGAAAGAAACAAATTTTGAAGTAAGTTCAACAGCGACTAGAACGTACGAAAATCCATTAGACGTTCTGACAAGCGGTCCCAAGAGATCAGCAGCAGCAAATTCTTTTAATTTAGAAGGAATGATAGGAAAGAGCGGAGCACGATGGGAGATAGTAGATGGTTTCGCCTTTTGACAAAGTTTACAAATAGACAAGACTCTTCGAATTCTCTTTTCCATATTGTTAAAATAACAAGTCGTCCGAAGAATATGATAACATTTTCGTGGACAAAATGTGCGTAGCTGAAATGAATGTACCAAATGAGCTTATTAACAAAATCATCTGGAATGCAAAGTACCCATAGCTTGTCATCAACAGTGCAGCGTTTGAACAGTATGTTGTTTCTAACCAGATAATAATGCCGAATCTGTGTGTGTGTCTTTTCATGCCATTTACTTTTGATGTCTTTCCAAATCGAATCTTTATCTTGTTTATGAGCAATGTCCTTTAAAGATGTGGTGATGAAGTTTTCAAAGGCGACTTTCTGAATGTAAAGAATACCGAAACTTTTCTCGAGATTGCCTTCGTGTTACTTTTCTCAAGCCCAGCCGGTGCGCGTGACAGTGCTTCTGCAACAATGTTCTCCTTGCCGGGAATGTAGACTATTGTGAAGTGGAATTCTTGCAGAAACAATGCCCAACGTTTTAACCTGTCATGATTTAATTTTGAAGATATAAGAAATTGTAATGCACGATGATCACTGTATACTTTTACGTGCTTACCAGAAAGAAAGAAACGGAATTTGTTAAATGCCCAAACGATAGCTAAAGCTTCTAATTCAGTAACGGAATAATTTTTTTCAGATTTTGTTAGCACTCGGCAAGCAAAAGCAATGGTTTTCTGAACGGTAGTGTCATTTTCTATGGCTTCTTGAAATAAATGGGCACCAAGACCGACTTTAGAAGAATCTGTGCTAAGGCAGAAATCTTGTGACAGATCTGGATGAGCTAGTATTGGCGCGTTAAGTAACGCTTCTTTCAAAGAATTGAATTCGAACTGTGCTTGTTCGTCCCAGTTCCAAATAGTATTTTTTCCAGTGAGAGAACAAAGTTTTGGTGTAACAAGAATTTGCATATTCAGAAAACGACGGTAAAAATTTACGAGACCTAGAAAACTGCGGACTTGTTTTTTTTTGTGGATGGAAGTGGAATGCCTCTGATTGCTTCTAACTTTTCAGGATCCGGCTGAATGCCTTCAGCAGAAATAATATGTCCCAAAAACCTCACCTTTGTCCTACCAAATTCAGACTTTTCCAAATTAACTGTAATTCCAGATTCTGCAAAAATATGTAACACGCTGTTGAGGATGCGATTGTGTTGTTCCCATCAGGCTTCTGCTATCAGAATATCGTCCACATATAAGGTGATGTGACGTTTTAAGAACTCAGGAAATATGGAATTTAGCCCGTGAATGAATGCTGATGAAGAAATGTTCAAACCAAAAGGAAGTTTCCGAAACTGATAACAAACGCCGTAACAAAGGATAGCTGTGTATTTTCTACATTCTGGATGAAGTTCGATCTGATAAAAGCTGGATCTGAGATCAATAGAAGACAACACTTTTACACCATTAAAATTTTGAAGAAGTTCTTCCAACGTTTGCGGCCTCTCTGTTTCATGAATGATGATAGTATTGATTTGTCTCGAATCTAAGACAAGCCTGATCGATCCATTTTTCTTCTCAACAACATGTAATGGATTGTTGTATGAGCTTACTGCAGGCTCAATAATGCCCTCGTCAAGCATAGATTGTATTTCTGTTCTAACACGGTCCCTATAATGTGCCAGAATTACGTATGGTCTAACACAAAATTTAGCATGCTCATGAACACGAAATTGGTATTGAAATCCTTTGATTGTTCCTGTTTTGTGAGTAAAAACTGTGGAATGTGCTTGTAAAATCTCAAAAAGGTCCTGCCTATCACTGTCACTACAATTGTCAATTGTTTGAATTTTATTCCGAATTAACTCATTAGTTTCAAATATCCCATCGATATCATCCCTGTCAGTACTTGCAGAGTGATTGTTAGTGTCTAGTTCCGTAGAAAATTCCGAACTGTTGTCTAACAGAAGGGAAAGCCGATTAATTTCCTCGTCATGGTTTGAGAGCCAATCTTCAAATTTCAAAGCTATTGACTTACCTTCTTTCTCTAAACTTATTTCAGCATCGTGAAAGTTTAAGATTGCTTTGTATTCATTCAAAAAGTCTACTCCCAATATAATTTCCGTGGACAATAAGGGGACAATAAGAAAGTTCATAGAGAAGCTGTGGCTTTGACAAGAGAATTCTAAGTTGGTTTGTTGGCGTACATCTACACTTTTTCCAAAGATTGCACCTTGTAATTTAATCTTACGTAACGGAAGTGTGGGGCAATCGTTCGATTTGTTGCTTTTGCTAAAGGCTGTTTCACTAATCACTGAAATGGGACTGCCAGAGTCAAGTACTGCCGTAAATTTTACGTCATTTACTGTAATGTGAATCACAGGATATGCAATGTTGTTATGTTTTACGTCGTGTTCCTGGAGTAAGATGTCCCTAATGTCTTCCATTTTTCCGTAGTTACTAGCTACGGCAGCTGCTTCGTCAGTTTCATAAGTACGTTTTGTGGCTGCCAGCGGTATGAGTCATTGCCTATTATGCCTTTGTTGGCGCGCGTCGTTATTGGGATTTGGAGACCTAACTTCTACAAATTCACCTTGTCGAGAGGGCCCTGCTCTGTTTGAATCCCGCCAGTTCTGATGCAATTCAGGTCTGTCGTTACGATCATATCGTCTGTCGTCATGTCAGTAGATTCCATAGTTTCTTTCTTGTCGGTCACGTGGTGGAGAATTTCACCCTGAATCGTAATTGCGCGCTGGACCGTTGCATCTAAAGTTATTGTTTCTCCCTTGATAATAATTATTTTGGTTCCCATATTGTCTGTTTCTCTGATTGTCTCTGTGATAGTCATTACTGCGGAGAGGTGATCTTTCCCTGTAATTATTACTACTCTGCCAACGGTTGTCATATGGGTGGTGTCTGTTTTGGTCACGATTTACGTTGTAAGAATAGGCTTGTCGTGTATTATTTATGTCATCGGGGAATTGTGACAGATGTGAACTGTAATTGTTGTGCTCCTATTTTCGCGTTCCGCGATTGTCAGTGTCAATTTCCAGTTCTTGTAACAGTCCCTGAAAAGCTTCAATGTCGTCTTTGCAACGTCCTGCTAGAAAAATATGTCGTAAATGTTCAGGCAATTTGATTAAGCAAATGCGGATGAGTTGTGAGGGGCTGTATGGGTTTGAAAGATACTGATTCTTATGCAACATGTCTTCAAAATATTTCATAAGACTGGAAAATTCAGATTGTTCGAAACGTTTCATCATTATGATGCTATGTTTTACTCGGTCTTGTGTAGCTTGAGACCAATACGCTTAGAGGAAGGCATGATAAAATTCTCCTTCACTGTGGCAATCGTGAATGACCGATCGCATTCTTACAGCTGGTTCATTCTCTAAATAGCCACACACAGATTCTAACCTGTGCTCCAATGACGAGTTGGGAGGAAAACAATGAGAGAATTGATGAAGCCGTGCTTGTGGATGAATGTCGTTGTCAGAATTCTTAAATGTTTTGAATTTACGTGTATAATGAACAGCTTATAGTCAAAATCATGGTGTCGGTGAGTCGCAAATCGCTCATTGTTACTTCGTTTCGGCGGTTCCATCTCAAAATACAATGCGGCTTGCCAATTTCTTTCATAATTTCTGAAGTGTCCTGTGTTATTATTTTGTGGTTGTTCCGTATTTCTATGTCCCTCTTCCCATACTGGAGCGCGAGTGTCCTCTGAAATATGTAATTCTTGTATTACTTGTGCCAACTGATCTTGTACTTCCCGGATTTCTCTTTTATACTGTGTATTGATTTGACTTTGATTTTGTTTGAATTTTCTAATTTGTTCCTACTCTCCAGTGTCTGTGAAGGCTACAGGTCTTGTGTCATTCAGATCATCATCTACCTTTGTAGATAAGTTAGTGAACTGATCTGAAAGCTCGGCTACTTTATCCGTTAGTGAAATTATTTCCTCTGTATGTTTTTCTGAACCAAGTTTCAGTGTGTCCATTTGTGTTGAAATCGTATCTACTGTGTCTTTTAAGTTTTCCTGAGTTTTTGCAAGCTGCATAACCGAATCGGTAGATGCAGCTGAGTCAATTTTAGCTTGGAAGATGTCGTGATTTTCATGAACAATAGTTTGCAGTTCCTTTATGGCTGCTTCGTGATTCTGTAATGCATTTTCATGACGCGAAAATGTAGGTTGGAAATGCTCACAAATTTGTGTTTTTTCGTCGTTACAGACTTTTTGACATTTCGATTCGATTTTATGTAACTCAGTAGTTAAATCTTCACGTGTTTGTTCAAGTGTGGTGTGAAGATTTTGTTCCATTGCGTCTAACTTTTGAAGATTTTGTCCCATTTGTTTCTGATTTTGTTCAAGCGTTGTGTCTAACTTTTGAAGATTTTGTTCCATTGTGTCTAACTTTTGTAGCCTTTGTCCCATTTGTTGCATTAACTGCAATAACAATGCACTGGTGTCTGAAACATGTTCTTCAGTGCTTTTCGGCAGTGAATTTGCACCGGCAACATTCACATTTTGACAAGCGGAAAATGTGTCTTGACTCATTTGAAAAAACGATGAGAACCCAAAACCAGAGTCTACAGTATTTGCAATATTGTGTCCCGTCATTTCGGAATCCTGAGGCGAGCTGTTGCCGACCGATCGATCGATAATGCTTCCCTGTTCACTAATTGTTTCACTGTCTACACCATTATTTGCCGCCCGCTCCATTTCCCTATGCACAGTTACCAAATTACTACTTTGAATGTCTGTTAATTCATTACACAGTGGTGCTGATAAGCTACGCTCGTCGTCACTATTATTTCTCAGTTTACTTTGGAGCCTAGTGTTACGTTTTTCACACGCCATTATTGTCACAATATTTCACACGATAACACAGAAAAGCACAATTTGAAGAGCAAAAATAAGAGAACACATTAACATAGCACTGAAAAAATATCTAGTTAATTGCAAGCGCAGCTGCGAAATACTTGGTGAAAATTTACATGCATGCCACAACTGTTTTACTGTACAACAATGAAAGACTGCAACTACAAAGGAGATTCTCTCTACAATTACGCGCTAGCAATAAACTAAAGCTACACTAATTACACAAACTACAAGAAAAAATCAGAAGATTCCAGTGAGGTATCCTCGGCTAAGGGTCGACATATGGAACGTCTCCTTTGAACAATTATACATGACTGTGCTTAAACTGACACACAATATTCTTTTTGGCGCAACGCAATCTGACTTTCAATAATCCCTACAAAAGAATGGCCCTGACTAACATTAACCTATTCCTTTCACAAATCACTTACCTCACAAAAATCTTCGTCACTCGAACTACTGCAATAAAGCAAGCGCCACTACTACCAGCTAAATAAAAGATTCAAACTACGGAAGGCACTAACTACTGATAGGCATAGATAGCAAATGAAAGATTTTAATAGAGAACAAACAATGTATTTACCTTAATAGTCATAATATATATAGCAGTTCATGACATCCAGTCTTACAAATTTCAAAACTCCGCCATCTCTCTCCCCACATCCACCACTGCTGGCGGCTCACCTCCAAGTGCGCAACGCTACGCGCTGTTCACATCCAGCTGCCCAACACTACAAGGGCAGACAACAATACAAACTAGCCACAGACTGCACACAGCACAGCCAGTGATTTTTATACAGAGCGCTACGTGGCGTTACCAATAAGAAAACCTAAACAGCCTACTTACAAAGTAACTCTGAGAGGGTGAAAATGACCGACTGTGTGGGTCAGATGGCCTCTAAGAAGCTGTGTTTTGTGAGATAGTGGAGGGTATAAAACCAAAATTAAATGCTGCAGTACGCAGAATTGGAAATACGACGAAGAGTGATGCCTGAAAAAGATTCGATGTTACAGTCCACGCTTCAGACGAAAAACGTACAAAATTCGTCCGATACAAACAAAATGGTTGTGTTGTTTATTCCATCTTCACCACTAGGAACCATACGTCCTCCGTCAAATGCAAACAGTGCACAGAGCAACGTTGCTATAATGCCTATGCGGCCGGATAGGACGCTATTTGTGTATTCCATTAGTTCAAAAATGGTTCAAATGGCTCTGAGCACTATGCGACTTAACTTCTGAGGTCATCAGTCGCCTAGAACTTAGCACTAATTAAACCTAACTAACCTAAGGACATCACAAACATCCATGCCCGAGGCAGGATTCGAACCGGCGACCGTAGCGGTCTGGCGGTTCCAGACTGCAGCGCCTTTAACCGCACGGCCACTTCGGCCGGCCACTATAACTTCGTTTTAATAATTAGTCACCATTTATGTCACGTTTCTTCAGACAGTGTGGCTTGTGGCATGGGCCACAGCACAGGACACTAGAGATCTTACGAGTTACAGCGATCATCTCCGGTGAGGAACGAGGTGCTCTTTTAGATCAATTTAGTTCGTCATAAAAGCGCTTTTAAATACGCTCACGCTGTCGATAACACATACTGCGTTAAGGACTTTAGTGGGTATCTTTCCATTGACTTACTGATTTCCTGCCTGGCTCTGGATGTAATCGAGCACGTGTGATATATGTTGAGCAAGGCAACTAACGTGACGTCACAAGTTCATTTCGGGGATAGTGTTTCCTGTGGGGCACGCATTTCTTGTATTATCGCCAAAGCCTCGGTAACGAGTTAAAATGTATGTCAACGTAATTATTAGACATTTTCTAAATAGATACTAAATATTAAAATAAATTGAGAGTAGTCTTCGAAAAAGTTTTATACATATACATACGTGTGCACGTACATATACACCCATACATATACGTATACAGGGTGGTCAGAAACAATTCGAAAAAATTGTAAATGTGTTACAGGGTAGTTTGTGTTGAGAAATAATTGTTAAGAAAAAAATCCGATTCGTTGCTCCGTTTCCCAGTTATTAGCATTGAAGTTAGAAAATCAGGTCCTGGCGAGCGCAGATTCATGCAGCCCACCAGAGTCGGTGTCGCCAGACGTGTTCTTCGTTTGGTTTCCTATAACCGAACAAGGGAGCGATACAAAAATTATACACGGGACGGTAGTAAGGATCTAACCTGAACCCAGAGGCTTAGTAGTCTTGTGCGCTATCATCTACGCTGTTCGAACAACTGACATTAACTGTATTTTCGTGTCACTTGCATGTTAGTTTCTTTCGCAAGCTGAAAGCCGTCTTCCCAGGGAGGAGGAGGCATCGCAAGCTTTTGCTCCCAATATCCTCTGCAAAAGTGCCACTTTATAGAGTGCAATTGGTACTGAGCGTTTATGCAGTAATGGAGTTATGTTTCATTGAAATGTGCCAACTTGGTTAATATTTGAAGACACTGATACCATCTAGGTCTACTGCATACAATATGTTATGCAAACACACTGCCATTGTGCTCTTATATTATTTACCTGGTGTAATGATATTTGGTCTACTAAATAATTTTTGAAATTATCTTCGGAAGGAAAAGTGTATACTATCTTACAGGTTAATACGGTAAAAAGTGAACTACCTTCTGAAAGATATTAGCCAAAGATGTTCAGAATGAAAATAGAGGGATAATGGATCGGAATAGACTCCCTGTTGACAGGAGCTTTAGGTTTCAGCCTGAGAAAGTAACGGCGCTAATAGTCAGTACATTACAACCTCTACCGGCTATTTTTACGTAGAACTCAGAATGTGTTTCAATGTGGCACATACATACACCAAACAAACGCAAACGAATCCACGAGATGCTGCATAGATATAACATACACACAATAGCAAGGGTAGTTTTGTACCAGTCTTCAAATTATATACGATTTGTGAGGTCTGAGTTAAAGTTACGGATCGTGTGCTAAGAAGGCTGAATTTTTTTGATTTCAATACGTTAAATATACGTACTGAAGTCGGGGTGTTTAGAGCAGATGTTCGTGGAGGGGCATGAAACTTAGCAGAAAGTAATAAATCACCGCAAGATTTTCGTTCTGAATTTTTGTTCTTTTTATAAATTGTTACAAAATATTTGAAGCTGCTCAGATAGTGTCACTGTACATCCCTTATTAGTTTTACGGATTATCTCAAGGTCCGTGATTATCTTGGTAATGAGTTAGTCGTGCTGGTTGATGTGAAATCTCACATCAAGTGGCATTTGAGGAGCCAATGTTGGAATTGTGACCTATCCGTCGGATACCCACCATGTGGTAGCGATAAACACCACACATACTCCACATATTGTCCATCCTGGATTCGGCTGTCATGCCTGCAACGTATGTAAGGGCTGCCTACGTATAATTCACATACAGGGGGAAGAAAAATTCGCGCACTTGGACTTCGCAGCGCGATTCCTCACATAATGGAAATACAAAAATGACTCTCACAAAATTTAGTCCTGCGCATATTTCGGTCAATAAAGGGACATTAAAGACTGGCGATCTGGCAACCTCTGTCAGCGGATAGAACAGTACTGTGCAGTTGGGGCAGTGTCTAGTCTAGTGTTTTGGGCTGGCACGCAGGAGCTCGAGGGGTCGACTCTGGATTGAGGCATATTCGTTTTCGTTTGCTAAAAGTAGTCTGCGTGGTACGGTATCTGGCTTCTTAATCGTCATACAACGATTATAATGGGTCTTCTACAAAAATTTGCAATTATGTACTACGGTCACAGAAATGGAAGCACAATCGTTTTCATAGGTCAGCCTTTAAAGAAGCCTTTTGCACATCGTGGACTCGAATTGTTTCGCGCTACTACATCTACTAGATTCCAAACCTGTTTTCTGTTTACCCTCCCCCCGCCCCCCCCCCCCAATGGTCCCATCGTAATTATTTGCAAAACACGTTGCTGGCCTTACTGGTGACGTAAGACCCTAACGGACTATAATGTAACGAAATTTTGTGAGAGATGTTTCTGTATTGCCAGTACACGAAGAATCACGCTGCGAAGTCAGAGTGTGCGAATATTTCTTCTTCCTGTATATCACCGAGTTATTGCATTCACCGAGCAGGAGCAACATATTGTCTCCAATATAGCAAGACAGTAAAATTTGATGCCTCGGAAGCTTATAGGGGGGATCAAGCCAAAATAAATTTGACGGATCGGATTCCCTACATACATCGTTTTTTATACAGTGTGTCCCTCCTAACTCAAGCGTCTGCAGTAAACATATTCAGGAGAAGAAAATTATTCAACGCTTATTTGGTCCCAAAAGCTCTATATACTTACGCAGAACGGTGAATCGCCCATAAGGTTCACGCAGCTTCTTCACGGTACCACCTAGGCAAGCTCTGGGTGGACTTTACGCCACTCTCGACTGACGGTCCGGTAAACTTCCTGGCAATGAGTTATTTTTTATTCTATGACTTCTTGTCGGAACCTCGAAAGAGTTGCGTCACTTAATTTGTCTCATGTTTATCGGCTTTTTTTCGCACAAAATTCCAGTTTTTTAAAAGAATTATAGTAAATATTGTATCTTTTAGAATGTGTTATTCAAGTGATTTTTCGTAGCCAAAGCAAATGGGGTTTTTGGAACAAAACATCCTTCGGCTGATCATTATCTTGTTACATCAAATTTAACAAAGCTGCTGCAGTTGCCAGAGTTAGGTGGGAAACCCTGCGTGTATTTGTCTGCGGCCGTTTTGCATCCACAAGCACGTTCAGCAGATATCGGATTATTGGACGCCACCGCAACAAACTGTGTTGTTATTCGTCCGCACATGAGCTAACACGAACGCCGTGCTGTGTATTTGATACTTTTGATGGAGGTCCTTTTTTGAAAAAAATTTCTTAGTTATTATCCAGAGAATGTGGCAACTGAGATGGCGCCGTAGGACGGCTTTTAACGATTTTTGCCTGTGTCTTTGCTATAGTCCTAACGTAGATATAATTTACGCTCAGCTCCAGAGATAGATCCACTTCTCAAAGTAATTACATCATTTTTCGTAGTATTCTTCTTTTTTAATGAAAACTAAGTGCGCTCCATGGTGTTACTAGGGGATAAACAATTATTTATAAAAATGCCCTAATATGTACTTATTCCACATTCCTATCAGTCAATCTCTTCCTCCTGCCTTTTTCCATCTCCTCCTTCCCCCTCCTCTCTGTCCACCTTCTTCACCCACTCTCTCTGTCCACCTCCTACACCCACACTCTCTGTCCATCTCTTCTTCTTCATCTCCTCCTCCCCCTCCTCATCACACCCTCCACCCTCCTATCTCTGTCAATGTCCTCCTCTCTTCTACCTCTATCAATGTCCTTCTATGTTTTTCCTCTGTCCAGCTCCTCCTCTCCTCTCTTCCTGCCCATCTACTCTTCATCTCTCTCCTTACATCTCTTCCTCTCTCCTACTTGCCTGTCTCCTTCTCCCTCCTTTCTCTGTCTACGTTATTATCCTCACTCCAGTTGGAGGCTGGTGGTTATTACCCCCACAGTATTTCTTCCCAGATCGTAACTAAAATGTGTACCAAATTGGGTTGAAATCGGTACATGGGTTCAGAATGAGCGTTTTACTTGTGACTTCCAGCGTATACAGATTATAGCGACCCCAGTGAAATAATACGAAAAGACTTAAAAAACGGTATTTATAAAGAAGAGACATTTAAAACTTGAATATGGTTCAAATGGCTCTGAGCACTATGGGACTTAACATCTTAGGTCATCAGTCCCCTAGAACTTAGAACTACTTAAACCTAACTAACCTAAGGACATCACAGACATCCATGCCCGAGGCAGGATTCGAACCTGCGACCGTAGCAGTCCCACGGCTCCGGACAACAGCGCCTAGAACCGCACGGCCACCGCGGCTGGCTAAAACTTGAATAATATAGATTTTGATCATGCACCCGTATTGTAATAATTCCTCTGTGTAAGTTTCGAGTGCAAAGAAATATAACAAAATGATCTAACGAGACGACAAGATACGCTCTGTTGTTAATGTTTTAGTCGTCTTCACTTCTTCTCTCGTCTTGGTTGCGTGTAGACGGACATCTTGCGAGTGCTGGCAAATGTAAGCATATTTGTACTAATTAAGCATACAATATATTGATTTAATATCATTGTTCACTTTTAATTTGTAAGAGGTTATCCCGATTTCATGTCCGCCTTCCTTTGAATTAACCTGCATTCGAGTAATTTACAGTGTAACAACGACGCCATTACATGGCGATATTAACTTATGAAATTTAGCGGAAGCGAAAAACTCGCCCGCTATTAACATAATATACATTTTTCTCCACAGCCGCCCGACGTTGCAGAAAATACGTAGCTTTATGGTTCTTATTTTCAGTATCACAGCCGAGAGCCAGAGCCAGGACTCCGACTACAATGAAATGCCCCCCAGGGGCTCAGCATTCATTTGCTGAGTACGGGCTTGGCGACCCCGGGGTCCTGAGCTGGGGACTGGTCAGCGCCACCAGTCTCCTGTCACCGTAAACCCCGGACATGCTTCAGCGACCACCGCATGGCGCAGCGGTGGAATGTTGTATGCTGCGGGGAATGGTAATCTTGGCTTGACCGCCTGGATTGCGAGGAAGGTAAACCTCTATAAAAACCCCTCAATCTTATGGTGTGCTGCGCGCCTATAAGATGCATGGCTGTTGGGGTGGAACAGTCGCAAGCGGGCAACCTCTGGGGCACCTGCCGCACCCCAGTTGTATAAGGCTTACTCAGGCACGCGGGGCTCTGTCTGAGCGGACCTTTAGTTCCCTAGCTGCTCGTGGGACCACAATGGACCCTTCGACCTCTACGTTTCCCCCTACCAGTGGATTGGGTGGGCCACTGGTAGGAAAACACACCCAATCGAAAAAGCGACTTCGTGCTGCGAGTCCTCCAGCGCCTGGTGTTACTAGAGATTTATCAGACTGTCGTAACAGAGCACATGCTGATATCCAGAATGTGTTTTTGATTGTCAAACGGAAGGAAGGTAGCTTTGAGAGAGTTTCTCCCTTTTACATCCACAAGGGTCTTGAGGGAATTGCAGGAACACTGAAATCTGTGAAGCGTCTGCGCAATGGGACTCTGTTAGTTGAAACTTCTAGTTCCCGTCAAGTCACTTCTCTTAGGAAAGCAACCTGTCTCGGAGAGTACGCTATCGAGACCGAGCTCCACTCCACTTTGAACTATAGTAAGGGTGTTGTGACATGTAGGGACTTGGTGGATATCCCCAAGGACGAGTTGAAATCTGAGTGGGCTGACGAAGGTATTGTCGACGTGCAGCATATTATGAAACGAGTCGATGGGGACCTAGTCAAATCCGACTCGTTTATTCTCACGTTCAATCGTCCGAGACTCCCAGAGCATGTTAAAGCGGGTTTCTTACGTTTGCCAGTACGGCCATATTTCCCCAACCCAATGCGCTGTTTTAAATGTCAGCGCTTTGGGCATACTACGTTGGGGTGCAATGGGATAGCCACTTGCGGTAAATGTGGTCAGCCTGCCCATGAAGGAGCCGATTGTTCATTGCCTGTGAAGTGCGTGAATTGCTCTGGGAGTCACCCTGTCTGGAGCCGGGTCTGCCCCATCTATCTCGAGGAACGGAAGATACAGGAGATCAAAACATCTAAGCGCATCCCCTATGGTGAGGCCAAGAAGCTCTTTAAGGCCATGCAGCCTCCTGTGTTTACAACATCTTTCGCTTCCACTCTGCAGAAACCGGTACAGTTGGCCACTGTTGCTACGCAAACGGAGGTTGCTAGTGTCAGCACTAATACCTGCATTTGCCAGTGCACTTGTGCTGCTGCGGTTGTTTTGCAACCTGCAGCTCTTCCCACAACATCGGACAAGGCCGTGGTTGCTGACATTGGGGTACTTCCTGCACCTCCCCATATGGCACCTTCTGCCCAGGCGAGTAAAGCTCCAACTGTTGACAAGGTTCTGCATTCTAAGCCCCCCAAGACGAAGACGCCAAAGGTGAAGGTTTTGCCACCTGAGGAGACTAGTCACGGTCAGTCCGATGATGATGCCATCGTACTATCTGACATCTCCCTTGGGTCGCCATCGGAGCTGATGGACATTGACGTCGACCGGGGGCGATCTTCTCGCCCCAGGAATAAATCTCCGGCCAGTACGGGCTCTCCTCCAAAGCACAGGGGCAGGGTGAAAATTCAGCCACCCTGATCACTGGCTCCCATATTACAGTGGAACCTGAATGGGTACAGGACGCATGTGGCCGAATTACAACTCCTTGTACGAGAGCGCCCCTTGTGCTTATGTCTCCAAGAGACACATTTCCGGGCCACTGATGCTCCTTCTTTACGGGGCTATACCGTGTATCGAAAAGATGATCTGATGGGGGAAAGGGCAAAGGGTGGTGTTGCGGTTTTTGTCCATGACATGCACCACTCATCTGAGCTCCCTCTCGTTACGGGCTTGCAAGCAGTTGCAGTTGACCTTCTTGTGGGGCAGAGGCTCACAATCTGTTCCGTTTACTTACCGCCTCAGGACGCCATAGACTCTGAGGCTCTCACAGACCTTATTACCCAACTCCCCCGCCCATTTCTCCTTCTGGGGGACTTCAATGCTCATAATGTCTTATGGGGCTCTACGACTACTTGCCCCAGGGGTCGCATTCTGGAAAGCCTCATGGCATCCGAAGAACTGTGCATCCTCAACTCTGGTGCTCCCACTCATTTCTGTACTGCTTCTGGGTCGTCGTCAGCTATTGACCTTTCCTTTTGCTCTCCAGCACTCGCGGATTCTGCTCTGTGGGAGGTTGCCGCTGACCTCCATTCTAGTGACCACTTCCCCCTTTGGATTCGCCTCCTGGATGAGACTGTAGCATTACCAGTGCCACCCAGGTGGAACCTCTGCAGAGCTGACTGGACACTTTTCAGCGATTTAGCTGTTTTGGAACACCGTGCCAGCGTCCACGAATGGGTCGACCATGTTACAGCCGTGATCTCCCATGCTGCTGAATTGTCGATCCCACGGTCCTCAAGTCATCCCAAGAGGCGCCTTGTCCCTTGGTGGACCACTGAGTGCCGCTCAGCCATCCGAGCCCGCCGTGCAGCTCTGCGCCGCTTCAAGTGCCGTCCCTCAGCTGACAATCTTGCGGCCTTTCGGGTGGCAAGGGCCAAGGCGCGGCGAGTGATTAAAGAGAGCAAACGACGGTCATGGCAATCGTTCTTGAACTCCATCTCCCGCTCCACTAGTTCAACAAAAGTGTGGGAAGCCATCAGGAGGATCTCCGGGAAACGCAGCCAACTACCTGTCACAGCATTGCTGCATCAGGGTAGTCTACTCACGGCGCCGAGAGACATTGCCCAGACACTGGCCACGTATTTTGCCGAATCTACTGCCACTATGAACTGTGATCCAGATTTCTGCCGCTACCGCACTGCTATCGAGAGGGATCACTTGGACTTCCGGTCTCCAAATTCTGAACCCTACAACTGCCCCTTCACAATGTGGGAACTGGATTCGGCGCTGTCTGTGGCTCATGATACTTCACCAGGTGCTGATCAAATCCTGTACAGCATGCTGCAGCACTTGTTGCTGCCATCCAAGGAAGTACTCCTGAATTGTTTTAATATGATATGGTCATCCGGCACGTTCCCTGACTCGTGGAGGGAGGCGATTTTGGTTCCCCTCCTCAAACCGGGAAAGGACCGAATGCATCCCAGTAGTTATCGGAGTATTGCTTTGACGAGCTGTGTCGGGAAGACATTGGAACGCATGGTCAACCGTCGCCTGGTTTGGCTGCTCGAGACCAGGTAGCTCCTTAGCCACTCTCAGTGTGGCTTTCGGAGATGTCGTTCAACTATAGACAACTTGACCCTGCTTGAGGCGGTCATCCAGCAGGCCTTCTTACGTAACCAGCATTGTCTAGGTGTATTCTTTGACATTAATAAGGCGTATGACACTACTTGGCGCCGCCTTATCCTCAATCAACTCCATCAGTGGGGCTTTCGTGGCCATCTCCCCATCTTCATTCGGTCCTTTCTTTCCCGCCGCGTCTTTCGATATCGGGTTGGTAATGTGCTATCTGATTTGTACGTGCAGGAGAATGGTGTACCTCAGGGAAGCGTTTTAAGTGTCACCCTCTTTGCCGTCGCCATTAACAGTATCACGTCCACAATCCGGAGTCCTGCCCAGTGCTCCTTGTTTGTGGACGATTTTGCTGTTTTCTGTTCTTCCTCCAGTCTTGTCACTGCTAGTCGGCAGCTGCAGCTTACGATAAAGCGATTAGAGGCATGGACTGCGAAGACGGGTTTTACCTTTTCTGCAGACAAATGTGTGTGTGTTCATTTTAATCGTTCTCGACGTGCTTTTACCTCCCCTGAATTGCGTCTGAGGGGCACCATTCTTCCTTTTAGAGACACTGTGAGGTTCCTGGGCCTCACTTTTGATTCCAAGTTGTCGTGGTTGCCGCACCTTAAAGACCTCAAGGTGCGGGCCCTGAAGGCGCTGAATATTTTGAAGTGTTTGAGCCATCGGTCCTGGGGAGCAGATCGGGCGCGTCTGCTGCAGTTTTATAGGGCTTTCGTCCGGTCGCGTCTTGACTATGGATGCACTGTGTATGGGTCAGCGAGGCCTTCGTATCTGAAGATTCTTGACGCAGTACACCATGAGGGTATCAGGCTGGCCACTGGTGCCTTCCGTACCAGTCCCATCCCCAGCCTGTGTGCTGAGGCAGGGGAACCGCCGCTCGCCATCCGGCGGAAACTCCTCATGGTGCGACGGGTGTGTCAATTCCTTGCCTGTCCTACCTCCCCTGCGTACCCTACTGTTGCCCGACCCCCTATGGAATGTCTCTTTTCCAGTCGTCCAAGGGCAACGAGACCATTTGGGATTCGTGCCAAGCATTTGCTTGAGTCCCTTGGTGTGGAGCGTGTGGCACCCCAACTCCAGGGTTTTACCCGCCTGCCTCCCTGGTTGCTCCAGAGGCCCAGCGTCCTTTTAGACTTGTCAGAGTACCGGAGGAGCTGCACTCCTGCGTTTGTTTTTACCTCCTTATTTTACGATATTTTAAACCAGCATCCTGACCATGTACCAGTATTTACGGATGGCTCTAAACAGGGGGACTCTGTAGGTTGTGCTGTGGTTTTCCCTGATCGAGTCATCAAATTACGGCTTCCTGCAGCGTTTACCATCTTTGATGCCGAATTGTTTGCGATCTTGCGGGCATTGGAGCAGATGAGATGTGTTCCCAGTCTTAAGTTTCTCATCTGTTCTGACTCTCTGAGTGCCCTTCAGACCATGCAACACTTGTACCCAGCGGATACGGTCGTCCAGAACATCCATGATGCCCTACTCCACCTGCAACGGCAGGGGAAGGAGGTTTCTTTCTGCTGGGTGCCGGGGCACGTGGGTATTAGGGGAAACGAACTGGCGGATGTGGCTGCCAAAGATGCATGTTCCCTCCCTCACGTTGTTGAATGTGCCGTCCCCCTCCATGCTGTTACCTCCCTTTTGCGTTCTCGTGTTATGCGTCAATGGGAAGAGGAGTGGCTGGCAGTCGGTGAAAATAAGCTGCGTCTGGTCAAGGCCACCACGCGGCCATGGCGTACATCCTACCAGTCATGCAGGCGGGATGAGGTTCTCCTCACCCGCCTCCGCATCGGGCACAGTCCCTTAACGCACGGTTTTTTACTCCGGCGGGAGGACCCCCCAATCTGTAGTGTTTGTGGCGACCTGATAACTGTGCGCCACGTTTTACTTGACTGTCCTTTATTCTCTGACCAGAGGGCGGTGGTTTCCTTGCCACCGGATTTGCCCTCTATTTTGCAAGACGACGCAACGACTGTGGTTAAGGTCTTACGGTTTTGTGTCCTGTCCAATTTGTTGCCTCGGATTTTAGGGAGAGGATTTTAATGTGCTGCTGGGTGACTGGTTCACCCAGGTTTTAGGTAAGAGGTCCGCCAGTCACGATTACCTACTTGTTTTCCTTCAATTTCTGTTCTCTTTTCCTTGTGTTTCCTTTCCTTTTTAGTGCGTTTCTTCTCCTCTTGTTTTGCCTCTGTATGTGAGGATTTGTAACTGCGTCAGGTCTGTGTCTTTTAGCCGTTCTCCTTGTTCGCTGTCAGTCTTCGTCTCTTCTCCGCATGTGTTCCTGTTTCTATGCGTTTGGGCGCTGATGACCACGCTGTTTAGCGCCCGAAAACCTCAACCCACACACACACACAATGCAATGGTTAACTGAGGTAAGAAAAAATACTCTCGCGCGTGTCTGGGCCGCAATTGTAATCAATAACTAAAGATTTTTTGCTTTAAAGTGAACTGACTAGCCGAGGAAATTAATATGAAAAGTTTATTCCATTGTTCAACTTATATGCTCATGTTTTAAGATTCAGCGAGTCTAGCACTCATTAACGTAACAAATAATTTAAGATTAATATTGTTAAAAAGGAGAACTATACAAAAGCATTTAATCGTACATCAAAATTGAATGAAATATCATTTTTATTAAGGCCCACCACGTAAGTCGGCAACAATCAAAATAATAATAATATATTAAATTACGACGGCCGACGGACGCGAGAAAATGTCAAACATGTTTCACATGTATTTAACATGTTTTTTACACGTATTTCACCAATAACTTTAGCGATTTTCACCCTTCAGTTTAATTTTCACGCAGCTCAGTGCTTACGACGTGGAATCTCCTGAAATATGTGCCAGAAAATGATATTATTTTGCGGGTACATGTGGCTACTGTCTGGGAAATGTGTGGTTAATAGAGTTAGTAGTCGTTTTTCAAGCATTTCAGTGTGAATGGCGTCATATCGCCAGAAGTATGTCTCTTACAATGATATACATTTATAATTACATTCAGAGACATATCTGAATACTGTCTGCGAAATGTTGTGAATAGAGTTAGTAGTAAAGAAGTAATAAATTAAAACGTCATACATGTTGCTGCACTTCCTCATGCATCTCAATATCTGACGTCATATCTCTTGTACTATGTGTGGTGCAATATGTTTTCGTAGGAACGTTCAGGGCCATGTGTGGATACTGAACATGTTGTGAATGGAGTTGGCAGTAAAGAAGTGATAAATTAAAACGTCATACATGGTGCAACAGTTTTGCACATATCTCAGTGTTTACGACATCATAGCTCCTGAACTGTCTGTCATACAATGATATAATATTTCTGGTACATGCAGTGGTCCATGTGGGTATTGTCTGAAAAAAAGTATTGCAAAGTTTTACTGCATGAACATCGAAAATATAGTAAGCCGTAAAATGTTTTCATCATTTTTTGTGAGGGTTGTTAGTGAGAAATGTATCCTAGAGGTTTGAAGTTTTCTCGTAAAGTTTGTTGCAAATCACGAAGTGCTCTCACTCTGAAATGCTGGATGAATTAAATATAGGTATTTGTGCGTCATGGGCCACACTACTTTTCTACCCCCACCGTCACCTCTTTGAAAGGTGGGTATATATAAGTTAGCCTATTTGTTACTTCGGGGTATGAGCTATCTCCATTTCTAATTTCATCCAAATCTGTCCAGTAGTTTCAGCGTGAAGAAGTAACAAACATAATAACATAAGCACAAACTTTGTCATTTATAATATATACAGGGTGTTACAAATAGGTACGGCCAAACGTTCAGGAAACATTCCTCACACACAAAGAAAGAAAATATGTTATGTGGAAATGTGTCCATGTTAGAACTCATTTTATTACTTATCTTCAAATCACATTAATCATGGAATGGAAACACACAGCAACAGAACGTACCAGCGTGACTTCAAACACTTTGTTGTAGGAAATGTTCAAAATGTCCTCCGTTAGCGAGGATACATGCATCCACCCTCCGTCGCATGGAATCCCTGATGCGCTGATGCAGCCCTGGAGAATGGCGTATTGTATCACAGTCGTCCACAATACGAGCACGAAGAGTCTCTACATTTGGTACCGGGGTTGCGTAGACAAGAGCTTTCAAATGTCCCCGCAAATGAAAGTCAAGAGGGTTGAGGTCAGGAGAGCGTGGAGGCCATGGAATTGGTCCGCCTCTACCAATCCATCGGTCGCCGAATCTGTTGTTGAGAAGCGTATGAACACTTCGACTGAATTGTGCAGGAGCTCGATCGTGCATGAACTACATGTTGCTCACTTGTAAAGGCACATGTTCTAGCAGCACAGGTAGCGTATCCCGTTTGAAATCATGATAACGTGCTCCATTGAGCGTACGTGGAAGAACATGGGGCCCAATCAAGACATCACCAACAATGCCTGCCCAAAAGTTCACAGAAAATCTGTGTTGATGACGTGATTGCACAATTGCGTGCGGATTCTCGTCAGCCCACACATGTTGATTGTGAAAATTTACAATTTGATCACATACTGACGAAACTAAAATGAGATCTAACATGGAAATTAAGCGTTTCCGGACACATATCCACGTAAAATCTTTTCTTTATTTGTGTGTGAGGAATGTTTCCTGAAAGTTTGGCCGTACCTTTTTGTATCACCCTGTATAAGACAACTTTTATAACTTTTGAAAATGACATTAATATTTTAGGTGGTATACATTTTCATAATAATGGGATGGATAAGCCTACTACAACTATCTAGTAACTCTTTAAAAGTATTCTTTCGTTTTTTGTTTGAACTTCTCCAAGTTAAATTAGAAATGTAACAAATTCTTCTACGTTTGATAAATGAAACGCTTACTTATGTTTTTGTGGAATTACAAGTTACACTGTGTTGCATCGTGAGGAATGTGACAGTGTTTCAGGAGGAGATACAAATGGTAAATAACTAGAATATGTTTAGCAGAAGTCGCTTACAATATATTTTTGTTTCACAGTTACACAGTGTTTCAATAACGATCACAGGGAAAGAGAAAAACAATGCACTATCTTCTCGTAATCACTGTTTATCGGCTGAAATGACGCTTCGTTTTGAAGGGCACTACTCTAACGACGTATACGAAGCTCTGCTGCTCCGATCCCAACTCGTTCGACATGAAACAAGAGCAGAATAACCGTTTCGTAATTAGTTCCAAATTATAATTGACTAATTATTATGTATAATAAACAAACGCTTAAATTATGTGGCTCAGGTGGAAAACAACAACGGTATGGAGAAATACTTTTTTAAATAAAATATTCCAGTATTTGCCTTAAATGACTTACGGAGAAACGAGAAACTTCAGTCTGCATTGCCGAATGAGATCTGAACCGCCATCCTACTCGGTTGTAAGCAGTAAGCGATGACCGCTCCTGAGTTTAGCGGTTCATGAAGTGTCTTGCAATAATCTCCAGAGATTTCTTACATACACAGTTGTTAAAGAAGTTTTCAACGTGAGCAATAAATAAATAAATAAATAAATAAATAAAAAATAAAAAAACTGAATGCAAATCAATTTACATCTCTTCATTCACAATTTCAGTTTATATTTCCACAGGTAAAATCAATATCAGCGTTGCAGTTCCCTACTATGTGGTACTCACGAGTAAAAAAGTGATAAAAGGATCTTCCCATACATTTCGATGTCACAAAACGTTCTATACATTATGTAAGAATGTATTCATGACAGTGGAAGGGCAGTTTCTCACAAATGAAACCGACTTCGGTGAGAACTGTAGTAATTACCATCATTGTTTGATGATGAATCTCTAATAGCAGCATATTTGCAGATTAAATTAAGCAAACAACTTTTCTTTACAATGCCAAAACATGATTCGACATACCTATGCCATCAGTAGATACTTTTAGTTACGTCTTATTCTCCACAATTTCCAGTTCTGTAGGACCTTGTTTAGATTCTTATTTGGCGAGTTATTTTCGTGGTACCTATCCTTAACTGCACGCTCGTCAGCCAGGGTGGCCGAGCGGTTCTAGGCGCTACAGTCTGGAACCGCGCGACTGCTGTGGTCGCAGGTTCGAAACCTGCCTCAGGCATGGATGTGTGTGATGTCCTTAGGTTAGTTAGGTTTAAGTAGTTCTAAGTTCTAGGGGACTGATGACCTCAGAAGTTAAGTTCCATAGTGCTCAGAGCCATTTGAACCATTTGAACCTGCACGCTCAACTGTTGTAGATATACGCTCAGAAACACGGTTCACTTTTTTGCTCTAGAACGCATACAAGGTAAGACTTCAAACTTCACAAAACAAATCGTTTATGTTACTGCTACTACCGTGTGCTTGGTCCTTATTGATGCTCACGCATTTTCATACTCATTCTAGCCAAATCTCATGAGCATATCTCTGAAATCCAACAGCCGCCCACATTTTAAGGTATTGCTACATTTAGGTGAATAAAGCCTTGTCACTTCTGGAGAAATCCGAACGTATAAAATCTTACTCATCTGTCACGGTAAAAGTGAAGCATTGCTATAGCTGAATAGTGTGTTACACCCGAAATGCGCAAATGGTAAACTGATGACCTGACCACTTATATCTCACAGAAAGATGACGTTTGTGTTGGTACAGAATAGGAAGAGAAGCGGGAAAGGAACTTAGAAATGAAGAAAGCCTCCAGTGTTCCAGCCCGTACCCCTGAGAGACATCCTATTACTTGAAAAGTAATAAAATATTAGACACATAAGGAATCTAACACGTTCCATTTCAAGAGAATGGACGCTGATTAATTGTAAATTACAAAGTTCAAATTTCAGAGGAGATTTACAACTGACAGAGAGAACTTCCACAAGTATCTATAGGAAAACGGACTGACGTCACAGCAGTAAAGAAAACAACGGATTAGAGATAAAATGCCCAATACTTGTGACCTTTCACGAAGATAAACACAGAAACTCACTTAGAACGTCATGTAGCGGCAGCTGTTGCCTTTATAATTGATGAGGTCTGGGAGGAGAAATAAAATACTGCAGCTGCCTCGCCGAAAGATTAATAATCGTCGAGGTAAAGATCGATAAGCGACTTCGTATTGTTTGAGCACTTAACTCGGGAAAAACAAATCCGGAAAAAGACAGATGGTGCATGAATAACTAGAGAAACAAGTCAAATGTTATCCTCTGAATTTCATCTACACCAGCTATGAGTCTTAATTACTTCTAGATATCAGGTCAAACTGAGCTCGGATTCAATCTGTTATGATCTCACCATTACCGGAATGTTGATTTCCTTGCAGAGCTGAGCGTCTGTTGGCAAATTTCGGTGGATTCTGCAGAGAAATCGGTTTCAAAATAAACTGTTACAAAACATTTTGTCGTTCGGTACTGTTAGTATGGTATACAAGGGGTGGGCAAAAATATGGAAACACCGAAAAGCACAACACATTATCGCACTTAATACGGCGTAGGAAATACAGTCGCCTCGGAGTGGATAAATATTGGTCCTTTATGGTTATCGAGGGAATCTTATACCGCTCTCTAGCAGGAAAGTGACGAGTTCAGGTAAAAATGATGGAAGTGGATAGTCATAAATGGACCACAAAGTCTCAATAATATTGAGATCTGGTGACTGTGACGAGCAGGAGACATGCTAAAACTCTTCCTCGTCCTCACAAAATCAGTTCTAGCTTATGTAAGCTGGCTGGACCGAGGCCTTTTCGTCTTGGAATACTGCATTATCGTTGGGGAACAATCGTACCAATCGCCAAAATGGTCACATGATTCGTGACACTAATTCGACGTCACAGAGTAACCATGGGGCCCATGGAATAACACTACGGCTATATGGCTGCCCAGTTCGTCATGGAACTCCCGCGATATTTCATTCTTGGGACGTAGACTCGGCCAGAAGTTCGAAAAAGTGTAACAGAAGCCTCATCCTTCCAAATTACTTTCTTCCGTTGCTCCATACTCCAGTATTTACAGCGTCGGCAACACGTTTTCCTGTTACGGGCATTTGCATCACTGATGGGTGGTTTTTGTAATACCACCTCGTCCTGTAATTCCCTGTTTTTGGAGGTCCCTTCGTGTTGTTTTGGTACTAACGGGGCTTGCGAGGGGGACTTTCAGTTTTTCAGTTCTGCAGTGACTTTTGAATCTGTTGCCCTTTTATTTTTCGTCACGATCCTCTTCAATAACCGTCTGTCTCGACCAATCAACACACAGTTTCGTTCGTGTTGTGACTCAGCGGGTGATGTTTCTCCGCTTACTCTGCATGTGGCATAAACATTTAGTACGGTGCCTTTTGAAGCACCAAACACTACGCCCACTTGGTCACGGAAGCACACACCATACGAGCACCAAAAGTTTGCCCACATTCGAATTCGTTCAGCTCATACATGCACAGAACACTGTTTCGACAACGGCTTACACTATCAATGTATTGTGGACAGTGTACAGGTGCTGTTGGTGGTGACATAAAACAGTATAACCTGGAGCCTTGCCTAGCACCTCCATTTTTTGTTCCAGCACGCATATATCACCGTGTTCCCATATTTTTGTCCAACTCCTGTATCTCAGAACATGCACCAGGAATGGCAATAGACACAATTACAGAAAAAGACATCGCCAGAAGAGCTGTTTCGTTTTCAGTGTAATGGATACGTGCTTGAGCAAATTACTGTAACAAAGGATAATCTGTAGCGAAATGGCACTTGTAGGTTACACAAAGTAGTACAAATTATTATTTTGACCATTTATTTACAGTGGGAGACCGAATAACTTCTTGAACACCACAAATAAACTAAACATAGCCGAAAACGTATCAAAAATGAAAGAAGTGACTGCTGATGTTCCATAACGACATACAAGCAACAATATGGATTTGAAAGATAAGGAGATACTGTTAAAGGTGACACTGTTATTAAAAGGGAATCACGAGCTTGTACGAGGACAACCAAAAGAATCAAACGGCGACCATGAGACTTGGTGATACTGTTTGTTCATCTCTACATATTCCCTTTTCAACGCGACATATTTTTCCAGCAGTGGATCATTTGATGGAAAAATTGGTTGTACAACTCAGGTATTTTGACTGTAAAGGAAACGTTCTATCTCAAAAACAACCCTCGTCATCATTTTTGAAATACGAGGGGCCCTCAATAAGTAATGAAATACTCCTTTTCTCATTGAGTTTGGGTTGAAAAAAAAATGCGGAATTTTTTGCAGGACATTGTTGAATATTGCGGCTTCATCCCCTATAGTTTCAAGAAATTCCTATAGCTGGTGGTGCTATACGTAGTCTTCAAGAGTCTGTAATGGATTGCTTTCTAAACAGAGCGCTGTCATTGAGTTTCTTATGGCGGAAAACCAGAGCATCGCAGAATTCATAGGTGCTTGCAATCTAAGGAGACCTGGCAGTGAACAAAAGCATGGTGAGCCTTTGGGCAAGCCGTCTGTCATAATCGCAACAAGGTCGCGGAAGCCAGGGCGATCTCCCGCGTGCTGGGCGGCCGCACCCAGCTGCGAGTGGTTCAAATGGCTCTGAGCGCTGTGGGACGTAACATCTGTGGTCATCAGTCCCTGACGGCCGGAGTGGCCGAGAGGTTCTAGGCGCTACAGTCTGGAGCCGCGCGACCATTACGGTCGCAGGTTCGAATCCTGCCCCGGGCATGGGTGTGTGTGATGTCCTTAGGTTAGTTAGTAGTTCTAAGTTCTTGGGGACTGATGACCTCAGAAGTTAAGTCCCATAGTGCTCAGAGCCATCAGTCCCCTAGAACTTAGAACTACTTAAACCTAAGTAACCTAAGAACATCACACACATCCATGCCCGCGGCAAGATTCGAACCTACGACCGTCACGCGGTTCCGGACTGAGCGCCTAGAACGGCCCGGCCACCACGGCCGGCCCCAGTTGCGACTCATGCAGTGATGGAACGTGCCGACATTCTCATTCGAGGTAATGGACGTATCACAAACAAACACCTCGCCGCACAAGTGGACGTCTCTGTTACTAGTGCTGACACACTTGTCCACCAGTTGGAATACTGAAAGGTTTGTACCCACTGGGTTCCTCGCCGCCTCATAGAAAATCGTAAAGAGTAACAGAGGACCTTCTGTGCGGAATTTGTTGCATGCTACGAAGCTGACTGTGACAAATCTGTGCACACGAGAGAAACGTAATTGGACTGTTCTTCCTCATCCACTCTACAGCCCGTATTTCACACCTTGCGATTTTCATCTTTTTGGTCCAAAGAGGGACAGACTCCGTGGGAAGCAGTACGTGGATTATGTGGAGGTTACTAATGCGGCAAGACGTTGAATCCGACGTTGGTCAGTAGAGTGGCATCAAGCAGGCACTGGCTTTTCCAGTAAGGCTGCGTAAGGCTGTCGTATTGAACGGAGATTACGTTGAAAAAGAGAGTTTTGCAGCCAAAAAAGTAGAGAATAATACGTTGTATTGTAATCCTGAATAAAACCACCTGCTTCCAGAAAAAAAGTGTTGCACTCATTTTGAACGCCCCTCGTACCTGCCACACCATGTTTTCTTCAACCAAGTTAAGAGAAAGAAGTCATGGATGCCACGTCGGGAGAATACGTAGGATTAGGCGGAGGGTCGGAGGAGACAGCAACGTTTAATAACTTCCTTTTGACGAGTAGTACGCTCCTGTGATAGATTGTCCCTCATGGTCGTAATTGTTAGCGTCACATTTTTCAGCCCAGTGTTCCTTTGCCAAATTCTGGATTGTCCTTCCTCTTTTTCGGCGGTGGTGATTTCGCAGGTATCCATACTTGCCTTGATAGACTTTACCAGGGACATAGTGGTACGGGCAGCACTCGTCTTGATGGTATGGCAAATTAAGAAGTCATCTTGGTTTTGGTGACAGAAGCAATATTTTCAGTGATACCTCAGTCGGGCGGCCTTTTTTAATGGATGTGAACAGTGGTAAAACCTATCGGGCAGGTGACGTTGTCGTGTTCGGAATGTACTATAAGGTGATGAAAGGTGGTTCATGGCTGATTTTCATTTTTTTTTCACTAAAGCTTAGATTGTGATATGGCAGTATTTTTCTACAGTGCCTCCAGTTAAGATGGTTTGGCTGTTCTGTGTGGGTGCGTTGTTCAGAGTAGTCGGACGCAGCCTACGGTGGGGAGAAGCCGCGCGACAGATGAGGTCGCAGCTTGTCCTGACTGTGCTAGTAGCGCCGGAGGAGACCTTGGTATTAATTGAGGATTTTTGGTAATTTACCTTTTTACTGTTGTTAATTGTTGCTTGCTTGCGCACTGGAGGGATTTTGTCAGATTTGTGTATGCATACATTGAGAGTAATATTGGTACCTTTGTTGTGACCAGGTGCGTGATTATTGACTGTAGACATTGTGGAATAATTAAACTTGTTGCTATTTAAACTCTTGAAATACATGAGATGTTCAAGTAAAGTTTATCAGTGTTTAAATTATCTGTTATCGTAGTAAATTAAAAGTTTTATTGGTTTCTTTCATTTTACACCTCTTAAAGCTTGTTGACCAAAACCTTCCCGATAATTCAGTATCTATATAAAAAAAGTGCCAGTTGTTTTATCAGTAGTTGTGACCAAGCATTGCGTTCTGCATGGATTGCAGTATTTCTTTTGAATTAGTTTAGCACGTTCCTGGATGCTGAATATTCACGCAGTTGCGGCGGCAATACGAGGTAAGTTGTCTGTTGCGTGCAGGAGCATTATTGTATGAAATGTCAGGAGCAGTTAGAGAATATTTTTATAATCAGAGTCAGATACAAGAGAATTAGATTTTTTCATGATTTATAGGATGAGTAATAAATTTTTGTCTTTTATTGTTCTCAGACAAAATACTAATATTGTCAGAGGTGGAGCTTTACGCATTTCTGTTCGTCTTTCATCAGAACAATAATAATTAGAAATATCTGAAATAAAAGTTTTCAACGGGAAGAGGACCGCGCGCAGCGACGACGGTCCTCTGATAATGAATTCGGTTTCCTTCTTTCTGCCGCCAATCACCTTCTACGCTGATCTGCAGCAAGTCGTCATGAATTCTATATTTCCATCTTTTCTTTGGTCTACGTAGTGGTCTTCTTCTGTGGGGAGTAAAATCCATTGGATTTCAAAGGCCTCAAAGTTCCTTCATCCGAGCGACATTACCTGCCCGTACAAGTAGCTTAGTTCCCATCAGGTGTAAAATATTTGGTCTGTTGAAGATATCAACCACGCCACATATAAGCCTCATCCTCCACTCCCCAGTGACCGGTTCAGTTGGGCCAGAGGACCCAGTCCATTCCGTGTAAACACAGCTCACGTCATAATGGATCCGTCACCAGCTTGCACAGTGCCTTGTTGACAACCTGGGTCCAAGGCCTCATGGGGTCTTCGCCACACTCGATCCCTACCAACAGCTCTTACCAATTGAAATCTGGACTCATCTAACCATATCACAGTTTGAGAGTCGTCTAAGAGTCCAAACGAGATGATCACGAGCCGAGGAGAGGCGCTGCTGCCATAGTCCATTAACACCAAATTTCTCCCCACAGATACGTTCGTTGTACGTCTCACATTGATTTGACCTGTTATTGCACTCAGTGTTGCTTGCTTGTTAGCAATGACATCTCTACATAAATGCCGCTGCTCTCGCTCGTTAAGTGAAGGCCGTCGGCTACAATGTGGTCCATGGTGAAATGTAATGCCTGAAATGTATTCTTGGCACACTCTTGACTTTGTGGATTCGGAATATTGAATTCCCCTATCGATTTCCGAAGTGGATGTCTATCTCCAACTACCATTCCGCATTCAAAGTGTGTTAATTCCCGTCGCGCCGTCATAATTCGAAACCTTTTCATATGAGTCACGTGAATACAAATGACAGCTACACCACCGCACCGCCTTTTTATATCTTGTGTAAGCGATGCTACCACCATATGTATATGCGGATATCGCTGTCGTATGGCTTTTGTCACCTCAGTGTATTTAAAAAATAAATATGTTCATATTTCAGTGCTAGCCACACCCATAATTCGTAACAGAAAACAAATTCGATACCATGAGATAGTTGTTGCGCGACTTTAACCTGAGCTAGTGGATCCTCAAAATTATTTTGTGTTTCTTCATTCATGTAGACCATGACACCACCATTTATTCATTCATAACACAAAATTAAGCTTTGCGTTTTTACTTTAAGTCAAATCCAAACCCGAAAGCTTGAGAAAACACAAAAAGAACAGAAAGGAAGGTTAAAATCAGAGCAGAATATTTACTGAGAATTCGCGAAGTGTTAAAAAAAAAGTAATCATTCATAGCCTGTTTATATGTAGTAACGTCACCATCCACAAGGTTGTGAATTCTATTAATACAAAATCAAATCTTCATCTTTACATTATAGCAACAATTTACCCCGTATGTTTACAAATAATTAGTAATGAAGGCGTTTCCTTCATATACCAGTCTCTGATGGGTCTTGCTTTATGCACACAAAGTGTCTTCGTCCTTTTATGTTACAGGCAAATTAATATTAAGTAGGATAACCTCGCATTATTTATACTAAACTAACAGAGGTAGTGGAAAATTTTACAAAATTCACGACTCTGTGCAGATGCTTTGCGCAGTAACACAACATGTACTTTTCATTGCCTTAGTTCACAGTTCATACAAGATACACTCTAATGCTAAAATGTCTCTTTGGTTTGTCTTTCTAACAGCTGCTGTTTACATACATACATTCCAGTTAGTCATTCCGTACACAGCCAGTGCAGTGCCTAGTATTCAGATTAATAAGTACAAATAGTGAGGCAGAGGTTTCTTAATCTGAGTTCAGATCATCCAAATTCTCCACCCGTAACAAGTGCTTCAGTGCCATTAGCGACAATGATATAGGCTTCTCTCAGTGTATATGTATTCCATATATATATATATATATATATATATATATATATATATATGGTTCCAATATTTTCTTCTCATTTCACCAGTTAAGGTAGTTACTAACACGCAACAAATTAGTTATGTGTTCTTCTAATAATTTCCGGGTATGCAGCCGGATCCCGTCGACATTCTGCCACGATATTTCGGCCCAGAGACGTCCGGCCATCATCAGGTGAGTACACAACTACTGAAGAGCCCAGGTGCAGTCGCGGTATTTATGCCAAATCTCGTGCATACCCGGAAATTATTAGAAGAAGAAATACGCCGGGAAAATTTCAGTAGTTACGTGTTTACAAACTTTAGTAAAAGTCAAATAGTACTAATCATCAACGTAGATACATCGTAAGATGCGAATACAATCTATTTTATTTGTTCTAGGATAGTCTAACAGTAGCTCCGTTCTTGACCCACCATGATAATATTTCAAGGACATGCGTAAAGTAGTTGCCATTTGCAGTGCTTCCAGTGTAGAAGAGAAGAATTTGGCTGAGTTTTTCAAAAGTATGCAGGCTCTTACCTGATATCTTTATATCTAACTTCTCATCATAATAATTATCAACTCAGTCAGAAGATTGATGACTCAGAAAAAGTGTGCTTATTTTGTAAGTTGAATAAAATTTACATTACCTTATGTTCCCAAGAGCGTTCTTCTCTTGAGCCAAGGAAGAGGATCTACCCATTCATTTCTTTCTTGTAGCTCACGTACTAGTTCAGCAGGTGTGTGCTATGTGGTGAGCAGTGGCAGATGGTTTACTGTTTGTTCGAGTACTTCAAGATACTCTATCCAACGTCTTTCTTGGTTAGCTGCATAAATTGACAGTGATGGTTCTACAATCCTCCACTTCAATAATTGTCGTATTTCCGTGGCGACTGCTTTTCGTTCCGTCCATGGGACCCAGTACGTGTTTTGGCAGTAAATTTTGTTAAAGTGTTCTTCCCTGTCATAATGATAAATAATTAAAATACATGGATTTTTATCAAAAACATGTATATATTTCAATAATAAATCTTTTAACTCGGCCTGTTGTTGGAAGTTAAAAGTGGAGGATTCTAGCTAGACCTGTCATCATCGCCGGCCTCTGTGGCCGAGCGGTTCTAGGCACTTCAGTCTGGTACCGCACTGCTGCTACGGTCGCAGGTTCGAATCCTGCCTCGGGCATGGATGTGGTTCAAATGGTTCAATTGGCTCTGAGCACTATGGGACTTAACGTCTATGGTCATCAGTCCACTAGACTTAGAACTACTTAAACCTAACTAACCTAAGGACATCACACACATCCATGCCCGAGGCAGGATTCGAACCTGCGACCGTAGCAGTCGCGCGGCTCGCATGGATGTACGTGATGTTCTTAGATTAGTTAGGTTTAAGTAGTTCTAAGTCTAATGGACTGATGACCTCAGATGTTAAGTCCCATAGTGCTTAGAGCCATTTGAGTCATTTTTTGGTCATCAATGTGATCTTCATTCCTTGCGGAACTACAGTGTAGAGATTGACTACTGATGTGTGCATCTCTTGCCTTAATATACTTGATTTTACGACCGGTTAGTATTTACCATGTTCGGCCCTGTTTTTTATTAAATATGCAACCAGAATGGTAAGTCGATCCTTGCATTCCTCTCCCTCAGAAACTCCACGATGAAAGTGCATTTTGTAATTAAACCACACGCAGTAAGGAACAGGCACCCCTTAGCTCCATTTTCTGTAACTAACTCAACCTGCATCTGCACTTTGAAGCCGGCCGGTGTGGCCGTGCGGTTAAAGGCGCTTCAGTCTGGAACCGCGTGACCGCTACGGTCGCAGGTTCGAATCCTGCCTCGGGCATGGATGTGTGTGATGTCCTTAGGTTAGTTAGGTTTAAGTAGTTCTACGTTCTAGGGGACTTATGACCTCAGATGTTGAGTCCCATAGTGCTCAGAGCCATTTGAACCATTTGCACTTTGAAATGTCATCATCCAACTGTAGCTGGAATCTTTTACACCGTAGCCATAGTAGTAGCCTGTTTTCTAATGTCCGCGTCATTATTATACTTCAACACATTATGCTCTCTGCCCTCTCTCCATTTCAAGATAGTAATCGGAGGTCATACTGCAGTTGGATCTAGTTCCTGAGTGATTCATAGCGGGGTCGGATTCCTCAGTTAATTCAATAACATTCTATGCTCCTCAGTTCGTGTCAACAGCATGGTTTTGTACTGAATAACCTCGCTAGTGAGTACTGTTTACATTAGACTGCCTGTGGTCTCCCGTGTTTGAATTCCACTGGTTATTAGTGTTACTGTATAGCCATTGACCTAATCTGTTACTATCCACGGTGGTGTCTATTATTAGCTCTTCTCCGTTTGTTACAGTTCGGCGGACCTCGGTCAGGAGGTGGAACATTGTGCAATGGAGGTGGTGCGGACTGCATCACAAAGTTAACGTAACGTGACAGTGTTTTGATCTTCCATGATTGTAAAGCGGTGCACACAGTGGGGCGAACTGATCTATGCTACCATTGTTATTGTTATTATTCATCTTAGTATCTTCACGTATTACATCGCTAGTCTGTTGAGGATATGAAACTTGTCTCTGGAACGTGTACTAATTTATCGCTGTCATGAGGCAACTTCACTTTCAGTATTCGCGACTCGTCTGTGTGCGAAACAGGTCCATCCCAATACCTGGTCTTATTTAAACACTTTTCGGTGAATTTTCAAAGGCTTTCCCATTACTGAGGAATGGCTCTCAGTTAAGCACCTCTTTGTAGAATTTTCCCTGTGTACAATTTGACCAGACAAGAACGCCTTCTCTACTTGTTCATAAGTTTGCAGGTTTCAGCCATTTAAGTTGCCCGAAGGAGGCCTCTCCCTGAATGAAAGCTGTAGTGAAATGAATTTTTTCTTTGATCCGATCTAGCTGTAGGCAACATTCCCTTAAAAGATTTTATCAACATGACAGGATGAATATTTTTCTTATCAGGTGTGAAAACCTGAAACTTTGTTTCATTGAGGTTTATTGTAGCAACACAGGTGACAAAGAAGTGCTTGACCCTATCCCACAGGGTACGTGATTAAGTGACAGACCAGTATGATCTACTTCGTCTCTACACGTTCTGTCATACGGCAGGTGGCTATTGTATTCACCACTTGTAGTTTTAACAGAGGGTGATATGTCATCTGTTTAAGAGTGGATAACTCATGCTACATACTACTATTTGTTGTAACAGATTCTTCTGAAGTGCCTCTCTGAGAAAACGCTTCAGTAAAAGATCGTTGTATAACAACATGTAATTCAAAATCTAATCTTTCGTTGATCTATGTGTCATTATACAATATCCATTTTGAGAAACCCTGCAAAAACCTTCCCTCAGTAAAGGGAATCTCTTGCTCAGCAGTAAAATTATATACCTTTTCATTTAGCTCTCGTAACAAATCTTTTATAAGAATTTGTTCATCAGTTCGTATGGTATCAGGAATGCCTTGCTATGCTACTTTCAATTTCCAGATTTCGGTTGCTAAAGCATCCTGTTGTGAAGATAGATTTGTCAATTTAGACGACATTTCATTTCGCTTAGCTGACATTTCATTTTGTTGTAATGACGAATTTGTTACATCCGTTGACACGTTTCTCAGTTTAGACGACATTTCAGATGACATTTCCATTTGCTGTAATGATAACTACAAAAATTCGTTTTTTTCGTTGCCTCTGGACTACAATATAGTGATGTCAGTGGATCTTGGGAGGGGGTGGTAGATTGGACAATTTCTTCGCTCTCAGCTTGCGACTCTATTTCGTGTGCTGAAGCGTCAATATTTTCAACAGCTGCATCGGCGGATTTATTAGCTTCGGCATCATATGTTTCAGATTCCGTTTTTATTGACTCCCATATCTTTGCCACAGCATAAACATGGCTAGAATTATGTGAGTGTATATATATGTATTTTAGATTAATAAGAACTCACAAATATAATACTCCAGAACACGAAAGTTCCAGAAAGGAGACACAAACTTGGTGAAAAAATGTAGCTGAATTGCGCCATGCTGGGCACACGCGGTGAAAAGTCAGCTACCTTGTGCATTGTAAGTAATTACTAAAACTTAAGGTGACCATATTTTGAATAACAAATTGACTGGCAACAGTTGTGATACACACAGGCAAATGACAATAAATAATGTCCTTACCTTATTTGTTGTGTCATGAGTAACATCAATTTAACAAAATCTTAGTACTTTGTTTTATAAATTTCCATAAGTCCTTTTGGTACTTCCAACAATTTTCCTTATAGTCGATTGCCATTTTCATTGTACATGAAACACATACAAAAAATTTGTAATGAAGCAATGAAACTAAAATTTCGTAGACAGAAGATTTATCAAATGGTCATTAAAACGGTCGAAAGTGTAATGCTTCTTTCAATGTTGGTTTTTGAAATTTAAGTGAGAAAATAAAGTGTTGCTGATGTGTGACTGCAGTATGTTGCTGGCAAGAAGAGAGATAGAACACGTTTAATTAAAGACTGAAAAAAGGTGAGAACTGCCTTTTCTCTCTTCTTGTTACATACAAGTTTTGCAAAATACCTTTCTTTCATCCAATGAACTGACAGCCTCAGGAACAGATGGCGTGGTTTGAGAGCAGCCGAGTGTGGGGACACAAGACAGTATAATTTTGAGATTTCACCCGAAATAAATGATTTGCAAGATAATAATAATAATTTAATAACAATAACAGTAATAATAATAGTAACAATAATAGTGGTCGGACTTCCTTAAGAACATGGATTACAGGCTAGATTTGCAACTACTGAAATGTGCTTATGGTGTGTGATCGTTGTGACGCCAAACCAAGCACTTTCAACGAATTTAAAAGGCTCAAAATTATACAAAAGTCTGTATTAAGTGGATAACAGGAGTAAACACAGTATTTCTAAATAAAGGCATAAACAAATTAAATGTGAGTTATTATTTCGCAGTATCATTTACAGGATAGAAATGTTATTACATTTTAGTTACGACGCTGGAGGAAGAAGAACGAAAACGACGACAATATCCTCTTCGTATTTTTGAACAGAACAACATCGAAATTAACACAGATGATTATTATGACACTGAAATAAATTTCATAATCTTAGATAGGTTCTTATCACCGATATGATTGAAACACGAAGGTTTACTTCACACACTGAAAAAGTTCTGAGTTTTATATGGTTTCACTTCTAGGTGAATAATAAGCTATTCTCATCTCACTATCTTTACAGAACACAGAAACAATTGAAATATAAAGCTACACATGATAACGTTCACATGATTTGCACACCGGTATGGCATGGTTTCCTTCACATCTGTAACCGCTCGTTATACATCTGGTGTTTTTTGATACTGAAACTTATTCGAACTGGCCGTGAACAATTCCCGTATTTCATATAAGATCATGAATTCTCGATTTAAAGTAGAGAAAATTAAATAAAAGAATAATAAGAGCCAATGGAATAGAGTAGTATATGTAAAGTAGCAAGGGGCTTTATTCAAAGAGTTTCTAACGAAAGTCCCTTTTGTTTCACAACTGCTATATAAACACAACGTACGTATTGTTAACGTCTGTAGCGTCTGGGAGTCCTTAGTTTCTGGGAGTCCTTATCAGCTGGGAGTCTTTGTGCTCGAGACTTTAATGTCTGAGGTTTCAGTCCGGAATACTCGTGCCTGTTAAGTTCACGCGCCACAGCCTGAGATAGTTATATTCTTTGGAAGCCGGGTTCGTTAAAAGTAAATTTATGTTCGTTCAATTTACCCTCAAAAGTGCGAAAACTAACAAAATTGAGATAACGCTAACTTCCAACGAACATCTCAGTCGATAAAAGATCTACATCATTAATTCCAATTTCAGAACTTCAGTTGTTGCCGAAGGTACTATTCAAACATCGCGTCGCAACTTGATTTTCGATTATAGACCCCGTTGTCGTGTGACTAGGACCTCCCGTCGGGAAGACCGTTCGCCGGGTGCAAGTCTTTCGATTTTACGCCACTTCGGTGGCTTGCGCGTCGATGGGGACGAAATGATGATGATTAGGACAACACAGCACCCAGTTCCTGAGTGGAGAAAATCTCCGACCCAGCCGGGAACCGAAACCGGGCCCTTAGTATTGACATCTTGCCGCGCTGACCACTCAGCTACCGGAGGCGGACATGGATCCTCTTTAAACATATATTATCGAGCTAAAGTGTGATCATTCATAGTTGTGAATCATATCAAAGAAACTGTGTTAATACGAAACGAGTTAAGGAAAAACAGTAGTGTCCTACGATTTCGAACAGAGTATCACGAGAAGTGAACCGTGTGTTGGATTATCTCTGGACAATAATAATAAAAATAACAGCTTATTCCACATTGATATTAAAGGGAATAATTTTCAACGGACAAACCATCGAGCTGTGTTAAATGAACACTGTGTCTTTTGAAGGAATTAATTCGGTACGCATGTGCTACTCTGATCAAAGATATCAATTAATTTTGCAAATCGAATCGGCCGTCTAGTAACTGTTAATGAATCTTTGGTGACAACCGCTAAACAACGCACGTAGTCAGTAGTAATAATTTGAATCTAAAATTATTAACCAAAGAGTCTTTAAAAATTAGTGTAACGCTGAATATAGACTCAAATTAGTGTAAACAGCGGACATTATCAACAAATATTGACTGAAATTACAGATAGTGTTGTGTCGCCTCGTTTTCACGTATCACGACCAGATGAAGAATACTGGCTGAGCATAGAAATGACATTACACTTTCGCTGATCGTGAAAATGCCAGTAGGCAGCAACTGGAGGCGTCACAAATCTCACGTTAATGACGATGCTGAGACATGAAGAAAATCTATGTGCAGGAATAAAGTAACCTCAGTTTCTGTGAGCGAATATCCATAACGTTTAGATGCCAAAAATGGGATTCACTCGCTCTTTAATGGACCGGATATTAAAGGGCCCGCTCCGCTCTTAGGGGTGGGAAAAATACTTGAGAGATTTATCATTTACTGTATACTTCTAGATTAGTCATATTTACGCAATAATGTCGTTGACCAGTATTGTATTTGTTATCCTGTAGGCCTCTTTATATCTCTAACGAGACAGTTTTAAGACGTTGACTTTCAAATATGGTTTTAGTTGAATAGTGATTTGATTGGGTTGTGTGTGCTGGCACAGTGACAAATGGCCGAACTTCCCCTTTTTGCATGTGGACGTCACATTTGCGATTGTAAGTTAGCAGTAATTGGTTGGCACTACCATATGAGTCCTTTAATTTTACGTTTTTATTGTGAATAATGTCAAATGTTAATGTATATACAGGTTGTACATGCGCCTAACATAGTTGTGCGAAACTCTATTAAAACGCCATCACATGAAGCTTTCCCTACCCGCAGCTTTCGCTTCTATACTTCTATCTTGCCTATTACAACCGCCCTAACCAGTTAAGTCATCATCATCATCATCATCATCATCATCATCATCATTTAAGACTGATTATGCCTTTCAGCGTTCAGTCTGGAGCATAGCCCCCTTATAAAATTCCTCCATGATCCCCTATTCAGTGCTAACATTGGTGCCTCTTTTGATGTTGAAACTATTACTTCAAAATCATTCTTAACCGAATCCAGGTACCTTCTCCTTGGTCTGCCCCGACTCCTCCTACCCTCTACTGCTGAACCCATGAGTCTCTTGGGTAACCTTGCTTCTCCCATGCGTGTAACATGACCCCACCATCTAAGCCTGTTCATCCTGACTGCTACATCTATAGAGTTCATTCCCAGTTTTTCTTTGATTTCCTCATTGTGGACACCCTCCTGCCATTGTTACCATCTACTAGTACCTGCAATCATCCTAGCTACTTTCATATCCGTAACCTCAACCTTGTTGATAGGGTAACCTGAATCCACCCTGCTTTCGCTTCCATTCAACAAAGTTGGTCGAAAGATTGAACGGTGCACAGATAACTTAGTCTTGGTACTAACTTCCTTCTTGCAGAAGAGAGTAGATCGTAGCTGAGCGCTCACTGCATTAGCTTTGCTACACCTCGCTTCCAGTTCTTTCACTATGTTGCCATCCTGTGAGAATATGCATCCTAAGTACTTGAAACCGTCCACCTGTTCTAACTTTGTTCCTCCTATTTGGCACTCAATCCGTTTACATTTCTTTCCCACTGACATTACTTTCGTTTTGGAGATGCTAATCTTCATACCATAGTCCTTACATTTCTGATCTAGCTCTGAAATATTACTTTGTAAACTTTCTATCGAATCTGTCATCACAACTAAGTCATCCTCATATGCAAGACTGCTTATTTTGTGTTCACATATCTTAATCTCACCCAGCCAGTCTATTGTTTTCAACATATGATCCATAAATAATATGAACAACAGTGGAGACAGGTTGCAGCCTTGTCTTATCCCTGAAACTACTGTGAACCATGAACTCAATTTACCGTCAACTCTAACTGCTGCCTGACTATCCATGTAAAGACCTTTAATTGCTTGCAAAAGTTTGCCTCCTATTCCATAATTTCGTAGAACAGACAATAACTTCCTCCTAGGAACCCGGTCATATGCCTTTTCTAGATCTATAAAGCATAGATACAGTTCCCTGTTCCACTCATAACACTTCTCCATTATTTGCCGTAAGCTAAAGATCTGGTGCTGACAACCTCTAAGAGGCCTAAACCCACACTGATTTTCATCCAATTGGTCCTCAACTAATACTCGCACTTTCCTTTCAACAATACCTGAGAAGATTTTACCCACAACGCTGATTAAAGAGATACCTCTGTAGTTGTTACAATCTTTTCTGTTTCCATGTTTAAAGATTGGTGTGATTACTGCTTTTGTCCAGTCTGATGGAACCAGTCCCGACTCCCAGGCCATTTCAATTATCCTGTGTAGCCATTTAAGACCTGGCATTCCACTGTATTTGATGAGTTCCAACTTAACTTCATCCACCCCAGGTGCTTTATTGCACTGCAATCTATTGACCATTTTGTCCACTTCCTCAAACGTGATCCTATTTCCATCATCATTCCTATCCCATTCTACCTCGAAATCTGAAATATTGCTGATCGTATTTTCACCTACATTGAGCAACTCTTCAAAATATTCCCTCCATCTGCCCAAGGCATCCACAGGATTCACCAGCAGTGTTCCTCACCTATCCAAAATACTTGTCATTTCCTTCTTACCTCCCTTTCGAAGACTGCTAATTACACTCCAGAATGGTTTTCCAGCAGCTTGACCCATAGTCTCCAACCTGTTTCCAAAGTCTTCCCAAGATTTCTTCTTGGATGCTGCAATTATATGTTTGGCTTTGTTTCTTTCTTCAACATAACTTTCTCTGTCTACCTGAGTTCTAGTATGTAGCCATTTTTGATACGCCTTCTTTTTCCTTTTACAGGCTGCCTTGACTGTGTCATTCCACCAGGCTGTTTGCTTCATCCTACTTTTACACACTACTGTTCCAAGACATTCTTTAGCCACTTCTAGTACTGTGTCCCTGTACCTTGTCCATTCCTTTTCCAATGACTGTAATTGACTACATTCAACTAACTGGTACGTTTCTGAGATTGCTGTTATGTACTTGTACCTGATTCCTTATCCTGAAGTTTCTCCACTCTTATCCTCCTACATATAGACCTCACCTCCTGCACTTTCGGCCTCACAAACCCAATTTCACTGCAGATTAAATAATGATCAGTGTCATCAAAGAATCCCCTGAATACACGTGTGTCCCTCACAGCCTTCCTGAGTTCCTGATCTGTTATTATCTAGTCAATGACAGATCTGGTTCCCCTGCCTTCCCAGGTATACCGGTGAATGTTCTTACGTTTAAAAAAGGAATTTGTGATTACTAATCCCATACTGGCACAGAAATCCAAGAGTTGTTTCCCGTTCCTGTTAGCCTCCATATCCTCTCCAAATTTACCCATAACCGTTTCATACCCTTCTGTTCGATTTCCAATCCTGGCATTAAAATCACCCATGAGCACAACACTGTCCCTGTCCTTTACTCTAACAACTACATCACTGAGTGCCTCATAAAAACTATCCATCTTATCTTGATCTGTCCCTTCACAATGCGAATATACTGACACAATCCTAATTTTCTTGCTAGACACTGTCAAATCTATCCACATCAGTCGTTCGTTTACATACCTTACTGCAACTACGCTGGGTTCCATTTCTTTCCTGATGTAAAGCCCTACACCCCATTGTGCAATTCCTGCTTTGACTCCTGACAGGTAGACCTTGTATTCTCCCACTTCCTCTTCTTTCTCACCCCTTACCCGGATGTCACTAACAGCTAAAACGTCCAGCCCCATCTTACTTGAAGCCTCTGCCAGCTCTACCTTCTTCCCAGAGTAGCCCCCATTGATATTAATAGCTCCCCATCTCATTACCATTTGTTTGCCAAGTCGTATCTTAGGAGACCCTGGTTTGTCAGTTAGAGGTGGGACTCCGTCACCTCCAAAGGTCCGAGGCATTTTGCTCTGATTGTTGCCAGCATCATATTTAAAGTATCGGGGAAGCAGGTTGCTAGTCTTACTTGTCCCGAGTCCCATTGAGTTTTACCCCTAACGCTTGAGGGACTAACCGGTGGATTTGGTAGTCTTTGCCCTATGAGCAGAAAGGTGACCACGACTCAGAATATGTCCGAGATGCCCAGCCTTATTCCAAAGTAACTGGTATCCCGACTGTCGGGACCACTTACTTGACCACTCATACGTTGCCCGTGGTTCATGAACTAGGACATGACTACAGGAACCCACACCATGAACCACAACCATGAACCATGAACCAGTTAAGTACTTCACTAAAATACTTTGGACTAATACTGGACCGTCAACTAACGTGAAACTCTTACCTACTAATCATTCAGCGGAAAGGCCACAGTGGAATGAATCTACCGTACCTACAACAGTTTGATCCGATGTATCCGCTGCTATGCACATGTTGCATGGATTTTGGGGTATGGATTCCACCTTTTGCAAATACACTGTTTTTTCTATCCAAACATGTTTCAGCACCACTAAACCATCATCAATGGGTTTTTGTTTATTGAAAGCTGTAAAAAATGAAAGTAGTTTAGGTTATAACTGATTTAACAAAGTGAGGCCTAAAGGAAGTTTTTGCTCGTTTTGCTTTTTACCGTGATTTTATATTATGTGGTTTTGCAGGACCAACTGTATGGTGTCCTGCACTGATAAATTGCAGCTGAAAACCAAATGATGTAAATGCAAATTTCGATGGCGAATTAAAACATTTCTGTATTTTTAAAAACGTAATTTTGGCGTGTCAAAATTTTTTTGCATGAACAACTGTTACTACTCAAGTTTTGTTGTGACTGATCCTTCTTCTTTTAGGTTCCAAGGATACTGCACACGCATATTAATGTACTTTGTGTAGCTGCTTTCTTTTAAACGCCTTTTTACTTCGCTAAACGAGCTGAGCACTATGTCGTTGTGTATTATAACTCCGTTGAAGTTCATTTGTTCGAGAGAGAATTTGGATCCGAATTAGGAATTTGTTTACCTTTCTCTCTCTCTCTCTCTCTCTATCCCTGTGTGTGTGGCCGGCCGGTGTGGCCGTGCGGGTCTAGGTGCTTCAGTCTGGAACCGCGTGACCGCTACGGTCGCAGGTTCGAATCCTGCCTCGGGCATGGATGTGTGTGATGTCCTTAGGTTAGTTAGGTTTAAGTAGTTCTAAGTTCTAGGGGACTGATGACCACAGATGTTAAGTCCCATAGTGCTCGGAGCCATTTGAACCATTTGAACCTGTGTGTGTGTGTGTGTGTGTGTGTGTGTGTGTGTGTGTGTCTAAGCTCCTTTAGCTGTTTGTGTTGCCTTTTCTGTAAAGCCCCTTTAATGTTTTAAATAATGTACCTTCACAGAGCGTAGTGTTTTCATTTAGAACTTGTTTGCCTGCTACTATAGACTTCTGTATGTGGAAGTTCTCTTCTATTGTCAGTTTGTGGTGTATACTGTGGCTGGATTTCAGTATTTTTAAATTTGTTGCTGTTGCAGTTGGGTGGTGGTTATAGGCTATTAAGTGGTCAGCAAATGTGCTGTGGGTGCTGTTACTTTTTAGTGCTCTCAGGTGTTCTGAGTATCTTGTTTTAAAGTTCCTGCATGTTTGTCCCATGTATACAGATTTAAACCTGTTGCATGTGAGCTCACATATTCCTGATCTGTTGAATTTATCTGTGGTTGTCTCCCGTCCCCTTCATAACAGCTTCAATTCTGCCAGTACCTCGTCTCCTACCTTCCAAACTGCACATAAGCTTTGGCAGCTCCCTTGCTAGAGCACTTACCCGCGAAGGGCAAAGGTCCTGAGTTCGAGTCGCGGTCCGGCACACAGTTTTACTCTGCCAGGAAGTTTCAACTTTTCACCTTTTAAACATACTTGTTTCGTCTTTGTTTACATTTTTAAAGCTTTCCGGGGAAGAATGTTGCACCGACTGGTCGTGTGGGGCACGAGGAATGAAATAGTAATAAAGGAAAAGATGTTGCTACCCCTTCCCTAATCGCAAATCCTGGTGCTCTGCGGCGTCTACACGGCACATGACACCTATCTACCCTTACGTACTCGCCATATCCCCTCGCAGCCCAAGTTTAACAGACAACCACTCCCTGGCAACGAAATCCGTCCTCACATCTATCCCTTCTATCAGATTTAATATATTCCTCCCCATTCCTTTCCGATTTTCAGGCTCTTTTCCTTCCCCATCCCTCCCTTTTCTCTCCTCCTGCTGACCTATTTGACCTAGCTTCCATTCAAGCTTCCTGTAGGGCGATTTCCGTGTGCTCCTCCCGCCTACCTCCCACATTATACCTGTTGTCACCTGAACTACATTTGTCCATAAAAAGTTAACGCATCCAGCTTCCCTCTCCTCTTTAGCCCTACTAAATACATGTCCGTTCCATCAAGTGGTAGTTAAGTGCTGCAGTGCGCTGTTTCTTTTAACTTTCTCGCAACTCATTATCACTGTTTTAAACGTCGGACAACGTTTCCCAGCGTGTTATTTTAAATATCGCGGGTTAGAAGTGTCTTTTAATATATTTCAAAATCATTTGACTTTTAATATACTTTAAACACATTTGTATACAATTCACTCTTTTAAAATCTTTATGCAGCCTTTGTATACAATTCATCCTTTTAAAATCTTTATCCAGTCTTTGTATCTTTTAAACTCTTTTGGCTGAAGAGTAGAGTATTATTTCGCTGGCAGTCCACTCTCACCCCATTGAGACAGGGGAGTGAAATAACAATAAAAAGGAAAAAAAGAATTGCATTTTCTCTCACAGTGATACGTGGAATGATTTACGCATAACGCCTTCTGTTGTGATACAACCAGCTGAGGTTTCACAATGAAAGAACAGCCTAGGCAGGGAAAAGGCTCCCTGTAATACGTTTACAGCGTCTATGGGTACAATAATATTTAATCAGCAGATTGCTTAATCACACAAGGAAGAATCACTCTCTGTTTGATGCATAGCCTATTCCTACACTGTGTGCTTTGGTACACACTGCCTGCATATTTTTAATCTCAGTTTAATGTCTTTCCTGCAGAATCTGTGATTGAAACGGAAGTTTACTGTGACGTTGTCTCGACTGCGTGTGGGTTTGGTGCAGTCGGGTTGGTCATGGTGGGAGCTGACGGAGGCGAAGAGTCGCCTTCTGCAGCGAACCCTGCGCTTGCTTCAGCGGCCACCGTTGGTCGTGACGGTGGGACGTTGCATGTCGCGGAGGGAGGGGAGCTTAGGTTAGTTGTCTGGCTCGTGACTACCGTAAAAGCATCTATAAAGAAACTCAAGGTGAGCTGCAAGCCGAGTATATATGAATCGCTATTAAGAGTCGTTAACAGGCAGCCTCTTTGGCTTCTACATCCCCGTTGTACGGCAAGGATTTTTATGATTCGACCTTCGTTTCCACAGGTAGCTACTCGTGGGAATGGGATGTCTCTCACTGATTCACATCAGCTTACGTCCAGGCAGTTCGGGTGCACTTCTACAAAACATCAACACCCACAAAACTGAAGGCCGGAGCATATTGAAAGAAAATAGCGCTAAGAGTACACATTCTGTAATGTTGAACGTGTTAATCGTTTTAAAAATGGAGGACGACTCGTTTTTCATTTTATATTGAGCAAGTGCTTGCACACTTATCTGAAACACTGAAATATGTAATAAGGATACGGAAAGGCACCTTATTAAGAAAAACAGACAGCTCGTTGAGCAAAGCAATTACCGAATGCCAGGGAAAGAATGGACACACATGGAGAACATCGAATCCCTGACGCAGCGGTGACTCCAGTGCAGGTTCAAAAATGGTTCAAATGGCTCTGAGCACTATGGGACTTAACAGCTATGGTCATCAGTCCCCTACAACTTAGAACTACTTAAACCTAACTAACCTAAGGACATCACACAACACCCAGTCATCACGAGGCAGAGAAAATCCCTGACCCCGCCGGAAATCGAACCCGGGAACCCGGACAGTGTAGGAGTTCGCAAGAGATGCACTTCAAGTATTCAGATATTCTTGTGATAAGGAATTATAGCAGCTCCAGTAAAGACGACCTTTTGAGGAATGTATAAAGAGGCACTGTTTTTGGAGCACTGACTGCACTCAACACTTGTTCCTGTTCTTACAGACCTGGAAGAACTTGATGTGACATTCCATTTGCACTCTAAAGTCAGAATATACTCACTTTATTTCTCATAGTACGTCAGTGGCAGCTAACTATTAAGAGATCTGCGTATCTGACTGTTCGTACAGGATTCAAGTTCCAATAGAAATAACTGTGTGTGTACATTTCTACCTATGTTCATAAGCGACGCAGTTCTAAAAATGGAAGAATTTCGAGTCTTTCTATTGCAAATTGACATGAAGCAGGGTGATTACCAATGTAAGGTGCTTAATGTTGTGTCGTCCTAAGAACGAGGCACCATGCCAAAGCTGGTATCTCGCGATGGAACCTCAAGTAAGGACAGTCGCTGCTTGACGCAGCAACGACATAGAGAAGTCGGCGCTGACGCATCAAATGGCTCTGAGCACTATGGGACTCAACATCTTTGGTCATCAGTCCCCTAGACTTAGAACTACTTAAACCTAACTAATCTAAGGACATCACACACATCCATGCCCGAGGCAGGATTCGAACCTGCGACCGTAGCAGTAGCGCGGTTCCAGACTGAAGCGCCTAGAACCACTCGGCCACTCCGGCCAGCGCTGATGCATCATCGGGAGGTTCCGTAGGCCGTCGCTCCTGGAAGAGTACATACGGTAGAGCGCATTACCACTCTACTCCAGTCTGAAATCATTGTTTACGACAACAGCATCTTCTTACTTCAGGTCCAGCAGCCCGAGTTGTATAAGGAGTCAGAACAGTATCGAAGTTTATAGTCAGCTATACTTTGAGATGAGACTATCATTCTCTACTGTATCAAGTGATGAGTTATACAACCCAGCGACAGTAACAGATACATAGACATTCCCGTGGAGATGGATTACATCCAAGTTAAGTTTTTCATATCGTTCAAGTTTTAATACAATGATCTAATATTTTCTTTGTTGTAGTATCCACTCGACCTTCTCCACAAGTAACTCTAGGCCTGCTGGAACCCAAAACAAAGACATCTCGAATGTCTGAAGTATTTTCTCGTCCGGCGCCACGTGAAATTAGAGCATTCGATGCAGAGCACAGGGCAACGCAGGCAGCTAGCCGGGACGCTGAAGATGACCCGTATGATCTTAAAACTACTGAAGTATCCGCACCGGAAACGATGTTCTCGCTACACGAATCCACAACATCTTATGTGAACATAATGATGGCTCTAAGCAAGAAGACTACCTTCGCTTATTCTATGCTTTGCTCCGATTGTGTCTTTTAGAAATAATCACTGAATGAATTTACAGTCCATGAGAAGCAGGTGGTACGTAGAATTGAGGACAGTGAAGTAAATGGTAGGTCTGCTCCGTCTTCCTAAATGCACTTCAAGGAATCCGCTGCTTGCACCCTGCAGAGCAATCACTTCATTGTACCCATGTCACCCTCATTCGTTTGCAATAACTAGCGAAGTGTATGATATTCTGCTTGGCACTAGAGCATGTGAGATTTCATGGCGATGCAACCGTGGCTGTATCAGCTAACGTGACCACCATGCAAAGTTTCGTACTATCCTCTTACGTGCGGTGACACCGTTGTTTAGACAGGGCTGCATCTCAGTAGAAGAAGGCGTAGCTGGGGTTGACAAGAAAAAAATGGCTCTGAGCACTATGGGACTTAACTTCTAAGGTCATCAGTCCCCTAGAACTTAGAACTACTTAAACCTAACTAACTTAAGGACATCACACAACACCCAGTCATCACGAGGCAGAGAAAATCCCTATTGTAGAGGTCTTAGCAGTTAAATGCCACTTTTTCTTTACTTTTCATTTTAGCCCTTTGTCTCGTTTGTTTTATATTCCCTGTTATTTATTGACGGCCGGTGTGGCCGAGCGGCTCTAGGCCCTTCAGTCTGGAACCGCGCGACCGCTACGGTCGCAGGTTCGAATCCTGCCTTGGGCATGGATGTGTGTGATGTCCTTAGGTTAGTTAGGTTTAAGTAGTTCTAAGTTGTAGGGGACTGATGACCTCAAATGTTAAGTCCCATATTGCTCAGACCCATTTGAACCATTTTTGTTATTTATTGGAACTTGTTATAACATTGAGAACTGTGATATTTGCCCTTAGTCGGGAGAAAAACTAACGTGTTGTAAGATGGCCGTTCGAGAAGCATGTACCATCCATCACTGACTGTCGGGGAATTCTCCCCGCAAGCTTTAATGTAAATTTTGCAAGGTTACTAAAAAATTATGGTCAACTGGTCGGCAGTTTCAAAAGACTGCGTAGTCTTAATTAGAAGCAAGAGCTGGCAGGTATCAAATAGAACACAAAGACGGCTGACAATGCAGTCCTTCCTGCCCTTCACCACACACTTTTTAGTGCCTTGCTGAATACAGATGTAGATATCTCCGAGCTAACAAGAAATTTTGCAACTGCAATCAATTAAGAATTAGAAATCACTTCACTACCACCCACTTACTGTAGAAAAGTCAAGAGAAAGACGATTAAGGGTCAAATTTTGAATCTTCTGTACGAACGTGTTACATTGCCGAAGGCGGTATACATTGCGTAACACAAATTTCGTATATACGTGACTGTTGAGTCTAAAGTCAATTAAAGTCACTTATGGTAGACAGAACTGGCGTGGATGTCAGGCTCTGCATGTATTACCCTATAGGATTGCTTCATTTCATATCAGCAAACTTCCTAAGCCCCCCAGAGCAGCAGAGGGACTTGGATAGTGACTCTTCGTCTCGCAAGAGGGATTCTAAATAATGCAGGCCAGTTTCGCAGATGTCAATTTATAGTAGAATTAGATAACAGATTGTATGTTTTTACTTTTCCAAAAGTCAGCTACTCCTGTACAGAAACCATTATTGACGAGGTACTGGAAGGTGTAGTTGGTGATAAGCGGGTTGATGCCGTGTTCTGCGTATTCTGGAGAATTACTAGATCATTTTTTCTTTTTTCCCTTACCCTTGCCGATAGTGGATGTGATGTCAATGATTGCAGTATACGTGAATAGGAATGTTTTGTTATCGTTATATACTTTTACGACTCGGTGTTACAGTTCAAAGGCACGGTACATACAACAAGTTACTACTAAATTTACTCGCTTCTATGTCTGTTTGATTATAATAAGTCTGTAACAGTTTCAGATTCAGTTAGAATTCTTAGGCTAGTGAGAAATTCTGTACTGAAGGAAAAATCTCCCAAGGAGATTCTTAGCTAGCCCTAGAAGTAGTTCCCAGTTTTCCATCTTGGGAAAATAAATCGGAAATACGAGTTAATGGAACATAGTTGAACCACAGTTCTGCTGCTGACAATGTTCTGTTAATCTGTAGTGTAGAATACCTTCAAAACGGTAGGAAAAACTTAAGGAACAAATTTAGATGTGGACCAGAGAATCAAACTACTATAAGAGTAAAGTAATATATAACTATATTTAGAAAAAATGCGGATTAACAATGAAGTTACAGAAGCAGTTTATGAAGACAACGGACGGGTGGACAAATACAGAAATAAACATAAAAGTAAAAGTGGCTTGGAGTTCTTTTCGTAAACTAAAGAGAGTTCTGAATGCCATGATTCCAACGTATCTGAAATGGGAAGTTTGCAATCACTGTGTATTAACAGATAAATGGGAAGCACTGTATGGCTTATGTTCTACGGGATTAATTTATAGAGTTAACCGCTTTTCGGTTTACTAGGTCATAATCAGGCTTTAACTGAATATTGTCATCAAACGTTACAACGTTTGTAAACAACATTGGAAAAGATGTTACACATCTAACTTTAGGCACAAAGACACAGTAAATACATCATAGTAAATACATCTTGACAGTGCAGTGATAATGCAATTTAAAATGTAAAAAGTTGAACAATAACTAACTGGAAGTTCTGGAAATCAACAAATATCTAGCCCACAGTCCTGATTTAATCTTAAATGACCAAACACAGTTTCATACTTCCCTTGTTCTAAACTTCACATAACCCTCTGTATTCCATTATTTGCTGCTCTGTTCCTTCATATTACTTGATTTTCCTGTATTTATTGATGTCCTTTATTTTATTGAAAATGCCTATGTGCTCCACATATTCTGTAATTACAATTGTTAAATCTTTCTTTTCATTGGTTCTTGTATCTTTTTCCATGCTTATCACCTCTTGACGTAGCCTTGTCAGCTACTTATTTTATTTTGTTTCTTTATTTAATGCAAACAGTTACATAGGCACGGTTTTCGAGCATAGTGTTAAAGTTTTTCCTGTTTGCTTCCTTTATATTTATCTATTGTTCAACTTGTAAATTGCAGTATCACCACAGCGTCAAAGATGACATTTAATGTGTGTTCCCTCATATTCCACCATTTTTCTGCATCTGTTCATTTATTTTTAACTGTGTTTAGCTCCCTTTACATTTATTTCTTGTTCAACTTTTTACCTTTTAAATTGCACTACTACCACGCTGTCAAAGATGTCTATATGCTGAACGTCTTTCTCAATATTGTTTACAAACGTTGTAATTTCTTTGGCTAGCATAGTCATTTAATCTGAAGATGTTCTTGTAAGTTGAAAACCGGTTAAAATAAATTAATCCTTTAGCGTATAAGCAGTTCAACGCTTTTTTTTGTTTAGTATAATGTTGTCCTACCAATAACCGACGGAATAATCAGTTAACACATATTGACAGATTTGACTAGTCGCATTTAAAAGCTGAGGGGTGTTCATGAACAGCGGAGTGTTGTATAATGGAAAATACTAGGAGAATCAGGGAATAAACTACAGTGGATGACATAATAAAAACTGCAATGGCAGTGAAATGGATGGTCGGGGGATGAAGGCAGGAGAATGGCCAATAGATGGACTGAGGAAACTGTTTAATACAGGGAGAGTGGAAAGAGTGACACAATAACCTAATGAAAGATTGGAAAATAAATTAGAAAAGATTTAGGAGCAGCGTGGTTCCACATGGCTAAAGACCGTAATGCGAGAGGTAATCATGAAGTTCTGTCACTTCGAGAAAATAAAGTTACGAAACGAATTTTTTTTGTTTGTTTTTAGATGCCTGTTTGAAGTCCTGGCACAGACTTTAAATCCCGCGCCACAGTACTGTTGCATGCCGATAGAGTAGCGAAACCAGTATGTCGTAATCCATTAATGAATTGGGATATCAGCAGGTAATACTTTTACTGCATTTCAAGGTAATTACGCTGCAACAACCACACTAAGTTGATGGACGTGAGCGGCAACAGTTCACCAACACATACCCCAACGGTAGGTGTGCGACCGCTTCCAGCGTGGTCAAACAATTGTGAAAGATGGAGAGTTAAGTGGCTGGCCATCTCTGTGCAGAAGCGGGAATCGCGAGAGAAGTGGAGAACCTGGTGCTCCGAGACCCGTGTATAACGTGAAAGGGAGAATGTAGTGGAAAAGATGAAAACCAGTTAAGAATAAACCCGATGGGTTCGATGACTGTTCGCACCGATCCAAAAAGCCCGCTGCATCGAGACTGAAGCGGAATTATTGCTGCTGTGTCAGGCCAAACGAGATGACTTCTTTAGCCGGCTATTCACCATGGGCGAGTGCTGAGTTTTATCAATATAGCTTCTAGACAAAGAAGCAAAGTAGGCAGCGAAAACACGTGAATTATTCATCGCCAAAAATGACTAAGACCCAGCCATTATCGAGCAAAGTGATGCTGAGTGATCTGGAACTATCATATTGTGGTGCAAACAAATTATGCTGGTAAGGGGCATATCGATAAAGGAGCGTACTACTGACAACTCCTAACGAGATTAATGGAGACTGTGAAGACTCTAACGTCGCTTCATTCACCTATCCTAATACTTTTTGGGTGTGACAGAATTATCCGACTTGTCTTCTACTCTTAAGTACCTAAATGCGAACACAGTGAAGAAGGAATAGATGAACTAATTGTACTTAACTTGATGAAAACCAAGTCTTTGTAGACAATCTCCAGGTTGTTTCTTCTTGTGCAAGCTTGGGAAAATATGTTCTGGTAACATGTGCGCGCTTGACGTTCGCTTTAAATGAATAGTCTTCCCCATGACTTCATGTTTGACCAGATAGTTTAATTTCAGATTTCTATACATTTAGACAGTTGGTAATAATCTACACATATATTACTGATGATTTAATAGTTCTCAACACACATCTGCTTCCTAACATACCTGAAATCAAGTGAAGCGTCTGTTTCGATAAGTCAAAGACCTTGTAAAACCAACAGTTTCAAACTGGAGTTATTATTCCCGTTTTTGTTTACACACTTTTGAGACAGTTCATAACGTTTTAAAAATTAGTAACATTCGGAATATATAGGTTATGAATAATGCTCACAGTCGTTATTGATATTTATTTATGAGAATGTGAATTTCTTTGTTGTGATTTCAATGGTAAGCTTAGTTTGACTAGGGCGTTTTCTCCACTCTGATCGTCAACCAGGTGTTTTGCAGTTTTGTTTTTCTGCGAATGATTTACACATGTTTTGTGTTCAGTATCAGGATTAACAAATAGTAAAAGGAATTTTGGTGTGGACAGTTTCGTGGATTAACTATGCCTCTGAACTCAAAATTACGACACAATTTCCATATTTAAAATTTAAGTATTTTCTGTTTGGGACGTAACTGACGAAAGCTAGGAAGAGTTTCAGTGACTCTGGCTCCTAAACTTTGGGATGTGATATTAAGTTCCAAAACGTAATTAAACTAATGATTTAACATAACTGCGCAATTCTTAGCTTTGGTATTTTGGTTTTTTATTGAATTTAACATGGCCTTTTCCACGTTGTTAACGCCCAGAGATTTGTTTACAAGTAATCCGTATCATGTCTGTTACAAAATTTATTCTTTCTAGATAGTTATATATTTGCAAGTTTCGTTGTAAGCCTACACTGACGATAATTTTCGATAACCGAAAAAATATTATTTAACTGATATTGTATTTCTTGAATATTGACATTATGGGGTGGAACGCACACAAATGTTACCTACCGAAATAGTGTATGAAAAAATTAAGTGGTAAGATCTATATACATTCAAGATCGTAAAGATGGAATAGAGAGCTTTAATGAATATATCGATTCCGTATCCATAATGTTACAAGACGAAGCATGGCGGAAAACTGTCCAAGGGGTAGTTTTTGCTCGACGACGGCACTCCACCACGTTCTGCACGGGTCACGTTCACACATCTGCTTCTTCTGTGTATCAAATTTTGATTCATCTTCCGTCCTCCTACTGCACATGAAAGAACCATTGCGTGGCAGCCATATTCTAATTGACACCGAGTGATTTTCGAGGTGAAACGTTTCCTGACCAGCCAAAATACAGAATTCTACAATTACGGATCAAAACCTGTAGGGCACTTCCATTGACCAAGAAATATGAAACGTGGTATGAAAATAAGTTTCACAGTACAAGTAAGCGATCTCCGTCAAGTTGGGAAATGCGTGTCGTATTAAAGGGTGAGTGTGTGTAGAACACGATCATCAAGTTTAATGATTGCTGTCTGATTTTTTACAGCTGATAATTAAAACATTACGACTACTCTTCGCAAATGCAGAAGTTCAAGGGAGACCTTTATCGGTCACGCCAGTTCTGTGTTATGGTCTTATCCGTTCCATTTATCTGATAGTCTTCTTCATTGCGTTTAGCCGGAAAATTAATGTCCTCTGTGTAAATAACATTGCTGTCTCTTACCTTACCGATCTTTTCCTTCTTGAAAATTTAGTGGCTAATTGTTTCATCTACAAAATTAGTTAAATAATGCTAGTGATATTTGAAATATCTTCTTAATCACTTAACTGATTTTCCCCTGTATTTTTCTCACCCTTAGTTTCGACTGTCTTTTCACTTTTCCGCCTCTTCTACAACTGTATTATTACTTCTTCCACTTCCAGATAAGAAAGGAGTGCGAAGAGCACAGAAATTTAAATTCCCGGAAGCTGTAGACTGAGGCACTTGTCAAAAACATGTATCTAGCAGAAAGGAAGCAAAGATGGAGGCAATACAAACCTCGAACACTTACTAACATAGAGGGTTTTCACGTATCGTATCGGGGCCATTACTGTTCCTGATATGTATCGACGACTTTCTCAACCACGGTAGTCATGGCGTAAATTTCTCTGTGATGATAATAACAACTTTAGAGTCTCTGGAAAAGAAGAGAATTCCTTGCAGAGAATGTAAAAGAAAAGACGCCCTCAAGGAAGTCTACAGTTGGGCAATAGCTGAATAAGTAGCACTGAACGTAAATAAAACAAATGACATAAATTTAATTTTAGGTTAGAAGGGGGAAACTGGTATTTTATATGTAGACGGAGCGTAACAATTAGAAAATTTCTAGGTTGAAAACTGATTGTCAGTAGAAGCTGTGAGAATTCATAAAGATTTTATACCATATGTGTACACTTTTTCAACTACAGAAAAATTTCACTAAGAATAATAGCAAAAATTGTATAATAACTTGTCGTAAAGATATGTTCAAAACAATGGGAATTTTAGCTACACCGTGCGAGCAATTTGACTAGTCATTTATGCAGATACAAAAACCTAGATATTTACGGGAGAAACACGTTGTTCATAACCATGGAACAAGGTCTAGACTAAACTTCCATTAACCATGAAAGAGAGAAATAAAATTATACAACAAATTACTACGGTGATGAAACAGTTATGTAAAACGTATTTAGAAGGCAGTTGAAAAATACATGTTAAGTCATGCATGCCACACAGCGAAACATTTCTTAGGTAACACGCAGTAGAGGCTTGATAAACACTTCACAACACACTTTCTGACTCCGGTGTTAATTTTTGTGCAAACGCTTACACCGAAGCTCTTCAATGGATAGTAGTAAAATATTATCCTCCGACTCAATCTATCAGGCCAGCAAATGGGAAGTTTCGCTTGAATAGCCTTTTTTAATAGATTTTCCGTCTGTTCAGGAGGATGGAGGCTCTAGTGGCCCTCTGGTCATTTTGATTAAAATTTTCTCTGTTTTCCCTAAATTAACTTCTGGTATATGATGGGATGCTTTCTACTAGATATCCACCGACCTCTACGTGCCCATTCCTTGTGAAACTAGACCAGTATATTTGTAAATCCCTGTATGCATGCTGAAACCGAACTCGTGACAAAATCTGAGAGTTGTTCAGAAATCAGTGATAATTTCTGAGTACGTTGGTATAAGACACACATGTCTCCTAAGTCATGAAACAGAGTAATAATACAGGGTGTCCATAAATTATCTTGGTAACTTGAAAACTGAATATATTTACAACTACAGTAGATGTTAAACAAATGATTTTCAACATGTGGTAAGATAACTCATAAAGTTTTGTTTCCTCATTCATAGTCATCAGTGTGTGCACCCTCAGTGGCACGGATAATGTCCAGTCGTACTTCTATTTGTCTCCACGTACGATTCAAGATTATCACAGTGACATGTTCAAATGCACTACGAATCCAGACTTTGATTTGGTACACCAGATCCTCTACAAAACTCCACAGGAAGACGTCTACTGGTGGTGAGGGCAGAGTATAGCGGCGGCCATCGAACTGGACCATCTCGTCCAACGCAACTATAAGGACATCTTTCATCTAGAAATTGATGGACATCTTGCATCAATACTGCGTCACCTGGAAGGTAAAAAAACTTATGAATTATCTTACCAGATATTGAAAACCATTTTTTAACTATCTGGTATAGTTTTAAAGTTTTGTAAATCCTAAGTTGTAAAGATAATTTACAAGCACCTTGCATAGTTATGTATTATTCGGAGACCTCAGTCACCTTTTATGCTAGTTTGTTACCCACCAACTTAGGTTTCTGCGCAAAAAAAGAGAAACTTCACAAAAGTGAAAAAGTCTGTAATATTCAATCAACAGAATTCCATCCCTCTGTGTTTCACAGTTAATGCACAAATAACTTTGTCAGGAAAACAATCACAGAAGAGTACCAAGCTTGAGAACAAAGAGTAAAGCTTAGATTGTTAAGAACAACAACAGGAGCGACGAGATGATTTATTAATCATGACTAGTTTCGTGACATTGTAGTCACATCATCGGGTAAGAAACTGTTGACCTAAATAAGATAGAAAAATCGTGAATAGAACTGTCGTAAAACAGGAACTACCGAATTAATACAATGTTGCTTAGCGAGTGAGATACGCGGACCTTTCGATACTTAAGGCCCTTAAAATCTCCTTAAGGACGAGTAATAGAAATCCCCTATCTTTCTGCACAAAACTGGTGTCATACAGTAAGCAACCGTCATGAAAAAAATAGCTAGTGGAACTAGAGAAAGACATAACCGTAGAACAAATTGTTTATTATGTCCGTTCTTATTCAACAGTTTTTGATTCCGGAGTAACGTTATTCTCCAGTTCCACTGGATATTTGATTCAAGACAGTTTCGTGTTTTACGACTTCAGTTTGGTACAGGAAGGTAAGGGATTTATATTATTCACCCTTACGGACGTTTTAAGGACATTGTATATTGAATCAACATTGTGTTAATTCGGTAGTTCCTGTTTTAAGATAGATCTAACAACTGTTTTGTATCTTCTTTCGGTCAACAGTTTGTTACCTGAACATGTGACTATAGTGTCATGAAACAAGTCGTTATTAATAAACCATTTTGATGCTGCTGTTACGGTTTTTATAATTTGAAATGTATCATCACAGCTGTGGTCGCCCTTCATACTAAGTGATCTGTAAAGGGTAAAGCGTTCATTAGAGTTGACAACAGCAAGTAAGTACCATGAGAGACAGAATTATCTTTGTTGCCAAGAGACGCAGCGCATACCGTCGACTTTTGCAATCTTGTGGAGATGTTTTCAGTACAACATCGACACAAAGACAAATGGGGGGAAAGAAGTACAATTATTCAGTAACGCGCCACCGAGGGCCACGTGTCCCTTGTATCAAGCTATTCAGAAAATATCACTGAACAACTTCCGAAATTTTTTCATTGTAGTTCAAATGGCTCGGAGCACTATGGGACTTAACTTCTGAGGTCACCAGTCCCATAGAACTTAGAACTACTTAAATCTAACTAACCTAAGGACATCACACACATCCATGCCCGAGGCAGGATTCGAACCTGCGACCGTAGCGGTCGCGCGGTTCCAGAGTATAGCGCCTAGAACTGCTCGGCCACCCCGGCCGGCCATTGTAGTTCAGGATCGCCGTGTAAATGACTTGTGATTTTTATTCTTAAAATGGGATATCACGATTGCCTAATATCTTTGTAAAAGCAATCCACGTATGAGTAAAACTGCTGCTATTGTTACTATAATTCAATGTGGACTGCCAAACAAGCACTGTCACGATACAGGAGCTTGTGTACCTATAACTTAGTCAGTTTTGTTTTTGCTTTAAACTGATTGGTGCTGTAAAGCTTTCCGTCGTCTCTTATGTGCAAATACACAACTACTATAGTCTACAAATGTTGTCTTCAGAAGCAAATAGAAGAATATGCCGATGAGTGTACAAGCCAGCAGGTAGCGTTGTTTACCACCACCTTGCACTGATAACGCTTGTGAGAAATTAACATTGAAATATTTTGTTGCTTGCATATTCTCATGATACGGTATGACGACATTTAATGAGTGTCCACGAGGAACGGGAAAACGTTCGGTGGCGCCACCCCCACCTGTCTCCATCCAAGTAATGATTGTGCAGGAGAGCGCACCGACTTTCCTCGTAAGGTCGCCGACTTCCTCATGAGCTCCCAATATAAGGACCAGCAGCGTCCGTTTCGGCCACCGAATCCACAACCCACAGCCCACAGCCATGAGGTCCATCTTAGTCGTGTTGGCCACCGCCGTCGCTGTGCAAGGTAAGCTGCCTCTGCTGCCTTCCAGGTGGTCACTGTGTCTTTTCATTCTGCTTTCCTGTAGCGGCTGAAGCAAATGCGTGTCTGTCATGGAAATTTTAGGTCTCTGCGACCTGAATAACGTGCTAATGCACTAGAAGGTGTTAAGTTTCGTGTCTTTATAACGTAGTTGTCAGTACCTTCGGGCTGTAAAAGAATAATAACACATCCTTCAGTAGAGTTATACACATCAACGTCGTTATTCAGTTTTTAATATGTGCTAATGCATCAGAGTGAAATCGAAACTGGGGGAGGGCTGCTGCAAGAAAGTACAATCATAAACTAGAGAAAGGAAATGACAGACTATGTGGGTGTCCATTACTTCATTACTAGTTTCAAAGACAGCAGTATCCGCAAATGCACTTGTTTTATTTACTGGCTTACAATCTATTGCCGCAAAATTGTAGGATCTATTTCTCATCTGTTTAAATCGTGTATACGCCATTGAAATAAGGTGCAACAAAGACAACAATCACACCCTTATTCTCGGAACAGGGGGACAACTGGAGCACATTGAAATACCAAATTTAACTTTTTCTAATACTCGTTCTTGGATTTCACTTTTCGATATTCATGTTAAATATGTATATTCTTTTAATTCCCACGAATTGCTGAGTAATACAGAGATTACGAAACTATAAAATCACGACGTACTCAAACTGAGTAGTGCGTTGTTTAAAAGATTCGATAAAATTGCTATCATATTATTAGGGGAGAATATTTTCTTAGATTTTATATATTTATACTGTACGCTATACGGTTTTCCATCTGAGGTCGAGATGAAAACTAAATTCAGTCTGAATAAAATATTTCATGCCAGTTTCCAGCGGTAGTGCGTAAACAGTGTTGTACTTAATAATGTGCAATTTTCATGTCGTCAGGATTATTGCAGCCGAGTTCTCTGTATAAAAATTCTTTGCTCCCTATCTGTAATGACAACGTTGTGCACATCAAAATACCTCCTCATATTTCCAAATGTAACTCCTTACCGGTGCACAGGCTACCAAATTTTACTTTGAAACCAGTGATCTGTGTTCATCTACTTCTACATACATATTCCGCAAGCCACCGTACCTATGGTACGTGGGACGGAGTATCCAGTACCACTACTAGCCATTTCCTTTTCTGTTCCACCCGCAAATAGAGCGAGGGAAACGACTGTCTATATGCCTCCGTACCAGGACTAATCTCTCTAATCTTATTCTTGAGCGTCCTTACGCGAGATGTACGCTGGGGCAGTAGAATCATTCTGCAGTCAGCCTCAAATGCAGGCTCTCTCAATTTTCTCAACAGTGTTCCCCGATACGAACGTCGTCTTTCCTCCAGTTATTCTCATTTTAGTTCCCAACGCAGCTTCGTAATACTTGCATGTTGTTCGAACCTATCAGAACTAAGTCTTGCAGCCTGCCTCTTAATTATTCTGATGTCTGTCTTTAATCTGACCTGGTGCAGATCCGAAATACTCCAACGGTACTCATCAATATGCTATATGCGGTCTCCTTTACAGATAACCTACACTTCCCACCGAAGTCAACCATTCACCTTCCCTACTACAGTCCTTACATCCTCATTCCATTTCATATTTCTTTTCAACGTTACTCCTAGATATTGACAGTGTCAAGCAACACACTACCAGTATTGCATACCAATATTACAGGTTTGTTTTTCCTACTCATCTACATTACCTTGCATTTTTCTACATTTAGAGTTAGCTGCCATTCATTACACCAACTAGAAATTTTGTCTAAGTCATCCTATATCCTCCTACAGTCACTCAACGACGACATCTTCCCATAAATCACAGCATCATCAGCAGACATGTGCAGATTTCTGCTCACCCTGTCCACCAGATTATTTATGTATTGTGTATATGCTCACCTACGTGTACGTGGTTTTTATTTAGGTGATCACCGCTCGCTTAACATGTGGTTGTAAAGCTTTTACGCTCTTCTTCTAAAATACTCTTCTGCGAGATTTGCTAAAATGGAACCATGTAAGCCTAAGCTTCTTCCCTGAGGGTAAGGTACAGTTATTTATAGCCTCCGCGTAGCTGATATTTGTTTCACGATTTTCTTTACACCCAATATTGGCGCTGGAGATTTTGAGTCACTTACCAATATGGTTGTTTGTCCTATATATTATAAGGGAAAACGAAGTCTCTATATTTCTAACACAACCGCATCCAACATCTTTATTAACAGAGAGTAATAATAGATTGCACGGAACTGCATGCTAAATTCCTTGGTCTCAAGGATGATTTATTTTTCCTGAGATGGGTAGCAGTCGCCGTTTTAACGGACAAAAGAGAAGTTTCCTGAAGGAGAATTAGTGACTCCGGTTTTGAGAGGTCGATGTGATGGCCAAGTGAACGGTATATTGACCCGTTCTCTTGCACACTACTGTCCTATAATTCCTTAAGCTGGGGAAAACACACCACACAGTTGGAGAATTAGTCCTACAAAGACATTAGAGTCACAGAGTTTAACCACACAGTTCGATTTCTCTCTGAAGAGTAGTGTCATAGGACGTGGGCGACACAGCAGTGAGTTCACGTCTTAAGGTGGCTTGTGAAAGCTCTAGTGGTTAGAACAGAATAGCACAAGTTGGGTGCTGCAGTAGTAAACTGTAGCTCTGATTTGGACAGTAGTCTTATTTTGCCACAAATGATCTACAGAACCAAATGAAGAAATGCAGCACAGAGTCAATTTTTTGGACTATTTCCTAATGATAGATTTGGGTATTCGGTTATCTTTAGTTGTGTTAAAGCGGTTACACATTTATTGTTCTTATAAAGAGTGCAATTTCCAGAAGTTATTAACAAAATGTGTACTCTGTACAGCAAATGATTAAAATTGCAAGAAGGAACTTTTGGCTCCACACAACTGAACAGCATTAATAAGGTATTAAAATAATGTTTAAATATATGTGAAATCTTATGGGACTTAACTGCTAAGGTCATCAGTCCCTAAGCTTACACACTACATAACCTAAAGTATCCTAAGGACATACACACACTCCCATGCCCGAGGGAGTACTCGAACCTCAGCCGGGACCATCCGCACAGTCCATGACTGCAGCGCCTTAGACCACTCGGCTAATCCCGTGCAGCAGGTATTAAAAGAGGGGTCGCCAAAGCAGCTGCTATTTCTCACATGCAAGTTTAAGCTGGATGTGTGTGAAAGCCCAATAAGACTGAGGTAAAAGATACATAGTTACAACATTCCTAGTGACTGTGGTTCAACAATTGGATGAATCTTTTACAACGTTTCGTAAACACGATTTTTGTAGGTAAGATGATTGATGGGATGATAAAAGCAAACAAAATGTGTAAGCTGTACATCTGTGTTTACAGGATTCGGCATCAACCGAGGACTAGACACGAGCCTGGCTCAAGCTCAAGCTCAGGCGCAGGCAGTGGGGTTGGGACTCGGCGGTGGGCTGCTGGGTGGAGGAGCAGGGCTGAGTGCTGCACAGGCACAGGCTCAGGCGCAGGCTGCCGGGCTGGGCGGCGGCTACCACGGCATCTGGAAGCGCCACGCCCTCTACGGTTTGGGGCTGACTGACTCCCTCGCCCAGGCTCAGGCCCAGGCACAGGCCGCCGGGCTGGGAGGTGGATACTACGGTGGAGGTGGAGCGGCCCTGAGCCAGGCACAAGCGCAGGCGCAGGCTGCCGGGCTGGGCAGTGGTTACCACGGCATCTGGAAGCGGCACGCCCTCTACGGCTTGGGGCTGACTGACTCTCTGGCCCAGGCACAGGCCCAGGCACAGGCTGCTGCACTCCACGGTGGTGGTGCAGCCCTCAGCCAGGCACAAGCACAGGCCCAGGCTGCCGGGCTGGGTGGTGGCTACCACGGCATCTGGAAACGACGAGCCGAATACGGTTCGGAGCTGACCGACTCCCTCGCCCAAGCACAGTCACAGGCACAGGCCGTTGGACTGGGCAGTGATGGGGATGGTGCCGCCCTCAGCCAGGCGCAGTCACAAGCACAGGCCATCGGACTGGGCAGCGACGGGGACAGTGTTGCCCTGAGCCAGTCACAGTCACAAGCACAGGCCGTCGGGCTGGGCAGTGGTGACGACAGCGAGGGTGGCGCTGCCCTCAGCCAGGCACAGGCACAGGCCCAGGCTGCTGCTGTCGGGCTTGAATTCTAGTGGCTTTCCTTACTGTTGCTTCACTGAACACTAATGGAGGGCAAAGTAACAAAATAAACAAGTACATGCTGCTATACATGTCTTCCTTATTTTACTGCCTATTATACGTCATAGCACCTGGAACTCCTCCTTCAATATATCCTGTTGGTTCAGATATATCCTGCAATATTTTTCTTATATAGATCTTTTCACTGAACAGTAGTGCTGGTATAACAATATAATAAGAACGAACCAACACTCTGTTATGGACAAATTTATTAATTGCTGGTAGTAGACAGATGTTTAATGTATTGTCTGGTATGCAGGCTTTCAAATGACAATGTTCTTGAATTTTTATAATGTAACATATTGATGGTTGAAATGGCTCTGAGCACTATGGGACTTAACTTCTGAGGTCACCAGTCCCATAGAACTTAGAACTACTTAAACCTAACTAACCTAAGGACATCACACACATCCATGCCCGAGGCAGGATTCGAACCTGCGACTGTAGCGGTCGTGCGGTTCCAGACTTTAGTGCCCAGCACCACTCGGACACCCCGGCCGGCTAACATATTGGTTAAGGCCACTATTCGGAAAGAGCAGGATATGTGGGCTTACATCTGGTCTGGTACAAATATTCAGTTGCCATTACAGGTTTCTTACAACGCAGATTCAGAATATATGAATGGCTAGTACTGACACCTTCATTGATTTCATTTCACTACATGTAATTCGTTCATATCTTTTAACATAATTAGATTTAAAACAGCCGACCCGTTGCAAAGGATAAAGTAATCTTTACCTAGGTTTCGATAAGTTTAAACCTATCTTCTTCAGAAATCGGCACTATTATATTAACATGGAGTAATACGTCATTACCATTTTTACAAACGTCTCCGTAGCTCCATTAGTCAAAATCAAATATAGCCCTAAGAGTAGGGTATTTAATTTTAATTTATATTACTTCTTTTAGAGGCAATGATAAGCTGGTGGATAAAACACTAAACTCCTGTCCTGGAGCTCCTGGGTTCACCCCAGACACAGGTGTGAATCTGTATTCCTTTCAGTTGCTACAGAACTGCCCCAGGTTCACTCAGCCTGCTGTCAAAGAGGGGTCTTTCCTTGGGTTTAACGCTGCCAGGCAAAGGGACTCGTCACTCCTAATCCTCCGGTCACTATAGTGACTTACAAAGCTGATAGCAGATCCTTTATCATTTCTTTTAGTCCTACTGTTTACTTTCATGTAGTAACGTTTTTGAATGTTGTAAATTTTGCAATTTATTACAGTTGTCATAAATGGACAAATCATTTTCTTACTCGAGCATCTCGTTTTGTGCCACCAACGTTTACCAGTTGTGGACTGTTATTACGGAACAGATTTTACGAAACATTAACCAGGAATGGGGTACTGAAGGGTCTGAAACGTTGCCGTACTGTTGGGTCCTCCCCACTCGTCTCTAAAGAGTACTTTCTAGGATAGCTATACAACAATTCAAGCAAATCACATTAATAGTTTTTATTACAATAAAGAAGATTGACAATAATTAACTTTGGTTTACAAGAACGTATCGCAAGCGATTGGCGACATGCAAACAATAAATGTCTTTCGCTGTATACAACATGGTTTTTAGTCTGGGTCTGCTAGTGTCCGTCTTCTACTGTCCTCCCGAGGCTGGTAGGAGCGGCGCTTATATTCTCTTCTGGTAGAAGCCTCTCCTTTCGTGATGCGGTCCTTGTCAGCGGGCTTTTGGCTGACGTCGCTTCGCAGCCTTCTCTGCTCTTGCGCTCGTGCCGGCGTTTGTCATTACGCCGGAACACATAAGACGTCAGTAAAGAGCCATCACTATTTCGCTATGATCACATACGATAGCTCAGGGGTATTTCACGATAGTACATTGTCGAGCAAAATTTACCAAACAAACATTCTTTGGAAATGCGCTGTTACTCCTATAGACATGAAATGTCAGCCAATCAACAGAGGACATTTACTACTTAAATTAACTGAAGATAATGGTTTCACCTGAACTTTCAAAATTAAGAGCACTATAAATTCTTATCGATGGCTGCTTGCGCTTGGCACGAATTTTCCATGATATCTCCTGGGAAAAGCTTGATATTTAACCAGATACTCTCAAGTACCTTCTAAGCTCCCTTTAGTAGCATTGAAGTTATTCTTTGCAGTCTTAATATGTTTCCTATCGTCCTGTCAATGTTTTCCAAATGTTCCTACCTTCGTCGATTCTGCGGAGAACCTCCTCATTTCTTACCTTGTCTATCCACCTGATTGCCCAAATTATCTACAGCCCCACATCCCAAACACTTCGTTTCTCTGCTGTCCCGGTTTTGCCAGTGACCATGATTCACTACCATACAATGCTGTAACGTGGTTACTTATTCTATGATTGAGAACAACTGTGTAAGTTGAAATAACATGTTTAATGTCGCAATTTTAGCACAAAATTACAGTTTTCAATTTTACAACATAAAAACAGTTGTCAGGATAACGCATCTTACCAACATCAAAAAGTGAAATAACCCTGTACACAAAAATATTAAATATTAACTCTCAGACAGAATATTAATCCTAAACACAAAAATATAAAAGTTTAATTAGAAGTGTCTTTACAAAATTGTTGCTACACATACGTTATGATGTTCAGTACTACAAAAATCGTCTGATTCTGGTTCAAAGTTCTGTACTATTTAGGATGACAATCAAGTCTATGGTGGACGGTTAGTTATGTGACAAATTGAGCAAAAGATTACCCAAGGCCGCTCGAGTTTACAGTGGACCCAAGCTGGTGAACCAACAAAGTGTACAACTCTGCACGCGGTATTTACCTTAGTCTGCGACGAGCTGTCGTCTGCTAGGCTGCTCTCTTCCGCTGAAATTCCTATAAAAATAATCACACCTTTGCTGAATTTTCTAGCAGAAACTTTCCCCTGTGTTTCTCGTTATACGAGAAAACATGTACTCAGCCCTAGCCTTAGAATGTGGCGGTATACACGCGCATGGTTGGAGCAGATGCAAGAACAATTAACTAATTGGCTGTTTCGTTTCTCCACAGTTGGAGCTAAAGGTTGCTACAGCTAATTTCTAGCTGGATTTCAGCCGCTGTGAACGCAGTGTTTACACAAATTTCTTCTCTGCATCGCACAGGGCGTTAAGCGCTCCATTCTGCACTTGACGCCAGTTCAGAGAAGAGTCCCTGAAAATTTCTCTCTTGTCTTACTCACGGCCATACTGCCTCCGCACCTGGGTTCATTCGTTCTTCACGTCACGGCCTTTTTCCACCAATAGGAGTCTTCCTCTTATTTTGTGGAAACTCTACCAATTGCAATTCCATTCTATTAAAGCTTCTGTATTTTTCTCCAATCGGACGTTTTGTGCCCATTCTAGACGTCTAAAGTACACTGACCTTGCACTCGCTGAACACCTGATCAAAATGGGTCACTGGTTTTGTTCGTATCCGTCTGGAATTCCGAAATGCAGCTTTCTAAAGCTTTTTCTCTGTCCCTCTGCAGATGTGCCACTACATGCGTTTCTCCTGCCTGAGTGACCTGGTCGGGTCGTTGACTTTCCGACTGTCATCCCTTTAAATGGTTTCTGTGGTAACACCTACGGCAAGCCCTCACTTCTGCCCTTGTCCCTCTGGCTTTCAAACTCAAACGACTCGCGCTGCTTGTTCTACCTTCCGCTCAAAGACATGCATTATATAGGAGTGGTGTGTTGATTACTGTCGATTGACTGTCATCCCTCTTTGCATTACATACTGATAGGAAAATTTGCTCATAACCACCGAATCACGTTAGGTGTCATATTCACCTTCTCGTTGCGACGCATAAAGCTCTCATGTAATAAGTTGCGGATCTGACCTTCATTTATTCTGCCACCTTACAATGCTGTCCTTCAAATATTCATTCTAGGAAATTTCTTCCTCAAATTAAGGCTTATGTTTGATACCAGTAAATTTCTTTTGACCAGAAATGTTCTTTTGCCTGTGCTACTCTGCTTTCTATGTCGTCCTTAATTCACCCATAATAGGTTATTTAGCTTCCAAGCTAGCAGGTTTACTTAGTGATCACCGATTTTGATGTTAAGTTTCTCGCTAGTCTCATATCTGCCACTTCTCATTAGTTTTGTCTTTTCCAGTTTATTCTCATTCCACATTCTGCACTCATCAGGCTGTTCATTCCATTCGAAAGATCTTGTAATTGTTCCTCACTTCTAATAAGGATAGCAATGTCACCAGAGAATCTTATAATCGATTTCCTTTCACTGCGAATTTTAATTGCACTCGCGAATCTTTCTTTTATTTCCGTCATTGCTTCTTCGATTTATAGATCAAACCATAGACTGAATCGCTCTCTTACACCGTTTTTTAATCCGAGGACTTCGCTCTTGGTCTTCCAGTCTTACTCTTCACTCTTTTTTCTTATACATATTGTATATTACCCGTATTTCCCTACAGATTACCCATATTTCTCTCATAATCGAACATATTGTACCATTTTATACTGCTGAACGCATTTTATAGGTCAGGAAGTCTATGATCATGCCTTGATTTTTCTTCAGTCTTGCTTCCATAATCAAGAGCAACGTCAGAACTGCCTTTCTGATGCCTTTACCTTTCCTAAAACCAAACTGATCGTCATCTAACAGATCCTCAATTTTCTTTTCCATTCTTCTTTATACTATTCTCGTCACCAGCTTGGGTGCAAGAGCTGTTAAGCTGACTGTGCGATAGTTCTTGCACTTATCTGCCCTTGCTGTCTTCGAAATTGTGCAGATTATATTTTTCGAAACTCTGATGTTACGTCGCCAGTGTCATAGATTCTACACATCCACTTGAACAGTTGTTTGCCTGTCAGTTCCGCCAATGAATGTAAAAATTCCGATGGAACATCATCCTTCACTTCTGCCTTTTTTGATCTCAAGTATTCCAGAACTCTTTTAAATTCTGACTCTAATACCGTATCTATTATGTCTTCCATATGGACTCCAGTTCCTTTGTCTATCACGTCAGGGAAGTCCTCCTCCACATGAGGCCTTCAATCAGCTCTTTCCACATATCCAAAAAAGGCATTCCCCCTGCACTCTTAATGTTACCAACATTGCTTTTAATTTAATCGAATGTTGGTTTGACTTTCTTTTATGCTGGGCCAGTCCTTCCGTCGGTCATTTCTTTTTCTTTTTTTTCACATTGTTCCTGCAGCCATTTTTCCTTCGCTGTCCTGAACGTTCTATTCATTTCATTGCTAAGCGATTTGTATTGTCATATTCCTGTCTTTCTCTCAATATTTTTTACTTCCTTCTTGTGTTGACCAGTTGAAATATTTTTCCAGTACCCTATGTTCCTTCGCAGTTACCTTCCTTCTACATATGTTTGTTTGTACAAAATGCGTGATTTCTTTTATTAAAGCCGGCTGTTGTGGCCGAGCGGTTCTAGACACTTCAGTCTCGAACCGCGCGATCGCTACGCTCGCAGGTTCGAATCCTGCCTCGGGCATGGATGTGTGTGATGTCCTTAGGTTAGTTAGGTTTAAGTAGTTCTAAGTTCTAGGGGACTGATGACCTCAGATGTTAAGTCCCATAGTGCTCAGAGCCATTTGAACCATTTGAACCTATAATTTCTTTGAGTAGTCCAGGCTAATTATAACTTTTCTAAATAATCATTCTCACACCAAGGCTGACGCAATTTGAACATTTCGTCCCATGTTGTACAAAATATTTTCTACGTCCCACTGCACTTGTACACTACACTTCATGACAAGGATCTTCGCTAGTGCCAAAGAACACGCACGTAATTATTTGGAAGACACAAGTATGGACCCGAAATTAAAATTTCGCTCTGCAGAGGATCTAAAAAGACTGTTCCACCCTAACGGTTTGCGTATTATACCTCTGAACCCAAACCACCAGACGCGACACAGCCACGTGCTTATAGATACAACAGCAACAAATAGGGAAGACGTAACTCGCGCCATTAAGATTTCTACCCGAGGACTTTCTGCTCTTGATCAGATATTTTTAATGCACTCATTGAAGACACCAAAGAAAAATTTCACTTGTTTCTTGAGTTACTTGTTACTTGAAAGTTACTTGAAACAAGTCAACCATGATGCCATACGAAAGAACTGTTCAGATATTACATGGCGGGATATAAATAATGAGGTGACGCTAGACGGTAAACTCCTGGAATATTCAGTCGCTGATTACTGCATTTTGTGAGTAACATGCCCCTAAAAGTTCTGTCAAAGTAAAGAAAGCTCTGCTCCGTGGCTGGCCATGCAACTGCGTCAGATAGTGAATAAACTTGATTCGGCACATAGAAGATTCAGACAAAACCCTACATTTGAAAGAAAGAAAAGCAAAATGTACGCAACACCAAAATCAGACATTCCGAATCTTGCAGCACTGTGGAAAAACCTGCGCAGCTTTGGAATAGGAAGGCCGAAATCTGGTACTGTTTGTCAAGCCTCTGTAGACGAATTAAACAACTTTTTCTCAACAGCAGTCATTTCTCAAGTTGTGACAACCATCAGCCGCAAGACAACACCTCCTTGACAACCGCGTTTTTGTTAAAATATGTTTCTACACATACAGTACGGGAAGCAGTCACGAGAATCATTTCTGAGGCTGTAGGTAGTGATGCAGTGCGTAAGGCTAGATTAAAAACGTTGTCGATATTACACTGCTCCTCAAAACCTAGGGAGAATGTAGATAACGTTAAAAGACATGTCAGCTACTCGGTGGAAGTAAATGAAAGTGCGAGAACATGCTGTTAAAGGTCTCCCGGTAGTGCACAGAATGTTGGACGCCACATGGCGTGAGATCAGCATGACTACAGCTTCAAATAGGTGTGGCCACGGAACACGAGCTAGCTGAAGGAACGAGAAGAGACTTTTGTACCAATAATCAAGTAGATACAGTGCACTGTGGTGGTGTTCATCGTCACAACATGGCCCGGAGACGGCATTTCGATGAATCATCGGGGAACTGGAAGAAGGACGAAGTGTGATGGGTATAGCCCAGGAGTTTGGTACTACTCATAGCATTGCACCACGTGCAGAGGGTGGGGGTATGGGAGACGTTCTGAACCACAGCACTGCTGCCCAAAAGGGGAGAGAGGTCACACAGTCAACCACAGAAGCAGAGGACCTACACTGCCCAAAAGACACATCAAGAATGACATCTTGTAAACATTGGGAATAAATGACTGAACTCTAATGATGTTTCACCAGTATCGTTGACGATCCACAGGTTTCCCAACAGCTTTCCTGACTTCACACTGAGGTGCCTTCACTCAGGTATATAATGTCATTAACTCTGATCATAAGCAGAAATAAGTAATTGAAGCAGTAGGGGGCAAAGTAATTATTTTGCTACTCGAAGGAAGTGCGTTGAACCGGCAGATTAATGAAGTTAGGAAGAGGGTTTTGTTCCTATGGAAAATGGTGATTTAAAAGCAACTGCTGTAGGAGAGGAGGATGGGTTACTTGGAATTTTTTTAATCAACTGCCCAAAATTCTTCTAAGTGTAATTTGTGGGATTTCTAGGTTAACTATGGACACTAATAAGCAAATTGTTGATTTATTACGGTTAACAGTCTGATTGCAGAATCAGTCTGTGGTGTTGCAAGTTACAGATAACGAGGTCACGTATCCCTTTCCTCAGAGCAAACTAAGTAAAGTGACTGCTGACACCCACTCTGAAAAATGTCGTTTAGCATGCTGTGCTTAGGCTATTAGAAAGTAACTTATCCAGTCGATTGTGTAATAAACTTGCTAATCATTATGTTTACCGTTTCTACTGGCAAGGGGAAAGCTTGGCTTGAAAGCTCGGCGACATTAAAATGGCTTCAGTAGTTTACATCTTAAGACGCCTGAGGCGGAAATTGTGGACATTATTGTAGAGTGGATACCTTCTGAGGATCGGTCCCAGGTGCTCTTTGCATATAAACAGTAAAGGTTTTCTGACTTACGTGTATTAACGGCAAATATCGAGAGATTTTGTTTTTGTGACAGGAAGAGTAATTTAATTAGTGTTAACGCTTGGATAGTGGGTAGGAAAGCTCCAGACAGGTAACATCTACCAGGATATACAACCATGGGAGGAGCATGATTTCGATGCAATAAAGAGGGACATTTGATGCGTGATTGTTCGATATCCCGAGAGAAAGGAAATAAAAGCTGATGCCAGAAGTGCGCAGATTGCTGTTTGGGACTTAACCGAAAAATGAGAACCGAAAGGGCCTCCTTTTTCAGTTGTTTCTCTTGAACCTGAAATAGGCTAGGGACTTATTAGACTTTTTGGAACACTATCCTGAGATTTTGACAGACAAGCTTGGTGTCATGAATCAAATGGAATATAATATTCAATTGACAGTTAGGTTACCATACTGACTGTCAGCCACGAAGATGAAGGAGCTTATAAAGATAATAGATCAGCAACTGGCCAGTGGCATAATCCATCCCTCATTGTCGCCTTATATGTCTCCGATATTTTTCGTCCCTAAATCGTCAGTTGGTAGACTACCAGCAGTTGAATCAGAAGGTGATCTCAAACTCAGTCCCACTTCCAGATCAGCACGACTGTTTCTCCTGTTTTTTGGAGACTCAGTATTTCTCAGTTCTTGATCTGAATCAAGCGTAGCATCAAGTACCACTTGCGGAAGAGTCCAAGCCCTTGACTGCTCTTTGCAAGGAAGGGAATTTATTTCAGTACATTAGAATCCCTTTTAGATTGGGCATGGGGGCCACATTCTTACCCCGACCTTTAGATTCTTTTGTGGGGTTCAATGTTCAGAAGTATGTACAACTATTTAGATGATGTTGTTATGTACACAAAAACGTTTGAAGACCACCTGGGCCATGTAGAGCCGGTGGTATGTCGCCTATGTGAGGCATGGTTAACTGTTAAACTGTCAAAGGTTAGCCCGGTAACGAAGATCACCTACCAAGGTCATGTAGCTTCAGCCAATGATGTAATGACAGGCCAAGAGCACGCCAATGTCATCGAACAGTTTTAGGAGCCAAAGAATAAGGAAAAAATTTCAAGATTTATCTACTTGACCAATTTATTTCCAAAATTCATCCAGAACTACACATGGCTATCAGCTTCTCGCAATCAACTGAGATGAAAGAGAGAGGTTTTAAATGGGGTGAATATCAGCAAGCATCTTTTGATAGTCTTAAAGTGGCGCTAGCCAGCGCTCCAGTGTTAGCCATACATGATTTTAAGATGGAGTTCGTTCTACAAATTGATGCATCCATTTCAGGAACTGCCGCAATTCTCCTGCAGGAAAGTGAAAGGGATAGACGACCCATAGCTTACGCATCTAGATCTTTGCGTCCTGCAGAGAAGAAGTATTCTTTATAGGGATTTGAGGAACTGGCGGTGTTGTTCGGTTTGTAATATTTTAAATTCTACCTTGAGCATGAGTTCTATCTGAAGAGAGGCAATTAAACATTGCCTTGGATTCTGGCTTGCCCTTGTAAAACTGGAGGTTTAGGAGGTTTATTCAGATGGGCGGTTAGGATTTTGGCATTCCGTTTTCAGGACATCACATAAAGGGTACTGACAATCAAGCAACTGTTGTCCAAAGTAGAATGTTTTCTGAGGGGGACGAGTCCAGGGAACCCAACGAATGTATCCAGGGACATGTTAGCATCTTAACGACATCAGGGGAGATTTCGGCCTTGTTTGGAGATATAGGGCAGCAGCAGGTTGAAGACTACAGTTACACCAGGTTGAGCAGCAGCTCTGACAAGATAGAGAAGTTCTGGGATACTCTCTTAAAAAAGGTACACTTTACTTTTGAACTTAGTGCAATGGCAAAGACATGTTATGTCTCCCCAAGGGATTAGTACCGACTGTGTTCCAACATTTTCCTTGGTCATGGTAGTGTGGCGGTCTTTTAGGTATATATAATACTATTATGAAAATAAAGCAACACCTAACATGGTCAACTCTAAGTGGGAACGCCATAAGTTAGTGAATTAGTGCCAAGACTGTAATAAACGTAAACACAATCCCAGCACATTTAGAGGAGAACTACCTTAACCTGGGACGAAGGTGGGATGGACTGAATTTTTGTTGGTCCCTTAACACCCTCTAGGCATGGGAAACACTATTTATTTGTAGTAGTCGATAGCTTGTCTAGGTTTGTGTTGCTGTTGGTGAGCAAGTTGGGGGCTCCTGGAACCGCAATTGAACATATAACTCAGGTATTTGTTGTGTTTGGCCCTTCAAGAGTATTAATGAGCGATAAAGCGTTGGCGTTTCCCTGAAAGGAATTCAAAAGGTTCTGTTACATTAGTAGGATATCGTGGGATATCCAACATAAGCACAACTCCCTACTACTCTCACTTCTCTTTCGCGGAGTGGGTGAACCAAAATTTAAAGTCCGCTCTTATCATCTCTCATTCACAGTCGCAGACCAAGTGGGATAAATCGACTAGGTGGTCGAATTATGCATTGCATTCATGAGGCCCACAAGACAATTCCTGCTAGCTTGTGTTCACATTCATAATGAATTCCCCTCTCCAACTTATGGGGGATCAATGATTTACTGTCAGAGGATAGTGATCCTGAAACAATAAAATAATTGGGGGTTAACTAAAACATTCAGTTTGAACATAGAACGAAGCCCACTTACTATAATCAGGGAAGGCGGGCTGTCTTGCTAGGGTGGGTAGCACGATGCACTGAAAGAATTTCTGAGTACAAAGTAAATGGGCCCAGAAGGTCACCTCGAAAATGCTACCTAGATTTGTGGGATCCTGTAAACTGGTCAAAGCCCTCTCCCTAGTCAGGATCCTTCTTCTGAAAACTTATTAAGGTCCACACGAGTCAAAGTTGGTATGTGCAACCAGGATGCTGGGGAACAGTCAGGCCGTTCACCCACTCCACTCCCACCTGTTCAAGCTTAATGTGAGTGGGTGTGGGGGGGGGGGGGGTGAGGGAAGAGAATATTTGTGCCGTATGGGATACCTTTTCTTTTCGAACTCTATTGATTCATGCCTCAGGTTGGCAGCAGCGCTGGTCGTAGCAGTGGAGCGAATGGCTCCACCACTACAGAGAATGTCGCATGTTGCGATGTACGATTTAAGAGCAGCCACGCTGTGAATGACATCAGTCAGTTACGGAAAAACAGTGAGCTGCGAGCAAGGGCAGTGTCTTCGGGGCTGGTAGCAGGATTTGGCAGCATCTACGCTTCAGACACTGATCTGTGCTGTTCCGATGTGCCAGTTGGTTTTTGGCCAGTGAATATCGCCTGATGGGAAAACTGTTCTGCTGTGACAGTTGGACCTTCCTGAGGTTCTGAATCTGAAGGAACGCCACGTCAGCTGTGGTGGCGGTTTCGCTACCAGTCACTCAGTTCCGATCTTTGATCATAGGAGCAGCCTGTGGATTATGGTCTGTTGGTCCCTGAATGACTGCTGCATGGCGAAAGCTTGCTTAATTATGGTTGAAATGACGGTAAATAATTTTTTTATTACTCTTATTTTGTTACATGATGTGGCCATCTCAGTGGTCGACGATCTGGTCACCCAGAACCTTGTCAGTAGCACAGTAGCGTCACTGAACTATTAGGTCGGCTACTGACGGAATTCCTGCCACTAGTTTGTTATTAGCATTGCAGTATTAGTGAGGATCCTAGCTGAAGTCGGGCTGTGTGGGCTCAGTTCAAAAGACAAAGCCATTTGCAATTTACGTAATTTTTATGATGGGGTACTTAAACTTTATTTATTGTGCCTTATTGTACCTAGCGAGGAGAAGTAGTCCCTTAATCTCAAGGTGGTCTGTTGTGTGTATTTGTAGATTGTAAAAATTTTGATGGCTCATCTGTATTTTGTGTGTTGCAGAAAAGAGGAGCAGTTGCTTTCAGTAAGTTGTGACAATAGATTTGATAAGTCGTTGATACTTAGTTCGTGCCATCGACTATTCTATTAAGATCTGTGCCAGATGCCCTTTTTTTGTTACAACAGGAATTATGATGGTCGGTTACTGTCTAACTCTTTGGATTGAATCATTTTATTTAATTTTGTCAATAGTTTCTTACTTTAAGTGGTAACAATACAACTGTTGTGCAGTTGCATTCATTACACCGTTAATCAGATCCTACTAACAGGTGGTTTTCTGAAGTTCTGATAGTGAGTCGTGGTGGCAGTTGCTATTGTAATGGTCATTTTATTTAAATTCTACCAACATTTGAAATGTAATGATAAATTTTGTTGGAAGGTTACTTAATAGTGATGCCGTTAAATTGCTGTTTTGAGCTTTTGTTTAGTAAATTCCGCCTCCAGTATTGTTTGGAAAATTCACGTTAATGAATGTTACGGATATGAGATGTTCTTATCTGGTATAGTTTACATGTGTGAAGTTTTCTGCTTGTTTGAACAAATTTGAATAACCTTGTACTGGTACAGTACCTTGCCTCTCAATACCAGAACACCACCGCTTTCTGGTCCATTACTTTTCTTGTTGTACGTCAGTAATATTTCATCTCACTTGTAACTATCACGTATGTGCCGATGACATCCACTTGTACCAAAGAACATCGTTACTGCAGTATTAGAAAGGAATGACGATCTTTGTTGAGTATCACCTCGGATACAAAACCCGGCTGTGAAACTAAACCATAAGAAGTCTCAGACAATCCTTTATTGTCGGAAATGTCGTGAAACAGTCCCTCCAATAACTTAATGGCACTCAATTACCGTTTCGAAAAACAGCAACTGTCCTTCGCATACTGTTGGATGAGCATCTAAATTAGGAAGAAAAAACTATCTCAGTTACCATCTGAATAGCTGAGTGGTTAGCACGGGTGACTGCCTTGGGGGATCCCATGTTCGATTCCAGGTACTGCCAGGGATTTATCCTTAGTGGGCGGACTGGTACACATTGTACTCAGACTCGCAAGTCTAACTGTCGAACTACTAGACTACATGCGCTAAATCTCTTTCCTGCCTACATGCAGTCTATAACTAAGAGAATTGTATCCAGCTTAAACAAAAATTACTCTATTCTTTCCTGCTTGCCATATCTTTATTATCATACTTTACTTCTCTAGTACAACACAGCGCGAACAGTCAAAATTCCAGATGGTTGAGCTAATGCTGAATGTTTAAGTTAGATTTATGTGCAACTTTCGGTTCAACAGAGCACAAACAGTGAAAACTACAGATGACTAGAGCTAGAGATAAATGCTTACATAGGATTTGTGCGCAACATTTGATTCTACATAGCACAAAGAACTGAAACTCCAGAAGTCTCGAGCGAGCGATGAATCTTTATTTAAGATTTATGCGCAATATTTGGTTCTACATGGTACAAACAGGGAAAAGGACGGGGCCAGACAGGAGGCGAGCTTTTCACACACTTCATCGGTTTGTTAGTCACTTGCACCTCCAATACCTCTCCTCACGTATCGAATACCTTTCTTCGTACCATAACTTGCAATACCAGATCGGATACGGCCAGTAACTTGGCTGGACCATTGTATAATACTAAGTCTTTTTATATTTCCTTCTCCATTTCAATCATACAAATGTTGAACAAATTACCCTGTAACCTGAATTCAAGAGGAAATTAAAGCTTTATGTTTCGTCATCGACATATAACAACTGATGCTTTTTGTTCAAATAAGAACCAGTATCTCTGTTACATTAGAAAGTATTTACATTTTTTCATCCCCTTCTGTTTCTGTTTTCTTCTTCTCAACTAGTCTCCTGATTTTACCCTACAGTTTCTTGCTCTCCACATTGCTATATTCTGTCCTGTTGGTATGCATTTATGTTATGTGTCGCTTTTCGCTTTCTACAGAAAAGTAATGAGGAAATTGCTCTACTCCTTTTGTACATTTGTAACATTACATCTTCACCACATTTATACATTTACAGCTTTGCAGTTTAATCATTTTCATACCATTACACTTTTACCACCTTCATAGTTTTTACCTTTAGCACTTTTATACATTTACACCTTTAGCATCTGTATATTTTTCCGTCATTACCAACTTTATACCATTACACTGTGAGCATCTTCAAAGCATTACACTTTTATCACTTAATAGCTTTGCACTTTTACGAGTTTTTACCTTTACATTTTTACCATCTTTATAGCTTTAAAGCCTTACCAAATTCATTCTTAAAATTTCATATAGTCATTACTATACATATTGACATTGTTACATTTATTATTATAATTATTATTATCAACGATAATAGCATCAATATAAGTATATATTGCTCAGGTACTATACAAATTTAGTATATACTCTCTGAAGAAGTCGGGTTAGATAGCAGAGGACCTGAAGACCCTGATATTGCCAGGTGAAACAATGGAATTCGTAGTGAAGCTGATCCCGTTACACTATGAGTAACCCAGCTTATTTCTTTGTAGTCTTTCAGCATCAACTGCTCGTTTGCGATACGCGACTCAGGATACAGCTGCTGGCCTGGTGAAAGTTATTCTTGCACATTCTGATCTCAACGCTTCCTTTGGTGTCAAGTAGATGTGAGGGACAAAATTTTCATTTCATGATACGTAATCATATGTTTGTTTATGAGACTGTGTTCGGCAACATCAGACATGTCAGTGTCGCGTTCTTCAAGGTGGCGTTGGTTCACTGTGCATTATTCTGATGCAGGACGTCTAGACTCACCAAAGTAAATGCGATCGCATTCACAAGGAACTTTATAAATTCCAGGCACAATGATACGTAGATTAATTTTCTTTGTTGTGGTAAAATTGTTTGATTCCATTGTCTCCCCAGGATTCTGCCTTTTTCATTCAGGATCCATACTTACTGTTCTTACCACACTGTTGTCTTGAACTCATCACTTCACGACTTGCTGAACACTCGTTGCAATTCAGACAACTGCATCTGTGATCTCTTAGTATGATTTCCCCATATTCGAGCTATTTCGAAGTCAGGTAAGTTGCGCATGCACTTCCTCTGAACAAGGTGTTCTTGGTGTAACACTTTCCATTTCTGTCAGTATGTTTATAACTGAAGAATGATTGGTTCTTTTCTTTAACTGTCTTTATTCATAACATGTCGAACTGTTCAGCACTAGAAATTACACATTAAATACACTGACGAATAAAAATCACAACACCAAGCAGGAGTTCTGCAACATAAACGAAAGTTTTCAGGCGTGTTTCTACTTCTGAAAGATGATGTCTATTCAGATTTCGCGCCAGTCACATAATAGTGGCGCTAGTTGCGCCACTGTGACGATGCAATCCAAGTTTGCTTTAAATACACGCTGTAACAGTCGTGAGCGTTAGTTAACTTTGAGATTGGACGTGGTGAGTTCACATTATTCAAGAATGCCTTTATGGCTACAAAGATGCCATTATCACCCCACTGAGTTTGAGCGAGATCATGTAATAGGGCTACGAGGAGTTGGACGTTCATTCTGCGATACTGCAGAAAAATTTGACAGGATTTTAGCCACCGGACATGATGCTGGCAGCGGTGGTCACGGGAATGTACTTTGACAAGAAGACTGGACTCCAAATGGCCACAAGGCACTAGCGAGAGGGAAGACAATCGCGTTCAGCGTATGGCACTCATGCATCGTACTGCATCTGCAGCAAAAATTTCAGCAACAGTTGGAAATACAATGACATAACAACCCGTTACCAATCGGTTACTTCAACGATGCCACGAGCCATACGCCCTGTAGCGAGCATTCCTCTGACACCAAACGCCGGCCGGTGTGGCGCTTCAGTCTGGAACAGCGCGACAGCTACGGTCGCAGGTTCGAATCCTGCCTCGGGCATGGATGTGTGTGATGTCCTTAGGTTAGTTAGGTTTAAGCAGTTCTAAGTTCTAGGGGACTTATGACCTAAGATGTTGAGTCCAATAGTGCTCAGAGCCATTTGAACCATTTTTTTGCTCAATCACCAGGTCTGTCTCCAGTCGAGCACATATCGACATCTCCGGAATGGAACACCAGCATCATCTATAAACACGATTAACTGTCTCTGTATTGACTGAGAAAGCGAAACGGACATGGAACTCCATCCCACAAACTGACATCCGATACCTACATAACAAAATGACTCACTTTTGCAAGCTTGCATTCAACATTCTGGCGGTGACTCCTGTTATTAATGTACCAACATTTTGCATTTGCAATGGCTTATCTCCCACTTACATTAAACTGTCAACTTGCAATGTTACTCATTTAAGTATTGAAAGGTGGCTACACTGAGCCACTGCGCCAGAGATTGCGCCAAAGAGTATTATTAAGCCGCCTCCACAGTGCTTGGAGAGAGCTCGTGGTAGTCAGTGCTTGTCGAGAGCTCGTAGAGGACAGTGCTTGGAGAGAACTCGTAGTAGTCAGTGCGTGGGCAGAGCTCGTAGAAGACAGTTCGTGTTGAGATGTGCGAGTGGGCAAGGCTTGTCGAGATGTTGTAGTTAGGAGTGCTTGTTCCATGTTTTATGCAGTTATTTGATGGGAGAGATAGCAGATGTTATTCTAATGGAAATACTGTAATGATCAGAGTGCATTTCGTCAATATATATGAAGGTAAAAACCACTATGTTCTTTTATTATTTGTGTGTCTCAAATAATGCATCATTACAGGTTCAGTCAACAAAGCATCTGGCTTGTGTTCTTGTATTAGAGTGTAATTCTGGTTTTCTTGAGTAATTATGGTATTTTTATTTCCTTTAGTTACTTCAGTATAAATGGTATTTAAAATTTCTTGTCTTGTTGAAGAAGAACCGTGCCAGATGTGTACGTTGAGTCACACTCCCACACACAGAACAGTTACTCTTGTGCTTATTGGTTTCGTAGGTTTTATAGTTGCTGGGGACTTAATTAATTAATTGTGTTAACGAAAAATTTCATTTCATTCTTGTTGTTGTTCTTTGCAGTCAGATAGCGTAATAATACTGGTCAGGGCCTACCGTTTACAAGACTTGCGTAATCGGACTTACTAAATACTAAAAAATCTAAAAATATTTTCAATCTTATTTAATTAAGCCCCCATGCACGTGGCGACCGCTGCTTCGGATCGTCCCTTGGAATCTTCTGACTGTAAAAATAGTAGACAGTAGTATTGTTGTAGTAATCTGGAGTTTAGTAATTGTAGTCTATTTTGCATGTGTAGATTTGGTAATTGTCATTCTTCTAATGGTATTTTTTTCTCAGAATTTGATTTGTTGTCTTGTATACGCGTTTGACAATTTAGTGCAATTATTTCAATTGTTCGATTAATCGTGTTTGAGGGAAATATTTCGTGTGAATGGTATTGTTGACGATAAAGTGTCATTGTGTGCAATTTTCATATAGTGACGAGTTTTGTATATTTTGTAAATGATTACGCGATCGATGAAGAAGGCAAAAATGATGGATATTGAGAATGACGAAATTGTTATGGCGAACTCGCCAACAGAAGAAAACAGTATGATGGATAATGAAGTGGAAAACAATGTAATAAGTCGGGAAAATAGTCCGGAACCATTTCAAAATTTTTCTCAATCAGAAAATTCACAGAATACGAGATCAACGATAGAAGATTCTGAAATAGTATCGAACACAGATAGCTTTATGGCTATGCAGAAGGAAGTTAGTTTTGTGGGAAATGTTAGGGGCGAAAAGAATTTCGAACCGGCTGATATGGAGCAGTTGATGGGTGTAATATTAAATTTGGGATCTGAATTAAAAACACAGATGGGAACAATGGAAACACGGTTTAGATCTGAATTAAAAACAGAGATAGGAACAATTAAAACAGAGATGGGAACTTTACGATCTGAATTAAAAATTGATATGGGAACAATGGAAACACGAATGGAAACTTTGGGATCTGAATTAAAAAATGACGTGGGAACAATGGAAACACAGTTTAGATCTGAATTAAAAACGCAGATGGGGACAATGGAAACACGGTTAGATTCACGAATAGGGACGTGTTTCAAAAATATGAAAGATGAATTAAAGAAAGAAATCAGAGAAGAAGTACAACCGATTTTGAATGCTCACAATAATAGATTAGTTGCAGTAGAGATTAGACAAAGGGAACAGGATAGAGAACAGGAAGAAAGAGATCGCGTGATCGTACAGAAATTTTCAGAGTTAAATTTACAACCTGCAAAAGATAAGGAAGAAATATTTGAGAGAATCGAGGAATCCGTACCAAATGACAGATTAAATAACCTAACACAACAATATGAACAGTTAACTACCAAATGTGTCAATACTGAAACCCGAGTCGCGACACTTACGGAAGACGTAAATAAACAGAAAGAAAAAATAGGTGATTTAGCGGAAAGAGTTGAGGAGATTTCAGACAAATTGATAAATCTAAGTTTACATGGGGACAGAGATTTGGATGATACAGCTCCATTACCATTCGCAGAAATCGAAGAGTATCAGAACATAAATAAACATGTTGAAAATCAGGGAAAATTTAATGAACGCGTGAAAAGGGAATTTTAGGCTTTAAAAAAGCAAGTCAAACAAATTGAAGGCGAAATAGTAGGAAAGGACAGTAGAAGAAACTTAGAATCACAGATAGCAGAGGGGTATGAAGAATGTAATTTATTTCATTTACGAGAAGCAACAAGAGAGCGCCAGGCGCGCGAACTTTACAATAATCGACATTCGGACTGGGACAGACGCGGTAGGTCTTTGTCGCCACGAAGCGAAAACTTTGACTATAAACACCTTTTGACTGTCCGGAAATTTAAGATCTTCCGCAATTCTAAGAATGACATACATCCATGTGCATGGCTAGATCAATTTACGTACGCACTTCCGCCAAATTTGCCACTAAGTCACAAACTTGAAATTATGTGCGGCTATTAAAATCCTCAGGGGATTCACTACTCTAAGTGAATATGTGCCGTAGCGAGCATAGGGCCCCGAGCTGTAGTGGTGCTATTTCTCTTTTAGTTTTCTGTACCGCTGCCTACTCTTTTACTATTCTTTGCATCTGCCAAACCAGCTCTTCGACTATCAATCTATCTAGAGAGTAAGTAAACATTAACCGGATATGACTATGTTACCCAAAAGTGACTTTGGAATTTACCGTTTGGACTTACTGTATCTTCTGCAGCATTCATTCCTAGTTTAAACGAAATTTTACCTGTTTATCTTCGTAACAATATTACTTCATGTGTTGACGATATTCTTACTGCTAAACATTCTTGGAGTGAACACAACAAAATTTGGGATTCATTATTACGTATCTTTGCAAGAGTTGGCATTACTGTGAACTTGGAAAAATCTGAATTTGGTCGTTCACAGGTGAAATTTCTCGGTCACATTATTTCTACAGAAGGTATTCTTCCTGATCCAGAAAAATTAGACGCCATTCGTGATTATGCTGTTCCTACTACAAAACGTGATGTTCGTAGTTTTCTTGGTGTCTGTAATTTTCTTAGACGCTTTGTTAGATTGGACGATTTGGCCACACCTCGTATTTGCGATCTATCTGGAAAGTTCTTTTTAAACGAAAATCGGTCGACAGCTCTGTTTGGTTAGTTTGTATTCCTGATGAGTGGGTTAATAAGCTGATTTGGTATACGCATTTCAGTTATGCACACTTTGGTCCCAGAAAATGCTTTCATAAATTACGAGAAAATTGCTACTTCAATAATATGGAAAAACGTATTCGATCTGTTCTTGCCAAATGCAAATTATGTCAAAAGGCTAAGCCGCCAACAGTTTCTCACAGAGCACCGTTGTTTCCTATCATTCCAGCGAAATTAAAGGAGATGGCTGCAGTCGATTTGTTCGGTCCAGTGGTTCGTTCTACTAATGGTTTTGCGTACATTTTCGTAGCAGTGGAATTGACATCAAAATATGTATGTTTTACACCGTTACGCAAAGCAACAGCTCGTTCAGTATCTAACGCTTTTATCAAACATTTTCTTAAAGAAGTTGGTCATGTTGATAAGGTTATATCAGATAATGGATCACAGTTTCGTTCTAAAATTTGGCTTCGTACTCTACAGCGTCGCAAAATTAAACCAATTTTCATTTCACTTTTTCACCCTCAATCTAACGCTTCAGAGAGATGGATGAAGGAAATCAATAAATTGTGTCGACTTTATTGTCATCAGAATCACAGAATGTGGGATCAGTATCTTCATATTTTTCAAAACATTCTGAATGAACTCTCTAATGGTTCAACTTCTTTACCGCCTATACTGGTATTAAAAAATAAAGCACCGACAAATCGCATTTCTGAAATCGTTCCTTTTCCGCCTTCACGGAAACTGCGGCATTCTGAAGTTGTCAACCTGGCTCTGCAAAATGTTGCATCTGCGGCTGCTAGAAGAGAGAAATCAGCTAAGCGTCCTGGTCGTTCAAAAATCTTGTCAGTTGGTCAAAAAGTGTTAATTAAGTCCCACCGTTTGTCTCACAAAGGAAAAGGCTTGTGTCGCAAATTTTTTCTGCTTTATAACGGTCCATATAGAATTCGCAAAATTATTCATGATAACACTGTCGAAGTAGAAACTCTTAACTCTCGACGCTCTAAGGGAATACATCATATATCAAACGTTAAAATTTTTGTGGAATGACATACTTGTGAGAAACTAACAGCTACATGTAAACACGCAGAGAGTACAAGGATACCGCGCTGTGTTTTGGCGGCGGCACATACTCAAAGCAACAGTCGAGTCTGCGCGCCGCACAAGGCAGACGTTGACCGCGAACAATTGCTTCCTACGTCACGCGCCTACAGCTGATCGAGCGCTCAGTGCGAATGCACTGACAGCCGTAAACAAATACACTAATTTCTCCGACTAAATTCAGTATAAAGCTATAGTGACTTGATGAATTATGTTATTAACATTCAGTATTTTTCAGGATATGGTTGTATAAAATATTTAAGAACTTCAGGTAAATTCTGTGTGTCTCCGACGTTAAGAGGACTTGCTATCGAGAAATTTTCAGGAAGAATGTAATTTCGAAGAAGAAACTAATAAACTAAAAAGGGTAACTATTAATTGAGTTTATTTTTCAGGTAACATATTTCCACTTAGGTACGTACTTTAGACGTAATTTGCTGCTCGCGATTACGTGATTCATACCTTGTGCTAATTTCATGTTCTATGTATTTACGTGTGAAGCGACGTGCTTGCGTACATTTACTGATTTTTGTCAATGTTTTATTAATGAACAGGATTGTTATTTGTATATATTATGCATCGCTTGGCTGCACTGCTTTTTCACTGATGTCATACTTTTTAAATATGTGCCTGCTGTGCTTATTTATTTAAATTATAATTGTAACCTGATTAATTGTGCTGACTGTGATATGTATGTAAGTTATACTTTGTGATTTACCTGCTTGCGCCTTCATGTTTACTTATTAAGATTACATATGAACATTTATTTGCTTATGCTGATATGATGCTAATGACCTGTTTGCTGCTATGCGTATGGATTGCATATTTATACGTTTCTGTTTGTTGTCATAACTACTCTTTAATTTGGTGTATAGAAATGCTGATATACTGTGTATGAACATAGAGTTTAGGTCACACTATTGTATTAATTATAGATTGTTTGCTTGGCAGAGCCTCGTTGTAAGAATTGTGCTGCATCCACTTGTTGACATTCTGTTCTCTACTGGTATATTTACTCGCTATTGCTTGTTTTGCTTACGCTCAGTGCCTTATATTTTTAAGATAAGAAAATGAACTGCTATAATTCGACGAACGACATTGGTACAAAGAACTTCGTTGAAGTCACATGAGCTGGAGGTTTTATGGAAGCTGTATAACTTTATGCTAATAGGAAGGAAGCTAACGACATGACATACCAAAACTAGGTTTAGACCATTGACAGTTATTACACTGCATTTTTCGTGAGCAATTGAAATAGGAAGTGACACTTGACACAAGAAATACTCCACATGTTTGCTTCTGCCATAATTCTTGAAGTGATGTACACACTGTGAAATATTGTGATCATTCACATTCCGTAATCGTACTTAATTACTGAGAGTTATCCGAACTAAGTCTGTTAGAGGTCATGTATGCTTTTCTTTTCTTTATAATTCATAATGAGTAGAAGATTTGGGTTAGATGGATTACACAGAGGTTGTGTGTTGACAGTGTGTCTTCGGATTGTATGGGATGATGAGGTTTGCATCAGGATTTTATCTGTACTTGTTCGAGGAGACTGACTAGAGGAAAGAGTTGTTATGGAAGTGAAATGATATTGGTACTAAGGTTTATATGTATCGACATATTGAAGAGGTATTATTGAGGTATTATTGAGATTATGTGAAGTTGATGATTATTGGACTTTTTGTGGACAAGAGGTAAAGTAAATGATATTGATGATAAGGTTTATATGTATCGACGTATTGAAGAGGTATTATTGAGATTATGTGATGCTGATGATTATTGGAGTTTTCGTATATAAGAGGTAAAGTAAGTAGGATGCATATTTTTTTTTTTTTTTGTTGGTCTTATGGAACAAGGAGGATGAAGATAGCAGACTAGAACACTAAAGTAGAAGGAAGATGGTCTATACACACAGTTTGTTAAATCACTAAGCAGTATATACTTTTTTTTGAAGAGAGGAAGTATTTGCATATCTTGGCTCACTGACAGTTGTTCAACAACAGTACATTTGATCTGGCTTGGCAAACATTGGTCTTGACATGATGACTATGACGTTGACCTAACTATTATTGACTGTTATACATTGCTGCCACTACTACTTGATACACATGATGAACATCAGATTTTGACAGAATTACATTTACACAGTTAACACCATTCAATTACACAGTAGTACTTAATGTGGATGAAAGATGAATGAGTGTGTTTTGTGTGTTTTCCTTTCCTAATCCTACCCACCTATCTCGTAAATATTATTTTATTTGTTTGTAGTGGCTTGCACTGACACCCATAAATATTATAGGTTTACTGATATTTGAGTATTTGTAATAGTTAATATGAAAATTATCTGACATCATTTGTGTGATTGTTATGATTTGTATGTTTAGTGTAAAAGCATTTGTATGTGCATTCAAACTATTGTTCATGCCTGTGATTAGTGATGGTAAATATTATGAACTGTTACCTGCACTTTTTCAACATAATGTGTGACACTTAGGAATGATTAATTTCTGCTTATGAACTGTGTGATCAGTGATAGTGAATATCATGGACTGCTCTCTGGACCTGCTCATCATTGCTAGGTGCAACTGATGGACTACTTCTATGGAAATGATGTCACTTGCCGGTGTCTGCACCTGCTCAACATTGCTGGGTGCCACTGATGGATTGCTTCTACTGAAATGAAGTCACTTGTTGCTGTCTGCACCTACTCAACATTGCTGGGTGCCACTGATGGACTGCTTCTACTGAACTAATGTGACTTGTTGCTGTGTGTACCTCTTCAACTTTACTGGGTGCCACAGATGGAAATGCTTCTACTGAAATGATGTCACTTGTCGGTGTCTGCACCTGCTCAACATTGCTGGGTGCAACTGATTGACTGCTTCTACTGAAATGATGTCACTTGTTGGTGTCTGCACCTGCTCAACATTGCTGGGTTCAACTGATTGTCTGCTTCTACTGAAATGATGTCACTTGTTGGTGTCTGCACCTGCTCTCAACATTGCTGGGTGCAACTGATGGACTGCTTCTACTGAAATGATGTCACTTGTTGGTGTCTGCACCTGCTCAACATTGCTGGGTGCAACTGATGGACTGCTTCTACTGAAATGATGTCACTTGTTGGTGTCTGCACCTGCTCAACATTGCTGGGTGCAACTGATGGACTGCTTCTACTGAAATGATGTCACTTGTTGGTGTCTGCACCTGCTCAACATTGCTGGGTGCAACTGATGGACTGCTTCTACTGAAATGAAGTCACTTGTTGCTGTCTGCACCTGCTCAACATTGCTGGGTGCAACTGATGGACTGCTTCTACTGAAATGATGTCACTTGTTGGTGTCCTTTTTTTTTGTATAAACTAATCATTGAAAGCAATTTATGTGAACATTTGTATAAACTGATTTTTTGTGTATTGTGTGAACTATTATGTAAAGCCACATGTATGAAAAGAATTTGTATTGCCTACTGTATTTTATATACTAGGTTATTGAAAGGTCAGTGCAAAGCGAAAATTTTAACTAATTATGTGATATTTAGGTATTAATATTATCTTTTATTTTTGTTTGTATTTTTCTGGACGAATTTGGTGGTATTTTCACCACCAATGCTGGCAAAAATACCATCAAATTCTGGCCTGTGGAGGAGGGGCATATGAAAGGTGGCTACACTGAGCCACTGCGCCAGAGATTGCGCCAGAGAGTATTATTAAGCCCCCTCCACAGTGCTTGGAGAGAGCTCGTGGTAGTCAATGCTTGTCGAGAGCTCGTAGAGGACAGTGCTTGGAGAGAACTCGTAGTAGTCAGTGCGTGGGCAGAGCTCGTAGAAGACAGTTCGTGTTGAGATGTGCGAGTGGGCAAGGCTTGTCGAGATGTTGTAGTTAGGAGTGCTTGTTCCATGTTTTATGCAGTTATTTGATGAGAGAGATAGCAGATGTTATTCTAATGGAAATACTGTAATGATCAGAGTGCATTTCGTCAATATATATATGAAGGTAAAAACCACTATGTTCTTTTATTATTTGTGTGTCTCAAATAATGCATCATTACAGGTTCAGTCAACAAAGCATCTGGCTTGTGTTCTTGTATTAGAGTGTAATTCTGGTTTTCTTGAGTAATTATGGTATTTTTATTTCCTTTAGTTACTTCAGTATAAATGGTATTTAAAATTTCTTGTCTTGTTGAAGAAGAACCGTGCCAGATGTGTACGTTGAGTCACACTCCCACACACAGAACAGTTACTCTTGTGCTTATTGGTTTCGTAGGTTTTATAGTTGCTGGGGACTTAATTAATTAATTGTGTTAACGAAAAATTTCATTTCATTCTTGTTGTTGTTCTTTGCAGTCAGATAGCGTAATAATACTGGTCAGGGCCTACCGTTTACGAGATTTGCGTAATCGGACTTACTAAATACTAAAAAATCTAAAAATATTTTCAATCTTATTTAATTAAGCCCCCATGCACGTTCTGTTATTTTACCTTCATATATATTGACGAAATGCACTCTGATCATTACAATATCTTTATTAGAATAACATCTGCTATCTCTCCCATCAAATAACTGGATAAAACATGGAACAAACACTCCTTACTACAACATCTCGACAAGCCTTGCCCACTAGCACATCTCAACACGAACTGTCTTCTACGAGCTCTGCCCACGGACTGACTACTACGAGCTCTCGACAAGCACTGACTTCTACGAGTTCTCTCCAAGCACTGACTTCTACGAGCTCTGCCCACGCACTGACTACTACGAGTTCTTAACAGGCACTGTGGAGGCGGTGATGTCACTTGTTGGTGTCTGTACCTGCTAAACTTTACTGGGTGCCACTGATGGACTGCTTTTATTGAAAAGATGTTACCTGTTGGTGTCCTTTTTTTTGTATAAACTAATCATTAAAAGTATTTTATGTGAACATTTGTATAAACTGATTTTTTATGTATTGTGTAAACTATTATGTAAAGCCACATGTATGAAAAGAATTTGTATTGCCTACTGTATTTTATATATTAGGTTATTGAAAGGTCAGTGCAAAGCCAAAATTTTAACTAATTACGTGATATTTAGGTATTAATATTATCTTTTATTTTTGTCTGTATTTTTGTGAACGAATTTGGTGGTATTTTCACCACCAATGCTGGCAAAAAACCATCAAATTCTGGCCTGTGGAGGAGGGGCATATGAAAGGTGGCTACACTGAGCCACTGCGCCAGAGATTGCGCCAAAGAGTATTATTAAGCCGCCTCCACAGTGCTTGTCGAGAGCTCGTAGTAGTGAGTGCCTGTTAAGAACTCGTAGAAGTCAGTGCTTGGAGTGAGCTCGTAGCAGTCAGTGCCTGTTAAGAACTCGTAGCAGTCAGTGCTTGGAGAGAGCTCGTAGTAGTCAGTGCCTGTCGAGGTCTCGTGGTAGTCTGTGTTGAGATGTTGTAGCAGAGAGTGATTATTGAGAGGTAGCGGCAGGCAGTTCTTGCCGAGAAGTTGTGGTGCACACTGCTTGTCGTGAAGTCGGAGTGAGATGTGATAGTGGAGAGTGTTGTTCCATGTTTTATGCAGTTATTTGATGGGAGAGATAGCAGATGTTATTCTAATGGAAATACTGTAACGATCAGATGCTTTTCGTCAATACATATGAAGGTAAGATATTGCGTGTTTTTTTCATTAATTCCATGTTTTAAATAATGCGTCATTACAGGTTCAGTCAACAAAGCATCTGGCGTGTGTTCTTGTATTAGAGTTTAATTCTGCTTTCCTTACGCAATTGTAGTATTTGTAATTTTCTTTTATAACGTCAGCATAATTGGTATTTAAAAATTCTTGTCTTGTTGAAGAAGAACCGTGCCAGATGTGTACGTTGAGTCACACTACCACATACAGAACAGCTACACTTGTGCTTTGTTGGCTTCGTAGGTTTTATAGTTGCTGGGGACTTAATTAATTAATTGTGTTAACGAAAATTTTCATTTCATTCTTTGTTGTTGTTCATTGCAGTCAGATAGCGTAATAATACTAGTCAGGGCCAACCGATTACGAGACATATCGTAATCGGACATACAGCAACGAAAAATTTAAAAAGTTCTTTCAATCATATTTAATTGAGCCCCCATGCAGTATGTTAGCTAGGAAAACATATCCTCGAAATTTCATTACTCTACATTAATTATTTTTTGGTGTTTAGATTTTCTTGTTCTGTCAGTGTATTAGGGGTGGAGTGAGTTACATTCATGGTGAGTCTACTTTGTGAATACGTATTGCACTGTGAACTGATAATTAATTGTGAAAAGTCTGTGTTGTGCTATGTATACTGATTGCAAGCTGTGATGTCTGAAGCTGAAATGAGTGGCTATCATAACAGACCAAATATCATTCACTCTTGAGGAATGAGTTGCTAGACTTAAGTGATATGGTTGTGAGAAAGATTCTAATCCATGGATGTGAACAATGCAGCCAAGAATATTAACTTTTAAGAACATAAGTCAAATTCCACCAACAGTGTGTTACTTTAAATAGTAGAGTGGCAGGCATTACCTCAATATGCAAATGTTGCCTAGTTCCTGTACCTTACAGCATTCCTTGAACACCACACCACTATAGTGACAGGAGAAGAAGAAGCTCACCATAAATTAAATGTATGTGACTTAGATGGCACTTGGTAATCACCTACCCGTTCAATGCAGAGAGAGGAGTATAAATCTTGCTTATAAAATGACAGTTAAATTGTTGCTGTTCACTTAACAGTGTCAGGTGCTGAGACATATAGGAGTCAGTGAAATAAGGAAGACAGATGTAGCAGTGCACTCTCTTTTATTTCATGTATTTTGCCTCCCACAGTTAGGAGCCAGTGAAGGAACAGGACGCCAGCCACCACCAGTCGAATCTCTCACGATGGCAGCCTGTATCTGTGCCTGAGCCAGACTGGAGGTGGCGCCACCCACACTGCAGTATCCACCACCCAGCATGGCATCCAGTGCCTGGACCTGTGCCTAGGTGATGGAGTCGGCTAGCCCAAAACCTTAGGGGGCGTGTCGCTTCCAGATGCCGTGGTAGCCACCACCCAGCCCAGCGGCCTGCGCTTGTGCTTGTGCCTGGCTGAGTGCAGCTCCGCCCCCACCGTAGTATCCACCCCCGAGCCCAGCAGCCTGAGCCTGGGCCTGTGCCTGGGCAGCAGACTCAGCCAGCCCCAAGCCGTAGAGGGCGTGTCTCTTCCAGATGCCATGGTAGCCACCACCCAGCCCAGCAGCCTGCGCCTGTGCCTGTGCCTGGCTCAGTGCAGCTCCACCCCCACCGTAGTATCCACCCCCGAGCCCAACGGCCTGTGCCTGGGCCTGTGCTTGGGCAGCAGACTCAGCCAACCCCAAGCCATAGAGGGCGTGTCTCTTCCAGATGCCATGGTAACCACCACCCAACCCAGCAGCCTGCGCCTGTGCCTGTGCCTGGCTCAGTGCAGCTCCACCACCACCGTAGTATCCACCCCCGAGCCCAGCGGCCTGTGCCTGGGCCTGTGCCTGGGCAGCAGAATCAGCCAACCCCAAGCCATAGAGGGCGTGTCGCTTCCAGATGCCGTGATAGCCGCCGCCCAGCCCAGCAGCCTGCGCCTGTGCCTGTGCCTGGCTCAGTGCAGCTCCACCCCCACCGTAGTATCCACCCCCGAGCCCAGCGGCCTGTGCCTGGGCCTGCGCCTGGGCGGCAGAATCAGCCAGCCCCAAGCCGTAGAGGGCGTGTCGCTTTGCAATGCTGACACCCTCATGATCTGCTTCATCCAGTGCTCCAGCTGTAAATAAAGATTTACATATTACACATTTGATTGGTTTTTCTCTTTACATCTGTAACTTTTTGTACATTAATCATGTATGAGTTGCACTAATAGATGCAAATAATTGTGGAAACATAATAAATATGTACCAGGTGATCAAAAAGTCAGCATAAATTTGAAAACTTAATAAACCACGGAATAATGTAGATAGAGGGGTAAAAATTGACACACATGCTTGGAATGACATGGGGTTTTATTAGAACCAAAAAAAGTTCACAGAATGTCCGACAGATGGCGCTGGACAGCAAAACGTCAGTGGTTCAAATGGTTCAAATGCTCTGAGCAATATGGGACTTAACATCTGTGGTCATTAGTCCCCTAGAACTTAGAACTACTTAAACCTAACTAACCTAAGGACATCAGACACAGCCATGCTCAAGTCATGATTCTAACCTGCGACCGTAGCGGTCACGCGGCTCCAGACTGAAGCGCCCAGAACCGCACGGCCACACCGGCCGGCCAAAACGCCAGTGACTGCGCATGACAAGTGTGTATAAAAGGAGCTGTAATGAGAGAGAGAATCAGATGCGCGAGCAGTCACAGCATGTTGACGTTACTTGAAAAGGTGCTTTTAGTGAAGCTGTGTTATCAGAATGGGGAATGTGCTAGTTCAGCGTTACGATCCTGTCTCCATAGGAAGGGGACTCGAACGGTAAAGGTCCGTTGTGGCGAGAATGATTTCGAAGTTCGAAGCCACGGGTTGTTTACACGATAGGCCCCGTAGTGGCCGACCGAGCACAAGGCGTAATGCTGCTGAGACAGGTCAGGAAGAAATGGAGACTGTAGCGGGTTCGTCTATGCACGGGGAAGTCAGCGCTCGTGCAGCTGCACCGGCATTCCATACAGTACTGTTTTGTTGGCACTGAGGCGTACCCTCCGATGCTATCCGTACAAAACGCATCGGCATCTTGAACTGTTACTTGGCGATTCAGTGAGGCGGAGGGCATTTGCGGTGTCGGCGTTTCAAAAGATGGCGGGAGATGACAATTGGTTGAATAACGTGTTGTGGGCCGACGAAGCTCATTTCACACTCCGAGGGTCTGTCAACGCCCACAAATGCAGAATTTGGGCTACCGAAAATCCTAGAACTGTCGTGGAAACTCTATTGCACGACGAGAAAGTCACAGTATGGGTTGGATTTACCACATCTACCGTTATCGGGCCTTTTTTCTTCGAGGAAATACGTGACTCTGGTTTTGTAACTGCTACCGTGACAGGTGAGAGATACGCCTATATGTTACAGAATCGCATCATCTCCAGCCTGGCTGATAAACACCTGCTGGAACGTACGATGTTTATGCAGGATGGTGCTCCACCCCATATTGCTAGACGCGTGAAAGATCTCTTGCGCACGTCGTTTGGTGATGATCGTGTGCTCAGCCGCCACTTTCGTCATGCTTGGCCTCCCAGGTCCCCAGACCTCAGTCCGTTCGATTATTGGCTTTGGGGTTACCCGAAGTCACAAGTGTACCGTGATCGACCAACATCTCTAGGGATGGTTAAAGACAAAATCCGACGCCAATACCTCACCATAACTCCGGACATGCTTTGCAGTGCTGTTCACAACATTATTCCTCGACTACAGCTATTCTTGAGGAATGATGGTGGACATATTGAGCATTTTCTGTAAAGAACATCATCTTTATTTGGTCTTACTTTGTTATGCTAATTATTGCTATTCTGATCGCCTTTTTTTGAAACTTTTGTATTTTTTTGGTTCTAATAAAACCCCATGTCATTCCAAGCATGTGTGTCAATTTGTACCTCTCTATCTACATTATTCTGTGATTTATTCACTTTTCAAATTATACTGACTTTTTGATCACCCGGTATTCATTAGCTATTTATTTTCTTGTGAGACTTTTCGGTTTTGCTTGTCTTCAGATTAATAAGCATAAATTGTAGCAATTAAATACTTCTTTTACCTCCATTGCCAAACTATATTTATAATGGACACTGCGTTTAATCTGTATGAAAGTGCTGCAGCCATTAATTTCGCCTTACATTATTAAGCACATGCTATGTAAAAAAAAAAAAAACAAAAAAACAAAAAAAAAACCAGCACTTTAACAGTGCTTTACTACAAATGGTCCTGTTGGAGATGTTACACTGGTGTCTGCAGGGAAAACACTTCTGGTTAAGGAGTCGTTGAAGATAAATGTTATAGAACACAGTAGTGAGTGAAAAATAAGCTCCATCGTTGGAACTGTAATGTCATCGTGTCCAGTAGATAGATGTTGATCCGATACACATGATCGCTTTCCTGACGGTGCTGCAAGTAACATGTTTCAAGTAGAGTTTTTCATGGCTACAGTCATTTACCCCCGTGAAGTATTCAATGAATCTCTGTTTCGTTTGTGGTTAAATTGTGTTTGTAGGTAATGTGAAGTTCAGTTCTTCGGCTGGGACAGTCGGATCAGCTGCAGCTTTTACTTTGTCTATATCAAGACCATGCACGTTTTCTCCATAGGACAGTCGGACTATTTCTATTGTCAGATATTGTATGGGACATTCCTGAATTTTTTATTTCTCACAACCTGACTGACTGTTCGGCTTGTGCTTGTAAGCAATATGATTTTCAGGGCTCACTTCAGTTCGAATGCCTGATAGGCAGCGTCCGTGATGTTCATGAGCTATTTTAGTTTTTTAGTTAGCCAAGGTGCAGGTTGCCTTCTTATTTTTCAGGTAGAAATATTTAAGAAAATCTTGTAACAAAGTATTACAGAAGGACAGTGATGGACTTGTATTTATATCACATTTGCATATTAACGTAGGCGAACACAGAGATCATTGGTTTCGAAGTAAAATTCCCCTGCTTGGTTATAGGTAAGAAGTTATATTCGTAAACGATGATTTGTGTCTTCCCGAGTTTTAAGCTGGATGACCTGTGCCCGTCTGTCTGGCGCAATATTTGGTTGACATGCCTCACTAACATTATCAGGTGTTCCTGACGTATGGACGTACAGTGCACAAGGAGCACGTGGTGATTATTGGGGAGCTACGTCGACGACACGATAATCAGGCTGAAAACGCGACCGGACTCTAATAGTCATCATCAACGCTAGAAGGACAGGAGAAATTGTAACTTTGTAAATATGAGCGTTAGTTACGGGCCGAGCGTTTTAAATTAAAACACAGGCCTTGATGATAATGAACTGCAACACTATCTAAATATTACGTTGGTAGGTAAGTTCGTAATGTTTTTACGTAAGACAGATATACATAAGGGAGACATTAGTCATCAGTAACATATTACCCTTCATTTTCAACGCTGGGATAAATTTTAGATTCCGCGACTGCAGAAATCACGTGGTTTTGAGGCAAAGAACTTGTCGATCCATGTTCGTAGAGCATTCCTATCCGCAAAGAAAGTTCTTGAAGGCTGTTCGACAAAGAGCGCAAAAAGTGAAAATTTGAGGGCCCATGATCAGGTGAATAAGGCGGATGCGGAATGACTTCCCAACCTAAGTCCTGTATAGTGATTTTTGTCGGTTCAGTAGAATGCGGGTGGGTGTTATCGTGGAGTAGCACCACTTCATGCAGCTTTTCTGATCGTTGTTCTCGGACTGCGTCTGAAAGACGTCTCAGCTGTTGACAGTAATGTCAGAATCTATATCTACATCTACATGGTTACTCTGCAATTCACACTTAAGTGCCAGGCAGACGGCTCATCGAACCATTTTCATGCTACTTCTCTACCATTCCACTCTCGAATGGCGCGTGGGATAAAGGAACACCTAATTTTTTCCGTTCGAGCTCTTATTTCTCTTATTTTATTATGATGATCATTTCTCCCTACGTGGGTGGGTGTCAACAAAATATTTTCGCATTCTGAAGAGAAAGTTGGCGATTGAAATTTCGTAAATAGATCTCACCGCCTTTGTTTCAGTGACTGCCACCTCACCTCGCGTGTCATATCAGTGACACACTCACGCCTATTGCCCGATAACACGAAACGAGCTGCCCTTCTTTGCACTTTTTCGATGTCTTCCGTCAATCCTACCTGGTAAGGATACCATACCGCACAGCAATATCCCACCAGAGTACGGATAATTGTAATGTAGGCTATCCCTTTAGTGGGTTTGTCCCATCTTCTAAGTGTTCTGCCAACAAAGCGCAGTCTTTCTTTCGATTTCCCCACAATATTATCTATGTGGTCTTTCCAATTTAAGTTGCTCGTAATTGTAATTGAATTGACAGCCCTTAGATTTGTGCGATTTATCGTATACCCAAAATTTATCGGATTTCTTTTAGTACCCATGTGGATGACCTCGCACTTTTCTTTGTTTAGTGCCAATTGCCACTTTTCGCACCATACAGAAATTCTCTGTAGATCATTTTGTAATTGGCATTGATCGTCTGATAATTTTACTAGGCGGTAAATTACAGCGTCATCTGCAATCTAAGGGGGGTGATCAGATTATCACCTATATCATTTATGTAAATCAGGAACAGCAGAGGGCCTATGATACTACCTTGCGGAACGCCAGATATCACTTCTGTTCTACTCGATGATTTACCGTCTATCACTACGAACTGTGACATCTCTGAGAGGAAATCACGAATCCAGACACACAAGTGAGACGATGCTCCATATGCACGCAATTTGATTAATAGTCGCTTGTGAGGCACGGTATCAAAAGCCTTCTGGAAATCTAGGGATATGGAATCGATATGAGATCCCATGTCAGCAGCACTCATTACTTCACGGGAGTAAAGAAATAGCTGTGTTGCACAAGAACGATATTTTCTGAATCCGTGTTGGTTATGTATCAATAAGTCATTTTCTTCAAGGTTATTCATAATGTTCGAGTACAGTATATGCTCCAAAATCCTACCGCAAATTGAGGTCAGTGATATGGGTCTGTAATTCAATGGTTTACTCCTATTTCCTTTCTTGAATATTAGTGTGATCTGTGCTACTCTCCAGGCTCTCGTCATGTGAGCGGTTGTATATGATTGCTAACAAAGGCACTATTGTGTCTGCATACTCTGGAAAGAACCTGACTGGTATACCATCTGGGCCGGAAGACTTGCCTTTCTTAAGTGATTTGAGCTTCTTCGCAACACCTACGGTATCTACTTTTATGTCACTCATGCTAACAGCTGTTCTGGTTTCGAATTCTGGAATATTTACGTCGTCTTCTTTTTTGAAGGAATTACGGAAAACTGTATTTAGTAACTCCGCTTTAGTGGCACCATCATCGGTAACATTTCCATCGCTATTGCGCAGTGACGGTATTGACTGTTTTTGCCACTGGTGTACTTTACATACGACCAGAATCTCTCTGGGTTTTCTACCATATTTTGAGACAATGTTTGATTGTGGAAACTATTAAATGGATCTCGCATTGATGCCTTCATTAATTTTCGAGCTTCCGTGAAACTAAGCCAGTCTTGGGGATTTTGCGTTCCTCTGAATTTGGCATGCTTTTTTCGTTGCTTCTGCAACAGTGTTCTGACGTGCTTCGTGTACCATGGTTTATCAGTCCCGTTTCTTATCAACTTATGTGATATGAATCTGTCTATTGCTGTCGATACTGTATCTTTGAATTTGAGCCATATCTGGTCTACACTTACATAATTAGCTTGGAAGGAATGGAGACTCTCTCTTAGGAAGGCATCAAGTGAATTTTTATCTGCTGATTTAAATAGATATATTTTGCGTTTATTTTTAGTGGTTTTGGTTGATATGGTTTTGAGCCTCGCTACAATGACCTTGTGTCACTAATCCCTGTATCTGTCATTACTCTCTCTGTTAGACCAGGATTATTTGTGGCTAAGAGGTCAAGTGTGTTTTCGCAACCACTTACAATTCGTGTGGGCTCATGAACTAATTGTTCAAAGTAATTCTCAGAGAAAGCATTTAGTACAATTTCGGAAGATCTTTTTTGTCTACCACCGACTTTGAACATGTACTTTCGCCAACAAATCGAGGGTAGATTGAAGTCTCCACCAATTATAACTCTATGAGTGGGGTACTTATTTGTAATGAGATACAAGTTTTCTTTCATATTAGTCGGGGGGTCGGTAGAAGGAGCCAATTATTACTTTGGTACGGGTGTTGAGTATAACCTCTACCCACAGTAATTCTCAGGAACTATCTATTTCAACTTCACTACAAGATAAACTACTACCAACAAACACACCACCACCTACTTTATTTAATCTATCCTTTCCGAACACGGTTTGCGCTTCTGTAAAAATTGCGGCAGAATTTATCTCCGGCTTTAGCCAGCTTTCTGTTCCTACAACGATTTCAGCTTCAGTGCTTTATTTTATATCAGGGCTTGAAGCTCTGGTACTTTCCCAACACAGCTACGACAATTTACAACTACAATACCGACTGTTGCTTGGTCGATTCTCGTCGTTTCTTTGCCCTGTACCCTTTGAGACTGGAGCCCTTTTTGATCTTTCCCGAGACTGTCTAACCTAAAAAACCGCCCAGTTCACGCCACACAGCACCTGCTACCCGCGTAGCCGTCTCCTGTGTGTAGTGGACACCTGACCTATTTATCGGAACTCGAAACCCTACCAGAATTACTTCCGAGAAGTAATTCGTAGTACACCACATCGTCGCTGTTCCACCAGATGCATAACGTTATCTTTTATGGATGCGCGCAGCTCTTTGCACGAGGATTTGCTGGTTTGTTAGCGCTCAACGATGGTAGAATGATCACACTTCTTCACATTTGCCAATTATCGAGTACATTGACGTGGATCATTGTAGATTAATGCATTTAAACGACCTTAATCAAATCCCGAAAGTCTGCCTGAACGTGGAGAGTCACTAATGTCAAAATGATTCTCCTTAAAACGAGAAAAGCCATTTTATTGCCGTGCTCTGTCCAATGGCATTATCCCCACTGTCGAGCTCAAACTTAAGAATACGTCGGAAATGTTCCCATTTGTCCACTTGGCACTTGATATTACAGGCTCCACAACTCCACTCGCTATCTCCAAATAACAAACGCAAAAATGTTTCAAATGGCTCTGAGCGCTATGGGACTTAACGTCTGAGTTCATCAGTCCCCTAGAACTTAGAACTACTTAAACCTAACTAACCGAAGGACATCACACACACCCATGCCCGAGGCAGGATTCGAACCTGCGACCGTAATAGTCACGCGGTTCCCGACTGTAGTGCCTAGAACCGCTTGGCCACACTGGCCGGCTAACAAACGTAAATAACAATAGTGGACTACAAATAAAAAATGTTGACCGATAAAAAAACCCTTAGCAACCGGAATAGTAACCTCCAAGATAAAACCCCTATCAACTTGTGTCCCAAACGAATACTATATTTGGACACTATAATGGAATATTTTCTTCAGAGAGAATTTGGTCTACATCTCATGCACCGGTACATATATAATCTGTCGGAATATTCTCACCTAATGATAAGCTTGCAATTTTATAGATTCTTTACCCAATCCAGTACTCGATTTGACGCTTGATGATTTTGTATGGCAATGTGTCTCCGTAGTACTCGGCATTTCGAGTGCAAAATATTTATGTGAATTAAAAGAAAATGTACAATTAGGATGAATTTTAAGAATTGAAAAAAACCCGAGAACCTGAAGTTTTTTTTACAAATCTCTAACTAAGTAAAATTGGATTCTCTAACCTTCAATTGGGAAACAGCCATCTTCAAATGTTGTTGCACAACTGCCCATCTCTGATACGATGTGACTTTTTTATTTCTTGTATTAGATACTTCACGGAAAAGTCTTCGGAAGGAGCCATATTATCTCGGCTGTTTGTTAATTAAATGTAAATCCAGCTGATTCTTGCTTCTACGAGTGATTAAGTGATTAATCTCCGAGTTGACCTCTATTTTAGCGACGTCTGCACGAATTAAACGTAGGACTAAGCCGATAAGCCTGCAGTATTGCTCCAATATAGCGTAAGAAAATAAATAAACAAATGGAATTGCACACTTTGGCTGAATCTGGCTTTAAAGAGGATTAAGTTAGTAACGAATAAAGAATCATCTTAAAAATATTTATAATTTTCTTTCTCCGGTTTATGATTCTAGTATTTTTGATTCCAATTTCACATCAAGCGTTAGTATACGCTACAAACTGCCAGTAATGTTGATGCTTGGATATCTACTAAAGGTTCTGACAACTTCGTTGCAAGTGCATTAATATTAATGAACACTTCCGAATGTATTATGACGTATACCTCTAAAATTTCAATACTGGTCAGATATCTGCTTGAAGGTCCCGTATGAGTAGACGTAATGATCGTCTGGCAGCTTACCATGCACGGCGGCGACGGTGGCCAGGAGCAGCACGATGGACCTCATGGCTGCGGCTGTGGATGTGGTGACCGAAGCGAACGCTGCTGGCCCTTATATTGGGGGCTCACGAGGAAGCTTAACGAGGAAATCGGCGCGCGCTCCTCCATAATCACTTGGCTGGAGATAAGGTGGGATGGCCCTACTGGGTGCTTTCCCGTTCGTCGTCTGCATCGTGAGCTTCTAATGTAAGGGCAAGCAGCGCTCGTTTCGGCCATTATACCTACAGCCCACCTCTGTTCTCATGGTGGACACCGGTGGATGCACTATTAGTCGTGCTAGGCATATGCGCGATAGATAATACTGTATATGCTTGACATTACTCCACCCTGGGCGCCGTCTAGATTGATATGAAAAGAGAAGTAACGAACTTGAGAATGCCACCATCGCTTTACTAGAATGTTTATTGAGGTGTACGAGTATTAGCAAACTATGTTGTCATCTTCGGATCTTATGCACTACGCTTCATTGAATCTCGTCCCGCGACAGCTACGGTCGCAGGTTCGAATCCTGCCTCGGGCATGGATGTGTCTGATGTCCTTAGGTTAGTTGGGTTTAAGTAGTTCTAAGTTCTAGGGGACTGATGACCTCAGATGTTAAGTCCCATAGTGCTCAGAGCCAATTGAACGATTTTAATCTCGTCCATGTTTACAATAAGTTAGTATGTGACACAAGTTACTGTACACATGGGCGAAATTCTTTGAAGCGTAGTGCATAAGACCAGAATAGATGGCAACGTTCTTTGCCGAAACAGGTTATTTCAATAAATGCTCTACTAAGGCCATCGTGGCATTTTGAAGTTTGTTACTGGCTTCGCGAAGAGAATCTTCTCAATGTGAGCAAAATTACGGGTCAGCAAATAGTAACCAAACTAGAGCTAAAATTATGGAAAGCACGTGAGTGGCAAAGAAATTGAGACAGTATTACAGTAATTCATCACAGCAGTTCAGAGTGTGTATGGCATAATTCCACACACAAAAATGCCTTATTTTTGTCAGGAGTCTTCTCACTGGTTTGAACTTCTTCATCTCAGAGTACCGCTTACACCCTACGTGCTAAATTATTTGTCGAATGTACTCCAATCTCTGTCTTATTCTACAGTGTTTACCCTCTACAAAGAGATTCTGGTCATCTGCTGAGTACACGACAGAATCAATACCCCCACTGTGCGATACCCATGATAATATTACCGTTGACAGCGCCACTAAAGCTTACTTATCAAGTTATCAACAACAATTTTCCTGAATTCCAACACCAAAGAGGACGAAGTAAATATTCCACACTTTGGATCGAGAACTATTGCCAATGTGAGTAACATAGAAATAGATAGCCTTGGTGTAGCGAGGTAGCTTAAACACTTAGACAGAGCAACTCTTTTGGTCCAAATAACATACCAGTTAGGTTCCTTTGAGATTATGCTAATAACAGTAACTCATATGTAGCAATCGTAGGTAACCGCTCCCTAGACGAAAGATTCGTACCAAAAGACTGCACAAGTCAAACCAATACTCAAGAAGAAATGGGAGTAATCCGACGTATTATAGACCCTATCACTGACATTCATTTGCATTAGTATTTCGGAACATATACTGAGTCGAACATTATGAATTACCTCTAAGGCAACAATATACGGAAAATATAATTCTTCCGAAACACAACTGGCTCTTTATACGCACATCGTAAAGATTACTATCGACAGGGAATCTTAAAGTAATACCACGTTTCTAGATTTATAGAAGAAGGCTTTTGACACCGTTCGTCACAAATGACTTCTAATTAAATTGGGTCTCTATGGAGTATCTCTACAGTTGTGGGACTGGTTTCGAGATTTTCTGTCATAAAGGTCACAGTTCGTAGCAGCTGGTGGAAAGTCAACGAGTAAAACACAAGCGATATCCGGCGTTCCCCAAGGAACTGTAATAGGACATCTGCTGTTACCAATCTATAAAACCATTTATAAGACCATCTCAGCAGGTCTTTTAGAATTCTTCCACATAATGCTACCATTTACCGTCTCATAAAGTCATCAGAAGGTCAAAATTAGTTGCAAAATGATTTAGAGTACCCATTTTACATCGTTTACTGATGATTCTGTCATTTACCGTCTCGAAAAGTCATCAGAAGATCAAAACCAAATGCAAAATGATTTAGACAAGATATCTTGCTAAAGAGCGAAAAGTGTGAATCACCCACATGAGTACTAAAAGGAATCCCTTAAATTTCTGTTACACTATGAATCAGATAAATTTATAGGGTGTCAATTGAAATAAATACCTAGGAATTACAACTACGAACAACTTACACTGGAACGATCACATATGTAATGTTGCGGGAAAGGCAAACCAAAGACTCCGTTTTATTGGCAGAACACTTACAAGACGCAACACGTCTATTAAAGAGACTGTCGAAACCACGCTTGTCGCCACGTGGGGTAGCCGCGCGTTATCAGGCGCCGATCCACGGTGCTCACGACACCCTCCGCCGAGGTTCGAGTCCTTCTTCGGGCATGGGTGTGTGTGTCGTCCTTAGCGTAAGTTAGTTTAAGTTCTATTAAGTAGTGTGTAAGCTTTGGGACCGATGACCTCAGCATTTTAGTCCCATAAGCCTTTACCACATTTTTTTCCACTCTTGTCCGTCCTCTGCTAGAGGTACTACGGGACATTTTCCAGACAGTATTGGCGAAGGGCATCGAGAAAGTCCAAAGAAGGGTAGCTCATTTCGTATTACCGCGAAATAAGAGAATGTTACTGATATGATAAGCGAGTTGGAGAGAAAAACCATTAAAACAAAGGCGTTTTTCGCTTTGGGATGATCTTTTCACCAACTTACTGCTCTGAATGCGAAAATATTTTATTTTCACCATTCTACATAAAGATAAATGTAAATGTCGTGTGACTACTGTCTCCCGTCGGGTAGACCGTTTGCCGGGTGCAAGTCTTTCGATTTGACGCCACTTTGGTGATTTGCGCGTCGATGAGGATGAAATGATGATGATTAGGACGACACAACATCCAGTCCCTGAGCGGAGAAAATCTCCGACCCAGCCGGGAATCGAACCCGGGCCCTTAGGATTGACATTCTCTCGCGCTGACCACTCTTTTATTTTTCTTTTTCTTTTTTCTTCTTTTTTTTTTTTTTTGCTCGTTACGTTTGGTCTGGGCGGACGTCACAAAACATCCATGCAAGTTGATCGCTGCTTCCTTTACTCAGTTTTTTTTATTACCGAGAGCAAACAGCCCTCTGACCGAACACGCTGAGCTACCGTGCCGGCATTCAGCTACTGGGGGCGGACTGCATAAAGATGAATGGTCATTGTAATAGAGTAAGAAAAATCGGAGCCGCTATAGAAATATTTACGTGCTAATCTTTCCCAAGCGCTGTTAGAGAGTGGAATGGTACAGAAATAGTCTGCAGGTGGTTCGGAGAAGCCTCTGCCAGGCACTTAAGTGTGAACTGAAGAGTACTCACGTAGATGTAGACATATAGCACCCCCTTGACCATAGAAGTTATTCCCTGATGTATTAACGTATGACCTATCATCCTGTCCCTTCTTCTTTCCAGCACTTACCGTATGTTACTTTCTTCGCCAATTCTGTGGAGAATCTCCACATTCCTCAGTATATCAGTCCACCTAATTTTCAACATTTTTCTCAAAATCTTCCATTCTCTTCTGTTCCAGTTTTCCCACAGTCCATGTTTCACAACAATACAATGCCGTTTTCTAAATATACAACATAAAAAATTTTTTCCTCAACTTAAGGTATATGTTTGCAACTGGTGGATGTATTTTGATCAGGAACACCCTCTTTGCATGTGCTAGTTTGCTTCTGACGTCCTCCTCTATTCGTCATTCATGAGCTATTTTGCTTGCAAGATCCGCAGAGTTCTTTAATTTCGTCTACTTCTTGAGCACAAATTTTGATGTTAAGTTTGTCACTGTTCTCTCTTTTGCTACTTCTCATTGCTGTAATGTTTTCTCGGTTTACTCTCAATACATATTCTGTACTCATTAAACTTTTCATTAATGAATTAGCACGTGAATACCAAGGATAGCAATACATTTCTTTGGGGTACGCCTCAAATTATTGCTGTCGATGGCTCACCAACTTCCCTACCAACAAATCCTCAGTCCTCTTGCAATTTTTCTGATGTATCCTACGATTAGCCCTTTTTAGTAAATGCTGATATAGTACCAAGTCAAATATTTTCAAAAAGGTTAAGAAACGCTGCATCCGCCTGACTCTCGTGACTCAGGACTCTTGGCATTTTCTTCTAGTCGCCTGTGATCAATGGTACTAGAGAATGCAGGGAGTGTGTATTTGCACACAAGAACTGGGTGAAAACTTTTCAATACTGCTCGCTTTAAATAAAAAGCCAGAGTGTCTAAGGTACAAGTGTACAAGCTCCTCCATGCTGATGATGCTGCAACATACTGAAATAAATGATTCAAATGGCTCTGAGCACTATGGGACTTAACACGAGGCAGGATACGAACCTGACAGTAAAACATAGACGGAATTATGTTACAGGATTATCACATAGTAAAGGACAGTGAAATGAAAGGTAAACGAGTTACAGTTACAGGAACACATTTCGGAAACCATTAAAGAATACGTAAAATTTATTGTAATGGCACATGTCTTTCTGTATGTTCGCGTAAAATTTCTAGTCTGTAAATACACAAAAAAACTAACACATAGTAAATTAAAATCCATTCATGCGTACTAATATTGATAGCATGCAAACGCTTTCGATGACTGCTATTCAGTAAATACTTGTGTAGCTGTGTGTTAGTGTGACGTTCACAACGGTAAATGAATGATTACAAAAAAAGTCAAAAGCAGTATCGTGAAAATTCTGTACATGGCTGCAGATACATACAGCTGATGATTTTAATAGTTAATTGTGGTACCGTTAATGGTGCGCGATAAAAAGTTACTTGACTACTAAAAAATTCAAAAATGTTCCAATATGCATGAAATCTTATGGGACTTAACTGCTTAGGTCATCAGTCCCTAAGCTTACACACTACTTAACCTAAAGTATCCTAAGGACAAACACACACAGCCATGCCCGAGGGAGGACTCGAACCTCCGCCGGGACCAGCCGCACAGTCCATGACACTACTGAATTAAAGATGAAAATAGCACATTTGCTGTATGTAATATTTTGCGTCGCTGTTGACGTACTTTAAATATCAGGTGATAACTTATGTCGGCAAAAAACCATTCCTACAATCTTTATAAGGCCGGTTGGCCAATCTTAGTTACAAATTGTCCCAGAAATATGCATAATAGAGAAACATACTGTAAAATATAAGACAAAAATAGATCAGTAATCTTCGCTATAACGCTGTTCGTCACGCAGATTGCTTCTGTACGCTTTAGGTAGATGAGAGACGAATTTCCGAGTGTTCATAGTTCCAGTGAAATATTCACGTGGACGCGCGACGCCAATCAAAAGTCCAAAGCCTGTTCCTCGTGTAAATAACAAGCCTTGACCAGAGTTAATGTGCTGACTAGCATAGAAATGGTGTCCATAGTTTGCATTTTATGGTAATTAGTCCACCTCCACCTCACTCACAGCGTGCAGTAACACAGAGGTCAGAGTTACCAGCTCTCGGATCTGACCAGTCCTCACTAGATTACGTGAGCAATTGCAAAAGTGTTAATGGCACACAAGTAGCGTGGTGAGTGTCAAATAGGAATGATTTTTCCTTCACAAACACGCTATAAAGTAGATGTCGACTATAACAGCAGTGGTCTTCATGTCTCTGATTGGCATGACTCAATATGCAAGTACACAACGAGAGTTTAGTAGTTTGTTAACTACATATTTATTATGACCTTGTGGTGCTTCAGTGTCCATAGAAAGTTTCTCTGGATAGCGTTCCACACAGGTGCGTTTTTCTTTCAGGTCGCTAAAGGTCTTTTTAATAGTTCATTATGCTGACACTGGTTTGATGAGTTTCATAGCATTGTCTCGTAGTCTGTGGAACCGTAGGGCATGACTGCCGGCGTAAATAGATCGGGCACCCATTCACTTCCTGTGTAAAGTGGGTCGGCTCTAGTAGCAAGGAAACCTGACCTTGACAGTTGCGTGGAGACAGGCCACCAAGAATGAAAGACTCCTTCCGACAGCCGGCTGCAACGGGGGTTCTGAGAGTGGCGGCGGACGCTGTGTCCAGAGAAAATCTCTCAGCGGGTCTTCTACCACCGCTCACTGAAACCCGCACTCGGTTCAACTGCGAAAGGTCCCAGCTCTTGCCTCTACCATCGGATTTTTTTATTACGGAGTCTCGAATTTAAGCTTTAATTACAGGCGAACCAATAGTTCTATAACAAAATTAGTTATATCAATATTTTTTTGTTTTATTCTGCGTTATGTTATGGAGCAATTTGGTTTTAAAATACAACGCACATTTTTAAAAATTTTAAACTGTAAAAGGGACTATCCGGTTTGCGGCGTCTTCGCTGCGAAAAATTCACTTCAAAATTAAACTTAAGCGCCAAGCAAAATGGTATAGGCATGCGTATTCAAATACAAACAGGCAGAATACGGTGCTACGGTCGCCAACGTCTATATAAGACAACAAACGTCTCGCGCAGTTTTTAGATCGGATACTGCTATTACAATGGCAGGTTATCAAGACTTAAGTGAGTTTGAACGTGGTATTATAGTCGGCGCACGAGCGATGGGACACAGCATCTCCGACGTAGTGATGAAGTGGGGCTTTTCCCGTACGACTATTTTACGCGTGTACCGTGAATATCAGGAACCCTGCAAAACATCAGATTTCCGACATCGCTGAGGCCGAAAAAAGATCCTGCAAGAACGGGACCAACGACGATAGAAGAGAATCGTTCAACGTGACAGAAGTGCAACCCTTCCGCAAATTGCTGCAGATTTCAATGTTGGGCCGTCAACAGGTGTCAGCCTGCGAACCATTCAACGAAACATCATCGGTATGGGTATTCGGAGCCAAGGTTCACTCGTGTACCCTTGATGACTGCACGACAAGAAGCTTTACGCCTCGCTTGGGTCCATGAACACCGACACTGGAGTCTTGATGGCTGTAAACTTGTTGCCTGGTCGGACGAGTTTCGTTTTAAATTGTCGTATTGAGGCGATGGACGTGTACGGTTATGGAGACAACCTCATGAATCCATGTCTCTGCTTGTCAGCAGGGGAATGTTCAAGCTGGCGGAGGCTCTGTAATGGTGTGGGGCATGTGCAGTTGGTGTGACATGGGTTCCCTAATACATCTAGATACGACTGATGACACGTACGTAAGCATCCTGCCTGATCACCTGCATCCAGTCATGTCCATTGCACATTGCTGTGGACTTGGGCAATTCCAGCGGGACAATGCGACACCCCACACGTCCAGAGCTGCTGCAGAGTGGCTCCAGGAACACTCTTCTGAGTTTGAATGCTTCCAATGGCCACCAGACTCTCCAGACATGAACATTACTGAGCGTATCTGGGATGTCTCGCAAATTGGTGTTCAGAAGAGATCTACACCCCTCGAATTTTTGAACAGCCCCGCATGATTCATGGTGGCAATTCCTTCCAGCACTACTTCGGATATTAGTCGAGTCCATGCCACGTTGTGTTGCTGCACTTCTGCGTGCTCGTGGGTGCCCTACACTATATTAAGCAGGTGTACTAGTTTTTTTGGCTCTTCAGTGTATATAGCTTGAAACGATGTTGTCCGATGTTAATGAAATTTTAATGGGTTATAGGTACATATATCGGTAGTGGAAATCTCAAGTTACAAAATATTTCAATCACCCAAAAAAGGTGTCAGTTTTCTAAAGTAATTTTTTCCCAACCTAGAAAAGCAAGTAACAGGAAGTGTCTGTTTGTTTTGGCAATTCTAAGAAGCTACAACCATTGTGACCGTACAGTGGGATACGGATTTTATAAATAGTGATATGTAAGACTGGTTCAATGCATCTCTGATTGTGGAAATAACAGCGGGCGCAGTGGGGGAATCATGTGCTACGTCGCCAGTCACAGGCAAACCATTTACCAATAGCCCAGTGGCTCGCAGCAACGAGACATTCATTTTCACAGCCGTGCACTCTGTTAACCGCGAGGTCCAGCATGCGCAGAATCAGTCTTAAACATCACTGTTTATAAAATACGTATCACTCTGTACCGTCACAGTGGTTGTAGTTTTTTACAAGCTCAAAACAGACCTTCAAAACAAACCCATGCTTTCTGTAATGCGTTCATCCTGGGTTGAGAGAAAGTTACTCTAGAAAAACTTTTGTTGGCTGATTGAAACTTCTGTAACTTGAGCTTTCCACTAGCATCACATGTGCCTGTAACCTATTAAAATTTCATTAACATCAGACAAACACATTTCAAGTTATATAGTTTTGAAGTGAGCAGCTCGTAGCGAAGTCATCGAAAACTGGAAAATCCTTACACAATTTAAAATAAAAATATATATACTGCACTTTAAATCCAGTTTCTCTATATTGCCTAAAAAACTATTGGAACAACTCATTTTCGATGGGCCTGTTTGTTTGCTTGTAATTAAATCTTAAAGTCGAGTATGGATACCAAAAAATCCGATGGTAGTCTCCGTGTGCTTGTGTATCTTGCTTTGGATGTAATTGTCTTTGAACAGTTGTACCACTTAACATTATACAGGGTGAGTCACCTAACATTACCGCTGGATATATTTCGTAAACTACATCAAATAATGACGAATCGATTCCACAGACCGAACGAGGAGAGGGGCTAGTGGAATTGTTTAATACAAACCATACAAAAATGCACGGAAGTATGTTTTTTAACACAAACCTACGTTTTTTTAAATGGAACCCCGTTAGTTTTGTTAGCACATCTGAACATATAAACAAATACGTAATCAGTGCCGTTTGTTGCATTGTAAAATGTTAATTACATCCGGAGATATTGTAACCTAAAGTTGACGCTTGAGTACCACACCTCCGCTGTTCGATCGTGTGTATCGGAGAGCACCGAATTACGTAGGGATCCAAAGGGAACGGTGATGGACCTTAGGTACAGAAGAGACTGGAACAGCACATTACGTCCACATGCTAACACCTTTTTATTGGTCTTTTTCACTGACGCACATGTGCATTACCATGACGGGTGAGGTACACGTACATACGCGGTTTCCGTTTTCAATTACGGAGTGGAATAGAGTGTGTCCCGACATGTCAGGCCAATGTCGCCAATGATTCCGCACCATACATTTACAGTCCACGGTCGCTGTCACTCTACCTGTCTGAGCCAACGAGGATTGTCCACGGACCAGTAATGCATGTTCCATAGATTCACTGCCCCGTGATTTGTGAAACCCGCTTCATCGGTAAACAGGTAGAACTGCAACGCATTCTCTGCTGATGCCCATTGACAGAATTGCACTCGATGATTAAAGTCATCACCATGTAATTGCTGATGTAGCGACACATGAAACGGGTGAAAGCGGTGACGATGCAGTATGTGCATGACACTACTTTGACTCAGTCCACCGGCTCTCGCAATGTCCCGTGTACTCATGTGTGGGTTCATGGCAACAGCAGCTAACAGACCAACGCACCCGCTTCTCCTGTGACGGGCCTGTTACGGACCCGTTTGTGTGCTACGACCATATCTGTTGCATACAGTTGGCGGTAGATGTTTTGCAATGTGCAAATGCTCTCTGTCCGGGTACCGTTCTGCATACACCCTGCAGGCTTCAGCTGCATTTCGTCGACACTCGCCATAGATGAGTATCATCTCCGCCTTTTCAGAGTTCGAATACACCATGGTCACAGTTCCTACAACACTACACTATCACAGACGTCTTGTAACACGGTGTACTATAGTTGGTCTGCGTGCGGAGACTAATGCAGAATAACAATAGCAGCAAGCGCTACATGCGGACACTGCGACAGCTAGACCAAACCACAACAGTGCACTACAGCCACACTCGTAAACACGGTCGTCATCGTAAACATGTCCCTGCAGATGCTGCCCGCCGACCGTGGCCCGTGTTTGTTACAACACGCAACTGAACGTCGGAGGTTTCAAGCGTCAACTTTAGGTTACAATATCTCCGGATGTAATTAACATTTTACAATGCAACAAACGGCACTGATTACGTATTTGTTTATATGTTCAGATGTGCTAACAAAACTAACATGGTTCCATTAAAAAAACGTAGGTTTGTGTTAAAAAACATACTTCCGTGCATTTTTGTATGGTTTGTATTAAACAATTACACTAGCCCCTCTCCTCACGTTCGGTCTGTGGAATCGGTTCGTCAGTATTTGATGTGGTTTACGAAATATATCCAGCGGTAACGTTAGGTGACTCACCCTGTATATACAGTTCAGAAATTTTGCACAAAACCATTGCACATAACAATCATATGTACACAATAAAAGATAATCCTAACGTATAAACATGCAGAAGTAGTGCTAATTATGATCCTGTGGCCTACAATTAATTTTACGTTTTAATAGGTATACAAGAAAAGATAACTCCAACCGAAAGTGACACAACGTTACTAGTTATGGCTTAGTGGGCTCAAAACAAGTACTGTGGCGTTAAAACTCTCATGTTACTCTTTGGCCTATGAACTTTCTACCAGTTAGAAAAACACGTACAGCGTGATTCCGGATCCTGCACCTTGCAAAAGCTTTCAATCCTAAATTATTTATGGAAATGCAGTTCAATGGGCGGCTCCGTGGCCTCAAAAATTTGCAGTATATTAAGAACTGAGGCTCTTAGTTCTTTAAATATGAAATTATTTAAATTATGTTCAAATATTACGTGGGATCCATGTCCAGAAAATTGTGTTATAAAAAAGGCATTATTCATTAATTTGAACAATGACGTTCAGTGAGACGGAAATCATGCATTGCTAGGGGTGGTCACCGTTACTAGCCATACAAATAGTGATGAATAGCATGCAGTTTCATTCTACAGTTATTAGCGTGTCCTATGATCAGATACTGTTCCACTAAAGTAAGTAATTATACTTCTTGATTTATGTGGTGGGTCATAACATCGTATTTTCTCTGTATCTTCCCATTCTTTCACAGTTTAAGATACTTCTTTTTAATCAAAAATTGTTTTTGTGGGACAATTCTGAAAAATAATATGATCACGAACATAACATATGTTAAATTATTTCATAAAGAAAAATTTTGAACTACCTTAATTAAAATTCAGATATTTAGTACAAATACCTCCTTTCCATACCTGAATTGGATTCCGCATTACGTCTACTGCTGCTATTACCAATTCTTACTTTTTTTGGCCGGTATCATTACCGTCAAAATGTTTTATGGCCGGAATCATTGCTGTAAAAATGTTTTAATAAATGTACACTTCCACCGGACGATCGTTGCATTCCCTGCGAACATCAAATAAAAAAAAAACCATAGACAATGATGCATTTCCTGACTTCAGACTTACGTACTTACTTGCGAATTTAGTTATACACTATTTCGACAGGAAAAATAACTACTAAGCTTACCGTGCCCTCACGTCTAAGTAAACCTGTTGAGTCCAGTTTACGTATACTACGAGAACGCTTCTCGTCACTGTAAACCCAAACGCTACGATCCCGCAACCAACAATCCAATTTAACCTTTAATCACAGTATACAGTGTCCACGTGTCTGTCCACATCCATGAGTACACGTCAGTGGCGCAGACCTGGGTCCGACAAATCATTATCAACATGTTTTCTTGTCACAGTGCGACCCCGCAACAGGCATACTTAATTATTCACTGATGAGACGTTAAAAACTCTTCTAATAACTCATCTAATAACTCATCTGATATTCCTGCGTTTAGGGCCACGGCACACGCAACTTGTACTGAAATTTCACAGTTAATCAACACAAGCACAATAATCATACTTATAATATACAAATATTACACCCAGCAAGGCGGCGCAGTGGTTAGCACAATGGGCTCGCATTCGGGAGGACGACGGATCAAACCCGGGTCCGGCCACCCAGATTTAGGTTTCCCCTGATTTCCCTAGGTCGCTCCAGGCAAATGCCAGGATGGTTCCTTTGAAAGGAAAGGATTTCCTTCCCCATCCTTGCCACAATCCGAGTTTGTGCTCCGTCTCTAATGACCTCGATGTCCACTGTACTTGAAGCCCAATCTTCCTTCTTTTCTTACAAATCTTACGAACTAAGCCTGTTGTTGTTGTTGTGGTCTTCAGTCAAGGGACTGGTTTGATGCACTCTTCATGCCACTCTATTCTGTGCAAGTCTCTTCATCGCAGAGTAACTACTGCAAACTACATCCTTCTGAATCTGCTTAATGTATTCATCTCTTGGTCTCCCTGTACGATTGTTCCCTTCCACGCTTCCTTCCGATACTAAATTGGTGATCCCTTGACGCCACAGAACATGACCTACCAACTGATCCCTTGTTGTAGTCTAATTGTGCCACAAATTCCTCTTCTCCCCTACTCTTTTCAGTACCTCCTCATTGGTTACGTGATATACCTATCTAATCTTCAGCATTCTTCTGTAGCATCAGGTTTAGAAAGCTTCTATTCTCTTCTTGTCTAAACTATTTATCATCCATATTTCACTTCCGTACATAGCTACACCCCATACAAATACTATCAGAAATAACTTCCTGACACTTAAATCTATACTCGATGTTAATAAATTTCTCTTCTTTAGAAACGCTTTCCTTGTCATAGCTAGTCTACATTTTATATCTTTTCCACTACGACCATCATCAGTTATTTTGCTTCCCAGATAGCAAAACTCACCTACTACTTTAAGTCTCTAATTTCCTTAGCCAATTCCCTCAGCATCACCTGATTTAATTCTACTATATTCGACCTAAATCTATATGTACACAAACTTCATACTCTAAAGCTGTATGTAACACGAACTGTACTCTGTCGTACTTAATAATCTCTGTGTTACGAACGTCATTCGACCATTTCACGCTCAAATCCTAACTCTGCCAACAACTCTTAAAACTTTACTCCGCAGACATGCCTCTACCGGCCAACATGAGCTCTCTTCTCACTCGATACGGTAATTTCACGATGCAAAGCCGTACAATCACCTTTGACGTAAACGGATCGTCTAACATGTTATTTCTGTTGAACATGGTCTTGAAATATTTTCTTAGACTGTTCCATTACGATCTCGAATACTTCGGCGACATGAGGAGCTCTCTCTTTTCACATTCCTCCTGCAGTTCCGACCAATATTCCTCCATGAAACATCGTCAAAATTCATTATAATTTGACAGTCAAGTACTCTGACACTCATCGTTGTCGCAGGATCTCTACGCAAGTGTGCGCAAACGAAGTTAATTTTTTGGTGGTGTGACCATGACAGTGGTAGAATATGGTCTAAATTACTGATCCAAAGTCTTTGATGAAATTCGTCGGACTTATTCGAAAAGTGACTTCTATTCCAGACTCCAATATACTGTCGACGCACTACATCCTCTTCGGTGATTCTTAGACTATACTCAACTGATTCATGCGCCTGTGTAGTGGAGTGACTACTAACATTTTCCTCACAGCTATCACGTGCAAATTCCATCCCGATCTTATTTTCCTCTTTCAAAGTAGTCGTTATATTCATAGTTACTGCTTTGTTCTGTTTATTGGATCTTTCTTCCAACAGATTCAGATCTTGCTTGATTTTATTTAATATCTTCACCAATGCTTTAACTTCGTTCTTCAGCGTTGCTCTTCCATTTCTATTGCTTATTCTGAATCTACTCGGCGCAACCCATCGTCTAGCTTCGCAAAAATTCTCTCTTCACCCTGGCGGCATTTTCCCATACCCTTCTCTCCCAAATCTGTAATCCGTTTGTCATTGTGTTTCCTATGAACCTTCAACCTTCCTTGAATATTAAAAAATCGGTCTGCGGTTTTTACTTCTAAGTCGGCACTAATTTTTTTTAATGAGGCACCTTTCCTCAGTTCTTCTATTAGTCTAAATATTTCTCTAGTCCGGACACTTGGCACTTCTTGTCGATTCGCGATATTTTCCCATAACTCTTCAGTCTTTCGGTGTATCTCCGCCTCATATTCCATATTATTTTGAACCTTTTCTATTAACTTGACCAGCATGGATTCTTCCAATGCTGATATACTGGACTATTCACCGTACGTGATTTTTAATTCTGCCTTTTCGTTGGTGGTTACTTCAGTTGTAGTTTCAACTACTCCCGTTTGATTAACAGTTTGCATTTTCCTGCCCTCATCTTGCTCGTCCTTTCTCCTTTTCGCTTGTGTGATTTCCTTTCCTGATCAGTAGATTATCGAAATAAGTCTACACATTTGCTGATCGGGATGTCGCGTCTTCATATAGTGCTCAGCTGTTTGCGGAAAAGTCTTCACTTCGTAACCCCGCACACTAATGATACGTTGACACATTTCACACAGAAGTGTCACTATCTAGTGCTGATCACATCTATGTATAAAGCGAAAAATATTTCCCCGAGAAATCCGGATTCTAACACTGGCCTCTCCATTTCGTATGTACAGTGTAAACTGTTGCTCAAGTGATCAACCAACAATTCTCCCATTACTAAACGTACATAAATCACTAACCTAATTCATAGCCTACTGATCTACGAGTACAAAAACAAACAACAAATTCGTTTCTACTCTCTCTTCCTTTTAAATAGCCAAGCACATTGCAAGTTTTACAGAATTCGGGTACAGACTTGTTACAAGGTGTGCTATGACTAAGGAGAAGGCGCTGAGTTCACCTGAATGGACGTTAACTACCCATCTCACACGTTTCCCCCGAACTGACACAGATTAGACAGTGCAGTTCCCTGCATCATCCAAACTTGAACTGGTGGATATCGCGACATGTTTCTGCCTAATATACACGAATCACTACTCGACATGTAATCTCACAGAATTCTTATAGTTCATTAATTCCTCATGCACGAAACAATATCTACAAATAACTCTCAGAACACATTTAATTATTTCCGTTTGATACCCAAATTCTTCCAGTATACACGTATTTCACGAAAAATAGTAAATCCTAACCAGCCACAAATAGATAAAAATTTCCTTGGCAATTTCATAAACGAGAACTCAGGACAACGATGTGGCTTTACTCACCAGCTTATGGAGTTTGCTAGGAAAAAGCACAAATTAGAAAAACTGCATGCATTTAAAATTATTTTAGATTTGGTGATGTTCATTGATTGCTGGGTATTGGTCCAACTTTTCCCCTTTTTTCAGTTAAAATTAGTTGAAACAAAATTTGAAAATCAGAAGACTTCCGGATTTCGGTAATTAATCCTTGCAGGGTCCTCCAGACACATACGTAGGGCGTCAGTTGTGCTTGGTGCATACCCCTGGGTTGCACAGTACCAAACTCTGGTGACCAACAGAGTAAGGAACCACCCCAAATGATCATGCAAAAAATTAAAAATGAAGATACGGTCACACAACGGAAACGTCTTATGTAATATTAATAGGGGTGGCCCAATTAATCATGAAACAAATGGGTACCACACCACTCACATACACACGTTAATGAGGGAGAGATCTTCTACCTATGAGGGAAACAAATGGTCACTATACCAATTAGATTTATTATATTTAAACATGACAATTAGTCACTGGTATTTATGAAGAAGGATTGACAAATGGATGACGGATTACAGGTCTAAAGTATAACGTTAGCACAGGTTGGTGGGGATGATTAAACGTAGTTACGTTAATAATTAGTGGACACGTTCAGTGACTTTGCAAGTTGTTAATTAAGAGTAAATAGGAGTGAGCACCAAAAGACTACCGAAATGTGCATTGAGAGTAACAAGCTGGATGCATGAAATTAAGACGACATACTCAGCTCCTGGAGGGAGCGATTTAATTAAGTGTTAGCAATGATTACGCTGCACTTTGTGGAAAATCATACTAACTGGTTTCCCCTTCCAATCCTTTGTCCCTAGTTCACGTTCGGCTCCCATATTTCCCTCTCTTCTACACTGAAGCGCCAAAGGAACTGGTTTGGAATGCATATTCAAATACAAAGATATGTAACCAGGTAGAATACGGCGCTTCGGTATGCAACGCCTATATAGCACAGCAAGTGTCTGGCGCAGTTTTTAGGTTGGTTACTGCTGCGACAATGGTAGGTTATAGAGATTTAAGTGAGTTTGAACGTAGTGTTGTAGTCGGCGCACGAGCGATGGGACACAGCATCTCCGAGGTAGCGGCGAAATGGGAATTTTCCCGTACGACCATTTCACGAGTGTACCGTGAATATCAGAAATCCGGTAAAATATCTAATCTCCGACATCGCTGCGGCGGAAAACGATTCTGCAAGGACGGGATCAAAGATGACTGAAGAGAATTGTTCAAGGTGACAGAAGTGCAACCCTTCCGCAAATTGCTGCAGATTTCTATACTGGGCCATCGATAAGTGTAAGTGTGCGAACCGTCCAAAGAAACATAATCGGTATGGACTTTCGGAGCCGAAGGCCCACTCGTGTAACCTTGATGACTGCTCGACACAAGGCTTTACGCCTCGCCAGGGCCTATCAGCATCACACTGGATTGTTGATACCTAGAAACATGTTGCCTGGTCGGACGAATCTCGTTTCAAATTGTATCGAGCGGATGGACGTATACAGCTCCACGAATCCACAGATCCTGCACGTCAGCAGGAAACTGTCCAAGCTGGTGGATGATCTGTAATGGTGTGGGGCATGTGTAGTTGGATTGATATGGGACCTCTGATACATCTAGATACGACTCTGACTGGTGACACGTACATAAGCATCCTGTCTGATCACCTCCAGTTCGCAGCTCGTGGTCTAGTGGCTAGCATTTCTGCCTCTGGATCGCGGGGTCACGGGTTCTCTGCACGGGAACTGGGTGTTTGTGTTGTCCTCAACATTTCATCATCATCGTCATTCGTGACAGTGGCTAGACTGGAATGTGGAAAAAATTGTACTGCGTAAAAATTGAGACTTCGTACGGGCGCTGATGACCGCTCAGTTGAGCGCCCCACAAACCAAACATCATCTTCATCACCTGCATCCGTCCATGTCCATTGTGAATTCCGACGGACTTGAGAAATTCCAGCAGGACAATGCGGCTCCCCACACGTCCAGAATTGCTACAGAGTGGCTTCACGTACACTCTTCTGAGTGTAAGCACTTCCGCTGGCCACCGAACTCCCCAGATATAAAAATTATTGAGCATATCTGGGACGCTTTGCAATTTGCTGTCCGGAAGAGATCTCCACCCCCTCGTTACTCTTACGGATTTATGGGCAGCCTTGCAGTATTCATGGCGTGAGTTCCCTCCGGCACTACCTCAAACATTAGTCGAGTCCATGCCACGTTGTGTTGCGGCACTTCTGCGTGCTCGCGGGGGCCGTACACAATATTAGGTGGGTGTGCCAGCTTCTTTGGCTCTTCAGTGTATATGCCACTATCGAATTTCGGCTTGTATCCCTTCTCTATATGAATAACTTATTGAATTCAGTATATAGTTTCTCGATGTGCGTGGCTTTGTAACGCCGGAAATGCATATCCTCGTATTTCCATCTATTGTACTATAATTTTTTTTCCTTATTTTGTTACCTGAATACATGACGTTTCTGTGTCTTTGTATATTCTAATTGTTTTACTATTTGTATATATATATATATATATATGCATTTATGTCGATGTATAGTTGGTTTGTTGTGTAAAGATTATTTGTATTTTTACGCAGGGTCTGGCCTAGGGAAACTATGCTATCGAACCATTACATCGATAGGTCGTGTGGAGAACCAAAGTGTTTAGGATCTTTGGTAGTGTTAACTATGCCGCGTGGAGCGCGGGCTGACCAGAGAGAGTCTGGCTGGGGTGGTGCAGTGAAGCAGGTGTGTTGTGTGAAGATCCCGCGAGTTGCCGCGCTTTCGGGGTTTGGCAACATGTAATTGCGCTCGACTTGCGATGATAGTTTCTGACATGGTGTCGCGGACGGGAAGCATTAGCTGGCGCACATCAAGAGCCCGTTTCGTCTGGTGACCGTGTCGAGAAGAAGGCGCGCCAACATCCAGCTTCTGCAACAGCGACGGCCGACAATGAGTGACTGTCGCCACCTCCTCGATCGACGGCTTCAAACCTTCAATGAACCAACAAGGAAGACTGGAAGCACGTAAAGTTTTAGAACTGTATGGCAGACCTCAGCTTTTCAAATTTTTAAAATTGTTGCATCACAAAATTACAGCAACTTGCTCATTGTCCCAATTGCATTGCCAAGCAGGGTCCCTTCCTTTTCCGAAATGAGCCCGAGTGTCGTTGAAATTCAAACGCCAGCATCATTCGATTTCACTGCTTTAATTTCAAAGTTCAGTTAAGGTATTCGTAGATGGCTACAATATTTATATTGGACAAGCACAAATTAAGAGTGCGAGTTTTGTTACCGTATTTTAGTTACCTGTGACTGCAGCTCAGCTTGGTACGTACTAAATTTTACTATCGTTAATTGTTCAGAATCATTTAATTCAAGTTCAAAGTTAAATCTCTTATTTCTAAATTGCGTAGATTCAAGTAGCTTTTGAAATGATTGTTGAGGTAGTCCAAGACTAACCGTATTTTACTGAATTTCGATGTGCTTCAGAAAGAAAGCTCACTATTTACTTCAGTCACTAAATTAACTTTCGATTTTCCGGTTTTATTAATTCTTTTGCTAAATTAAGTCAGAGTGTAGCGAAATTTATTACTTCTGACAAACTTTCAGTTTTCACACTATACGTGTCAACCTTCAGTTGCCACGCTTCTAGTGCTAATTATATGTGTAATACCTTTCTTTTTCAGTTACTATAGTAATTGTCCATAGGACTGGCGACCGTAATTTCCCCCAAATCTCAAATATCTAATTACCGCTAATTAATTGTTAACGTAACGGCCGCACATTTACTTTGTTTATTAACTTTACCCCTTTTCAAAATTAATTTCCACCAGTTTCATTTGCATTTTTCCTTTCATTTAGTTGTAACCCTTTCCTCCCTCTTTACCGACAGATTAACTTCGGTGACGATTGCTTTTCCCAAATTTCCATTAGGTACACGCGGTTTAATTTTTCACTGTCATTAAGGTCGATAAGCGAGGGGGAGGTTACAGCTTCTTGGCATATAAACGTGTTGCCTACCAGTGTGGTGGGTGTTGGATTTGTACGAGGGCGTGCTGGAAGTGAAAATTCTTAAACTTTTTAAATAGAACGAACATTAGTAACACTCTACATCTTTATTCTTCACGTCTACATATTTGCAGCCCTTTACTGCTAGAGGGCTCGGAAATGTAGCGTGCAACTTGGCAGTGTCAAACGTGAATATGTAGTGCGTGAGAAACATCGTACTATAATCGAGTTGCGAATTCGAAGAGTTCGTCCACACATGGGGCACCCTCTTCTTCAACATGAAATTTCCACATCACACGTGCGCTGCGACATCTGCAACAATCCGACACCTTGGGTTGTCATTGATTATCCTACATACGACACCGACTTGGCCTATCCGACTTGTATCTGTTTCCAGAACTTAACGAACACCTTCGAGGACCTCACTTTGATATTAATGAAGCGGTGCAAGCATAGGTGAGGTTGTGGCTCAGTCAACAAGTCAAATATTCTTCGGCGATGGGATCAAAAATCTGGTCTCTCGTTGCGAGAATTGTTTTCTTCACCAGAGTCACTATGTTGAGAAATAAACGTGAAGCCATGAGGATAAAGATACAGAATGTTAATAACATTTTTATTTTAAAAAGCTCTAATAGTTTTCACTGTAAAAATCTGGAGGCATTGGTTTTCAAATCACCCTCGTATCTGTAAGCGTAGGCTTCCGCGGCCGTTGTCTTCTTCAATAAAATTCTTCAGGGTATCAGACCGCATCGTCATAATTTAAAATGCGCCAACGTTTCGGCCAGCGTTGCAGCTAGCCTTCATCAGGGCCTTACGTTAACTCGTATCTGTTTTGGCTCCGATAATGCGGTCACTGTGCTGTTCACTGTAGCTTATACATATTCCTATTTTCTTGTTCTTTATTACCGTAGATCTACTAGTGTATTATGCCTACTTTATTTTGTACTGATAATCCTCTATCATTTACATTGAATTAAACCATGTCACTCTCCCTCATAGAAATGAAATTCATGGGATTTTTTTCTTTACATTTAGTATTACTGTATTGCGGGCTGACTAATTAGAAACTTCGGTGAGTGTTACATTTACTTTCTCCGCAAGGAGTTCTCTGTATTTTTTCTGAGTATTGTAACAGGACATCCTCCTCTAGCATTACTTTTCATCGACAGTAGTAGTTGATTCCAGTAATATTTTTCGAATTTTCGACAGGTCAGTATTATCTCAGCAGTTTTACTGAAAAATTTCATATAATTATGTACACAATATGTTATATTTCAAGCTAAAATTTATGAATAGGAATTATCATTTTGGATGTTTTAATCGATAAATACTAGTTCTGAATGTACAGTTACAACTTTTTTTGAGACATTTGAAATTACGAATTATTCGGCACACTTAAAATTTCTATTATTAACTACGCACTCTAGTACTGTTTATTATGTTTATTTCTGCATTCATTTATGAAATAATAATCGAGAATAATAGAAATTCGTTTGTGAAGAATAATTGTAGGCCTTTTTGGCCGGCCGGAGTGGCTGAGCGGTTCTAGGCGCTTCAGTCTGGAACCGCGCGACCGCTACGGTCACAGGTTCGAATCCTGCCGCGGGCATGGATGTGTGTGATGTCCTTACGTTAGTTAGGTTTAATTAGTTCTAAGTTCTAGGGGACTGATGACCTCAGCTGTTAAATCCCATAGTGCTAAGAGCCATTTGAACCATTAAGCCCTTTGGAATATTATTATTACCGCAGAATGGAGTAGTAGCAAGCTTGTGATAGGACGGATTTTGGATTTTGGGTGAAGAATGTAATTTCGGCTTTGTTAATGTGAAAATTCAAAATACTGTGTGTTATAGTAAAATGTGACAAAATAAATTAACATAAAACAAAAATTCTGCAAAGACAGTTTTCAAAATTATTGAGATCAATTCAACCATGAGGACCTAAAATGTGAGAATTTCAGCTTCAAGAATCAGCCGCCTAGACAAGAAGAACTAGAGCCTATTCTGCAAGAAAAGTAAACTAAAAAGTTTATTGTAATCTTACTCTTCACAAATCTTCAGAATAGAAGTTGCTGTCATCAGCAAAGTTTATTTTTCCGGTGTGAAACATTACCGAGGAAAGTCCTTGGGGCATGTCAAAAAAATTTGCTAATAATATGAAAACTCGTATAGTAATGTGTTTTGGTTCACTGAAAGTTTAGCCTTACTTGAAATTTGTGTTCTCTACCCGGCAACTCGATTCATCTCTTGTAAATCATGTTTCTTGAGACACTCAGAAATATACACAGGCTTCTGCCATCATGATACCGCGTTACTCAGAACCTCAAGATACAACAACAGGCTCGGTTTCTGCGGAATGGGCCAGTACACGGAGTCATTAACACGAATTGAAAGCGTAAAATCTGATACACCTGTAACGGCTAACAACACGACAGGAAAAATAGTTATTTATTATATTATTATTTATTATAGTTATTTGAGCTATCGTATATCAGTCATCTGCAGTCAGTGGGAGACTCTGGTTCGTATCTCATCCTTGGTACAAGTTTTCTTTCGTCGCTTCAGTCTGAGAATACTATAAACCAGTGTGGGCTACAAAACATCGTCATCAGCACACATGAAATGATGTAGTGTACGTCACTTTTTTGCTGTATAGAACTTCCAATTACTTCTTGAGTGTAAATACAAACCCTCTACAACCTCCAAAATTATTCTTATTGTTCTTTTCTCGCACTATACCTTGAGAATTAGGGATGAAGGCAACAGGCAGATTGCTTATTCCTAGATTTTCAGAAGCCGTTTGACGCAGTACCCCATTGCAGACTGTTAACGAAAGCACGAACATATCGAATAGGTTTTCAGGTATGTGAGTGGCTGGAAGACCTATTAAATAATAGAACCCAATATGTTGTCCTGGTCGGAAATTGTTAATCAGAGACAAGGGTATCCTCAGGGATGCCCAAGGGAAGTGTGATAGACCCGGTCTTGTTCTCTATACAGGGCAGTCAGTAACAGTCTGGAAAGCTTGTAAGAGTGTTGCCTGGTACGGAGTGCTGGGAAATGACGTTAAGAAAAAAATTCAATACGTTGCGCCGTTTCCGAGTTATTTAGATTGAAGGCCTTCGCGCGCGCAAATCCAAGTAGTCCGCCAGATATAGTTAGTATTAGTTGTTCTCATAGCACAGATGATAGCTCAGCCTTTGGCTCTGGTTCGATCCCTACTTTTTGTGTCGCTTTCGTGTTCGGTTTCAGAAAACCAAACGAAGAACACGTTTCGCGACACCTTCTGTGGCGGACCACCTGAATTTACTCACGCAACGGTATGACTGGTTAACTTCATAGAAAATTAACTCTGAAACAGCGCAAAGTATTGATTTTTAGGGTTCTGGAGCCCTGCTGGTAAAAACGAAACGTGTACTGGAGCACTTTGTTGTCCGTCTGTCTGTCTATCCCACCATTCAAAACCATTTTTCTCAGCAATGGGTAGATGTATGAAGCTGAAATTTATTTCACGTATTAAAGACCACGCTCCGTTGCCGGTGTAGAAAAACAAAGCTTCTAAGTCAGTGTAATAAAAATATATGGGCATTTATGTCACATATTTTGATACTCGCAAACTCACTCATCAAAACCTGAAGGATACTCCCCGTTGACCCACAATCATGAAATTTGCCAAGAAGCAAGGTTTCACACTACAACCAAATGAAAAAGTCCGAAAATAGTTAATCTGTAATTATATCATATGAAAAAAAGTTTTATCATCTGTTATTAGACTGTCGGTCCCTCCGTCTGTTACGGCCACTTTTTTTCAAGAACCAGTCGACGCATCAAGTCGAAATTTATGTCTCATACTGAGGTCTACGGTCCGTTGTCGGTATAATAAACATTAACTTACGAGTTTGTATAAGTCAATATAGTCCAAACATACGGCCGTTTATCTCACATATTTTGATATAAACTCACTCATCAGAATCTACAGGATACTTCGCGTTGATCTAGAATCATGAAATTGTGCAAAAACAAAGGTTTTACAATACAAGAAATGGAAAAAAATCACAAATTGTTAATTCGAAATTATATCAAACGAAGATAATATTTCTTTTATCATCCGACTTCAAACTTGTAATTAAACGTCCTCTGAAGTTTTTAAATTCCTGTGACCAATACCTTGCCAGTATCCATGTCAATAACGCAAAAATCGTCTAGATCCTCGACCTCAGAATGGACGAACTGCCTGAGTTCGTAATTAATCCTTCCTGTACGGGTCCTGTTAGGACCTCGCCAAATCTTTTTCCTTAAAAATTATTTCTTAGCAGAACCTACGTTGTAACTCCCTTCCAAGATTTACAGACTGTTTCTGATTACCCTGCATACGTAAACGAAGTGACGATGGGGTGAGAAGCAACGTGCAATTGTTTACTGGTGGTTCTGTGATGTACGGGAAGGTTCGTCATTGAGTGGCTCAAGGAGGATGCGGGATGACTTTTGGTGTGTTTAATGGCAGCTTTCTCTAAAGGTAGAAGAATGTAAGTTAATACAGACGAGTTGGAAAAAGAACTCTTAGAACAGTATTAGACATACTCATACTTGACACAGTCACGTCGTCTGCATATGTAGGATTCTCGCAGCAAAGCGATGTGGAATGGAACGAGTACGTAATGTCGGTTGTAGGGAAGACAATTGTCGTCTTTATTGGGAGAACTTTAGGAAAGTGTAGCTCATTTATAAAGGTGTCAAACTGAAACAAGTGATAGTGGGTCTACAACCGATTATAGTGAGATAGGGAACCAACGGTCGGAAACGCATATTAACTGTGTTACGGACATACACAGCGTACACGGCTTACAAACAACGTAACTGATAGTAATTATTCAAACTGATGACTGCCAACCTCCATGCACGCGTGGCAACGTTGCATGAGGCTCTGCCGCACTCTCTCAAAGATCCTTGGTGTCTAAATTGCCAGGAACAGGCAGCCTGGGCTCTAGCAAGCAGGTCTTCATCAATGTCGACGGGGGTTTCATACATCAACTTCTTGTAAACCCAAAGGAAAAAATCCAAAGGTGCAAGAACCGGAGATCGCTCTGGCCATTTGATGGGGCCTTCAGTTCCAATCCATTGACGAGGGTACCTGTTGTTCAGGTGCTCGCGGGCATCAACAACGAAATGCCCTGGTGCACCGTCGGGCTGAAGCCACAAACTTTAGCGGACAACAAGGGATACAGTCTCCAATAACTGCAAGCGGCATTAAGACTGGCAGTCGTCGCCTTGAACAATTACTACAACAGTGCACGCTGTTTATGTCCATAACATAATAAATACGTATTTCCGACAATTGGTTCCCGGTCTCAACATAATCGACTGTGGACCACTATCATCTGTTTCATTTGACCCAAAAGTTTTGAGACACCCTGTATAAGAGACTGCATACAGTACATTTGTGTGACCCATTTTTGAGTACTGATCGAGTGTGTGGGGCCCCCACCAGGTCGGATTAAAGGAAGAAAGTGCAGTTCAGAGGCTTTCTACTAGATCTGATACTGGTAGGCTCGATTAACATGGGAGTATTACACAAATGCTCCATAAACTCAAATGGGAATTCCTGGAAGGAAGATGACGTTGTTTTCGCGAAACACTATTGCACCAGGGAACAGGCATATGCGGCTGATTGCAGAACCGTTCTACTGCCACCGACCACATTTTACATAAAGACGGTGAAGATTAGATAAGAGAAATTAAGGCTAGTACGTATATGGTTGTCCAGAAAGTAAGTTACGATCGGTCGCGAAATGGAAACCAATTTGAAAATTCGGTAAAGCTTCGCACAGATGTGTTGGGCAGTGTCTCTAGTATGCCCGTCGATGGTGCCCCGTCACTCTTTTCAGTTTTGAGTGAACAGTGAGCACGCAAAGATGCATAGGGAACAGTGTCTCCCGCCAAGTACGAGGGCCTGGTTAGTGATTTCGCCTGTGTCATGCAGCCCACATAACACACTTGCCGAGCAGTTCCTTCTTCATGCCAATTCTCGGCCGCACACTGCAGGGGCAATGAAGACGTTCCTGCTGCGTTTCCGATGAGAAGTCTTTGATCACCCACAACTGACTCCCCCCTGAGTCTCATCTCTGCTCACAAGAACCGCTGGCTATGAAGACAAAATTTTTCCACAGACAACGAGCTGCAGACCAGTGCAGATAACTGGCCGAAAGCAGCGGCGGCTGCTTTCTACGACGAGGTTATTGGAAAGTTGATACAACACTATGACAACACTCATGCGCGAAGGCTCCTTGACGTTCGTTTCGTTGCGAATGCACTAATATCGTCCCAGCTCCACTCTCCTCCGGGAATCGATAATTTGCGAGTAGGGGCTAATGGGTGATGTACGCCACAGCGCAGCGTGCGATAAGTTAGAATTTGAGTCGGTTGTGGACGGGTCCGGAAGGCCGAAGTGGGTAAGGCAACCGCTCACTGTTGTTGTTGTTGTGGTCTTCAATCCTGAGACTGGTTTGATGCAGCTCTCCATGCTACTCTACCCTGCGCAAGCTTCTTCATCTCCCAGTACCTACTGCAACCTACATCCCTCTGAATCTGCTTGGTGTATTCGTCTCTTGGTCTCCCTCTACGATTTTTACCCTCCACGCTGCCCTCCGATACTAAATTGGTGATCCCTTGATGCCGCAGAACATGTCCTACCAACCGATCCCTTCTTCTAGTCAAGTTGTGCCACAAACTTCTCTTCTCCCCAATCCTATTCAACACCTCCTCATTAGTTGTGTGATCTACCCATCTAATCTTCAGCATTCTTCTGTAGCACCACATTTCGAAAGCTTCTATTCTCTTCTTGTCCAAACTATTTATCGTCCATGTTTCACTTCCATACATGGCTACACTCCATACAAATACTTTCAGAAACGACTTCCTGACACTTAAATCAATACTCGATGTTAACAAATTTCTCTTCTTCAGAAACGCTTTCCTTGCCCTTGCCAGTCTACATTTTATATCCTCTCTACTTCGACCATCATCAGTTATTTTGATCCCCAAATAGCAAAACTCAATTACTACTTTAAGTGTCTCATTTCCTAATCTAATACCCTTAAATCATCCGACTTAATTCGACTACATTTCATAATCCTCGTTTTGCTTTTGTTGATGTTCATCTCATATCCTCCCTTCAAGACACTATCCATTCCGTTCAACTGCTCTTCCAAGTCCTACAGAATTACAATGTCATCGGCGAACCTCAAAGTTTTTATTTCTTCTCGATGGATTTTAATACCTATTCCGAATTTTTCTTTTGTTTCCTATAATGCTTGCTCAATGTACAGATTGAGTAACATCGGGGAGAGGCTACAACCCTGTCTCACTCCCTTCCCAACCACTGCTTCTCTTTTATGCCCCTCAACTCTTGTAACTGCCATTTGGTTTCTATACAAATTGTAAATAGCCTTTCGCTCCCTATATTTTACCCCTGCCACCTTCAGAATTTGAAAGGGAGTATTCCGGTCAACATTGTCAAAAGCTTTCTCTAAGTCTACAAATGGTAGAAACGTAGGTTTGCCTTTCCTTAATCTAGATTGTAAGATAAGCCGTAGGGTCAGTATTGCCTCACGTGTTCCAAAATTTCTACGGAATCCAAACTGATCTTCCCCAAGGTCGGCTTCTACTAGTTTTTCCATTCGTTTGTAAAGAATTCGCGTTAGTATTTTGCAGCCGTGACTTATTAAATTGGTAGTTCGTCAAGAGATGGGCGCTCACTAGAAGTGGTAAATCCGGGCTCGAGTCCCGGTCGGGAACATATTTTCAACTCACACTATTGCATTACCACAATGCCCTGTGCAGCTGGGATTCATGAATTTCCAGCCATCCCTTCCCTATCTTTCCACATTCTCTATTTCATATAAAAATAGACTGTCGTTTACCCACGTTCCATTTTTCGAGTGGAACAAGATGGGAATTACTATTAGTATTACAAGGAACCCTCTACCATGCACCGTGAGCAGGATAGCGGAGTGTGTGTGTAGCTGTAGATGAAAATACAGCAGATTTTTAGAACCAGCACGTAGCGTTGTTTACCACCACCCTTCACAGGGAAAGTTTATGACAATGTACCTCTGGAACAGCTTGTAGCCTGCCCGTTCTTGGAAGAATATTACGATATTTTAATGAGTGGGCACGATATCCACCACGAACGGGGAAGCGCGCCGTAGCGCCACCCTCATTATCTGCAGTTGAATGACTGTGGAAGAGCGCACTCCGACTTCCTCGTGAACTGGCCAGCTTCCTCATCGCTTTCCAATATAAGGTAAGGCAGAGCTCACTTCGGCTACAGCATCCACAGCCCACAGCCATGAGAACCGTCCTAGTCCTCCTGGCTGCCGCCGCCGCTGTGCAAGGTAGGTCGCCTCAGTTACCTTCTATGAGACCAGTGCGTGTCTTCATACTGTCATCTCTTAACTAGTCTTCAACTAGGACCATGACTGACACTTAAGTTATAGAGTTATACAAGCTGAATAATGTGCTAATACAATCGAAAATGTTATTCAAGTTTCGTATCTTTATACTAAAGTTGTAAAAGTTTTCAATCCATGGAAACGTAGTAAAAAGTCTTTCAGAGGAGTTCTAAACTACAAAATAATGTCATAGTCTTTAGCGTGTTCTAAAGCATAGGGGTAAAACCGAAATATTACGTTCTTGAATAAGTTGAAAACGTTTTTGTTTTGCATGTTGGTATTCCGGTTGCTATGGGTTTATTTATCGACGGTCAATTTTTGTTTGTAGTTCACTGCTGCTGTCCCAGTTTACGTATTGTCATATTGTCATTTGGAAATAGTGGCTCGAGCTGGGAAAGCTAAAAAACGGAGTGCCATGTGGAGAAATCTGAACATTTCCGACACATTCTTCTGTTTTTCAGTAGATGAGTGGCAGCGGCGAAGGCAGCCAGAAACATCTGCGCTGTGTATGGGGATAATGCCACTGGAAAGAGCACAGAAATACGATTTTCTTGTCTTGAGAAGGATCCTTTTGACATTAGTAGCTCTCCATCTTCAGGAAGACCTTCGTGGTTTCAATTCTTTCTTTCTTTCTTTCGCTTACGCCTTGTACTGCAGCGATCGCAGGGTCGGCGTGGTTAGAACGGATTTGGCAAGGTGAGTTTTAGGGGTGGCTGGATGCCCTGCCTGCCGCCACCCCGTATCCCCAGGGATGGAATCAGTGTACCCCAGCTGTCTGCATCTAGTGTAAATTGTGAAATAGTGCGAACGTGTTTCAAATGGACGCGTGTAATAGAGACGGAACGTGGGGACCAGCCCAGTATTCACCTAACGGGATGTGGAAAACTGCCTAAAAACCACATCCAGGCTGGCCGGCACACCGGCCTTCGTCGTTAATCCTCTGGGCAGATTCGATCCGGGGCTGGCACGCCTACCCGAGTCCAGGAAGCAGCGCGTTGGCGGGTTACCTTTGTGCTTTCAAGAAGATAGTTTAAACGCATTGATTCACAACGATCCAAGTAATTGTCCTCGAAAAGTGACAAACGTGATACACTGTCATCATTCCACCATCGTGCAAAATTTGCATGAAATGGGGAGCCGGTCCAAAATCAGGTGTCTAGGCACCGCATGCTCTACCCCACAATAAAAAAAAATCTGCGGGTGGTCATATGTGCATCTCTGTTCGCTCGTCATCAATTGGCTCATGAACAATACCGACCATTCCTATCCTGTACTGTTAATTGTGTCTTTATGCTAATTTAAGGGAAAGAAGGATTGGTTGAGCCCGAACAAAGCAGCGACTCCCAGTACAAAGACCTGCGCGCATCCACAAAAGACAATGTTATGCATCTGGTGGAACAGCGGCGGTGTGGTGTACTGGGATTTGCTTCCGCGAGGTGTAGCCATCACTGCTGACATTTATTGTCAACAACTGAGACGTCTTGCAGACGCAGTCCAAAAACAACGACACGAAGACAGCGCGAAGTGATGCTACTCCACGATAAAGCCGGCCCGCATTCCTCAAGCCTGACAAAAAACACTACGCATGAGTTGGGTTGGGAAGTCATTCCGCAGCCACCTTATTGAACTGATCTTGCACCTTCAGATTTTCACCTTTTCCGCTCTCTGTCGAACAGTCTTCAAGGAACTTCCTTTCCGGACGAAAATGCGCTCCGACCATGGCTCTACAAGTTCTTCGCCTCAAAACCAAGTGATTTCTGCAGTTGCTGAATCGAAAAGTCACCCCAGCATTGGAAGACTGTTGAAAGCAGTAAAGGATAAATATTATTGATGACTAAAATCTCCATTTGTGTCTTTGTTGTGTTTACTAAAATTATGGAAAAATGTTGCGAATTTATGCACTAATTCAATAGCTGAATGTCTCTCACGAACATCGGATGATATCTGCAAAATACAGTCACAGACAGCAGACTAACAAACTTTGACGTGGTTCTTTACTTCGTTACTTACTTTTTTTCCTTCCTATCCATCTTCTGCTATTGTTGTCGCAAATTGGTATGCTTAGCAGTTAATCTCTTTCGTGCCTATTTAGTTTGAAGACAGAAAGATTGGGGTTTAAGATTTTGTGGACGACGGGATAATTAGAGAAGGAATACAAGCTTCTACTGGGGAAGTAAGAGGAATGACACTGCCTTAAACTCTGGAAGGAATCATACCAGCATTTACGTTAAGCGGTTTAGGGAGATCCGCCAGAATGAGAAGCCAGTGCACAACCAAGCTCAGTTGTTTAGTTCGAGCACAAATAGAGTGCAATTCAGGGATTAATCACTCCTTCACTCTTGCAGTGACGAAGCAGTTTTAGTTATACTTAAGTATCGAACGCTGCCAGCTATATCGCTCATGTGCAGCACGCGTCAGTGATGTAGGTCATGTAATACTTAAGAAAATAAAAATTGTAGTTGTATCTAGCTGTCAAAAACTGGAAGAAGTTGTTCCAAAACACAGTTGAATTTGCTTTGGTTCCGCAGCCTCGTAAAATGTTTTGAAAGACGTTGTTTCCGCCACTAACTGTCCATTTATTGAAAAACCACTATTGCAATTTCATCCTTTTGGTCATTTTCACGTGGGTATAGCAGGATAAGTAGTTTAGTCTTGGTCTACTGATACTGCAGCATGCATTACCATGCTTGGCTGGGCACAACCGTAATTGATGAAGACTAGCCGGCCGCGGTGGCCGAGCGGTTCTAGGCGCTTCAGTCTGGAACCGCGCGACTGCTACGGTCGCAGGTTCCAATCCTGCCTCGGGCATGGATGTGTGTGATGTCCTTAGGTTAGTTAGGTTGAAGCAGTTATACGTTATAGGGGACTGATGACCTCAGACGTTAAGTGCCATAGTGCTCAGAGCCATTTGAACCATTTGATGAAGACTCACAGTCTAATAAAATTCGTTGGAAGATTTCTTATTCACCATTGTGTACGTTCATTATTAATGCTATAGTTTTCTCAAATTTTTCAATGTCTGTCTTTCGCTTTCCAATTTAGTTAAATCATGTTTGGAGTTGTGCGACGTAAACGGAAGTTGGTAGGCGTGTTTTCACGTCTCAAAGATGATGTCTATTCAAATTTCGCCCCATTCGCATAAGAGTGGCCACTATGCACCACTATGAGGAAGCAAATCACGTTTGCTTTAAATACACTAAGCAAAGGTCGTCAGCGTTAGTTACCCTTGAGACTGGACGTGGTGACTTGATGTTAATGGTTCAAATGGCTGTAAGCACTATGGGACTTAACACCTGAGGTCATCAGTCCCCTAGACTTAGAACTACATAAACCTAACTAACCTAAGGACATCACACACATCCACGCGCGAGGCAGCATTCGAACCTGCGACTGGAGTAGCCGCGTGATTCCGGACTGAAGCGCCTAGAACCGCTCAGCCACAGCGGCCGGCTAGTTGATGTAATTCAAGAATGCCTTTAAGGCGACACAGGCGCCATTACCAACACCGTGCCAAGGGAGGTAGCCACGTGGTCTAAGGCGCATTGCCACATTTCGCGCGGCTCCCCCCGTCGGAGGTGTCCTCCCTCGGGCATGTGTGTGTGTGTGTGTGTGTGTGTTGTCCTTAGGGTAAGTTAAAGTTAGATTAAGCAGTGTGTAAGCCTAGGGACTCATGACCTCAAAAGTTTGGTCCCAAAGGAACTTAACACCAACACCACCACCACCAACACCTCACTGAGTTTGAACGAGGTCGTGTAATAGGCTACAAGAAGCTGCATATTCCTTCTGAGATACTGTAGAAGGGCTTGGCAGGAATGTAGCCATGTACATGATTGCTGGCAGCAATGGTCGCGAGAAAGTGCGGTCGCATGTGACACAACCGAGAGGGAAGACCATCGTTTTCTGCATATGGATCTGGCCTCGTATTGCATCTGCAACAGCAGTCTTAACAGAAGCTGGCACCACAGTGACACATCGGAGTGTTACGGATCGGTTACTTCAGGGACAGCTCCGAGCCGGATGTCCTTTAGCGTACATTACACTGAAACCAAGTCATCACCATTTGCAACCTGAGTGGTGTCAAGCTAGAGCTCGTCGGAGGGCAGGATGCAGGTCTGTTGTGCTTGCTGATGACAGCTATTTCTGCCTTGGTGCCACTGACCCGTGTTGGTTAGAAGGAGGTCGGAGCCTGTAACCATCCTGTGTGTGTTCTAGAGCCAATGGACCTACACCAGGAGCTATGGTCTGTGGTGCGATAGCACTCTCGTGGTTTCCCACGCACTTTGAGTGCAGATTTGTACGTCAGTCTGGTGACTGATATGTTATGCTGCTATTCATGAACAGCATTCCAACAGGATAACGTTCGCCCACATATCGCTGTTCTAACCTAAAATGGCGACATGTTGGCTTGGCCTGCTCAGTCACCATATCTGTCTTCAATCGGGCACATGTTGGACATCATCGTACGATAACTCCAGCGTCATCCACAACCAGCATTAACCGTCGCTGTACTGACAGACCAAGTGAAACAAGCATGGAACTCCACCACAGAAACTGACACCCGGCACCTGTACAACAAAATGCTTTCATGTTTGAATGCTTACACAGGTTGTTAATGCTCCAGCGTTTCACATTTGCAATAGCTAATCTCGCGGTTACATTAACGTGTGCTCTTGCAATCACTTAAATATGTTACCTAGACAAATAATCCCGGAATTTCGTTACTATTCATTAATTATTTCTTGGTGTTGCGACTTTTTTCCGTCAGTGTATATATATATTCTAAGACAAAAAAGAAGAAAAAAAAAACACGCACCGCGAAGGAATTATCCGAATGTGACGGAAACTGTGAGATGTGATGTACATTACAGACAAAAAAATGATTATAGTTTCAGAAAATTTGGATTATTTATTCAAGAGAAAAAGCTTTGCAAGTTGAGCAAGCCAGTAACGCGATGACCAATATCTAGCATCCTCCTTAGAGATACCGTACCAAAATCTGTCAATTGGTTCGTTAGATAGTCAAAATCGAGAGATGGTTGGACTGACCTGCCCATAATGATCCGGACGTTCTCAGTTCGAGAAAGATCCAAAGATGTTCCTGATCAAGTCAGGGTCCGGCAAGCACGAAGCCAAGAAGCAGAAACTCTCGTAGTGTGCAGGCTGAAATGTAAGCTCAGGAAAGTTTACAATGAAGGGCAACAAAACGGTGATCAGAATATCATCGACATACAGCTGTGCTGTGGGAACCAAAGGGATGCTACTGTGAAAAGAAATACCAGTCCAGACCATCACTCCTGGTAGTTGGGCCATATGGCGGGCGACAGTCAGGTTCGTATCTCACTACTGTCCGTGGAGTTTCGAGGTACGTCTTCGGCCTGGAATCTCATTGACGGCAGTAGAAATGCCTTCAGTGATGAGTCCCACTTCGAACCGAGCCTGATGAGCAGCGAAGACGTGTCAGGATACGCGCTAGGCAGCAGTAGGATTTCAACCTCACTGTAGCCCGCCATATGGACAACAACCAGGAGTGATGATGTGGGATGTCATTTCATTTCATAGCACAAGCCATATGGTTCAAATGGCTCTGAGCACTATGGGACTTAACATCTGAGGTCATCAGTCCCCTAGAACTTAGAACTACTTAAACCTAACTAACCTAAGGACATCACACACATCCATGCCCGAGGCAGGATTCGAACCTGCCTCGAACCGCTCGGCCACACCGGCCGCCTAGCACAAGCCCTTTGGTTCTCATCCGCAGCACCATTACAACAGAACGGTACGTTGACGATATTTTACGTCCCGTTTTGTTGCCCTTTATGGCAAGACATCGTGGGCTTACATAACAGCAAGATAATGCCTGCCTGTACACGGTGGGAGTTTCTGCTGGTGTCTTCAGTCTTGCCAATCCATACCTCGGTCGCTGATACTCTCCTAAATTGAGAACGTTTGAAGGAATATAACTTGACATGATGATCAGGCCGAATAACTGCTTGCACACACACACACACACACACACACACACACACACACACACACACACACACGCATATATATGGGTTTGCATTTTCTGTAAAGTTGACTGCTTGACATCGTCAAGGCTGTTCCATGATATGATGATTATGAAGAATGTTTGGCAAGAATAGTTGTTAATGATAGAACACAGCCCTTTGAATTTATTGTTTTGAAAGAATGTACTCATTATGTTATTCTCTGATGAGACTTCTTGCAGGCATTACAAGCAAACATTGATTGTGGAAGAGGTGCTGGCTGACAAGCTATTCTAACAAACACGCATAAAGATTGCTCTGGGCAATTTTTCCCCACTGTCATCAATGAGACGACTTTCTTCGTCAGTATATAAGGTCAGTTAAACTGTGAAGCTTTAGTCAGTTGCAAAAGAACTTTACATAACAGTGATGATCATAAATGTAGGGACAGCAGAGCTAGTTCAGAAAGAGCAGATCACTGACATAGGCAAAAAATCATGCTTCATCATCAGTTTAGAAAATGCAGCGGAGTTAAGTGCTACCGAAGTGCCAATAGGATGTGGCTTGACCTAGCAACAATGTCGGTGAGTGTTAGCCATTCTGTGCCACTTTTCACATGCTTTGGGAGCACCCACCAATTAGTCAACGCTTTTACAGGGATGCCACAAGTTACATGACGCATAATTTGGAGGGAAGCAGAGAAAATGCTACAAGATGACACCACTGAATATTCACAGAGTCCTTGATGTGTTTTTCAACTATGGTTGTTCAGACAGGCTACTGTCAAATGAACTTGATGAGGCAGCCTGTAAAAAATCTACCTTTAGGACTCCTGACGCTCTGTATGGCATTTGCACTACGTACCGCTACAGCTGTCTTTGAGCCTATGACGGATAATCAGCCTAGAAATCTTAAGTAGATTTTATCTCTTTGCTATCTGTATGACATTTCCGTTCCTTTGAAGACACTGAAATACATCTAAGCAGCCTGACAACTATACTAAAGTGTGTATAGACTGCAGGCCTTCACACGAAACCGAAGTCTCGTCCAAGCAATGAAAATCTTGGGGCACCTAATTAAAGCGATGGAGCTTCTCTCGATCCAGAGAAGATAAGAACAGTCGCAGATATTTCTAGTCCTAGACGCATTCGTGAAGTGAAAATTTTTCTCGATATGGTCTCATACTACTGGCGATTCATAAAGGACTTCTATGTCAACGGACATATCTTGCAAGAACTACTGCAGGGGGATCCAGAGGTTCCTGAAACGAGGTATTACAAGAACGCATTGTCAGAGCTTCCCAATGCTGCTATCATTTGTGAGATAGGTACAGTTCTAGTGAAACTTGAAGAAAGTGCCGAATGGGTGACAGCTTGTGCTTCCAGAGTACTTTCCAAGTCTGCAACTGAGAAAGGGTGCCTCGCAACTGCTTGGCCCATGAATGAGTTCTGGCCACATTTATTTGGCAAATCATTCTCTATTGTGATAGACCATTTTCTTCTATGCTTGCTAACTAGCCCATCAGATCCTTTGGGGCAATGAGCGAGATGGTCACTGAGCCCTCAGGAGTGTGACATCATAAAGATATACAAGATGGGTGTGCAGACATAGGGTTGCCACATACCTTTCAAGGAATCTTTTGGTGGAACACAGAACTATCAATAAACTCTCATTCATGGCTGCATCAAACTACACTGCTGCTAAACAGATGGTAGATCCAATACTGCTGTAAACTACATAATCCTTGAAGGTGGAACTGACTAAAGAAGAATTCCTCTTGAACGCATCCTTGTTCAAAAGGAACTATCACACAATGTTCTGGAAATCATTTCTCAGCAATCTAGCTCATCTACAATCAGCTGTGGTCAAGAAATTCTATGACACTTCAGTAGCTAGTCACATGGGATTCGTAAAGACTCCAGCCAGAATCAGGCGCAGGTATCACTGGTCAGCTTTCTACTGATCTTTTAGACACTATGTGAGCCACTATAAGGAATGACAGCGACGCAAGCAAGTGAAGCAATTCCATCGAACTGGAATCGACCTCTTGCGGAGGTTCCCTATGCCGATAGAAAGGAATCGATGGACAGTAGTCTACACTGACTACTTCACTCACAATGCTGTCATCAAAACTTGTAGAGGACATAGTTTTGAAGCATGAAGCAGCCTGTGTTATGATCTCTAATTGTAGGAAAAATAGTGTCAGATGTAACTTGTTATTGCGATATCATTCACAGTATGACAACAGCCTACACCCACAGAGCCTAACAAAACGTTTTACTAAAATACTCTTGATGTACAGTGATGTCGAACAGCGAGACAGGAATGCTATAATGCCCTCACGATGTTCGCATGTAACACCACAAATCAAGTCATTAGAGGCTTCACACTGCTCTTTCTGCTCAAATGTCGGAAGGCCCAAAGGGCACAGGATGCACAGTTAATATTTCAACCGGACAACATTCAGGATGACTATGTGAAACATCTCATCGCCAGTACCCAAGAAAGATCTTGGATGCTCAGGAGAAGGACCAAAACACCATGTCACAGCCAATGAGATATAGCCTGGGAGACACCGTATGGATTTTTACTCCATTGTGAGAAGTGGAACTGTCGAAAAAAGTTATTAAAACACTTTGTATCCTTGTTGGACATCATTTGCGTAGTTGAGTATTACGACTCTTCAGCAAGCAGAAGCGCTGAGACCTCATCCATGTCCTTTGTATGAAGCCCTACAAAAATACTGAGCCACAGATGGACGATGGAGGCTTGTTGTTCAAAGGAACTGAACGTCCACTAGATGACTGCAAGCTTCAATGAGAGAGGCTACACAATAGGACCCAAACACAAGCCGACCGCGGTGGCCGAGCGGTTCTAGGCGCTTCAGTCCGGAACCGCGCGACTGCTACAGTCGCAGGTTCGAATCCTGTCTCGGGCATGGACGTGTGTGATGTCCGTAGATTAGTTAGGTTTAAGTAGTTCTACGTTCTAGGGGACTGATGACCTCAGATTTTAAGTCCCATAGTGCTCAGAGCCATTTGAACCAACCCAAAGGCAAGGATCCTCGTGCACTGCCATATAAAGGGCCATTGCCAAGATTTGGATCCAGGATGTTGTAGTCTTCTCCAATAAGAACAAATTTCTGAACTAGTGGGTCGTTTTTTTTTCAGGAGAGGGAATATGTTGGGAACTATGCTCCATTCAGTGTGGAGTAGTGGTCAGCATCGCTGGATGCCATGCTGTGGGTCAAAAAATGGTTCAAATGGCTTTGAACGCTATGGGACTTAACTTCTGAGGTCATCAGTCCCCTAGAACTTAAAATTTCTTATACCTACCTAACTTTAGGACACCACACACTTCCATGCCCGAGGCAGGATTCTAACCTGCGGCCGTAGCGGTCGCGCGGTTCCGGACTGTAGCGCCTAGAACCGCTCGTCCACACCGGCTGGCTGCTGTGGCTCACATGTTCGAATCTGAGCACCAGCAAATAATTGTTACCCTTTTTTTGTCATTTCTAGAAGGTTCTAGAAGTATCATATGATTGTTTTGTTTAGTCTGGAATATTCGAAGTTTGTATGCGTCTTGCTCTTTTGAGGAGGTTTTATGTTAGTGTCCCTAATAAACAAACTTTCAGTGCTAAGCGTTTAAATGATTGACTAACCTGCTTTCAGACCTGACTGTGGTTACCATACGTCAATGTTGTTAGGCAGCAATTTTCCAACAGGTTACATATTTTGGTAAGATACTCTACATAATTTGTAATCTGTGCCTGAGATGTAGACTAAATGCCGCCAGGGGAATATACACTCCTGGAAATTGAAATAAGAACACCGTGAATTCATTGTCCCAGGAAGGGGAAACTTCATTGACACATTCCTGGGGTCAGATACATCACATGATCACACTGACAGAACCACAGGCACATAGACACAGGCAACAGAGCATGCACAATGTCGGCACTAGTACAGTGTATATCCACCTTTCGCAGCAATGCAGGCTGCTATTCTCCCATGGAGACGATCGTAGAGATGCTGGATGTAGTCCTGTGGAACGGCTTGCCATGCCATTTCCACCTGGCGCCTCAGTTGGACCAGCGTTCGTGCTGGACGTGCAGACAGCGTGAGACGACGCTTCATCCAGTCCCAAACATGCTCAATGGGGGACAGATCCGGAGATCTTGCTGGCCAGGGTAGTTGACTTACACCTTCTAGAGCACGTTGGGTGGCACGGGATACATGCGGACGTGCATTGTCCTGTTGGAACAGCAAGTTCCCTTACCGGTCTAGGAATGGTAGAACAATGGGTTCGATGACGGTTTGGATGTACCGTGCACTATTCAGTGTCCCCTCGACGATCACCAGTGGTGTACGGCCAGTGTAGGAGATTGCTCCCCACACCATGATGCCGGGTGTTGGCCCTGTGTGCCTCGGTCGTATGCAGTCCTGATTGTGGCGCTCACCTGCACGGCGCCAAACACGCATACGACCATCATTCGCACCAAGGCAGAAGCGACTCTCATCGCTGAAGACGACACGTCTCCATTCGTCCCTCCATTCACGCCTGTCGCGACACCACTGGAGGCGGGCTGCACGATGTTGGGGCGTGAGCGGAAGACGGCCTAACGGTGTGCGGGACCGTAGCCCAGCTTCATGGAGACGGTTGCGAATGGTCCTCGCCGATACCCCAGGAGCAACAGTGTCCCTAATTTGCTGGGAAGTGGCGGTGCGGTCCCCTACGGCACTGCGTAGGATCCTACGGTCTTAGCGTGCATACGTGCGTCGCTGCGGTCCGGTCCCAGGTCGACGGGCACGTGCACCTTCCGCCGACCACTGGCGACAACATCGATGTACTGTGGAGACCTCACGCCCCACGTGTTGAGCAATTCGGCGGTACGTCCACCCGGCCTCCCGCATGCCCACTAGACGCCCTCGCTCAAAGTCCGTGAACTGCACATACGGTTCACGTCCACGCTGTCGCGGCATGCTACCAGTGTTAAAGACTGCGATGGAGCTCCGTATGCCACGGCAAACTGGCTGACACTGACGGCGGTGGTGCACAAATGCTGCGCAGCTAGCGCCATTCGACGGCCAACACCGCGGTTCCTGGTGTGTCCGCTGTGCCGTGCGTGTGATCATTGCTTGTACAGCCCTCTCGCAGTGTCCGGAGCAAGTATGGTGGGTCTGACACACCGGTGTCAATGTGTTCTTTTTTCCATTTCCAGGAGTGTATTTCTAGGCCACTGTCTAACTAGTATGCGTAGATAGTGTCTCACTTGGTAACACCTCCCCTTAATAGGTGGTTGTTTCATGTACTTTATTTACTGCCCAGTACAGGAGTTGGAGCACATGATGTCATTGATTGACAGAGATGCGTGCGCTGATTGTTGTGCAACAAAGGAGGCTGTCAGATCCCACTCTTACACTAATACATCCTAAATTTTTGTTACCAAAAATTTGCGATTTATTGTAGTGCCCTGGGTGACACGTTCCTTGCTACCAACAACGATATTTCTTTCTTGGTAAGGCTCTTGGAATGGATACTATTCAGAATTTCAAAGATAAAATAAGAAGATGAGTGAGAATTATCAGCTCTGTTTCTGATATCTGGTATCCCCAGTTGGAAGTGTCAACCGCCCACATTGTTATCTAGAATGCTGTTCAGTAACTCCTCAGGAAGGAGATGACACAGTTTAATCGTGACAAGTTAATGTCCTACAAAGATAACAGAGACACAGTTGATAGGTCTGTCAGTTTAATATATCTGTCAAAAGTAGTGCTCTAAGACTGGGCAGCAGTGAGCTGTAGTCATAAGTAGCCCGAGAGGATGGCTCAAGTGGTTAGGTCAAAATAACATGTTTGGTGAATGGCAGATCTGGCGTCTTTCATTCTTGATTTTGTATGTAGTCTTAATTTGTTAGTAATGATCTAGAGTATAACATCATAGTAGAAATAGTGTTGTGAGTCTTTTTTTTTTGGACTGATTTGGCGATTTTTTCTGTATCTGCCGTCATCTCGTTGTTGTTCTCTTACTGACTACAATTGCTTGCAGTTTTTAACAGAATGTGTAACAATGTGTATAATACTTCGTGTAGTATGTGCATAATAGTACAAGAAGACTGTTTTGGTTGTCGCAATTTTACACTGATCAAGCACACATGAAATGTGGTTTGAGAAACTGATAGCAAAGGCTGTTGTTATTTAGAGCATGCAAGTTTAAGCTGGAGTTGAGAGGATGAAGGTGAAAAGAGGCCTCAAAATGTCTTGTAAATGTGAGTCAATAATTGAATAAATCTGTTATAGCGTTGCTCAAAGATGATTGTTGTAGAAAAAATGATCGATGAGGAGAGGAAAGTAAATCAAATATGTAAGATGTAATCTGGATTCACAGGATTCGGCATCCACCGAGGATTGGATGCGAGCCTAGCTCAAGCTCAAGCACAGGCGCAAGCAGCAGGGTTGGGGCTCAGCAGTGGACTTCTGGGTGGAGGAGCAGGGCTGAGCGCTGCTCAGGCACAGGCGCAGGCACAGGCTGCCGGGCTGGGCGGCGGCTACCACGGCATCTGGAAGCGCCACACCCTCTACGGCTTGGGTCTGACTGACTCCCTTGCCCAGGCTCAGGCCCAGGCACAGGCAGCTGGGCTCGGGGGAGGTTACTATGGTGGGGGTGGTGCAACCCTCAGCCAGGCCCAAGCACAGGCCCAGGCTGCTGGGTTGGGCAGTGGCTACCACGGCATCTGGAAGCGCCACGCCCTCTATGGCTTGGGTCTGACTGACTCCCTTGCCCAGGCTCAGGCCCAGGCACAGGCAGCTGGGCTCGGGGGAGGTTACTACGGTGGGGGTGGTGCAGCCCTCAGCCAGGCCCAAGCACAGGCCCAGGCTGCTGGGTTGGGCAGTGGCTACCATGGCATCTGGAAGCGGCACACCCTCTACGGCTTGGGTCTGACTGACTCCCTCGCCCAGGCTCAGGCCCAGGCACAGGCTGCCGGGCTTGGGGGTGGGTACTACGGTGGTGGCGGCGCAGCCCTCAGCCAGGCACAAGCACAGGCCCAGGCTGCTGCAGTTGGGCTCGACTACTAATGCCTGTCCTCACTGTCGCTTCAATGACCTGTAATTGGGGGCAAATTGCATGAAATAAACAAGAATACGAAGATACATATGTCTTCCTCATTTCACTGACTCCTTCGCACCTCAACAACTGACAGTGATGCTTCAATATTTCTTGGACCATTTCAAATATCTGATGCTTAATTTTCTTGTGCAGAAACATCTGACGAGAAATCAATAAATATTAAACAAATGAGTCAAATGGTCTTCAGCTATAAATACACTTATTACTATTGCTAATGCCCTCTCTGGTTTTTACTCTTGACAGATTATATGAGATTTGACATGTTTGTAGTCCTAAACTTACAGTAGGCATCCTAATAGATAAGCTTACTGGATGCACTTTCCATATTGAATTCTCGACCCAGTACATAATTATAACTGTCCCTACAGGTTTCCCACAATGCAAGTCGTGAATATGTGCAAGTTTCCTTTGATATGATCTCATATATCAATGCATCTTCGATGATTTAATTTAAGAGCACGTAATTAATTTCACACACAGGCATGTATCGTTATTTTATTTTAATTTATATATTTATTGCTGTCTTCAAATTTACTGTTTTTGGGATTTTTTATATCGTTACACATTATAACTGATTACAAAGTTGTGTCTTAGATTAGCAATAATTATAATATTAAAACCACAATACCAATGATAATGATAAAATTTGTCATAATATTAAAACTAAACAGGAAGACTCTTTCCCATTTTCTGCAAAGTTTTAGCGATCATTATTACGTTCCGCCAAGCGTTGGCAGAAAATGCAGTTAATGTTATAAATTATAGTAATGAGAAAGTAATTATAAAAATGTTATGTATTAGTAGAAATATAATTCGATTCACTTAGTACTAAAAGAAGATTTCCCCTCAAGAACTGACAATGCAGAATTGTTGGTTTCGGTTTATTGGAACATAGGTGTATCGATTGGATTGAAAACGGGATGACGTCATAGCCTTGACGTTTGTAGAGATCGAATTGAAATCTGCGTTTATTTCTATTAGGTGACCGGCCTGGAATTATGCTGAACCAATTGGTGATTTTTATTGTAAACTTTGATCAACTATTCCACAGTGATATTAACATTAACAGCTTAGAGTCTGAAGTTTCAAAAATGGTGAAAAAAGAAGACTACAAAAGAAAAGAAAGCTTGACAACATTTTAGTAGCTGTACTGTTAGATTTTGTGTGCCACAGAGGATTTCATTCAGTTATAACAAGAAATGTTCGCCCGTAAAACAGAGGCTTTTAAGGTTTATACTGCAATGAAAAAAGTGGCCAAAAATTGCAAAGAAATTGTTGCCTGTTTTGATATGATTATATGCAGAACGTTCCACTTCCATATTTGCAAGTTCAAGAAAATTGTCTCAAGCCGTTGCGGTTTCTTAGATACGCAACCTAAGACCTGATACAGGTGTGGTTTATTCTTACCATGTGGACCAAGGTAAGAAAGGTCCTTATGGAGTGTGCACCTTTTTGTACTATTATACTGAATACTTCGTCCCCAAAAACGTAAGGGAACTCCACTTCTTCGGCAAAGCATGTGGAAGCCGAAATCGGAATTATATAGTTATTGACCTTCACAGAAAGTGACAGATCTCGTCAAATCTATCACTATTTCCCCATTAGAGGGCACTCTTATTTTCTGTCTGACTGCGACTTTGGTGTGGTGAAAAGAAAGTTGCGAATGTGTGACCGAGTACTTATTGCAGATCAATGTAAAGGCTGCAGCTGAATTCCATTTACTGATTTGAGGATAGGCTCCTTAAAGAAGAAAAAAATGTCTGAGAAACATGGGATCTAAAATGCAGACCTTTAGAGCTATGAACACCTGTTCGTCTCGCTAATCTGAAACACATCTCTTCTGTTGAACAAGTGCCCATAGCTCTTAAGGTATGCATTTTAGAGCTAATGTTTATTAGATTTTTTTTCTTGTTTTGATATAAGAATCCTGTCCTCAAAGTCTGTAAAGGGAATTTAGTTACACCCGGTATATCACTTATCACTGATCCCAGCCACCTTTATGCAGAAAAAACAAGCGAATTTGTGGCTTTTAATTCGTGGTGGATCTCTTTAAACAAAAAGGTAGTCATATCAGATAAAACAATGGAAAAAGGTACTAGCAGAGGACAAAGCATTATTTACTCCTCGGCAGTTTCCTCGAAGCTCATACCTTTACCTTAGTGAAAACCAGGCCAGATGTTTCTAACAAGAACATTAGGCTTCGTTAAACAGAAGCATATCATGGGAAAATACCTAGAAAAAAGGAAAAGAAAGATCTTATTAGGAAACATCTGTTGAATATTACAGAGGCACACCATCGAGTTTTTTATAATTACTGTAGACGTGGCCTTGCACAGGAATGTACACTTTCCAAACAACAGCTACTGTCAGCAACCAGTGTGGTGAAAACATCACAGCAAGGTTTAAGCTGTTGAGATGCTACAACGCGAATTAAAAGTAGCTACTTTGCAAACTCAACCCGAACGCCAAATTTCAGACATTTGTACGCAGTAATAAGATTCTCTGTCTTCCTGTGTGGACGTAATATTAATTTCATGGAAAAATTGGAGAATAATTTAAAGGCTGTTGACGGAATTGACTATAATGCGCTATAATGCACAACTGATGTGGAGTGCGCTGATGAGCCAAAACAATATGATTGTTGCCCGAAGCTGGATAGAATGCCGTCTGGTGACGTTGCAGTCACGTGGCGCAGTAAGGAACTTACGTTAGCGGGAGAGCCATGAATGGAGAGTCAGTCTAGCCACTATACGGGCCGCGAATGAGGAAGTCCATTGACATAAACGATTGTACCTGGAAATGAGCATTTCGGAAACGTTGAAGCTGATCGGCTATGCTTGTAGTACTGTCGTGGGCGTGCATAGAAGGTAGTTGTGAGACCGTGAAACCATCAGTAGGTGACAAGGTGTCGGACGTCCATGCCTTTCATACAACCCGGTTGTCGGAGGATAAGCGGCGATCTGTGGCATATCTGTCGACAGGGCATAATGCTGGTGAAGACACAAGTGTTTGTCGAATATCGGGCACCAAATGGACGACCTCTGTGTGTTTCCATGTTGCCTCAAACAACATCGACAGTTGCAGTACGCATGCAATCATCGATATTGGACCGTGGCCGATTAAAACCAGTCACCTAGGCCTGGTCGGCTGAATCGTGTTTCTTGTTATACGAGGTTGATGTTATTGTCCGGGTACACCGTCATTAAGTGCGAATGGTTGTTCGAAACGTGTATCATGTCACCAGGAGAAGAGTGGCAAGGACCAGTGTTAAGATGTGGGGGGACAGTCAGCTGGCTTTCATGGAGTGGTAATTGCAGTGTTGTTGAATATCGAAACTCAAAACGAGAGGGCGACAACAGCAGAGATGCTGTAAGCCAGCGCAGTGCCAGTCCTGGGGCCAATCCGAGCGGTTCTTAGGCCACGCCCCTCGGTGTTCCCAGGAACCTCGTTATAAGAACGGCTGCAACAGACGAGTAGATCTATTCGGCAACCGATCCTCGACAACGATATTATACGTCCATACCAATTTGTTTTTCAGGCTTCATTACCTGCTATTCATCTGCGTTTTCGAATTTATTGCATACGGTCTTAATGTGTCCAACTATAAAGTCCCAATTTTTTTGAAAGTCGAAAAGGCGATCGAGACTGACAGGACAAAAGACTGCTCAAACTGGCCTACTTGCAAACTGCTCCCGAACTACTGCCTTAAGATCATCGACAGCTCTTTGATCAATAGGCATATACTATTGAAGATCGAGGGACAGCCTCAGACTCCTCACAGATGGCATCCTTCAAGGTTCTGTGTTGTCTCCACTACTCTTTGTCATCTGTGTCAATGATACTCGCTACTGCCTCGTGTGGTGTTCGCCTAGTTTGTAGACGACACCACCCTGCTGACCAAAGCCGGAGGGTCAATGCGATCATCACTCGCCTACAGCGTCAACTCACGGTGATAGAAGACTGGGCCAGAGAAAATACAGTTGCTATCAACGCAGACGAGTGCGGGGATGTTTACCCGTCTCCGCCCGGATTTTAGAGACAGACCGATTCTTTGCCATCAGGAAATTCCATGCAGCAGTCATTTAAAGCACCTCGTGGTCACATTCGACAACAAGATACTTTTTAACCTGCGTGTACGGGATGAGAGGGTTAAGATCTTACGACTCATCCGACAACTGTACCCTCAAATGGCCAGCTCACAGATGAACTTACAGTGAAAAAGTTGGTGGCGAGATTTTCTTAGTATCTTACTTCAGCTACGCTCTGCGCTTGGTAGGTTTTCACCGTGTCGGATCTGCCAGTTACCTGTTGCTGACGAGCGGTCGCCTTTAGAAACTGTTCTGGTGGACCGACTACTCTGTTCCACGGCCGTGTAATAAATTGCTTTTCTTCTGGATTTCGATCCTTGATGGGTGATACTGAAATGTTAGATCACGACGACTACTTCGAGCTACTTCGAACTTTCGTTTGCAGTTCTCTGTTTTCAAAGTATTCGAGTATCACAATGACAAGTACCAATAATTACATAAAAGCTGTTCATTTGTTCTGGGTCCTGTTGACATTGTCGAAGGCCCCCTTACTCCGATCCGCCCATTACGAATATCAATAGTGGACCCAGGTATTTGATAAAACGCCATGTTTCAATACAAACGTGAGTACGAAACTTCGCCTTTTCAGAGCCACAGTCCTCCCAGCTATTTTATGCAATTGATACACGTGGGGGCCAACCAGTCCCTCCAATCCATTCAGACTTTGAAAATCGATGTCTTCGACTCGTTCTTCGGATAGCTTGGTCGACAGGAATACGCAGCGTAAATGGAAAGCTCAACCAATCAACCATGCAGGAAATTATCATGCACCACACATGCTCGTTGTCGAAACAGAAGTCCTATGTCCCACGTCACGACACCTAGAATATGTTAGAACAGTAGAGGCTGAACTTTGGAGCGGGTTCGCGTGCCTCGGGGGATTATGCAAGTCCCACAGTAACTATCCATCTTAATTTTTACCTACGAGCTTTTAAGAGCCAAACGACACAAAGCCCCATGCTCTTATCAAGATGGTAATAAATATATAGTTATACCTGGACCATCCACAAAGGAAGTCCGACCACTATGTTGGTCATAACCACTAAAAAAATATAGTGGTTCTAGTGTACTGTGAAATAACCTCACAATGCTATTCTGTATCACATGCTCTAATGTGCCTCCATTATTACTAATTACCATCGTCGAATCATCTTCAGAGTGCTGTTTGAAAGCTGACGTGTGGTGTACGTTCTTGTTTTACCCCGAACATACAGCTCTAGGAAGCGTTCACTGTACAAAGGTACGTCGTCGTACTACCTTCAAAGTATTCGTCATTAATGAATTTTATCAGTGTACCTACTAATCCGCAACAGTTGAGTGGACGTTACGTCGTAGCACAGTTGTTTTTTGTCTGCTATATACATGAAACAATTCGGCCACCAAAGTATCATACAGAACCATACATTATTCTAAACTGCGACAGCTGGGGTGATTGAAATTGTTCTTTAATTGGTAAAGTGTTCTCTGATTTCTCTCCTTACCCACCAAAGTATCAAACAGAACCACACATTACTCTAAACTGCAACAGCTGGGGTGATTTAAATGGTTCCTTAATTAATAAAATGTTCTCTGATTCCTCTCATTACCTCGTACACAACAGTAATCATAGGCACCATGACAGATGTCGACTATGGAACCATTAATGCAGACCACCGACATCCATTCATGCTTCGAGTCTTCCCTGACAAGAGTGGCATTCTCCGAACGATAACTTTCCGTGTCACAAGGCAATCAATGTTTTTATTTATTTATTTATTGTTCCGTGGGACCAAATTAAGGAGAAGTCTCCATGGTCATGGAATGAGTCAATACATGAAATTATAACACGAGTAGAAACAGATAAAATGAAATACAAGAAACGTATTCAGGCGACAATTCGTAAGTTTAAATTAAAAAAATCAACAAAGTAACACCGGAATTTGCTTAATTTTTCGGCTCTTCCAGGAGCTCCTCGACAGAATAGAAGGAGTGAGCCATGAGGAAACTCTTCAGTTTGGACTTAAAAGTGTTTGGGCTACTGCTAAGATTTTTGAGTTCTTGTGGTAGCTTATTGAAAATGGATGCAGCAGAATACTGCACTCCTTTCTGCACAAGAGTCAAGGAAGTGCATGCCACATGCGGATTTGATATCTGCCTAGTATTAACTGAGTGAATGCTGCTAACTCTTGGGAATAAGCTAATATTGCTAACAACAAACGACTTAAAGAAAATATATACTGTGAGGACAATGTCAGAATTCCCAGACTGTTGAATAGGGGTCGACAAGAGGTCCTCGAACTTACACCACACACAGCTCGAACAGCCCGTTTTTGAGCCAAAAATACCCTTTTTGAATCAGAAGAATACCATATGACATAAGCGTATGAAAATATGCGAAGTAGACTACTTTTCGTGTTGAACTGTCACTTATTTCAGATACTGTTCTAATGGTAAATAAAGCAGCATTTAGTTTCTGAACAAGATCCTGAACATGGGCTTTCCACAACAGCTTACTATCTACCTGAACGCCTAGGAACTTGAACTGTCCGTCTCGCTTATAATATGCCCATTCTGTCTGATCAAAATATCAGTTCTTGTTGAGTTGTGAGTTAGAAACTGTAAAAACTGAGTCTTACTGTGATTTAGCATCAAATTATTTTCCACAAGCCACAATCTTATTTAATGAACTACATTATTTGATACTGTTTCAATATTACACACAAGATCCTTCACTACCAAGCTGGTGTCATCAGCAAACAGAAATATTTTTGAATCACCTGTAATACTAGAAGGCATATCATTTATATAAATAAGAAACAGCAGTGGCCCCAGCACCGACCCTTGGGGAACGCCCCACTTAACAGTGCCCCATTGGGATTGAACACCACTACCACTCTCAATATTGCGAAGAATTACCTTCTGCTTTCTGTTCTTAAAGTAAGAGGCGAACCAATTGTAAGCTACTCCCCTTACTCCATAATGGTCCAACTTCTGCAATAATATCTTGTGGTCAACACATTCAGAAGCCTTCGTTAAAACAAAGAAAACACCTAGCGTTCGCAACCTTTTGTTTAATCCGCCCAAAACCTCACAGAGAAAAGAGAATATAGCATTTTCAGTTGTTAAACCATTTCTAAAACCAAACTGTACATTTGACAGCAAATTATGTGAATTTAAATGCTCCAGTAACCTTGTATATACAACCTTCTCGATAACGTTAGCAAAGAGCGATGGCATAGAAATAGGTCTATAATTGTCAACATTATCCCTGTCTCCCTTTTTATAATGTGGCTTCACTACCGAGTACTTTAATCGGTCAGGAAACCGACCACTCCTAAAGGAAAAGTTACAGATATGGCTAAGAACTGGGCTGATATACATAAAACAATACTTCAGTATTCTGCTAGATACCCCATCATATCCATGAGAGTTCTTGGTCTTTAGTGATTTAATTATTAACTCAATCTCCCTCTTGTCAGTATCATGGAGGAGCATTTCAGGTAACAGTCTCGGAACACTTTTTTCTACGAGCGCTATATAATTCCCTGTTGGGACTAGATTTCTATTTAGTTCACCTGCTATATTCAGAAAGTGATCACTAAATACTGCACATATATGCGACTTATCAGTAACATGGACATTCCCACTACGCACTGATTCTATAACCTCGACTTGTCTCTGCAGACCAGCCATTTCCTTTATGACTGACCATAAGGTTTTAATTTTATCCTGAGACTTAGCTATTCTATCTGCATACCACATACTGTTTGTCTCCCTAATAACTTTTTAAGCACTCTACAATACCGTTTGTAATGTGCTGCTGCATTTAGATTTTGACCTTTTCTAACGTTTTGATATAATTTCCACTTTGTTCTACAGGATATTCTTATCCCTCTAGTCAGCCACCCAGGCTGCCTGTTTGTGCTAGTACCCTGTTTTGAATGTTCTAACGGAAAGCAACTTTCAAAGAGCACGAGAAAAGTCTTGAGGAAAGCATTATATTTATCGTCTACTGTATCAGCACTATAAACATCTTGCCACTCTTCTTCCTTGATAAGGTTTACAAAGGTCTCTACAGCAACTGGATCAGCTTTCCTAAAAAGTTGATAACTATATTTAACATGTGTTGCATCACAAAAATCTTTTACAGTTAAAACTTATGCATCATGATCTGAAAGGTCATTCACGTTTTTGCTAACAGAATGCCCTTCTAGTAATGAGGGATGAACAAAAATGTTGTCTATGGTTGTTCTACTGTTCCCTTGCACTCTCGTTGGAAAGAATACGGTTTGCATACGATTATATGAATCAAGGAGGTCTACCAGCATCCTTTTCCTTGCACAATCACTTATGCAATTAATATTGAAGTCACCACATTATAATTAACTTTTTGTATTACCTATAAAGTGAACCAAGAACCTCCTCTAGCTTTAGCAAAAATGTTGTGAAATCGGAGTCTGGGGATCTATAAATAACAACAGTTAGAAGTTTAACTCCACGAAATTTAACCACACCTGCACAACATTCAAACACCTTTTCAGTGCAGTACTTTGAAACATCAATTGACTCAAACGGGATACCGTTTTTCACATTCATGGCTACTCCCCCACACCGCAAAGAGCTCCTAGAAAAGCTGCCAGCCGACCTGTATCCTGGTAAAGGAAGCCTCTGAATTATCTCCTTATTTAAGAAGTGTTCAGATATATTTCAGATATATTTCAGAGTCAACATCTATAAGCAGTTCACTAACTTTATCTCTAATACCTTGTATATTTTGATGAAACATACTAATTCCCTCATTACTAGGATACCTAAGCTTTGTCGAAAGTGGTTTCTTTGTTAGAGAGACTTCCCTTAAGCAGGAATACCTATCAGCTGACTTCAGTCTAAAAAAGGTGCAGCTCTAACACCCACTAGTACAGGAATTTTCCCATGAGTGATCCCACCACCCCCACCTATGCTGTCACCTATAAGCTTTGCCAACCTCCCCTTTCCATACCTGTTGAGGTCCAGGCCATGTCTAGTGAAACCCGTCCTGCTGATAGACTCCACCGGCACCACTGAAATGTGACTCATGCCTTCTGTCATCAGAGCACCCTCAAGTCTCGTGTTATTACGCTTGACATTCGTGTTGCCAGTCTGAGTGGCTATCTTTTCCAGGTCACCATCTATGTCATACTCCCCATCCCTATCAATACTATTACCAGCCCCACCCACAATCACTACCTGATCCTCTTTAGTAAAATCCATACGTAACCCCCCTATGTTAACAGTCACCTGAGCCAATCCTGCATTAGGCTTCACAATGCTGGTGACCTGGTACTAACTCCCCAACAGTTTCTGCAACTGCTGGCCTACACCTCTACCATGAGAACTACCTAACAGCAGAACCTTCTCCTTTCTCTTAGGCTTTGTAACTGTCCTAGCCACCGTAACTGCTGAGGTCCGCTGCATACTTCCTACATCTACAGCTACTAGAGATTCCTCTGCACTAGACTCTGACAGTTGGTCATATCTATTGCAAACAACAATAGTAAAACTATCTGAAAATCCCCTTCTCCTAGCATATCTCTTGCCAATACCCAGCTCCCATTCCCCAACCCCCTTCTCCCTCCTCATCCTATCTAGCTCCTCCTGTGCGATTTTCAACTGCACCTGAAGCGCACAGATCTTACGCTCCTGCTCCTCTATCAACTTACTCTTGCTACATAACCTGCAGTTCCATGAGAGGATCTCACCAGAATGCCCACTGGCTTCCCCACTGCACCTTCCCCCCCCCCCCCCCCCCCCCCCCCCCAGTGAAAATACTTCGAACAAGTCTCACACTGCAATCCACTACTCACGAACCTACGCCAAAGCCCACACTTCTCACTCATGGTAAAATTTTACAGTTATTGAAACAAGAAAACTACTTTATCTATGTTCTGTTACTACAATAAGAAGATGTTAAAAAACTGACTACAATAATCACTAACTTACTCTACAAGGGAAGTAACTGCTATTATTAACAGTATTAATCAACAGCAAATTAGAATATATCAAAAGACTAACACAGAAAGAAAATCAAACGTCTAATCACACAGTAACGAAACTGAAAACAGTTCCCAAAAATTTCTTCTAAAATTATTTCATCAGAGAACACCAAGAACACCGGTTGAAGACTACTAAAGTTCCTAAATAAACCACTATACACAAACAATTAATTAGTACTTAGCTTTCGATGCGCCGCTACAGCTGCAACTGGTCAGCGCGGAATGTAAACACAGGTAAAAGGTTAAGTTGCTCGATACGATACGCTCACAAATATCAGGTCACAACACAAGAAAGGCGGAGGTGAATGAAGAAACCACTAATAAGTCACATATATAGTAAATATTATCAGAAAAACTGTTAAAATATGTATCTGAAACCTAAAAATATATGAAAACTTAGAGAACGATCTCACACGCAGTCACGCGCTTATGACGTCACAGCAAAGACCATCGTTTTACAGTGTTTTGAGGACCTTGATAGTGAACTTCCGTTGATGTGAGTCCCATGGGAAACATCTACGAGTATTACGCTATTGGGTGGCAGCGCTTCTTGTTTGAACCACAAGCCTGTAATTTACGTGATTTGCGTGACCTAAGCACACAAAATCTGAGACAGGCTGTAGAGCTGATCGGAACATAGTTCGACTTAGAAATTTTCTCTAGTTTTGACGTTGAAATTCGAACATTTCGCCTAGCTGCTGAAAAAATGGCTCTGAGCACTATGGGACTTAACATTTGAGGTCACCAGTCCCCCAGAACTTAGAACTACTTAAACCTAACTAACCTAAGGCATCACACACATCCATGCCCGAGGCAGGATTCGAACATGGACCGTAGCGGTCGCGCGGTTCCAGACTGAAGCGCCTAGAACCGCTCGGCCACAACCGCCGCCTAACTGCTGATCTCCGTAATTTTCACGAAGGTACGTCTTAACTGAGTCTATAAATTTTAATGCACTACGGAATTTTGTGTTGTGATCATAATTATGTGTTATTGTTTGAACAGTATTCGTTTCTAACCTTTAATAGGAGCGATCAAAGAGAGATTCTTTCTCCATGACAACGCAAGGCATCACACCAGTCTGCGTATACGAGAGGAACTCACAAAACATTATCGAACTGTTCTTCCTCATTCAGCCTACAGCCCGGATCTCGCACCTTCCGACTTCCTTCTGCTTGGCCCACTGAAGGGAAGCAGTACGTAGATGATGCAATAAGACATTAGCTCCTACGTTGACCAGTGGAGCTGTACAATGGGAGCATACAGGCCTCCCCAGTAAGGTGGCGTAAAGCGGGCGCATTGAACGGAGGTTATATTGAATAATGGGATTTTGTAGCCAAAAGAGGCGGAAATAATACGACGTATTGGAATCCTGGGTGAAACAAACCTGTTTTGAGAAAAAAAGTCTTGCGTTGCTTATTGGACACTGCTCGTGCATAAGTCACGCATCGAAAACAAAACATCCCAGTGGTTACGAATATAGAAAATCTTTCCGATGTTGGCATCTGGATCGATAGCGTATATCCCCGCCAACAATGTCACTCAAGGTTTGTGTATTCATTTGACAATTACTTATTTTAAAGAGCTCATATAGAGAATGTTTAGCAATACATCGTATAGAAGAAATTTTTAATATAGGTTTCTGATGTTACGATTTTTACTCTGATTTGACATTTGTCTCGTAATGGTACTCTAATGCAGTGTAAATTCATTGAGCATCCTATGGTGGTTTCATAATGAAGCTATTTCAGTATGTTGAGGCTCTACGGCATTGCTTATACAGGTGTCCCAAACATTGAGAGTCAGAATTATACAGATGATAGGAGACGTTAAACTGAGAAGTTTGAGACAAGCTACTAATGAGCGGATGTGGATGTTTTGCTTTTTAGTGACATAAGTAATTGATTTATTTTTGTTTGTTGGCCCGGTCTGATAAGGGCCATCAGGCCCTCTCTTACATCGGACCAGGCGTTCACACGTACAGTACATTTTTCTCATCATAGTTACCAAAAAAAAAAGTTTTAATAAGACAACAGTTCTTAAAATAATTTGCTTTTTTGATACAATGATACTGGCAATGAACTAATAAAGTTAATACTGGCAGTACTTGTACTACTGCAGCTGCTGCCGCTGATAGTGATAACAGTAATAGTAGTAATGACAGTAACAACAATAATGATAATGGAAGATATAAAAAGATTTTATAAGTGTTGAAAACAGCGAGATCTGAGGAATGGAAATTTAAGGATACTGCATCAGCTAAGAATGCTGGGAAATGAGGAAGATCTGGTTGGAAAAAGGGATGTAAAAGCCTAACGAGTGCGTACAGCGACAACTGAACTCCTTATTAGTGCTTCAATAGATACGTCATTAACTGTCTCTGCATATTAATAACTTGAGTTCATAGCAGCTGTTCGATGTGGCGACCGCTGATCTCAATGGATACAACACAACAGAACTGAAGTTCGAGTAAAAAGTGATAACAGTAATAGTAGTAATGACAGTAACAACAATAATGATAATGGAAGATATAAAAAGATTTTATAAGTGTTGAAAACAGCGAGATCTGAGGAATGGAAATTTAAGGATACTGCATCAGCTAAGAATGCTGGGAAATGAGGAAGATCTGGTTGGAAAAAGGGATGTAAAAGCCTAACGAGTGCGTACAGCGACAACTGAACTCCTTATTGTTGCTTCAATAGATACGTCATTAACTGTCTCTGCATATTTTTTGGATTCATTGTCTGTACAGGTCGTTTATGATGGAGGTGTAGCTGCAGCTCCTCCTGTGCCCTCAGTACCATGTTCTTCTAACTGTGCGTTTCACGGCGAAATTGCGGTTGGTTATTTATTGAACATCTCCTTCACAATACAAATCCTTCTCTTCAGGCTTTTTATGTGGCAAATTCTTTGTCAAGATCCTTGGACAGCTAATTAGCATGTAAGACCCAATTTCTTGTGAGTTTCTATCCACGAAGCCAATTTTTTTTCCAAATAAGGTAAAGCGCGTACAGAAACATTTATATGCATATTCGGCTTCCTTTTCAGACAGTACATTGTATTACTCGATATACTGAACTCATATTTGCACGTTCATCTAACAAGTAATCCTACATCTTCCACTATCATCAGTGTGACAGGCAGTTGCTTAACATCAAACACAAGAAGGCCAAGAATGCGGTACTCACACGTATTGTTGATTTATGACTTCACAACGTTTCGAAGATTCATTTCCTACTATTGGTTCCTTATCTCAAGACAGTTTAGGATATTTTATCACTTAGGTTTGGGTTTCCTTGTGTTACGCACCGAACTGCCGTCAGGTTTCTTCTCGTTTCATAGTTGGATGAACTGTGAGAAGAATGAATTTTAATGCCTATATGTGGATAGTTTTATTTCCAACAACTCTCGCCTAAGAGGACATTTCTGCATATGGAACGAACTGGCGCAGTGGCTAGCACACTGGACTCGCATACTGGAGGACGACGGTTCAAATCTGCGTCCGGACATCCTGATTTAGGTTTTCCGTGTTTTCCCAAAATCGCTTCAGGCAAATGCCGGGATGGTTAATATGAAAGGGCACGGCCGACTTCCTTCCCCATCAAATGGCGGCATGGTTCCTTTGAAAGGGCAAGGCCGACGGCCTTTCCCATCCTTCCGTAACCCAATGGAACCTGTGACCACGCTGTTTGGTCCCCTACCACAAATCAGCCAACCAACCAAATTCTCCAGAAAAAATCATTTCCGATATTTTGCTTCCGTTACATACTTGAATCTTTTTCCGAGGTTCGAAGATTTCTCACCGTTTCTGCTATAGTATCCCTCACTAGTCAAATGAAATGAATCACTGGTCGCTCCGGCTGCCCTTCTTTGTATGTGACGCACCGTAGAGTGGAAACCAAAAGACAAGTACTACAAACAGTAGTAGTAGTTTTAAACATCTATGGATCACTTTTACAAATATATTGGACATATCGTGGGTATTATAATTTCACAATGAAAAAAAGCAGTTCACATATGCAGTCATTTACATTTGAATATTACAGATTGGTCCAGTGGTCCAGCTTGGGCAAATGAAGCAAATCGGTTAGTTCTTTGTGTATTATATGTAGTCTGTGGCGCGAATAAAGAAGTTATGGAGGCACTATTTTACTTCATGGGCTGATCGTGAGATAACCTGGAAAACATTTTAGAACACTTCCGGCTACTACTAAGTTAACAATAAACCAATAATGTTAATCCTGTGAATGGATCTTATTTGACAGTGGTTATGCGTAATAGAAATCTATCGGGCTGTTTCTGTTCCTCTAAAGATTTCTATGGAACGGAAACAGTAACAGAAGAAACGGTAATCGAGCCAAGGTTCTATTAATAATCGTGTAAACTGTAATTACGTAAAAGTAAACGGTGCCAGCCTAGTTTGGTAAAGTCGTACCATGTGCTAGCAAGTTTCATAAAGAAATTTGACTATGTGATTGCCTTCACTTGATGTGGAACTTACGTTTTGCAACTAAGATACTAAGCAGTAACGCAGTTTATCGCGCAAGGTAACAGTAGTTTGGCATGATCAACTCAGATGGAGTATTAACCGTTTCTGCAACTACTGGCTGTCAATAATGTTTACAATCTATACTTTAAAGCAGAGAGCTGATTATTATTGTAGATATATAATTACTAATGGCTGCACAGAATTCACTGAGCAAGAGTTTCTTTTAGCAGCTTAATTATTGGAAAATACTGCCCTTGAAATAACTGTCAGGTAATTACATTTCTATTCCTATTATTATTTGTATCCTCAAGGAGTATTAACAACCTTATATTATTTAGCTCATATGGAACATGTGGAATCTAGATCTAGTGTAGTTTGAACGGTTGCAGCCAGCTGCTTTTTATAGCAAACAATGTTAGATAACTGGGAAGTGTACTTCATTAATGCTATAATTGCAATATGTAACTTAAATCTGGATCAACAATTAGCAGAAACTAATGTATCAGTAGACTCACATCGAGGCTGAATATTTTAGTTACAACACAATATGGAAAACACTATTAACTATATTCACATGAAATTATAATGTCTGTTACTTCCAAACCAGTACAGTAATTATTCTTACGCTGTCCCTTCAAAGTCTACTAGCCAGTAACTGTTCTGGATCATCGTTTTTTCATGTAACTCTAATACTGTGCAGAGATTTCAATAAGAACAATCTTTAAGCTGAATATTATAAATCTTTCCTTCGCAACTTAATTTAGGGTGAAACATTATCCATTTATGAAAAATACGTGGAGTACTTCAAAACTTAAGCTCACTGAATAATTGTGAAATTTACTACTCCACGGAGTTTATTACTGTAGTGAAAGTTTACTGAAATGACTTCAGGTCCATAAAATAGGATACTCGGAAATAGCACTTGGGATAGGAACCTGTCTAGGTAAATGTCGAAGGATAAAACACAGCTATTTAACACAAAGCTTACAGAACGCAAACTTGTTATTGAAAAAGAAACCACATAACTGGTCCATGCAGTACTCAACTGATAATTTGAGATCTGCTGTGGCTATCTCAAAAAGGAGGCTAAAGTATCCAGGCTCTTTCTGTGTAACTGTCTCCGAAAATGCTCTTCTTAGAAACGTATTTTCATAGTACAAAGCGAGACAAAGTATGCCGTGAATAACAAGCCAAATTACTTCCACATCCAAGACTATGGTATATAATTTTGCTATCATTCTTGCCTCGGTCAGTTCACAAGATGCAACACGTTGACTGCTAACTACCGACTGACTCTTGCCACAAAGAGGACTCGTGATTCGACGGCCAATTCCACCTTTTCCATTCCCGCCAAGGAAGTTTCGCTGCAGAGGAGCTTCCCCTCCATGTTTTACATGTTTACAAACCTATTTTCCCTGGGCTCTAACCAGGATCGCAAGTAAAATTTTAACATTTTCATCCTTTTACATAATATTATTCTTTTACAATTAGATCCGTAGATTCATTGCAATGACATCAGTTGACATACATAATGAATAAAACATTTACACAGATGGTACATCAAAGAACTTGGTGATACTGAAGTCACACTGCATAAAAACAGACAAAGAAGTTAGTTGAGACAAATATAGGTATTATCAATAGTAGTGTTACACATGATTTTAGGGGAGCAAAATCGAGCCACAGATTCCAAGATGGCCATGCACAGCAAATGACTGTAATGAGTGTAATGTTTTACTTGAGAGCCCTAAGATCGCGATCTCGAACAAACTTGAAAATTTTCTTGTTTTCTTTATTCGCTTCCGAGATAAAGAGGTTCAAAGTCACCGAATTTGCACACATAAAATACGCACGTAAAATCAAGTGTGAGCGGGAAACGTAGTTTATAAGGTGACGTAGCACGGAGAAATATTCTGAAAAGTATCTCCAATATCACCGGAAGGGTTCTGGGAATCCCATGCTGTAGTACTGAAGCACTTGCAAAATTTTTGTGCACTTAAAATCCTGTCTGAGGTGTAAAATCAGTTTTCCATTGTTTCAATTTCAGAGATGCAAACTATCAAAATTTTACTGACCCCTGAAGTTCATTTCACATGAGTGACATTCCCTGCTGTGCCAGCGACAAGAAGGGACACAGTGGAAAAATGTTCCTATCGAAGCCCAAAGAAGGCGAATACGCTCCTGTTTAATTAAACGACTGACTGAAGTGAAGTATTAGCTGCCTCGTTCTACCTTCCTTAGCACATTTAAAAACGTTCACAAAAAATTTTACATGTAAACATATTCGCAATTTTTATGCTAAGAGGGAAGGATGGAGTGGTAGTGGGATGGAGACGGAAAAGTAATAAATACTGGAAGATAGCAGATAGTGGTATATTTAGAGCGAAGGAGACAATGGCAGTGCGAGAAAGAGGATCACAATGGGAGTAGAACATAGATGACAATGACAGAACAGTGCTAGGAAAGGAGTGAAGGAGACAGAAAAAGTGGGAGAGGAACAAAGACAAGGAGAAAGAGGACGTGTGTGACAGCCAGTGATAAAGGGAGAGTCTATGACAATAACAGAGAGGAAGAGAGAGATAGTGACAGTGAGAAGAAACAGCAACAGTGGGAAGGAATGAATGAGATAGCAGTAGTAATAGAGGGGAAGAGGGAGACAATGACAGTGAGAGCAGACAGTAGTAGTAATGGTAATAGCAGTAGGATAGAACGAAGCAGACTCTGGGTGTGATCCAGGCGACAGTCACAGTTAGACACAAAGAGATAACGGCAGTGATTTGGGCTGAATGAGTGAGTGAGAATGGGTGAGTGGCAGTGGATGGGTAAGAGCGACTAAAAGCGATGGTCTAGTTGGCATGAGCCAGTTACAGTAGGTGAGCTTGTGGGAATGAGAGGTGAGTTGCATGTTGAAGAGAGCGCGAATATGTCCGCATGCCAAAAATTCTGGGAAAATTTTTAAAGGTGCTGAGGAAGGTAGAATGAGGCAGCTTACCCCACTTTTTAGTCAGAGTCTTTTAATTAAAGAGGAGCATATTCTTCTTTTTATGTGCACCGATAGGAGCATTCCTCCGCTGGTAAATATATGACTGTCACTCCATGGACTGCAGTTTCCACCCTGGAATCTACCTGCAGTATTATAGCTCTTAAGTGGGCAGTGTTGCTCCCAAAACATAAAAATTTCACAATGTTTTGTGCAACATGATTGAAGTTTCCTTCTTGGATGTGCAATGGCGCTTGCAAGCCACATTTAAGCTCTCATACACAATGATATTCTGTTTCCTGATGAAAATCTTCTGGTTAGTGTGTTTATTAAGAAGACCCCGAGCAAGGTTATGTGACCATAAGTTGCCAAGGTAACAGTTTAATGCGTTTTTGCTGCACTGTTTCTTCTTTTGCAATAAAAACTGCTTGTAAACGGAAAAAAGGAAGTCGTAAAGATGATTATTATACAAATTTTTACTTAGGACATACCAGACGGACTGATCTGTCCTGGGACGAGAAAACCTGCATTTGACTATTGGATGGACAGGAAGCCGTGAAGAGCAAGAAAAAGCAGCTCCTGTGCCATTGACTGATGTACGATATGACAGTTCTGGTCACGGGCTAGAGAATAGGAGAAAAAGAAAGAAGCAGGTTGTGCCATTCGGATGTAAAACGTGAAAAATATTGAATTACTCTGTGGTTTCCAAAGAGAAATAGGTTTAAGATATTTCACCGAAATAGTGAAAAATGCGAACTTTTTTTCATCCAATGAACAAGACTGTAGTATTTATATTCTAACACCCAAGGGACTTTTGTGGGAAATGATACTTTTAGGTGACATATTATATTTTGAAAAAAAATGGATGTAAAATAGTTCACGTAACCATATACGTGTAATTTAAGTAACTTAATATCGTTTCTTCATAATATTTCTGTGTATGTCACATGAAGGGTTAGGGAAGCTATGGAACCATAAATAAACATAGCAGAATGATCAGTAGATCCTGCATTATTACAAACAGACTAGTGAACAGTGTTGACTATTAATTCGTGCAAAGAAATTTGTTTCACACTACTGGCCAACAAAATTGCTACACCAACAAGAAATGCAGATGATAAACGGGTATTCATTGGACAAATATATGTTACTAGAACTGACATGTGATTACATTTTCAAGCAATTTGGGTGCATAGATCCTGAGAAAGCAGTACCCAGAACTACCACCTCTGACCGTAATAACGGCCTTGATACGCCTGGGCATTGAGTCAAACAGAGCTTGGATGGCGTGTACAGGTGCGGCTGTCCATGCAGCTTCAACACGATACCACAGTTCATTAAGAGTAGGGACTGGCGTATTGTGAGGAGCCAGTTACTCGACCACCATTGACCAGACGTTTTCAATTGGTGAGAGATCTGGAGAATGTGCTGGCCAGGGCAGCAGTCGAACATTTTCTGTATCCAGAAAGGCCCGTACAGCACCTGCAACATGCGGTCGTGCATTATACTGCTGAAATGTAGGCTTTCGCAGGGATCGAATGAAGGGTAGAGCCACGGTCGTAACACATCTTAAATGTAACGTCCACTGTTCAAGTGCCGTCAATGCGAACAAGAGGTGACCGAGACGTGCAACCAATGGCACTCCACACCATCACGGCGGGTGATACGCCAGTATGGCGATGACGAATACACGCTTCCAATGTGCGTTCACCGCGATGTCGCCAAACAAGGATGCGACCATCATGATGCTGTAAACAGAACCTGGATTCATCCGAAAAAATGACGTTTTCCCATTCGTGCACCCAGGTTCGTCGTTGAGTACACCATCGCAGGCACTCCTGTCTGTGATGTAGCGTCAGGGGTAACCGCAGCCGTGGTCTCCGAGCTGATAGTCCATGCTGCTGCAAACGTCGTCGAACTGTTCGTGCAGATGGTTGTTGTCTTGCAAACGTCGCCATCTGTTGACTCAGGGATCGAGACGTGGCTGCACGATCCGTTACAGCCATGCGGATAAGATACCTGTCATCTCGACTGCTAGTGATACGAGGCCGTTGGGATCCAGCACGGCGTTCCGTATTACCCTGCTGAACCCACCGATTCCATATTCCGCTAGCACTCATTGGATCTCGACCAACGCGAGCAACAATGTCGCGATACGATAAACCGTAATCGCGATAGGCTACAATCCGACCTTTATCAAAGTCGCAAACGTGATGGTACGCATTTATTCCCCTTACATGAGGCATCACAACAACGTTTCACCAGGCAACGCCGGTCAACTGCTGTTTGTGTATGAGAAATCGGTTGGAAACTTTCGTCATGTCAGCACGTTGTAGGTGTCGCCACCGGCGCCAACCTTGTGTGAATTCTCTGGAAAGCTAATCATTTGCATATCACAGCATCTTCTTCCTGTCGGTTAAATTTCGCGTCTGTAGCACGTCATCTTCGTGGTGTAGCAATTTTATTGGCCAGTAGTGTAAATAGCTAGCGACGATACATAGGCGTACAGGTATTTTCGCATGATTTTTATAGATCGTCAATCCATTTCCTTAAGAAGTCGGTAATTTTCCCGAAGAAGGCGTTTTCCGTTAAAAGCAAGGTCTCGAAAACTTTAGTGCCCCCTAGTGCGTGGATATACAAGAGAGATGGCTTCAGCAGTTAGAAGACGTAACACGTCCGAAAAGCCTTCTCAAAGGTGCGAAAATGAACTGAGTTACGTTGTGTGTAAGAAAGTATCCCGTTCTAGGCAGTTGACTGTTTTCTTTGAGACTCGAGGTTTCAAATAGCACCCGGTGCTAGCGTTCGGTCACAGTTTTCTGATTGTCCCACATGTACATCTGGACGTTGTGGGAAAGTGTGTGAATAGAACAACCCGTCTAGTTTTCCTTCGCGTAGACTCGAGAGGCAGACACAAATGGCAGGGTGTCGGTGCTCAGTAGAGCCCCGGCTCTGCACGCGCTTCCTCGCCGCACTGGCGCGGCGGCCGGCAAGACTCAGCCGCAGGCTGCATCCGGGACAGGTGCGCGTGGGCAGGCCCCAGCAGGCGCCGGCGCACGGCGCACGCACGCCTCCACGCCTCTCGACTGCCCCGGTCAGAGGTCACAAGCGTTGCATCACTCTGACCGCCGCCTGGCCATCAAACGGGGAATAAATTACCCGGTGGACGTCAGCAGCACAGGGGGCTGTCGGGATGCAGGTATACTGCCTAGAAGACCACGCGGGCACAGTTACTAGCCCACAGTCTGACGAATTCTAATTGTGCCAGGAGCGTTACAGTATGAAATAACCTGTTTACAGTGTGTGCAGTCATCGTTACAGACAAATGAATGAACAGTGGAGCACTAGCTTGTCATAATATTACACTACTGGACATTACAATTGCTACACCACGAAGATGACGTTCTACAGATGTGAAATTTAACAGACAGGAAGAAGATGCTGTGCTATGCAAATTATTAGCTTTTCAGAGCATTTACACAAGGTTGGCACCGGTGGCGACACCTACAAGGTGTTGAGATGACGAAAGTTTCCAACCGATTTCTCATACACAAACAGCAGTTGACCGGCGTTGCCTGGTGAAACGTTGTTGTGATACCTCGAGTAAGGAGCAGAAATGCATGCCATCATGTTTCCGACCTTGATAGAGGTCGGATTGTAGCCTATCGCGATTGCGATTTATCGTATCGCGACATTGCTGCTCGCGTTGGTCGAGATCCAATGACTGTTAGCAGAATATGGAATCGGTGGGTTCAGGAGGGTAATACGGAGCGCCGTGCTGGATCCCAGCGGCCTCGTATCACAAGCAGTCGAGATGACAGGCATCTTATCCGCATGGCTGTAACGGATCGTGTAGCCACGTCTCGATCCCTGAGTCAACGGATGGGGACGTTTGCAAGACAACAACCATCTGCACGAACAGTTCGACGACGTTTGCAGCAGCATGGACTATCAGCTCGGAGACCATGGCTGCGGTTGCCCTTGACGCTGCATCACAGACAGGAGTGCCTGCGATTGTGTACTCAACGACGAAGCTGGGTGCACGAATGGGAAAACGTCATTTTTTCGGATGAATCCAGGTTCTGTTTACAGCATCATGATGGTCACATCCGTGTTTGGCGACATCGCGGTGAACGCACATTGGAAGCGTGTATTCGTCATCGCCATACTAGCGTATCACCCGGCGTGATGGTATGGGGTGCCATTGGTTACATGTGTCGGTCACCTCTTGTTCGCATTGATGGCACTTTGAACAGTGGACGTTACATTTCAAATGTGTTACGACCCGTGGCTCTACCCTTCATTCGATCCCTGCGAAAGCCTACATTTCAGCAGCATAATGCACGACCGCATGTTGCAGGTGCTGTACGGGCCTTTCTGGATACAGAAAATGTTCGACTGCTGCCCTGGCCAGCACATTCTCCAGATCTCTCACCAATTGAAAACGTCTGGTCAATGGTGGTCGAGCAACTGGCTCCTCACAATACGCCAGTCCCTACTCTTAATGGACTGTGGTATCGTGTTGAAGCTGCATGGACAGCCGCACCTGTACACGCCATCCAAGCTCTGTTTGACTCAATGCCCAGGCCTATCAAGGCCGTTATTACGGTCAGAGGTGGTTGTTCTGGGTACTGTTTTCTCGGTATCTATGCATCCAAATTGTGTGAAAATGTAATCACATGTCAGTTCTAGTATAATATATTTGTCCAATGAATACCCGTTTATCATCTACATGTCTTGTTGATGTAGCAATTTTAATTGACGGTAGTGTGGGATCTCGCTTCTGTCCCCATATCACACATTAAATTAGTATTAAACATAAAAATCAATTAATAAATTCAAATTTGCAGGTTTCTATGGCTTCAAAGGCTTCCTGTATTTTAATTACCCCAACTGTTTATTGAAGTCTACCACCCATAGCGAATGAGGCATCTTATTTTTTGTTATTGTTCGCTTCACATTTCTGTGTTTGCCAGTACGTTTTTTCCGACACTAGGGTGTCGGCTTGATCTTAAGGGAGTAGAGTTGTAAAAATTAATGTCGACTGCCATAGACTTTCATCTCAGTGTAGACTACAGTAGTTTTCCTAGTAGCTTTGTTCAGTGAAGATAGTGACTGCGCTGCTTGTATGTTAGGTGTTTTGCATACCTGTAAGGCGTTACCTCATCTCGATCACCTTATTTGCAAATGAGATCAGTCTCTTACTATAGATTAAAATAATGTATTCGCAATTGCGAATAAGGACTACTATGCAACTATCAGCTGTAGAATGGAATGACGACAGTGAAAATTTGTGCCTGACCGGGACTCGAGCGCCGATTTCCCGCTTACGCGAGCGGTCGCCTTACCATTTGGCTATCCGTACCCGACCCACGGCCAGACCCAAACTTACAAATGTTGTCAATTATGCGTCTACGATCTGAACTCGTACATCCACTATGTATATTCCCGTATAGGTCAGACATTATACGGGACGTCGCTTGCCAGGTATCGGCAAGTAAATACGATATTGCAGTGTCTGTGTTATTCTGATTACGGTACAAAGTTCCTTTGGAGATTCATGCATGTCATGCAAGGACCTTTGGTTCGTAATCAGAATAATATCGTATCGTAAATGTCTAACTAGGCTGCCATAGACATCGGCCGCGGTGAGCCGTTTGTAAACTAAATGAGGATATATAAAGGGCCGATAATTACATAGTTATCTTCCTACCTGTTACCGAAAAATAAACAATATTTGCAGTAAAATTGAAACTGTTAATGTTTGGTTCTGATTTTATTCGAAAATTGTCGGTTTGTAACGTGGAACAGCAGGATGTTTTAGTAAAAAATAAAAAAAGCAGATTATCAAACAGTGCAAGAAAATCTTCTCAAAAAAAGTAAAATAAAAAAAACTGCAAAACAAAAACATATCAGACAATGCTCCAATCTTCGTCGAGGTTATACAAAACATGTTTATGTTATTCACAAACAACTTTCACACTTACCGATAATAACAGGAAACTATTGCCTTTAATCATGATGAAGACGTTCAGTTGAGCAGAAGATAACAACAATTACATATATAATTTTTTGTTTTTTTTTTGCACTTAAATTCTACTTGCATCAAAAGTAATTGCTTTAGTTCATAAAAACGCAGAAACTACGAGAACAAATAATGTTTATAGCCTATGGAACGCAATGTATATCTTTTAAGAGTATAAACTACACTCTGGACGAACACTGAACGATATGCGGCTCTAATTATTGGCACAACAAACAATCAAAATACAAAGACAAGTCGTCGGCTTCATGTTTCTCTCTCAAGCATTCATTTATGTTTCTTTCCTTGCCATTGCTACCAATACTACCATTTGTCATGTCATCTACGTGCTGTAGGAAAACTACCGAAATTGCTTTTGGTAGAGCGCAGTTCCATAGGGGAGTATTTCTACGTTCTGAGACTGTATGCGAATCGTAAAAATTCTGGGCTTCATGGTGTTTGTATAGATTTCCATTTACTGATCTCTATACGCAAAACCAGCATTACATTCGCGAAGCGGCTCTGGACAATGAGCTCACAAGAATGAATAATATCGCTCTCTTCAGAATGGCACAGTGTACCGAATAAATGCCACCTGGTAATACCACACGAAGATTCCATCCACGTATAGCTGACTTTATTTTACGGGCGGCTAACACTCTACACGTTACGCTCAGCATGGTTGTTAATAGGCTAACATTCAATAGTCATCAGAGTAACGGCTACACTCATTGCTGCGTAATCGGTTATTTCACAAGAACTAGCTGTTTATATCGCTTTTCCAAGAACACTGACTGTTATGGCGATGAAAATGGAGTAGCGTGCAAGCGCAGTATTAACCATCTTCCGAAATAATGAAAGCTGAACAAACAGAGAACAAACGCTGTTTTTTTCCTGATGCTTCTTTTTATCCCAAACACATGAAACACCACAATGTGTTCTGTTCCCCAATGCCTAGTCTTTTCTCTTCTGTAATCGACGGGGCTGTTGTTGGTGAGGACTCCTGACAACTCTAGGTAAGTGGTTTATATGGGAATACGTTTTAAATGAACAGTATAAAAACGATGTGTTATGTGTGCGGGGGAAGGATCTAACAGATGGGAGTGAGTGTCGAAGATAATAAGCATTAGCATGTAGGGTATGTATTACTAAACGTCTGGGTTGAAATTCAACCGCCTCGTGGTGTTTTTGTAACCTACGAGTATATTAATGATGCGACCAAAAAGCTGCTCAACAGGACAATTCTATAAAACACACAGTAATCTGCAAGAAGATAACGTGACTTTATCCCATACACAGTTTCTTTGCTTTAATTTTTTTTTAAATTATTACTGCCCTCTTCACATCGATTACATGAGGATAAATATGCCACTACTTCAGTGTGGTGTGCTCTGTTCCTTTTGTGTTCTTCTTTTTTTATTTCTACCCGTTTTTACCTCACTGTAAGTAGCTACGTCGTTTCTTTTGCAAAATAGTCATTGAGTTAAGAGGTTGTTCTTATTGAATTCGAGTGACATTTATTTAAAGGCGTTTCTGTGTCCTAATGTATCTTTACTCACACAGAGCAAAATGGATAGCCGTGGTAGGTCGCGATGGGTTAGTGTCCGTAGAGTACAGGTGTTCTCCAATACAGTTTGTAATGCCGAACTTAAGTGCACGTGTTGGAGAATGGAACTAAAACATACCTCTCCGTTTCAGTAACGAAGAATTTGGAAGAGACACATAAGTACAGTATCGTATACTGAGCAAACAATGAAAGATGCTTCAAATTTTATGTATGAAGAAAATGCAGGAAGTGCAGCTAGGAAAATATGAAAAATATTGTTCAGCACATTTCAAAACGGAGAAAGAAAATCCACAAACAAAACTATCTAGAATGAAGAAATGCTTCCTTTCTTAAGTACGAAGAGGTCACAAGTGAAGAGATACAGCTGTAATGTAATATATTCTACGGACTGTTTGCTCACGGAATAAGGAGATTAGCCTTTGAGTGTTGCGTAAATAAATAACATTACTCACAGGCTTTCTGAAAATGTACACTTGTTGGGAAAAAGATTGCTTTTAAAATTTCTGAAAGTAAACCAGACATCTGCATTAGAAGTTCCGAGGCACTATACACAAATTGGATTGTGCGGATATTACGAAGTTTTACGACAAACTGGAGGAACTTATATTTCTAAAGGACGGTTAACACCAAACCGGATATACTATGCAGAGGAAACTGAGAACACAGACGTATATTTCTAAAAGACACTTAACACCAAACCGGATATACTATGCAGAGGAAACTGAGAACACAGATATAGAAGAGTTGGGCACAATATTTGGCACAAAAAAGAAGGAAAATAGTTTTCTCTTATTCGAGCTTTGAAAAAAGAAAATCCGATATCTACCTGCCCGCGATAAAGGACGAGCTCGTTATTAAAACGAGACGATCTGGCTCTCGATGAGTATCCACCTAACGGATGGACCAACGAAACCGTATTTCTAATATGACTCACTGTTTATTGAAACTAAAGTTTGGAAACTATTGGTTTTACACAATCACTCCAGTCAAATGGTGTTGGAATCATACCAGCTCTACGAATTACTTATGGATTTTCTGTTTCTACCGCCTCGCAGCCCAAACTATTGCAGTCACCGAATATCAGTTTCTACTTTACCGTCAAAGGATCGTTTGATCTGTACATTAAAATGAATAGATGTTTTTAACTAGCAGACCTATTCAACAAAGTTTACTAGAGTGCAGTAGCCATTCGTGTGCGTTGCATTAGGATTTAAGGCTAGCGAAATCTCTCCTTTAACGCCAAATATTTTTACCCACGATGATATCAATGTGTGTCTGGAGAAAGCATACATCTACCTCCCAGTAATTGGAAAAGGTGGACTTATATCCTCTTGCATATCGACTAATAGGGGTACAAATGATGAATCTTATGAAGAACAAACAGCTGATGAATCATGACGCACAAAAAAATAAGAGAGCCGAATTTTATATAACAATGCAAGTCAGTATGATGTGACGTCTTAATCGAATAGAGAATAAGGTACCACAAATTCCAACAGCATTCTTGCCAATGCCTACGATATCTGAACTCCAACCGTCTGTTAAAAAAGGCTCAGAAAAACTGCCATATGCAAAACATAAAAAAACTGTTCCTAAAGAAATCTAATTGTAAGATCTAGTCCTCAGTCTTGTTTCTTAGAAGCGTACAAACCATTAACACAAATCTACTGTTTCATCATAATGAAATTGATGACTCGGTGGGCTTGGGAAAGGTAAAACGTTTTCACAATCTCCAGCGAATATACGAAAAGCAAACTTTTAAATGTATTTTCTTCTTCATTTCGTTTTGGCCTACTTGGGACTACGTGGCTCATTTTGAGTCTTCACTCGGGTCTTCTGTTTTTTGCTTAGACTAGAACGTTTTCATTTTCTGGCTGTGAGTAAGTTTCCCCGTCTCTGTCTGCTAGTTCCTGCGCTCTTTTTGCTGGTAGCAGACATTTGGGATACCCCTTGTAGAGCAATCTGCCGAAATTTCAATCGGTTCTGTATGGTTTCTAATGGAATTTTAGGTTGCTCCAGATCTGATTTCACTGTAGGGATTACTTTGTTCTTGGAGGCTTTCTCTCTCTTGTGATGAAGATCCAATCGTCAGTTTGCAGGGCTCATGCGGGTCAAATGTCCACAGAAGGCCACTCACCTTTTCCTCATAGATGTGATTATGTCAACTTGAAGATCTACTTCTCACTGTTGTATCGCATCCTGTAGATGCCATCTTCTTCTCCTATTGGCCCTAGCACTCTACTTAGGATTTTCCGTTCTGTGAGTTCTGGTATCTTAAGTGGACCCTTCCTGTTCATCAAGAGACATTCAGAGGCGTATCATATGGGGGACTCTACTCCTGAGTTGTAGTGTTTGAGTTCTAGGTTGTTGGAAGGTAACTGGATATGTAAACGCTCTTGCAGAAGTGTTAGACCATCTCCAGCTTGGCACATTGCTCTCATTTACTGAAACCCGTTCTGCTAAATAACTGACTGAAGGAAATATACGAATAGTTTTTTGTATACTGACTTACGGTCTTAGCTGCTATGCTGTAGAGGCTCTGTAGCTGGTTAGTAGACACCTCTCTGTTGTTGGCTAAGAAGACAAGGTCGTTTGCAAATGTTATACAGGGTACATCGATATTATCTTTCCTACATCCAGTCGTCATTCCAGTTCCAGTTACCGCTGATAGTGTGCAAGCGCATTTCCTAATAATCTGCTCCAGTACACGCACGAGATGTTATCCCATGAGCATGATTATATATTTTTATCTGTCGTTTGGTGACAACAGCAAATGTTAAGAAATACATATAGTTTGCAATTATACATCTAAGTATTTACGCTCAAAGCTAATATATTCAAATTCTGAAAATGAATAATTCGGTAATACTAACAAGAAAACATTTAAATTATAAAATTAGGACTGATAATTAAAATAGATACATCTAGTCAGGGATCAACATCTAGTGAATGAAGCCAATTGGCATCGGAGGGAGCAGCATTAACAAAATCACTGAATGTCCAGGATACTTTCTCAGAGAGCACACTATCAGTATGCTGAACGGTTTGCTCTCGGGCATCAGCTTGAGAGTTACGGAGTTCCCTCTTGAGCATCACATATTGTCCTGCTCAGTCTTGTCCACTTACTTTTCTTCAAATCAAATTATAATTGGCTAGCAGACGGATCTTGAAGACCTTGATGTTTTACTGTCGCAGCATTACATCTCTTGCGCCACTCTTGTGTAAAGACAAACTTCTTGTTGTCTCTTCTATTTTGTCACAGTCGAATGCCTGATATCAAGTGGTCTGGAGCAGCGTCATTTAAGACTGTATGAATTGGAATCTTGTGGATAGTTGAGGTTATACAGATTCCTCCATTGTCGACTGGTTGCTTCTTGGCGTCGCAATTCAGATAGGGGAATGTTACTGATGGTGTGTAACCATGGGACTGGTGTGGGTTTTACTGTATCCGTAATAATTATCATTGATTCATTCGGATGCATGTCTAGTTTCCTTGTATGAGCTCTCTGCTGCCCTACTGGGGCACAGTATTCAGCTGCTGGGTATTTTAGTGTCAGGGTTGCAGTCTGTAGAGTGGATAATAGTTCAAATGGCTCTGAGCACTAGGGGACTTAACTTCTAAGGTCATCAGTCCCCCAGAACTTAGAACTACTTAAACCTAACTAACATAAGGACATCACACACATCCATGCCCGAGGCAGGATTCGAACCTGCGACCGTAGCGGTCGCGCGGTTCCAGACTCTAGCACTTAGAACCGCTCGGCCACCCCGGCCGGCCGTAGAGTGGATACTTCAGCACCCAAGGTTGTACTAGCTAGTTTCTTCGTTACGTTATTGCGGGTCTTTAGCTTTTGGTTGGTATTTTACAAATGCCTTTTATATCTTAAAGACAAACCCAGTGTGACACAAAGGTATTTAGGCTGTAAATTATGTCCAATCCTGTTGAAAGAAGTTTACACTTAGCTGGTGGTTTGCAATTCCGTTATTCAGGTGAACACACTGACTTCTGTCTTGACTGAATTTGGTTGGAATCTCCATGCTTTGTACTATGCTTTGAGACTTTCTAAATCTCTAGACAGTACATTTTCCCCTTCTTCGAGTGTGCTGGTTTTTATGGCTATGACAACGTCGTTGAAGTAAAGATGGGTTAACCTGCATCCCACCACAAGTGTCGTCAGTATCTTGTTTGGGTGATGCTTCTCTAGCTTCAGTGGTGTTCCATCTAGTCACACAATATCGTACGCTGCTGGCAGATGAACAACGGCACCACATGTCTATTGTTTTATCTGGAATCCAATTTCTGTGTGGGATGAGAAGACCAGAACCTGTTTACAGCTCCGCTGGCTTCTGAAGCCAACCTGATATGTTGTTGTTACATTATTTATTATTTCTTGATTCTGTTAAGGATAAGTCGTTCCAGTGGTTAGAAGCCACACTCAGCAGTGCAGTGGGGTGGCAAATTGAGGAGTGGTCTACTGGTTTTCCGGATTTGAGGACCATTATCGTATGTGCAGCCTTGAGCTGCTGAGGTACTTTTCCGGTTTCGAGTACATCATTCAGCCAAGTTCTTCCATATTCCACAACTTGGTTTATAAATTCAGTCCTGTTTTGGTAGCCTCATTTATATCTCTTTCAGTAAAGGGATCTGATAAGGTGGTGTTATCATGAAGGTAGCTATTCATTTCATTCCGTTCGTCCTTTACCTTTTCTTTGGTGGTTGAGCCTACGGGAACCTTATCATCTCTTGATTTTATGTGTAGTGCCAGTTGCGATGGTGTTATCTGCGGTTACTGGTTGCGGACATTAGTTGCAGTAGTTTTCTTAATTCTGCTTGAATGAGTGAAATTTAAAGTGGAAGTCAAGTCTAATTTGAATGGTGAAATTTCCAGAGAGCTCACTTCTAAATTTGACTTTGGAGGTGATGTTCCTCAGAGTGGCCTGGACTAATTTACTGATTTCTTATCTACACCCAGTTAGCATAGGGTGGAGACCAGGGCCAGTCTGCGAATCACATACATTTTCAAAGTCCACTAGGATGACTAGCCAGCGAGGTCCACCATGACTCTGGCATGTAAGGATGTCTTGAGGTTTCGTATTTGCTCTGTGCAAGATCTGCTAGCTCGACATCCAGCATGAGATTGACAAAGCTGGGTGTCAAAGTGGAGTGACTCTAGTTAGCACGGCTCTACAGAAAATCTTGTATGTGACGGATACCAGAGACATGCCTCTGTACTTGGAGAGGTCAGTCTCACTACCGTTCTTGTGAAGAAGACAGATCACAGCTGAGGTTCACTCTTCTGGTAAGGTCTTGTTACCCATATGTGCTGTAATGGATCTCTGTACAGATTGTTGACCAGCAAGTTCCCGACTCTCCGCTACAACACCATATTTGCATGAGGCCTTGTTGTTGTCGAGGCTCTTGAAACTCTCCTCTATTTCTTCCTTGATTGATAGTGTGGAGTTTGATTCCTAGAAGGGGGTCCATAAAATGTAAGTCTCTCTTCAGGTTACTGTGTATTTATTTATTTATTTATTGTTCCGTGGGACCACATTTAGGAGAAGTCTCCATGGCCATGGAATGAGTCAATACATGAAATTATAACACGATTGTAGAAACAGATAAAATGAAATATAAGAAACATATTCAGGCGACAAGTCGTTAGTTTAAATAAAGAAAATAAAGAATGTAACACTGGAATTTGCTTAATTTTTTAGCTCTTCCAGGAGCTCCTCGACAGAATAGAAGGAGTGAGCCATGAGGAAACTCTTCAGTTTAGACTTAAAAGTGTTTGGGCTACTGCTAAGATTTTTGAGTTCTTGTGGTAGCTTATTGAAAATGGATGCAGCAGAATACTGCACTCCTTTCTGCACAAGAGTCAAGGAAGTGCATTCCACATGCAGATTTGATTTCTGCCTAGAATTAAATGAGTGAAAGCCGCTAACTCTTGGGAATAAGCTAATATTGCTAACAACAAACGACATTAAAGAAAATACATACTGTGAGGGCAATGTCAAAATTCCCAGACTATTGAATAGGGGTCGACAAGAGGTTTTCGAACTTACACCATACATAGCTCGAACAGCCCGTTTTTGAGCCAAAAATACCCTTTTTGAATCAGAAGAATTACCCCAAAAAATAATACCATATGACATAAGCGTATGAAAATATGCGAAGTATACTACTTTTCGTGTTGAAATGTCACTTATTTCAGATACTGTTCTAATGGTAAATAAAGCGGCATTTAGTTTCTGAACAAGATCCTGAACATGGGCTTTCCACAACAGCTTACTATCTATCCGTACGCCTAGGAACCGAACTGTTCCGTCTCGCTTATAACATGCCCATTCTGTCTGATTAAAATGTCAGTTCTTGTTGAATTGTGGGTTAGAAACTGTAAAAACTGAGTCTTACTGTGATTTAGCATCAAATTATTTTCCACAAGCCACAAACTTATATCATGAACTACATTATTTGATAATGTTTCAATATTACACACAAGATCCTTCACTACCAAGGTGGTGTCATCAGCAAACAGAAATATTTTTGAATCACCTGTAATACCAGAAGGCATATCATTTACATAAATAAGAAACAGCAGTGGTCCCAGCACCGACCCTTGGGGAACGCCCCATTTAACAGTGCCCCATTGGGACTGAACATCATTACCACTCTCAATATTGCGGAGGATTACCTTCTGCTTTCTGTTCTTAAAGTAGGAGGCGAACCAATTGTAAGCTACTCCCCTTACTCCATAATGTTTCAACTTCTGCAGTAATATTTTGTGGTCAACACAGTCAAAAGCCTTCGTTAAATCAAAGAAAACACCTAACGTTCGCAACCTTTTATTTAATCCGTCCAAAACCTCACAGAGAAAAGAGAATATAGCATTTTCAGTTGTTAAGCCATTTCTAAAACCAAACTGTACATTTGACAGCAAATTATGTGAATTTAAATGCTGCAGTAACCTTGTATATACAATCCTCTCGATAACTTTAGCAAACACCGATGGCATAGAAATAGGTCTATAATTGTCAACATTATCCCTGTCTCCCTTTTTATAAAGTGGCTTCACTACCGAGTACTTTAATCGGTCAGGAAACCGACCACTCCTAAAGGAAAAGTTACAGATATGGCTAAGTACTGAGCTAACATACGTGGAACAATACTTCAGTATTCTGCTAGATACCCCGTCATATCCATGAGAGTTCTTGGTCTTTAGTGATTTAATTATTAACTCAATCTCCCTCTTGTCAGTATCATGGTGGAGCATTTCAGGTAACAGTCTCGGAACACTTTTTTCTAAGAGCGCTATATGATTCCCTGTTGGGACTAGGTTTCTATTTAGTTCACCTGCTATATTCAGAAAGTGATTATTAAGTACTGTACATATATGCGACTTATCAGTAACACGGACATCCCCACTACGCACTGATTCTATATTCTCGACCTGTCTCTGCAGACCAGCCACTTCCTTTATGACTGACCATATGGTTTTAATTTTATCGTGAGACTTAGCTATTCTATCTGCATACCACATACTTTTTGCCTTCCTAATAACTTTTTTAAGCACCTTACAATACTGTTTGTAATGGGCTGCTGCATTTAGATTTTGACTGTTTCTAACGTTTTGATATAATTGCCACTTTGTTCTACAAGATATTCTTATCCCTTTAGTCAGCCACCCAGGCTGCCTGTTTGTGCTAGTACCCTGTTTTGAACGTTCTAACGGAAAGCAACTTTCAAAGAGCACGAGAAAAGTCTTGAGGAAAGCATTATATTTATCGTCTACTGTATCAGCACTATAAACAACTTGTCACTCTTCTTCCTTGATAAGGCTTACAAAAGTCTGTACAGCAACTGGATCAGCTTTCCTAAAAAGTTGGTAACTATATTTAACATGTGTTGCAGCACAAAAATCTTTTAGACTTAAAATTTGTGCATCATGATCTGAAAGTCCATTCACCATTTTGCTAACAGAATGCCCTTCTAGTAATGACGAATGAAAAAAAATATTGTCTATGGTTGTTCTACTGTTCCCTTGCACTCTCGTTGGAAAAAATACGGTTTGCATAAGATTATATGAATTAAGGAGGTCTACCAGCATCCTTTTCCGTGCACAATCACTTATACAATTAATATTGAAGTCACCACATATAACTAACTTTTTGTATTTCCTATAAAGTGAACCAAGAACCTCCTCTAGCTTTAGCAAAAATGTTGTGAAATCGGAGTCTGGGGATCTATAAATAACAACAGTAAGAAGTTTAGCTCCACTAAATTTAACCACACCTGCACAACATTCAAACACCTTTTCAGTGCAGTACTTTGAAACATCAATTGACTCAAATGGGATACCGTTTTTCACATACATGTCTACTCCCCCACACCGCAAAGAGCTCCTAGAAAAGCTGCCAGCCAACCTGTATCCTGGTAAAGGAAGCCTCTGAATTATCTCCTTATTTAAGAAGTGTTCAGATATACCAATAATTTCAGAGTCAACATCTATAAGCAGTTCACTAACTTTATCTCTAATACCTTGTATATTTCGATGAAATATACTAATTCCCTCATTAATCGGATACCCAAGCTTTGTAGAAAGTGGTTTCTTTGTTAGAGAGACTTCCCTTAAGCAGGAATACCTATCAGCTGACTTCAATCTAAAAAAGGTACAGCTCTAACACCCACAACTACCGGAATTTTCCCATGAGTGATCCCACCACCCCTACCTATGCTGTCACCTATAAGTTTTGCCAACCTCCCCTTCCCATACCTGTTGAGGTGCAGGCCATGTCTAGTGAAACCCGTCCTACTGATAGACTCCACCGACACCACTGAAATGTGACTCATGCCTTCTGTCATCAGCGCACCCCCAAGTCTCATGTTATTACGCCTGACAGCTGTATTAAGATGAGGCCGATCGTGACGCTGAAACAGTTTCACGAAATGCACATTCGTGTTGCCAGTCTGAGTGGCTATCTTTTCCAGGTCACCATCTATGTCATACTCCCCATCCCTATCAATACTATTACCAGCACCACCCACAATCACTACCTGATCCTCTCTAGTAAAATCCCTACATAACCCCCCTATGTTAAAAGTCACCTGAGCCAATCCTGCATTAGGCTTCACAATGCTGGTGACCTGGTACTCACTCCCCAAAACTTCCTGCAACTGCTGGCCTACACCTCTACCATGAGAACTACCTAACAGCAGAACCTTCTTCTTTCTCTTAGACTTTGCAACTGTCCTAGCCACCGTAACTGCTGAGGTCTGCTGCATACTTCCTACATCTACGGCTACTAGAGATTCCTCTCCACTATACTCTGACAGTTGGTCATATCTATTACAAACACCAATAGTAAAACTATCTGAAAATCTCCTTCTCCTAGCAGATCTCTTGCCAATAGCCAGCTCCCATTCCCCAACCCCCTTCTCCCTCCTCATCCTATCTAGCTCCTCCTGTGCGTTTTTCAACTGCACCTGAAGGGCACAGATCTTACGCTCCTGCTCCTCTATCAACTTACTCTTGCTACATAACCTGCAGTTCCAGGAGAGGATCTCACCAGAATGCCCACTGGCTTCCCCACTGCATTCCCCCCCCCCCCCCCCCCCCCAGGGAAAATACTTCGAACAAGTCTCACACCGCAATCCACTACGGCAAAGCCCACACTTCTCACTCATGGTAAAATTTTACAATTATTGAAACAAGAAAACAACTTTATCTAAGTTCCGCTACTACAATAAGAAGATGTTAAAAACTGACTACAGTTATCACAAACTTGCTCTACAAGGGAAGTAACTACTATTATTGACAGTATTAATCAACAACAAATGAGAATATAATAAAATACTAACACAGAAAGAAAATCAAACGTCTAATGACAGTAACGAAACTGAAAGCAGTTCGCAAAAATTTCTTCTGAAGTTATTTCACCGGAAAACACCAACAACACCGGCTGAAGACTACTAAAGTTCCTAAATAAACTACTATACACGAACAATTAATTAGTACTTAGCTTTCGATGCGCCGCTACAGCTGCAACTGGTCAGCGCGGAGTGTAAACAGGGGTAAGAGGTTAAGTTGCTCGATACGAAACACTCACAAATATCAGGCCACAACACAAGAAATGCAGAGGTGAATGAAGAAACCACTAATAAGTCACTTATATAGCAAATATTATCACAAAAACAGTTAAAATATATATCTGAAACCTAAAAATAGGTGAAAACTTAGAGAGCGATCTCACACGCAGTCACGCGCTTATGACGTATTGAGGAACCTTTGGAATACCCTGCATTGGTACAGTCTTTGACTGAAACTTCTTATCAAGTCTGTGAAACTGAAGAGCGGGGCCTGTGTATGGCCTGGTCCGCTTCTTGAATCCCCTATAATCAGTCATTGGAGCTGGGCTTATCCTTATGCTGGTTCCAATTGCTCTTTGCCTGTCGTATATAGCCTGATTACGTTCTATGATTGTCCATGGGTTTTGTCTTAGCTGTATGAAGCAGGGATGGTTTCTTGTGCGGCATCCAGCAAAGCTTTTTGTAGGTTTAACTACTCTTATTTTCGTGGGGGCAGTCTTCCTTCAGTATCTTAGAGCTTTTTGTAATGTTCGGTGATCTCACCAATGGTTGTAAGCTGATCTTTATCAGGCAGAGGTAATGATGATAGCCGGTCAGCCCCTCTTAGTATCTTGACATTCTGTATCTTTCTGTGGTACCTGTAGCGTACAGTCACGTGGTCTACCTGGTATTCACCTAACAAGGGATTTGGTCTCTTCCAGGTCTTGAACTTCATAGGTAGGTGTTTGAAGGCGGGTGACTTTAGGACCATGTTATTTTTGTCGCAAAGGTCTATTACCCACTCTCGGTTCCCGTTGGTTCTGTTTTGGTTTGGACTGCAGCCAACTGTTCTGCGGCCGGTCGGTGTGGCCGTGCGGTTCTAGGCGCTCCAGTCTGGAACTGCGCGACCGCTACGGTCGCAGGTTCGAATCCAGCCTCGGGCATGGATGTGTGTGATGTCTTTAGGTTAGTTAGGTTTAAGTAGTTCTAAGTTCTAGGGGACTGATGACCACAGCTGTTAAGTCCCATAGTGCTCAGAGCCAGCCAACTGTTCTGCGCTATTTTCGGATATTACCCGTCAGTAAGGCAGTATGGTGCTGGGGAATCTTCTAAAATACTCCCGTACTATTCAACCGCTTATAGGTTTCTCCTGTTAGTGTCGGTCGTAGATGAAAGTTCACTATGGTATACGCTCTGTTGCGGAACCTTAAGTATAATGATGAGTCTACCATTATGTGAAGTAGAGCTTATTATGTGCTTACCACCCTTTCACGTACAGCAATGCCAGTGCCTAGGTATGGGTCTGTCCCTATTGCTCTGATGCCTGGCTTCCCTTTATAAATCCTGCATCCTTGGGAATCCATCGTATGTTCGTCCGTGAGCCGAGTTTCTTGTAGTTCTGCTATCTTGATGTCATACTTTTCCATTACATCCGGGGGTATGTTCCAGTTTACTTACTTTTAGCAAGGAGTTGCTGCTGACTGCATGATGTGCATGAAAGTACAGGCTCCCTAGAATCCGATAGCCTGTTTGTCCCATTACAAGCTGGAGTGCAACGGTTACTACCTGGGGTTTTCTCTATGTTAATATTCCCCTTCATTTTGAGTCTAATGAGTACTAAAGTAGCGCCACCATTATTGGTGATGGGTTATTCACTGTCAAAGGTATTAACCCAGAGGTTTATGATAACAGCTGCTGCTAACATGGAAGACAGATGCTGTTCGCAGCCACTCGATCCGAGTCAGACGCTGCTGAAAATATTTCTTCTATCTTCTCTGTCGTTGGAACTCGCAGTCTTCAACTAGTGTTGAGGCTGTTGGCCATTTCCACTCGTAATCCAGTCATGGACTCTCACTGTGTACTACCAGCCAGGCTGCAAAACGATCAATTTATCTAGAGGTTGAACTGACGAGATTGGATAGGCAACAAATTATAAGTGATCATATTCATATTTTATTGCGATCATCTCATTTCTGGGGTCTTTAAAACAGAGTGATGATTTTTCATATTTAAATATTACAGTAAACTGTAAATTTTGTTCTCATGAATTCAGTATGTAATATAATATAGTTTTAAACCATTAACAGTGATTGGCGAGATATCAGTATTTTGGTCTGCAGAGTGTATCTTGTTTTCTTACAAATACAAAATATGTAAGCATTTTTCTTTAATCTATGTTAAATGAATGTTAAATATCGAAAGACGCCATTCCGCATTTTCATCGGCAGCACCATCAAGCATTAATGTGTTTCTCGTTATTTCTGTCGCGGAAAGCCTATCTCGAACCAACGTTCTTAACTGTGTACACTAGTTCTACAAAGTCTTAGGTATTCCACATCCATTCATTCGCGCAACTCGTTTCTACAGTTTCTCATGGCTCTTTGTTATTTTCTGATTCAGACAGTACAGTAGTAGTACATTATCGCAGTTAGTTTCCGAACGATTAACGTGTATAATGACATTCAACTAAGATATTTCACGTTAGAAGACATCTTTAACTAATATAACCTTGGACTAATCCAAAGGCATTGTAGCGTAAATTTAATCGAAATAGTTATACAACCATGAATTATTTCATAATCATCTCTAACGGATTTGTTTAGGAGAACGTTATCACAAAACAGAAATTTGTTAGGATATAATATCTTTTATTTTTCCAGTTCTTTAGTGTATTTTTGCTTAGAAACCCGACGTATTTTCTTTTTTGGCATTCCTGATGATATTTTTCTGATTGCGTTTATATATCTGGAAAGAACAGATGTTTAAATTAATTTATAGTTGTGACTAAATATTTGGTCATCTGCAGAAGATATAACGGATCGATTGTGTGGATGTAGTATCATTTCGAACAGTCGCACACTTTATGGACACTATTAACGTTTCAAACACAAGCCTGGGACTAGTTTCTTTCACTCATAAGCTGAGAGTGTGTTGAAATCGACTTCCCTTCGATTCATGTGCAAGATTAAAGGTGTGCAACAACCCCTGACTAGACCACCATGTTTTCACTGCTAAAGCAAAATGAAAGGCAAAAATCTGATTTTGAATACCGGTACGGAAAGCAGTTCATCAGTCATGTTACGTATGATTCCTTTTACTTTATCGGTATGATAACTGCCAGCCGCTGTGGCCCAGCGGTTCTAGGCGCTTCGGTCTGGAGCCACGCTGCAGCTACTGTTGCAGGTTCGAATCCGGCCTCGGGTCTGGATGTGTGTGATGTCCTTAGGTTAGTTAGGTTTAAGTAGTTCTAAGTCTAGTGGACTGATGACCTCAGATGTTAAGTCCCATAGTGCTCAGAGCCATTTGAACTATTTTTTGGTATGATAACCACAATGACATAAGCTCAAGATATTTCTCTAAATCAGTTTTTACATGAAAGTGGTGTGAAAATAACAATATAAATACTTCTCTGTTACGTCCCAGTGCAGTCAGAAGAGCAAGCCTGATTGTAGTTGGTCGTTGCTTACAGTTACATAAACACATGAAAACAGTCTTGTACGATTTTCTCCCTGGTCAGTTTATTCGGAGGGTTCGTTTCTTCGGTGTTGGTCACACTGTTAAGGCGTACCAAAAGTACAGACTACTCGCTCAGCAATGCGTGGGATCGAGCAGTTGGTACCGAGAGATTGCGTAGACGTATGTCACGAATGCATCGTGATGACGCTTCACCGTTGGAGCCATTATAACCTCTCGGAAGCATGCTACAACATCCTCTACATTTGTGTGATTCTGTCACCTCTTTGACAGTCAGTTGCTTTCCTAACTAGGAAAATTGTGGAAATTATCGAATACTTCGATTTTTGTAGATAACTGATGCGACGAGGCACAGAGAACACTTAATACTACAAAACCCACCCAGAAAGACTTCGCGTTACACTGTTCAGTAGTTTGCGCAGAAATGTCATAGTTTCTGCAAAAGGTCAGAATGGGTCTGCCCAGAAGGTCAGACCTTCAGACGTCTGTCGGTTCCCTGGAAAGAGGAGCGACGTGGCTGGATCACGGATGTACAGGTACGTGAGAGCGTACCTAAACAATAGCACCGACTGCACAACAGGTATTCTCCGAGTTTCCAGTAACTTCATGCCACTGATTCTTTACGTCGTGTTTGCCGCCATTTACAGCAATTAATCCCGATGTGTGAGTCGTATATTACGGTTGGAGGGATGTTCGATGTCTGCTTCTCGTTCCTGTGGTTACTATGTAATGCAAATGACATGTGCAGCTACGTGTTTACCCGACTTCATCGAGTACGTCTTTTACGCAGAATGATGTTCAATCGTTTTAATTTGCCTTGAATTATTCTTAAATCTCAGCTGATGAAATAGCTTCGACTAAGAGTTCGGAGTAATTGATATTGGGATACAAATTACTTATTTATTTATTAATGAAACAACTTACAAAGTGGCTCTAAATATTCTAATATTCTTGTGCTGTGTAGAGCAGACGACATGCTGTCGATCAAAATATCTTTGTAACTGAAAATATTAGCCACCTGAAGAAGGGTATGGTAGTCCAAAACCGGTTCTGGGACTCAAATACAACATTTATACAGTGTTTGTGGCAGGTTGTGTCATTTACCAACTACTCGGAATCTGTTTCGTTCGTATACTTTGGTGCAATGGAGTCCAGACCGCAGACTATTCTAGGAATTAATTACATGGTGGCAGATACAAAACTTTGCAGAAGTATTAACAGAGTGGTATTTTGAGCACGATCTTTTTCTGGAAGATTTGCTTGTAATATAGAGATTCCCACCCAGCAAAAGAGCTTCTAAAATTTCAGGTTCGCTTTGGGAATCTATCAAGGATTAGTTATATTCGTGTAACTTCAAGAAGAGAAGACCAGGTAAATTTTTCTCTGTGTGCGTGCGAGAAAGAAATGAATATCAGCCGTCTAATTTTTTGGCTGTCTTAGGCTTAATTTACACACAAATGGCGTGGCGCAGACACTTGGCGGCGACGAGTCAGGAACGTGGTGCGGGCGGGATGTAAGTAATTCCCACTGAAGTTATGCTGTCACAGAGATGAGGAACGGTGTTGCTAAGACTGGATCAGAATATATCGCCTTCATCAGACGAAAATATTGATGCACTGAATCTTTTATAACTCGTAATTGTTGAGAGCGAAAAAGATATTGGGTACATTCGTTACTGTAGAAGAATGGAAGAATTATGGCATGTTAGAAGTAATTAAAGAACTCGACATGTATCTCGAACATTTTCAGCATTTTTACAGACTGGCTTGAAAGTGTTTCTACAGTGCTCAAAAGGATTATCGGAACATGACGTAGGACGTCTGTCATACTCCGTTGAGAAATAATTGAGGACTGGATACGTTACCAATTAATACGTTTATCTTTCAAAAATTAAGTACGCAACAAAACATCATTAAATACTCGATCGTTTACATAATAAGAACTGAAATGTCCAAAGCTGACGAAGACAAAGAGGAAACCATCATTCATCCCGTCATCTACATTTACGTGATTACTCTGCTATTCACAATAAAGTGCCTGGTAGAGGGTTCAATGAACCATCTTCATGCCGTCTCTCTACCGTTCCACTCTCGAGCGGCAAGCGGGAAAAACAAGCACTTAAATTGTTCTGTGCGAGCCCTGATTTCTCTTATTTTATCATGATGATCATTTCTTCCTATGAAGGTGGGTGCAAATGGATACTTACCATTGGATTTTGAGAGCTTCAGCAACGTGTATGACCTCCGTGAGCATTTATCACTCCGTGTAAGTCCACAGAGATACCCCTGTGGTATCCGTTTCAATTCTTCAATGAGAGATCATGAGAGTTCTAAGTGAGTATGAGGTGAAACAGCACGACCACGAACACTCCTGACAAGCATGTTCCACATACGCACAGTGCGGTTTAGGTCGAGACTTACTGCCGGCCATTCCATTATTTCAGTGCCCCGGCTTCGCCAGACATACTTGCCGACGCCCGCAACATAGGTTGTGGTGTTAGAAGAAATAACTGCCGTAAAAAGTAGGCATCACATGCTCCAACAGGATCTTTTCAATGTACTCCCTGGCGGTAAGACGACCATGGACAACGAAAAGGTCCATATGGCTGTCAACACTGAAGCCCATTGATCCCCACATTACAGAACTTTGGAAATCTGTCGATTTCCTGGACACCATTTAGCAAGTACCGCTCATTACTGGTCTCCGCACACAAACGCGGCCATCATCTTGGGTCAGAGGATATCTAGTCTCGTTTACCTTTCCCCAGCGAGGAAGTTCGAAATGACATGGGGATGGCAGAACTGAAGGAGAGCTACAAGTGTTGACTAGTCAAATGAGGTACTAGAAGAGGGTGTCTCGAGCGTTAGATCTTTTCTCCTAAACTATTCATTCGGCTCCAGCGGCCTAGTGAGATCGTCTAGCAGTGCTCTGGAGGTATCCGTACGACGCCGTAATGCAGAGATGTCCAGATATCGGTCTACACGGACACGTCGGCGGCCTTGTGTCCTGACCTGTGTCCCTGTAGCGTGTCCATAACCTGTGGATGAGACATGGAAAGGCTTACAGCAACATGACTGAATGTCCTTCCTTTTTGCATCAAACAGACGACCCTAGCAATTGTCCCTGCTTTAAGACGAGGCATTGCTCGTGCTTGGCTGAATACAACGTCCACACTGCCATTTGTGTACCTTACTAGAAGACACTGGTTCTCAGTTTCTCCCTTTATTCTGAGCGGTCACCTGGCATTGTAATGAACCAGACAGAGAATAGACGGCGAATGATTTTACTTGTTGTCTACATTGAAAACGAAGATATCAAGTCATGTCATAAGACCAAAGGTACAGCCTGTATGAAAACATATTTAACATACCGGACGTTAATACACGTGTTCCCCTAATTTTTTGAAGAGTATATATTGAATCAGACAAAGTGAAGGACAGCATTTAGAGAAAAGCAACCAAACAGAAATATTTTGATCATGATTCCTATTTTTCATGTGATTTTCATTTGACTGTAAGCCTAAACACTCCTCATTTCGTGAGAGATATTCATATTACTACACTTTTCCAACACCCGATTATCAAAGGTCCTTCCACTCCATTCTGAAACTGCGTGGCACTGGTACAGCAACCGTGTTATCGTTACAGAGAGATTTCAGTCGTGGTTGTAAAAAAGATGGTTTTATTAGTTCTTCTTTTTTGAAGCATTTCGTCTGTATTTAAAGGCATCTTCAGACTATCTATGAAAATTACAAAACCCATTACAAATATGATGTCCACATACAAAAATCTAAAATAACCAACCACATAGCTCATAAAAATTACAGGTCCTAAATTGCGTTTAGGGGAGGGGGGGGGGGGGGGCAGGGGGTGGTAGCTAAAAGGTGAACTAGCTGACATTATTATTATTATTTATTTTATGGCCTTCATTGGACCACTCTAGTCAAAAATACAAAGTTCTAGACAAGTTGTTACACAGGGATACAATTTGGTTCAACAATATCTTAATATGATATTTAGATAATATAATTATTAGAGTCTATTCTTATATGAAAGGTGTTTTGCTCTTCTGTCTGCCCAATATTTCTTCATTCTTTCAGATATTTTCTTCCTTTCTTCATCTGAGACAACTCTTCTTGTACTCCTTTTATTGATTTTCATTTGTAGTCTAGTTTGCGGGTCTTGCAGTATTCTGGTTTTCTCTGTCTTGTTTTTTAGGTCATCTACTGTAATTTGAAGTTCTTTTATGTCTTCCTTAGTTTCTGTGATCCATTTAATGTCGCTCTTGCTATTCCACAATTTTTGTATTATTTTTTTACTAATTCTGTTTTCTGGAGTTCTCATCAGATGTCCAAAGAATGAGATGCGTTTCTTCCTGATTGTGCTCATTACTGGTTCTATTTTCTTATATACTGTTTCATTTGATGCTATTCTCCAATGTCCATTTACTTTATACTGTTTATTTATACATGTCCTAATTATTCTTCTTTCTGTTTTTAGTATTCTGTCAATTTCTGCTGTATTAGTTGTTTTGAAGATAGTTTCAGCTGCATACGTTATTTCTGGTTCTATAACTGTTTTATAGTGTTTTAGTTTTGCATCTATAGATACGCTTTTTTTGTTGTATGTAGTTTTGGTAATGTAATTTGCGTAGTTCATTTTTTTAATTCTATTCTGCCATGATGGCTTCTCATTTAGATTGTATGTTATTATTTCGCCTAAATATTTAAATTTAGCAACAATTTTGATTTCCTGTTCTCCTATTCTAATTTTGTTTGCAAGTGGTGGATCAGTTAGCATAATCTCCGTTGTTTCAAATGATGTTCTAAGGCCTACTTTCTCTGCTATTTCTTGTAGTGATTTCACTTGTTGCCTGGCTTCTTGAACGGTGTTGGCTAGGAGAGCAAGATCATCAGCGAATCCCAAGCAGTTTACGCTAATATCATCTTTTGCACTTCCAATTCTTATCCTCTTTGGATTCTCCTTGTACCATTCTCTCATTATGTATTCCAGTGCAGAACTAGCTGACATAGTATGAAATACGTATTAGAAAAATTAAACTTACTGAACTATGCGTAAATAATCAACTAACAGAATGAGAAGTCAAACGTATGAAATTACACCCAGGCCTTCCTTTAAATACAGACGAAACGCGTCGCAAATAAAGAGCTAATAAAACCATCTTTTTTGCAACCACGATTGAATTCTCTGTGTAGCATCTGATCATCCTTAAATATTTAACTGCCGTAGACTAGAAATTCCTCGTTATATGTCAAAGTTTAATAACATGTGATCCACACGGTAAAGATTTTGCCCTTATGGAGAGGAACAAAATACACTTTCACCCAGAAAACTGGATTCCAGTCAGTGCCAATACCAAGGACAACAGATTCCGTGTGTGTAAGACGGAACCAGAGGACTTCTGGGACCTTTGTGCACGGGACCACGGGTTGCATAGAGGGTCATTCGAAATAACTGAGTATGTCTGGCAACACATTTCATTTCACGAATCTTCTTCACTACAAGGAGGGGAAAGTCATAAAACCCATCAATCGTGGTTTTTTTTCACGTGCTTCTGCAAAGAAGTGAACTGTAAGTGTGTATTTTAATATGTACATTAGTGATCAGCAAATTAATCGTAGTTATTGTTTTTGCGTAAGTCTTGTGAATATCCTTGCGTAGGGCGGCTTCCTGGTGTAAATTTTCCCATCGCCAAAGTAGACAGCATATAGTTTAGATCAGTGCATTATAGCTCGAATATTTATCTCGTGCAGTAACTTTTCGGTGAACAGGGCTTCTAATAACAGGTATCTGTAAATACGTCAACCTCAGTAGAGAAATACACTCCTGGAAATTGAAATAAGAACACCGTGAATTCATTGTCCCAGGAAGGGGAAACTTTATTGACACATTCCTGGGGTCAGATACATCACATGATCACACTGACAGAACCACAGGCACATAGACACAGGCAACAGAGCATGCACAATGTCGGCACTAGTACAGTGTATATCCACCTTTCGCAGCAATGCAGGCTGCTATTCTCCCATGGAGACGATCGTAGAGATGCTGGATGTAGTCCTGTGGAACGGCTTGCCATGCCATTTCCACCTGGCGCCTCAGTTGGACCAGCGTTCGTGCTGGACGTGCAGACCGCGTGAGACGACGCTTCATCCAGTCCCAAACATGCTCAATGGGGGACAGATCCGGAGATCTTGCTGGTCAGGGTAGTTGACTTACACCTTCTAGAGCACATTGGGTGGCACGGGATACATGCGGACGTGCATTGTCCTGTTGGAACAGCAAGTTCCCTTGCCGGTCTAGGAATGGTAGAACGATGGGTTCGATGACGGTTTGGATGTACCGTGCACTATTCAGTGTCCCCTCGACGATCACCAGTGGTGTACGGCCAGTGTAGGAGATCGCTCCCCACACCATGATGCCGGGTGTTGGCCCTGTGTGCCTCGGTCGTATGCAGTCCTGATTGTGGCGCTCACCTGCACGGCGCCAAACACGCATACGACCATCATTGGCACCAAGGCAGAAGCGACTCTCATCGCTGAAGACGACACGTCTCCATTCGTCCCTCCATTCACGCCTGTCGCGACACCACTGGAGGCGGGCTGCACGATGTTGGGGCGTGAGCGGAAGACGGCCTAACGGTGTGCGGGACCGTAGCCCAGCTTCATGGAGACGGTTGCGAATGGTCCTCACAGATACCCCAGGAGCAACAGTGTCCCTAATTTGCTGGGAAGTGGCGGTGCGGTCCCTTACGGCACTGCGTAGGATCCTACGGTCTTGGCGTGCATCCGTGCGTCGCTGCGGTCCGGTCCCAGGTCGACGGGCACGTGCACCTTCCGCCGACCACTGGCGACAACATCGATGTACTGTGGAGACCTCACGCCCCACGTGTTGAGCAATTCGGCGGTACGTCCACCCGGCCTCCCGCATGCCCACTATACGCCCTCGCTCAAAGTCCGTCAACTGCACATACGGTTCACGTCCACGCTGTCGCGGCATGCTACCAGTGTTAAAGACTGCGATGGAGCTCCGTATGCCACGGCAAACTGGCTGACACTGACGGCGGCGGTGCACAAATGCTGCGCAGCTAGCGCCATTCGACGGCCAACACCGCGGTTCCTGGTGTGTCCGCTGTGCCGTGCGTGTGATCATTGCTTGTACAGCCCTCTCGCAGTGTCCGGAGCAAGTATGGTGGGTCTGACACACCGGTGTCAATGTGTTCTTTTTTCCATTTCCAGGAGTGTATATTTCTGTTTATTAGCTTGTGGTCTCAGAGTACAGTGAGAAATCTGCAGAGCAATTTTTAGTATTACCTCATTCTCCTTCGGTATATTTTGTATACATTTCAAACTCAGTAGCGCCCTTTGAGATCTTATATCTATTTTATTCACCGTACGATATGGCCAGGGACTGTGCTTGTTGTGAGCGGACACAAGGAGAGTTGGCTGCTGTCCGCAAACAGCTGGAAGCTGCGTTGGCTTCCGTCGACAAGCTTCTAGCTAATTCTCTAAGTTGCGGTAATGTCGGGGCGCCAGTGACAAGACTGCGACACCTCTGGTGCCAGTAGAATCCTCAGATGACGCGGACGTCTCTGCGGCTTCTGATGCGCAACGTTTGACCGGTCCGTCCTCACTCCAGAGTGGGTGGCAGACAGTGTTGGGTTCGCGTGTCACTGGGCAGAGGGCGAAAGAGGAAGCATGCCGTGCGGTTGGCTCTCTACGTCTTAGCAACAGGCACGTGTCGCTACCCGGTGTTGATGATAACTCTGTTGGGCCAGCTGTCGATTTTCCTGCCCAGTCCGGACACGTACAGAGAGTGGGTATGCTTGTCATTGGGAGCTCCAAGGTTAGGCGGGTGATGGAGCCCCTCAGGGAGATAGCAGGCAAGGCCGGAAAGGATTCCAGTGTGCATTCGGTATGTTTGCTGGGAGGTCTCATCCCTGATGTGGAGGAGGCCCTGCCGGAGGCTATCGAGCGCACTGGGTGCAACCGGCTGCATGTAGTGGCATGAATGACACATACCTCTTGGGTTCTGAGGCCATCCTCGGCTCCTTTCGGCGGCTGGCTGGTTTGGTGAAGGCAACTAGCAACGCACGAGGGGTGCAGGCTAAGCTGTCTATTTGTAGCATCGTATCCAGGCTTGATCGCGGTCCTCTGGCTTGGAGCGGAGTGGAAGATCTAAACCAGAGGCACAGATGACTCTGTGACGGTATCGGATGCGAATTTGTCGACCTCCGCTATGGTTGCAGTATTTGAAGGTTCCCCTTAATAGGTTAGGCGTGCACTACACACAGAAAGCGGCTGCTAGGTGAGTGGAGTACGTGTGGCGTACACATGGGGCTTTTTTAGGTCAGAGAACCCCTACCTTGGGGTCAAAGATGATTTGTCTGTTAAATCAACCACAGGGACCTCAGAGAATCTTGGTTCTCGCAGATCAGAGGTAGAAAAGATTAATATGATTTTAGTAAACTGCAGGAGCATCCAAGGAGAGGTCCCAGAATCAGTATTGCTTACTGAAGGATATAATGCACATATAGTATTGGGAACAGAAAGCTGTTCGAAACCAGACGTCAGTGACAACGAAATCCTACGTTCAGACTGGAATGTTTATAGTAAGGATAGGTTAGTCGTCAGTGGTGGCGGCGTGTTTATTGCAGTAAAGAATTCGATAAAATCTAGCAAGATTATCACGAATTCCGAATATGAATTAATCTGGGTGAAACTGAGTGTCAAAGAACGGTTAAAAATGGTGATCAGATGATTTTATATATCACCTGGGTCAGGATTTGTAGAGCGCTGCAGAATATCATTAGTAATTTTCCTGATCATGCCATTGTAATGGGGGGTGACTTCAACTTGCCAATTATGGATTGGTAATGTTATGCAGTCAAAACTGGTATCAGAGACAGGGATTCGTGTGGCATTGTTTTGGATGTCTTGTCCGAAAATTACCTTGAGCAGATAGTTAGAGATCCAACTCTGTGAGGGTAACGTATAAGACCTCTTGGCAACAAACAGACCTAAACTTTTCCAACCAGTTAACGTAGAGGAAGGTAGCATTGATCATGTGGCAGTAACAGCATCTACGACGACGGGTCCTACAAGGAATGTTAAGAATGGTGGGAAGATATAATATTTGCTCAGCAAGGGAGACAGGATACAAATTTCAGAATATCTCTGCAGTCAGCATCAAATATTAGGTGACGAGGACGAAGATGTAGAGAACAAATGAGAAAAATTCAAAGGCATCGTCAAGTACGCTCTAGACAGGTATGTTACGATTAAGGTTCTAAGCGGTGGGAAACAACCACCGTGGGTTAATAGCCGTGTTAGAAAAGCGCTACGTAAACAAAGAGCACTTCATCTCAGATTCAAGAGAAGTAAAAACCTAGCTGACAAACAAAAGCTGAACGAAGCGAAAATGAGGGTAAGGAGAGCAATGAGATAAACGTTTAATGATTTTTAAAGTAAGACGTCGTCAGCCCTAAGAGATTTTGGTCGTATGTAAATCCAGTAAGTGAGTTAAAATAATCTATTCATTCTCCCAGTGACTACACCGCCACCGAAATGAAAGATAACAAAGAGAAGCCGAAATACTGAATTCAGTCTTTCGCTGTTGTTTCAGTGCAGAAGATCGTAGCACCGTCCCTCCTTTCAATCGTCGTACGAACGTCGAAATGACAGATATTGAGATAACCGATCGCGGAATTGAAAAGCAGCTACAATCGCTAAGTAGTGCAAAGGCGTGAGGACCAGATGAGATATCTATAAGATTCTATAAAGATTATGCGTAGGAGCTTGCTCCCCTTCTAGCAGTAATCTATCGTAGATCGCTAACGACTGGAAAAATGCGCAGGTCTTTCCCGTTTTTAAGAAAGGCCATAAGACAGAACCACACAATTACAGACCTACATCGTTGACGTCAATCTGGTTTAGAATTATGGAACATGTTTTATGCTGAAGAATTACGACATTTTTGAAAAATAAACATCTCCTCTATAAAAAATCAACATGGATTTCGCAAACAGAGATACTGCGAAACTCAGCTCGCTCTGTTCCTCCATGAGGTCCACAGCGCAGTGGACAACGGTGCTCAGGTTGATGCCGTGTTCCTTGATTTCAGTAAGGCTTCTAACACCGTCCCTCGTTGCCGTTTAATGAAAAAAGAAATGAACGTATGGAGTATCGGAGCAGACTTGCGATTGGATTCAAGACTTTCTTGCAGATAGAACTCAACACGTCGCTCTTACCGGAAGAAAATCGACAGGTGTAGAGGTAATATCCGGAGTACCACAGGGAAGTGTGCTAGGACCGTTGCTGTTTACAATATATATAAACGATAATAGGAAAAGAAATCCACTACTGTACAACTAGACTATTGATGACAAACAGATGGAGAAAGTTTCTGCTATAACATATCTAGGCATAACTATCCAGAGCTGTCTCAAGTGGAATGACCATATAGCGCGAAAAGCAGAAACCAGACTCAGAATCGTCAGAAGAATCTGAAGGAAATGTAACTCATCCACGAAAGAAGTGGCTTATAAGGCGCTTGTTCGACCGATTCTTGAGTACTGTTCATCCATCTGGGATCCCTATCAGATAGGACTGATAGAGGAGATAGAGAAGATTCAACGAAGAGCGGTGTGTTTCGTCACGGGATCGTTTAGCTGGCGAGAGAGCGTTACGGAGATGCTAAACTAACTCCACTAGCACGCATTACAACAGAGGCGTTGTGCAACACGGAGAGGTTTACTAGTGAAATTTCGGGAAAGTACTTGTCAGGAGGAGTCGCACAACATATTACTTCCCCCACATAAATCTCGCGTATTGACCACGGGGAGTAAATTCGAGAAATTAGAGCCAATACAGAAGGTTACCTACTATCATTCTTCCCTCGCACTACTCGGGGGTGGAAAAGGGTTGGAGGGATCAGATAATGGTACTGAAAGTACCCTCCGCCACACAACATTACGTGGCTTGCGGAGTACATGTAGAATCCGAGAGGTGCTGGGAAAAGAAATCTGCCGTTAGATAACATTACAGTTTCCCCTGCCTTGTGTGATGAAATTCCGCCAGTAAAAGGGGTGAAAAAGAAAGCCTTACTTGACATGTGACGTTATCTCCCAACTGAGAAACCGAATTTGTGTGAGCAAGTACCAAGTAAACAGTGGACATATACGTCTGTCTGACAAAACCCGTTGATTGGAGAAATTATAATGCTGACTGTACATGTTTAGCGTAACTGCAAAAGGAATAGTGTTAAATTTCTTCGTATCTTCTGCTGTTGCTTGTGCAGATCTTTGTTGCAGTAAACATTATTTGTTTTGACCTCTGTTGTTGTACTTTCTCCAAATTAACCTTCTGTATCTTCAATAAGTAACACAGAAACACCAGAGGGTTCAGCAGCACAATATTGTAAACTGCACAGATTAACGTAGTTCGTCCAGGGATATGAAAAGAAAGTGCCATTTTTTCAAAGATAACATAAGTAATTGTGAAATAACTGTTACAGAAATAAGCAAATTGGCGTTTTAGCTCATGTACACTACCTGCATCAAGAGACCTCAAATACGTACCAATGAAATCGGTCGGCAAATAGATGCGCATAAAGCATCCACAACACAGAATTTCAAAATCCCATTTCTCGTTATTGCCCACCGGAAAATACGCCATTTGTTCCATAATATGTGATCGAAAATAGTTACTGGTTCTTTCGTGCATGAAAATATTATCGTAGAGAAAAATTTACGTATATGGTATTCAGGGTGGTCCATTGATCGTGACTGGGTCAATTATCCTTCCTCCCAGAATGCCGCACAATACATTAACCCGCCAAGGTCGCTGATGTTCCACTTGTCGCAGCCATCGTGGATTTTCCATTGCCCAATAGTGCACGTTATGCCGGTTTACGTTACCGCTATTGGTGAATGACGCTTCGTCGCTAAATAGAACGCGTGGAAAACATCTGTCATCATCCCGTAATTTCTCTTGTGTCCAGTGGCAGAACTGTACACGACGTTCAAAGTCGTCGCCATGCAATTTCTGATGTATAGAAAAATGGTACGGGTGCAATCGATGTTGATGTAGCATTCTCAACACCGACGTTTTTGAGATTTCCGATTCACGCGCAATTGTCTGCTACTGATGTGCGGATTAGCCGCGACAGCAGCTAAAACACCTACTTGGGCATAATCATTTGTTCAGGTCGTGGTTGACGTTTCACATGTGGCTGAACACTTCGTGTTTCCTTAAATAACGTAACTATCCGGCGAACGGTCCGGACACTTGGACGATGTCGTCCAGGATACCGAACAGCAAACATAGCACACGCCCGTTTGGCATTTTGATCACAATAACCATACACCGAGACGATATCGACCTTTTCCGAAATTGGTAAAGGGTCCATTTTAACACGGGTAATGTATCACGAAGCAAATACCGTCCGCACTGGAGGAATGTTACGTGATACCACGTACTTACACGTTTGTTACTATTACAGCGCCATCTATCACAAAGCGAAAAAAGTGGTCCAACTTAAACATTCATATTTCTTTAAGTACTACACGAATGTGTAATAAAAATGGGGGTTCCTATTTAATAAAACGCAGTTGGTATCCGTTTCACCTATGGCAGCGTCATCTAGCGGGCCAACTATAGCGCCATCTGGTTTCCCCCTTCAAGCTAGACGAGTTTCGTTCTTTGTAGTTTTTTTCGTTTGATGCTTATTTCGTGAGGTATTGGGCACGGTCACTATCAATGAACCACCCTGTATAGCTAACTCTATTGCTGGATCTGCGATTGTCTACCTCTAGTTTTAAAATGAAAATAATTCTTAATGCAATATTAACTTAAAATGAGATGGTACTGACTTCATAAATCACATACGGAAGAGAAACACGAGCCATAAATCCGCATAGTGCATAGCCGTAAATTCGAGTGTCGCGCGTCGCGTTTCGTCGCCGGTAACACGAATGGGACGAAAATCGGTATACGCGATGTACATGTACACAATTTCAGAAAAACTGGACAATTTAATGAAGAGAAAGAGCTTCACAAACAGAGACTCAATAACGCGTTGGCGACCTCCGGTCCTTATGTAAGCAGTTATTCGGTTAGGAATTGATTGACAGTGAAGTTATATGTCCTCCCGAGAGATAGCGTGCCAAAACTTCTGTTTAATTGGCGCGTTAGGTCGTCAAAATCCCGAGCTGTCTGGCCGGCGCTGCGCATAAAGCCCCAAACTTTCTCAGCTGGGGATAGATCCAGCGACCTTGCTGCCCAAGGTAGGGCTTCACAAGCACGAAGACAACCATTAGAAACTCTAACCGCATGAGGGTGGGCATTATCTTCCTGAAATGTAAGCCTGGAATGACCTACCGACAAGGGTAAAAAAACTGGGCGTAGAAAATAGTCGACGTACTGCTGTGTTGTAAGGGTGCCGTGGATGACAATCAAAGCAGTCCTGCTTTGAAAAGAAGTGGCACCCCAATCCATCACTCCTGCCTTTCGAGCTGAATGTCGAGCGACAGTGACGCTGATTTCCCACCATTGCGTGGGGCGTCTCCAGACACATCACTTCGAAGCGGAACTCATCACTAAAGACTGTTCTACTAGTGTCGACTGTCGATCTTGCTTGACATTGCTTGTCAATCCGCCACTTCCACTGTGCAATACGCGATTGCTGCAGGTAAGTGATATTTTCTATGGTACCACACGGATAGCAGCAACACGTTGAACCAAAAACGGTTGTCCCTGCAGACAAACAGATAGAGCTGCAGTGAACCATCCTCTACTGAAGCCCAAGACCAACAGATACCCTTCCGAGACCCACCATGCGATTTGGCAACACCTCAGGTATAAGGCGAGCACATTAGTTCACTCGCATTCAGTGGGAGGACCATGAAACGTCGTCAGCAGCCGAGGTCGTCCAGTGCCTCCCACCAGACTAGAAAGGAGCGTAAGAGTAAGTACCCCCTGCTTAATAGATTACATCTATGTCTGTAGTTGCTATTATTACTATCACAGGTGACGGTTCTTCTTTTTATTCTTAGTTCAGTGGCCAAACTGGGACCTGCAGCAGTGGTGCCCTCCAGCACAACAGCTCAGCTTGTCGGTACCTGCAGCAGAGGTACCTCTTGCACTTGGGATCCTGTAGATAAACTGGTCAACTGGAGCAGGAGAAGGATCAATTCTTGTCTGCAACGCTCATAGATAAAGGCACCCAACAGCGGAGCACAGATATACCCGTCCACAAGCCACAGAAGTGCACCAGAGGTTTTCAGTTTTCACAACGATAAAGCGCTGAGCAGCATCGGCAGTGCATTGGGACTCTCAGGCCGCTTGACGCAGGTCAGTACTGGACTCCTACATACACACCATCTACCAGTCGAAATAGGGAAGCCGTACATCAGTGCTCAGATGACTCTCTTTCTCCCTCAGAAATTTACTATGCAAGTTTGCAGTTATCTATCACATCAATGTGGGATGACGCTGCCCTTGGGCTGTGTCCTACGTGAGCGACAGAAGCGAGTGACAGCTTCAGTCGACAAAACACAACCGCAGGTGTAGTTATGGAAGTGTCCTACGTGAGCGACATCTGTGTCGCTGCGTCTCCCGCTGCAACTGGCGACGTTTGAATTCAAACGTGTTTGAATCTTGTCGCTGCAGCACGCGCGACACAGAGCGACAGCCATGGGTCTTCTTGGCAAAGCAGTGGAGCGGACGCAACGACAGCTACAAATTACTTAACATCCGATTTTAAGAACACTATTAGGTGAAAAAATTTGATTCTTCCGCAACCTATAGCTTGATATCCATAAATGATAAAGGTCGGAATTTATTTTCGTTATTCTTCATAGTTACTGTGCTGCACGAAATTGAGTACATGGCCGCACGAAATTTTTAAGAATTTGCAGAGGTAAAATCACATTGTGTAGACTTTCCGTATAGTTCATTTAAGGCCATACATTATTGCATATGAAATGTAACCAATATATCTAAATTGTATTTAAAGTTGAGACCGGAATGATATCTCTTTCATTCTTGAGATATTGGTTGTTATATCCGCGGACGGGTCGCTAGCGGCGCGTCCGAACCTTTCCTGCACTTTGGGAATCAAGTGCTCGTAAAAATAGTCGTATCTCATAAAAGGTTCAAGATATCGAAACGACGATTTTTGGAAATGACAGCACGCAGAAAGGACTATTTTATCATATGATTAACACTCGACATGTTTTTGTAAACGCGTGAGCAGAGCGAAAACAAGACTCCCTATAACTTACACCATAAGGTTTTGTCCAAATTTTCATAGGCAAACAAAGGGAGAGAATCAGCTAAACGGGGTATCAAAGTGACCAGCATGAGGTCTAGTTTGGCATGAAAATATTTAACTGCTTGAAAGTAATCACGATAATGAAGGAAAACTTAATTAATAAGATGAGGAAAAATTGAAATATTTCACGAAAAGCTGCTTTAAATGAAGTGTCAAAAATGTCATCTGTTCAAGACCTAGCTATTTTGCACATAAAAAGATACATTGGTGCGGTATTTAAATGTCAAAAAGGCTTCCTTCGAATAAAGTACGTCAGGAAGGCAAACGAGGAGTCAGTAAGATCATGCTTTCTGAAGGAAACTAGAAATTAAAAAATGAAAGAAATCACTCAAATATTTTACGAAATTATTTGAGTAAATGAAATAAGTAGATCAGAGAAACGTTTTACGTGCCTTTGAATGATGCTCGAAATCATGAACAGAAACTGAGGTGCACCAAACGTTTCCCTAATATTTTTTATTTTATACTTTTAGACAAATCATTACACAAAACGTTTGACTTTTTTTTCAAAAATTTTGTAAGCTTTACTTTTACAGGCTATTTTGAGTAATTGAAAGTCTTGGCCTTAACACTGACAGCTGATGAATTACGTTCGCAACATGAAATATCTGTAAAATTTCATGGTTCATTGTTATTTATTAGGAATTAAATGTGTGTGATATACTGGGATAGGTGTGAAGATCAAGTTTTTTGGCAAGACCTTAAAATACACTTAGCGATGCATTGTAAACAGTATACATAAAGCTTAGTATACAGAATCGTAATTGAGTCAGTAAAAATATAAGAACTCTTTTCCTCACACGTATTTACGAACTGTATATGCTACCCCTACACCACAGCTACCTATTGTCCATGCACCTTATTCTTGTCCTTAAGTTTGTATTTAGCGTAGTTAGTCATGTAATAATTATTCCACCACATTTATTGGCTGTTAAAAGTTCTTGATAATAGAAAAAAAACATTCGTATTTAATTTATTGATGAGATAGTCGAATGCTCCTCTGCTCATTCACGTATATTCGAAGAACTTGTCTGGCGATCTTCGTAGTTGACGATACTTATGAAATTCTCCATGGAGATACCTCCATTTGTAAATTTCATGCAGAGCATTCCTTTTAGCTTTGTTTTCTTAAGTAAATCTAATTCTGTAGCCTTACTCTCCAGCTACAGGTTAAGGACGCCGTTTTACAGAAACAGCTGGTTGGCTCTAAGCAGCCATCTTGTAGCGCGACATGGTATCTCGCACGCAGGACACTCAAGGTTGTCGCCCGATGTTGCTGCTTGTCGTTGGAGTGTCATGTATCCAGAAGTCGCTCGCTGTCGCTCGCTTCTGTCGCTCACTCAGGACACGGCCTTAGAGTGAAATCTGGAGACCTAGCCTTTTATTTGGGACACTCTACTGTTACTAACTTATTTAGACTAGGGATGCTGCTCTCTCTTGTGTCAGAGACACTGAACCACTGGCTACCATGCTTTCAAGCTGTATACAATGACGTTGTGAATTGTCTTCATGTTTATAGCATACACATGAATGATTTAGAACAGTGCTTCAGTTCATGTATCCATGCAGTGTCAAAGTCAACTTCTGTTGCTTCAATAGGTGTGGAGTCCATCCATGCTAAATTTATGGATGGAATACCTGGGTTTTGTGATGCTCTTGACAGTGTGAGGGACATACGAACAGAATTTAGTGCATACAAGAAATAGTTAATGGGAAAATATTGTGTTGATGTGGAATATGAACAGTGGATTTTTGTACGAAATGTTCAGAAGAACCAGATTGTATCACGAGGAACTGAAATGTACCTCTCTTTTACATACACTTGTGCCTAAGAGAACTGAATAGCTACATTCGTTACCATACGCCTTTGTTGTTGTTATTTACAGAAATAACTATCTTCATTGCATCTTATGCACACACACACACACACACACACACACAGCATTGTTGTTTGAATGCATAGGAGGAGACGAGTAAACAAGCGGTGCGGTTTAAGATCTACTTACATCTAAATCTACATGGATGCACTGTAAACCATATTTAAGTGCCTGGCAGAGGGTTTATTGAACCACCTTCACAATTCTCTATTATTCCAACCTCGTATAGCACGCGGAAAGAACGAACATCTATATCGTCCCGTACGAGCTCTTATTTGCCTTATTTTATCGTGGTGATCATTTCTCCCTATGTAGGTCGGTGTCAACAAAATATTTTTGCATTCGGAGGAAAAAGCTGGAGATTGGAATTTCGTGAGAAGATTCCGTCGCAACGAAAAACGCTTTTCTTTTAATGATGTTCTGGACAAATCCTGTATCATTTCAGTGACACTCTCTCCCAAATTTCGCGATCATACAAAAAGTGCTGCTTTTCTTTGAAATTTTTCGATGTACTCCGTCAGTCCTATCTGGTAAGGGTCCACGCCGCCCAGCAGTATTCTGAAAGTGGACGGACTAACGCACTGTAGGAAGTCTCCTCAGTAGATCTGTTACATTTTCTAAGTCCCGCCAATAACTTGCAGTCTTTGGTTAGCCTTTCCCACAACATTTTCTATGTGTTCCTTCCAATTTAAGTTGTTCGTAATTGTAATTCCTTGGTATTTAGTTGAATTTACGGCCTTTAGATTTAACTGATTTATCGTGTAACCGAAGTTTAACGAATTCCTTTTAGCACTCATGTGGATGACCTCACACTTTTCGTTATTTAGGGTCAACTGCCAATTTTCGCACCATTCAGATATCTTTTTTAAACCGATTTGCAATTTGTTTTGATCTTCTGATGACTTTATTAGTCGATAAACGACAGCGTGATCAGCAAACAACCTAAGACGGCTGCTCAGATTGTCTCCCAAATCGTTTATATAGATAAGGAACAGCAAAGGGCCTATAACACTACCTTGGGGAGCGCCAGAGATCACTTGTGTTTTACTCGATGACTTTCCATCAATTACTACGAACTGTGACCACTCTGACAGGAAGTCACAAATCCAGTCACATAACTGATACGATGTTCCATGAGCAAGCAATTTCACTATAAGCCGCTTGTGTGGTACAGTGTCAAAAGCCTTCTGGAAATCCAGAAATAAGGTATCGGTCTGAAATCCTTAGTCAATAGCACTCAACACTTCATGCGAATAAAGAGCTAGTTGTGTTTCTAAGCCAATGTTGAGTTTGTGTCAATAGACCGTTTGCTATAACAGCCTAGACTTCTGGTACACGGTCCAGACATGAGATTTGGGATAGGTTCTATGGCATCAGAATACAAGTTCTGGATAATGACACTGTACGGAAATGTACTACAATAGTTCGTATAACAAAACAATCGAAGAGCAACTAACATACATCCACCATAGATAGTCCCCTCATAGTGATCTATATTGCAAAGTTCAAGTCTCACAGATTCAACACAACTGAACGCTTAGGATTACATGTCAGAGGCATATGTTCCTTCTGCAATTGCTTCATATGCAAGCGGAATAGAGAAAGGGATTGACTAGCAGTTATATAAGATATTCTACCCAATATGTTGTATGCAGGTTTACCGTCCATGGGCAATATAATGGAGCAATACAGCATCAAAGTCTTTCACACAACATACACCAGAAACCGCTTATTGCATCTCTCATTTTTTACGAACTGTATTGGTGTTTGTACAGGAAAATGTATTGTAATTGTTGATACAGATCTCTGGGTCACTTTGGCTCATTTGGTATAGTACCATACTAACGTTTATAGCACTAGATTCAATAGAGTCAAATAGTGGGCCTCATGACGAATTCAGATTGCTATAGGTCCCCAACTATCAGTATGATTCGTAACGAGTTGTACCATTGCGAACCACACACTCTTTTGATGGATGAAAATACAGCTTTTTTAACTAATATCGATTTTCATTGTAGGCATATCTTGCTGTGATGGGAATTTGATACTGATTCAAAGAGAACATTAAACTCCATCCATCCCACCGGTAAACAAAACATGATCTATTGTCTAGGCTGGCACTGCATTTTAAATGATCTTCTCATAAATTATAAATGTTCTACATTGTACACAGGACATCTAAGATGTCGAGCAGGTTCCTGCTCACTAACTGCCTTAATCGCCCGTAGCGTCCAGGCTTACTACTCATCAAGAACGGAGTCTCTGCTATGAATTTCTGACACTGCTCTTATCTAACATCCAACAAAGTAAGCCACTGAGCAGGAGGACCAGAATTCTCTCTCCATGGTATCACCCTCTTGGTACTAGTCTGCATGGTTCTCAGTTTAGCATCCATGACGCCTTCGGTACAATGTAACTAAATGTGTGTAACTTTTTCTGCAAGTGTTTGTTAAAACTGCTTAATTACAAGAAAAGGGAAGTGTTTCATACTGTATAAGTTAGCAATCTGACTGCGAGAATTTTGAACAGTGTAAACTGCCTGAATAATTAACTTGGACATGAAAGCTGGACTCATTGGCTTTGCAAAATTTGATCACAAAATCTGTCTCTGGTTAACGTAAGTTGGCCCTGATTGTATAAATACAAAAATCATAATCATTTCTCTTTACCTCTATCCTGCGCAAATATGGATAACGCGTTGCAGTACTGCTGTGTCTTGCCCGCCGCTATGCTAAAGCTGCAAATTACTGTATCTACACGGAGACACTCGAGAGGTCCAATGAATTCTCTGTTAATTGCAAATCGAACTGTTTATCGAACATACTTGGTTGGATAATCCATTAAAAAGAATTGTAAGAGAAACGTTGGTAAGAAAATGAAATTTGCGCAAAAATGACAGCTCTATGTGTTGTTTTTGTATATTGAGAAAAAGAGCTCAAGGCAGATTTTAAATTTAATGAAATTCTCAACATCCTAACTACACACTTTCCTATCTCTGAAATCCAACAACTTTCATTACAGTAACCAAGTTAGTTCGATGGCGCAGCAATAGTGAAATAAAAGTAACATCATTATTGTATTTACCTGACATTCCATTAGATTTCTTCCTTCACAAATCAGTGTCATAATCATGTCGATTGAACAAAATGATAAACTTCTGAACTTCGACTCTCTGTCTCTCTCAAAGCTAAACGGAGTCTGCTCCACTGCGCCCTCGCGCAGCTCAAAGATACTCACTTAACGTCTTCGATACAGCTTATAACATCGCTGCTCGCTCACAATCGTTTCAGATACCAAAAACTCATATCCCAAAATTTTACATGACACTTATCACGAGTTGTAATTTCTGCCACCAACAACAAATGTTCCATTAAAACTACAGTCTTCCATTTCATATACATGCATATAGACTCCATCCAAATTTCCAAACATAATTTGCTTACGAAGAAAAAAAACAGTAATAGTGCAGTGCAGTGCAGTGAAATGAGGTCTGTCTAAGTTATTCTCCAAATGTTCCATTGAAACTACAGTCTTTCACGCCATTTACATCCCACACTGGGTTTTGATATTTATTTCCGTATTGCTAGCATTTAGACAGGATCAAACTAGAACAGTCCATTTCCATAGCTATAAATCAGAGTTTAAAAATCAGATTCTTTTTGTGGAGAAGGATGTAAGCGTTTCTCCCAAACGTTAAGTGGACGCACATAACTATACTTACAAAAATAAATGTCGGGTTTTATCCGAATCAATAAAAAACCGCAATTCTCATCGACAAAATCTATAAAATCGTAAAATATGTAGCTGGATCTTCAGTTAGAGGTCACTATTGTTATCGAATGGCTATCGTTACAACGAAGTATATCTAACACCACGCAGAATTTTTTGCACACAGATTTTACAAGGTACGTTGGAAGCAATTACTTCGAGCGATTTTTCTTGTTCCAGACTACTGATGTAGACGTAAACGGGTTAGCTCTCTAATGTAAAACAAGGTTCCTATTGTTTTTAACATCGTTGGTCGATCGATAATCAGAAACTAGCAGCCCAAAATTGGTAATTTTGGATTTAAGTCTGTGAACAGTTTGATAAATATAATTTGTATTTTACTATGTGCATTAATTATCTATTTATGGTGAAGCAGCTTCAGAGTATTGAAATGTGCACACAATTACAGCTCGTTACACTGATGGGTTTTGGTGTTATAATTTTGAGTTACATGCAGTTATGGAATTCCTTGTTTTAATACACAGAAAAAAGATGTGGAAGACACAGATAATGAATATACAATAAGAAAGAAAAATGAAAAAAAGAAAATCTTCTAGCATAGCCAGCAAACCAAACTGGTTGTAATATTGTAACTGTAGTAGAGTAAACAGGAATTCAGTTAAGAAGATTAATTACAAGAAGGAGCTACAGACTTTCAAACAAATAGCGAGACACACTAGGTTTAACTTACAGACAGAACACACACACACACACACACACACACACATAGGTTGTCGCTTGCGCTACCAGTAGCTGCATGAAAAGTCTTTCCACAGAGTAGGAATGTTGTCGCATCGTAACCAATGAAATATAACAGGTAGTACTGAAAGCACGTTTACTACGAACACCAACGCTTATCCAGAACACATCTAATCTCCTGAATGGATAATGAAGCTCTCTATATAAACATCGAATTTTCTAGATTACTAAAAATTGCAAGCATAAGAAATTTTAAGAACTTCCGGAACTGGTAAATACTAAAAGAAGAATAATTGTGGGTGATGCTGCGACCCACCACACGCGAGTCACCAACGCTCCAGAGGTCAGCATCTAGCGCCTATGCCCGCTCGAATTGCTCGGTGCATGTAGTTCCGCCTAGGTCCGGCAGATGTCAATACAGCCGCGCTGGACGCGGAGTGCAGCGGCTCTGGACTACCTCCACGCTCGATCGAGAGTACCACTCTTGAATTGCCCGACAGTCTAAATGCCCGATAGCCGCTCAGTCGCCCGCTGCAGAACCATTACGTTTGGAGACGAAGGAGTGTGTGAAAGCGGAACTTGGTTAGAAAAAATGTATCCTGAGTGTGAAATACAATAATTGTGACAGTGTCTGGGAAAGATTTCCACGAGTGACTGATAAGGATGGAAACCGTACCTGCTCCACACTCCTGTCTTACAGGTCGACCAACCCATATCTGAAAGCACATGTTTGCAGAACAGAACAAAATGAGACTTCGAAACATTCCCAGATTCAGTTAATGCTATGGTACGTAAAAGCTGACATAAATTTGTACCAGAGATCTTCGTACATTTACATTAAAATTAGATGGAGAGTTTCGCTCTTTATCTCTGGAGCTTGTAAATATTGGTTCAGAATTGAAACATGTGGGCATATCCATAATTTTACCTCATCCTACGACAGTAGCACGAAGTATTAAAAGACAAGGCATCGAAAAACAGGCGAGTGCAATGGCCAATATTGTCTAGGCCGTGGACGTGAATATGCGTGAATGTACAGTGGGTTTGTGGACCGAAACATTTCCGAAAAGATGTTATATACCTATTACTGCGCACGTTTGTTTCTCAAGAGTAGGTACAGCCATATATAGTGTTGGTGATCACTCACTTTAGCCGGCCGCGGTGGCCGAGCGGTTCTAGTCGCTTCAGTCCGGAACCGCGCGATTGCTACGGTCGCAGGTTCGAATCCTGCCTCGGGCATGGATGTGTGTGAAGTCCTTAGGTTAGTTAGGTTTAAGTAGTTTTAAGTTCTAGGGGACTGATGACCTCAGATGTTAAGTCCCATAGCGCTCAGAGCCATTTGAACCATTTCACTCACTTTTCTGACAAGAAAAAATTTAACTAAGGAGTAAAGATTTCATTTGCCACTGACCGAAGCGCAAATGTGTGCAAGGCATTGCAATTCTTTCAGCATTACTGAAATTGTGAACACGATCTTGAAACACACTTTCGATGACGATTGTTTGAAAAATAAAGAGACAGTGGTTTGCTCCACGATTTGTGCTCCAAAGCTACTGTCTGTTTCATGAAGAAAACTGGTGACGTGAATTAACTACAGGTAAGCTTGAAACAAGAAACGGACAGGTGAACAGCTGTTTAGAATGGTGCAGTCTGTAGTTAGACTGCACGATAAAATGAATGAATTATTTGGGGAGATAGGTGTCTCTAAAAAACTTACTGGTTATGACGACAACATTGCAAGAAAACTCGAGACAGTTTTAGAGCAACAGAATTGCTGGAATTCGAGAAGTATCCCACAATTCAGTTTATTTTGTTACGGGTGCATAAACTGAAAAGTCATTGAAACTCATAGCCTGAAGATACAGAGGTACAGTTTCTTGTTTGACATATGCGCTGCATGTCCAGCAAATGAAAGCCGTATGCAACTGGAAAACGACATTTTCGGTGTAGCTCATATTTTGCCAGTGAATTCAACTACCGTGTTATCGTCTACGAATTGTTAATACTAGAAGCGCTGAAAGAGCGTTGTCTCCGGCTCATAGAGATGAAAGTTGGCATTCGGACGTTGCATAGAACAGCAACATTCCTGTTGCCGCACTTTCGATTATTAAAAATCATGCGCGTTTCTGACAGAGTAGTTAAATATTGCGCGTCAGATAAATGATGATATATTAGTTCCAGATACGGTTCAAAATTATAACGTGACACTAATACCTTACCCAGTTTTTGTGATAAATGTAAATACGAGGGCTATTCAGAAGGAAGGGACCGTTTTGGGATTTAAAAAAATTGGGTACAAGAAATACATTTTATTGTATACATCTGAAAGAGAGACTGACATACTACTTTTCCACATAGTCACCAAACACATTGAGGCACTTATCATAGCGGTGGACATGCTTTGAAAGACCTTCGTCGTAAAATTCTGCCGCCGGAGACTTCATCGGCCACAAAATTTGTGGTAGCCTAGCTTTTGAGTGAATATTTGAAACAACAAAGTCCGTGAAATTTGTGGAAAAGAAAGTGAAAGCTCCGATATTGTGAAGCGACGGTTTTCAGGAGTCGTTTCATGAACTATAGCGACAAGATATTCAGTGACAATACTCGGGCGTCCACTCTTCTATTCATCATGAATGTTTGTTCGGCCATTTTTAAACCGAATGCACCATTTCCGGACGTAACATTCACTCATTACGTTGTTTCCGTACACTTCGCACAGTTCACGATAAATTTCTGTAGGTTGCAGGTTTTTTGCCAACAAAAACCGTATCACAGACCGCACCTCATAACTGACGGGATTTTCGATTGCAGCGCACATTTCAAATTCGAATATCGAAAAAGCCAGAAGATGCGCATAGACGTTCCCACTGTCACGGATGGATGCCGACTGAGCTGCCGAGCACTCACATGCCATAATATACGCGATCGGCGCGCGCCTAGCGGCGTCAGACGGAAACGTTCCCTATTTTCTGAATAGCCCCCGTATTTATTTTATGTCTGTCTGGCTGAAATGGCAAAGAAAATTATAGTCTCTGTTTTCGGAGTAAATCGACTATGGCCCACATCACACACTAACGTGGTTAAATCTTGTGTAATCCCATTGGATATTGGTGGTGTCGACGATCTGCTTACGAGGTGGAAGCGTAATCGTAACATATTTCGAAAGATATCTAACTGAGCAAGGAGAAATTTTTGTGTTCCAGCCTTAATGTGGTTAGCGAAAGATATTACAGTCGATAGAGATCTTCATTTCGGACAGACGATGCAGACTTGATTCAAAACGCGTTAGATGATCTTCTGACAATTTATTGTTGCAGAGAATAATCCTGAGACAGTTTTACTACTCTTAGATTTCTAATTTCTTTCGTGGTAAAATTCACATAAGTAAATGTGAGTCAAGAATGAAGACGGCGTTACAAACAACAAGTCTGATTTTTCACTCCTAGACAGACTGCCATTACAAAATTGGTTGTTACATAGTTTTCCTGCGAAACTAAAAACAGTCTGTTTTTTTCACTCCTAGACAGACTGCCATTACAAAATTGGTTGTTACTTAATTTTCCTGTGAAACTTTAAACTGTTTCAGTATTTGCTCTGTGGTATAAAGAAAGCAATTTACTCTTATGTATCATATTGCTGTCACGATTATACATTAACATCTACATCTACATGGATACTCTGCAAATCATATGTAAGTTCCTAGCAGAGGGTTCATCGAACCACCTTCACAATTCTCTGTTATTCCAATCTCATATAGCGCGCTGAAAAAACGAACACCTATATCTTTCCGTACGAGCTCTGATATCCCTTATTTTTTCGTGGTGATCGTTTCTCCCTATGTAGGTCGATGTCAACAAAATATTTTCGCATTCCGAGGAGAAAGTTGGTGATTGGAATTTCGTGAGAAGATTCCGTCGCAACGAATAACGCCTTTCATTTAATGATGTCCAGCCCAAACCCTGTATCATTTCTGTGACACTCCCACATTTCGGGATAATACAAAACGTGTTGCCCTTCTTTGAACTTTTTCGATGTACTCCGTCAGCCGTATCTGGTAAGGATCACACACTGCACCGCAGTATTCTAAAAGAGGACGAATAAGCGTAGTGTAGGCAGAGTCCTTAGTAGGTCTGTTACATTTTCTAAGTGTTCTGCCGATAAAACGGAGTCTTTGGTTTCCCTTCCCCAGAACATTTTCTGTGTGTTCCTTCCAATTTAAGTTTTTCGTAATTGTAATACCTAGGTATTTAGTTGCATTTACGGCTTTTAGATTAGACTGCTTTATCGTGTAACTGAAGTTTGAGTTCCTTTTAGCACTCATGTGGATGACCTCACACTTTTCGTTATTTAACGTCAACTACCACCTTTCCAACCATTCCGAAAATTTCTTATAAACCGTTTTCCAAAAAGTGTTGAAATGTGTGTGAAATCTTACGGAACTTAACCGCTAAGGTCATCAGTCCCTAAGTTTAGACACTACTTAATCTAAATTATCCTAAGGACGAACACACACACCCATGCCTAAGGGAGGACTCGAACCTCCGCCGGGACCAGCCGCACAGTCCATGACTGTAGCGCCTCAGACCACTCGGCAAAATCCACGCGGCAAACCGTTTTGCAGTTTGTTTTGATCTTCTGATGACTTTATTAGTCGATAAACGACAGCGTCATCTGCAAAAAACCGAAGACGGCTGCTCAGATTGTCTCCCAAATCGTTTATATAGATAACGAACAGCAAAGGGCCTATAACACTACCTTGGGGAATGCCAGAAACCACTTCTATTTTACTCGATGACTTTCCGTCAATCACTACGAACTGAGACCTCTCTGACAGGAAATCACAGATCCAGTGACATAACTAAGACGATATTCCATAAGCACGTAATTTTACTACAAGCCGCTTGTGTGATGCCGTGTCAAAGGCCTTCCGAAAATCCAGAAATACGGAATCGATATGAAATCCCTTGTCAATAGCACTCAACACTTAATGTGAATAAAGAGCTAGTTGTGTTTCATAGGAGTGATGTTTTCTAAACCCATGTTGACTGTGTGTCAGTAGACCGTTTTCTTCGAGGTAATTAATAATGTTCGAACACAATATATGTTCTAAAATCCTGCTGCATATCGACGTTAACGGTATTCACGAATACTGTTCTACACTATAGCCAGGATGATCTGCCTGTAGTTCCAGCAGCTGGTGGGAGTATGTCAGAAGCAACACTAAACTGCAGACACAGAGGGCTACTGCTGCTACTATTATCACTACTGTTCGTATAACGTTCACAACAGCACTGCAGAGTGCGTGCCTGGCCGGGCGGCCTCTGAATTCCATTCCCCTCCCCTCCCCTCCCCACATTCGACCGCAGCCTGCCAGCTCCAAGCAGTCACACTTGTGAATGCCAGGCCCGAGCGCCGTGCGCTCGAGCGAGTACGAGCGAGCAAAATGCCCAATTTACTGACTTCCTGGAGAGTATTATACTGCTCATGTACCCAGCATCACACTTGGGTTCTTGCGTGTCTTTCGTATAACACATTAGATTTCCATTCTCCACTAAGACCGCAACTGAAATACACTGAGGCGCCAAAGAAACTTGTATAGGCCGCGTATTGTAACACTCCAAGAAACCCAAAAACCCAAATAAGACCGTCATGATAATTTAAAGTAGGGAACAATGTTACCCTGACAGGTACGACAACTTTGACAATAATATAACGCTTTAAAGTTTTGATGCTCACCAATTTACTTTACAATAATGCACCTCAACAGGTATGGAAAGGGGAGGTTGGCAAAGCTTATAGGTGACAGCACAGGTGCGGGTGGTGGGATCACTCATGGGAAAATACCGGTAGTTGTGGGTGTTAGAGCTGTACCTTTTTTAGATTGAAGTCAGCTGACAGGTATTCCTGCTTAAGGGAAGTCTCTCTAACAAAGAAACCACTTTCGACAAAGCTTAGGTATCCGATTAATGAGGGAATTAGTATATTTCATCAAAACATACAAGGCATTAGAGATAAAGTTAGTGAACTGCTTATAGATGTTGACTCTGAAATTATTGGTATATCTGAACACTTCTTAAATAAGGAGATAATTCAGAGGCTTCCTTTACCAGGATACAGGTCGGCTGGCAGCTTTTCTAGGAGCTCTTTGCGGTGTGGGGGAGTAGCCATGTATGTGAAAAACGGTATCCCATTTGAGTCAATTGATGTTTCAAAGTACTGCACTGAAAAGATGTTTGAATGTTGTGCAGGTGTGGTTAAATTTAGTGGAGCTAAACTTCTTACTGTTGTTATTTATAGATCCCGAGACTCCGATTTCACAACATTTTTGCATAAAGCTAGAGGAGGTTCTTGGTTCACTTTATAGGAAATACAAAAAGTTAGTTATATGTGGTGACTTCAATATTAATTGTATAAGTGACTGTGCAAGGAAAAGGATGCTGGTAGACCTCCTTAATTCATATAATCTTATGCAAACCGTATTTTTTCCAACGAGAGTGCAAGGGAACAGTAGAACAACCATAGACGATATTTTTTTTCATTCGTCATTACTAGAAGGGCATTCTGTTAGCAAAATGGTGAATGGACTTTCAGATCATGATGCACAAATTTTAAGTCTCAAAGAGTTTTGTGCTCCAACACATGTTAAATATAGTTACCAACTTTTTAGGAAAGCTGATCCAGTTGCTGTAGAGACTTTCGTAAACCTTATCAAGGAACAAGAGTGGCAAGATGCTTATAGTGCTGATACAGTAGACGATAAATATAATGCTTTCCTCAAGACTTTTCTCGTGCTCTTTGAAAGTTGCTTTCCGTTAGAACGTTCAAAACAGGGTACTAGCACAAACAGGCAGCCTGGGTGGCTGACTAAAGGTATAAGAATATCTTGTAGAACAAAGTGGCAATTATATCAAAACGTTAGAAACAGTCACAATCTAAATGCAATAGCCCATTACAAACAGTATTGTAAGGTGCTTAAAAAAGTTATTAGGAAGGCAAAAAGTATGTGGTATGCAGATAGAATAGCTAAGTCTCAGGATAAAATTAAAACCATATGGTCAGTCGTAAAGGAAGTGGCTGGTCTGCAGAGACAGGTCGAGGATATAGAATCAGTGCGTTGTGGGAATGTCCGTGTTACTGATAAGTCGCATATATGTACAGTACTTAATAATCACTTTCTGAATATAGCAGGTGAACTAAATAGAAACCTAGTCCCAACAGGAAATCATATAGCGCTCGTAGAAAAAGTGTTCCGAGACTGTTACCTGAAATGCTCCTCCATGATAGTGACAAGAGGGAGATTGAGTTAATAATTAAATCACTAAAGACCAAGAACTCTCATGGATATGACGGGGTATCTAGCAGAATACTGAAGTATTGTTCCATGTATGTTAGCCCAGTACTTAGCCATATCTGTAACTTTTCCTTTAGGAGTGGTCGGTTTCCTGACCGATTAAAGTACTCAGTAGTGAAGCCACTTTATAAAAAGGGAGACAGGGATAATGTTGATAATTATAGACCTATTTCTATGCCATCGGTGTTTGCTAAAGTTATCGAGAGGGTTGTACATACAAGGTTACTGCAGCATTTAAATTCACATAATTTGCTGTCAAATGTACAGTTTGGTCTTAGAAATGGCTTAACAACTGAAAATGCTATAGTCTCTTTTCTCTGTGAGGTTTTGGACGGATTAAATAAAAGGTTGCGAACGTTAGGTGTTTTCTTTGATATAACAAAGGCTTTTGACTGTGTTGACCACAAAATATTACTGCAGAAGTTGGAACATTATGGAGTAAGGGGAGTAGCTTACAATTGGTTCGCCTCTTACTTTAAGAACAGAAAGCAGAAGGTAATCCTTCGCAATATTGAGAGTGGTAATGATGTTCAGTCCCAATGGGGCACTGTTAAATGGGGCGTTCCCCAAGGATCGGTGCTGGGGCCACTGCTGTTTCTTATTTATATAAATGATATGCCTTCTAGTATTACAGGTGATTCAAAAATATTTCTGTTTGCTGATGACACCAGCTTGGTAGTGAAGGATCTGGTGTGTAATATTGAAACATTATCAAATAATGTAGTTCATGAAATAAGTTTGTGGCTTGTGGAAAATAATTTGATGCTAAATCACAGTAAGACTCAGTTTTTACAGATTATAACTCACAATTCAACAAGAACTGATATTTTAATCAGACAGAGTGGGCATGTTATAAGCGAGACAGAACAGTTCAAGTTCCTAGGCGTACGGATAGATAGTAAGCTGTTGTGGAAAGCCCATGTTCAGGATCTTGTTCAGAAACTAAATGCCGCTTTATTTACCATTAGAACAGTATCTGAAATAAGTGACATTTCAACACGAAAAGTAGTATACTTCGCATATTTTCATACGCTTATGTCATATGGTATTATTTTTTGGGGTAATTCTTCTGATTCAAAAATGGTATTTTTGGCACAAAAACGGGCTGTTCGAGCTATGTGTGGTGTAAATTTGAAAACCTCTTGTCGACCCCTATTCAATAGTCTGGGAATTCTGACATTGCCCTCACAGTATATATTTTCTTTAATGTCGTTTGTTGTTAGCAATATTAGCTTATTCCCAAGAGTTAGCAGCTTTCACTCATTTAATACTAGGCAGAAATCAAATCTGCATGTGGAATGCTCTTCCTTGACTCTTGTGCAGAAAGGAGTGCAGTATTCTGCTGCATCCATTTTCAATAAGCTACCACAAGAACTCAAAAATCTTAGCAGTAGCCCAAACGCTTTTAAGTCTAAAGTGAAGAGTTTCCTCATGGCTCACTCCTTCTACTCTGTCAAGGAGCTCCTGGAAGAGCTAAAAAATTAAGCAAATTCCAGTGTTACATTCTTGATTTTCTTTATTTAAACTAACGATGTGTCGCCTGAATATGTTTCCTAGATTTCATTTTATCTGTTTCTACAATCTACAACTGAATATGTTTCTTGTATTTCATTTTATCTGTTTCTACAATCGTGTTGTAATTTCATGTATTGACTCGTTCCATGACCATGGAGACTTCTCCTTAATGTGGTCCCACGGAACAATAAATAAATAAATAAAAATAAATTTCAATAATTACTGAGTATGTCATGATATAAAGGTAGAAATAAAGAATAGTTATTTTTAATTAAGTATCAAACATCTCAGTAATAACTGCAAATCAGTACGATGAAAGTTAAGTCCAAAGTAATATGTCGATCAGAGATAACATTTATTATGAAAGAGAGTTGTAAACGCGGCGAAAAGGAAGTTCAATGCGTCTACAATGCTCGATCATGGAAATGTTAGTCACTTGCTAGGTTGCTTGCTATCAAGTTGTGAGAGAGCACCGTTTGTGAGCATTGTGTTCTGCGCATGTTGTCAACATTAAACCAGGTCTGTCACGTCTTTTCGGGACTTCGCTGTGCATGTTTGCTTTCTGCAGCGTTTGAAGCTTATAATAGGAAGAGTTTCTGTTGGGTTTCACCGTTTGTTGATAGTGTAATAGCGATGGTGAATTACTGTTGTTGCTACGGATGCAAAGAGAACTATGTGAATGAAGGGATAGTAACTTTTCATGGGTATATACCATGTAGCTCTAATTACAGTTAGCATATTAGTAAGAGACACTGTATATGTTCAAAAACTTCGAGAAGCATTGTAATTATGGCTTGATTCTGTAGACCTATTTTTCTACGATTTTATGACTATATAATAGATATTACGGGTCGTACAAAAGCTTACAAACAATCGCTTCCTCTCGTAAATTTGCTAGTGGAACAGGAAAGGGAATGGTTAGTTGTTTCAGCAAATACTACCCTCCATGCAATTATCAGTGACTCGTCGATTACGTATATAGATTACTCAGTCTACTCTTTATTTAATAAACTGGGAACAAGTACGTAAAATGTGTTAAATAAATACTTCAAAGTGTCACCAGCAAGAAAAATTGTGCTTTAGGTCGCAAAAACGAGAAAATAAATACGCAGAAATAGCAGAAAAAAAGGACGAATTAGCAGGGATATAATCGCAGACGTGTGGCAAATTCGGTGTTTTTCGGACACTTGCAAAAGTACTAGAGTACTGTCAAGTCGTTTTGCAAAACTAGCACTGCAAAAATGTACGTCAGGCTGTGTAATACTATAAAGTGCCGTATCATACCGAAAACTACCAAAAATCGAGTGCATCTGAACTGTGACACCTATCGCAAAGGAGGAGGATATAATATCACTTGCCCTTAAAAGTTACGTAGCTGGTTTATTCCCGGTATCAAATGGATACTGTTAAAACGTCGGAGCAACATATATAAATAATCCACGACACGTACGAAGGCGCTATACGGGCAAATACACAACGTCCCGAGATCACGTGACCAGCCCGGCAACGTATGTTGACAACACAAAATCTGTTCTGCGCATGTGAATGCTCACTCCAGAGATATTTACTCTATGGTTATAGTACTACAAACGGAACGCTACGAGATTGTTTCTATTCAAAAAAGTACTATTGCGTGTTAGAGATGTGCGAACTTTGTTCTCAGTTATTCTGACTTGAGAACTTGAACTGAAGTGATATTCTGATAGTGTACGACGAGTTAATAAACTTTAATTATTGGAGATATTATTGTGTGGACTCAACCTTCATCAAAGTGAACAGTTACAACGAAGAATGGACATAGTATCGAAGACTGCAGTACCTGATTAGCCTTGAGTAAAAAACATTAATACGACTACACGAAGATAATACAAATATGCCGATTGTAAAAGTTGTCGTAATTGTCACGATCATCGAACTGAAAAGAATGGTAATTGATCTGATCCATCGATGTGCGTGTGGTGTGATGATTATAAACTAACTGCTAAGAAGGAACAATAAAAATTGTTCGTCAGTAATGGAAATCTCATGTGTTGGCTCCATCATTAATGGAACTGTGTGATAATTGATGATCAAAATTAATTAACAGTGAACATTTTAACTGAAAGAGTGACTTGATGAACATTGAGCATTGAAAGGGGTGTTTTGCCGAAATAATATTACGACGCACGAAAGCAAGTTAGCATTATAGATTATCTCTGGATTTGCGTCGTGCCGTAGTGAACAATTCTGCCTAGCAACGTAACAAAAACTACTGATACTGAACCGCAAATGAATTTTTCCTCGCTTCAGTGGTGTGAAACGACGCCGGTGATGAATGATTCACTCAATACTGCAATAACTAACTAACCGGGCATTGCAAATCATCGTAAAACTGTAACAGACAATTAAAATCAGCAGTTCGCATCGTTGAGAAGACTGTGCGGACTCGCAAACGGACTTCCATACATTACGCGAGGAACAATTTACTTAGAGATTTTCAGGTGCTGTTCCACGTTATCCGACGGGGACAGCCATCACTGCGCGTCGCGTCTCCATTCCACCGACCGAGCTGTAGCAGTAGCGGCTCAACATCAACAGCGACAACAAGAAGGGTAGAGGGGACGTCAAACTATTCAAATACGAGATACATAAACAGGCAGAATATGGCGCTGCAGTCGGCAACGCCTACATAAAACAACTGTCTGATGCTGTTGTTAGATCGATTACTGATGTTACAATGGTAGGTTAGCAAGATTTAAGTGCGTTTGAACGTGGTGTTATAGTAGTCGCACGAACCATGGTACACAGCATCTCCGAGGTAGCGATGAAGTGGGGATTTTCCTGTACGACCATTACATGAGTGCTCCGGAATATCAGGAATCCGGTAAAACATCAAATTTCCGACATCGCTGCGGCAGGAAAAAGATTCTGCAAGAACGGGACCAACGACAACTGAATAGAATCGTTCAGCGTGACGAAAGTGCAACCCTTCCGCAAATTGCTGCAGATTTCAATGCTGGGCCGTCAACAAGTGTCAGTATGCGAACCATTCAATGAAACATCATCCGAAGGTCCACTCGTGTACCCTTGAAGAATGCACGACACAAACCGTTATGCCTCGCCTGGGCCCGTCAACACTGAGATTGCACTGTTGATGACTAGAAACATGTTGCCTTGTCGGACGAGTCCCGTTTCAAATTGTATCGAGCGGATGGACGTGTACGGGTATGGAGACAACCTAATGAATCCATGGACCCTGCATGTCAGAAGGGGACTGTTCAAGCTGGTGGAGGCTCTGTAATGGTGTGGGGTGCGTGCAGTTGGAGTGATATGGGACCCCTGATACGGATGGATACGACCCTGATAGGTGACACGTACGTAAGCATCCTGTCTGTTCACCTGCATCCATTCATGTCCATTGTGCATACCGACGGACTTGGGCAATTCCAGCAGGACAGTGACACACCCCACACGTCTTTAATTGCTACAGAGTGGCTCCAGGAACACTCTTCTGCGTTTAAACACTTCCGCTGAGCACAACCTCTCCACACATGAACATTAATAGCATATCTGGGATGCCTTGCAACGTGCTGTTCAGAAGAGATCTCCAACCGTCGTACTCTTACGGATTTATGGACAGCCCTGCAGGATTCATGGTGTCAGTTCCCTCCAGCACTACTTCAGACATTAGCCGAGTCCATGCCACCTCGTGTTGCGGCACTTCTGGACGCTCGCGGAGGCCCTACACCTTGTGAGGCAGGTATACCAGTTTCTTTGGCTCTTCAGTGTATTACGTGGATTTTCCCTGTTCTTACACATTTATTTATTAACAACAATATTGGTGAACAATTGTAGCTGCTACGGATGCATCTCGAACTACATGAAAGGAATAAAAGCTAGTTTTCATAGGTAAGTGCCACATTACAGTTATTATCCTAGAAGGGAGCGCTTTATGCGGAGAAAAATATCAAGATACAGCACAATAAAAAATTAATTCCGTAGTGCTAATTTATGTGGCATCATGGCAGTATATATCCGAGATATGTACTATATAAATTCGGTAAAATGTTGCCAGCCATTCCGTTGAATGTGTCACACTGCAAACAATTTTTACTTGCAGATACAATTTATGCATGACAGTGTGAATCATTACCTCCGGATTTTGCTGATGTAGCCGTTGTGCTTTTGTTAAGGTAGTTACAACATAAGATTGCACTTCTAATAGCTATACCTTGGAGAATGATTATGTGCGATTAATATTTTATTTTCCCTAAGATATAAGGAAAAGTGGAAGTATTGTACCGGATACAAAACTGGAAGAATATCGTTCCTAGACATATATTGAAGTATGACAGATCGCAAATTGTCTGCGTAGCGTAGCTTCAAATTCGAAATGATTCGACATATTCTAATGTTGGCGTACTAGGAGGCGTAGTAGCATAATTTATTGAGTCAGGGTCTCGACAGTACGATAACGTTGTTGTTGTTGTTGTTGTTGTGGTCTTCAGTCCTGAGACTGGTTTGATGCAGCTCTCCATGCTACTCTATCCTGTGCAAGCTTCTTCATCTCCCAGTACCTACTGCAACCTACATCCTTCTGAATCTGCTTAGTGTATTGATCTCTTGGTCTCCCTCTACGGTTTTTACCCTCCACGCTGCCCTCCAATGCTAAATTTGTGATCCCTTGATGCCTCAAAACATATCCTTCCAACCGATCCCTTCTTCTAGTCAAGTTGTGCCACAAACTTCTCTTCTCCCCAATCCTATTCAATACCTCCTCATTAGTTACGTGATCTACCCACCTCATCTTCAGCATTCTTCTGTAGCACCACATTTCGAAAGCTTCTATTCTCTTCTTGTCCAAACTGGTTATCGTCCATGTTTCACTTCCATACATGGCTACACTCCATACAAATACTTTCAGAAACGACTTCCTGACACTTAAATCTATACTCGATGTTAACAAATTTCTCTTCTTCAGAAACGATTTCCTTGCCATTGCCAGTCTACATTTTATATCCTCTCTACTTCGACCATCATCAGTTATTTTACTCCCTAAATAGCAAAACTCCTTCTCATTTCCTAATCTAATCCCCTCAGCATCACCCGATTTAATTTGACTACATTCCATTATCCTCGTTTTGCTTTTGTTGATGTTCATCTTATATCCTCCTTTCAAGACACTGTCCATTCCGTTCAACTGCTCTTCCAAGTCCTTTGCTGTCTCTGACAGAATTACAATGTCATCGGCGAAACTCAAAGTTTTTATTTCTTCTCCATGGATTTTAATACCCACTCCGAATTTTTCTTTTGTTTCCTTTACTGCTTGCTCAATATACAGATTGAATAACACCGGGGAGAGGCTACAACCCTGTCTCACTCCTCTCCCAACCACTGCTTCCCTTTCATGCCCCTCGACTCTTATAACTGCCATCTGGTTTCTGTACAAATTGTAAATAGCCTTTCGCTCCCTGTATTTTACCCCTGCCACCATTAGAATTTGAAAGAGAGTATTCCAGTCAACATTGACAAAAGCTTTCTCTAAGTCTACAAATGCTAGAAACGCAGGTTTGCCTTTCCTTAATCTTTCTTCTAAGATAAGTCGTAAGGTTAGTATTGCCTCACGTGTTCCAACATTTCTACGGAATCCAAACTGATCTTCCCCGAGGTCCGCTTCTACCAGTTTTTCCATTCGTCTGTAAAGAATTCGCGTTAGTATTTTGCAGCCGTGACTTATTAGACTGATAGTTCGGTAATTTTCACATCTGTCAACACCTGCTTTCTTTGGGATTGGAATTATTATATTCTTCTTGAAGTCTGTGGGTATTTCGCTTGTCTCATACATCTTGCTCACCAGATGGTAGAGTTTTGTCATGACTGGCTCTCCCAAGGCCATCAGTAGTTCTAATGGAATGTTGTCTACTCCCGGGGCCTTGTTTCGACTCAGGTCTTTCAGCGCTCTGTCAAACTCTTCACGCAGTATCTTATCTCCCATTTCATCTTCATCTACATCCTCTTCCATTTCCATAATATTGTCCTCAAGTACATCGCCCTTGTATAAACCCTCTATATACTCCTTCCACCTTTCTGCTTTCCCTTCTTTGCTTAGAACTGGGTTGCCATCTGAGCTCTTGATATTCATACAAGTGGTTCTCTTCTCTCCAAAGGTCTCTTTAATTTTCCTGTAGGCAGTATCTATCTTACCCCTAGTGAGGGAAGCCTCTACATCCTTACATTTGTCCTCTAGCCATCCCTGCTTAGCCGTTTTGCACTTCCTGTCGATCTCATTTTTGAGACGTTTGTATTCCTTTTTGCCTGCTTCATTTACTGCATTTTTATATTTTCTCCTTTCATCAATTAAATTCAATATTTCTTCTGTTACCCAAGGATTTCTATTAGCCCTCGTCTTTTTACCTACTTGATCCTCTGCTGCCTTCACTACATCATCCCTCAGAGCTACCCATTCTTCTTCTACTGTATTTCTTTCCCCCATTCCTGTCAATTGTTCCCTTATGCTCTCCCTGAAACTCTGTACAACCTCTGGTTCTTTCAGTTTATCCAGGTCCCATCTGCTTAAATTCCCGCCTTTTTGCAGTTTCTTCAGTTTCAATCTGCAGTTCATAACCAATAGATTGTGGTCAGAATCCACATCTGCCCCTGGAAATGTCTTACAATTTAAAACCTGGTTCCTAAATCTCTGTCTTATCATTATGTAATCTATCTGATACCTTTTAGTATCTCCAGGATTCTTCCAGGTATACAACCTTCTTTCATTATTCTTGAACCAAGTGTTAGCTATGATTAAGTTATGCTCTGTGCAAAATTCTACAAGGCGGCTTCCTCTTTCATTTCTTCCCACCAATCCATATTCATCTACTATGTTTCCTTCTCTCCCTTTTCCTACTGATGAATTCCAGTCACCCATGACTATTAAATTTTCGTCTCCCTTCACTACCTGAATAATTTCTTTTACCTCGTCATACATTTCATCAATTGCTTCATCATCTGCAGAGCTAGTTGGCATATAAACTTGTACTACTGTAGTAGGTATGGGCTTTGTGTCTATCTTGTCCACAATAATGCGTTCACTATGCTGTTTGTAGTAGCTAACCCGCATTCCTATTTTCCTATTCATTTTTAAACCTACTCCTGCATTACCACTATTTGATTTTGTGTTTATAACCCTGTAGTCACCTGACCAGAAGTCTCGTTCCTACTGCCACCGAACTTCACTAATTCCCACTATATCTAACTTCAACCTATCCATTTCCCTTTTTAAATTTTCTAACCTACCTGCCCGATTAAGGGATCTGACATTCCACGCTCCGATCCGTAGAATGCCAGTTTTCTTTCTCCTGATAACGACGTCCTCTTGAGTAGTCCCCGCTCGGAGATCCGAATGGGGGACTATTTTACCTCCGGAATATTTTACCCAAGAGGACGCCATCATCATTTAATCATACAGTAAAGCTGCATGTCCTCGGGAAAAATTACGGTTGTAGTTTCCCCTTGCTTTCAGCCGTTCGCAGTACCAGCACAGCAAGGCCGTTTTGGTTAATGTTACAAGGCCAGATCAGTCAATCATCCAGACTGTTGCCCCTGCAACTACTGAAAAGGCTGCTGCCCCTCTTCAGGAACCACATGTTTGTCTGGCCTCTCAACAATTACCCCTCCGTTGTGGTTGCACCTACGCACCTACGGTACGGCCATCTGTATCGCTGAGGCACGCAAGCCTCCCCACCAACGGCAAGGTCCATGGTTCATGGGGGGGGGGGGGGAGTACGATAACGTGCAGCACAAAATCTAAAAAAAGGAGCACTGCCTATCCCGTACGACAAAAGACCGAAATTTTAGCTGTGACGCTAGTTGCAAACAAGCGAGACAGCCTCGCGTCTCTTTCTTCACATCGCTGATGACCTCGATGTTGAGCGCCCATAAGCCCCCCCCCCCCCTCTCTTTCTTCACAGCATTAAGCCATGTTAATTCCAAATATTGAATGTCAGTTGTTATGATGTCTGTGAATCAACTGTGTAAAATTCATTTTCAACGGGATCTGTCTGTACTAGCGGTGTAATGACACTCACAATCTGCATGGCGCTTACGGTCGAAATTTACACCAACCCTAGTCACGTGACACCGGACGCAATGTATACAGGCTACAAAAATACTCTTCTGCGCATGTGAATGTTTACTCCAAAGATTTTTTCACTCTCTCTCACCAAAGACTCTTAACAGTTGACAGCAGTATAAAAACAAAAGACAACGCGGCAAAAGATTCAGTACTTGTGCCGAGCTTAACATTATACTTAGTGCGTAAAGGACACCAATTTCACCTACCACAGGAACAACACAATATATAAGTAATAAGTATTATATTTAATGACAGAGAATTCCACAACTATCTATAAACTGAAGTTACATGAGAAAGATTAACTGAAACGTGCTGCATTCAAATGTATATTTCAGACCTCTGAAGGTACTTTATAATAAATTGAGGCAAATTGGGCCTGACGAAATATAAATTTCGATTATTTAGTAGTACAGAGTCTTGGCTTCAAAAACATCAATATAGCGTCGTTGAGAGACTAATTGTTCTGTCAGTTTTTAAATATTACTGTCTATGCCACAAATGTTCATATTGAGTTGGATTTCAGTTATTGTACGTATATTCAGCTGCTGGTTCACTTGAAGGTGAAGATCATACCCTACAGTCAGAGACATTTATTAAATCTTGCGTATAATATGTAAAAAACGTGCCATGTTTACGAAGTAAACTGTACATTTTGCCTATGGTACATAAGCTGTACCATTACCATTCAAAAGGTAGAAATCAATCAGTTTGGAAATAACAGGTTTCAGAAATGCGATGGACATGGATAAGCCGTTGAGTCTGAAACGGTTAGGTTATGGGAGAAATTGAGATTTAAGCAAATCATTATTGCTTGAGTAATGTAAAACAACTCAACTGCCTGAAATATTTGAAGGGCAGAAGCTAGACCGGATGTACAAATCGAGAGAAATCTTTATCTTACCGTACTGCGTGAAGCAGCTTAATCAGTAATACCAAAGCAAGTACCTGTTCCAATTTTTCCTGCTCAGATATGAAGAATATCTCAAATTAGGTGCATTTTTAAATCTCACAGTTTGTTTTCTCATTATTATTTTTAATAATTAACAAAATGTACTACTACGCTTCGAATATGACATGATGGGTTAATTCATTCAACTTTGTTTTCAAATTATACAAGACGCTGCCACGACCAGTTCTAGAGTACTGTTCCAACGATTGGAGTCCTTGTCAAGTAGACATAACAACAGGTGTCGAAAGAATTCAGAGACGCACTGCTAAATCGTAATACGACGGTGCAACTCATACGAAAGTGAACAGCCTTTGGTGGACGAAATCCGACTACCGCAAATAAAATAGTTTAAACTGGCAGAGAACGATGCTCAACATTTGTGAAAGTCTTGGCCTATTTAGAGTTCAACTAAGATACAGTTTTTGTGCTACTGCTAGGTAGAATAAGAGATATAGCACTGAATGGGATGCTAACAGTAATAACAGTTAACGTTGACTGAGCATGGTAGCGCGGCGTTATACAGCATCGCTTATATTAATACATGCGTTTGTTCGCCTCCAGTAACTCGGAGGCAATCTGTACCATACCTTACTGTTGTGGTGGGATCTGCATAATCCGAAACAGTATTATTTTCTTATCATGTTTGTCATACACTGCTTATCTTTGTGAACTTTGACTGTTATTGTAAGAGATGTTCGTGGTTCAAAAATATTTTTGGTTGTTAAAGTAGTTTTGTCCCAATTACAATAGTGTTTAAGTCAGAATGAGGCAAAACGAGATTTTTTATTTTTATTTATTTTTTACTTTATCGTCTCAGTTTCGTATCTTTTGTGGGTTCTACTGACGTGTCAGATTTATAAGTGACAGAGGATGTCGTATAATAATGCAGTTTTCGTCAATAACTGACTTGTTCTGCATTACTGTTGACGTGAAATCCTGCTGGTAGAGTGCTTGGTGGGTTGCTCGATTAATGAAGTGTTGTTATTTAGTTCGTAAATACTCACAGGGATCACATTTCTAACTGTTGCCGAGATACAGTAGAGTGTAAATGCTTCTGACAGTGAAAGTTCAATTTCCGGACTTGCTGATCGTATGCGAATGGTTCTCAAAGCGTATATCCTGATGACCGCTGCAGTCATTGTTTTGTCAGCGATTCGCAAACTAGACCGCCAAGATATCATGCTACAGAGTGACAGCTACGCCCACTTCGTCATAGCCGTGTTTTTGCAGCAAACGTAATCAAGAACACACGTGGAATTACAACGTATGAGTCACTAGAACAACTGAAGTGAAAAGTCAATATGTAGCAGTTTTAATACATTAACTAAAAGCGGAACAGAGATGGCAAGCACTGCGAGTGAATGAATTTGTAGCCAACAGTTCGATTCCCGGCTGGGTCGGAGATTTTCTCCACTCAGGGACTGGGTGTTGTATTGTCCTAATCATCATCATATCATCCTCATCGACGAGCAGGTCGCCGAAGTGCCGTCAACTTGAAAGACCTGCACCAGGCGAACGGTCTACCCGACAGGAGGCCTCAGCCACACGACATTTCATTTCAGCAGGCTGCGCTCAGTCCCCTTTATACGCACGCTGAAAGATGTTTCGAAAAGTGTCTCGAATGTAACTGATTTAACTGACTCTCGGGTTTCCAGGGAGGTGACGGTGTAAACATACTGTGGTTTCACCGCCAGACACCACACTTGCTACATAGGTGGTAGCCTTTAAATCGGCCGCGGTCCGTTAGTATACGTCGGACCCGCGTGTCGCCACTATCAGTGATTGCACACCGAGCGCCGCCACACGGCAGGTCTAGTCTAGAGAGACTCCGTAGCACTCGCCCCAGTTGTACAGCCGACTTTGCTGGCGATGGTTCACTGTCTACATACGCTCTCATTTGCAGAGACGACAGTTTAGCATAGCCTTCAGCTACGTCATTTGCTACGACCTAGCAAGGCGCCATATTCAGTTACTATAATTACTTCAAGAATTTATTCTGAACAGATGATATTGTGAATCATGTACCGTCAAGAGCGAAGTTCATCATTAATGGATTGAAGTTAAGTATGAAACTAATTACGTCCGCTTTCTCATTCCTTGTCATGCTCCAGACCTCACGTCAGTATAGTTCTTCCCTTATCACGCCAGCCTGCGTGAGCTAAAAAGCGTGCATTTCGGCCTCCACTCGTAACACGGTGTTGGCTCTTCTGCTAACACAAAATATACCAAAATGTTTCGAGAGTCCAGCACTTCAGACGAAGTGTCGTGGTACTTTTTTTTTTTTTTTTTTAAAGGACTTGTAGTCCGGGGTGATATGTTACAATACAGCATCACCGGTCTATTGCGGTCTAACTGTGTTGGTGAGGCAGTAAATTTCCACAGGGCAGTGACTGCGTCACTGCAATTCACTTTGGAGGTGTGGCGGTGGGACTTGTAGTCCCGTACCACCCTCTGACGGTGATAGTGCAGTTCTCTGTATTTATACTAGTGTAGCGGTTGCCCCCTTCACCAGGCTACAGTCACCGGATCTGTTGCGGCCGGCGATTGGGGAGGGGATAGGAGGCGGAAAAGTGGGGGCCGGGTGAGGTGGATGCTGCAATCGAACATCTGTGTCATCATTCTTGATCCGTCTCGCTTGCTGGCCACTGCTGGCCGTGCTCTTGCCGTCTAACCGTAAACGCAGGATTCTATGCCTTACCTAGCCGTGATTTTATTCGTTTTGTTTTACGACACTTGCTTTGCATGAAGTCTTCGTGAAGTATCGACTGTGATATTCTATGCAGTGTAATATTCAGTCATTCTGAAATTTGTTGAATGATACCATAAACGAACATCATTTGTGCACGCCATTTTAAACTCTTTCTTTCGTTGAATATCTCGTATCTACAGTTGTAACCTGTTTTCACTTGATTGAGTCGTGGCTGCTCCTTTCGTGGTATGGAGCTTCCTTATTGTTTGTTGACAAACGCTTTAAGACAAAGAAAACGACGCACCATGGACGAATTATCCGAATGGCATGTAAATCGGTAGATGTGATGTACCTTACAGCACAGCAGTACGTCGATGGTACTCTACGCCCCGTCTTGTTGCCGTTCACTGGGCTTACATTTCAGCAAGATAATGCCAGCCGGCAGCCGCAGACTGTGTGTCTTCGTGCTTGCCAAATCCTACCTCGGTTAGCAAGGTCGCCGGCTCGCTCCCCAACTGAGAACGATTGCAGCATTATGGACAACGTCCTACATTCACGCCGGAATTTTGACGATCTAATTGGTCAAGTGGACAGAATTTGCCACGATATCCCTCACGAGGACATCCAACAACTCTATCAATCAATTACAAGCCGATAACTGCTTGCATAATGACCTGAGGTGGATCAATGGGTTATTGTTATGTTCTACGCGTGAAGCTCTTTCTCTTGCGTAAAACATCAATTTTTTCTGAAATTGTGATCATTTGTTTGTTTGTATATGTACGCCACATCCAGTGATTTCCGACCCATTCGGATAATTCCTTCGTAGTGCATCGTTTTAATCTTACAGTGTATTTCACACAATTCATTTTTGTTCCGGTTAGGCTGCCTCTATCTATGTACTCGAGTTATACTAATGTTAGAAAATTTCTGTCCTATTTTATTTACATATTGAACGTGTGAAATGGCTCTGTACAAGTCGGAATCGCTTATCTGTTGTGTACCACAGTAAGAATGACCATTATCGAGAAGATGGGCACTTCGTCACGAAGCTGTCATATATGCGCTACAAGCAAGGTAAAAATGAAATATTTTTACTGAATAGTTTCTGTAAAATCGTTTGAGAAAGGTGAGAGTGTGCGCTCGCTTCGTTTCTGTCAGCGCAGAGCGTCCTCAACCGACTCGTGCGAAGTATGTGTACGCGTCTCAATCTGCGTTGGACCCGCGCAACACGTGCCCAACGTGCGCTTAGCGCTGTAGTGTCGTGTCACGTCACACCTGCTATGCGCGTCTCAATTTGCGCTTAGCCTGGACCAGGCCCTCATGCACGCGGGGGGCGAGTTATACAGCGTACTTCGAAGATGCGCCCAGCCGGCAGAAAATATCCGAATGCCGCTTGAATGTAACGTCCTATTGCAATCGACATCGCTAGAACCTGCGCAGTATGAAATATCCTGGGTGCTACACAGGCTTTCAGATAGGCACCACGTTGCAAAGGATCGAGGCGGCGTAGGAAACTGTGACTGCTCATCAGATTGGCAGTTCTCAAAACATCACGAAAGTCGATCACAGCTGTACAACGCATTGATGACGTAAAGGTGATCACAAGATAGCGGAGACACTGGACAGAGGGCAAGGACGCTAGGTCTTCTGGGTATAGTCTGCGACCAATAGAGAGTGCCGTGGATCTGCGCACATTCATCACACTTCACCTGCCCTCCCATGACTCATAATGGTGTCAAAGATGCGTGCAACCTCCTCGCGAGAAAGAACCAGCAGCAGGAGGTCATCTGCGCATGCGCGATATCGGAAGGTGTAACCGCCCAAGAAGGGTCCTAACAACTACGCCTGCAGCAGGCCTATGAGCGGCTCTAGCGTCACTACGTAAAGTTACATGGGTGGGGGGCAGCGACCATTGTATCGGTATCGCCCATTGACCTAGACCAACGAACGCTTGCTGCTAAAATCCTGCCGAAAAACGCTGATCAACCGGGCAGGGAAGTCCATCCCTAATACATAATATAGAAATACACGTCGCGCCCTGTCAAAGGCGCTGTCAAAATCTACAGCTACGATCCCCGCGCGAAGTCTGCATGCCTCTGCCAGCGCAATCACGTCACGACAGTCTCCAGTGGCTGTCTGGTCGTTAACTGTGCCACCTGGCGTAGTGTGCTCGGTGGAGAGGACACGTGATAGGAGTGGTCTGCAACACGCCGCCAATAACCACGTAAAAATCTTGAATCAGTATTTAATAAGGTGACAGGGAGGTAATGGGCTGTAATAATTCCAGGTGTCGGTTTATGAACGGTAATAATGCCCTCGTCAAAAGCTTGCGGAATCGAAGCTGCAGACGTAATCAATTCATTATACATCTCCATCCATCGTGTAGACATGAGGCCACAAAATGTACGATAAAATTCCGTAGGGAGTCCGTTGATGCCTGGCGACTTGCAAAGCGCACTCCTGAAGATAGCGTTAGTGACCTCCTCAGAGTTGAAAGGTTCCATTAACGTAACCTCCTCCTCAAGCCTGAGGGCGCGAGAGCGTCTACGACGATAGTTGTCAATCACCTCGTCGACAACTGGTTCAGGAAGGATCGGAACACTATCCATCAGCTGCTCATGTGATTCCGAGAAACGCCGGGCGGCCGGCGGCTACTGAAGCGCCGTCGCATGCGTGGCCACAAGTATCGTAGGTGACGAGGGAAGTACCACTCCTCCAGTTGGAGGCTGCGTTATTCGTAGCTGCCAGCATTCAAATCTAATGTGGCTCTCTTCTCCACACCCAGAATAAGTACGCGGCTATTCTTCGTACATGATTACGGCTCGACATGCGCTGGTGGTCAGATAAGACGCATCCCGTTAAGAAAAGGGTATGGGCGCAAGTGCGCCTAGCTTTCTACATAATGATCGTGAACAGCGCCTTACGCCCGGAAAGCCACTATGACGTCCTCTGCAGGTACATCGAATGGCAATTTGAACACGAGAAAATTTGTAATGCCTAATCTCGCATATTCTACTTTGACCAGGCCGACGTTACCGTCGCGTGACAAAAACGGAGTCCTTGTTTGGTCGCGTTTAAAGTGCGGTCGCACGCAGTGTCTTTGGCCATTTTAAAGTAAACTGTGTTACTGAGAATCGAGGGGTGGATATTCAGAAGTTCCGATGGCAGGATCTTCGCCTCCCTACGGAGGAAACGTTCCACGTCTAAGGCTTTTGGTCGTGCATATTCCGGACAAAAGTTGAAACGTAATATCGATTTCCTGAATTTATTTGCAATGATATCAGTGCGCGAAGCCCGCGGACAGGTTATGTCGCAATGTAAATGAATTCGAGCTCACACGCTCTGCAGGTGGGAGTACGGAGCGTCGTCTCCGGGTTGCCGCTAAAGCCAAACCGTCTTCCGACTGACCTGTCCTAGCACGACTCACAAGCCGTCCTCATAGTTCTACTTCCGCTAGTACCCGTCTCCTACCTTCCAGACTTACAGAAGTTCTCGTGCGAAACTTGAAAGCCTAAAACACATGAAGAAAAAATTCTGCGGAGACATGGCTTAGCCAAATCATGGGGGATGTTGCCTGAATTAAATTTTCAATCTGCAGCTAAGTGTGCGCTGATACGAAACTTCCTGTCAGATCAAAACTGTGTGCCTTGCCCATGCATGACAAAAGTATCGCTTGATTTAGATGTCACTTCAGTAGGCGATTTGTATCGCTTGAAAATAAGCAAAATTGCCATTTCTCAGAACACGACTCTAGTAAGCTAGTATGAAGGTTCTGTTTTCTTTGGTCATTGAAGATGTGTACCTTGACGTGTCGCTGTGAGCAATGGCCGTTTGCGAGGTATCCAACTCCAAATGGCCACCGCATCCAGTTTTCGGAAACTGGCTCAGGTGAACCTGTTCTCACAGACAGCTGCAGTTCCTGTCGCGTTTGAAGACGATTGTCATGGACTGGGCATGACACTCGGGTCCCGTCCCGTCACTTACCATATTTTCCCGGGCACTGTTTTTGGGACATTTTGCTTGCCTGTGAGTCGTACAACATACCTTGCAGACACATTCGACAGCACACGTTGGTACCTCCAAATCGGACCATTCTCGGTGTGGTCATTGGCACGTCCAAACATGACAGTCACTTTCAGACATTGTTAGTTCCAACGTCGATACATCTTGCTCCATTGGTTCCATATAACGTTCCATATAACCGAGTGGCACACACACACCACTTCACTGCCATGTTTACGTCAGCCGCGGAGGGTCACGCAACAGACTTGTACCAATTTTACACTATCTACACGAATTTCGGAAACACAGCTGTAAGTTGTTGATCGATATTTTAATGTTTCTGCTCCTGTTCAAAGCCTTTGTTACAGTTTTACATGTTATTCTTCAACTCAACATACGTAATAGGCACGTTCACAGGACAAGAAATTAGTCGACCCATAAAAGAGCACACTGTTCGCGCTTTGATAACTTGCACACCGACACGACGTTAAAGATGTTAAAAGAGGCATTTTCATCCAGAACCAACAACTTCGCAGAGTAATATACTTGTGGCAAAATGTCCCGAGGTTGATTGACTCTGAAACACAATCCTAATTTCTCTCTGTTTAATTATTCCTGATTCGATAGTAGTAATTTATCTAACAACCACAAGAAACGAAAATAACACAACATTTCTGTTTCCCATTTCTTTTTACTGTTATAATTAATCTCAACTACAGCACTTAACTCCACTTCTTTGCAGGTTATTGCGTTTAGAATATTGCAGCAGAGTATGGGATGATACAGTGGCACATCGGTCACTGAATTCTCTGGTTAGTAAACCATATAATCTGGCTCCCAGTATTTAATGTGACTATGAAGCACGCTTACTCCTGGAGATGAACTGAAGAATACATTACCGGGTGAAAGAAGCAAAGATATGAGCTGTATTCATAGGTTAAGCATCTTTTGAAGGTTCTGTATGTAAGACAGGAAACATAGACAGTCATCCACTTTTTTTTGCGAAGCCTTACTTCTTGTTATATATTTCTAATATTTTTATTTATTTCTTGTGTTCTTTCTCTTCCGAAATACAGAATGGGTTACGCGATCCGTTTTACATTTTTCTCAAGAGAACGAGACTTTTGATGTACGTCGGAGTATAGCAACTCCATCTTTGAGGCCGCAAAAACAGCCAACACTGATACTAGGGCGTGCGTCTTACTCTCTGATTCCCTGCCACACATTCAGAAAATATTTTCGTCTTTCTGAGAACAATAATCACATGCATTGTCTCTGCCAGTGACATGCTGTGTAAGATCGGGTAAGTTTCTTTTGAGAATGTTTTTGGATGTGATACGGTGGGGAGGTCGTGTGGGAATTACATCGGCAAAGAATTTCACAGTGTCCACGTCCAGTCTTTTAGAACGATTCTGTAACATCATTAATTGGGCGCTGATGACCTCGATGTTGAGCGCCCATAAGCCACAACACACAACATCATTAATTTACGCTGTGAAGATGACAGTTCTTAGACGTCTGGATGTGAATCACCGTCTGTGCTGAAGCGCTCCAGCAACTGCATCTTACTTCTTTCTCCTGAAACAATGAAGAACATTAATTATGAAAATATTTACATGAGGTCTTTGGCAACAGAATTATAAATAACTCTTAAGGTCGTATATGATACAGTTCTTCATTACCATACTGTCCTCTATTTCGTATGAACATCAACCATATTTATTCACATGTAAAACAACGCAAAGGATACAATTCGATTTTCGTCGCCTTTTAATATGTTGCAGTGTAGACCAAAACAATACACAAATATTTTTTCTATCTGGATGTACGGCTGTTCAGGGGTGGGGCTGAAACACCCACCTGGAAAAAAATGGAGTTTTATATACCGCTGAAACGGTAAGACACACACACACACACACACACACACAAACTATTTTGTTTCTTATTTCGACATTTGACAAACAGCAAAACGTATAGCATCGTTAATGCCAAACTCAGTCACGTATCATATTTTATTATAATGGAGTACATTCCACAGACGCATTGGTCAGAAGTCAGCCAGAATTATCTCCACATAGCTGGAAGCGCGCCCGATATATGTCCACTTCAGTGCCATTTGTCGTGTTAGGTTGTTTAATTTGTATTTCCCACATAAATATATTCTAAATGTAGATCTACATAATTGTTTATATATATATTTTTTCTTTTAATTTTATTTATCTTTTAATCTTGCGTTTTATTTGTGTTTCCACATTTGCCGTATTTTTTTTTTCGAAGTAGTCACATTTTCACGTTTAATAATTTTGTATTTCAAATTGTTCCTACATTATTGTTGTAATATTATTGTAAATCTGTCCAATAATGAGAAAATGCAGAATTGTTTGGGTCAGGAAAATCTGAGTGTACTTTGATTTTGCGCTCCAACTACATCCTTTTGTGACTTCTTCGACAAAAGTGGTGCGCCGTTGTAACGTACGTTAGAAACGATAGAACTTTTATTTCAAGCCTCTTTTTGTATCTGTTACTGTTTCAACGGTCTTCATCCACAAAGATTTAACACAGGTTTTTTCAAAGTAGTGTTTCACACCCCTATTAGGCAGTATGGGCACGTATAAAAAGAAGTATATCTCTTATTTTGCTTTTCATTAGAACATATTCAAACCCAATCAAAATCGCTCTGTATCCATTGGGTAGGTTTACTTGCAGTATATTCTGCAGAATAATTACGTTAGCTGTTGGATGTTCTCGCAATAACTGCCATGTGTGAAGAGCAGCCATTGACGAGTGGTTTCCGAACATTCGATCCTCGCTTCATGAAGAAAAGACTAGTATTGTTGATTTATCTTTATTTCCTTCTGATATAGGACTAAAAAGTAGCTTGACGGTCCCTGATTCCTGTTTTATCAGAAAAAAATGAGGAAACTGATTTTCTTTTCTCTGAATCGTATTTTCTTAGGTGGGCTATATTTTGTATCTTCACCGTTATTTTTCGTACATCTATGAACAGCTGACAGTCGATACCATTTTGGTTTGTTCATTCGTAGTTCCAAGAATATTTTGTTAGTTCTTCGGACTTGTATGTTTACTTCGATAATTGTCAGACGATTTCTTAGTTTTCATAAGCTTAGGGCGTGTTGGGAACTGGGATACTACATCATTTTTTATTTTTAATATTTTTTATTATTTCGCCCTTGATTAATGATCCATTGTTCATAATAAAGCTGCATTTAAAGAGAGTGGTATAGGACGCAAATTGGTATTTATTCGAGATGGCTATTACAGAAAAACACAGTAACAGTGACCAGGAAACACCATCGTAGGAAAACCATATACCGAAGAAGAAGAAAGTTGTGAAGGATGAGCTCAAAAGCAAGAGAGAATTAGATTAGTTTCACCACTTCTATCGCTGGCCAAAAGATCTCTAGCATATGTGTAGTGATTTAAATATGAGGCCTTCTTTCGCCTTATTTTGGTAAGAAACGGTTTTAAAAAGTACCATACGTAATAAAATATCACTATTTTGTAATTTGCTGTAATGTAATTTTTTGAAATTCTTACATTTAGATAAAGCTTTTCACAATGCTCGCTGCATTAAACTATTTTGATCCCAGCGAAAATTTATCTACGCCTTGTACAAAAATCATAACTATAGTTATAAGAACGAAAGGGGAAGAGGTAGTTGACAAGGGAATGAGACAGAGTTGCAACTTCTTCCCAATATTATTCATTCAATACATCGAGAGAACAGTGAAGAAAACGAAAGAGGAATCTGAAAAGGTAATGAAAGTTCAAGGAGATGAAATAAAAGTTTTGCAGTTTGCCACTAAGACTGTAATTCAGTCAGAGACGGCAATGGACTAGCGGGATCAGTTCAGCGGAATGGATATTGACTTGAAAAGAGGTTATGAGGTGAACATAGTTCAAACTACAACAATCGTAGTGGGATATAGTGGAATGAAATGAGGTGATGCTGATAGAATTAGATAAAGAAATGAAACATAAAAGTAGTAGGTGAGTTTTTCTATTTGGGCTGAAAAACAGCTGCCGACGGTCGAAGTAGAGACGTTCTAGAATGCAGGCTGGCAATGGCAAGACTAGTGATTCTGAAAACGAGATATTTGTTAGCATTGACTACAAATTTAAGCGTTCTGAAGCCTCTTCTGAAGGTATTTACGTGAAGTGTAGTCTTGTACGGTAGTGAGACGGGGCCAATCAGCGGTTCAAATGACACACCTTGACTAACAAAAGGAATCGGCTGATAGGACCCCTTTTTATTCATCAAGGAATCATGTGTTTGGTAGTGGAAGGAAAAGCGGAGGGTAAAAATTGTAGAGGGAGAACTGGGATGGAATGCAGGAATCAGGTTCAAGTGAGTGTAGGTTGCAGTAGTTATGTAGAGATGGAGAGACTTGCAATGATAAATTAGAGTGGTGAGCTGTATCAAACCAGTCTTCAGACACAACACAATAGCAATTTATAATGCGTGTTACCATAATTATAATGGGAAAGTAACAACGACGGGGCAACAATGAACAATCATATGCAGTTTAAGACATGAAAAGTGGTTTGGATTATGTTGGTTGTTAGACGCGTACCGAGCTAGCAAGCCTTTTGGCTGCTATGATATGTTCCAGTTGCGCTGACCGAGAGATTGATTACTCCTTACGAACCCAGATACGGAAATGGATCTATAGCACAACAAATTGTACGATAGAAATAGTGTGAACCTCGCAAATGAATTCCGTGAGTTGGTTCTTACAAAAAGCATTAAGGTTTAATTCTACATCTACATCTACGTCTACAGACAGTCTCAGCAAGCCACCATATGGTGCATATTGGAGGGTACCACGTACTACTACTACTTACTGGACATTCCCTTCCTGTTCTATTCGTAAATAGAGCAAGGGAAAACGAGTCTCAAGCCTCCGTCCGAGCCCTAATTTCTCAAGTTTTATCTTAGCGCTCCTTATGCGAAATGTACGTTGGCGGCAGTAGAAACGTTGTGCAGTCAGCTTTAAATGCCGGTTCTCTAAATTTTCTAAATAGTGTTCCTCAGAAAGAGCATCGTTTCTTTTTCCTTCCAGGGATTACGATTTGAGTTTGCGAAGCATTTCCATAATCCCTGCTTGCGTGCTGAACAGATCTCTCAGTAAGTAATCTAGCAGCACGCCTCTGAATTTCTTCGATGTCTTCCTTTAATCCGACCTACTGGGGATCCCAAACACTCGAGCAGTACTCAAGAATGGGTCACATTAGAATTCTGTATGCCGTCTCCCCTATGGAAGAGCTACATTTTCCCAGAATTCTCCCAATAAAACGAATTCATGCATTTGTCTTCCCTATTACCAATCTGACGTGCACCTTTGCACGTATTGGGTTACAAAGATACTCCTAGATACTGTGTCAAGCAGTACGTTACTAATACTGTCTTCCAACATTACAGGATTATTTTTCCTACTCATCCGCATTAACTTACATTTTTCTACATTTATAGCACGCTACTCTTCATCGTATGAACTATAACTTGTCTGTAAGTCATCTTGTATCCTTATATAGTCATTCAAGGTCGAGACCTTCCTGTGCACCACAGTGTCATCAGCAAACAGCTGTTCTTTTATGTGTATAGAGAATAAGAACGGTTCTGTCACATTTCCCTGGGGCACTGCTGATGACGCCGTTGCCTGTGATGAACGCTCGCCGTCGAGGCCAGTGTAGTACGGTAGTTTCTAAGACTTCGAGCCACTCCTATATGCTACGACCTTCGTGAACAGTCTGCATTGGGGCACTGTGTCAAATGTTTTTCCGGAAATCTGGGAATATGGATTTCGTCTGTTGCCCTCCATCCCTGGTTTGTAGAATACTGTGTGAAAAAAGGGCAAGCTGGGTTTCACACGAGATAAATCCGTCCGATTTGGGAACAGAAGCTTTTCTGTCTCAAGGAAATTTATTATTTCGAACTCGGAATGTGTTCAAGAAGTCTGCAGCATTCCGATGTTAAGGGTATTGGTCCGTAATTATGGGGATCCATTCTTTTACCATTCTTATATACACTCCTGGAAATTGAAATAAGAACACCGTGAATTCATTGTCCCACGAAGGGGAAACTTTATTGACACATTCCTGGGGTCAGATACATCACATGATCACACTGACAGAACCACAGGCACATAGACACAGGCAACAGAGCATGCACAATGTCGGCACTAGTACAGTGTATATCCACCTTTCGCAGCAATGCAGGCTGCTATTCTCCCATGGAGACGATCGTAGAGATGCTGGATGTAGTCCTGTGGAACGGCTTGCCATGCCATTTCCACCTGGCGCCTCAGTTGGACCAGCATTCGTGCTGGACGTGCAGACCGCCTGAGACGACGCTTCATCCAGTCCCAAACATGCTCAATGGGGGACAGATCCGGAGATCTTGCTGGCCAGGGTAGTTGACTTACACCTTCTAGAGCACGTTGGGTGGCACGGGATACATGCGGACGTGCATTGTCCTGTTGGAACAGCAAGTTCCCTTGCCGGTCTAGGAATGGTAGAACGATGGGTTCAATGACGGTTTGGATGTACCGTGCACTATTCAGTGTCCCCTCGACGATCACCAGTGGTGTACGGCCAGTGTAGTAGATCGCTCCCCACACCATGATGCCGGGTGTTGGCCATGTGTGCCTCGGTCGTATGCAGTCCTGATTGTGGCGCTCGCCTGCACGGCGCCAAACACGCATACGACCATCATTGGCACCAAGGCAGAAGCGACTCACATCGCTGAAGACGACACGTCTCCATTCGTCCCTCCATTCGCGCCTGTCGCGACACCACTGGAGGCGGGCTGCACGATGTTGGGGCGTGAGCGGAAGACGGCCTAACGGTCTGCGGGACCGTAGCCCAGCTTCATGGAGACGGTTGCGAATGGTCCTCGCCGATACCCCAGGAGCAACAGTGTCCCTAATTTGCTGGGAAGTGGCGGTGCGGTCCCCTACGGCACTGCGTAGGATCCTACGATCTTGGCGTGCATCCGTGCGTCGCTGCGGTCCGGTCCCAGGTCGACGGGCACGTGCACCTTCCGCCGACCACTGGCGACAACATCGATGTACTGTGGAGACCTCACGCCCCACGTGTTGAGCAATTCGGCGGTACGTCCACCCGGCCTCCCGCATGCCCACTATACGCCCTCGCTCAAAGTCCATCAACTGCACATACGGTTCACGTCCACGCTGTCGCGGCATGCTACCAGTGTTAAAGACTGCGATGGAGCTCCGTATGCCACGGCAAACTGGCTGACACTGACGGCGGCGGTGCACAAATGCTGCGCAGCTAGCGCCATTCGACGGCCAACACCGCGGTTCCTGGTGTGTCCGCTGTGCCGTGCGTGTGATCATTGCTTGTACAGCCCTCGCGCAGTGTCCGGAGCAAGTATGGTGGGTCTGACGCACCGGTGTCAATGTGTTCTTTTTTCCATTTCCAGGAGTGTATATGAGTCGCCTACACTTTTTTCTGGTTGCTTGGTACTTTGTGCTATGCGAATGTCGCAGGGAAATCTATGGAATCGAATTAGTTTCGTATCTAGACCTGGCGACTTATTCCTTTTCAGCTCTTTCAGTTGCTTCTCTACACCAGAGATGTCTGTTTCTATATCGTCCATGCGGTAGTCTGCGCGACAGATCAAGGTGCCGATTTTCCATAATTTCTGTGGGTGCATATTAATGGCGGAATGTAGTATACGTTTTCTGGGCTGTCTCGATTTTTTTTCAAACGATTGCCTTTCATTTACAATCTTTTATGAACACTGCCTTTGTTCGTATAGACCTGCGTTGTGTAAAAAAGTAGAATACACCGGTACTATAAGCATACATTGAGACCGTCCTGGCTCAGTCAATAACACAGCTGACTTAAAAGTAGCAGAAACGAAATCAAACTCGGTTTCAAATGTACTTTGACGAACCAACAGACCCAGATGTGTAACGTACGCGGTACGTGTCCGCCTGCAAAAATAAAATTCCTGGCCCCCTAACATAAAATGTATAACCTCTCATTAACTAAAATAACTTTCATTACAGTGGGTAAAAATAGAAATTTAGTGGAATGTGTTGTAAAATCGCGTGTAATATAAATGAAGAGTTCATTCGTTTACTACGTTCAAAGCATTAAAAAATTATTAATACCGATAAATTTTATTAAAAATTAAACACAGTGTAGTGTTGACAGTCAGTATCAATAAGCATAGGCCTATAGTTCTATCTGTTGTTTGTTTGATCTGTACTTATAAAACCTTACTGTACTGACCTTGACCTCTTGTGGAACTGGACCATCCAGCGTACTTTCTGTGATGGAAGGTACCGATCATTTCACTGGCGTCAATAGATCACTTTGGATACTGTGGAGGATGAGTTCACTCACTCTGCCTTGGGTCATACAATTCCACGGATAGTTGTTTATAAGTAGAAACTTCAAAAATAAGCGTTTACCCAAAGAAACAGCAACAGGAATAGTTAAAAACAGGTAAAATTTTGTAGATTAATCTGGAATGCCACAGCTAGGATTGAATTCTCTGTTACTAATAGTTTTGTTAATCAACTGCCGAGGTTAATGCGGCTATTTCTTTTTTCAGAGCTTTTTTGGTCTGGATATTTACTGGATAAATCCTCCTCATACTATTTTGATGAATTACTTCTGCATTGTGAACCTCTTTGTCGGGAACAGATATATAAATTTTGGGAAAATAGTGTTGAAGAAATGGTTATTTTATGCATACCCTCAGATCTGCTCTTTACAACAATGTTCAAACATCCACTTAAGTGTCCCATCTCTTTGCCAAAGATATAGCAGATGACTTGGCTTCCCAAAAATTGTGTCGATAGCTTTGCGAAGCTCTACAGTTTCCGATTGCAAAATTTGAGATGCTAAATTGCAAAGCTTTTTATTGCAGCGGTATCTGAAAAATGAATTCACATTTCTCTACTTGGTTTTTCAAAACAACAGCTTGTTCTGTTTCTTCCCTTTACTCAACTATCACTATTATTCTTTACGGAGTCTTAAGTAGCCTAATACACATAAGCATAGATAAGGGCTTTTACAGACCGGTACCTCGAAAACAAAAGTTTAGGTCCAAGTTTTATTAAGATACACGAAGATATCTTAAGTTCCCATCTTTTAATGTTATGACTGACGAAAAGATACAACGTCTCAGTTGCCTCCGCAGCTCGTGGTCTAGGCGATAGTGTTGCTGCCTCTGGATCACGCGGTCCCGGGTTCTATTCCCGGCCGGGTTGGAGATTTTCTCTGCCCGGGGACTGGGTGTTTGTGTTGCCCTCATCATTTCATCATCACCATCATTTGTGAGAGTGACTAGATTGGATTGTGCTGATGATCGCGTAGTTGAGCGCCCCACAAACCAAACATCATCGTAATCGTGTCTGTTGCATCGTAAAAGAACCTGACTTCTTGAATTCCACACGTGGCATCGTTAAGTGCTAGACTTAAAGTGTGCACTGCACAATGCACATATTTTGCTGTCTTTTGTCTTTGTGGAATTCTCGTTCTGATAGCTTTGTGTATGTGTGATGTATTGGCACAACATTCATAATCCTGACCACAGCATTTAATTAAGAAGTCCCTTTTTATCTGTTGCACTTTGTACTGCCTTTTCTGTTTTTAATGCACTGTGATCTTTTATTTAACGAAAACGTAGAAAGCTTTCGTTTATCTACATGTCACTAGGCTTTCCACGGTAACATATCTAAATATCTGAGTTAACTCATATCCTTTCGTAATGTCCTACGTTGCATGAGTAATAATAGAAAATAATGAGGCAGCGTTAATGTCATTAATAATTTCTTTTTCAGCTGCACGGGGTAGGACATTTTGAATTGAAGCACTACGACATATTTGCATATAGGGTTATTTTGGTTTGCTTATTAGATCACGTAATAGCGGATTGTACTTTGCGAGAAGTTTGATGATGGTTGCTAAAAGGTTTCTATTGACTGATTTTCTTATTTTCTCCCTATCTCCCCGAAAAGCTATATTATTGGATTCCAGTGTTATCGTCGTCTTCACAATAAGCTCAAGCACCTGTTTTCGACGTTCTCACTTTTTCTTAGTTATGAATTACTGGCGTTAGCTGTGTTTTTCTTACACCACGGATTGAATACAACGCATGCCTTCATACGTGCATATTGTATCGAGTCACACAATACTTCTGCTCTCTAACCACTTCCCTCGAAGCTGAATGATTTTGTCAAACAAAGAACTTTTTAATTTCATCATTTAGAGGCAACTGATAATCTGCGTTGTCATTTGCATGGTCTGCGATATTAAAAGGTCTAATTACATTTATGGCGATTTTGCTACCATCTTTTTTTTCACTTAGATAATTGCTGTTATAACTTTTCACTTCAGAATAGCACTTGTGACACTGCAAACTTCTGTTACCTTTGTGCTAAACTGAGTAGACTGCCCGTTAGTACATCATTTGGGGGGTGGGGGGTTTCTTACTATATAGCTGACACTTTTGCTGAATAAAGATACGACAAATGTTAAACGTTCATAAAAATGTGCATTATGCAGTCTCGGGTACACTAAACATCAAGAATGGATAATTTCGTGGCTAAATGTGGTGTTTTGGTTTAGATTTTCATTGTTGTCCTTGTTTCGTAGTAACTAATTAACAACGCACTTTTGTGAGGGCCGAGGAACATGCTGCAGTCAAAATGGTACGGGAGATGGCAAGGACAAGCATTGCTTACATTCTCCGTGATAAGCTCAATTCAGCGTTGACTGGTTCTACGAAACCGTGTTGATCTGGCCGTTTCTATGCGCTTGGCTTTACCGTTTAACGTATACGTATTTCTGCCTTTATATTTTTACACATTTTAATTTTATATTTTAATTTTTAATAAAATAACAATAATATTTTACTTTCTGCGGGCTGCTAAAGCACCAGGGCGGCCAGCATTACAGGCCTAACGCTACACCCGGGCACTGACTACTCAGTATGAAATAAGGGGCAACCCTGGGACCAAAGCGACTCACTGACCACTAGTTCGCCCATACAGGTCCTGGAAGACAAGGGCTGTCGCGCTAGCGGGTTTGGATTATCAGGATAAGTTACTGTAACGAATCTTCTCGAAATATGTAATCCTAGCATTAATCGATTATTTCCGTATTAAATTATTTGTCTTTTTTCAATTTTTAATTCACTAACAAAAAGCCAGTTTGATCTGTATCGCGTACTGTATACTTTAAACAACTCACATGCCCAGGACTGCAAGTGGTAACGATGTTACTGACACGTTACTAAAATAAACTAACACATTCACACAAATTAAAATGAAAAATTCTTCATAAATCATATGGTTTTAATTTATTGGAGAAACAACTATGTAAAGATTTATTTGTGGGCAGAACTACAAAATAATTCACTTCATTTAACAAAGAATAATCATGATATATTAACATTCAATATAAAACACTTTCGTTCTTAGATCATTTGCACATATGAATTTGTTTGCAAGTTTGGTAATATCAACATTTTTAATCATTCATTTACGAACATGCAAAACGACAGAAGCACTATACTGGAATCAAAAGCATTTTTACACACACTACAGAACATTTTGTTCTTTTCTTTGTCGTAATAAATCCAAGGAAATGTGTTTTTCCATCCTTTGGTATGACATGCGTGACGCCTTCCCTGAGACTCCATTAGATTCATACAGCACAAGAAATACAGGACATCCAACTAACTGCAGAGATAGAGAGGAATTATGAAATGTGCTATCGGTTAGTTCTTTGAAATCACTAATATTAACCATGTTATTGTCGCAAAATATTCATCAATGGGTAGGAACATGACACGGATTCCGATAAAATAAATCAAAAGCAGTGATGTGTGAGATGTGTCAGTCCACAACATGACTTATGCGTTTCACGGCAAACTAAAATAAATTAATTGTTTTTCGGATTCGTAAATTTATCTTGTTAGCACCTGTATTTTATGTTGTAACAATAATATCGATTGCGAGAAGGTTTATTTTATGTAACTGCGTATTTGTAATTTATGAACGGTGTATTCTGTGCTGTTTAAGCTCCTTGATCTATGGCAAGAAAATTAGAGTTATGTAATGTATATACGAAAAAAGCAAAAGAACATGCTGAAATTTTGAATTATTATAATATGAATGTGTTTATAAAAGAGAGTATATTTGTTAAAAGCTGGTTATTGTAATATATAGTTTTGTAGGATTAAACTATGCACATTTTTAAAGAAGGTGTGTTTTTGGTACCCATCATGAAAGGTTCCTTTTTTTAAGTTAATTAAGCCCAGTGCCGTATTTTATTGTCTTGCAAAGTAATTTATAAACTACTCAAGCGAAATGAAATGATTAGCTTTTAGAGTTAGTCTTTATTATTGTAATAATCAAAGAGCTTTGACCAATGAAACTATACTAGTTTATGGGTCACCATCATATTCTCCACCTATTAAAAAAAATTTAACTATTACTGTTGCTAAGGAAAACTGCTATATGCAGAGGAGCTTAAACAGTGTATTTAAGATGTCATTCATCTCTATTTGTGTTTCTCATGCGAATCAAAATAGAAGCCCCTCATGTTCAAGTTTAGTTCTGCAATACTTGCAGTGACATTTCAGTATCTGATTAAGTGATACTCTTGAGTGTGACTGACATTAGTATGAGCTTGGTGCAAAGTTACTTCCCATAATTTACTGGTGATTGTATTGGTAACTGCTGCTACACACAGTACAGAGTGCACTGTGTGAGTCTGTATCCTGTTTGCTATTCATTTATTTAATATTTTACCACTTTCGTTAACTCTCAAGATTAATGTTCGTTTGTTTCTTCCGTTATTTCGCCAAATTCGAAATTATACTCCGATGCCCTTGTCCATTAGACACACGCGCGGTCGAACTTCGAAATCCTCTCTGAGGGTAGCATTAGCGTTTTTCACGGCACGTTAGTGTTATGTGTGGCTTTTCCCGTGACAGGACTAAAGGTTCGGTTATAAGGGAGTAGTGTTGTAATGTCGGTGACAGCTGCACGGAGTGGCCGTGCGGTCTGGGGCGCCATGTCACGGATTGAGTGGCCCCTCTCGCCACAGGTTCGAGTCCTCCCTCGGGCATGGGTGAGTGTGTTGTTCTTAGGATAAGTTAGTTTATGTTGTGTGTAAGTCTATTGACTGATGATCTCAGCAGTGTGGTCCCTTAGGAATTCCCGCATATGTGAACATTTGTGTGTGACACATTGCCTACAACCATGTGTAAACATAGTAAAATATTCTTAAATATACTGTAGGTAGTGGTTTAGCCAACTCATTAAAGATTAAATGAAACTTTATGGTTCCAGAGGCCTTTCGAAGCCTCAGACATCTGTGATGAATATATGCAGACTGAAGCGACAAATGAAAATGTGTACCAAGGCCGAGATTCGAACCCAACTCTCCTACTCCCTAGGCGGATACGCTAACCTCTGCGACACTCTTGCACAGTGCATGTGCATAACTGCCATGGACTACTCTATCATGTCTTCTTCTTTGCTCCAAATTTCCATTCGCAACTCAGCCCACTTGGTATTTCCTTAAACTCGAACAGCATTGAATAGGCTTTCAATCTGTGTTGGAATAGCACCTCAGCCTCGTATGAAACGAGGGATACTGCCTGAAGACCTGGCACAGGTGCTGTAATCAACCGAAACTATATAATTGCAAGGGCATTTTCTAGTCTCATACATCTATGATGTTTATATCCAGACTTGGGGCTGAGGAGGGAGGCGTGCTAGGATAGTCCGTGCATTTGTGCAGAGTCACTGAATCAGTTTGGCGTAATGGTTAGCGTATGTGCCTAGGGAGTAGGAGAGCTGGGTTCGAATCTCGGCCTTGGTACAAATTTTCATTTGTCGCTTGTCTGCATATATACGACTTGAAAAAGTATCTGCAATTATATAGTTTCACTTGATTAAAGCAACTATTCCCTGTATCGTTCGATGCTGACATGCTGTTCCAATATAGTGGAAGAGCCTCTGCAATGTTGTTCGAGTTCAGGGGTAACACCAAGTGGGCTGCGAGCTGGATGGGAATTTAGACAGAGAAGGGAGTCGTGCTGAGGTCGTCCATACTGTTGTGGAAAGCCATTGTGCCAGGGTGGCGCAGTGGATGGTGCACCAGTCTAGTGAGCAGAAAACCTTGATTCGAATCCTAGCCTTGATACAAATTTCCCCTCCTTGCTTTATCCTGCATGTATACATTATTGAAGATTGTTTGCTTTGGTGTACTTTTTAAATTTAGCAGTCATTTGTGGCATACCAGTGAGACAGTAACAGAAGAATAAATTAATATTTCTGAAAATATTTGCTGTTGTGATAGCTCTCGTGACGAAATGCCACTCAGTACTAAAACTGTTTTTTTTTTTCAACAGAGTAATGTTTTACCTCACAAGACCAACAGTTTCATTTATCTACAAAAAAAGTTTTCACAGTTCCCAGATAACAACGTCCCGCTGTTAAGAACTCACCCTGAGAGAGAGTTGTTTACGCCCAACATCACCATCCAAAAATTACGGTATGGTAACTGCTTATTTGTAGGAATGGCTCTTCTTTAAATCCGTTTATGGAATAGATTTCACGTTTATTTTCTGCAGTTAGTGGAGTTTAAGTAACCACGCATGAAATAGTTAATTTATCACGTTATTATTGTGTTAGTTAATTTAGAAATAAATTGTAGCTACAGTGCGCTTGTACGTAGTTTGCAACGTCACTAAAAGCGGTTTACATGCAGTGAGTGTTATGCATCAACAGTGTAGGAGACCAAAATGTTAGTATGTGTTCGTCACCCTATCTTTTAAGGAAATATTGCTCAGGATACGAATTTTCCAAAGGGGGAAGACCTATATATCTACTTCATTCGAAACTGATCGTAGTATAGCACTTTCTGAAGCTCAGAGACATACTAGGGTTTCGTATTTATAGAGTAAATCTGACAGTTCACAAACGAAAAAGTTACGAAACGGTTGTATTAGACTACAACGTGACGAGCCGTGAGGATCGACAACAGTAACCGGATTTCAGGGAAAAGTCCACCAGGATGTCATCACAAAGATGCTGACGAAGCAACACGTTACGAAAGAAAACCGCTAATGACACGTTTAGTTTAAGTGACAGGTGGCGTTTTATATACCGACCGGCAGGAATTGCTGCTATTACCGCTTTGAACAGACTGCTGCTGCGTAAATATTTACACAAAGAGGAGTCACAGACGTTATGATGCATTAGCTAGTGGAATATGGAAATTTCTGTGAAACCCCTTGGGCAATTTTACATTTTCGAGTATCTATGTATGATGGATGCCGACTGAACTAATTAAAAATTACTATAAGAATGGCGTCCGCGTATTTAGACCGACGAAAGCAGCTTCAACGATGTATTAGCTAATCATGTAACAGACGACTAGAGCTCAAATGATATCAGAATATAAACTGTGTTACTCATACCCAGAGTCCTTACCTGTAAGACATTACATTCCTCTTCGTCTCATACGTCGATAACCTTGCAGTAACGAACGTTTTTTTGGTGTAGATTCTGCTTAGCTCTACGAAGGATTTCGTTGTTTTACACACTTTGCTACAAGCCACGAAGATAGTCGTCATTGAAGTCCTTCAGATATATTAAGCTATCAGTTGCTCATGCTATGTCCTCTGCTACGTTCGTAAAACTGTATGTAATATGCTCTCTGTATACAGGGTGAGTCGCGTAAGACGTAACACCCCCTTTATTATGCACGTATCGGCATGCGGTTTTCGGCGAATCATAGCTGACTATGGGGCACATACGTTTGTACATGCACAATAATCACAACGTTTATATTCACCGAGATAATGAGGCAAGTACACGTTTTTTAAATGGGACGCTGTACTTCTTTAACCTTCATTCGAACGTTCTGGAAAGTACGCGTATAGTGATGTAACATATGTTGCTACTGTGATTCAAACTTTGCTTAAAAGACGCTGTGAAATATTGTACGATTGAAGGTCGAGGCGGACAGAAGCGGCTGCAGACTGTAAACACGCCTCGCGCGACCTGGAAAGCAAGCCGCGTCGTACAACTAACAGGTCGTGCGACGTTGAACCAGTAGGACGTGCGTCTCCTACCCAGACGTAGCTGCTGGAACATTACGTCCAGATATGTACACTATCAGGAGAAGTTAGACATGTTACCTCTGTATGGCGAATGTCGTAGGAATGCTGTCGAAACCGTACGGCTGTACAGGGATATATATCCTGATCGTCGGTGTCCTACTCGCCAGGCCATTGCAAGAATGATCACTACACTAGTAGCTTTAACAGCAGACAAAGGAGGAGGAAGAAGACTGCGACCGACAGAGACCACGAAGAGACTGCTATGGCCATGGCGTCTATCGATCCTCATTGTGGCACGAGACGTATTGCCGCGAAATGTGGGGTCAGCCAGACGAGTGTCCTGCACATTCTCCGCCGGCATAATTTCCACCCATATCACCTTTCACTCCATCAGGCATTCGAAGGACGCGATTTCGAACGTCGTACGGAATTTTGTCGGTTTGCTCTGCGACGCCTGCGAGATGATAATACATTCTTCAAACGTGTGCTCTTCACCGACGAGGCAACACTCACTAATCACGGGAATGTAAATTTACGTAACATGCACTACTGGGCAGCTGCGTCAGGTACAGCACCAAAGGCCAGTGTGCGTCAACATGTGGTGCGGCATTGTAAGAAATTACATCGTAGGACCTTATTTCATTACAGGAGTATTAAATTGAAATAAGTATGGAGACTTTCTTAGGAACATTCTACCCGTTCTGGTAGAGGAGATACCACTCAATGAGCGCCTGTGTATGTCGTTCCAACACGACGGCTGCCCAGCTGACTCCTCACGTGTTGCGAGTAAGATATTGAACGAGACGTTTCCTGACCGCTGGATTGGACGGAATTCTGCAATACAGTGACCTGCCACGTCCCCCGATTTGACTCCACTTGATTTCTTTTTGTGGGGAACTTAGATGCGGTCTCCCGCGAAGGCCCAACAACGCCAGATGGCATGCGCCGCCAAATCGTCACGGCTTGCTCCGCCATATCATCCACTGACCTTTCATCTGTTACCCATTCTCTTGATCGTCGATTACAGATGTGTCTTGCAGTCGAGGGTAAACCGTTTGAGTACATGCTTAAGTAAAGTACAACACCATGTTTTGTTAAGAACACTAGGAATTGTGAAGCTTATCAGTAGGTACCAATGTATTATTAAATGATATGTGTCACTGACCAGTAACATCCTTGAACTATAAATGTAACTTGTGTGGACAATGTATATACCACGTAGGTTGTCCTTCTGTCGTATTGTTTGGTGGGAGGTGGTCAGCATATGAAGTGAATAAAATGATTATGTTGTCAGATGTGTATTCTCTCTAATTATATTGTCCAATACTATCTGTGGAAACAGTAGTTTCACAGCAGACACTTTGTTACTCCACAGACACACTCTGGCGTCACCCGGTGAAGAGTTTCCCATGATGCATCCATCAATGACATTATCAGTGGCTTACTGTGCGTCAGGTGTGACACAGAAGCAGGAAGGGGGCAAAGCTTAAATGAGAAACTGCGTGACAAAGCGGTTGCTATATTCACACAATAACTATTCATTTCAGCCTGGGAATGCCCATGCATTTGGCATAGTTCTCACAATCCCCGTTTGATATGCAATTAGCTAGCTTGTTCCACAGTTAGATACGAAACACGAATTGCCACTCTTGTACCTACGGTGTATCGCGAAGAGAGCGCAGGCCGTGCATGCTGCATAGAGCATGGCAACTCGGCCTGCGGGTCGCGCGAGGCGTGTTTACAGTCTGCAGCCGCTTCCGACTGTCTCGACCTTCAATCGTACAATATTTCCCAGCGTCTTTTAAGCAAAGTTTGAATCACAATAGCAACATGCGTTACATCACTATACGCGTATTTTCCAGGGCGTTCGAATGATGGTAAAAAAAGTATAGCGCCCCATTTAAAAACCTGTACTTGCCTCATTATCTCGGTCAATATAAACGTTGTGATTATTGTGCATGTACCAAAGTATGTGCCCCATAGTCGGCTATGATTCACCGAACAACGCTTGTCGTTACGTGCAATCGTCCCCGGAATAATGGAGTTGTTACGTCTTACGCGACTCACCCTGTATACACATATCAAAAAAAAGTTTTGCATCACCTCGGTTCCGAGAGTTCCGGAACCTGTACAGAGAATTGGAATAGAGATCAACATAAACATCATTTCCGCACTTTTTATTGCTCATGGTTGTTTTTGGGGAAGGAGACCAGACAGCGAGGTCATCGGTCTCATCGGATTAGGGAAGGACAGGGCAGGAAGTCGGCCGTGCCCTTTCAGAGGAACCATCCCGGCATTTGCCTGGAGCGATTTAGGGAAATCACGGAAAACCTAAATCAGGATGGCCGGACGCGGGATTGAACCGTCGTCCTCCCGAATGCGAGTTCAGTGTCTAATATTGCTCATGAAAACCACACGTAGCGTATTGTACCACCATGCAGGGAGACTTTCAAAGGTGGTGGTTCAGATTGTTATTCACGCCGGTACCACTAATACCCAGTAGCACGTCCTTTTGTATTGATGCATGCCTGTATTCGTCGTGGGTTACTATCCACAAGTTCAGCAAGGCAATCTCGGTCCAGATTGTCCCACTTCTCAACAGCGATTCGACGTAGATCCCTCAGAGTGGTTGGTGGTCCACGTCGTCCATAAACAGCCTTTTCCAATCTATCCCAGGCACGTTCGATAGGGTTCATGTCTGGAGAACATACTGGCCACTCTAGTCGAGCGATGTTGTTATCCTGAAGGAAGTCATTCACAAGATGTGCACGTTGGGGGCGATAATAGTCATCCATGAAGACGCATGCCAATATGCTGCTGATATGGTTGCACTATCGGTCGTAGGATGGGATTCACGTATCATACAGCCGTTATGGCGTCTTCCACGACCACCAGCGGCGTACGTCGGCTCCACATAATGCCACCCCAAAACAGCAGGAACCTCCACCTTATTGCGCTCGCTGGACTGTGTGTCTAAGGCGTTCAGCCTGACTGGGTTGCCTCCAAACACGTCACCAGCGATTTCCTCGTTGAAGGCATTTGCGACACTCATCGGTGAAGAGAAGGTGATGCCAATCGTGAGCGCTCCATTCGGCATGCTGTTGGTCCCATGTATACCGCACTGCATGGCGTCGTGGTTGCAAAGAAGGACCACGCCATGGACGTCGGTAGTGAAGTAGCGCATCATGCAGCCTATTGTGCACAGTTTGAGTGGTAACACGACGTCCTGTTGCTGCACGAAAAGCCTTTATTTAACATGGTGGCGTTGCTGTCATGGTTCCTCCGAGTCCTAAGCGAGGCATTTCTTCGACAGTTCCTGTCTCACTGTGTCTCTTCCATGTCCGAACAACAGCGCTTTGGTTCACTCCGAGACGCCTGGACGCTTCTCTTGTTGAGAGCCCTTCCTGGCAGAAGGTAACAATGCGGACGCGTTCGAACTGCTGTATTGACGGTCTAGGCATGGTTGAACTAGAGACAACACGAGCCATGTACCTCCTTCCCGTTGGAATGACTGGAACTGATCGGCTGTTGGACACCTCCGTCTAATATGCGTTGCTCATTGATGGTTGTTAACACCTTTGGGTGGGTTTAGTGACATCTCTGACCAGTCAAAGGGGCTGTGCCTATGATACAATATCCACAGGATACAATATCTTCAGGAGTTCTTGGAACCGAGGTGATGCAAAACTTTTTTTGATGTGGGTAGATCTTCTGTTCTCTTCTAATATATCTAGCAGAGAACATACCTCAGTTTACTTTGAAATACTTCCACATTCCACTTTTTCAGTCCCCTAAAGCCCACATTTCACCACAATGAAGCGCTCCATTGATTCTGAACATTTTCATCAATTATCAGTGAACGTTTGTCAGCAGTAGACTCCTGACTGGTTTTGTGTTAAAAAATCCTTTTGTCTGCGTCAACCTGATTCTGATCTCACCGTTGCTGCCGTCTTCTTGTGCAGTTTTGCAGACAGAATTCTTCTAACTCGCTACTGATGCCTCCCCATTTGTAATATTGTTTCTTAGCACACGTTTCACATTGTTACTTTTTGAAACGATTTTTCTGCTTAAACTATCGTATGCCTTGAGAAGGTAACGACCAATTGCTAGAAATATTAATTCACAAGTAAATATTCCAAATAGGGATCCCTTTGCTCCATTTCCAGATCTCTTGTATCTACTGAAAGGAACCGAGAACCCCCTGCCCTGCCCTGTTCTTATGAGTAGGGGATGAAGGACGCAGAAAAGAAAACAAAAAAATTTCTTCCTAATAATTCTTCCTTTCTTTCGGCCAGAAGGAACTATCATCTAAGATATCTAGCACTAACGTTTGTTCCGTTTGCATTTCTATTCCCGTACTGGAATTTTTTACACTTCACTGCATTGCTTCTTAAAAATTAAACAATCAAGATACAACCCACCCTTTATACCTTCCTTACTAGGAGCTTGTTTTTATTCTTCCCTTGACTTGCACATTTTATTACTCTCACTTGTGAAAACGTGAACTCGTGTGGCTCTCGGGAAATGATATATGGTTTTTGTTACTGATACCACTTGGGTAGCTCGCATGTTAAGTGTCTTAGGTGTAACAGTCTTGTATAGAGGCTGGAGAGAAACAGTAATAAAGTATGGGCGGGATGGGGGATGTCGAATTGAGCAGAGTGTTCCAAGCAGCAGTAGAATAAAATACATGGTTCTGGGCGGCCATAAAACAACTGGTCAAAAACGACCAAACGGTAGTTTGTCCGCTAAGCGAACGTGCTTGCCCAACTAAGCAGTCGCAGTGCCTGTTTTGCATTACATCGTTTTTACCCTAGTCCAGCAGAAGCCAGTAAACATTAAAAAAAGCGTGTCTAACGTAGAAAGCCATGAATAGAAATTTAAAGTTTGCCGAAAGTTGAGCGCTGAGCTGAAACTACTGCTGTCATGGTCTTCACTCCGATGGTTTTATGCAGCTCTCTGTTCAAAATGGTTCAAATGGCTCTGAGCACTATGAGACTCAACTGCTGAGGTCATTAGTCCCCTAGAACTTAGAACTAGTTAAACCTAACTAACCTAAGGACATCACACACATCCATGCCCGAGGCAGGATTCGAACCTGCAACCGTAGCGGTCTCGCGGTTCCAGACTGCAGCGCCAGAACCGCGCGGCCACTTCGGCCGGCGCAGCTCTCTGTGCTACTCTATCTTCTACAAACCTTTTTACGTCCAAATAATTACTGCAACCTACATCCTTCTGAATCAGTTACTGTATTCGTATCTTGCTCTCCCTATACGATTTTTAACGAACAAATTTCACTGCAGAACGTGGCTCAGAATGTGTCCTATCAACCGATTCCTTCTATTAGTCAGGTTGTGCCACAAATTTCTTTTCTCAGCAGTTCGGTTTAGTACTTCCTCTTTAGTTTCGTGATCTACGCATCTAATCTTCAGCATTCTACTGTAGCGCTACATTTCCAAAGCTTCTATTCCGTTCCTGTTTAAACTGTTTATTGTCTACATTTCTGTTCCATACATGGCTACTTAAATCTATATTCAATGTTGACAAATTTTTCTTCTTCAGAAACACTTTTCTTGTCACTGCAAATCTTCGTTTTGTTTCCTCTCTACTTCGGCCATCATCAATTATTTTGCTGCCCAAATCATAAAACTAATCTACTACTTTAAGTGTTTCGTTTTCTAATCTAATTCTTCCGGTATCACCTGATTTGATTCGAATACATTTCATTATCCTTGTTTTGATTTTGTTGATGTTAATCTTATATTAACAAAATCAAAACAAGGATGATGAAATGTAGTCGAATCAAATCAGGTGATACCGAAAGAATTAGATTAGAAAACGAAACACTTGTTGATGTTAATCTTATATTCTACACCCCCCCCTCCCCCCCCCCCCCCAAGAACCATGGACCTTGCCGTTGGTGGGGAGGCTTGCGTGCCTCAGCGATACAGATAGCCGTACCGCAGGTGCAACCACAACGGAGGGGTATCTGTTGAGAGGCCAGACAAACATGTGATTCCTGAAGAGGGGCATCAGCCTTTTCAGTAGTTGCAGGGGCAACAGTCTGGATGATTGACTGATCTGGCCTTGTAATACTAGCCAAAACGGCCTTGCGGTGCTGGTACTGCGAACGGCTGAAAGCAAGGGGAAGCTACAGCCGTAATTTTTCCCGACGGCATGCAGCTTTACTGTATGGTTAAATGATGATGGCGTCCTCTTGGGTAAAATATTCCGGAGGTAAAATAGTCCCCATTCGGATCTCCGGACGGGGACTACTCAGGAGGACGTCGTTACCAAGAGAGCGAAAGCTGGCGTTCTACGGATCGGAGCGTGGAATGTCAGATCCCTTAATCGAGCAGGTAGGTTAGAAAATTTAAAAAGGGAAATGGGTAGGTTAAAGTTAGATATAGTAGGAATTAGTGAAATTCGCTGGCAGGAGGAACAAGACTTTTGATCAGACGAATACAGGGTTATCAATACAAAATCAAATATGGGCAACGCAGGAGTCGGTTTAATAATAAATAAAAAATAGGAGTGCGGGTAAGGTACTACAAACAGCATAGTGAACGTATTATAGTGGCCAAGATAGAAACGAAGCCCACGCCTACTACAGTAGTACAAGTTTATATGCCAACTAGCTCTGCAGATGAAGAAGAAATTGAAGAAATGTATGATGAGATAAAAGAAATTATTCAGGTAGTGAAGGGCGCCGAAAATTTAATAGTCATGGGTGACTGGAATTCGACAGTAGGAAAAGGGAGAGAATAGTAGGTGAATACGGATTGGGGCTAAGAAATGAAAGAGGAAGCCGCCTGGTAGAATTTTGCACAGAGCACAACTTAATCATAGCTAACACTTGGTTCAAGACTCATAAAAGAAGGTTGTATACATGGAAGAATCCTGGAGATACTAAAAGGTATCAGATTATACAATGGTAAGATAGAGATTTAGCAACGAGGTTTTAAATTGTAGGACATTTCCAGGGGCAGATGTGGACTCTGACCACAATCTATTGGTTATGAACTGTAGATTAAAACTGAAGAAATTGCAAAAAGGTGGGAATTTAAGGAGATGGGACCTGGATAAACTGACTGAACGAGAGGTTGTACAGAGTTTCGGGGAGAGCATAAGGGAACAAGTGGCAGGAATGGGGGAAAGAAATACAGTAGAAGAAGAATGGGTAGCTTTGAGAGATGAAGTAGTGAAGGCAGCAGAGGATCAAGTAGGTAAAAAGATGAGGGCTAGTAGAAATCCTTGAGTAACAGAAGAAATATTGAATTTAATTGATGATACGAGAAAATATAAAAATGCAGTAAATGAAGCAGGCAAAAAGGAGTACAAACGTCTTAAAAATGAGATCGACAGGAAGTGCAAAATGGCTAAGCAGGGATGGCTAGAGGACAAATGTAAAGATGTAGAGGCTTATGTCACTAGGGGTAGGATAGATAATGCCTACAGGAAAATTTAAGAGACCTTTGGAGAAAAGAGAACCACTTATATGAATATCAAGAGCTCAGATGGAAAACCAGTTCTAAGAAGGGAAAGCAGAAAGGTGGAAGGAGTATATAGAGGGTCTATACAAGGGCGACGTACTTGAGGGCAATATTATGGAAATGGAAGAGGATGTAGATGAAGATGAAATGGGAGATACGATACTACGTGAAGAGTTTGACAGAGCACTGAAAGACCTGAGTCGAAACAAGGCCCTGGGAGTAGACAACATTGCATTAGATTTACTGGCGGCCTTGGGAGGGCCAGTCCTGACAAAACTCAACCATCTTGTGAGCAAGATGTATGAGACAGGCGAAATACCCTCAGACTTCAAGAAGAATATAATAATTCCAATCTCAAAGAAAACAGGTTTTGACAGATGTGAAAACTACTGACCAATCAATTTAATAAGTTGCGGATGCAAAATACTAACGCGAATTCTTTACAGACGAATGGAAAAATTTGTAGAAGCCGACCTTGGGGAAGATCAGTTTGGATTCCGTAGAAATATTGGAACACGTTAGGCAATACTGACCCTACGACTTGTCTTAAGAAGATTGATTAAGGAAAGGCAAATGTACGTTTCTATCTTTTGTAAACTTAGCGAAAGCTTTAGATAATGTTGGCTGGAATACTCTTTCAAATTCTGAAGATGGTAGGGGTGAAATATAGGGAGCGAAACGCTATTTACAGTTTGTACAGGAAACAGATGGAAGTTATAGGTCGAGAAAAGAGAGGCAGTGGTTGGGAAGGGAGTGAAACATGGTTGTTGCCTCTCCCCAATGTTATTCATTCTGTATATTGAGCAAGCAGTGAAGCAAACAAAAGAAAAATTCGGAAAAGGAATTAAAATCCAAAGAGAAGAAATAAAACCTTTAACGTTTGCCGATGACGTAATTCTGTCAGAGACAGCAAAGGACCTGGAAGAGTTGAACGGAATGGGCAGTGTCTTGAAAGGAAGATGTAAGATGAGCATCAACAACAGCAAAAAGAAGATAATGGAATGTAGTCGAATTAAGTCAGGTGATGCTGAGGGAATTAGATTAGGAAATGAGACTCTTAAAGTAGTAAATGAGTTTTGCTATTTGGGGAGGAAAATAACTGATGATGGTCGACGTAGAGAGGATATAAAATTTAGACTGGCAATGGCAAGGAAATCGTTTCTGAAGAAGAGAAATTTGTTAACATCGAGCGTAGATTTAAGTGTCAGGAAGTCGTTTCTGAAAGTATTTCTATGGAGCGTAGCCATCTATGGAAGTGAAACATGGACGATAACTAGTTTGGACAAAAAGAGAATAGAAGCTTTCGAAATGTGGTGCTACAGAAGAATGCTGAAGATGAGAAGGGTAGATCAGATAACTAATGAGGAGGTATTGAATAGGATTGAGGAGAAGAGAAGTTTGTGGCACAACTTGACTAGAAGAAGGGATTGGTTGGTAGGACATGTTCTGAGCATGAAGGGATCACCAATTTAGTATTGGAGGGAAACGTGGAGGGTAAAAATTGTAGAGGGAGACCAAGAGATGAATACACTAAACAGATTCTGAAGGATGTAGGTTGCAGCAAGTACTGGGAGATGAAGAAGCTTGCACAGGATAGAGTAGCATGGAGAGCTGCATCAAACCAGTCTCAGGACTGAAGACCACAAAAACAACAACAACAACAACAATCTTATATTCTCCTTTCAAGACACTGTGCATTCCGCTCAACTGCTCTGAAAGTTCTTTGCTCTGTGTGACAGAATTACAGTGTCATCGACATTCCTCAAACTTTTTATTTCTTCAATTTCTGCTGCAAATTTTTCTTTGGTTCTCTTTAATGCTATGTCAATGCAGCCATTGAACAAGGTAGTGATAGGATTCAATCTTGTGCCACTCCCTTATCAACCACTGCTTCCCTTTCATTTTGTACATGTTGTAAATAGCCTTTCACTCACTGTATTTTACTCCGCAACATTCGGAATTTCAAACGAATTGTTCCGGCCAACATTTTCAAAAGCTGTATCCTAAGTCCAAAAGTGCTATAAACGTAGGTTTGCCTTTTCTTAACCTATCCTACGAAGCTTAGCACGTTCTTATATTTCTCCGAAATCCGAATTGATCTTTCAATATTTTTTTCATTCTTATGTAAAGAATTCGTGAAAGTGTTTTGCAACCATGAATTTTTAAACTCATAGTTCGATAATTGTTACACCTGTCTGCATTTGATATTTTTGAAATTTCAGTTATTGCATTCTTCTTGAATCCTGAGGGCATGTCACCTGTGTCATAACCTGCACACCAGATGAAAATAATCTGTCACGGGTGGCTGTCCCAAGGCTATCAGTAGTTGTGACGGTATGTAGTTTACTCCTGGGCCCTTGTTTGGACTTAAGTCTTTCAGGGCTCTGTCAGATTCTTCTCACAGTATCATATCTCCCATTTCATCGTCATCTACGTCCTTTTTCATTTCTATAATATTGCTTTGAAGTTCACCTCCCTAGTAAAGACCCTCTGTATACTCCTTCCTCCTTTCAGATTTCCCTTCTCTGGTTAGGACTGGTTTTCTTCTGAGCTCTTGATGTTCATGCAGTGACTGATCTTTTCTCCCAAGGCCTCTTTAGTTTCCTGTAGGCAGTATCTATCTTTCCTTTAGTGAATTATGGTTCTAAATCCTTGCATTTGTGCACTAGCCATTCCTTGTTAGCCATTTTGCAGTTCCTCTCAGTTTCATTTTTTAGTCGTTTGTATTCTGCTTTGCCTGCTTCATTTGCTACATTTTCTCCTTTCATCAATAAAATTTAATATGCCCTGAGTTATCCAAGGGTTTCTACGAGGCCTGGTGTTTTTACTTATTTGATCCTCTCTTGCCTTCAGTATTTCATCTCTGAAAACTACCCATTCGTCTTCTGCTGTTTTCCTGACCCTTTTCTAGTCATCCGTTGCCTAGCGCTCCCTCTTTGACTTCCAACAACCTCTGGTTCTTTCAACTTATCTCCTTAATTTCAAACCTATTTGGAATTTTTTAAATCTACAGTTCATAACCAATACATTGTGGTCAGAATCCACATCTGCCACTGGAAATGTCTTTTAATTTAAAATCTGGTTCTGAAATCTCTATCTTACCATTATATAATCAGTATGGCGCCTTCCTGTCTTCATGTCTCTTCCACGTGTACAACACACTTTCATGATTCTTAAACCAAGTGTGGCGATGATTAAATTATGCTCTGTGCAAAATTCTACCAGGTGTCTTCTTTCATTCCTTTCCCCGAGTCCATATTCACCTACTATTTTTCCTTCTCTTCCTTTTCCAAGTGTCGTATTCCAGTCTCCATCACAGTTAAATTTTCGTCTCCCTAAATTATCTGAATAATTTACTTTGTCTCTTCATACATTTCTTCAGTCTCTTCATGACTTCTGGTTGGCATATAAACTTGTACTACTGTCGGCTTTATGCCTAGCTTGGTTGCAATAATGCTTTCACAATGATGCTCGTAGTACCTTACCTGCATTACTATTTTCTTGTTTATTATTAAAGCTACCCCTGCATTACCGCTGTTTGATTTTGTATTTATAACCCTGTATTCACCTATTCAGAAATCCTGTTCCTCCTATTTCCTCTTATTTTGAATCCAAGCTATCCATTTGCCTTTTTAAATTTTCTAACCTACCTGCGCAAGTAACGGGTCTAATATTACACGCTCCGATCCATAGAACGTCAGTTTTGTTTCTCCTGATGACAACAGCCTCATGAGTAGTTCCCACCCAGAGATCCTAATGAGTGACAAATATTTTATCCAATAGAATACCATCATCATTTAACCATAGGGTGGAGCTGCATGCCCTTCTTGAAAAATTGGGGCTCTAGTTTCCCCATGCTTTCAGCTGTTCGCTGTACCAGCACAGTGAGGCCGTTTTGGTTACTGAAAAAGCTGATGCCCCTTTTCAGGAACCACACTTTTGTCTGACCTTTCAACCTGTATAGCTGAGGCATGCGAGCCACCGCATCGATGGCATGGTCCATGGCTCATGGGAGCGCTGAAACTAGCTAATTTAATTAGTTACTGGGCTCTTTAGCATATCAGGCACTAGCTGAGGCAAGTTATTTTAGATACACACTCTTCCACACAATTGTTGTTGACTGACAGTCTTTTTAGAGCTGTAGTGCAACAACGGTTCATTTTCCATCTATAGTTATCTCAAAAATTTTACTCGATTCGACGTCTTCTACCTTGCTCCAAACTTAATAGGTTTTTTCAACCTACAGATGACTGTAACGAGAATTTCACTTCTTTTTTGTGGGGATCTGTAGTTTAAAATATAGCTGTAAGTGGGAAGGGTTTTTGGAGCAGAAGTCAGTTGTACATGAAACAAGAGAGGGATGACTTACCAGCCGGAACTGTAGCCGGATGCTTGACTGGAGGCCTGGCTGTATGAATGCCCTCCTCCGCCCCCACCACCACCACAGGTGGAGCACATCTGGGGTTGAGCATTGCAGCCACCACCTCCACACCTGGAGGGATGGTATTGTGCTGGCTGTGGTACAGGGTGGTAACAGCCTCCCATTGGACATCCACCCCCACTGGGTGGGCGTGGAGGTGGCATCTGGTGGCAGCCTCCTGTCGGGCAACCACCACGGCCACCGCCACTGCTGCTGCCACCACTGCTTGGTATAACCACCACCACCACCTTTGTTGGGTTGGCCATCTGTTTTGAGCTGGAAGGCTGGTAGTGCACTGGCTGTGGGGCATGCTGGTAACAGCCTCCTGTTGGACAGCCGCCTCCCCTGGGTGGGTAATGTGGGGGTGGAGGTGGAGGGGGATGGGGATGGGGATGGGGAGGGGGGAGGGGGAGGAGGAGGTGGAGGAGGAGGAGGAGGAGGGGGAGGAGGCGCCTGGTTGCAGCCCCCTCTTTGGCAGCCACCACCGCCGCCACCGCCGCTCGGTACCACAGTGACTTTGATATTGAGAGGCACCACAACCTCTGCCGGCTTGGCGCTTTGTCTGTTGCCGCCGCCACCACCACAGCCGCCGTAGCCACAGCTGCTCCTACCACTGGGCATGGATCTGCCACCTCCGCCGCATCTCGGTTGGCCACAGCCACTGCTTTTCCCACCAATATACACAGGCATCGGTATAGGCACAGGGATTGACATGACACGACCCATGCCTCCTCGACAGCCACCACCACCACAACCGCCACCACCAAAGCCACCAAGTTTCTTCTTCATCATACACATGAGGCAAATTGTCCGTTTCTTTCTCTTTCCTGGATCAGGTTCTGGTTCAATAAAGTCTTGATTGTCAGTAGCTGGAACGGAAAGGAATGAAATCTGCTTGAACACATACAGTATTGAACAAATTAACTGACTCTCATTTATGCTAGAATTAGTTTTTTCAATGCAATTTCATCCTTCTGAATCAATATGAATATTCAGAAACCATGAATACACCGTGCACTTCCTGTCTGCACAGAACATTGGCCAATCCGTTAGATTTCCTGCAACAGCACGAGATCCGTTTCTTCGACTGACATTTCGACGACCATCTCAGCGTGAGCGAATGGAGTAGCCCACTCGAAAGATGACGAAAAGTATATATCCGAAACATTACTTCAAGAAATGGAGTTCCTGCAATTGCATGCCAGAAATCTAATGGACCATCAATGTGCTGTTCTTCAACAAGAAAAATTACTAGTTTCTAACTTAATTGCAAAGTTTTGAAGTAAGAATGATTGAAAACAGATCTTCTGGTTTGACGTTATATTATAATAATGCTAGACGCTCTGTGTCTACAACTTATTTCATGAGTCATCTTACTGTTTGCTTACTATTGTTAGAAGACGTGTCGCATTCACATGTCTAAAATCATCAACTCTTTATTGCCTGTCTTCACAAAAACGCTTGACCCGTCTAATTAGTATCGATATTTTCTTTGATGAATGAATGGCAAAACGTCAAATTTTGTATTTTGTTTCATGACAAAACATTCGCTAGCACCTCCTGGTCTTTGAGGTTGACACTGATGGCTGCAATCTCTTGCTTATTCGGTGACCATAAAATGCTGCATCTCTTTGTAATCTGTGAATTAATATATATATATATATATATATATATACACACTCCTGGAAATGGAAAAAAGAACACATTGACACCGTTGTGTCAGACCCACCATACTAGCTCCGGACACTGCGAGAGGGCTGTACAAGCAATGATCACATGCACGGCACAGTGGACACACCAGGAACCGCGGTGTTGGTCGTCGAATGGCGCTAGCTGCGCAGCATTTGTGCACCGCCGCCGTCAGTGTCAGCCAGTTTGCCGTGGCATACGGAGCTCCATCGCAGTCTTTAACACTGGTAGCATGCCGTGACAGCGTGGACGTGAACCGTATGTGCAGTTGACGGACTTTGAGCGAGGGCGTATAGTGGGCATGCGGGAGGCCGGGTGGACGTACCGCCGAATTGCTCAACACGTGGGGCGTGAGGTCTCCACAGTACATCGATGTTGTCGCCAGTGGTCGGCGGAAGGTGCACGTCCCCGTCGACCTGGGACCGGACCGCAGCGACGCACGGATGCACGCCAAGACCGTAGGATCCTACGCAGTGCCGTAGGGGACCGCACCGCCACTTCCCAGCAAATTAGGGACACTGTTGCTCCAGGGGTATCGGCGAGGACCATTCGCAACCGTCTCCATGAAGCTGGGTTACGGTCCCGCATACCGTTAGGCCGTCTTCCACTCACGCCCCAACATCGTGCAGCCCGCCTCCAGTGGTGTCGCGACAGGCGTGAATGGAGGGACGAATGGAGACGTGTCGTCTTCAGCGATGAGAGTCGCTTCTGCCTTGGTGCCAATAATGGTCGTATGCGTGTTTGGCGCCGTGCAGGTGAGCGCCACAATCAGGACTGCATACGACCGAGGCACACAGGGCCAACACCCGGCATCATGGTGTGGGGAGCGATCTCCTACACTGGCCGTACACCACTGGTGATCGTCGAGGGGACACTGAATAGTGCACGGTACATCCAAACCGTCATCGAACCCATCGTTCTACCATTCCTAGACTGGCAAGGGAACTTGCTGTTCCAACAGGACAATGCACTTCCGCATGTATCCCGTGCCACCCAACGTGCTCTAGAAGGTGTAAGTCAACTACCCTGGCAAGCAAGATCTCCGGATCTGTCCCCCATTGAGCATGTTTGGGACTGGATGAAGCGTCGTCTCACGCGGTCTGCACGTCCAGCACGAACGCTGGTCCAACTGAGGCGCCAGGTGGAAATGGCATGGCAAGCCGTTCCACAGGACTACATCCAGCATCTCTACGATCGTCTCCATGGGAGAATAGCAGCCTGCGTTGCTGCGAAAAGTGGATATACACTGTACTAGTGCCGACATTGTGCATGCTCTGTTGCCTGTGTCTATGTTCCTGTGGTTCTGTCAGTGTGATCATGTGATGTATCTGACCCCAGGAATGTGTCAATAAAGTTTCCCCTTCCTGGGACAATGAATTCACGGTGTTCTTATTTCAATTTCCAGGAGTATATATATATATATATATATATATATATATATATATATATATATATATATCGTCCATCCAGATGATGTATTGGCAGTCCGTGACACACCACAAGCGATGCAAATGTGTGCCACGTATGCAGCTGGCACCTTATCTGGTAAGTGCTCCCAGCGCTGGTCTTGGATAAATGCCATTCTGCTCAGTAGTGCTATTTACCTTTGCGTATCTCTTCACTGAGAACATCATATGGCTCACAGAACATCTGACCAAATATCCGATGCCTCGTTCAGCAATGTGTCACCATCTGTCGTGACATTCGTCCCTCGTTATTACACATGAAAATTGCGAAAGTAGTTTATACGCCTTATATGGCGTATCCATATACACATCACTAGCATAGTAACAGTCAATGACTTATAACCTCCTCTTTACTAACTGATATAATTTGCTACAGAAATCCCTTATACATAATGTCATGTAAATAGACATAATAGTAAGGGTAAAAAATGTACCTGATCAATGTTTATAACTGATTGTATGATTATACCATATCATAAAAATAGACATAATGAGCAAAGTCCATAGTGAACAAGGCATGACGTGGGTCTCTGACGGAATAACCATTAGTCCATACACTACACGTATCTCTTTACATCCACACAAAATTCAAATTAACATTGCACCTTACTTCAGTGCAACACTTTCATATACCAAACACCAGACATCATTACTTCCTACTATTGACAACATTCCCTACAACCCATCTACTCTGATTCGCTGGGCGCCTACTGTTCTTAGGAAATGTTCGTAATCTGTTGAACAGTCCGAATACGAAAAGCATAATACATCACCTCAAAGAAATACATCATATTTGCGTAAAATCCTCTTCTAATTCGGACAACAGTCTTGTCGCATGAGCACTCCATCCACAATTGAAACCTTCGTTAGCAAACAAATTATATTTCATTACAGTTGGTGTTGCGTAGTTCTCCTCCTTCTCAGACAACAACCATCATTAACATGACTGATTCTCTCCTTGTGCGCGTTCTTGCAAGAAGAAACTGTTAAGCACAATACACTACTCACTGGTAGAAAAACGATAAACTGACACGTGAATCAGACAGAAGTAAGATATATAAACACGTATGAATAAAAAATTATAAAAATTAGACAAAAACAAGTTTTAACCATAATCAGTATCACTCCTTCTTCTCAGTTATTCAGTTACTCAGTTTCTAATACATCAGCTAAGAGCTCACTCATTGGTTTCATCCTTGAATTAGTTTTAATATCATCTCACTTTGCAAGACCTCAGTAATTTATCTGTTCATCTTCACGCCATCGTATATTATCTTTATCCTTCGCAACTCCATACGACTCCTCATTGTTCCTTGATAGGTAATTACGTGGATTGGTATTACATTAGTGTTTAAAAACCTCAACGTTCTGTCATTACAAGTATTTTCTTTTTTTCAGTGACTGGTTTCAATCGCATTCATCATTTTAGTGTAAGAAAATAATGTGCATATGTATATGTAATAGCATTATGATAAGTTATCAACATAACAAGTAGTAGTATGATTCACATTGTCTGAGGAGGAACTAACAAACATTCCCGTGTCCTAGAAGTTAACAAAAGAGAGAAATAAAATATACAGCCATGACTGACATCGTACATGGTATAAAAATATGATAAAGTGATGGTAAACATCCATGGAAGATAATTTAAAGCCGTCGTTAGCACACTGTCCTTACAGCTGCAGTACAAAAAGCTAAGTGGGCTTGGCCGGTAGGTGTCACCTATCGTCGAGACGGTATCAATGACGTGTTTCAAAGTCAGGGATACGATCTTTAACTTCTGTTGAAACAAAATAGGAAAAGGTAAAATGCAGCTAAGAGCTAGTGTTTAAATACCGGTGCTCAGTAAAATGTTAGTTGAAATGCAATTTAAAAGAGCTAGTGCTTAAACATGAATCCATAACAAATCGTTAGTGAATATCATAAATTAAAGCTCTCAAATAGGACTCTGTGACGTATACCTGTAAATTAGGTCACCAGTGGTGCCGTATCTGTTTTGTGGTGTAACAGAGAGAATTCTGTATGTATTTTGATGAAAGACATATACAACTTTCGACTTTTTAAGTGTGGTTAAAAGATCAAACTATTCTCGTCGACAGATGCAGCTTAACCTATAAATTATTTCTGTACTGCCAATGAACAAGCAACATTTTATTGTTACAGAACAATTAAATTACAATAGCAATGCCTCATGTGTTTTGTACTGTTATAGAGGAGATATTGACGTACTTTGATTAATAATACAAACAATTTTATTTTGGCGCAAAGACTGAATTTTTTCTTCCAGTCGGAGGTTTGTAGATATACATGTATATCAAATGGTAAAAAGCACAGCAATCAGTTACAAATAATGTTTCCAATAACCATTATTTGCGACTGACTGCTGTACGCTCTATCGACTGGCCGGTGTAGCCGAGCGGTTCTAGATGCTTCAGTCTGGAACCGCGCGACCGCTACGGTCGCAGGTTCGAATCCTGCCTCGGGCATGGATGTGTGTGATGTCCTTAGGTTAGTTAGGTTTAAGTAGTTCTAAGTTCTAGGGGACTGATGACCTCAGATGTTAAGTCCCATAGTGCTCAGAGCCATTTGAACCATTTGTACGCTCTATCACTGGAAATGTGTACAGTCACTGGGCACATCTGTTTCCACATGGAGTCAACATGACGAATATAAATATATTACTATAAACAACACCAAGTGGTTTGTATTGTTGTAGATAAAATGTTAACATACGTCGGTGAATAAAACAATTTTATTTTGGTAAAAAGATAGAATTTTCAAGAGATCGGACTTTCATCTCTGTGGTACCTTGTCTCATCAAAACACACCATTTTTACTATTGTATTTTGTGCTTAAGTGTTTCTGTGGTTAAACATGCTCCCACAGTTTGGTTCAAGTTCAAGATGTATTAGGCAATCAATAACGTTAGTTCGGTTTTTCTTCATACATCATCTTCCTCTCGCATAAAAGTGTGGTTGGTCGGTTTGTCTTTGTACGTCAGTAAAATGGCCTCAGTAAAATAGCCTGCATTGCCTGCTTAGCATGTTCTTTTATCTCCATTTGTTTTGTAGTGTTTAGTCGTGAAAATGTTATTTTGACCCTTAGTTTGAGCGTACACAGGCTGTTTTAAGGATCAAGTGTAAGTTACTCAATAAAAACAATGTGGACACTTTATTTTAGGTAACTTGTTTTATAGAGCAGTAATACAGATTTTTAGACGTGGTACTAACACTGACATAATCACTGTGTGTGAATTTATGTAGTTTCGATAAATAACACAGAGGTGGAAACACTGTAAGATACACCCTATAAATATTTTTGATAGCCGTTTCTGGCATGGAAATAACATCGTATGTGTTCTTACATATTTTGATTGACACTTGAGGTGTGGAAATTCTGTAAGTCACGCCAGTGTTGTCAATTTTTCTTACACATTTTGACAGCTATTTTAGATATGATAATAGCACTGCGACACTTGACAAGTATATAGTTTTAGGTAATATGTTATTGGTAGTTGTAGCTTAATAATGCAAACAGTTCTGATATGCAAACATCAGGGATTCCATTGAGACTTACACTAAGTGTGGGACAATAATCGAACTATGTCCATTGACAAGTGCAGCTTAACATCTAGGTTGGATCAGCACTGGTGTCACGTTTTTTTTTTTTTTTTTTTTTTTGGTTAATAATGCAGACATTTCAGATGCGGAAATATTTAATGTTATAGCTCATTGTACTTTGCACCAGTTGTACAACGATTAACCTATGCTGAAGTGTGAGGCACAGAAAACAAGATGGAAATTTGCTGTTTCATTTTAACTGCCAGTAACAACACAAGGGTGTGACTGGGAAATCTAAATATATGTTATTGGCTTGGAAACGCTTTGATTCATCTGTTTCCAAGAACGATGGTGTGGCTTAATTAGGGATGCAGCTGGTGACCGTGGCTTCTCTTGGGCCCTAGTCTCGTTGTAATTGTCACACAAAGTAGTTTTCTCGCCTACTACAAGGGTAGGTGTTTCAAAGGTGTAGAGGACTGCCGAGGGTGCAATGTCCACCGTCGTCTGTTGTAGCCTATTGATGGTGAATGGTTAATATGTCGTCGGGATGGGGATGATGTCCCATAATGATTCACAGCCGAATTATAGTACAAGTATTTCACTATATATGTCCGATAGCTGGGTGCTGGCCCTGTGACAAGAAGATGGAACACACTTGAATGTATCGCCATAACTGTCGATATGGATGTAAAATGTAGTTTTATACTTACTGCAACAATATGGACGGAGTTTTTCGTTAGTGTCCATCTGTCTGCTTTCCTTTTGATGGGTGCAGGCCGATGGACACTAATGAAAAAAGCATTACGCTAGAAATAGTGTTGTAACATCCAGAAAGCCATCTGAAGATGAACCTGGAAACGTTCGAAACCCGGTTCATGGAATAATAAATAACTATTCAAAATGCGACTGACTGCAGTGTTATATATTTACATTCAATTGAGTCACGGGTTTTAAAATATTCGTAATTGATAAGATTAATTATAATTTACGTTTTAGAAAAAAATGTTTTAAAGAGGCACTAATATTAAATGTAGACTGGCAATGGCAAGGAAAGCGTTTCTGAAGAAGAGCAATTTGTTAACATCGAGTATAGATTTAAGTGTCAGGAAGTCTTTTCTGAAACTATTTGTATGGAGTGTAGCCATGTACGGAAGTGAAACGTGGACGATAAATAGTTTAGACAAAAGGAGAATAGAAGCTTTCGAAATGTGGTGCTGCAGAAGGATGCTGAAGATTAGATCGGTAGATCACATAACTAATGAGGAGGTATTGAATAGAATTGGGGAGAAGAGGAGTTTGGGGCACAACTTGATTAGAAGAAGGGATCGTTTGGTAGGACATGTTACGAGGCATCAAGGGATCACCAATTTAGTATTGGAGGGCAGCGTGTAGGGTAAAAATCGTAGAGGGAGACCAAGAGATGAATATACTAAGCAGATTCAGAAGGATGAAGGTTGCAGTAGGTACTGGGAGATGAAGAAGCTTGCACCGGATAGAGTAGTGTGGAGAGCTGCAACAAACCAGTCTCAGGACTGAAGACCATAACAACAACATCTGCAACAAGACATGAAATGGATGAAATGTAGCAGAAGAGATTGTTGGAAATTATGCGGTCTTTGGAGGGTAGTTAGGAATGTGATGTCGTAACTAAACAGGAGGATGACGAAGACGGTAAGGTATGTTTTGAAAATTTATCAGTGCAGAGAACGCGCTTATAGAAAGAATTTAGTTCTGCGGTGCAACTGAGATGGTACTTTTAATGGTGACCTACGAAGGAAATTGGGAAAAAGGACTGAGTAAGACATAAATAACTAATTCGAAGTATGGAGATTTAGATGGAGCCTGGAATGCCAAGAATTCTTGTAGGCATCCTTAAAGTCAAAGAGTGCAGAAATTTTTGTTTCTCACGCTGTTGCTATCAAAGACCAGTGTGCTACAGGATTTACTTGTTGACATAAAAGTTGCGACGTTCTCAAAATGATCAATAGAAATGTCCAGGTGCCAGTTTCATTAATACAGAAATACATGAGCTGGTTTGATTCTTTATGAACGTTTTGGATGAGGAAAAAGTCGGAAATGTAACTGAATGCTGAGGATAAACTGCTGGTACGGTTGGACGAACTTTCCGTTTGTAGGTTTTGTACGATTCAGGAAAATTAAGATTATGGAAGTTTCACATGCCTTAGAAAGTTAACCTTTGAGGAGGTTCGTAGTGTGGAGACTGTCACGGGTTACATGGAGTTGTAATTTAACAGGTATTTCTTTTTCATTTTTATAGTAGTTGTTGAATTTTAGGTCGTTTTGTAGGTACATTAATCCCGGCCTGGAACTAGGAGCAAGGGATGGGGCAAATTTTCCAATGTTTTGATACTGCATAGAACGGGGAAAAGTCGAAGTGACAGTCATTAGGAAGTACGAAAGTATGGCAGTGCTCACTGTTAGTTTTGTTAATGTTGTCAGTTATTACATGGAAGGAGTTACAAAGAGTATAGTTGGTAGAAGGGACACAATGGAATGGCCTTTTGTACTTACAAGAACATGTGCAGTGCGTCACTTTTTTGAGAGTATATTTTATACCAGTCCTGGCGTTTCCCTGCATTACCTAGATTTTTGATGTGCCATTGTGTTTCTGCTCCGACGCCTAAGTTACGTGTCATCTGTGCCCAGGAAGTAATTACGTTATTAACAGGAATGTTAGACGAGCGATATATCTTGTGGGATGGATGTTATAGATAGACTTAGATGTGATCAGATACAGCGTCCGACAAGTTGTTCTGAAGAAACAATGCGGTATTAGCGATAAGACTCGGTGCTGATCTACAAAAAGAAATCAAGATTAGGATTTAACACAGAGTCGAGATGAGATCACTAGAGATGGAATTAAATCCCGATTTGGGCTAGGGCGGGGGAAGATTTTACTGTGATGTTTCCAAAGGAATTGATTCGGTGTATGTCGTAAAGCGATTTAAAGCAGCTATGAAAATCTAAAGCTCAATGGCGAACTATGATTCGAAAGCCAGTCTTCCCGAATGCGAGTGAATTATCTTAATCACTGCTCCACCGCTTACGGTACTAATCTGTGTGTGTATTAGTTTGTAACTAAATAGTCTAAGATGAGTCAAAGGTTTGAGTGTAAATGAAATTGAGAAAGAGATGGAGGTAGTCAGTTACAGCTGGGTCAAGAAATCATGTAGTCTCATCCTCAAGAACATGCAACATGCATAAGTGTAGACAACAACGCTCTTCGTTTTTTTCTAACTTAACGGATTTACACACACATTTCGACAACTGTTTAATGTGCTCAGTATGGGGTGTGACCACTTGTGACAGTACAGGCCTGACAAACGACGGGGCATGCTGTGAATGATGTCACCAATCTCATGTTGAGGCAATAACGCTCATTCTTACTGCAGCGCTGTTCGCAAGTCTTGGAGAGTGGTTAGTGGATGATGACGAGATGCAACCCGTGTCCCTAGTGCAGCCGACGTGTTCTATGGGATTCAAATCGAGAGAGCGAGCAGGCCGCGCCATGCGTGCCATATCTTCCGTTTCCAAGAAAATATCAATCACGTGTGGCCTGTGAGGTCTAGTACTATCGTCCAGCAATAGTAAGTCTGGGCCCACAGCACCTCGCAACATTCCCATATGAGATCCCAAGACCTCCTCACGATACCTGGAAGCAGTTGAACCATACCAATTTAACCATACAGTTTCATGAAATGGTGTTCGAGTGGTCAACATAGTCCCTGCCCTCAACATTAAGGATCATCCTCGATTCCACAATGGTTGGGTCCCGAAATCGTGATCCACGTTTCCTCCAGATGTGATCCGTCGATAATCGCTGTCCAGACCAAATCGAGGCTCATATGTGGAAGGAACATTGACGCAGTGTTCGACCGTCCAGGTGGCATGTCAACGGCTCCACCTTGGACGTTCCATTCTGGGAAGAGGCGTCAAAGGTACACATACTGCAGGTCTCCGACAATAAAGGCCACTCCGCCGAAGCCTCCTGTACACCATCTGCCTCGCTACAATACGTCCAGTGTGTGCTGTTAGGTCAGATGCCAGTTGTCATGCAGTACTAAGGCTGTACCGTTGTGCCCTTACAACCAAATAACAATTCTCTCTTTCTGATGTTACACGTGGTCGGCCACGCCCTGGTCTTCGGGATACAGTTTCGATCTCTATAAACTGTCGTCAAATCCCAAAAACAACAGAACGATTCACATTGAGCCATCGGGGCACATCAGTATGCGACTGTCATGCTTCCTTTCTTCCCATGGCCCTCCACCGCAGAGTGCCTGGTGAGGCCTCTTCTCTGTGCCATAATGCACCGTCTGTGACTAAGTACACAGAAGATGTGGACGAAGGACTACCCGGTAAACACTATCCCGTTTGATTGTTGCCCTGACGTCATGGTTGGCGTGGTTGTCCGTTGACCAGAATGCCATCCTCCGTGCAGAACACGATCGTGCGGATATCTTTTGATAGTTTGTATGATTATATCGTGAATTACACACAGGACGGGGAAAGCATGGTTTCTTGCTTTAATTTTGTACACCAGTGGGGATTTAAATCTTTCATGAAAGCCAACACTATAAACACAGTACCGGCTACAAGTCACAGAAATTTATGAAGAGCCTGTAGAAGTTGAAGATTCGGAACCATAAATGTAATAATAGATGAGCAATAAACTTATGTGCAATAAAAGTTGCTTGATTAATTTGTGTCTTTAATATTACTGTTTTTATCAGTTGCTGACTGGTATCATCATGTTCGCAGAAGTAATAACGATATGCTCTTTTGTTTTGAGTTCTCTAATTTGATTTTGTTGATATAGTTTATGTATCTGTAAGACGGTTTCAAGTAGCTGCTTCGGTACTATAAATCTTTCACATATCGTTGACTACAGTACAGAATAACATATAAAAATATTCTTACCAGAAATAGCATCCGTCTCCGACTTAATGAGATCTGTGACAGTTCTTTGCTGAGGTTTCGTTGGCAGCTGATCAATAACATCAGTGTCATTTCCACCTGCAAAACACAATATCGTTTATAATGAACTTATTTTTCTTTTAAACGTATTTATTATAACATACTATTACTCTGCCAAATGTTAGGATTAATTAGTAATAAAAAGATCCATATGGTTTCCTGAGAGTAGACAACATTCCATTAGAACTACTGATAGCCGTGGGAGAGTCAGCCCTGACAAAACTCTGCCATCTGGTGAGCAAGATGTATGAGACAGGTGAAATACCCTCTGACTTCAAGAAGAATATAATAATTCCAATTCCAAAGAAAGCAGGTGTTGACAGATGGTAAAATTACCGAACTATCATTTTAATAAGTCACGGCTGCAAAATTCTAACACGAATTTCTTGCAGACAAATGGAAAAACTGGTAGAAGCCGACCTCAGGGAAGATCAGTTTGGATTCCATAGAAATGTTGGAACATGTGAGGCAATACTGACCCTACAACTTATCTTAGAAGACAGGTTAAGGAGAGGCAAACCTACGTTTCTAGCATTTGTAGATGTACAATTTGTAAAGAAACCAGATGGCAGTTATGAGTCGAGGGCAAGTAAAGGGAAGTAGTGGTTGGGAAGGGAGTGAGACAGGGCTGTAGCCTATCCCCGATTTTATTCAATCTGTATACTGAGCAAGCAGTAAAGGAAACAAAAGAAAAATTCAGAGTACGAATTAAAATACACGGAGAAGAAATAAAAAAGTTGAGGTTCGCCGATGATATTGTAATTCTGTCAGAGACAGCAAAGGACCTGGAAGAGCAGCTGAACGGAATGGATAGTGTCTTGAAAGGAGGATATAAGATGAACATCAACAAAAGCAAAATGAGGATAATGGAATGTAATCGAACTAAATCGGGCGATGGTAGGGAATCACATTAGGAAATGAGACACTTAAAGTAGTAAATGAGTTTTGCTATTTAGGGAGCAAAATAACTGATGATGGTCGAACTAGAGATGATATAAAATGTAGATTGGCATAGGCAAGGAAAGCGTTTCTGAAGAAGAGAAGTTTGTTAACATCGAGTATAGATTTAAGTGTCAGGAAGTTGTTTCTGAAAATATTTGTATGGAGTTAGCCATCTATGGAAGTGAAACGTGGACGATAAATAGTTGGGACAAGAAGAGAATAGAGGCGCTACAGGAGAATGCTGAAGATTAGATGGGTAGATCACACAACTAATGAGGAGGTATTGAATAGAATTGGGGAGAAGAGAAATTTGTGGCACAACTTGACTAGAAGAAAGGATCGGTTGGCAGGACATGTTATGAGGCATCAAGGGATCACCAATTTAGTACTAGCGGGCAGCGTAAAGGTTAAAAAACGTAGAGGGAGACCAAGAGATGAATATATTAGGCCGATTCAGAAGGATGTAGGTTTCAGTAGGGACTGGGAGATGAAGAAGCTTGCACAGGATAGGGTAGCATGGAGAGCTGCATCAAACCAGTCTCTGGACTGAAGACCATAACAGCAACATGGTTTCGGAAGACATGAAACCTGTAAGTAGGCTCTTTATGTTTTCTTATTGGCAACGTTACGTAGCGCTCTGTATGAAAATCACTGGCTGTGCTGTGTGCAGTCTGTGGCTAGTTTGCATTGTTGTCAGCCATTGTAGTGTTGGGCAGCTGGATGTGAACAGCGCGTAGCGTTGCACAGTTGGAGGTGAGCCGCCAGCAGTGGTGGATGTGGGGAGTGAGATGGCGGAGTTTTGGACAGAGACAGTAAATTTGTAAGACTAGATGTCATGAACTGATATATATATATATATATATATATATATATATATATATATATATATATATATATATATATATATATATATATATATTATGACTTTTGAACACTATTGAGGTAAATACATTGTTTGTTCTCTATCAAAATCTTTCATTTGCTAACTATACCTATCAATAGTTAGTGCCTTCAGTAGTTTGAATCTTTTATCTAGCTGGCAGTATTGGCGCTCGCTGTATTGCAGTAGTTCGAGTAACGAAGTTTTTTTTTTGAGGTAAGTGATTTGTGAAAGGTATAGGTTAAAGTTTGTCAGGGCCATTCTTTTGTAGGGATTTTTGAAAGTTAGATTGCGTTGCGCCAAAAAATATTGTGTGTCAGTTTAAGCACAGTCATGTATAATTTTTCTAAGGGGGCGTTTCATATGTCGACCCTTAGCCGAGGATACCTCACTGGAATCTTCTGATTTTTTCTTGTAGTTTGTGTAATTAGTGTAGATTTTGTTTATTGCTAGCACGTAATTGTAGAGAGAATCTCCTTTGTAGTTGCAGTCTTTCATTGTTGTTGTGGCATGCATGTAGATTTACACCAAGTATTTCGCTGCTGCGCTTGCAATTAACTAGATATTATTTTCAGTGCTATGTTAATCTGTTCTCTTATGTTTGGTCTTCAAATTGTAGTTTTCTGTGTTGTCATGTGAAATATTGTGACAATAATGGCGTGTGAAAAACGTAATACTAGGCTCCAAAGTAAACTGAGAAATGACAGTGAAGACGAAAGCAGTGTGTTAGCGCCACCGTGTAATGAATTAACTAATTTTCAACATAGTAATTTGGTAATTGTGCATAGGGAAATGGAGCGGGCTGCAAATAATGGTGTAGGCAGTGAAACAATTAGTGAATACGGAAGCATTATCGATCGATCGGTCGGCAACAGCTCGCCTCAGGACACAATCTTGCAAATACTGTAGATTCAGGTTTTGCGTCCTCACCGTTTTCTCAAATAAATCAAGACACATTTTCTGCTTTTCGAAATGCGAATATTCCCGGTTCAAATGCACTGCCGAATAGCACTGAGGAACATGTTTGAGACACCAGTGCATTGTTATTACAGTTAATGCAACAAATGGGACAAAGGCTACAAAAGTTAGACACAACGCTTGAACAAAATCAGAAACAAATGGGACAAAATTTTCAAAAGTTAAACACAATGGAACAAAATCTTCAAAAGTTAGACGCAATGGAACAAAATCTTCAAAAGTTAGACACAATGGAACAAAATCTTCAAACGTTAGACACCACACTTGAACAAACAAACAAACACGTGAAGATTTATCTACTGAGTTACATAACATTGAATCGAAATGTCAAAAAGTCTGTAATGATATAAAAACACAAATTTGTGAGCATTTTCAACCTATTTTTTCACGGAATGAAAATGCATTACAGTTCATGAAAATCATGAGACCTTGTGGGCTAAAATTGACTCAGTTACATCTACCGATTCGGTTACGCAACTTGCAAAAACTGAGGAAAACTTAAAGGACACAGTAGAAAGACTCATGGAGGAAATTAGTTCATTATCAGAGAAAGTAGTTGAACTTTCGGATCAGTTAAATAATTTATCTACGAAGGTAGATGATAATCTGAATGACACAAAACCGGTAGTCTTTAATGACACAGAAGAGTGCGAACAAATTAGGAAATTCAAACAAAATCAGAATCAAATTAGTACGCAACACCAAAGAGAAATCCGGGAAGTACAAGATCAGCTGACACAGGTAATACAAGAATTACGTATTTCAGAGGACACTCGCGCCCCAATACGGGAAGAGGGACATAGAAATACGGAACAGCCACAAAATAATAACACAGCCCATTTCGGAAATTATGAAAGAAATTGGCAAGGTGCGCCGAATTTTGAAATGGAACCGCCGAAACGACGTAACAATGACCGATATGCGACTCGCCGACATGATGACTTTCACTATAAGCTGTTCATTACTACACGTAAATTTAAGAATGCTGGCAACGACGTTCATCCACAAGCGTGGCTTCATTAATTCTCCCATTGTTTTCCTCCCAACTGGTCATTAGAGCGCAGATTAGAATTTATGTGTGGCTATTTAGAGAATGAACCACCTGTAAGAATGCGATCGGTCATTCACGATTGTCACAGTGAAGGAGAATTTTATCATGCCTTCCTCTCAGCATATTGGCCTCAAGCTACACAAGACCGAGTAAAACATAGCATCATGATGATGAAACATTTCGAACAATCTGAATTTTCCAGTCTTGTGAAATATTTTGAAGACCTGTTGCACAAGAATCAGTACCTGTCAAACCCATACAGCCCCTCAGAACTCATCCGCATTTGCTTAATCAAATTACCTGAACATTTGCGACGTATTATTTTGGCAGGACGTTGCAAAGATGACATTGAAGCTTTTCAGGGACTGTTACAAGAATTGGAAATTGACACTGACAATCGTGGAACGTGAAATCAGGAGCACAGCAATTACAGGTCACATCCGTCACAATTCCGCGATGACAAAAATAATAACTGGACACGACAAGGCTATTCTTACAACGTAAATCGTGACCAAAACAGACACCACCCATCTGCAACCACTGGCAGAGTAATAGTTACAAAGAAAGATCGTATTTTCGTAGTAATGAATGTGACAGAGACAACCATAGAAACAGACAATATGGGAACCAAAATAATTATTATCAAGGGAGACAGAATAACTTCAGACACAACCACGCAGTTACGATTCCGGGAGAAATTCTCCACCACATGACCTACAAGAAAGAAACTATGGACTCTAGCGACATGACGACAGACGATATGATCGTAACGACAGACCTGAATTGCATCAGAACTGGCGAGATTCAAACAGAGCAGGGCACTCTCGACAAGGTGAATTTGTAGAAGTTAGGTCTCCTAATCCCAGTAACGACACGCGCCAACAAAGAAACAGACAATGACTTGCACCGCAGGCAGCCACGTGCGCCCGCTGGCTCAGAGAGGAATAACATAGACGCTAACATTGAGAAAAATTTCAGTATTCTTTACCGATGTATACCGTATGATAATTGCGTTCAAGTTGAAACTCTGTGTACTAGGAAGAGTAAAGGTTTCCTCCACATTTCACATGTAAAACCGTTTATTGAAAAATAATCTGCTTTTTAATTTTGTCTTTGCCATATAACTTTTCACTCTACATCGCTAGTATGCTTTGTCAGACTTAGAATCTGTTAATATGCAATCAAGAACCAAGAGAACTTATTTAAACAGAAATTACGAATGCATTGTTATAGTGAACAGACGACACAGTGTTATTGTGTGTGTACATTCTTGCAACAAGTTGCACGATTATGTAACGACTATCAGGCTTACTTATTTAGAACTTATACTGCTAATGAGATATTAATGCAACATTTTGGTTTACTTCAAAATATACTCTTTATTTGAAGTACGTTCAGTGAGATTAAAGATGACTTAGCATTTGGTTTCTTTGATAGTTACACAATTATATCATGACGCTATTAATGTAACACAATTTACAATGTTGCTTTTGCGGTGTATCTGTTTTATATCTGCACAATTTTTTCTGAATTATTCTGGAAAGTAAAACATGTTTTAGTAGTAACTTTTGTGGTACAGCTACAATGAGACTGCCTTTTCCATAGCACAACAATACGTTACACCACAGTATTTTCTTCATCACGGCAATAAGCGTAATAACTAAGATATCTATACGCAAAGCATTTCAATTTTGTTTATCATGAGGTAAGTACATTGACTTTTGCAGAACTTAGCTTTTGGAGGACGATAAATACGACACTTCCACAGAGATTATCTTACAACAAGACGCACAGTTTAGCGCTACAGTACACGTATTTGAGTGATTAATTTTGTACTTAAAACATTTATTTTTAAAGATATTTGAAGTACAATGATACAAAGGTTTTCTGTGATACATTTCATTCCATTGCTGTAATCTGTAACACCTGAGGGTATTATTCATTAATCCTCAGGGGGTACACGCTTACTTTGTGTACCATGTGTGTGGCAAGCACAAGGAGTCCTAACTAATATGGTATTTGCTTATACAACTTTACACATCGGTACCATATTTCTCTAACACATAAATTACACAGCTATCTGATCATTTAACTGGAAGAGACAAACATTTATTTTACTACATCGGTGACAGATGTTCATGTAATTACACAGTTGAATAACTTCACACTTATGAAACTGTATTTTGTCTGTACTTTGTGAACTGTTCATATTTTTTTTGGAACCATTGTGATACTACGACAGCTTTGAATGATGTATTTGGTGTGGGATCATGATTTTTAAAGTACGTTTGAGGCAGATGACACTTTTGACATGAGCAGAGAATTTTTTTTTAGGTTTTGAAACTATTGGAGGAAGCTACGACGATTTTGAGATTTGGCTGAGGTTTTATGATGTTATTATTACGATGGTGATGTGTATTATGCTGTTGAGGTATGTTTATGATCAATAAGCAGATGCTATATGAGTTATTTGAGTATGCTACGTATCTGTTATGATGAAATATTGAAGAAGTGTCGACGAATAAGGTAAGGAATAATGAGTAGTGGTTAGGGACTCTGGTTTGTGAAAAAGGTTGTTGGAAACCAAGAATTGTACTTTAAGAGTTATGAAATGTATGTAAATGCGTGAATGTATTACAAGGCCAACAAAAATTTTTTGGACTCTGTTATATCAATAGGATTTTCTTTCTACAGATTTGTAACGCAAATTCTAGCCCTTTGAAATTTCGTATATGAGACTGTCACTGTAGTGCAAACTGGTGTCGTAAATATTTCGGTAAGAAAGCGAAGTGACCTTGACTTAATGCGTCTTGAGCGGCCAGCTGTGTCAGACGCCTGGAGAAAAAGCCATTAGTGTGTGCCTTTTCAGAGGCACAGGTGGAAAAGAAAGGGGAGGCCATTATCCTCGCTATTGACATTCCTTTGTAGAAAGCATTGTAAATACGACACCCTCAAACTTGAAAACATGATTACACTGTAGAGTTCTTAATTTATGATATTTACTGAAATGAAATGATGAGAAACATTTCATGTCTATTGTCTTGCTAGTTGAAAGATTGTTTACTGCATTATGAAATGCCATATGGCTAGTGAATGACGTTTCACGTCTTGCTTTGCCTATTTTGTTTAATATCTAGTTCCTAGCTGAACTGCAGCATTGGTTAAAATAAAATATTATAGATGTACGAATATGAATCTTTTATGCCTACAGATCCAGTAAATAATTTTATGATCTATTCAAAAAAACGAAGGAGCATAAAAAGGCAATTCCCTTCACAGAAATTGCATACGGAATTTTCTTTTCAACTACTTGGTAATTTTTTTGGTAGAATAACTTGTTGTGGTGCACCACTTTAATTACATAGACATTAAGATGTGAATATAAATTTCCCTTGTCTGCATTGTTGTCTTTAGTGTAATATTTTTTCTGCTTGAGCTATGTCATGTTTAGATATAAGTTATTGCATTTACTGCTGCTGTTTTCCAGGCATAGTGCTACTAAATTTCACTTTGTATAACGCTGTTAAGCCAGTTTTACTACGGATTTATTTTTCTTGTTTGCTACACAGTGCATATTGCAATTGCTTCGCTAATTTGAATTTTTTGTCATTGATGTTTGTGTTTTTTGTTTTGTGCTGCTGCATCGCCTCATCCCTTAGTTTAGCATCTGAGCTCAGTAGATTTAAGTTAGCTTAAGAGGGGGTAGACTATATAAGAGAAGAGTTGCGATGAATTGGAAGAAATGCATTGAGAAGGTATACGAAAAAAGTTATACGAAAAAAGCAGGTATAGGTAGGACATTCTTGGAAATAAATGATGAGGTAAGATAATGGAAAATAAATAATGAGGTAAGGAATGTGTGAACATATAAATACAGAAAGCAAGCATGGATAGAATTTTTTTGGTGGAAACAAATGTTTAAATAAGAGGAAAGATATATGGAATGAAGTTTTGGGGTGGACTGCAGTACCAAATGTCACACTGAAAACAAACCCTGTCCTGTAGTTTTGTGTTATTACACTATGTGAATTTGTGTTTTTCCTGTCTTAATGTGTTTAGCTAATAAGAGTTATGTTGTAGAATTTTTCTGATAATATGTTATTTTCTTTGTAAAGGTGTTTAGACATTATTTATTCTGTTCTGTTTTAATGCTCATGTATGAAGTTGATGTTTCGAAAGTTATTCTGATCTTTTATGTATGTACTCATTATTTTATATATTTACTTATGTCATAATTTTTGTAACACTGATCTGCATGTTTATTTCTATTCTTTTGTAAAGTCTGTGTTACTACAAATGTTATCTGTACTGTTATGTTCTTTAATGATGTATTTTGTGCCTTTGTAATTGTATTCTTATGTATAAAATTGGAAGTGACACCAGTTCATCAAATTAAGTATCATTTCACTGCACACATTTCTGCTGGTCATAGTATATGGACAATATGTAAGAAGTAGGGACTGGTAGTGTTTGCACGTGTGTTAATAATTCAGCAAGGGACTGGATAACAGCATTGCTGGTTCTAAAGAAAAAAAAACTTTGTGAGCGCACAAGTGGTGGTTTATGGACTTGCTATATAGTACAAGACTCTTCGATGGTGATTGTGCACCTGCACAGTCGCAACAGATGGCTGCTGGCCGTCTCTACATGGACTACAGTGGATCTGCATCTTTGATGGCCCACCAATACCATTATTTCTACAAGGACTGCAGTGGGTCTGCACCTCTGGTGGCCCACCAATACCATAATCTCTACCAGGACTACAGTGGGTCTGCTCTGTGATGATCTACCTACCAGTATTCTTCAAAACTTCGAATGACTCTGCTGTGGGTTTGCTCTGTTGTGGCCCAAGACCTGTCTGCATGTCGAGAGTCAGCACTGTCTTTCCATTGGAAGGACAACACTACTTCTTCAAGACTGCATGGAAATCCACTACTTCCGTGTGCATTTTCTTTTACTGCTCAGCCTTTGAGAAAAACACTGCAATTTTACTGTGATGAATGATCAGGACTGTCTTTATGGACTGTGAGAAAATTTTAGCTGTTGACCAACATTGTATCAATAAGTGTGTGCATTTCATATCTTTGTTATTGTAATTATGAAAAATGTTATCATATCATTATTGGCCACTGCCCAAAATAATTTGTAAATTTTTTTGTGGTGAGCGTGGGGGCTATGTAAGTAGGCTGTTTATGTTTTCTTATTGGCAACGTTACGTAGCGCTCTGTATGAAAATCTCTGGCTGTGCTGTGTGCAGTCTGTGGCTGGTTTGCATTGTTGTCTGCCACTGTAGTGTTGGGCAACTGGATGTGAACAGCGCGTAGCGTTACGCAGTTGGAGGTGAGCCGCCAGCAGTGGTGGATGTAGGGAGTGAGATGGCGGAGTTTGGACAGAGACAGTAAATTTGTAAGACTAGATGCCATGAACTGATATATATATATATTATGACTTTTGAACACTATTGAGGTAAATACATTGTTTGTTCTCTATCAAAATCTTTCATTTGCTAACTATACCTATCAGTAGTTAGTGCCTTCAGTAGTTTGAATCTTTTGTTTAGCTGGCAGTAGTGGCGCTCGCTGCATTGCAGTAGTTCGAGTAACGAAGATTTTTGTGAGGTAAGTGATTTGTGAAAGGTATAGGTTAAAGTTTGTCAGGGCCATTCTTTTGTAGGGATTTTTGAAAGTCAGATTGCGTTGCGCCAAAAACATTGTGTGGCAGTTTAAGCACAGTTATGTATAATTTTTCTAAGGGGACGTTTCAATACGTCCAGCCGAGCTACTTACGAGAATTCACATGGTCGTTCAATTCTACCACTATTTAGAAAAAATATCCGAGAAACATCTGTGAAGGCATGAAATGCGTAGGAGCTACTTTAAGAAGGTAAAAACCAATAAAGGTGATACGTAAAACGTATTCTACTGAGGAAAAACCGTAACGTTTCATTTCAGAGAACTGTAATGCGCATTGGTGAACACATTTCAATTTAGATAACGTGTTGCTCAAATTTCCATCATGCTGTCTCGTATGTAGTTTACATCAGTTTCCCGAAATAACTGCAGAAGAATGCTGAATGGTTCCTTTTATAATATGGTGAAATAACGTTTTTAGCCTGTACCTCGTCTCCTACCTTCCAAACTTTACAGAAGCTCTCCTGCGAAACTTGCAGAACGGGAGTGCTATTCTGCCACTCGTTTATTCTACAGAGAATCTCTTCAGTTCTTATTTTATGTCCACCTAGTTTTCAACGCTCTTCTATGGCACAACATCTCAGACGCTTCGATTATCTTCTTTTCCCGTTTTTCCACAGTTCAGCATTCACTTGTGTACAGTACTACGATCCAAACGTACATTCCTAAAAATTTCTTTCTCAGATTTAGTGCCATGTAATATCCTGGTAGATTCCTTTTAGCAAGTAATCCCCTCTTAGTCTGTGATAGTCTACTTTCTATGTTCACCACGATTTGTCCTTCGTATGTTCTTCTGATACCAAGGCAGCAGAATTTTTTCACTTTGTCTGCTTCTTAGTTCCCAGTTTTGATTTTAAGTTTGTTGCTATCTCATTTCCGCTATTCCTCATATTATTATATTAAAGCGCTAATCATAGTGATATATGAAAATGGATTACGCATATATATATATATATATATATATATATATATATATATATATATATGTGTGTGTGTGTGTGTGTCTGTGTGTGTGTGTGTGTGTGTGTGTGTGTGTGTGTGTGTGTGTGTGTGTGTGTGTGTGTGTGCGTGTGTGTGTGTGTGTGCACACGTGTGTGTGTATCTTCCACATATCCCAAACTGTTGGATGGATTCCTACGAAATTTGTTGCACATACTACTTATTGTTTGGAAGGAAGTGCTATTGGGGTCAGCACCACCGAGCTCGCATAGGGGTGCTACAGAGGTAAGAGGTTTGGTGATTCCTGACACCTAGGTTGCTCTGTACGACTGGTGTGTTTTGCAAGTAGTACTGGATTGTGTGTAAGGGATATATGTGCAGATGAACAGGGAGAGGGGTAGGGAGAAGACAGGCACTAAGGGAGGATAGGATTCGTTGGACAGAGAAAGGAGGAGAGGGAGATGGATAGATAGAGGTGGCAGTAGGAGAAGGACAGAGAGAGGAGGAAGGAGAAGATGGACAGATAGAGGGAGGAGGTTGAGATGAACGGAGTGGAGGTGGAGAAGATGGACTGAGTGAGGAGGAGGAGCTGTGGAGAGAGGGGATGAGGTGATTTACAGACAAAGTGTGAGGAGGATGAGATTGATTAAGACAGGGGAAGAGGAAATGTAGAGAGAGGAGAGAGGACTACTTGGACAGACAGAGAGGGGAAAGAAGGAGATGGATAGGGAGAGGAGGGAAGTGATGGACAGAGAGAGAGAGAGGGTGGAGGGATGGATAGAGAGAGGGTAGGGATGTAGAGAGAGAGAGAGAGAGAGAGAGAGAGAGAGAGAGAGAGTGCATGTGAGGGAGGGAGGGAGGGAGAGAGAGAGAGAGAGAGAGAGAGAGAGAGAGAGAGAGAGAGAGAGAGAGAGAGAGAGATGGTCAGAGGGGCAGATGGACAGGGAGAATGGGAGTAGGAGATCTAGAGTGAAAAAGAGGGGGTGAGAGGGGCAGATGGGCAGAGACAGGGGGAGGAGTAGATGGACAGAGAGGGGGTAGGATGGACGAGACGAATAGATGGTGGAAAAGGAAGAGATGGAGAAAGAGGGGGGGGGGGGAGGAGGAGGAGATGTGTGCAATATCTGTAATATATTTGTACACAGACGATGCTTGGGGTAAAAGGCCTTTCCTTTTTTTTTCTTTTTTTGAGTCTTTAATTTGCTGACTAGTTTGATGCAGCCTGCCATGAATTCCTCTCCTGTGTCCACCTCTTCACCTCAGAATAGCTGTTGCGATCAACGTCCTCAGTTATTTGTTGGATGTATTCCAATCTCTGTTTTCTTCTACAGGTTTTACCCACTACACCTTCTTATCGTACCATGGACGTTATTCCATGATGTCTTAACATATGTGATACCGCCATGTCCCTTCTTTTTGTCAGTGTTTTCCATATATTCCTTTCCTCGCCGATATTCCTTTCCTCGGAGAACCTCCTCACTCCTTACCTTATGGGTCCATGAGGCTATACTAAAGATAATATAATCCAGAAAACTAGATTTTATTCGAGAAGAAGATCTTGTCCAGCAGTCTCAAAGCTCAGCACAGTATTTATACACATGTAATTTTCTCTGTCAGGTTGTGGACTACATGTGTATCTGACTTCTTTCTGCTAAACTAAACGACATGAGATATATAGCACTAGCTCAAAGAATGTGATCTCAGACAGATTCGTGTAATATAACAAATGAGGTCTATCCGACGAAAGAGATATTTATTTGCACTTGAGATATTGCCAGTAGATGGTTCCAGTATTTGTTCCATCGACTGAACTGTTTTCCATTTTCTTTTCTATAGTACTTGGCTTATGCCTTAATCGCTAGTCAACAAATAACTATTCACGTGGCAGAAGGAATTCGTTTGCTCGCGAGAGGGATTCGAAAAGTGCTTGTTGAAAGTGAAACTCTAGAATGTAGACAGATCTGTTAACTTCACTTTCTGTGTTGTTCAACCGACTGTAACTACCATAAAACAAGTCGCCTCAGGACTCCTGTCGACAAATATGGCTCCTTAATGTGTAGGGTTCTATTGCTGAACGAAAAACTGTTTCATAGAGACATTAGCAGATATTGAGAAATCACAGGCAAAGTTATTATTAGCGAAGAAAACTTGACATTTTTGATTTATTATTCAAGATTACGTATCATAAGCGCAGCTCCTACAGTGCTACAAGATGAGCAGTGAGTGGCGCATATACTAGTAATCAAACGTACTTTGAAGCTGCTGCGGTTTCGCAAGAAAACGTCAAAAAGTGCACAGTTATGGTATTTGTAAAATACGAGGACCCACAGAAAAGTAATGGCTCGAAAATTTTTATGTGTAAATTCTTACAGGTCTGAAATACCACTAACGTTATTAACATTCTACATCTTCATTCTTCAAGAGTACGTGTTTATTTCTCAACGCAGCCACCCTGGCGACGAACACATTTCTCCCAACGAGAGACTACTTTGTTGATACTGTCACTGCAGAATGTTTGACTTTGTTGACGGAGCCACAACCTCACCTCTGCTTGAACTACTTTATCAGTATCAAAGTGAAATCCTCGAACGTGTTCTTTAAGTTTTGCAAGCAGATGAAGGTGGCAGGGGTAAAATATAGGAAGCGAAAGGCCATTTACAATTTGTAAGAAACCAGATGGCAGTTATAAGAGTCGAGGGGCAAGTAAAGGGAAGCAGTGGTTGGGAAGGGAGTGAGACAGGGTTGTAGCCTCTCCCCGATTTTATGCAATCTGTATATTGAGCAAGCAGTAAAGGAAACAAAAGAAAAGTTATGAGTAGGAATTAAAATCCATGGAGACGAAATTAAAACTTTGAGGTTCGCCGATGACATTATAAATCTGTCAGAGACAGCAAAGGACCTGGAAGAGCAGCTGAACGCAATGGACAGTGTCTTGAGAGGGAGACATAAGATGAACATCAACAAAAGCAAAACGAGGATAATGGAATGAAGTCGAATTAAATTGCGTGGTGCTGAGGATATTAGATTAGGAAATGAGACGCTTAAAGTAGTAAATGAGTTTTGCTATTTGGGGAGCCAAATAACTAATGATGGTCGAAGTAGAGAGGATATAAAATGTAGACTAGCAATGGCAAGGAAACCGTTTCTGAAGAAGAGAAATTTGTTAAGACCGAGTATAGATTTAAGTGTCAGGAAGTCTTTTCTGAAACTATTTGTATGGAGTATAGCCATGTACGGAAGTGAAACGTGGACGATAAATAGTTTAGACAAAAAGAGAATAGAAGCTTCCGAAATGTGGTGCTGCAGAAGGATACTGAAGATTAGATGGGTAGATCACGTAACTAATGAGGAGGTACTGAATAGAATTGAGGAGAAGAGAAATTCGTGGCACAGCGTGACTAGAAGAAGCAGGGTTACAGGAGTCTGTTGGCTGGCGGCGTGGGGACGTTATCGTGTCGTACACCTCTCGTATCACCTCTTTTAAGCCTTGGGCTTTTCTTGGAAACAGCTCAATGAGACACCCTCTACGGCACGACAGACACATTTAGATCTCCCAACCACACCCCAGTATTTTGCTGTCAAATCTCATCTTCCATTTCCTCTTTTTCCATTTCCATCTTAAGTCTAGCCATTTTCTTGCAAGTAGCCAATAAGAGAACTTCTAAGCAACACACACATATTAGGATTTCCCTATCACAGTCCAATGTTTTACCGGCAATTAATACGGAACTACCAATCAGTACGTACCTCACAGATTCGGCCATCTTGCCAGCATTTACAGAACCCACACATTGTTACTAACAGCACACACACACACACACACACACACACACACACACACACACGCACACACACATTTAGTTCTCCTAGTCACAGCCGGTATTTTACCATTCACTAAAACGAAACAGACAATCACAATCCAGTATTTTTTGGCCATTATAATGAAACAGCCGATCAATATGCAACTCAGTCTCGGGCATCCTGTTCTCTGCCTCCCATATTGTGAAGTTTGATATTTGTACTCCACTTGGGGCAAGCCACAGTGGTCCCTCAAATTAAATACAATAACGTTGTTTCCATGTCTAAATTGTCTGTATTACTTTTTTTATAGAGTACAAAACACAAGTGGCTCACCTATTGACACTATTAGTCTCACTCCACCGAGCGAGGTGGCGCAGTGGTTAGACACTGGACTCGCATTCGGGAGGACGACGGTTCAATCCCACGTCCGGCCATCCTGATTTAGGTTTTCCGTGATTTCCCTAAATCACTCCAGGCAAATGCCGGTATGGTTCCTCTGAAAGGGCACGGCCGACTTCCTTCCCCATCCTTCTCTAATCCGATGAGACCGCTGACCACGCTGTCTGGTCTCCTTCCCCAAGCAACCAACCAACCAAGTCTCACTCGAAGGTTAAAGTACATATTACGCCAGAAATAGGACAGTGTACTCTCACATTAACTCCCAAAATGTTATTCTCAGGTCTAAATGGTGTGCAATATTTATCAAAATATTTGAAGATCTTAGACCTACTTGGAGCTGTGTTACTGGTGGTTCAAAGATCTAACTTTTATCAAAAAAATTTTTAAAAGTTTTTCAGTAATTTTACTAGGTATATGAAACAATATTTAACCTTGTTCCACAAACTTTATTATTACTGTACGACCTAGCTCTCCGGTTATAAGCCATTTTTTAGTACATAACCGATCCCAAAGGTGAGAACCAAGCAATAGTACACATGTCAGTCTTTTAAATCTTTCAATTCTTGGCTTAAACTGCGAAAAAGTTATCTCTGTAGTCAATTTTTACATTACATATGGATTTACAAAATTCATTAGGACAGCGTTTACAGAATTCATTAGTACTCCATTTACATATGACTAAACATATATTGGAGTAGAGCTATGCACAGCAACGGAATTTTATTTTGGTTATGTGAATGAAGGCACCAAGATTCTTTTTCATTGTGGGATCTGCAAAACTGTATTGGGTGGGGATATACACATCTGTTTTTTAATTTCTAAAATTTCTATGTGAGCTTTGCAACCTTTTCTTCTTTGTGTAGGACTTCTATATGTATTATGTATTTGTGTTTTTCATTTTTTCAATGTTTGGCAAAGAATGAATCTGGCTTCTTTAATCTTCAACTGATACGGTATTCTTTGAGTCTAGTGCAGAATGATCTCCTAGTCCGTCCAATAGAGTAACAGTGACACTCTCGGCAGATTATCTTAAGATTATCTTACAAACCCCATTTTTCATGATCCCTGGCTGCTTACCTTTCGAACTGACGAGACATCTACTACCGTCTGTTGGACATGGAAAAGCGCAGAGAAATCCCTTGCTTTTAAAATGTTGCTTATCGTATTTGAAGTTTACATATAAAACGTAAAGTGCATCATTTCCTTTTCGGTCTATCTGTGTTGTTCACTGGGTACAGTATGGGTTTGGGTTGCTTCTTTGTTTTTTAATAAAAATTTTGTCAGTAATGTTGGAATCAAACTCATTAGTTGCGGCTATTGTTGTTAGTATATTGAATTTCTGGTCATAGTCTTCTTGAGAATGGAAATAGAAGGGAGACAGTGGATCATGGGGTGGAATGTTGCATGTTCGTAGCCTGTAGGATGTTGAGAGGCAGCTGGAATAAATGTGTCACTAAAGGAGTCATTTCAGTAAATGTTAAATTTATAGTTGCTATTTACAATCCGTAAGATGATGTCCAGAAAATTAATGCTACACTGCCTTAACTCTATACCGGCCTTTATGTTAGTATGGCAATGATTCATATTTTCTATAAACTTGTGGAGAGCTCTAGTGGAACCTAGCCACATAGAGAAAATATCATCGACATATCTGTACCAGTACACAACATTTTTTGCCAAATGTCAGTCTTAGGAAAATCTGTCTCCCACTTATCCATGATCATTTTTGTTAGCAAGGGGTGATAAGCTTGAGCTCATTACCAGACCATTTGCTTGCTTATAATAGCATCCTTGAAAGCAGGAATAATTTTGATTTAAACAACATTTTACAGTGCTAATTATGCTAAACTATTCTTCTGTATTAATGTTGTGTAAATACAATTATTGTGACACAATACCTATAAAGTCTTTCACAGGAATGCTTGAGAACAAGCTATATATACCAAAAGAGACTAATTTTGCATTTGTTGGCACCTTAGCATCTGTTGCAATTTTAACTAAATCTAAAATGTACTTAATGCTATATTTCCCTATGAAGTTCAGTATTTTCCTCAAGATGACGGTCATTTCCTGCCAGTATTTTGTACTGGTGCTTGTACTGCAGGTACCGCTAGGCGGATTGGACTTTCCGGTTTGCTGAGTTTGGGTAAACCGTACTGCTGCGGATCACTAGGATTCATTTGAAGAATGCTCGTAGAAGCAAATTCAGAAAAAAATGTTGGAGCACTTGTTTACAAACGAATAGCCTGATCATTGTGTTCAGCTGTTGGATCTTTCTACGGTTTTTGCAGCTGCAATAACTGGAAAAATTCTCCCCCTTTGTTCCTATAATCTTTTTTATTTAACAACACTACAGTACTTCCTTCATCTTCTCCTGTCAGCATAACGTTACTGCTTACAATCCTAGTTTTAAGTTCCTTCATGACTAAGAACTTGTTCTGCAGCCGGTCGGAGTGGCCGAGCGGTTCTAGGCACTACAGTCTGGAACAGCGCGAATCGTGCCTCGGCGTGGATGTGTGTGACGTCCTTAGGGTAATTAGGTTTAAGTAGTTCTAAGTTCTGGAGGACTGATGACCTGAGAAATTAAGTCCCATAGTGCTCAGAGCCATTTTTTGTCCTGCTTCCTATACTGAAGTTGTTGTTATTGATTTTTCTGTGCCTGCTTAATTCCTTCTGCACAGTGTGCTTTTGTAGCTATACATTTCTGTACAGCTAATTATAGATGTACTTTTAATGGCCTAATGCTTGGGATTTGGTATAAGGTGCGGAGCGTATTTGCGGCCTCTTTATAGTGACTTTTCTTCTGGTTCTGTCAATTTCTGTAGTGCTAATTGTAGATCTACTTTTAATGACCTAACTCTTGGGATTTAGTATAATGTTCAAGCGTATTTGTGGCCTTTTGATAGTGACTTTTTTTCTGGTTCTGTCAGGATTAATGTTGAATAGTTCACTATTGTATCAGCAAAAAAGATTGGAACGTTTGGGTTCAGGAATCTGTCCTTCACCAAGAACAACGTTTCTAACTCCTTCTTTGGTAATGACACGTAATAAATATGATGTCTGAATCTGAAACTGTTTCTCTAAATGTCTCACTTCACCAAATACTTTTTTTTTTTTATTTTGAGGAGGGTTAGGAAGAAGATAATGAATTTCGTTGCACGCTATAAAAATATTACTTTTGCTCTTAGCTATTGTTGAGGTTATCTTCCACTGGCAGTACAAAAACTAACCTTCGAGGAAAGTTGTGCCATTTACCGATCGGAGATATGGTGACAGGACTATCCATAAAAGTTTGCAGGCTGTGCCTCATTTCCATATCATAATCAGAGGCTAAATAATACCAACGCCTTCCACCAAGACAAGTTCTATTCGAAGTTGTTCCCGACACTTTAACACAACAGGGCAAACGGAATGTGACTGTTTTGGAAAGATCTTGAATGCGGTGTGTCACATAAATTGCATACTTTAGTAATACGTAACTGCGAAAAGCAACAAGTTAGCTTCAGGAACACTTATTTCGACATGGTGAAAGGAGTAACTCTCGTGAGTAGTAATGTCTTTGGAAAATGTTCCACACAAGGGACAGCTTGAGCTCAATCTTGGACAAACAATCAGTCTTCACATCAAACCAAAGTAGGCCAATAATTGCCTCTATTGTTTATTAAAATACTTGAATTTGTTACATACCATTATAAGACAAACGTGGCTCACTTATTGGCACTACTGATCTAATTCACAGATTAAGGTAAACTTGGCGATGGGTGTAGTTCGACCTTCGTATCGAAGCAAAACATCACTCTAAAGAAACCAAAACTTATCTGTGTTATTTTTGTATAACAGTAAAAAACGCATGCAGTTTGCTTATTGGCATTTTCTTGTAACTTATAGGTTAAGGTACGTTTGGCCACGACAATAGTTGTGTAACGGTACAGATCAGAACCGGAGCCCACCGGCTTGCCAAACCGGAGCCCACTGGCAAGCCGGAGCACCTAATTTCGGCACTACTGTTGCGACTGAACGACTGCCAGACTGCCAGATAGAAACACCCTTTGCTAAGCAACTGACTCTGCACTGTCCGCAGTTTATATTACCATATGGTTCAAGTGACCATGCTCTAGGTTGTGTTTTGAGCCAGGAGATAGCAGGGAAAGAACAACTAATAGCTTATGCTTCTAGACAGCTCCATAAGGCAGAGAAGATTTATCAACATTGTATGATACACATTCGTAAAGGTAAGATTCGAAGGCTACTATGCTTTCAGTTATCCAATTTAAGTACCTTCCCAAGTCAGCCGAACCCTATGGTGACCCATGCTAGGGTATTAACTTTACATTACAGTACAAAACGTTTATCATCTCCTGCTGTAAAGCTAATTTATGCTGTTGTCCAGTAGAAGACGGAATTTATTACGAAGGGCCGGTTGTTAGTGCAATGACCGGTTCTGGGCGGTGGAAATCAACCTTTCTTTGTGGCTAAAAATGTATTTTAAACTTGGGTTGAAGACATATTCATCTCCGAATTTGTAGCTTTCTAGAAACACTGGTTCAAAAAATGCCTAACCACCTTCAGTCTTTGTTAACATGAGGGAATATGCTGTTGATGATTAATTACTCTCTTAAATTTTCCTGTTGAGAAATGTTATAAAGATATGCAGAAACCTAATAAAAATTTACTTACAGCTTACCATGATAGCCTTATCTAACCTTATAATGGAAGTCTAATTTAAGAAATGAAACAGTACCCATAATAAGAGCCTTCCTAAACCTTTGTGCATTAGTAACACAGTACTTGTTTTTGAGCTCGATATGGTCTGTGTCACCATGACACTACTCAAGAAGCATTTCGGAACTACCACGAGAATACGTAAATCTGACAGTGAGATTAGACCCCCCCAAAAAAAGAAAAACAAGTTATCAATTTATTCAGTGCCACACACATATATTAGTCAAACACTGTATTCACAAAAAACAAAAAATTATATAAGCATAAGCAACAAACATAAGTTTTAAGTTATTCAGTGCTGCACGTAGATCAGTCAAACTATATATCCATAAAAAAAACTATAACCGATGTCAGTATAAGCAGAAAAACATGTTTTACGATGGGTACAATGATGCAGTTTCTTAAATTTTTACCTTTAGATCTAGTGTGCACTAAATCAAGGTAGTAAGAAGACTTGAGAGATTGAAAATTAAGATTTCCTTACTGATTATCGATCTTGAAATTGTAGCTCGGTTAGATAAGATGTAAAAATTTGGCAAATTGTCTAGACCTTCTGAGAGAACTGAACCAAGAAGTATAGCACCTTCCCCTTTACAAAACAGCTGTGTTACAAATTAGCTAATGAGCCTACAGTATGCTCTCATTGTCATAGTGATTGACAGCACAAATAATAAGCAACATAGTTACAGAAATGTGAATAAATCTCGTTACCCTACTCTTTAGGTGATTCGGATGCCTGTCAAAACAGTGGAACCCAGCACCACCTCGTCTTCGGAGCATGCACTTCCACAAGTGATAGCCAGCACTTATAACCTGAGATTACCTGTAGGCGCTGCATGGAACGATCTTTCTGGAATCAAATCGTATATTAGATTATCCAAAGTTACAGCTTAAGTGAGAATCATTCGGATTATTTACTGGAAGTGACAAGAAAACACAAAGTGAATTTAGCAGGAGAATTCTGAACCACTCCAGGAAGTAAATCGATTTTCATACAGCTGCCAAATATATTCTACAACGTTGTCAGTTCTCTGTTAGACTAGCAACGGGATGGACTGTGCGGCTGTTCCCGGTGGAGGTTCGAGTCCTCCCTCGGGCATGGATGTGTGTGTTTGTCCTTAGGATAACTTAGGTTAAGTAGTGTTTATGCTTATGGACTGATGACCTTAGCAATTAAGTCCCATAAGATTTAACAAACATTTGAACATTTTTTGTACTAGCAACGGGAAGACATTTTTCTACAGCTGATGTGTTTCTTGAGCTGGCTAGCGCTCAGGGAAGTGCATGCTTCGAAGATGCGGTTGTGCCAGGTTCCACGGTTTTGATTGACATCCGCAATACCTAAAGAGTTGGGAAACAAGTTTTATTCGCATTTCTATAACTATGATTTGGGTCTAAAGGGTAGTAGTAATATACAGTTGCATCGACTGTAAGTCAAAAATCATAAATAAAGAGGAGGGGGAATTTTTGGGGCGGCTACCCACTTCAGTAGTCGTCGTAGCTATTTTTGTGTTTCTGGCATAAGTTTACTCCAACTAAATAATTCATTCACCGAAAGCGATTCATGTTTTTAGTGTCACTAGACGCTATTAACATTATGATTAAGAAACATAGATTTTAATATTATACAATTGCAAACAGTTTTCCTTATTAACGCTTTCATTGACACCACCTCTAACACATGCAATGCAAGTAGTAAGACAACGTAACACTTATTAGAAAACGCGGATATTAAGAAAAGAAATTTCATATGCTGCACAAAACATAGTTTCGAATCAGAAAAGCTAATGCTTGCAAGGAAATCATACAGATCAACCACAAAATAGGATGCAAAAAGCTGTGCAGGAAATGAAACAAGCGATTGAGTGTAGCGTAAGTTCGATTCAAGCTTCTCAAGCTTCTGACAGCAAGAAAGGAGAAGCAGTTGTGATGAAATACTGCATATAACACGCAGTCAGTAAAGTATTCTGCGGGATCAGCAGAGTGCAGAGGGGTGTTCTCGTACTGTAGCAACGCTCGATGCGGTTTCTTTGGTTAGGTTTTTTTTTTTTTTTATTTATTTTTTTTTTTTTATGTGACGACAAGGCATCTTAATTGTTGGCAGCAAGCTTCAACTGCGACGGTCACACCCAGGATGGCAGTTCATTACAGAAAACACCTTCTTTATTCCACCAGATGCATAACATTACATTCTGGGGTTTCACACTAGCCTTTACTTCAGACATTTTTTGTTAGGACTAACGATTATTTTCTTTTTTTTTAAGTTGACACATAGTGGTACAAATCCCTGTCTGTATTCCTGATTTAAGTTTTACATTATTCTCTTAAGTCGACTAAGACAAACGCTGAGATCTTTCCTTTGAATGGGCACGGTTGATATCCTTTCCATCCTTCCCAATTGCAGCTCCTGCTTTGTCTCTAAGGAACTCATAGTCAACGGGTCCTCTGACACTAAACTTCGCTTCTTTCTTTTTTCCCCAACATAGACCACTTAATTTAGTCATCTCACTAAGGTTAAATGGCCTCAGTTCGTCATATTTGCCACCAGAGCCCACTGGTATTCTTGAATGTGGCGAATAAATCATGTCGAAACGATCATACCTGAAACAACAACTACTTTCTGACGTTATTTCTTAGAGGCACTTACCCCTCACACGGCACAAATGTTTCCAGCTCCCATCGACACCTGCAACCCCCTATTGTATCCAAAGAGAACAAAATGTCACAAGTATTCGACTTTTCCGTTTCGTGCTCCATTTTGTAAGGCTTAAACAACAAATCTCATAACTTTCAAGTACGCAAGATTCAATAAATTTACACAAGAACAAATATAGAAACTCAAATAAAGAGTGGTGATTAAGAAATATGCTTATAGAAACCTGCGTGAAAGCACGCCAAACAAAATCTCCGTGAATTTATGCACCAATATATATTTTTGAGGAAAATTTTCCTCCAGTTGTTGATTACATACTTCAGTGTTCTTCACATCATATGCTGTATGAATAATGACTACAAAGCTTTTGCCTACACAGTTACATGAGATGAAACGCTATTTTTAAAAAATTAAGAGATAATTGTGCCCGATGTATCGCTTTTGCGTTTGCAGTCCACCGTATGTTACAAAAGACCATATAAACATAACAACGCTACAGCTGCTCAAATGGAAAGCGAAAAATCCTACAGAAATTTCCACATCTTACAGTGTTGCTAGCTCGTGCAGAGGGACGTTATGCAATGTTATTTTAGTAATTACAAAACCAGGTAGAAAGTACGCATTGGGTAATGGAGGCAGCTGCTGAAGAAGATCCGGATGAAGAAGGAAATGAATTTTTTGAACAAGCTGCAGTACATGTTGTAATGGTACTTGAATTACGCAACTATTACGGCATCTCACCTGAATCTCTCGATACCAGCAATATTCTACTGTTTCTGTAAAGTAGTTAACATATTTCTGAAACAATATTCAGATTTGGTTTCATTAATGTAGAGCTACTTTGATACATCGATACGTTTATATTGCAATGATATTATTTTTATGTGTATTCTTTCTTTTGTGACTATGATCTCTGACGTACTTGGGCGCGTAAGCGATTATGAGAGTTAGAGAGTCGGACCTGGAGAGAGTCAAGTCTTGGACGTGGTATTGGAAAGACACATATTGTAGTTAGCTTATAAAATGTGAACTTTAACAGTGAGGAAGATGTTTTCACGTATGTTTTGTATTGTGTTACGTGATATTGCAGCAAAAGCAACAAAAAAGGAAGTGAAACTTAAATTCGGAGTGCTGATTATTTTTTTACATCACCGTTATGCTAACTTCCAAAGGTGTAATCTTCAAGAATGGTTTGTGAAACACATCTATAAAACTTTTGAATATAGCAGAAAAAAACCTAGGCCTCTTTGGATCAGAGCTTAGAATCATCACCTAGATTTTCGACGATTGGGCCATGATTTTACAACGAGACCAGCGTGGGAAACACGAAAAGATGAGTGCCTAGCTTATTCATTATTACATGAAATGACTTTATTAACTGTGCTCTAATGACACCTGCCACATAATAACTTTGTTGTTGCCCGAAAACGCAGTATTTAGCAGCGTGAGCAACACCACAATCATTATTAAATTTTGACCTTTGTTGTGGTAGGGTTGTTAGAATGTCCAGGGAATGAAAATTCTCATTCGGTGAGAAGCATCCTTCGTTACGACAGAATCATGAATCGGACACCTGTGTAGTCTGGTAGTGTGTTCAGATGTTTCAAATGGCTCTTGGCTGACTTGGACAGGATTTGTAACTGGTGTAAAGAGTGGCAGCTACTCTAAATATAGATAAATGTAAATTAATGCAGATGAATAGGAAAAATAATCCCATTAGTAGTGTAGCGCTTGACACAGTCACGTCGATTAAATATTTGGGCATAACATTGCAGAGCGATATGAAGTGGGACAAGCATGTAATGGCAGTTGTGGGGAAGGCAAATGGTTCAAATGGCTCTGAGCACTATGGGACTTAACTTCTAAGGTCATCAGTCCACTAGAACTTAGAACTACTTAAATCTAGGTAACCGAAGGACATCACACGCATCCATGCCCGAGGGTAGTGTGTTAGAATGATTCCCGCCCCCTCATCAATTGTGATCATGCCGCAAGAGAACGCGAGCGGGAGGACTGAAAAGCGTAAACAGCCATTTCTAGCTCTTATCATGAACTAATTTCGTCGAATTGTTTTGAACAGTCCCTTGTGGTTCCACCCTGTACACAACAGCGAAAATGGTGGTCCCGCTACTCACCATAGGGGTCATATCACCTTCGCTAGGCTTGCAGCCTCGTCTGCGTCAAAGGTTGTCAAGAACATCGTTTTGTTGCACATCATACTGCACACTGTACTTTTCGACACCGAAATCTGTGCAAATGGATGCTCCAAGGGAAGGGGCGGTTTCATTGACACCCTTTACGTCACCTCCTTCCTTTTCGTGTTCTTTCTGAACGGCGGTGTGTCTGACATGGTTTCCTCGTGATTTGAAGGCTGGATGTCATGGTTCTGACCTCCGCCGCATAATCATTAAGAGAAGGGGTGATAGGTGGCCAAGGGGGATCTGTGTGTGTCCTTCCCAGCGAGTGAAACGTCCACGTTGGTGTTAGGCAGAACTGTTAAATTTTGGTGGCAATATGACCTCATTAACGCACCCTGAACCTGATATGAACTCTTACCTGTGGTTTTTTTCTCGCATATCTCGCCACCTTGCTGTCTGGAGTGTCGTAGAGACCGCAGGTTACGTCGCAGGCCGCCATGCTTTGAAACGCCCCCTTAGAAAAATTAATGAATTACTGTGCTGATAAACCTCTTACATTATTTGATTTTCAAACAGCTGAGCAAAACTGAACGTACTCAGACATTCACTAAAGTGACACACAATATTTTTAGCGCAACGCAACCTGACTTTCTGTAATCCCTACAAAAGAATGGCCCTGACTAACAATAACCTATACCTTTCATGAATTCTTACCTCACAAAAATCTTCGTTACTCGAACTACTGCAATACAGCGAGCGCCAATACTGCCACCTAAATAAAAAATTCTAACTACTGAAGGCACTAACTACTGATAGGCATAGTTAGCAAATGAAAGATTTTGATAGAGAACAAACAATGTATTTACCTTAATAGTGTTCAAAAGTCATAATATATATATATATATATATATCAGTTCATGACATCCAGTCCTACAAATTTACTATCTCTGATGGACAGACGTCCAGATCATCCGTTCTCAAAAATCCGCCATCACACTTCCCCACATCCACCACTGCTGGCTGCTCACCTCCAACTGCGCAACGCTACGCGCTGTTAACAGCCAACTGCGTACTACAATGGCGAGTATTACAACAATGCCAACCAGCCACAGACTGCACACAGCACAGCCAGCGATTTTCATACAGAGCTCTACGTGGCGTTACCTATATAAAAACCTAAACAGCCCACTTACAGCTTCTGCACCATTACACGGAAAGGTGGTAAGTACCTTTGAGCCAAATTTAGAACTTTGTGTCGCAAGGGGAGAAAACGATGGGGTTTGAAAGACGTGATACATTCAATCTTTTGCGCAGTGTAGAGGGATGCATGTTAGGCATTGCACATGGTTGTGTTGGACCTCTGGCACGATCGAAACCACTAGTAACCTAAATCACCAACAATGAAGTGGCTAACAAGTGACAGTGCGTCGGTGTCGGCCCTGGATGTGCGGCGACGGCTCACCTGGCTGTGCGACGACGCCGATGCCGCCCCCGCAGACAGCAGCAACGATGAGAGACGCCAGCAGGGCGAGCGTCCGCGGATGCATGTCAGATGGAGGCGGCCGACGCCCACACCTCTATTTGTAGGCTCGCAGACACCGCCGCCACTGCCATTACGTAAGCCCGCAGCTTCTGGGGACGCGCGAAGTCTTCCATGCGACCCACCGGAGGCTACTGTCGTCCTCTTCCGCTACTTCCTCTCCTCTTGCCGCTGCTGCCGTGCGTTATGGAGTGAGGGCAAACATTTAATTTAATGTACAGTAGTTCCGGGGAAGCAAATGCTGCCGTAAGGTCTTGAGAATGGTTTATTCAAAGCCGGCATCATTCCCTACAAACAAATGAATAATCGAAGAATGATGAAGAGAAGTATTTCCCTACACAGTGGATTAGGAACGGGACGTGGGCAGAAAAGGTCAAACAAGCGAGCAAGGCATAATACTGATTTCATTGTTAACCGCCGCCTACACAGTTTGTTCAGTATGAGCAGTGGAGACGTCGACGAGATGCTGTACAATGACAGGTTTGCACCTGGTGGCCAACATTGGAACTAATTTTTTCCAACGTAAACCGATTCCTCTATAACGCATTAGCATATCCACCCAGTTTCACTGCCATGCGATAATTACAGCCCACATTGGACCACAGCGAGTAGCTGCACTTTAATTATAACCACAAGGTATAGGACATTTCCATACATAAACGACTAGAATCTGTATCGTTACATGGTATGAAAACGTGACTTTTTAGAAAGAGGTAAGTGGGGAGGTCTGAAAAATAGTTATGCAATAAAAAGTGCCAACTGATGGTATTTTTATAAAATTGTAGCTTTCAACACCACTTCATTGAAATATACGAATTAGATAATGTGTTTTTCTATAGCTGGTTGCGATAACAGCAGAAGATAACACTCACTAACTTCGTATCGGAACAAAGGACAACTTAATTCAATACGGTGAATGCCAGACCGGTATGGTAAAAATTATACAGACAGTAGAGGATCCTAAAATGGTTATTTTAAAGTAAGGAACTAATGGTCTTAAATCAATACGTTCTATAGGTAACTTATGACGAATACCATCAACACAAGCGCTTAGTAACGGTTCAAAGAGATGATTATGTAATACAAAGATGCATGAAATACTGCCAGAATCTTTCAAATATCCGTTGTGGCTATTTCAGCGTGAAATAGACAACTAGGACTTAACCACCAGAATCTCTTCTGTTTCTGCTGAGGTACGACACTGCAAAGATTTTTTGTAACCCCAGAGGGAAAAAAAAGAACATGAACGTGGACACATCACAGTCGGTCGTGAATTGTTTGAAAAAGTAGGGCCACCAACGTCGGTTCAGAAACACGCAATCTGGAAACACGTCTCATACTCGTTGCCATTCAAGACTTCATACCACCTGAAGTATTCATTTCCGATCTTAAGTTCCCTACCTCAAATTATTCTGTTTAAACTCCCCTACCGTCTAAACAGCGTAGACATTTAAGTTTTGGTACACCCCCTATAAGCAGTGCTGTAAAGCGCTGTACACGGAGAATTTTTAATTGGATACTGGTAGGATGCAACGTACATGATTGACAATATCCTACCGTATACAGACGACAAACTGAAATCTCCACTGCGACAACAGTTCAGACAGAGAAAAACTTAGAATTTTTGATAAAGGAGTGCAGAGCGAGTGAACATGTTTAATATCCTAACGTGTAATAATGTGATAAGAAGTATGTACTGAAAAAATAATAGTAAATTTCTGTAACAACGTGGCAGCACCATGTCACTTTTTAAACGAGTGTAATGCCTCGGAATAAAGTTCTTACAACGAATTTTCAGGTGAACTTAATAAACTAACAAGCGTGGAGAAGATACTCACTTTAGTGGCTGAGTCATGAACAACAAATAGCAAACTGGAAAGCCTGACAGAGCGCTATATATAGGCATTATACACAACAGTGCAAGCCATAGCATGATGGAGTATAGCTTCTACCTCTTAAAAGCTTTTTCAATTAAGTTATGATTTTACTTTCTCTACGTTTGTCATATTCTGTAGAGCGGTTGTTATTTACGTGTTCTTTGGTCACTAGACCTAATATGTGACTTTTATTTCTATACCAGAGAAATTATTTTAACATTCTCCGTCAGCATTAACGTGTACCATTCCCTTCTACAACTATGTATTATAGCCATCTCAATATGATGCACCTCGCAGAAGCTACTGAATTTGCTATCGTATTTGACAAAGAAGAACGACCAACCGCATCAAAAATGCTTCCAAAGGATTGCCGTCACATAACTTGCATCATGTTATTGCCCTAACCAAGTCATCTGCCTTTATGAATAATTTCACGTGGTGTAGACCACCGGACACACTCTTCTAGTTCTTCCTCAGGGGTCACTGGTAGCTTTAAGGAGGATTTTGATGACCAGTATTAAATTTTGTGCCGCAAGGAGTATTGTCACACACTAATGAACGCTCACAACGTCACTGAAGGCACGATAAGGGAAGTATAAAATCGGAACAGACGAATTGGGAATCATTCTACCGACGATATGGCACACGGATGTGATAGTATACTGAGAACACATTCAGAGACTGGGCCACATAGTTAAGGCCCGGCGCCTGGGAAGCAACATCTCGGAAAAGGCGAAACTGGTCAGGTGATCGCATGCTAAAAAGCGATAAGATGTTGGACTTCCTCGCCTGTCACACAGTGTGAAGTTCGGAGCCTTGCCCGCCCTGTAAGAGCAGGGTAGGTGGAGATCTGTTTAGAATCTCACGACAGACTACAATGCTTGTGCAGGCGCAAATGTTTGGAGCATACTGTTCAGCTCCCATTGTTGAATATGTTGAATATGGGGCTCAGCAGCAGGCGACCCTTACGTGATTCATTGTTGACCCAACGACATCGTCAGTTAAGACTGCAGTGGATACGGGATCGTCGACGCTGAGCCACGAGTCAAGGGAAAGGTGTCACCTGAGCTGATGTGTCACGTTTCTTTTTACACCAGGTCGATGGTAGAGTGCGAATGAGCCATCACCCATGCCCCATGCAAACGGCTGCTCGAAACATTCACCGCCACAAACACAGGCTGGGTGGAGGGGGAGGGGGGGGGGTTTGGGGTGGAGGGGGGAGCAATATTATCGTACGGAGAATATTCACCTGGACGTCCATGGGACTGTGGTCCACTTGCACCCCATCGGCGTATCTAGTCCAGAATAATGCTACAGTGGTTTGAGAAAGATGATAGCGAACTTAACGCTAACGTCTCGGGAAACAAAATAGCCTGATCTGAACTCGATGGTACATATCTGATCTGTGATCCTATCGCGCGCTAGCTATGCGCCCACAGACCACCGGCCTGTAATTTATGGCAGTTGGGTGACGTCTTTGTAGACATTGGCGCCACATACGTCGGAAACTTACCAAGGAGCTGCCGAATCTACGCCACGCAGAAGCGCTTCTGTACTGCGTTACAAAGCTGAGCAAACACGCTATTAAGGAGGTGGTCATAATGTTTCGGTTTATCAGTGGATCTAGCAAAAAATAGTCTTCTCCAACTTTATGAACAAATCATCTGTGCCTCATATATAACTGTAAGGTAAGTAGAAATCACCGATGGATAACCACCGTAAACAGAAAAGGGATGGCTTGAAGAGCTGGCCAGATCAGTGTCCAGCTTATTCCATAAATTATTGCAACAGATTATACAGAGGGCTTCACATTAAAAGACGTCAGAGAGTCAAATGCTAATCATTATAAAAACCGTAACTGGTTCATTTTTAAGTCCAATGAAATAAGATTGATATTAATAGCTAACAAAGATGTTGTTTGTTGTTGTGGTCTTCAGTCCTGAGACTGGTTTGATGCAGCTCTCCATCCTACCCTATCCTGTGCAAGCTTCTTCATCTCCCAGTACTTACTGCAACCTACATCCTTCTGAATCTGCTTAGTGTATTCATCCCTCGGTCTCCCTCTACGATTTTTACCCTCCACGCTCCCCTCAAGTACTAAACTGGTGATCCCTTGATTGCTCAGAACATGTCCTATCAAACGGTCGCTTCTTCTTGTCAAGTTGTGCCACAAACTCCTCTTCTCCCAAATTTTATTCAATACCTCCTCATTAGTTGTGTGATCTACCCATCTAAACCTTCAGAATTGTTCTGTAGCACCACATTTCGAAAGCCTCTATTCTCTTCTTGTCCAAACTACTTATCATCCACGTTTCACTTCCATACATGGCTACACTCCATAAAAATACTTTCAGAAACGACTTCCTGACACTTAAATCTATACTCGATGTTAACAAATATCTCTTCTTCAGAAACGCTTTCCTTGCCATTGCCAGTCTACATTTTATATCTTCTCTACTTCGACCATCATCAGTTATTTTGCACCCCAAATAGAAAAACTCTTTTATTACTTTAAGTGTCTCATTTCCTAATCTAATTCCCTCAGCATCGCCCGACTTAATTCGACTACATTCCATTATCCTCGTTTTGCTTTTGTTAATGTTCATCTTATATCCTTCTTTCAAGACACTGTCCATTCCTTTCAACTGCTCTTCCAAGTCCTTTGCTGTCTCTGACAGAATTACAATGTCATCGGCGAACCTAAAAGTTTTTGTTTCTTCTCCATGGATTTTAATACCTACTCCGAACTTTTCTTTTGTTTCCTTTACTGCTTGCTCAATATACTGATTGAATAACATCGGGGAGAGGCTACAACCCTGTCTCAGTCCCTTCCCAACCACTGCTTCCCTTTCATACCCCTCGACTCTTATAACTGCCATCTGGTTTCTGTACAAATTGTAAATAGCCTTTCGCTCGCTGTATTTTACCCCTGCCACCATTAGAATTTGAAAGAGAGTATTCCAGTCAACATTGACAAAAGCTTTCTCTAAGTCTACAAATGCTAGAAATGTAGGTTTGCCTTTCCTTAATCTTTCTTCTAAGATAAGTCTTAAGGTCAGTATTGCCTTACGTGTTCCAATATTTCTACGGAATCCAAACTGATCTTCCCCGAGGTCGGCTTCTCCCAGTTTTTCCATTCGTCTGTAAAGAATTCGTGTTAGTATTTTGCAGCTGTGACTTATTAAACTGATAGTTCGGCAATTTTCACATCTGTGGAGCTAACAAAGTACTGAAACAAATAAAACAGTCAATTGTAGTCGTCTTCCTCATCATTTAACTTCAAAGCAACAACAATTGTCCATCTACCTCTACTTTGAAGTAGTGATTGTGTCGGACAATATACGACCGTTTGTTGCAAAGTTCCGTGCTCTTGTCACCCATAGGTAACTTTTTTTTTTACAATATTAGTGAAGTTCGCAATAACATTCGGATCAGAAAATATGTTGTACATTGTCAACAATCGGTGTAGTTGGGTAATGGTTATAGTGTCATATACGACTTGCATTAGTATTATTGTAACTATCCTAAGATCTCATTCGGTGTAATAGCCTGAAAACAATTACTAAGCTCAGGAAAACACTTGATGACCGAAGTCCCCCATTCGGCCAAGGCCAGCAGGAAAAACCTGAGCGATTACGAAAAACTTGTGGCAAGATTTTTCAGACTATTAGACTTCCGGATGAATGAAACATAAAGTACTAAATAATTAAGCAATTTCACCAAAGTCTGATATTGAACGTTTTACAATACTCATATCTAGTTCTATAATTTAATGTTTAACAGAAAATAAACTGGCAAGACGTTCAGTGAATAATTGTCAAATATTTTAATGAATCGACAAGTATGATAAACATCGTTGATAACAGTGACAACTCAAGTAACATATTCTGTAGACATTAAATGAAAATAACAGTAATGCGATAGATAGTTCTTCGAAAGTGTCAATTATTTAATGTAAGTTTCAGCAGTTATTAATTAGTCTACGTTGGAGGCAGTGGATCGTTGAAAGACGGAGAGTGAAAATGGATGGATTGAGAAGGTGACCTAAGGATGTTGGATTAGATAGACCCAGCATCCATCACCAGATTCGAACGAGGCAGGACCATTGTTTAATGGTACAGATCGAGACACGTAGCACCGAAGGCCTGTGGCACCTCTGCCTCCCCATCGGCATCTCATGGTGAAGAGTTCCAAGAAAAATACTTTTTCAAAAATTGTAAAAAACCAGCACAGTATCATGGAGATTTTGTACTGGAAGAAAACATTGTATTTACCACCCATCATCATTTTAAATAAAGTTTTCATATTCTCAAAATTAGCCTAAGTTTTATTTATGTATTACCGTGAGGGGAGACATGTTCTACGATGCATCACTGTCTTAGTTTCTTAAGAGTTCAGTAAATTCCTTTCACTCGTATATCGTTACATTTACAAATCATCAAGGCACTGCAACAGCGTCCATCAATAACAAATGTTTATATTTATGGTAACTTTAAGCAGCCGTTACAGTCAAGAATGCAGCGCATTAATTCGAATGCGCAGCTCATTCAAACAGGATCAGATTCTTGTTTCTGGTTTCGTGATCACGCACTATACACTCGGGTTAGAAAGGAGTCCTCCTGAGGAACCATTTTCCAATCAGACTGAAGTCAGTAGCTAGGGAAGTATTAGTTTTTCTGATTTACTTGTTTACTGACCTCGCTTTTCACAAATTGGTTTCTTGCCCGAGCTATACCACAGCTTTTGTTTTCTTCACATTACCTTGTCTAGCGTGCTCATTTGCGCATCAAATGGAACACAGAACTTACTCACTTGTTGAAACAACGAGATGACTTGTCCAGACAATATTGCCAGTTCACTGCTCGTACCCTCTCACTGAGAAGGCTGCTATGGTTTACTTAAATTACATTAGTTATAAAGTACATACTTATGCAGACGAACATAATACGTTAATAGGCTTTGTAAAATAATACCATTTCCTTACCCCATGGCTAGGGCCAATGCTTTATGATCCCAGAAATAATATAAGAATAGCCTAGAACCTTACACTTAAGATAAGACAATGTCTCTCAGTGTTTGCTTTAACTAATTGTCTATAAACAATTAGAGGTGTCAGCAGAGTAGTAAGTGTACTTCACAAAGACACCCTCTACAGCACAATAAAAAAAAAATATTTACCGCAAACTACTCATTCGATACTCACATGCAGTGTTTAAGTTGTTGAGGCAGAGTACGGTGATGAGTCTCTCTGGGAATAGAAACTCAAGACCAATGCATCGTGTTACATTGAAGTTACTCAAAATAAACATTCTGTGCGTAATTTTAACAGTGGCAACTGTTCAGTTAACTTCTAGAGGCAGTATGATCAACTTCGAATGTCTCTCTTAATAAAATAGGAATCACTTATAGTTCTTTTAGGTTTTAGTTTATACTCTTATTACTACTAAAAATATACATACATTTACGCACGTTTCTGGGATGTACGATACATAGATGATAAATGCATTGCTATCCAACATTACTTTATAGATACACAATAAGAGCGATTACATCATTAATGTTCTGTTGGGCATAAACGGTAAATTCAGGGCAACGTAAATGTGTACGGGAAATAAAGTAATTATTCCAATTGTCAGGATCTACTATATTTAAAGAGCCACAATATAAGCTAATCTACCAGTTTATCATTTGCTGAATCTCTCTGTTTACAGTCACCTCTTGGACTAAGGAATCGAGTATGAACAGTGGCAAAACGTTTCATGAGATTTTACCTCCATGTGGGACATATATGAATTAATGAGACTAGATCTTTTTCGCAGACACAGATAGGTATTTAGATAATAGATCTCTAAGTTCCGTTTGCTGTTCGTAGGACAAGTGATGTGTCATTCTTTTTATGAAAATTCAAATTTACCATGCGTTTCCTTTACTCTTAGCAAATCCGCTGCCACATTTCGTTCATCGATTTGTAAATAGCGTCTCCCAAGAGTCGAGGACTATTTTTGTGTTCCTCGCTCTTACGAATTTCGTACCAAAGATGTAGCTCTCATTTAAATTCTCCACCACGAGGAATGCGCCCAATGTTGCTCCACCTTTGATTATTATTTGTGTTTGAGAGTGTAGTTTGACCGGTTTTGATCTACACCCAACAGCACAAATTATGCTACAGATTTGTTATGCGTATGTAAGAAGCCTTATCATAGCATTAATTTTATCAGACAAGCTTTTGGATAGTACATTCGTTTCTGCTTCCATATAAAAAAAACTGTGGAATCATACACATAATTATAGTTGTTGTTGTTGTTGTGGTCTTCAGTCCTGAGACTGGGTTGATGCAGCTCTCCATGCTACTCTATACTGTGCAAGCTGCTTCATCTCCCAGTAACTACTGCAACCTAAATCCGTCTGAATCTGCTTAGTGTATTCATCTCTTGGTCTCCCTCTACGATTTTTACCCTCCACGCTGCCCTCCAATACTAAATTGGTAATCCCTTGATGCCTCAGAACATGTCCTACCAACCGATCCCTTCTACTAGTCAAGTTGTGCCACAAATTTCTCTTCTCCCCAATCCTATTCAATACCTCCTCATTAGTTATATGATCTACCCATCTAATCTTCAGCATTCTTCTGTAGCACCACATTTCAATAGCTTCTATTCTCTTCTTGTCCAAACTATTTATCGTCCATGTTTCACTTCCATACATGGCTACACTCCATACAAATACTTTCAGAAATGACTTCCTGACATTTAAATCTATACTCGACGTTAACAAATTTCTCTTCTTCAGAAACGCTTTCCTTGCCATTGCCAGTCTACATTTTATATCCTCTCTACTTCGACCATCATCAGTTATTTTGCTCCCCAAATAGCAAAACTCCTTTACTACTTTAAGTGTCTCATTTCCTAATCTAATTCCCTCAGCATCACCCGCCTTTATTCGACTACATCCCATTATCCTCGTTTTAGTTTTGTTGATGTTCGTCTTATATCCTCCTTTCAAGACACTGTCCGTTCCGTTCAACTGCTCTTCCAAGTCCTTTGCTGTCTCTGACAGAATTACAATGTCATCGGCGAACCTCAATGTTTTTATTTCTTCTCCATGGATTTTAGTACCTACTCCGAATTTTTCTTTTGTTTCCTTCACTGCTTGCTCAATATACAGATTGAATAACATCGGGGACAGGCTACAACCCTGTCTCAGTCCCTTCCCAACCACTGCTTCCCTTTCATGTCCTTCGACTCTTATAACTGCCATGTGGTTTCTGTATAAGTTGTAAATAGCCTTTCGATCCCTGTATTTTACCCCTGCCACCTTTAGAATTTGAAAGAGAGTATTCCAGTCAACATTGTCAAAAGCTTTCTCTAAGTCTACAAATGCTAGAAATGTAGGTTTGCCTTTCCTTAATCTTTCTTCTAAGATAAGTCGCAAGGTCAATATTGCCTCACGTGTTCCTATATTTCTACGGAATCCAAACTGATCTTCCCCGAGGTCGCCGTCTAGTAGTTTTTCCATTCGTCTGTAAAGAATTCGTGTTAGTATTTTGCAGCCGTGACTTATTAAACTGGTAGTTCGGTAATTTTCACATCTGTCAACACCTGCTTTCTTTGGGATTGGAATTATAATATTCTTCTTGAAGTCTGAGGGTATTTCGCCTGTCTGATATATCTTGCTCACCAGATGGTAGAGTTTTGTCAGGACTGGCTCTCCCAAGGCTGTCAGTAGTTCTAATGGAATGTTGTCTACTCCCGGGGCCTTGTTTCGAGTCAGGTCTCTCAGTGCTCTGTCAAACTCTTCACGCAGTATCATATCTCCCATTTCATCTTCATCTACATCCTCTTCATTTTCCATAATATTGTCCTCAAGTATATCGCCCTTGTATAGACCCTCTATATACTCCTTCCACCTTTCTGCTTTCCCTTCTTTGCTTAGAACTGGGTTTCCATCTGAGCTCTTGATATTCATTCAAGTGGTTCTCTTTTCTCCAAAGGTCTCTTTAATTTTCCTGTAGGCAGTATCTATGTTACGCCTGGTGAGACAAGCCTCTACATCCTTACGTTTGTCCTCTAGCCATCCCTGCTTAGCCATTTTGCACTTCCTGTCGATCTCATTTTTGAGACGTTTGTATTCCTTTTTGCCTGCTTCATTTACTGCATTTTTATATTTTCTCCTTTGATCAATTAAGTTCAATATTTCTTCTGTTACCCAAGGATTTCTACTAGCCCTTGTCTTTTTACCTACTTGATTCTCTGCTGCCTTCACTACTTCATCCCTCAAAGCTACCCATTCTTCTTCTACTGTATTTATTTCCCACATTCCTATCAATTGTTCCCTTGTGCTCTCCTTGAAACTCTGTACAACCTCTGGTTCTTTCAGTTTATCCAGGTCCCATCTCCTTGAATTCCCACCTTTTTGCAGTTTCTTCAGTTTTAATCTACAGTTCATAACCAATAGATTGTGGTCAGAGTCCACATCTGCCCCTGGAAACGTCTTACAATGTAAAACCTGGTTCCTAAATCTCTGTCTTACCATTATATAATCTATCTGAAACCTGTCAGTATCTCCAGGCTTCTTCCATGTATACAACCTTCTTTTATGATTCATGAACCAAGTGTTAGCTATCATTAAGTTGTGCTCTGTGCAAAATTCTACCAGACTGCTTCCTCTTTCATTTCTTCCCCCCAATCCATATTCACCTACTACGTTTCCTTCTCTTCCTTTTCCTACTACCGAATTCCAGTCACCCATGACTATTAAATTTTCGTCTCCCTTTATTTGCACCTGAACTACCTCATTCGGTTCACTCTTACATTCAGGTTTATCTTTTGTCAGTTCTCTCTGACATCCAGGTCATCATTATACCTTAAGAGGTTCGCTCTGCCAGAATCACTGCCTTCACTCCAGTCCGTAGTCATCAGCGGAGGCCTGGATGCTAGTGAATGTAGTTTGACGGGTTGTCATTCCCCAAAGGCGATGCTTCCTCAACTTAAGCTACATGGATCGTCGGATTCGGTTGTCTCCAGTTGCCGTCTGTGTTCCAATTCTGCGTTGGATCGTGTTGAACGTATTTACTTCCACTAAATAGTACAAGGGACACTTGCTCATGGTTCCAGACACTACCTTGGTTATCACCATGCCACTGACCTCTTTTGGTACTACTATCATTACTGTTATTAATATAGCCATGATGGCGCCTATTTTCAGTTCTTTTCCATTTACAGGAGTTTGAAGGATCATGTCTGTGGCGTGCGTTATATTACTTTAAAACTGCAGAGCGCTGAACATCAAAGTCACGTCGTCTGCGGTTGGGCTGCCTACCGGCATTATTGAAGGTTTGTCACGGACGAGCTGACTGACCTGGATTGTTATTCCTCAGACCAGCACCTCAACCATTCTTCGAATCTTCGTAAATAAGATCAGTGGGCTCAAGAGTTGGCATGATTTGCTCAAGATCAGTTTCAGGTACATGAACCAGCTTCTCGAGAATTTCTGTAAGTAATTTCCTCTTTAAAACGCGAAGCACATCTTTATGTGAGACCGGTTTATCCGATTAACGGGTCTTGTTCAAGTACCGTTCAAAATATTTCCTCACGTTCCCTCGACAGGTATAATACACTTCAGGATTAAATACATCCTTTCTCAGTCTCTCTTGAATATAGATAGACCAATAATTCTTGAGAAAGTTTTGCTTAAATTCCTCATAAGTTCGACAGTGCTCTATTGTTTCTGAGGCCTAAAGGACCCCTTCTCCTTCTATACATTCTACAGTGTAATGAATCTTCCGTTGCTCAGCCCATGGCCTTGGTAAAATACCCTTGAATGAATGGATGAATACAACTGTATGAATATTTGTTTTTTGTGGAAGAAAAGCCGGAATTGTCTATACTTCAATGGGCTTTCTTCATGCAATACTAATGGTAGGGAAGTCCTAGTTCCCATATCGTAAGGTAAACATGGCACTGACATGTCACGAGTTCTCACTCCCTCTCCCTGCCTGTTATTAGACACGTCTGGATTAGTATGTATCTCACTAATTCTATGGACTGGGGAGGCAGATACACACACAGTTCCCCTGACAATAGATAACTGCCTCTGAATATTGTTCACCTGTTCAACTACCTCATGACATCACTTCGCTAATTCGTCTGTCAGTGTAGTTTTGATTTGACGTAATTCAACTTGGTCAGACTGCAAAGCTGTATGTTGCTCTTGGTATGTTTTAGTTATTGTTTGCTGATTTGCATTATTTAACTGAAGATCAAATATTTTATTTATTTCTCGGTCTTGATTTCCTAGAAATTTATTCAACTTCCTTTCATGTTCAGCAGAAATATTCTGTACCTGATTCTCAACATCCTGAATTGTAGTTTTTAATGTAGTGTGATCCAGTTGTTTCAGACCAAACCTTCTACCAAATTTCCAACAGTTTCAGGAATCCCACGGACCAACCTTTGCGAAGTGGAAATTTCATTTCTGTAGGTTCTAAATCTGTCTTATTATGGTCTGTTTGTAATCGTACTTGTCCTGTAATGTGATTGCTCAAATATGTTTCAAATTATTCAGCTTCCTGTTTGTTCTGTTTGGATAATTCTAACTTTAATTGTTCGGTCTGTTGTTCGTTATGATCAGTTTTAATTTTAACTGTTTTTCTGTTGTTTGCTGTGTTCGGCTAGTTCTAACTTTAACGTTTCAGCTTGTTGATCAATTGATCTTCGTATTTCTCTGAGTGGGTCTTCTGCTGGATCAGAAGTCCTCGTAGTAGTTGCATTCGCAGGTCGGGAGTCGGTTTCGTTTAGTGGCTCACGAATATCGTCCACGGCTGGTTCAAAGGGCATGTTGTTTCCAGCTAGGGGATTAGCATTACTTTGTTCACTTTGTTCCATCATATTATTTTGAGATCGGGTTTTAACCATACTAATTTTATTACTAGGACAGGAAGAAATAGTTCTTTAGGGTGATGTATAAAAATTGTCAACAGTGCTACAGTTAGAGTGTGCTGTCAGTCGCTGCAGTTATCATATAAAATATCTCTCTGAGAGACAAACATGCAAGAATTGTCCTCTTTATGGTGCTACCAGAGCATCAGCCATTCTGCGAAAATTGATTACGCTATTTTAATTTACATATAAACTTTAAAATTTTATTTTCTATCTTACCAGCGATTATATGCAAGTGGGGATAGAATTAGTAATTCATTATTAACAAGAAATTAATGCTGTTACACTAACAAATGAAGCAAAACAAATGAGGCATGTCCTGCGCTACTTACTGCTGTCGGTGCAACGTTATGACATCAATCCTGTCTTGTTACCAAATAAATTCTAAAATTAGTTTACTGTAAACAACAGTGCCAAGTAACTTTCGATATCTTTCTTCTTCTTTTAAACAGACAGTCCTTTCTTTAATATTCTTTGGGTTAAAATCCTTTTTCGTATAGCACGAAAAAGAAATTACAATTCAGTAATATACTAATATAAACAAACTTTACGCAAAATAGATATCTTTCATTAACTTGGGCCCAGGTTGGGAATAAGACGTGATATTACTTTTCTGGGGGTGGCAAAGAGGCGAAGAAAAATTCGATTCACCCCAGAAAAAGTAGTACTGTAGCAGCCATCTTCCAATGAAATGAGAGTAGTGAAAACAAATTCATAGAAAGAAATGAACAAGAAAATAATGAACAACGTTTCCATCCTCATCAACATCGGAGTCATAAAATAAAACAGACATTTGATGGAGCTAATCAAGTAAGTCATTTAGCATCTTGCAATTGCAGTCTCCAAATGTGCATAAAAATGGTCCCGGATGTTAGTGACATGATGATTACGTCATTTACAACTGGCAGAAGTCTCTTCACGAAGTAAATTGCTGTTTTCCTGCTATTACAGAGTTTTATAGTATATAATGAAACAAGAAACCCAAAGCCACGTTTTTCCAAGAGAACATACAACTCATTTAGAAACGTAATGAATTTGCTATAAAAAAGGGACATAGAATGTGATATTTTATTTCAGAGTCGCTGGTTTGAACTACTCCTATCTAGACGACTATGAGTAGTACCTTTGTGAGGACCTGTACAGTGCCGCGCACGAAGTATGAAGATTAGTGTCACGATTTCCATGAATGAATTCAATTAAAACTACCAAGTGTGCTGTAGCTAAGATGGCAATTGAACCTTATTTTCCCGTCAAGACATATTTCGGGAATCAGCAGTCGCATTGAAACGTGATGGTAAATTCGTTTTTAATTGCATGTGTCCTCTAGTAACTTTTGAAAGACGCATTATTCTTTATGAAATTTGAAATATATGGATAGAAACGTCAGCAACAATCCAGTCCTCATAGATGTGTAATTCAGTGCGACGCTACAAAAGGGGAAACATTCTTGTGGGTGGTGCGCAGAGGGCATGTTAAAACAACTAACTATGCCTTGTCAAGCTCAGCAGAGTCAGTATCAGCATGGGTATGAGTTCAAATGGAAACGAAAGCTCTACCCCCGAGAAGTGGGTTTGTTAGTCAGTGAAATTTCCGTTCCTGTCGGGTAAACAGGTTACAGATTAATTGATCGGTCAACATGAAAAATTAGTCTGCAGGAACGAAAATGATGAGCATCAGTGGTCAAAGTTCGCGAGATTGTTCAGTATGCCTTAGACAATATGAGGTTGGTGCACAAGTTCGTAGAGTTCTTGTTTTGCATGTTGGTATTCCGGTTGCTATGGGTTTATTTATCGATTGTCATTTTTATTTATTGTTCACTGTTGCTGTTTGAGTTTACATATTGGAGAGAGTGAGTGGAGCTGTGGACTCTAGAAAATGGAATGCAAAATGGAGAAATTGGAACATTTCCAACATATTCTTCTGTTTGAGTGACAGCAACGGAGGCAGCCATAAGAATCTGCGTATATGGGGATAACGCCACTGGGAAAAGTCCGACAAGAAAACGGTTTTCTTATTTTGAGGAGGATCTTTTTGACATTAGATACTTCCCATGTTCAGGAAGAACTTCAGGATTTTGTGAATATCGTTTAAACACGTTAATCCACAACGTTCCACGTCAGCGTAATCGATATCTACATCTACACCTACATTTATACTCCGCTAGCCACCCAACGGTGCGTGGTGGAGGGCACTTTACGTGCCACTGCATTACCTCCCTTTTCTGTTCCAGCCGCGTACGGTTCGCGGGAAGAATGACTGCCGGAAAGCCTCCGTGCGCTCTCGAATCTCTCTGATTTTACATTCGCGATCTCCTCAGGAGGTATAAGTAGGGGGAAGCAATATATTCGATTCCTTATCCAGAATTGCACCCTCTCGAAACCTGGACAGCAAACTACACCGCGATGCAGAGCGCCTCTCTTGCAGAGTCTGCCACTTGAATTTGCTAAACATCTCCGTAACGCTGTCACGCTTACCAAATAACCCTGTGACGAAACGCGCCGCTCTTCTTTGGATCTTCTCCATCTCCTCTGTCAACCCGACCTGTTACGGATCCCACTCTGACGAGCAATACTCAAGTATAGGTCGAACGAGTGTTTTGTAAGCCACCTCCTTTGTTGATGGACTACATTTTCTAAGCACTCTCACAATGAATCTCCCAGAAGTGCCGTGCGACATCTGCATGCATGGGGAAAGTTCAAATATCGAGTGTGTGGGTACCGCATGCTCTAAGCCAAAATCACAGAAATCACCAGGTGCATCTCTGCTTGCTTGCCATTAATTGGTTCACAAACATCGACCATTCCTATCCTATATAGTTACTGTTGATGAGAAATGGTGTCTTTATGCTAACCTAAGGAAAAAATTAAGGGTTGAACCGAAACAACGCAGCGACTCCCGGTACGAAGACCTGCAAGCATCGACAAAAAATAATGTTATGCATCTGGTGGAACAGCGACGGTGTTGTGTACTAAAAATTGCTTCCTCGAGGTATAACCATCACTGCTGACATTTATTATCAACAACTGAGACGTCTTGCAGACACAATACAAGAACAACAACCAAGAAGCCTGCGTGAAGTGATACTACTCACGACGACAACCCTCCACAGTACGCTAGACTGACAAAAAACACTACACAGGAGTTGGGTTGTGAAGTCATTCCGCACTCACCTTATTCACCTGACCTTGCGTCATCATATTTTTCACCTTTTCTTCTCTCTATCGAACAACCTCCAAGAAACTTCCTTCCCGAATGAAAATGAGCTCTGAACATGGCTCAATGAGTTCTTCGTCTCAAAACCACGTGATTTCTTCTGTCGCGGGATCAAGAAGTCACCCCAGCGTTGGTACGCTGTTATAAATAGTGAAGGAGACTGTATTATTAACTACTAAAGTCTCTGTCATGTGTATCTGTTGTGCTTATTAATCTTACGGAAAACGTTACGAACTAATGCACCGACCCAATATATGCCGAGCAAAATTGTGGTGGATGGAAAAGACCGGCTGCGGTTCGACAATCGTTTTAGAAAGTTTCCGCAAAACCAAAGAGGGTGTCACTGCGAATTTAGATCTACCTAAAGCGTCAAAGAAAAACAGTAACCAAGCAAAGCCAAAACTAGCGTAAAGAGAGCCTTGTGTGAAGAGTTGAAGGAATTCGAAAGCAAAATTCTAACTACTGACTTGAGAGAATATCCGAAGAAGTTTTAATGAGTTAAATGCGGAAAAAGGTTAAAGCCATTTGTCCAGACATTCTGTGTCAATAAGGCATCGAAACAGAAGATGACAAGGAGAGGGCCGAAATAAGTACTGTCTTTTAAGCAATAGTTTCACCCAGGAAATTCCTACTTTCGTCACTCCTTTAAATTTCTGCACGTAAGTCAAAACTGACATGTATCGAAGTTAATGACCACGGGATGGAAAAGCAGCTGAAATTGCACATTAGAGGAAAGGCCACTAGACCTAGCAAGATACCAATACGATTCCAGACAGAGAAAGCTAAAGAACTTGCTCCTCTTATAACGGCAGTATGCCGTAGGCCACTGGAGCACAATGAAACAAAAAAGCATAGATCATTCCAGTTCTCAGGAAGAGACGTTGAAAAGACCCTCAAATCTGTAGTCCTATTTTTCTGTCTGCTGTACTATTTCGGAACCTTTTTTATGCTCGCATGTTGTGACGTTTATGGAGACTACTGAACTTCATTGTAGGAATAACCACGGGTTGTGAAGACAACGATCGTATGAAACCCAACTCGCTATGTTCGTCCACGAGACCCAGCTAACGGCGGCCAAGCTGATGCCGCGTCCTTGACTTCCGCAAGGCGTTCGATACAGATCCGAACTGCCGCCTAATGAACAAAATAAGACCGGACGGAGTATCAGACTAGCTGCGCTACTGGTTTGCAGAGTTCATAGCAAACAAAACACAGAATATCAATCTCAATGGAGATAAACCTTCAGACGTGAAAGTATCTTTATGCGTGCCCCATGTGAGTTTTAGACAATAATTCGTCTATGGAACTCCTGGTTCACGACATATGTAACTGAATAACTGATGTGGAACGAATGGAAAGGAAACAGGATAGGAAGAGATAGGAAAGAACCAGCCGCACGGGGTATTGCGGGAACGCAGCGGACACAGCAGACGGCGACTCGAACCCTGATGTTCCGCTTGTCTCGAACTGTTGCCTTAACCACCTCAACAATCCGAACCAGGGTCCCGTGCGAATCAAACTGCAACGCACTCCCACTGCAACGATTCCCACTTTTTAACCCCCTACTCGCAGAACTGATTCCTGTAGGAGCTGGGACGTAGGTTGTGCATCCACTCTTAAACATTTTCATCAAACAACTGTCGGGCCCATATAATTATACACTGAAGAGCCAAAGAAACTGGTACACCTGCCTAATATCGTGAGGGCCCTTGCGAGCATGCAGAAGTGTGACAACACGACGAGGCATGCACTCGACTAATGTCTGAAGTAGTGCTGAAGGAACTGACACCACGAACCCTTCAGGACTGTCCATAAACCATAAGAGTACGAGGGGTGGAGATCTCCTCTGAACAGCACGTTCCAAGGCATCTCAAATATGCTCAATAATGTTAATGTCTGGGGAGTTTGGTGGCCAGAAAAAGTGTTTAAACTCAGAATAGGGTTTCTAGAGCAACTCTGTAGCAATTCTGGACGTGGAGGGTGTCGCATTAACCTGCTGGAACTGTCAAAGTCCATCGGAATGCACAATGGACGTGAGTGGACGCAGGTGATGAGACAGGATGCTTATTTTTGTGCCATCTGTCAGAGTCGTATCTAGACATATCAGGATCCCATACCACTCCAACTGCACGCGCCTCACACCATTGCAGTGAATCCACCAGCTTGAGAAATCCCGTGCTGATCTGCAGTATCCATGGATTCATGAGGTTGTTTCCATACTTGTCCATCGGCTCGATACCATTTTAAAGAAGACTCGTCCGATCAGGCAACATATTCCCAGTCCAAAGTCCATTGTCGGTGTTGACGTGCCCAGGCGAGGTGTGTAGCTTTGTGTCACGCAGTCATCAAGGATACACGAATTGACCTTCGGCTCCGGAAGCCCACATCGATGATGTTTCGTTGAATGGTTCGAAGGTTGTCACTTGCTGAAGGTCCAGAATTGAAATCTGCAGCAGTTTGCCGAAGGGTTGCACTTCTGTCACTTTGAACGATTCTCTTCAGTCGCCATTGGTCCGGTTCTTGCAGGATTTTTTCCGACCGCAGCGATGTCGGAGATGTGGTGCTTTACCGGATTCCTAATATTCACGGTACATTCCTTAAATGGTCGTACGGGATAATCAGCTCCTCATCGCTACCTCGGAGATGCTGTGTCCCATCACTCGTTTGCTGACTATAACACCACGTACAAACTCATTTAAATGCTGATAACCTGCCATTGTAGCAGCAGTAACCGATCTAACAACTGCGCTAGACACTTGTTGTCTTCTATACGCGTTGCTGGCCGCAGTGTTGTATTCTGGCTGTTTACATATCTTTGTATTTGAATACGCATGCCTATACCAGTTTCATTGGCGCTTCAGTGTAGATATGAGTGGAGTCTTTTCTGTCTGGACTCCTTGACAGAGGAGACACCACTTATAAGTATATACAGGATGGTCCATTGATAGTGACCGGGCCAAATATCTCACGAAATAAGCATCAAACGAAAAAACTACAAAGAACGAAACTCATCCAGCTTGAAGGGGGAAACCAGATGGCGCTATGGTTGGCCCACTAGATGACGCTGTCATAGGTCAAACGGATATCAACTGCGTTTTTTAAATAGGAACCCCCATTTTTATTACATATTCGTGTAGTACGTAAAGAAATATGAATGTTTTAGTTGGACCACTTTTTTCGCTTTGTGATAGATGGCGCTCTATAGCCACAAACGTATAAGTACGTGGTATCACGTCCATTATCTGAAATGACTTTGCTAACGTGTCCAACTTCATGTAAGAAATTTTTAACAAAGGCGTTGTATACAGACCGTGTAGTGGCTTTACGTAATGGTGTGAAAGAAACAAATTTTGAAGTAAATTCAACAGCGACTAGAACGTACGAAAATCCATTCGATGTTCTGACAAGGGGTCCCAAGAGATCAACAGCAGCAAATTCTTTTAATTTAGAAGGATTGATAGGAGACAACGGAGAACGATGTGAGATGGTAGATGGTTTAGCTATTTACAAAGTTTACAAATAGACAAGACTCTTCGAATTCTCTTTTCCATTTTATTAAAATAACAAGTCGTCCAAAGAATATGATAACATTTTCGTGGACCAAAATGTGCGTAGCTGAAATGAATGTATCAATGAGCTTATTAACAAAATCGTCAGGAATGCAAAGTACCCATAGCTTGTCATCAACAGTGCAGCGTTTGAAGAGTGTGTTGTTTCTAACCAGATGATAATGGCGAATCTGTGTGTGTGTCTATTCATGTCATTTACTTTTAATGTCTTTCCAAATCGGATCTTTATCTTGTTCATGAGCAATGTCCTTTAAAGATATGGTGATGACGTTTTCAAAGGCGACTTTCTGAATGTAAAGAATACTGAATTTTTTTTCGAGGTTGCCACCTTCTGTGTTACTTTTCTCAAGCCCAGCCGGTGCGTGTGACAGTGCGTCCGCAACAATGTTCTCCTTGCCGGGAATGTAGACTATTATGAACTGGAATTCTTGCAGAAACAATGCCCATTGTTTTAACTTGTCATGATTTAATTTTGAAGTCATAAGAAACTGTAATGCACCATGATCACTGTATACGTTACGTGCTTACCAGAAAGAAGGAAAAGGAATTTGTTATATGCCCAAACGATAGCAAAAGCTTCTAATTCAGTAATGGAATAATTTTTTTCAGATTTTGTTAGCACTCGGCTAGCAAAAGCAATGGTTTTCTGAACGGTAGTGTCATTTTCTATGGCTTCTTGAAATAAATTGGCACCTAGACCGACTTTAGAAGAATCCGTGCTAAGGCAGAAATCTTGTGACAGATCTGGATGAGCTAGTACTGGCGCGTTTAAGTAGCGATTCATTCAAAGAACTGAATTCCAACTGTGCTTTTTCGTCCCAGTTCCAAATAGTATTTTTTCCAGTGAGAGAACAAAGTTTTGGTGTAACTAGAATTTGCACATTCAGAAAACGACGGTAAAAATTTACGAGACCTAGAAGACTGCGGACTTGTTTTTTGTGGATGGAACTGGAATGGCTCTGATTGGTTCTAACTTTTCAGGATCCGGCTGAATACCTTCAGAAGAAATAATATGTCCCAAAAACCCCACCTTTGACCTACCGAATTCAAACTTTTCCAAGTTAACTGTAATTCCAGATTCTGCAAAAATACGTGACAAACTGTTGAGGATGCGATTATGTTGTTCCCATTAGGCTTCTGTTATTAGAATATTGTCCACATACAAAGTGATGTGACGTTTCAAGAATATGGAATTTAGCCCGCGAATGAATGCTGCCGAAGAAATGTTCAAACCAAAAGGAAGTTACCGAAACTGATAACAAACGCCGAAACAAAGAAAAGCTGTGTATTTTTTACATTCTGGATGAAGTTCGATGTGATAAAAGCTGGATCTGAGATCAATAGAAGACAACACTTTTACACCATTAAAATTTTGAAGAAGTTCTTCTAACGTTTGCGGCCTGTCTGTTTCAGGAATGATGATACTATTGATTTGTCTCGAATCTAAGACAAGCCTGATCGATCCATTTTTCTTCTCAACAACATGTAATAGATTGTTGTATGAGCTTACTGCAGGCTCAATAATGCCCTCGTCATGCATAGACTGTATTTATGTTCTAACACGGTCCCTATAATGTGCCGGAATTACGTATGGTCTAACACAAAATTTAGTATGCTCACGAACACAAAATTGGTGTTGAAATCCCTTGATTGTTCCTGTTTTGAGAGTAAAAACTGTGGAATGTGCTTGTAAAATCTCAAAAAGGTCCTGCCTATCAGTGTCATTACAATTCTCAATTGCTTGAATTTTATTCTGAATTAACTCATTAGTATCAAATACGCCGTCGATGTCATCCCTGTCAGTACTTGCAGAGTGATTGTTAGTGTCTAGTTCCGTCGAAAATTCCGAACTGTTGTCTAACAGAAGGTAAAGCCGATTAATTTCCTCGTCATGGTTTGAGAGCAAATCTTCAAATTTCAAAGCTATTGACTTACTTTCTTTCTCTAAACTTATTTCAGCATTGTGAAAGTTTAAGATTGCTTTGTATTAATTCAAAAAGTCTACTCCCTATATAATTTCCGTCGACAATAATGGAACAATAAGAAAGTTCGTAGAGAAGCTATGACTTGGACAAAAGAATTATAAGTTGGTTGTTGGCGTACATCTACACTTTTTCCAAAAATTGCACCTTGTCATTTACTTTTACGTAAAGGAAGTGTGGGGCAATCGTTCGATTTGTTGCATTTGCTAAAAGTTGTTTCATTAATTACTGAAATGGGACTGCCAGAGTTAAGTACTGCCGTAAATTTTACGTCATTTACCGTAATGTGAATTACAGGATAAGCAATGTTGTTATGTTTTATGTTGTTTTACTGGAGTAAGATGTCTCTAACGTCTTCCATTTTTACGTAATTACTATCCACGGCAGCTACGTCGTCACCTTCATAAGTACGTTTTGTGGCTGCCAGCGGTGTCAGTCATTGCCTACTGTCTCTTTGTTGGCGCGCATCGTTATTGGGATTTGGAGATCTAACTTCTACAAATTTACCTTGTCGTGAGGGCCCTGCCCTGTCTGAATCCCACCAGTTCTGATGACATTCAGGTCTGTCGTTATGTCGATAGTTTCCGTAGTTTCTTTTTTTGTGGTGGAGAAATTCTCCCGGAATCGTAACTGCGCGGTGGACCGTTGCCTCTGAAGTTATTCTGTCTCCCTTGATAATAATTATTTTGGTTCCCATATTGTCTGTTTCTCTCACTGTCTCTGTCATAGCCATTACCACGGAGAGGTGATCTTTCCTTGTAAGTATTACTACTCTGCCAACGGTTGTCATACGGCTGGTGTCTGTTTTGGTCACGATCCGCGTAGTAAGAATAGCCTTGTCGTGTCCAGTTATTATTTCTTTCGTCGCGAAATTGTGACGGATGTGACCTGTGATTGTTGTGTTCCTGTTTTCGCATACCGCGGTTGTCAATGTCAATTTCCAGTTCTTGTAAGAGTCCCTGAAAAGCTTCAATGTCGTCTTTGCAACGTCCTGCCAAAATAATATGTCGTAAATGTTCAGGTAATTTGATTAAGCAAACGCGGATGAATTCTGAGGGGCTGTATGGGTGTGACAGTTACTGATTCTTGTGCAACATGTCTTCAAAATATTTCACAAGACTGGAAAATTCAGATTGTTCGAAATGTTTCATCATTATGATGCTATGTTTTACTCGTTCTTGTGTAGCTCGAGACCAATATGTTGAGAGGAAGCCATGAAAAATTCTCCTTCACTGTGACAATCGTGAATGATCGATCGCATTCTTATAGCTGGTTCATTCTCTAAGTAGCCACACATAAATTCTAATCTGTGCTCCAATGACCAGTTGGGAAGAAAACAATGAGAGAATTAATGAAGCCACGCTTGTGGATGAATGTCGTTGCCAGAATTCATAAATGTTTTAAATTTGCGTGTAGTAATGAACAGCTAATAGTCAAAGTCATCGTGTCGGCGAGTCGCATATCGGTCACTGTTAGTCGTGTCGGCGGTTCCATCTCAATATTCGGTGCCCCTTGCCAATTTCTTTCATAATTTCGGAAATGCCCTACGTTATTATTTTGTGGCTTTTCCGTATTTCTAAGTCCCTCTTCCCTTGTTGGAGCGCTAGTCTCCTCTGAAGTATGTAATTCTTGTATTACTTGTGCCAACTGATCCTGTACTTCCCGGATTTCTCTTTTGTGTTGCGTATTAATTTGATTCTGATTTTGTTTAAATTTCCTAATTTGATCGTACTCTTCTGTGTCATTAAAGACTACCGGTCTTCTATCATTCAGATTATCATCTACCTTCGTAGATAAATTATTTATCTGATCCGAAAGTTCGACTACTTTCTCTGATAATGAACTAATTTCCCCCATGTGTCTTTCTGAACCAATTTCCAGAGTATCTACTGTGTCCTTTAAGTTTTCCTGAGTTTTTGCAAGTTGCGTAACCGAATCGGTAGATGCAACTGAGTCAGTTTTAACCCTCAAGGTCTCGTGATTTTTATGAACAATAGTTTGCAGTTCTTTTATGGCTGTTTCGTGATTCTGTAATGCATTTTCATGCCGCGAAAAAATAGGTTGAAAATGCTCACAAATTTGTGTTTTTACGTCATTACAGATTTTTTGACATTTCGATTCGATGTTATGTAACTCAGTAGTTAAATCATCATGTGTTTGTTGAAGTGTTTCTTTAATTTGTCTCTGATTTTGTTCCATTTGTTGCTGTGACTGTTTTTGATTTTGTTCCATTGCGTCTGTTGCTGTGTTTGTCTCTGATGTTGTTCCATTGTGTCTAACTTTTGAAGCTTTTGTCCCATTTGTTTCTGATTCTGTTCAAGCGTCGTGTCGAACTACTGCAATACAGCGAGCGCCAATACTGCCAGCTAAATAAAAGATTCTAACTACGGAAGGCACTAACTACTGATAGGCATAGTTAGCAAATGAAAGATTTTTATAGAAAACAAACAATGTATTTACCTTAATAATGTTCAAAAGTTGTCATATATATATATATATATATATATATATATATATATATATATATATATATATATATTAGTTCATGATATCCAGTATTACAAATTTACTCTTTCTGGTGGACATACGTCCAGATCGTCCGCTCTCAAAATTCTGCCATCTCTCTCCGCACATCCACCACTGCTGGCGGCTCACCTCTAACTGCGCAACGCTACGCGTTGTTCACATCTAACTGCCCAACACTACAATAGCAAAAATTCCAACAGTGCAAACCAGCCACAGACTGCACACAGCACAGTCTGTGATTTTCATACAGAGCGCTACGTGGCGTTACCAACATAAAAACCTAAACAGCCTACTTACAAAGTGTTCAGCCACATGTGAAACGTCAACCACAACCTGCAACAAATGATGATGACCAAGTAGGTGTTTTAGCTGCTGTCACGGCTAATCCGCACATCAGTAGCAGACAAATTGCGCGAGAATAGGGAATCTCAAAAACGTCGGTGTTGAGAATGATACATCAACTTCGGTTGCATCCGTACCATATTTCTATGCATCAGGAATTGCATGGCGACGACTCTGAACGTCGTGTACAGTTCTGCCACTGGGCACAAGAGAAATTACGGGACGATTACAGATTTTTTGCACGCGTTCTATTTAGCGACGAAGCGTCATTCACCAACAGCGGTAACGTAAACCGGCGTAATATGTACTATAGGGCAACGGAAAATCCACGATGGCTGCGACAAGTGGAACATTAACGACCTTGGCGGGTTAATGTATGGTGCGGCATTATGGGAGGAAAGATAATTGGCCCCCATTTTGTCGATGGCAGTCTAAATGGTGCAATGTGTGTTGATTTCCTACGTAATGTTCTACCGATGTTACTAGAAGATGTTTCACTGCATGACAGAATGGCGATGTACTTCCAACATGATGGATGTCCGGTACATAGTTCGCGTGCGGTTGCAGCGGTATTGAATAACATATTTCATGACAGGTGGATTGGTCGTCGAAGCACCATACCATGGCCCGCACGTTCACCAGATCTGACGTCCCCGGATTTCTTTCTGAGGGGAAAGTTGAAGGATATTTGCTATCGTGATCCCCCGTCAACGCCTGACAACATGCGTGAGCGCATTGTCAATGCATGTGCGAACATTACGGAAGGCGAACTACTCACTGTTGAGAGGAATGTCGTTACACGTATTGCCAAATGCATTGAGGTTGACGGACATCATTTTGAGTATTTATTGCATTAATGTGGTATTTACAGGTAATAGAGCTGTAACAGCATACGTTCTCAGAAATGATAAGTTCACAAAGGTACAAGTATCACATTGGAACAACCTAAATAAAATGTTCAAACGTATCTGTGTTCTGTATTTTAATTTAAGAAACCTACCTGTTACCAACTGTTCGTCTAAAATTGTGAGCCATATGTTTGTGACTATTACAGATTTAAGTGTCAGGAAGTCCTTTATGAAAGTATTTGTATGAGTGTAGCCATGTATAGAAGTGAAACATGGCCGATAAATAGTTTAGACAAGAAGAGAACAGAAGCTTTCGAAATGTGGTGTTACAGAAGAATTCTGAAGGTTAGATGGGTAGATCACGTAGGTAATGAGGAGGTACTGAATAGAATTTGCGAGAAGAGGAATTTGTGGCACAACTTGACTAGAAGAAGAGCTCGGTTGGTAGGACACGTTCTGAGGCATCAAGGGATCACCGGTGTAGTATTGGAAGGAAGCGTGGAGGGGAAAGATTGCAAAGGGAGACCAAGGAACGGGTACACATTATTTTATAACAGTTCATAACACATGTGGCTCATATAGGAAGCCGTAGTACACGTGAAACTATCGACGTTGAGTAACTGCTGAAGACCACAGGATGACTTAAACAGAATTTCTACTTAGTGTGACGAACGACAGCTTGCTCTAAATATAAAAAATGTAAGTTAATGCAGATAAGTGGGAAAACAATCCTGTGAGATTCGAATAAGTGTTAGTGGTGTGCTGCTTGACACAGTCACGTCAATTAAATATCGCTCCAAAGCGAAATGAAGCGAGCATGAAAGAATGGTACTTGGGAAGACGAAAGGTCAACTTCGGTTTGCAGAGAGAGTTTTCAGAAAGTATTGGTTATCTACAAAGGAGACAGAACATTTGGGGACCCATTCTTGAATATTATTCTTGTGTTTGTGATCCCCACACGATCGGATTAAAATATGACAATGAAGTTATTTAGAATCGTACTGTTAGATTTTTGGTCGGTAAATTCGGTCAACATGGGGGTGTTTTGGAAATGCTTCGAGAACTCAAGTGGGATTCCATGAACAGAAGACGACTTTTGTTCTTTCTTTCCGAACCGCTACTGAGAAAATTTAGAGAACAAGCATTTGCAGATGACTGCAGAACTATTCTACTGTCGCCAATGTATATTTTAGGTAAGCACCGTGACTATCGTGATATATCAGAGGCAGATAGACAATCGTTTTTCCCTCGCTCCATTTGTTACTGGAATAGGATAGATAATGACTAGTACCTGCACATGGTACTCTTTGCCATACACCACACAGTGGTTGCGCGGTATATATTTAGATGTAGAAGTAGGTATGAAATAAAGTTTGCTATGTTTTCAAATATCCACTTTGAATATCTTTTCAAAATCACGCTACTACTCATTTTCAGCTATTCTTCGAGATCACTATCCATAAGAGACATGTAGATTATTGTGAAAAGAAGACCATTTCATTACTTTTCGCACGGTAACGAATAAGAAAACAAATATTCTTGTACTAAATATATTTTGACTTTTTGTTATGCGTTACACACTGAAAAAATTCTTTCTTTTTTGTGATTGGAGTTGATTTAATAATGTCTAGCTTCATTCTTAATTTAACTTTAATGACCCAAGATGGTGGAACTTCCAGTCCTATGATGATGATGTAATTAACATTCTAGTGTACGTGCAGGGTCGTACGATGTGTCTGTTACGTGTCGCAGTGCTGAGGGTTAAGCGATATTGAACTTGATTTTGCACTTGAAGGACAGCCCCACACAGCCTTTTAAATTTAGAGGGCGTAAAAGGAAGTGACACTATGATCACGTAACTGGAAGTGCCGTCATGTTGGTTCTTAAAGTATACAACAAGCCTTGATAGCCGCAAGTGATCTATATTCTGTGGCATTGGGAAGTGTCAGCATGGTTTCCTCCATTATGCTTAAAATCCTTCACCTATTAGGCTAGAAGACGAGACCAAGCGATGAGCACTTAGGTTTGTGTTTATTACTAGAGAACCTGGATAATCTCATCACTGACGTTGGTAACATAAATTACACCGTCAATGGTGCACTTCTTGCCAAGAAGACTTTAAATGTGCTTGCGCCCATTGTAGAACCGTTTTGTGACATGATAACATTAAAAAATGGTTAAGGCTTTCGTGACCACTTGTTGAGAAACTGCCTGTTGGCCTCTGTATGGAGTTCTTCGGCCGACGTTTGTTTGATGATTTTTCTGACGTTTCGCCAGCAAGAATGGCTAGCATTGTCGGAGCTTAATCTTCCATTGCTGGTGGTGGATTGGAGTCGAGCTCGCGACCGCAGATTGTATGTACCTGGCGCGCCAATGTCCAGGGGCTTTTCCGTGGTCGTTTCCGGTGTTGTTCTCTTCTTGTTACCTGCAACGGTCTTTCGATGCAGCATGGGAATGTACGATCCGTTCGCTTTGAGGCTTTCTTCTTTCTTGTTTAAACTTTTCACATGTTTGTGTTCTTGTTTAGCTTCTCTGAACATCCAGGTGTGATAGCTCTTTTCTATAACCAGAACTTCCGCGCCGACGAATTTTACTAGGTCGTCTGCGTCACACAGGATTGATCGTTGTATGTTGGCTTAGGTGGAGAAATCGGCCGTGATAGAGCATGTGCTGTGGGAGTAAAATTCGCCGACACGGAAGTTCTGGCTGTAGAGAAGAGGTACCTCCTGCACTTGTTCAGAGAAACTCTAGAAGTACACAAACATAAGTATAACTTCAACAATGAAGAAGAAGCCTCAAGGTGAACGGAACATGGATTCCCGTGCTGCAGCGAAAGACTGTTGCAGGTAACAAGAGGAGAACCGCACCGGACATGACCACGGAAAAGCCCTTGGACGTTGGCGCGCCAGGTACTTGTAATCTGCGACCGCAAGCCCGACCATAATACACCACCAGTAATGGAGGATGACGCTTTACTTCACCAAATTATAAGGATAATAAAAAATGAAGTAGATGAGCTGATAATGTGTTTAGATGATCTCAAAAATAAGAATGAGATTGATATACTTTGTCTGTTTGACTACCATGTAACTGTGGGGATGGAAAATATCAGTATAAATGGGTATCATTTAGCATCTTACTCTTGTAGATCTAGTATGGATAAAGGAGGAGATGACACTTTTCATAAAACAAGGGTATAAATACAGAAATCTTGAAGTTAGCAAATTTTGTGCATGTGAACTTCAGCTAGATAATGTTGTGTTGATATTAGCAACAATGTACAGGTCTCCAATAGGGGATTGGGAGCTACTCATAAAAACGTTTGACTCCCTATTATACTGTCTGTCAGACAAAAAGAAGAAGTTATTAACCTGTGGTGATTTCAATGTTAACTTTCTAAGCAATTCTGATAGGAAAAGTGAACTAGAAGTGTTGTTAACAACATATAACTTAGAATCAGTGATCAGTTTCCCTACAAGTATAGCTCAGGACAGTAGTACTCTAATAGATAACGTATTTGTACAGCAAGAGCATGTAGAACAAACACATGGTCTCCCTGTGGTAAATGGATTATCTGACCATGATGCACAACTGATTAACTTACAAAACCTAACAGGGTGTACACTTCAGAAACCATTAAGTAAAAGTGTGAAGGTGCTCAACCCAGTATCTATAGATCACTTCAGAGAAAGTTTAGGAAATGGAAACTGGGAAGATATATATAATGAGCCAAATGCTAATGATAAATGCAGCGTATTTCTTCATAAATTTATATCTCATTTTGAACATTGTTTTCCAAAGAAAATTGCTAAATGTAACACCACAAACTTTTCAAAGAAACCTTGGATTACTACAGGTATTATGTAAGTAGGCTGTTTATGTTTTCTCTATGTAAGTAGGCTGTTTATGTTTTCTCTATGTAAGTAGGCTGTTTATGTTTTCTTATTGGCAACGTTACGTAGTGCTCAATATGAAAATCACTGGCTGTGCTGTGTGCAGTCTGTGGCTGCTTTTCATTGTTGTAATACTCGCCATTGTAGTGTTAGGCAGCTGGCTGTGAACAGCGCGTAGCGTTGCGCAGTTGGAGGTGAGCCGCCAGCAGTGGTGGATGTGGGGAGAGAGATGGCGGAGATTTGTAATTTGTCATGAACTGCTATATTTATATATGATGATATCAAGGTAAATACATTGTTTGTTCTCTACTAATATCTTTCATTTGCTAACTATCCCTATCAGTAGTTAGTGCCTTCCATAGTTTGACTCTTTTATTTAGCTGGCAGTAGTGGCGTTCGCTGTATTGCAGTAGCTTGAGCAGCGAAGATTTTTGTGAGGTAAGTGATTTGTGAAAGGTATAGTTTAATGTTAGTCAGGGCCATTCTTTCGTAGGGATTTTTGAAAGTCAGATTGCGTTGCGCTAACAAAATATTGTGTGTCAGTTTAAGCACAGTCTTGTATAAATTGTTCAAAGGGGACGTTTCAATTATAGTGCCTTCAGAAAGAAAAAGAATACAGTATGAGACAGCAAGAACTAATAAAGATCCAGAAGTAGTTTTACACTATAAAAATTATTGTAACATCCTGAGATAAGTTGTAAGGAAATCAGAAATATGTATGTTAGAGAAGAAATTAACAACTCCAGCAATAAAATCAAATCAATATGGAATGTTGTTAGAAGGGAGACAGGAAAATTAACCACTGGGGTAGGTAGTATTACTGTTAAAGAGAATGAGACCATCAGAACCAACAGTACACAGGTAGCCAATGTATGTAACAATCACTTTTTAAGTGTTGGAGAAAAAATTGGTGAGATTAGTTCAAAAGAAAAAGCCAGGCAGTACATTGAAGAGTCAGCTTTGAAAAATTTTAGTCAGATTAAGTTTCATCTAACAACCTGTTGTGAAATAAGGAAAATTATTAAATCTTTGAAAAATAAATGTTCTGTTGGAGTAGATGACATCTCTAACAAGTTCTTAAAATGCATCACTGACTCAGAGTATTTTTCCAGACAGGTTAAAATGTGCCATTGTCAGGCCTCTCTACAAAAAGGGGGAAACCACAGATGTCAATAATTACTGGCCAGTATCCCTGCTTACAGCATTTTCAAAAATCTTTGAGAAAGTAATATACTCAAGAGTGGTTACCCATCTCAACAGTAATGGGATACTTAGTAAATCACACTTCGGATTTCAGAAATGGTGTTCCACTGAGACAGCAATATACAGTTTCATTGTCCACATAATACAGTCTTTAATTAGTAAAATGTCACCAGTAGGAATATTCTGTGACTTATCCAAAGCATTTGACTGTGTGAACCATGACATTATATTAGAGAAATTACAATTCTATAGTATAAATGGAACAGCATATGAGTGGTTTAATTCGTATTTACAGAACAGGAAGCAAAAAGTCTCTTTACATGCTACATGTGATTCAAAGGAGTTTGCCACTTCATCTAACTGGGGTGAAATTACATTAGGTGTTCCACAAGGTTCGATCATGAGTCCCCTCCTGTTCTTGATATATGTGAATGATCTCCCTTCTTATGTGAACAAGATGCTAAACTGACACTGTTTGCTCTTGGTACAAGCATAATTATTAATCCAGTAACAGAAAATCCAATAGAAAATGATACAAATAAGGTATTTGGAAAAGTTATTAATTGGTTTTCTGCGAATGGCCTTGCTCTGAACTTTGAAAAAATACGGTACATCCAATTTTCTGCTGCAAAAAGTATAATTCCTTCAATAAACATAACATATCAAAAGAGATCAGTAGCCAGGGCACATCATACTAAGTTTTTGGGTGTGCATATAGATGAGAATCTTATTTGGAAAATTTATATAGTGGATCTCCTAAAGCGACAATGTGAAACCTACAAGATGAACAGAAAATAGACACATATCATCACAGAGAGAATCTATCCAAGTTTTTATCCCACATTTAAGTTGTTCATCATGGGCGCCTTTCCTGAAGTGGCACTGCGATAGTCACTATCAGTGACCTTTTAAACAGATGCCTACAAGATGTGTGACTATGAACCCCACACATTATTCTAACTACTTTCTTTTGAGCAGTGAATACCTTTTGCCTATGTGTTGAGTTGCCCCAGAATATTATTCTGTATGACATCAGAGAGTGGAAGTATACAACGCATATTAGCTTACTAATTTCTACATTCTAAACACATGTGACATGTAAACAGGTAAGCAAACATCTAATGGGATATGTGGGTGACTGTAAGTCATACTCTCTATAAACAGTTGAAAACTGTCATTTGTGTATGCAATGCAGCTAACGAAATAATAATATTTAACTGTCAAAGATGAGTTTTACTTCAAATTTTATTCTGAAAAACTTCAAAAACGCGGAATAAAATCAACCACTTCTTTAAATTCCTGTTACTTCTCACCACTTGCATGGCGATCATACCACAGTCAGCATGACACAACAGACCTTCAAATTATTTATTTTCCACATGTATGGTACTTGTCAGATGTCATTTCCCTTCCAGTTCAATATATTTGCAAAAATACGTCAGCAACTCGAAAAAGTAAAATATTCATATCGAATATGACAATGTTATTTTCCAAACACATACATTTACCTCAACTTGATGCCTAAAACATTATTGTGAACTGTAAAATAACTACCTCAACACCATTTCCAAAGCTAAAAAGTACAAACAACCTACTAAACTAAGTAATAAGTCAACTTTAGAAGTTAGGTCTAAAAACTGACGTTTTAGAACTAACCTGTCCAGGCCTACAACTGCAGAATACACGTGTTAACTAAAATAGTACGGTAAGTGGGTGATCACATTAATAACCAGGCAGTCACAATTACTGGAAGTATTTCGTTAATTAAGTCTTCCCTTGGTCGCAATACAGTCTTGTATTATCCATTAAACTGGTTAATAATTATTGCTTTTATTACAAATGATTCAGGCCTGCTAGACGTTATCTACAATAACTACTTTTGATGAAGATTACAATATTTACCTATCTGAAGCGTTGTGCCAAGCCGTTCTAGGACAACTAACTGAGAAATCACTATTTAGCAAGAAAGAAAAAAGTGATTTGACGATTTAATTGCCATATAGAACTTGTAACTGCATATTTTACGTAATGCAGAGTCAGAACTTCTCCTAAGTATGCACACAACACACTCAAGGACAATGATGGAGATGAAAGTTCTCCAAAGAACTTAGTTGATCTCTCAAAGGTAGTCTCTCTCATAAAATTATTTATCATTTATTGAGTACATAAAACACATGAAACCTGCTTGTCATAATATATGAGTAAAAATTCATATTTCAAAAAATAAAACTTCGCACCAAAGCAGAAGTGCATAATGTTGTAAGATTTTGCACACTTTGCAAGCACAATGAGCCTTCAGGTTAAATATTTCCACATCTAAGCCGTTTGTATTACTTGAATCATGATTCGTTAAAAGGTCCTGTAAAGTATGTTGTCAAGGAATTAACACATAAATAAATACATTAGTCTTAAAAAGACTTTCCTCTTACCAATCCCCACCTAGACACCAAGGCTTCAATGTCTTCATGAAGTGTCAGTAGGATTTAAGTCCTTTTAACAGTGAACTGTATGTGGGAACATAATGAAAGCAACTATGTATGGAGATAATAGACTAATCTCTGCCCATGAAGGTAATACAGAAGTAGCTTGATTCTCTTATTTTTTGTATTGCATGATTATTTTATTATTTTAATATGGTTGACTTAGGTGAAATTGTTAATGAAACAACAAAAAAGATAAAAGGGGGAAGGGTGTGAGTAATGACACCATATATTCAAGGAACATAATAAAACACAATCAAACATAAACAGTTGGAAGAAACGAATTCCTCCAAGTAAACTTGGTAACAAATGCTGGTAAACATAAGGGAAAGGTTATGTGTGGAAGCATTATTTGGAAATCAAATACCTGAAGAACTAAATAATGTTAGTTAGTGGTAATGTAATGTAAGCTAACAACAGTGTTTATGATATTTCGTTCGCTTGTAGACTGCACTACTTTGTAAAGCTTAAAGAAGAAACGAGTTGGATATGTTAACCCATTTCAACAATGACTTTGCAAACAAGAACACCCAAGATATACATACTGGTGCTGAATAGAAATGACACGTGTTACTCATAAAAGAAAGAGAAAGATAGATAGTAATAAGCAATGGGGTGCTAGTTTCACCTACAATATATGGTGCTATGGTGAAAAATTTAAAGTTTGTCAGACAGCTTTCATAAGTTTACATGGCAATTCAGAAGTGGTTACCCATCTCAACATTGGTTGACTTTTTGAAGGTTCCTCTAATGCAAGGAAAATTACCAAAGGGCCATTGTGGTAGGCATCCAATCCAGAATGGAGCAGTGGTAGCACAACAAAACAAAATACACAACTGTATTACATTGTATCCAGTGAAAGAGAATCATTGTTCAGGAAGAACATCCAGTACCTTGGCGCTTGACTATCAGTCAGAGCTCTGTATGACATGTTTAAAGAAAAAATCCAGAGAGAAGTGTGAAATATCATTATTACAGGCAGTAGTTTCAAGAACATTTCGAACTTTCATTTGGTCATCCTCAGGTCTTGTATAATCTGTGAGGAATTGAAGCTAAAACATAAAAGGTCCCAATTATCCATGTTGCAGAAAGCATGGCCCCAGCTGAGCTTTTAATGCATACAAGAAGAAATTCTACTGCAGTCCAAAAGTGTCTGAGCAGAAGTGTCAGGACAACAAATGGTTCAAATGGCTCTGAGCACTATGGGACTCAACATCTTCAGGTCATAAGTCCCCTAGAACTTAGAACTACTTAAACCTAACTAACCTAAGGACATCACACATACCCATGCCCGAGGCAGGATTCGAACCTGCGACCGTAGCAGTCCCGCAGTTCCAGACTGCAGCGCCAGAACCGCTAGACCACCGCGGCCGGCTTGTCAGGACAACAGTAACACTCACGCCATAGCGATAGATTACATACAAAATCTGTCTTTGCTGCATATATTTCTATACAAACAGTGTTTCATTTACATCAGCTCTGGGTGAAAGTATTTGTGTAGATGACTGAAAACTGAAGAATCTTGTTTTTGTTTATACCATGAAGATATTGCTGAAAAGGTAGCAAATGAATTTCTTCCTTTGTGATGGATTACATCAATATAAACATTCCCTCTCATGTAAAAGAACTACATATATAAAGGATGGGTGTGTGAGAAAAAACAAGAATCATATGGTTATATGTATGTTTCTATCACTCACTAGTAAAGAGCATTTCAATAAAGTCATACACAGATTTCCTATTTGTGGATGAAATGTGGACTCCTATTCAGTACATATCACTAATGTTACGTAGTTCGAAAAGTGTCACCTCTGTGAAAATCATGTAATTACCTGACAAACTGAATTTTAGTACTTGATGGAGACAATTCTGTAAGAAAACAACACTGTCAATGGAAATCATGAAATGTTCTGTGCCCCAATCTGAAGAAGTTACATTTAAACCTTGGGGTTACGTGGAATTTATGCACTCTTCAGTTCTGAAAGGAAGTGTAGTGACTTCACCACACATATACAGCTGTTTGCATCATACGTTTAAGGTTGCATGGCCTAATAATATGAATGGTGTAGCTTTCTGTAACACCTTAGTATATCCAGATGGCAGAGTTCCTAGCAAAACAAAGGGAGTAGTGGGCATTGAGCAATTAGTGTCATATATTCCTCATGGAGAAGAAGAAGAGATTTTTTACCAAGCAGTTGTTAACTGGAACAACATGGCCGAAGCAGATTATGTTATTGAAGAAGAGTGAAAGAACATTGCTAGACAGTGTTCATAAAATCATTGCCTTCATGCCAGGCTTAAAAATAACAGCGTATGTTCTGTTTATTGTGTGTTTGGTTGTTCTAAAATATTAAATAATTTTCCTTCTGGAATATTGTTAGAAACCTGCAAAAATGTGATAGATAAACTGTTTTACCTGAATTGAAAGTCATTCAGGAAAATATATTGTGTCACTATTGACTTCAAGAAAATAATCTTTATCAGACCAGAAAGTATGATTTTAGTTGAGAATAACAATATCAAAAACAGGAAGAATTACTATTTTAGAAATATTTTACAAGGTAATTGTTAAATGGACTTACATCCATGCACTAAAAACACCTTTAAATACTTCTAAATTGCTTCTGAAATTAGATTAGATTAGATTAGATTAGTACTTGTTCCATAGATCATGAATACGACACTACGTAATGATGTGGAACGTGTCAGGTTAATAAAAAGTGTCTATACAAGATATTACATTAGACAAAATATTACATGACACTCAATAATTTTTTTGTGGAGGTTGGGAAATTACCCACTTATTATATCCAAAAATTCATCTAATTATTAGAAGGAGTTACCATTAAGAAATTCTTTTAATTTCGTTTTAAATGCTATACGGCTATCTGTCAGACTTGTGATGCTATTAGACTTTTGTGGCAGCATAATTTACCCCCTTCTGAGCCAAAGTTAGATTTAATCTTGAGTAGTGAAGATCATCCTTTCTCCTAGTGTTGTAGCCATGTACACTGCTATTACTTTTGAATTCGTTCAGATTGTTAATAACAAATTTCATAAGTGAATATATATATTGTGAGATTACAGTGAAGATTTCTAGCTCTTTAAATAAGTGTCTGCAGGATGATCTTGGATGAGCTCCAGCAATTATTCTGATTACACGCTTTTGTGCAATGAACACTCTTTTACTCAATGATGAGCTACCCAAGAATATGGTGCCATACGTAAACAGAGAATGAAAATAGGTGTGGTAAGCTAATTTACTCAGATGTATATCGCCAAAATTTGCAATGGCCCTAATAGCTTCAGCAGGTCCTCAGTGTGTTTTTTCGAGTTCAACCCCTCATCAGTGCATACACCTAGAAATTTTAAATATTCTGCCTTGGCTACCGATTTCTGATCGAAGTCTATATTTATTAATGGGGTCATTCCATTTACTGTGTGGAGCTGTATATACTGTGTTTTGTCAAAGTTTAATGAGAGCCCATTTGCAGAGAACCACTTAATGATTTTCTGAAAAACATCTTTTACAATTTCACCTGTCAATTCTTGTCTGTTGGGTGTGATAGCTATACTTGTATCGTCAGCAAAAAGTACCAGCTTTGCATCTTCATGAATATAGAATGGCAAGTCATTAATATATATTAAGAACAGCAGAGGACCCAAGACCAAACTTTGCGCTACCCCATTCTTGATTGTTCCACAGTTTTAGAAATCACCAGTTTTTTGCATATTATGTGAACTGTTTATCTAAACTTTCTGCACTAATCCGGTTAGGTATGATTTAAACCATTTGAACACTATCCCATTCATACCACAGTACTTGAACGTATATAGAAGTATTCCGTGATTTACACAATCAAAAGCCTTTGATAGATCACAAAGAATCCCAACAGGTAACTTCCGGTTACTCAGAGCATTTAATATTTCATTAGTGAAAGTATATATAGCATTTTCCGCTGAAAAACCCTTCTCGAAACCAAATTGACATTTTGTTAAAACTTTATTTTTACAAAGGTGTGAACCTACTCTACAATACATTAATTTTTCAAGAATTTTGGATAAGACAGTCAGAAGAGAGATTGGGTGGTAGTTCTTGACATCAGACGTATCCCCTTTTTTATGCAGTGGTATAACAATGGCATACTTCAGTCTATCTGTGAAAATATCCTGCTGCAGAGAGCTATTACATATGTGGCTAAGAATCCCACTTATTTCTTGGGAACAAGCTTTTTTATCCTGCTGGAAATGCCATCAATCCCATGTGAGTTTTTATTCTTGAGAGAGTTTATTATCTTCCTAATTTCAGATGGAGAGATGGGTTGAATTTCAATTGTATCAAATGGTGTGGGTAAGGCCTCTTCCATTAACTGCCTTGTTTCTTCTGATGAACATTTAGATCCTATTTTCTCTAAAACTTTAAAAAAATGATTATTCAAAATGTTTTCGACTTCCGGCTTGTTGTTTATCAAGTGTCCATTCACTTTGATGGTGATGCCATCATCCTGTACGTTTCGTTGTCCTATCTCCCTTGTAACAATATTCCAAATTGTTTTGATTTTGTTATCAGAGGTATTAATCTCAGACATGATGCACATGCTTCTGGACTTTTTAATAACGTTTCTTAATTTAGCACAGTAGTTTTTATAATATTTGGCTGTTTCTGGGTCATTACTCTTTCTTGTTGTTAGATACAGTTCCCTTTTGTGGTTACAAGATACTTTTATTCCTTTAGTAAGCCAAGGTTTTTTTGCAAAGTTTCTTACAATTAGATTTAACTACTTTCTTGGGGAAACAGTTTTCAAATTCTCTTACAAGTGTATCATGAAATAAATTACATTTTAAATTAGCATCGAGTTCCTTCTACAGCTCATCCCAGTCTAACTCCCTAAGATTTTCTCTGAAATTTCTAATTGTTGAGTCATTAATTGAGTGCACAACTTTGGAGGGTAGTTTTGAATTACTGAATGGAGCTATATCATATACTGTAACTAGCTGAGCATCATGATCAGAAAGCCCATTCTCAACAGGACAAGAATTTATGTTTTTAAACCTATCTTGGTCTATAAAAGTGTTATCTATCAATGTGCTGCTCTCCTTTACTACCCGAGTAGGAAAATTAATGACAGATGTCAAATTGAAAGAACCGAGCAAGACTTCCAGGTCATTCCTCCTATTACACTCTTTCAATGAATCAACATTGAAGTCCCCCACAAATAATAATTTGCTTTCCCCTGTCTGACAGATAGCACAACAAAGCACCCAAGTTTTCCGGGAATAATTGAAAGTTTCCTGAAGGGGACCTATATACTGTTAGAATTATAATAGTGCCCTCCTTCAGTTTAAGTTGACAGGCACATGCTTCTATATGTTGCTCTAGACAAGACTTTTTTGTATGTAAGCTTTCTACACAGCGATAACTTTTGACATATGTGGCAACTCCTCCTCCCACCTTATCCTCTCTACTCATATGTGCAGCTAGTTTATAACCACTGATATTTACCTTTTCCGTATCAGACACAATGTGATGCTCAGACAGGCATAGTATATCTATTACATTAATAGATTCAACGTCATCTAAACAAACCAGGAGCTCATCTACTTTATTCTTCAATCTCGGAATATTTTGATGAAAAATAATAACATTATATTTTACTTAACTTTTCTGAGAATCTACTTTTTTCTTTAATCCATCAATATTTTGGTTAAATATGGTAAAATTATTAGTATTCTAATAAACAAGTCCAAGAGTAAGAGTAGAAAGAGTTACAGTAGTCTGAACTGACATCACACAGCTGAACTAGGTGGCAAAAAGTGTTCTTTAGTTTTCTCAAAAGTGGTTCAGTGGACTTATGCCCTTTTAACAAGTCACAATTCACTTGTTAAAATACATGCAGCTCTCTTGCTGGCACTACTGAAATAAATTATTGGTTAGCAGATGAGTGTAGGTCGATCTGCAAACTAAGGGTTAAATTCACACAAATACATAACAACTGACTCTAGAAATACACATTTGCACTACTGCTTAAAGGCTACTTGCCAGCCAGAATTAGCAATGTTTATTCTCACTTCACAAATTCTCCTCTCACTACTCACTCAATATTCGTAGTTTTACGCATATTTCGGATACCGAACTTACTAGAGAGATAAACAAAGTTCCTTCTGAATGGACTTTTCAGTCCTTCGTTAATGCATTAGTTTTTGATGAATGGCATTGAGTACAGGCACCCTGAGAGTGTTTTCAATGAAAAAAGATCTCCTTGCAGATATCAGACAAATAGAAGCGTTTTTAAGAAAAAGGTCATCTGTAGAATCACAGATCTGACAACACAAAACTTTAAAAAATTCAAAATACTTGGTCTGGAATCGGTATTAATGTAAAAGTCAGCGTGGAACAAATGCATAAATTCCCTGAATGCATCCCACACAGAGTTCTATTGGATTTTGAGAAGTAACTGAGACATCTTTCACAACTTCATGCTCCATCATGCAAAATATATAGGGAAAACCATTTATTGATTTGGTAATGTATGTGAATTTGAATTGTCACCTTAGGCATCTAAAACCATCTGTGAAATTTTCAAGTGTCACATCAAGTGTACAATACTATTAAATTTTGGAGCAAGCTGATACATTTTCAGGGCAAGTAGACACATTTTCTCTTGTTGAAACACCATTTCCTGCACATTCACTTTTATTTTTTTGTAAATTAGTATCAACATTAATACTCTGATGTATTCAAGGTCACTGACCTCACATGACATCATTAGGGTTCAAGATAAAAAAATATCCCTCACTGGCACATTAAGCCAATACCTCTAGACCTGAAACAAGGGCTGAGGTTATCTTTATGCTTATATTTTGAAACACATTGCTTATTTCCTATTATAAGCTCATAAACAAGCAAATGCACCAATTTTCTGCTGCTGTCTACTATCTTTGATGTTAGCTGCATAGGTGTATGGTGTGAAGCTTTATCATCTAATTTTTTAATTTTTATTTTTATTTTGGGTGTGTTCATTTATCAGGAGAGAGCTGTATCCATTGGCTGAGGCAGTGGTTTTTAATGATATTAACTTCTTTACGTTGTTCGACTGGTTCAGTCGGTATTGTATGCAGGAGTTTCAGTGTGAATCTAAAACATACCATTTTATGATGTGCTGTTTTAGAATAATGTCTATGGTCTTTTTCTGGAGATGTTTAATTCTAAAACGTTAACACTGAAGGCAGTAGGAAACAACAGAAAATGTGTTGCACCTTTCTTTAATAGAACTTATCCTACAAAATAAGCAATATATTCAAAAATATAAACATAAAGAGAAGATTCCACATAACAAGAAACTTTAGCAGATAATCATTTATAATTTAAAGAATAATAATCCTGATTCAAAAGAAATCTGGCATATACGAATTCAGCTGACGTAGTTTTCCTCCTGTTATATGGGAAAAACTGGGAGAATCTTCTAGACTCAGTTCAAAAAGAATTTAGATGCATTACATTTAAACAACATACCGAAATCCTCACATGAAATGAGCACTTCTCTCAACAGACATGGAATAAAAACACTGAACTTGATCTTGATACTCAATCATGCTGAGAAATGTAGCCTTCTAAATCTACTCGAAAAGATAGAAATATATGAACGTAAAAGCAAATCGCCATATCATTTCATCAGTGAAGAGACTGAGTTAGGCAATGCAGCATTTCTACATAATTTCATTTACCTGCTTTCCAATCCGAAGCACACATCAACACTACTCAATTTGACAATAATAACATGCAGGGAGTAACCCAACATGAAACATTTCACTAAAACATAACAGCCCACTTAGTCCTTTGTTAGTAAAATAGTTAAAATTAATTTAAATTACAACTACATATAACATGTTAATATAACATCCACTGCTGCAATATTATTTATTTAGGTACAACTGTTTCCCATCAATTATTTTGTTCCCCATGTATACTACAACAATTACATAATATTATTTCTGTAACATTTGCTAACAAACTGACTACTTTATCTGTTTACTTCATTTCTAAGCAAAGCTCACTAAATGTAAATTATTTGTAATGAATCGTCTGTACTTTGTAAATTTCCTACTGTCGCATCAGTATACAGAGTGTAACAGAGAAACTCTTTGGCACATGGACATTTATATTTGTGGTATCACCATCTTTTAATACAGTCTTCAACGGGGCAAAATCTTTTCGGTGTGGGTATATGTGTGTGTGTGTGTGTGTGTGTGTGTGTGTGTGTGTGTGCCCTACTGTATTTCATGTCAAGGCAAGGCAATCTAGCGAGCAAAAACGATATCTCTCCCGCTGCGAGAATCATACGATTTGCATGTGAACACTATCTATGAGACGTTGACAGTAGAACATATGGACGTTTTATTCTGGTTGTAAGTCGTGCAGAGATAGTCAATGCACTTAAGGCGACCGCTCGTGTGAAGCAGGAGATCTGGGTTCGACTACCGGCACAATACAGATTTTTATATGTTACTAGTAAATAGTAGAGCAGGTGTACAATCGGATTCACAGTTTGGAAATACATTTCGCAATGCGTAAGATGTGTTGTGCTTTGTTCTGCCTCATCTGTATTACTGAAACACTATTCCAGGAACCGGTACCAGTTGCTGCATTGGCACAATAAAAATCCGATTTTGCGTAATTATTGACCGAACTTAAAAATGTAAAATGCTGACATAATCTGCTCATTAAGAGGTATAATGTCATATTAAGATTTTAACACAATAAGACAAGACTTACAGTTAGAAACAGTATGTGTTTTTCTTGAGGCAGCGTAATTGACGGCGTGTCAATGTGCAGTATTTTAGAATGAGAGCGCTTAGTGACTACTAACAAACTTTACACATAATTTTGAACCGATATGAAATTTTTTCTCCCTGAAACCTCTCACAGAATGGTGAAGGAGAAAAGGGCTATCGGTTACTACATTTTCACTGTTCATGCAGTGAAACTTCAGCAATAAGAGTGACGCTATAATTTATTAATTCTTTACTACTAGCTCTATTCAGGAGCAATTTTTAGACAGTACCCACATACGAGTATGTCACTGAACATAACTGCACAATTATATTACTGTGCGACACGTACACTACTGGCCATTAAAATTGCAACACCAAGAAGAAACGCAGATGATAAACGGGTATTCATTGGACAAATATATTATACTAGAACTGACATGTCATTACATTTTCAAGCAATTTAGGTGCATAGATCCTGAATAGTCAGTAACCAGAACAACCACCTCAGGCCGTAATAACGGCCTTGGTACGCCTGGGCATTGAATCAAACAGATCTTGGATGGCGTGTACATGTACAGCTGCCCATGCAGCTTGAACACGATACCATAATTCATCAAGAGTAGTGACTGGCGTATTGTGACGAGCCAGTTGCTCAGCCACCATTGACCAGAAGTTTTCAATTGGTGAGAGATCTGGAGAATGTGCTGGCCACGGCAGTAATCGAACATTTTCTGTATCCAGAAAGGCCCCTACAGGACCTGCAACATGCGGTCGTGCATTATCCTGCTGAAATGTAGGGATTCGCGGGGATCGAATGAAGGGTAGAGCCACGGGTCGTAACACATCTGAAATGTAACGTCCACTGCTCAAAGTGCCGTCAATGCGAACAAGAGGTGACCGAGACGTGTAACCAATGGCGGCCCATACTATCACGCCGGGTGATACGTCAATATGGCGATGACGAATACACGCTTTCAATGTGCGTTCACCTCGATGTCGCCAAACACGGATGCGACCATCAAGATGCTGTAAACAGAACCTGGATAATCCGAAAAAATGACGTTTTGCCATTCGTGCACCCAGGATCGTCGTTGAGTACACCATCGCAGGCGCTCCTGTCTGTGATGCAGCGTCAGGGGTAACTGCACCCATGGTCTCCGAGCTGATAGCCCATGCTGCTGCAAACGTTGTCGAACTGTTCGTGCAGATGGTTGTTGTCTTGCAAACGTCCCTATCTGTTGACTCAGGGATCGAGACGTGGCTGCACGATTCGTTACAGCCATGCGGATAAGATGCCTGTCATCTCGACTGCTAGTGATACGAGGCCGTTGGGATGCAGCACGGTGTTCCGTATTACCCTCCTGAACCCACCGATTCCATATTCTGCTAACAGTCATTGGATCTCGACCAACTCGAGCAGCAATGTCGCGATACGATAAACCGCAATCGCGATGGGATACAATCCGACGTTTATCAAAGTCGGAAACGTGATGGTGCGCATATCTCCTCCTTACACGAGGCATCACAACAATGTTTTACCAGGCAACGCCTGTCAACTGCTGTTTGTGTATGAGAAATCGGTTGGAATCTTTCATCATGTCAGCACGTTGCAGGTGTCGCCACCGGCGCCAACCTCGTGTGAATGTATTGAATAGCTAATCATTTGCATATCACAGCATCTTCTTCCTGTCGGTTAAATTTGGCGTCTGTAGCACGTCGTCTTCGTGGTGTAGCAATTTTAATGGCCAGTGGTGTAGTTCAGGAGATTTGTCGTCATAAACATTCATATGCGTGAAAAACTAGCTTATGTTTGAAATGGCGTGCAGTAAAACTTCAGAATCAGAAATCCAGGTAGATGTAGATGTATATGTAGAATTAATTACTTCTTTACTACTAATTCTGTTCTAAACACATTTTGGATGCAATATCTACATATATCACTCAACGTACCTGCCAAATTTTACAACTGTATGACTCATAGTTCAGGAGATATGACGTCGTAAATATTGACAGGCGTTCGAAATTAGTTATTGCTTAAAATGGAGAGCAAATTTAAGACCTATATTCATCTAGTTTTTCATAAGGAGAGCACTTAGTGACTTCCAACAAACTTCAAGAATAATTTGAAGCTTTTCTTAAACTGTTTGTTGCTTGCATGCTTAAAGGCATGAATTTAACACATTAACTCATTTGTAAAATAATCAGTTGTTTTATACATGGGAGTTCGATTCCTTAAAGAAGCGGTGATTACTGCTATATTATAAATTTTCCGTTCATATTCGATATAGATCTTATTAATGTTTATGTTTGCTTCCACATGTGACTGATGGATTATTCATATGTCACATCCGTTGTTGCGTAGTAATGATTTGTATGTTGCTTGGTATTGATTACACAGTCGAAATTGGCCAATAGCAAATAAAATAAACTGAAAAATGTACAGCCCGTTACAGACAATGCTTTATTTTATTTTTTTTTTTTGAAAAATATGTCTAGGCTGTGGACTGGTGTACAAACAAGATTAGCTTTAGTTTACTTCACTTGCTAACTTATTGTTATGTGTAATATGGAGGTTTCTATCAGAAGGCATTATCCCCACGAAAACATAACATTGTTTTCAACGAAAATATCACAAATGTAACTAGTTATTCATTTACAGTGCTAGGTGTTCTGTTTTTTCTCTAAGCCTGTTAATAATAAAACGTAATTAATATTTCTTTTAAATACAGATCTTTGCTATAGAGCACCACCCATGAGATAAATATCAGCTCAGCTGGAAATAGACAACATCTGAGTCAAAACATGTGGAAATGTGAGATAAACGTGACCAGCTGCATGAAGAGAACCTTTCGGTTCGAATCAAGTTGGTGAGTTATCTTTTTTAGTAAATGGAACCATCAACAGTAGCTGGTTACTCGTTTTACTTTCTGTAATAAATTTGTACGTATAATACAAAGTTTAATCGTGGCACTCAGTCTTAAGAAACTAAATGAATCTTGCTTACATAGGCTATCTGACCAAAATCCCCACACACCCTAACAAATTCACTATTTGTGACGTGAGACTAGCTATAAATTCAGATGTGTGATATGGAAGGACCTCAACCCTGGCACGTATATAGGGACAGAAATATTTACCCAGACAGTAACACTTCAATTGACGTGTTTGTTGTTGTAATGGCCAAAAATACGATGATGACTCAACTCGAAGGCTCTTGTCCGTGAATACAGCCGGTAACAAAACAGTAGAACAGGCAGTCTACGGAACCTGGAAGGATTTATATCGCAACAGGACTTGGAGTTTGCAGACTTACATTTATTAAGCAATACTAAAAAAAAAAAAATGAACGCTTTTAGACACGAAAAATTTGGGCAGGTGAGTGTGTTTCAGCATGGGTGTTACGCGATAGCAACGAAAATTTGATTCGGCAGACAAAGAGTCCAGATGTAATGACACGGACAGAAAATGTTCCGTAGACGTGTGGCACGGTTGCTACTGATGGCTTTACTGCTAGGTCTAATGTATGACGAGTTCTGGTGAAAACTCTCTTGATATTAACTCTGAGTATCAGACAAGACTGTGAGCAAGACGCCCGACCGAGTTCAACCTTCTCACCACCACCACCATAGCTGGAAGATGCCTACACAAAAGTCTCGTGACATCAACTCATAACCATACACCAAGTGGTAATGACTACAGAAGTTCCCTAAAAGTCCACCTGCAAGTATCCTGTTTGTCTTAAAGTAAATCCATATTTCTCTTCTGTCCTCAGGTGTGTCTAGGTATCAACGCATTACAGTTCCTTGGACATCGACGTCTCAAGTAAATAATAATTTCCTCCACTGCTTCATTCAGTAAAGAAAGTATATCAGGACCGATGAACATAACGATAATGTTCTCATAGACCCTCCTGATGAAACTCTACACAGAATAGGAGCGCAGGAGGTTGGATCAACCGATGTACACAATGTAATTAATACTGACGAAAAGTGCCGTCTCAGGTTTGCACATCGACAGCCGGAGAGACTCCTTGTGGGGAGTGGGATCATACGCCATGCTTCCATGAACAATAACTAGTCTAGAGACGCAAAGAAGTCGTCACAGATTAACCACGCTAATAACGAGGATTTGAGATGAGATAGAATATCGCTCATTAAATTTCGAATAAGCTCTTTCGCGAAAAAAATATGCACACTGGACGATAAGTCAATCACCTCCAGCAGACGTCATGCTATTATCGTGTAATACCACCTCTAGCGTTGGTTAATGGCCTACACTGGCGAGGAAGAGGGATCACAAGTTTCTTCAGAGGAATATGTATGCTTTGCACCCCTGCGAACACGGCTGCCGTCATCTTCAAATGGAGGAATGTGCGCAGCAGATTCGTCATGAAAATGTACTCGTAAAAAATTGGGCAAAACATGGTTACCGATAATCTTGAAATAAAGACCCTGGCCCATAGTCATGGCAATCTGAACTGCTGGTTAAACTCCTCATCGAGTTGTCGCTTCACTAAACGATTTGAATCATTTGGAAATAAGCAAAATCGTTCGTTTCTGAGACCACGCCTCCAAAAAGCTACTATGAAGGCTCTGTTTTCTTTGGTCCACTGAAGATATGCAGCTTCTTGTGTCGCTGTGTTGATGGTGGTTTGCAAGGTATCCGAATCTTAATTTTCTCTGCACCCAGTTCTCGGAAACTGGCTGATGTGATCCTACAGACACTGACAGTTGCAATCCCTGTCGTATTTCAAACCGATTGTCATTGACTGGGTGCTATCGGATCCATGTCAGTTACAATATTTTTTTGAACACTGTTCCTACGCCGTGTTAAATGGCTCCGAAGGGTGCAGCATTCCATGTAGACACATTAGAAAGCACACATTCACATGTCAAAACTGGCAGCTTTATTCCCCATGTAGTCATGGAACGTCCAAACACGATAGCCATTTTCTGCCAACCTGTCACGTATCAATCTCGACTTGTCTTCCTCCACTGATTCTATATAACGGAGTGGTGCGCGCACACCACTTTATTCACAAATTTTATCTCAGCCAGGCAGGGTCACATGACCGACTTGTGCAAATTATACACGAATTTCGGAAACTTCGTCGGATCCTTTGCTTCACAACTTCAAGCTGTTGGTAGATATTTGAATCATTTTGATCCAGTCCGAGCCCTTTTTTACTGTTTTCCGCGTTACTCCGCAACTGAACATTATAGGCACGCCCTCCGGATGAGATATTAGTCGCCCCCATAAAAGAGCACACCAGTCACTTTGATAACCCGAGCGCCGACGTGACTTTAAACATGCCACAATAGGTATTTACATTCCAGAATCATCTATTTCGCAGAGTACTATACTTAGGCAAGAATGGCCCAATTCTGATTTTGAAACACACTATTTTTTTTTGCTATTTCTAATTCGATGCTGGTAATTGAGGAAATTACCATAAAAAAAGCAAAATAGTACTACACCTCTGGCTCCCATTTCTTTTTACTTCTGAAAACTTTTGTATTTTTTGCTTAATCACAGCTACAGCACTTAACTCCAGTTTTTTGCTGGTTATTGTGTTTACAATATTGTGGCATAGTGCGAGTTGATGCAGAGGCACAGTATTCACTGAATTCTCATAACATAACCTGCTCACCATTTTCTAATCAGCTAAGCTGAACTATATATTAAATTATGCAAGAAGCAAAAGTATGAGCCGTTTCACGGATGTTAAGCGTCCTTTGAAGGCTATGTGTAGTAGATAGGAAATTTAGTAAATTATCAAATTTTAACGAAATCATACTACTTGTTACACATTTTTAATATTTTTATTCAGTTCTTACACTATTTCGCCTCCAAAATACACAATGCACTACGTGATCCGTTTTACATGTTTCTCAGCAGAATGGAATTTTCAACTTACGTTGGAATATTAACAAATTCATAATTAAGGTCTGAGACGCAGGCAACACTGATAGTTCGGCTGAATCTCTTAGTCTCTGACTCCCTGTCACTCACACAGAAAATATTTTATTATTATTGAGAACGGTAATCAAATATAGTGTCACTGCTAATCGGATGCTGTATAATGGCTGAATAGTTTCTTTTGAGAACACTTTTTGATGTTGTATGTTCGGAGGTCTCTCGAGGGATTACATCAGCTAACAATTTGGCAGTGTACACTTCCAGTCTTCTGGAACGATTCTCTAAGTTGAGTAGTATCTGTTCGGAAAACAGGCAGTGCGTCTTAGAGTCGTCCGGATGTGAAGCATCGTCCATGGTGAAGCTCTCCAGGTGCAGAATATTACTTCTTTCTCCTGAAACAAACAAGCAAATTGCTCATGAAAATATCTTCGTCAGGTCGTGGGTAACAACGCTTCAAATATTTTAGCAAGAATTTATGTTGTAGGAGATACCGTTCTTTGTTCGCATATTGCGTTGTATTTCGTATGAACTCCAACTGTATCTTATTCGATGTGATCTGCAAAGCGATTAGGTCAATTATTTGTTGTTCTCAGAATCACCGCTATGTGTCAAGAGCAACTATCAGAAAATGGTTTCCGAACAAACGACCATGGCTTCATGAAGGATAGAGAAGTATTGTTGATTTATCTTTATTTGCTTCTAAAGTGGGGCTATAAAGTGGTTTGTAGATCCCTGATTCCATTTCTACGAGAGAAAAACAAGTGAAAAGATTTTAGTTCCTCAGAACCATATTTTCTTAGTTGTATTATGTTTTATATGTTGAGTGTCTATGGTGATATTTCGTACATGTATGAGCTGCTGACTTTCGACACCATTTTAGTCTATTTTAGTTTCAACGATATTTTGTTAGTTCTTAGGACTTGTATGTTTACTTTAATAATTGGCATATCATGTATTAGTTTTCATAAGTTTAGGATGTGTTTTAAATAGGGTTACCACATCAGTTTCTCTTATTATTTTCTTTTTCTTACTTCGCTGAATAATGCATTAACTAAAATAACTTTGCACATGAAGAGAATGATAACAGACACATATATTGATATTTATCCAGGTTGGACATTGCCGGAAATCTGATGCACAGTAACGCTGAAAAGGACACACCGTTATAGAAAAACCAGACACTGAGGAAGATGGAAGTGATGAAGGATGAGAGTAAAAGCAAGAGAAAATTAGTTCAACCGCTTGCACCACTGGCCTAAAGATAAGAATGTGCTTTGCAAGTGCCAAAACTGGTTACTCAAAAAGAACAGATCAACATCCAGAGGAGGAAGAATTGGTCAAATATGGCGTATGTACGGTGTACTGAATAGGATATGTTCATTTACTTTACTTCAGCAAGGAATGCTTTTAAGAAGTGTCCTACATAACGACATATCACTATTTTAATATTTATAGTAAATTTGTAATGTCATTTCTTCTTATTTTTAGAGAAATTTTTTGATAACATCGAATGGTACACATTCTTTGAAATTCTGTACGTAGCAATAGTACCTACGACTTTTACACAAATTGGACTGCAGTTACACTGCCGGAAAAAGAATTAGTACACCTGGAAAGACGACGACGATTATATCCGATAATGGAATATGCCACCTGGGGAACAGTAGATGTACTGATAATGGTTTCAGCGTTGCCAGCCAACAGATAGCATAGTGGCGTAGCTATCAGAGCACCGTCTGTATCTACCCTTTAATAGGGAATGCTCACAGCCAGAAGGCTCAGTGTGGTGCAAACGTGTGAAATTACTAGGCAACCATACCACAGAGACGCACTCGTGCCTCATGCAGCCAACTGAGCGAGTTTGAAAGGGGTCAAACTGTGGCCTCCCGAATGGCAGGATAGACATGTTGGACGTGGTGTGTCAGTTGTGCAACGATTATGTCATCAGTTTGTTGTTGTTGTGGTCTTCAGTCTTGAGACTGGTTTGATGCAGCTCTCCATGCTACTCTATCCTGTGCAAGCTTCTTCATCTCCCAGTACCTACTGCAGCCTACATCCTTCCGAATCTGCTTAGTGTACTCATCTCTTGGTATCCCTCTACGATTTTTACCCTCCACATTGCCCTCCAATACTACATTGGTGATCCCTTGATGCCTCAGAACATGTCCTACCAACCGATCCCTTCTTCTGGTCGAGTTGTGCCACAAACTCCTTTTCTCCCCAATTCTATTCAATACCTCCTCATTAGTTATGTGATCTACCCATCTAATATTCAGCATTCTTCTGTAGCACCACATTTCGAAAGCTTCTATTCTCTTCTTGTCTAAACTATTTATCGTCCATGTTTCACTTCCATACATGGCTACACTCCATACAAATACCTTCAGAAACGACTTCCTGACACTTAAATCTATACTCGATGTTAACAAATTTCTCTTCTTCAGAAACGCTTTCCTTGCCATTGCCAGTCTACATTTTATATCCTCTCTACTTCAACCATCATCAGTTATTTTGCTCTCCAAATAACAAAACTCCTTTACTACTTTAAGTGTCTCATTTCCTCATCTAATTCCTTCAGCATCACCCAACTTAATTCGACTACATTCCATTATCCTGGTTTTGCTTTTGTTGATGCTCATCTTATACCCTCCTTTCAAGACACTGTCCATTCCGTTCAACTGCTCTTCCAGTCCTTTGCTGTCTGTGACAGAATTACAATGTCATCGGCGAACCTCAAAGTTTTTATTTCTTCTCCATGTTATCAGTGTCACATGAATATTATCACAACTATAGATGAGGTTCTGGACGTCCACGCAGCACATACGCCCACCAGGATCGTTGTATAGTAAGGGAAATAGTGGTAGATCGTACAGCTACTACAGTACAGATAAGAGGGCTTGTGAGACCAGACGTGTCAACACGAACTGTTGCGAGTCAGTTATTAGCAGTGGGACTACTGGCACGCACGGCTCTCGCCCGTCTTAAACTCACGTCACGGCATCGACGTGCACGCCTCGACTGGTACCGTCAGAGGATCACTTGGAAGATAGAATGGCGCGCTGTGGTCCTCAGCGATGAAAGCAGATTCTGCTTGCACTCAAGTGATGGTGGTTCGGGCATACGACGTAGATCTGGTGAGCGCTGTCTCGTAGAGTACATTCGTCCTAGACTCACTGGCCGCAACCCAGGCGTTAAGGTCTGGGGTACGATAAGCTCCAACTCTCGTTCCCCTTTGGTGTTTTGCAAGGGACGCCCCTCCCACTGCCCATGAAACTCAACGTGCTCTGCAAGACGTGCAGCAACGTCCCTACCGGTAGGATGTTCGGAATTTTCTCCAATCAAGCGCGTGTAGGATATGATGGGATGAGAAGTGGCTCGTGCGACTCGTCAACCAACAGCTCTTATAAAATACGTCAACAGGTCGAGAAAGCGTGGCATAACATATCCCACGACAGTGTTCGCCATTTGTACGAGGCTGCGCCGTATTTCCTGTTTTCAACAGGAATCTTCCTGCACGTCGGTCAGAGGCCTGAAGATGGCGTAGTAAATCGCCGAAACTGGTAGGAAAATAAAATATGTTTGGAAACTAGACGGCTGAAAGGCGTTTGATTTGACATCCTGTATTCTAATATGGGTGTTTGAGCGTGGTTCGATACATGGTAGCTCAAAACCGCTTGTGCTATTGATCTGTAAATGTAATCATTTCATGTACTCCATGTACACTGTTGCAACAATAGATCTTGAATTAATTGGAAAATTTTAAAAGGGAGTATTAGTTTTTTCAGCCCATGTACTCGTAACATCTTGATAATGTTAAATGGGATAAGATGTTTGAGGTACTCAAAAAAGTAGGAATAGACTATAAAGATAGAAAAATGATATGGAACATGTACAAAAACGAGACAGCAGTTATCCGTGGACGGACAAACCAAGAAGAGGTGCAGATACCGAAAGGGGTCCGACAAGGTTGTGCATTATTCCCCGTCATCTTTAATCTGAACATTGAAGAGGCGCTGATAAAAGTAAGGGAAAATTCACCGACCGGAGTAGTAATTCATGGCCAACGAATAGATGTAATAAGATATGCCGATGATATAGCTGTCCTAGCTGAAAGTGAAGAATATTTTGTAGTCCTACTGAATAGAATGGATAAAGTTATGGAGGAAGAATATAATGTGAGAATTAATCAAACAAAAACAAAAGTAATGGAATGCGACAAAAAAGATCAAGTGAAAGTCCAAGTTCATGTAGGCAATGAACTGCTTGAACAAGTTGATGAATTTACTTACCTGGGCAGTGATATTACCAGCGATGGAAGGAGTAAGGCAGAAGTGAGAAGTAGAATTGCTAAAGCAAAGGCTGCTTTTAACAAGAAAAAAAAAACATCTTAACATCTAAGAGCATCAGCCTTGAAATCAGGAAAAGATTTTTGAAATCATATGTGTGGAGTGTGGCATGCTATGGGTGTGAAACATGGACGCCCGGGACAGAGGAAGACCAGAAGCTAAATTCTTTTGAAATGTGGTGCTATAGACGCATGCTCGAAATAAAATGTATCGACAAGGTCACAAACGAAGTGGTTCTGGAAAGAGCAGGTGAGAAGAGAAGCTTCTGGAGTTTCATTGTTAAAAGAAGAGTGCAATTTACAGGCCATCTATTAAGACATAAAGGACTCCTGAACACAATCATAGAGGGACACGTCGAGGGAAAAAGACCAAGGGGAAGACCACGGCTGAGGTACATGAATCAAATCGTGAAAGATGTGGGATGTAACACCTATAAACAAATGAAGACAAAAACTGAAAGACGCACATAATAGAGACAAACTGCCATTGTAGCTGTTGCAAACCAATCCTTGGATTGACCACTACAGAAGAAGACTCGTATAAGGGCCGAAAGCCGTGAAAGGGAGGAGGAGAAGGGGTTAAAACACGATTGTAGCCTCTCGCCGATGTTATTCAATCTGCACTTTGAGCAAGAAGTACAGAAGAACCCGTAGAAGTTTAAAAAGGGAACAAGGCTTCGAAGAGAAAAACAAAACTTTGCAGTTTCTCAATAAGATTCAGTTTCTATCAGAGACAGCAAAGAACTTGTCGAGTCAGCTGAACGAAATGAATAATATCTTCAAAAGAGCTGTAAGACGAACACCCAACAGAATTAAAAAATAGATTTAATCAGGTGATGCTGACAGAATTATAGTAGGAAATGAAATGTAAAATGAGGTATGTGACTTTTGCTATTTCTGATGCCAAGTAACTAATGGTTACTTAGTAAATGAATCGACTTCATTTACTTCCGGTACGATGGACGCGGAAGAATTATGGGCAAATTTTAAACACATTGTAAATCACGCATTGGAGAAGTATGTGGCGAAAAAGTGGGTTACAGACTGAAAAGACCCACCGTGGTTTAACAGCGCAATTCGGAGAATGCTCAGGAAGCAAAGACAGTTGCACTCGCGGTACAAGAAAGATCGGGAGAATGAGGACAGGCAAAAGTTTGTAGAGATTCGTGCTGCTATAAAAAGAGCGATTCGCGAAGCATACAACCACTACCATCGTCATACCTTAGCAAAAGATCTTGCTGAAAACCCAAGGAAATTCTGGTCTTACGTAAAATCGGTAAGCGGGTCGAAGGCTTCCATCCAGTCACTCACTGATCAGTCTGGCCTGGCAACGGAAGACCGCAAAATGAAATCCGAAATTTTAAATTTAGCATTTGAGAAATCTTTCACACAGGTGGATCGTACAAACATACTGCCGTTTGAGTCTCGTACAGATTCCCGTATGGAGGACATAGTGATAGACATCCCTGGGGTTGTGAAGCAGCTGAATGGGTTGAAAGTAAATAAATCGCCAGGTCCTGATGAGATTCCAGTTCGGTTTTACAGAGAGTACTCTACTGCATTGGCTCCTTACTTAGCTTGCATTTATCGCGAGTCTCTTGCCTAACGTAAAGTCCCGAGCGACTGGAAAAAAGCGCAGGTGACGCCTGTATATAAGAAGGGCAGAAGGACGGATCCTCAAAACTACAGACCAATATCCTTAACATCGGTTTGTTGTAGGATTCTCGAACATATTCTCAGTTCGAATATAATGAATTTCATTGAGACAGAGAAGTTGCTGTCCATGCATCAGAACGGCTTTAGAAAGCATCGCTCCTGCGAAACGCAACTCGCCCTTTTTTCACATGATATCTTGCGAGCCATGGATGAAGGGTATCAGACGGATGCCATATTCCTTGACTTCCAGAAAGCGTTTGACTCGGTGCCTCACTGCAGACTCCTAACTAAAGTACGAGCATATGAGATTGGTTCCCAAATATGTGAGTGGCTCGAAGACTTCTTAAGTAATAGAACCCAGTACGTTGTCCTCGATGGTGAGTGTTCATCGGAGGTAAGGGTATCATCTGCATTGCCCCAGGGAAATGTGGTAGGTCCGCTGTTGTTTTCTATCTACATAAATGATCTTTTCGATAGGGTGGATAGCAATGTGCGGCTGTTTGCTGATGATGCTGTGGTGTACTTGAAGGTGTCATCGTTGAGTGACTGTCGAGGATACAAGGTGACTTGGACAGGATTTGTAACTGGTGTAAAGAGTGGCAGCTACTCTAAATATAGATAAATGTAAATTAATGCAGATGAATAGGAAAAATAATCCCATTAGTAGTGTAGCGCTTGACACAGTCACGTCGATTAAATATTTGGGCATAACATTGCAGAGCGATATGAAGTGGGACAAGCATGTAATGGCAGTTGTGGGGAAGGCAAATGGTTCAAATGGCTCTGAGCACTATGGGACTTAACTTCTAAGGTCATCAGTCCCCTAGAACTTAGAACTACTTAAACCTAACTAACCTAAGGACATCACACACATCCATGCCCGAGGCAGGATTCGAACCTGCGACCATAGCGGTCGCGCGGTTCCAGACTGTAGCGCCTTTAACCGCTTGGCTACCACGGCCGGCGTGGGGAAGGCAGATAGTCGCCTTTGGTTCATTGGTAGAATTTGGGGAAGATGTGGTTCATCTGTAAAGGAGACCGCTTATAAAACACTAATACGACCTATTCTTGAGTACTGCTCCAGCGTTTGGGATCCCTATCAGGTCGGATTGAGGGGGGACATAGAAGCAATTCAGAAGCGGGCTGCTAGATTTGTTACTGGGAGATTTGATCATCACGCGAATGTTACGGAAAAGCTTCAGGAACTCGGGTGGGAGTCTCTGGAGGAAAGGAGGCGTTCTTTTCGTGAATCGCTACTGAGGAAATTTAGAGAACCAGCATTTGAGGCTGATTGCAGTACAATTTTACTGCCGCCAACTTATATTTCGCGGAAAGATCACAAAGATAAGATAAGAGAGATTAGGACTCGTACAGAGGTATATAGGCAGTTATTTTTCCCTCGTTCTGTTTGGGAGTGGAACAGGGGGAGAAGATGCTAGTTGTGGTACGAGGTACCCTCCGCCAAGCACCGTGTGGTGGATTGCCGAGTATGTTTGTAGATGTAGATGTTGTCGAAGTACAGAGTAGCAAAAGCAAGAAATTCGATTCCAGTATAGAGAAATTTGTTAACACCGAATGCAAACGCAAACTTTAGAAAGTGTTTTTTGAAGGTACTTGTATGGAGTGTACGCTCGTATGGTAGTGATAAAAGGACGATAAGAAGTTCACACTGGAAGAGTCTTGAGTCTGAATAGTGTTGCTAGAGAAGAATGTTGAAAAGTAGATGGGTAGATCAAGTAACTAATGAGAGGCATTGAATCGCGTTGAGGAAAAATGAAATATGTGGCACAGACTGACTAAAATGAAGAATCGATTGACAGGATACATACTGAGGTATCGAGATCGTCAGTTTGGTAGTGGAAGTAAGAGCTTTTAATACAAACCCCTTTTGGAATCCTGTATCCTATTCTAGTCTCATCTCCACTCTCCCGAAGAGGGCATATATGTAGTATTAGTAAGTTATATCAATTTATACTGTTGCTTTGACTTTGTCTACCTTGTGTCTCACCAATATATGGAATGAAGGAGACACTTTTCTGGTTATCTGGATTCGAATACTGAGAGACACTGAAGATTCTTCGTGCAGCAGCTTAGTAATTTACACTAATTTAAACTGTTGTTTTGACGTTGTTTACATTGGGCGTCACCAGTATTTAGCATGAAGGGAACATATTGGATTAAATACTAATGTACCATCGTAATTTACACACAATAAGAACTACAGGCACATAGTAGGAATAAACTTGCTATTGTAATTATGGAGTAATTAACGATTAAAGTTGCGATACTTCATGTCATCGAGAGAGAGCTATTTTTATGATTTTTTATGTCAGAAATTGTTTATTCTCCTAAAAGAAATATGGTATGACGATTTTTCAGTCAGAACCAAACATGTTTATGTTCTCATTGGTGTTAGTGAAGAGAACTGTAATTACGACCATATAGAAATGTAAAATTTTGCTTATCGAAAATTTTAATTAGTTGAATCTAGGCTTTTCATTCAATAAAACTAATCGCTCTATTCACCTGAACATAATAATATTACTTTAAGGCAGTAAAATAATATATGCAAAATAACGATATATTTTGTTGCAATGATAAAACATGTAATTTATAGCCTTAATAGAAACAGATCCTCTCCTGTCTTTGTATGAAATTATTCACTGTTATTTCATGTAATTTTCTACGTAGTTTGGGAAGACGTATGTAAAAACTTTAATTGTTAATATGCAAAAATTGAATATGTAAAAATGACAGTTGTTTGAAATCATATAAATAGAGGATATTTGTACGCCGCCATAAGTCAGTTTTAGGTCACTCTTAAGTCAGTCTTTAAGTCAGTCTTCGAGCGAATTTTGTATCAACAGCATGCAGCCAGACTTTGTAAGTTCGCCACCGGACATCTAGTGTGCGAAATAAAATGTATGGTGAACATGAAGTACTGAAACGTATTGAATCCATTGCATAGATCCCATGTGGCGATGTAGCAACATCAAAACGAACCTATGTCAGCATCGAGAAGCAGCACCCTGGATTACACAAGATATGTTTTTTTTTGTTTTTTTATGTTTTTGTGGAGAATATCCGTAATAAGACGTGGTATGTTGAACACTGCTTTTCTTGTGTTTAGCAATTATGAATATCCCAAACTTCACGAAAACATTTTCGTCACGTTTTATTACAAGCAGGAATGTGGGAGGAATTGTGGAGGGAGACCAAGCCTTAGAAACAGTAGTCAGGTTCAAATGTATGAAGGTTGCAGTAGTTATGTAGATATGTACAGTCTTGTACATAACAGATCAGCGTCGAGAGGTGCATCAAAAGACCACAACACATTTTGGAATGTGTGTTGACATTTTTTGTTTATATTAATAACAATGCTAGGACAACATTAATCAATCATGTGCACTTTACAGCATGAAAAGATGTTTGTATTTCGTTGGTAAACTACAATTAATAATAATTCTCTTTTCCAAGTGTAGCTTTGTCTTGTTAGCAACCGTATGTATTATGGTGTGATACGTTGGCTGTAACAGTGTGTAAATACAATAAAATATTCATAAATATATTGTTATTAATGGTGTCAGTCGAGGCGATTTCCTTCAATTTACTTTACAAATTTACCAAGCATTTATGTCATGCAAGTGAGACAGAACAAATTTATATATACAGGGTGAGTCACCTAACGTTACCGCTAGATATATTTCGTAAACCACATCAAATACTGACGAACCGATTCCACAGACCGAACGTAAGGAGAGGGGCTAGTGTAATTGTTTAATACAAACCATACAAAAACGCACGCAAGTATGTTTTTTAACACAAACCTACGTTTTTTTTAAATGGAACCCCGTTAGTTTTGTTAGCACATGTGAACATATAAACAAATACGTAATCAGTGCCGTTTGTTGCATTGTAAAATGTTAATTACGTCCGGAGATATTGTAACCTAAAGTTGATGCTTGAAACCCCCGACATTCAGTTGCGTGTTGTAACAAACACGGGCCACGGTCGGCGAGCAGTGTCATGCGCATACTGCATCGTCACCGCTTTCAGCCGTTTCATGTGTCGCTACATCAGCAATTACATGGTGATGACTTTAATCATCGAGTGCAATTCTGTCAATGGGCATTAACAGAGAATGTGTTGCAGTTCTACCTGTTTACCGATGAAGCGGGTTTCACAAACCACGGGGCAGTGAATCTACGGTACATGCATTACTGGTCCGTGGACAATCCTCGCTGGCTCAGACAGGTAGAGCGACAGCGACCGTGGATTGTAAATGTATGGTGCGGAATCATTGGCGACCACCTCATTGGTCCTCACTTCATTGCAGGGGCCCAAACAGCTGCAACATACATCGCGTTTCTACAGAATGATCTGCCAACGTTGCTCGAAAATGTCCCACTGGAAACGCGTCGACGTATGTGGTATCAGTATGATGGTGCACCTGCACATTCCGCAATTAACACTACGCTGACCTTTGACAGGATGTTCGACGGGCGTTTCATAGGACGTGGAGGGCGCATAAATTGGCCAGCCCGTTCTCCTGATCTTACACCTCTGGACTTCTTTCTGTGGGGTACGTTAAAGGAGAATGTGTACCGTGATGTGCCTACAACCGCAGAGGATATGAAACAACGTATTGTGGCAGCCTGCGGCGACATTACACCAGATGTACTGCGGCGTGTACGACATTCTTTACGCCAGAGATTGCAATTGTGTGCAGCAAATGATGGCCACCACATTGAACATCTATTGGCTGACATGTCGGGACACACTCTATTCCACTCCGTAATTGAAAACGGAAACCACGTGTGTACGTGTAACTCACCCCTCATGGTAATGTACATGTGCGTCAGTGAAACCGAGCGAGGTGGCGCAGTGGTTAGCACACTGGACTCGTATTCGGGAGGACGACGGTTCAATCCCGTCTCCAGCCATCCTGATTTAGGTTTTCCGTGATTTCCATAAATCGTTTCAGGCAAATGCCGGGATGGTTCCTTTGAAAGGGCACGGCCGATTTCCTTCCCAATCCTTCCCTAACCCGAGCTTGCGCTCCGTCTCTAATGACCTCGTTGTCGACGGGACGTTAAATACTAACCACCACCACCACCACTGTCAGTGAAAAAGACCAATAGAAAGGTATTAGCATATGGACGTAATGTGCTGTTCCAGTCTGTTCTGTAGCTAAGATCCATCACCGTTCCCTTTGGATGCCTACGTAATTCGGTGCTCTCCGATACACACGATCGAACAGCGGAGGAGTGGTACTCAAGCGTCAACTTTAGGTTACAATATGTCCGGATGTAATTAACATTTTACAATGCAACAAACGGCACTGATTACGTATTTGTTTATATGTTCACATGTGCTAACAAAACTAACGGGGTTCCATTTAAAAAAACTTACGTTTGTGTTAAAAAACATACTTCCGTGAATTTTTTTATGGTTTGTATTAACCAATTACACTAGCCCCTCTCCTCACGTTCGGTCTGTGGAATCGATTCGTCAGTATTTGATGTGGTTTACGAAATATATAATATATCCAGCGGTAACGTTAGGTGACTCACCCTGTATATATATATATATATATATATATATATATATATACATATATTTGTTGTTGTGGTCTTCAGTCCTGAGACTGGTTTGATGCAGCTCTCCATGCTACTCTATCCTGTATATATATATATATATATATATATATATATATATATATATATATATATATACTCTTCTGTAAACTCTCGCGACGGAATGCCGACCGTTGCTTGAAACTGCTCCTGATTCCAGCAGAATAATGCCTTGCCTCAGAAGACAAAGAGTTCCAGATCTCTACAAAAGTGCCCACAGTTCCTTGATAATAACATCCCGCTGTTAGGAACTCAGCTTGTGAGAGATGTGTTTAGGTCAAAAATTATGGTACGGTAGATACCTGTTCCTAACAGACTCCAGTTCGTTTCCTACGTTTTCTACAGTTATACGAGTTTTTGGAACTACTCGTAAGGAATCACTCATCATGTAATTGTTCTGTTAGTTTATTTAGAAATAAATTTATAGGTACAATATTTTTTTACGCAGTTTGCAACGTCACTAAAGCAAGGTGACTTTCAATAAGTGTTCTGCATTAACGGTACAGAAGCTCAGAATGCAAGTATGTGTTTGTCACGATATATTTCGAGAGAATATTGTATAGGATACGGTTTTTGGAAAGGGTGGGATTTAAAAATCTAACTACTTAACTCGAAACTGACGGTAACCCAACAAGTTCTAAAAAGCGGAGACGTGCAAGAGTTTCATATTCAGAAAGTTAATCTGGCAGTACACGGATGTGTAAGTTACGAAGCAGTCGTACTCGACTACACGCGACGAGCCTTGAAGATCAACAGTACTAAATGGATTTCAGGAAAAAAAGTCAAGAAGGATGCTGGCGCAAAGAGGCTGATGAAGCAACAGGTTACGAAAGACGATCGCTAATGACACGTTTAGTTTAATTGGTGGCAGTTGACGTTTTTTATACCGACCGGCAGGAATTGCTGCGGTTACAGCTTTGAGCAGACTACTACTGTTAAGAGGAAGGGCAAGAAGGTATGATGACGTAGACAGTGGTTGGCATTTACTTCGTTTTCGAATGAGAATCATCACTTGGAGATCGGAGTGAACCATCTGAGACAATTTTCTGTATGCATGTACCTACACACAGGGTGACAATTATTGAAATATATGAAAAAAATGTAAAACAGTTACAAACTACGGCGTCCACACATTTTATTCAACATGTAAACGTCACTACAGATATTCGGTTCTAGCTTATGACATGTTCGATATGCCTGCCGTCATTGGCGATGATGTGGCGCAGACGAATACCGAAATTCTGCACGACCCGCCGACGTCTTGGAACATCGTTTCTGTCGATGATCTCCTGAATGGCTGTTTTCAGCTCAGCTGTGGTTTTGGGGTTACTTCTGTACACCTTCTACTCAGACCCGGAGAACATGGCGGACAGAGGAGCCCATACCAGTAGCCTCTGGCTACCCCAGAGCCAAAACGCGACCCCCAAGGTACTCCTCCAGGACATCAAACACTCTTCTGCTTCGATGGGGTCGAGCTCCATCCTGCGTGAGCCACATCTTGTCGAAATCAGGGTCACTTTGAATAATGGGGATGAAATCATCTTCCAAAACCTTCACGCACCGTTCGGTAGCCACCGTGCCATCAAGCAATATCGCTCCGATTGTTCCGTGACTGGAGATTGCACACGACACATTCACCTGTTGAGGGCGAAGAGACTTCTCGATCGCGAAATGCGCATTCTCAGTCCCCAAAATGCTCCAATTTTGCTTATTGACGAACCCATCCAAATGATTGTGGGCTTCGTCGCTGAACCAAACCATGCATGCTCATACTAATTCCCATCATGCTCCGCGGCCAACTGTGAAGTTTTAGCGTCCTAACGCAAGTCGTTCAGAAGTTACGACGATTTTATTTCATATAGTTCAATAATTGTCACCCTGTAAGAAAGACATAGAAATTAATGTAGGATTGGCGTCCTTATATTCAGTCTGATGAAAGTAGATTCGTCCGTAAACTAACTAATCATGTAAAAGATTAATAGGTCAGGCATAATTTCAGGGTATAAATTGTGGTACTCATATCCAACATTCTTACAAGTACCACATTCCATCCCTAAAAGCTTCTCGAAACTCTTCGTCTCACACATCGACAGCCTTGCAGTACGAAATATTTCCTTTCTCATTAGCTCTTTTCATGACTTCGTTCTGTTGCATATATCTACAGCATGCCACGAAGATAATCGCCACTTAAGTTCTTCAGATTTATTAACCTATCAGTTTTCATGCTGTGTCTTCTATTACATTCACAATATCTGTACATAATACGTTCTCTGTCCATAAATGTGCTGTTCCCTCCTGATTATTCTAGTAGAGAACATACCTTCACTTTCCCCTTTTCCATTCCCCGAAAAATCCTTATTTCAACACAATGAATTGCTCCATACTTACTAATTCGGGAACTTTTTCTAAATTATGATTGGTAACAGCAGACTTTAAATGTCAGTGTTTGTTAAAAAAAATCCTATGTTTGATCTCATCATTGCTGCTCTGTTCTTGCATGGTTCTGCTTTCCTGATTGAAAAATTCTTCTGTCATTCTACCGAGCTATCACTGCTTGTAAACCTTCTTCTTAGCAAACTCTTCTTATTTCTACTATTTTTATAGGGTTTTTCAACTTACAATTACAGACTCTGTGAGAAGAAGAAAGCAAATTCCTAGAACTGATAACTCAATAGTAACTATTCCGTACACATCTCCCTTTACCTCATTTCGAGCTCACTAGTATTCACTTAAAGGAGGCGAGAATACTACAATAGGCTGTCCTGCCCTGTTGAGTAGGGAATGAAAGTTCCAGAGACTGAATTCAACATTTCGTCCTAATAACGTTCTTTACTTTCGGTCGGAATGACACCATCATCCAAGAAATCTGGTACTGGTAAGTGTTCAACTTGCACTTGTATTCCTGGCCGGAAATTTTCTATCACTTTTCAGTCTGCTTCTTAGAAATTCAACAGACAATGTGCCTTATGTCCTCCTTGGCAGGAGATTGTCTTTATTGTTCCACTACCATTACTGTCACCTGTGAAGAAAATGAACTCATGTGGCTCACCGGACATGAAATACAGTTTTTATTATTGTGGTATGTGGCTTGTATATCAAGCGCCTTAGGTGTAAATGTCTCGTCCACAGGGTGTAGAATATAATAACACCTGGAAACCAGACGTCATGTCGAATCGAGTAAAATGCTGCAAACAACTGTAACGCACCTTTGTGGAACTACGGCCATATCTACAACTTCATCTACACCTACATGATTGCTCTGCACCTCACACTTAAGTGTTTATCAGAGGGTTTATCGAACCGCCTTGAAGCAATATCGCTACCGTTTCACTCTCCCATGGCACGAGGGAAAAACGAACATATACATCTTTACGTGCGGGCTCTGATTCTCTTATTCTATCACAATTATCGTTTTTTCCAATATATGTGTACATCGACGAAACATTTTCGTATTAGGGAGAGAAAGCTGATGATTGAAATTTCGTGAAAAGCTCTCGCCGCAACGAAAAACGCCTTCATTAAGCGAATGCCAGCATAACTTGTATATCATGCTCTTGGCACCCTCTCCCCTATTAGGCAATAATACAAAACGAGGTACCGTTCATTGAACTTTTTGTATGTCACCTGTCAGTCACATCTGGCAAGGATCCCATATCCGGCAGCAACACTCCAGAAGAGGACTGTTGGCAGTCTCTTTTTTGATAGACCACTTGCAACTTTCAAGTGTTCTGCGATAAAACAACAACTAATCAACAATGAGCAAACGGAAGTTTGTCCGCTAAGACAACGGGTTTGTCCGATTAAACTGCTGCTGTGGTATGCTGTGGATGTTGTTCATTACCGTATTTTCAGCGTAGTTGGTGTAACAGTTAAGCTGTACCCAGCAAACATTGCAGAATATTATCCCCTAGCGTAAGCAACCGCAGGTTTGCGTAGAGTTGAGTGTTAAGCAGGAACCGTTGTATTCAGCTTATTTAGTTAGTCACTGCACTCTTTAGCATATCAGGTGCTAGCTGGGGCGTGTCAGTCCACTCGCACGCACCTCCACGCACTCGTTCTTGATTGGCCGTCGCTTTATGTCCGTAACTGTAAGTCGGTGCATTTTAGAGCTATGGTTGTCTGGAAAATTATTCTCAATTCGACTTCCCTTAGCTTGCGCTGAACTTATATTTTCTTCATGCTCTATAATACTGTAGCGAAACTACCACTTATTTCTTGCGGGAAACTGTAAATATAGTTGTAAGTGGGAAGGGTCTGTGGATAAAAGCCAGTAACAGATGGACGACTTACCAGCCGGAGCTGTAGCTGGAGCTGGACGCTTGGCTGGAGGCCTGGCTGTACGAGTGGCTTCCTCCGCCCCCGCCGCCTCCGCAGGTGGAACAGACCTGGGGCTGCGGGTTGCAGCCGCCACCTCCGCAGCCAGAGGGCGGGTAGTGCACTGGCGGCGGCGCAGGCTGGAAGCAGCCTCCCGTCGGACATCCGCCCCCGCTGGGTGGGTAACGAGGGGGCGGAGGGCGAGGAGGCGGCTGATAACAGCCTCCCGTCGGGCAGCCGCCGCCGCCTCCGCTTGGCACCACAGTGATTTTGACAGGGACCTTCACTTCCACTGGCTGGGTGATCTGCTTGTAATTGCCGCCACCGCCCCCGCAGCCGCCGTATCCACAGCCGCCGCCTCCGCTGGGCACATATCCGCCTCCGCCACCGCAGCCTGGATGGCCGCAGCCGCCGCCGTCACCCCCAGAATAGACGGGAACAGGTACGGCCACAGGGACCGGGACAAAACCACCCCCGCCGCCTCCGCAGCCGCCACCACCGCAACCGCCACCTCCTCCGCCGAAGCCACCAAGTTTCTTCCCCAACAGACACTTGAGGCAAACTGTCCGTTTCTTCCTCTTTCTAGGATCAGGTTGTGCTTCGGTATCTTCTTGGTTGTTGGTAGCTGGAAGGAAAGGGAATGAAATTTGTTAGAATACATCCAGCATCGAACACGTTATCAAAATAGCAGTTGAATAAATGTAATTTGCGCTACTGCACGCCAGAAATCTAATGGGTCTTAAATAGACTGCTCTTCAGCAAAACAAAGAATTTTGAAAAATGGCGATAAAAGTTTTAAAATATACTACTGGCCATTAAAATTGATACACCGCGAAGATGACGTGCTACAGTCGCGATATTTAACCGACAGGAAGAAGATGCTGTGATATACAAATCATTATCTTTTCAGAGCATTCACACAAGGTTGGCGCCGGTGGTGACACCTACAACGTGCTGACATGAGGAACGTTTCCAACCGATTTCTCATACACAAACAGCAGTTGACCGGCGTTGCCTGGTGAAACATTGTTATGATGCCTCGTGTAAGGAGGAGAAATGCGTACCATCACGTTTGCGACTTTGATAAAGGTCTGATTGTAGCCTATCGTGATTGCAGTGTATCGTATCGCGACATTGGTGCTCGCGTTGGTCGAGATCCAATGACTGTTAGCAGAATATGAAATCAGTGGGTTCAGGAGAGTAATACGCAACGCCGTGCTGGATCCCAACAGCCTCGTATCACTAGCGGTCGAGATGACAGGCATCTTACCCGCATGGCTGTAATGGATCGTGCAGCCACGTCTCGATCCTTGAGTCAACAGATGGAGACGTTTGCAAGACAACAACCATCAGCACGAACAGTTCGACGACGTTTGCAGCAGCATGACCTATCAGCTCGGAGACCGTGGCTCCGGTTACCCTTGACGCTGCATCACAGACAGGAGCGCCTGCGATGGTGTACTCGACAACGAACCTGGGTGCACGAATGGCAAAACGTCATTTTTTCGGATTATCCAGGTTCTGTTTACAGCATCTTGATGGTCGCATCCGTGTTTGGCGACATCGCGGTGAACGCACATTGGAAGCGTGTATTCGTCATCGCCAAACTGGCGTATCACCCGGCGTGATGGTATGGGGTGCCATTGATTACACGTCTCGGTCACCTCTTGTTCGTATTGACGGCACTTTGAACAGTGGACGTTACATTTCAGATGTGTTACGACCCGTGGCTCTACCCTTCATTCGATCCCTGTGAATCCCTACATTTCAACAGGATAATGGACGACCGCATGTTGCAGGTCCTGTACGGGCCTTCCTGGATACAGGTAATGTTCGACTGCTGCGCTGGCCAGAACATTCTCCAGATCCCTCACCAATTGAAAACTTCTGGTCAATGGTGGCCGAGCAACTGGCTCGTCACAGTACGCCAGTCACTACTCTTGATGAACTGTGGTATCGTGTTGAAGCTGCATGGGCAGCTGTACCTGTACACGCCATCCAAGCTCTGTTTGACTCATGCCCAGGCGTATCAAGGCCGTTATTACGGCCAGAGGTGGTTGTTCTGGGAACTGATTTCTCAGGATGTATGGACCCAAACTGCGTGAAAATGTAATCACATGTCAGTTCTAGTATAATATATTTGTCCAATGAATACCCGTTTATCATCTGCATTTCTTCTGTATCAAGGCCGTTATTACGGCCAGAGGTGGTTGTTCTGGGTACTGATTTCTCGGGATGTATGCACCCAAATTGCGTGAAAATGTAATCACATGTCAGTTCTAGTATAATATATTTCTCCAATGAATACCCGTTTATCATCTGCATTTCTTCTTGGTGTAGCAATTTTAATGGCCAGTAGTGTAAGATTATTGGAAAGAGATTTAACGGTTTGAAATATTCTTGGATGGTGGGTGGCGTTGATGTTGGAAGGAAAAACGCAGTGAAAAAACTGCAAAATGTATTGGTATGTGATAAGTATAGTAGGGGCATGGAGCTGTTAAAGGAAGGATGTTCGACATGCTGAGAACATAGATTACCAGAGGTAAGCTATTATGCTTATGAGCTCCCTGCGATTGAAGATGAGTGAATGAAAACGATTTTTTTAGGGATGGATTAATCCGTTCAGAGATGAGTGCGCTGTAACATTGTGCTTCAGTGCGCTCATTCGTGTGCCGTTGAGCCGCTCCATGCCGCACTCCCGGCCGTTGTGGGTACGATATGCGCTGAGTACTGCGGTGTCAGCTGCGCTGAGTTATCACCACAGACTTCTCAGCATTCATTCTCACCTATCTGTTTTTAAAATAAAGTATAGTTTGGATATTCTTCATTTCGGAAGTTTCTGAAACTATATAACATTACAAAGAAGCACAAATCGGAAATTTTATTCTTGTGTGATATACACCGACGGGAAAAAATCGCAGCACCAAGAAGGAGTTGTGAGACACAGACGAAATGGCAGGTGTCTTTTACATCTGAAAGAGGACGTCTATTCAAATTTCGCGCCAGTCGATTAATGGTGGCACTAGAAGCGCCACTATGAGACTGCAAATATGGTTTGCTTTAAATACACGGTGTAACGGTCGTGAGCGTTAGTTACCTCAGAGATTGGCCGTGATGAGTTGATGTTAGTCAAGAATGCCTTTATGGCGACAAAGACGCCGGTATCAGCACTTCATGGAGTTTGAACGAGATCGTGTAATAGTGCCGCAAGAAGCTGGATGTTTCTTCTACGATACTGTAGAAACACTTGGCAAGAATGTAGCCACTGTACATGATTTCTGCCAGCGGTGGTCACGAGAGTATACGATCGCAAGAACACCGGGCTCCGGGCAACCACGGGGCACTACTGAGAGAGCAGACCATCGTGTGTGGCGTATGGCTCTGGTACGTCGTACTGCACCTGCAGCAGCAATCTGAGCAACAGTTGTCACCACAGTGACGCAGCGAATGTTACAAATCTGCTACTTCAATGCTTGCTCCGAGCCAGACCCCCTGTAGCGTGTATTCCACTGACCCCAAGACACCGCCGTTTGCTACTTCAGTAGCGTCATTAGAGAGCTGATTGGAGGGTCGGGTGAAGGTCTGTTGTGATTTCTGCATTCAACTTCTTCTTTCTTCTGGTAGACAAAACAAAAGGCACACTAGGAACAAGAGTGCCATAAGGCTGTTTAGCCAACATGTAGTCATGTAGTCTCAGCAATACTCCAAGTCTTACATGTAATAATATTGGCATCTGGAAATGCTTCAAGGCCACCATAATCTGCATGATTGGCCCAAACAACAGCCAGTGACAGCCATGTACTGCCTCCAAACACTGCTTGCACATCACAAGTGAAGTTCAGACGCAGTCCACGAAACACATTGGGACCTCCAAATTAATTGCTGTTTATTAAATTATCCAGCCAAGTCAATATCAATTGCTTTTAAGCTCCGTTACACAGGTACACTGCGCCGCCAGCGATGACGGTAACCTAGACGTCGCAGAGGCATTGCTGAGGCACGTTAACACACAGTGAACGTAGGAAGCCAACGTCCAGCGAGACCCAGTGCTATGCGTCCGCACTCCTCGATGTTCGCAGAGCGAATAACGCTCCGTGCACGTGATGGACATGTCTTGAATAGAAATAGCAGAATCGGGGGTCTGTAACCAACCTGTCTGCGTACTAGGCGCACTGAACCTATACATGGAATTGTGGTCTGGTGATGCAAAACTGTTCGTCAGTCTGATGATTCGACCTATTGTGCTGCCATTCAGAACAGAATTCCAGGGGATGTTTTCCAACAGGATAACGCTCGCCTGCATACCACTGTCGTAAACCAATATGCTACGCGGAGTGACGACATGTTGCCTTAGCGTACGAGACTAGTGTCCAATACAGCGCATAAGGGACATCATCGTGCATCACCTTCATTGTCATCCATAAACTACATTAACCGTCCCTGCATTGACCGACCAGGTGCAACACCATGGAGCTCCGTTCTACAAATGGACATCCGGCACCTGTACAGCTCAATGCATGAACTTTTATACGCTTGCATTCAACATTCTGACTGTTATAACGGTTATTACTGTATTAGAAGTTCACATTTACAGTGGCTTATTTCGGGCCTGCATTAACGTGTGATCTTGCAATATAAATCATGGAAATGTGTTCCCTAGACAAATGTATTCCAGAAATTTCAATACCCTACATTAATAATGTTTTGGTGTTGCGACTTTTTTGCGTCAGTGTATTTCGAAACAAGGCCAAACACACAGCTCCCCTTCACAGTGTTTATAGCAGTCACACTGATTCCTTTTCTTTCTCCTTCTCGCTGCGTTCGATGCGTATTCTTATCCGTCTTGTGTTTTACTGACGATTCAGTAACGCATAGGAAGTTCCTTTCTCGAAGCAGCAGTGGATTTTCCGTGTCTAATCGACGAACTCCGTATGCTTTCATTTCTTGGTGGTCTCTTTCTAAAATCTCCCAATGAAGCTGACACGAAATTCGGAGATTGAAGTATTCTTTCCCGTATGATCTTGTAAACAACGTGGGAATTTAGCACAGATATGTCTAAGCAGTGAAAATAGAGCTATTTGTATCATTTTAGTGTTTTGCCAACACATTCCATTGAGGAAAGTAGCGCGTCGCATTTGTCCAATGCATCCTTAAACTTGTAATTCAGCACAAAATGCGGGAACATGATCTTTATCTTAATTATTTCTGTCAGTTGTACTTCTGGAAGGGGAAGGTATGCAAGTATTTCCAGTCCCAGAGATTTCAAAGATGAGAAACAGGAGGCAGAGTATTCTCAATTTGAGACGAAGGATGAGAAAAGTCATTCTCACTATCATTTCCCATGAGAATATCTTCTCTTTATTCGTCGGACAGCATGGATATACACATTTTCAAATACAATGAAACAATGCTAAGCAAGCCACGAGGTCGACAAACCGCCACTTTTGCGAATCTGAGCCACATCAAGGAACTACTAGTAATTCTTTAAACTGCCCAGTGCACTGTAAGTAATGACGTGTTATTACGCTTACTTTGAAAACCTCGGAACGGATATATCCAACGTTAGCACGCCTGGTATTCTCAGCTCCCGTTTCATATACAACGTGATTCAGCTGCCCCTGCCCACGGGTTTTCTACAACCCGCAACACTTTCAGATACCACTGCCAAGGTCTTCTTATTCTCTCGTACGCTGTGTGCAAATTATTAGAAAAAAATTCTTGTCGCAACTACTGTTTCTTTAAATCAAACTTTTCTAAAATCTAGGCTATAATTATGGTCGTCCTAGAGACACTACTTAATTTTTTGCTACCACCTAACTAAAACAGTGATACACTTTGACTGAAACTAGATTATGAATTAGTCCACCCCCACAACCCACTAACCATTCAGCATTAATAAGTTACAGCAGATGAAGCTGGTGATTAATAAGTTACAGCTGATGAAGCTGGTGATTGTACACCTCAACTACCAGAGGTTGTTGTTTTAGAATTATTCGAGAAAAATGTACAAAAGTGACCTTAAAACGCGTTTTTTAATGACTCGAAAACCGAGGCCTCCAACAAAAAAAAAAAAAAAAAAAAAACAAAAAAAATGCCACTACGACATTTAACTTTATTACATTTCCTGCAAGAAGATCCTGTTAATTTTTTATTTAGAACTAATAGTTTACACGTAGGGAGCGAGAGAATATGAAAATCTCAAATGCGGTTTTTGACGGCGTCGCTGGGTACATAAAACCCAGGGCTTGTGACAACTGAATGCCACTGCATGTACAATATTGGCGATTAAAATTGCTACACCAAGAAGAAATGCAAATGATAAACGGGTATTCATTGGACAAATATATTATACAAGAACTGACATGTGATTACATTTTCACGCAGTTTGGGTGCATAGATCCTGAGAAATAAGTACCCAGAACAACTATCTCTGGCCGTAATAACGGCCTTGATACGCCTGGGCATTGAGCCAAACAGAGCTTGGATGGCGTGTACAGGTACAGCTGCCCATGCAGCTTTAACACGATGCCGCAGTTCATCACGAGTAGTGACTGGCGTCTTGTGAAGAGCCAGTTGCTCGGCCACCATTGACCAGACGTTTTCAGTTGGTGAGAGATCTGGAGAATGTGCTGGCCAGGGTAGCAGTCGAACATTTTCTGTATCCAGAAAGGCCCGTACAGTACCTGCAACATGCGGTCGTGCATTATCCTGCTGAAATGTAGGGATTCGCAGGGATCGAATGAAGGGTAGAGCAACGGCTCGTAACACATGTGAAATATAAAGTACACTGTTCAAAGTGCCGTCAATGCGAACAAGAGGTGACCGAGAAGTGTAACCAATGGCACCCCATGCCATCACGCCGGGTGATACGCCAGTATGGCGATGACGAATTCACGCTTCCAATGTGCGTTCACCGAGATGTCGCCAAACACGGACGCGACCATCATGATGCTGTAAACAGAACCTGGATTCATCCGAAAAATGACGTTTTGCCATTCGTGCACCTAGGTTCGTCGTTGAGTACACCATCGCAGGCGCTCCTGTCTGTGATGCAGCGTCAAGGCTAACCGCAGCCATGGTCTCCGAGCTGATAGTGCATGCTGCTGTAAACGTCGTCGAACTGTTCGTGCAGATGGTTGTTATCTTGCAAACGTCCCCATCTGTTGACTCAGGGATCGAGGCGTGGCTGCACGATCCGTTACAGCCATGCGGATAAGATGCCTGTCATCTCGACCGCTAGTGATACGAGGCCGTTGGGATCCAGCACGGCGTTCCGTATTACCCTTCTGAACTCACCGATTCCATGTTCTGCTAACAGTCATTGGATCTCGCCCAATGGGAACAGAAATGTCACGATACGATAAACCGCAATCGCGATAGGCTAAAATGCGACCTTCAGCAAAGTCGAAAACGTGATGGTACGCATTTCTCCTCCTTACACGAGGCATCACAACAACGTTTCACCAGGCATCGCCGGTCAACTGCTGTTTGTGTATGAGAAATCGTCTGGAAACTTTCCCGATGTCAGCACGTTGTAGGTGTCGCCACCGGCGCCAACCTTGTGTGAATGCTCTGAAAAGCTAAATCATTTGCATATCACAGCATCTTCTTCCTGTCGGTTAAATTTCGCGTCTGTAGCACGTTATCTTCGTGGTGTAGCAATTTTAATGGCCAGTTGTGTATAGTACTGGAGGTACGACTATTTTGTGCTGGTGCGTTAGCTCGTAGCTAGCAGTTAAATGGTCAATAATAGTAAAGTTAAGGACACAGTCCTTTTATATTTTAAGAAAAGGAGGAGGAGAAGGAAAGGAAAGAGGTTAAATGAGAGATGGAACATAAGAGTTTATAGTATAGATGTCAGGATGTAGTTCGGGTTAAGAAAGATGGTCTTTGTCGAAACTGTGTTGGGATACAATGTGAAGTGAGTAAGGTACAGGTTGCCACTGAGCAGAGTTGGGTGAGAATTAGAAATTTAAAAAGTGCGACATCTGGTTTAAATCTTAGATTTGTAAATGTACAGTTGGGACATCTGGTTTAAATCTTAGATTTGTAGATGTACAGTATGAGTGGGAAGGGAGTAAATCTGATGTACTGGTAAGGAAGATTTAACGTGCTCAAAGTTATGTTGACCATATGGCGCACAAGATGATGCCAAGAGTGATGGAATTTCAGGTATACAGAAATACGAACGATAGGGGCAGGTGTCTGAAAAAAGTATATGATATCTGAGAGGTAGAATCACTAGCTTCATTGGCTGTAGCCTATTAATGTTTAATGCTTAGTAGGTCGCGGGGGTGGTGAGGAGTTTGCATACTAGCTCATAATCGAGTTTTACTCCAAGTTCTCAATATAGTAGTTGGATAGGTGGTTGTAAAAAATTAATCAGTGTCTCTGGAACAACTAGAATTATAGTCTATATTTTAGCAAAATTTTGATTAAGAAAAGGACTGGTTGCAACAAGACATGAAATAGGTGTGGTGTAGCAGGAAATATTATTGGAAATTGTGCAGAAGATGATTAGGAATGTGATGCCCTAACTGAACAGGAGAAGACAGATGGGAGGAGACGTTTTGGATATGTTATCGGACCTGAGTTTCGACGGTACAGTTCCGATGGTACTTTTAATTCTGACCTACGATGGGGACTGGGAAAACGAATGGAAAAAGACGGACATGAATACTAAGTGCCGTAGTCTGGAGCGTTAGACGGAGACTGACATGCCATAAATACTTGTAGGCTTCTTTTAAGTCAACAAACACAGAACTGTTGTAACAGGAGATGGGTGTGGCCCAGGAATTCCTGATCAACATAGATGTTGCGAGAATACACATATGATTAACACGGGGATACATGAGCTTGTTAGATTTTTTGTGGATGTATGGATGTGTTGGGCGAGGGCAAATTCGTAAATCTAGCTGAACACTGAGGATGGGGTGCTAGATTGGTTGGAGAAAATTTCGCTGGTAGGTTTTGTGAGATTCACAAAAATCGGGATTCTAGAAGCTTTACACGGTTTAGCAAAATAAACTTCACAGACGTTCATGTTTTGAGGACAGTCACGTGTTACTAAGAAGGCTTCAGTTTGCAATGAATCTGGTCAAGGAACGATTCTGATACATTTCTTTTTAATTTTTATTTTCATTAATTTTTATAGTACTTATTCAGTTTTGTGGTCTAAAGTCAAAGTATGAATCGTTCGGATATAATAAAGTATCGAAGTTCCCTTTGTTAAGGTTGATAGTTAGTACACAGAGGGAATAAGAGAACACGCACTGCAAAGCAGTGGCATGGTTTCTTGTGCTTAAAAGAGCTTATGTACACTGTGTCAGGCACTTTGTTTGGTGCAATTTTCACACCAGTCCCAACGTTTTCCTGCGGCACAGAGATTTATGTGTCATGGTTTTCTTGGTGTGGCACTTTGAGTGGCGAGTCAGCTGTGGCAAAGAAGTAATTATGCAGTTTACAAGAATGTCAGATAATGAGTATAGCTGTTGGGGTGGATGATATCGATAGATTTGATTGGAGTGTGACTCCATACAGTGTCGGACGACTTGTTCTGAAGGAAGAATGCGGGGTGAGGAATATCAGTGAGTTTCTGAGGGCTAGACAACTTGGTACTGATCTAGATGAAAGTATTAGGATCAGGTTTTAATTATCACAGAGTCGAGAGTGGGATCGTTAGAGATGGAATTTAATATCGAATTGGGCAAGGACAGCGAAGGATATTGCCACGCCGTTTCGAAAGAAACAAAATCGAATTTCATCGTTAGCGATTGAAAGTAAACACGAAAAATCTAAAACTCTATAAGTAGGCTATTATATAAATTCCACCCTTACCAAGCGCTTCGGTACTGATCTCTCTGTCTGTGACTACGACAGGTATACCACTCTGGACGAAGTGGTCTTGTATATGTTAAGCAGGAGTTCTGCGGGGTGGGTGTGAGTGTGGATTGGAGTGTAAATGATGTTGAGAAAGGGATGTAGGTAGTCACAACTTCGTTGAGGAGTCATGCAGTGTTATCCCCAAGAAGGAAAACCAAAGCGAAGATGACCTCTGCCTTAGACTTCTCAGAGGTGACTATTCCATGGAATATACTCTATAGTTTCGTACTGCGCATCATTAAATCGACAGCACTCTTATAATTCTGTTTGGGACCAGCTATGTGCGGTAGGGTTTGAGCAAGAAGAGTGGAACTAAGAGGGCTTACGAGACATGATTATTTAGTTGTATATGGTGCACGCTAGATTTAATGTCATGATAACCTCAGAGACTCAGTGGCTCCATGTGCAATTAGTTTTAAACTATACATGAAAGGTAACACTAAGTATGCAATGCCTACTACAAGTCACAGAAATCTCTAAGGAGCCTGTAGCAGTTGAAGAAGCAGAACTGTCACATATATATTATTTCTCAAATCAACACCCCTTTTTCTCAATACGTATTAATCGTACAGGTCTGAATGAGGTATCATTACAAAGGTTTTTTAACCGTCTTCTGACATTGAATACTGATTTTGCGCTGGAACTTACCAACATAAAAGAGGCTTTTAACTGCCAGCTTCATACCTGTATTGTACGAAGCTATTTTATTAAAAAAACTGTTTTGTTTGTTTAGAAGTACTTATTAACTGGTAAATTTGTATGAAGCATTAAAAACAAATAATAACCATGACCACTGCAGTAGTCCATTGTCTCTGCCCGTTGTACCAGCCGGCATAAATATTCAGAATGCAAAACACATTTTTAGACACATAGTAATGTGTATAAAGGGATGTATCATAACTTTATGAGCATTATTTCACATCGTCGGTTCATCTGTAAAGATGTTTTCTCTTCATTCCCACAACTACCCTCGTCGCAACGGCTACACTTATTCAAAATATTATTATTATTATTATTATTATAAAAGTGTGGAAGTTTCTCACTGATTCCCTGATTAATATAATACTAGAACAGCGCTGCAATTATGGGCATCAAAGGTAAATACGTACTTGACAATTTGTAAAATGTGTTTATAGTATTATGGTTTTTGCTAGAAGCTCATTGGCACCACCACGTTAGCGAAAAGTAAGACATCTACGCTGTTGTCTTTGAATTCACTAGTTTGATTTCGTAGATACAGCATATTTACCTATAGGATAGTTTCAAGAAGATGCTTCCTTAATATAACTCACTCACACATAAAAAACATACTTACGAGAAACGGCGTCAGCCCGCGACTTAACGAAATCGGCGACAGTTCCTCGCTGAGGTTCTGGTGGCTGCTGACTAATTACTTCAGCATCATTTCCACCTGAAAAACACCATGTTGTTTATGATGAATTCATTTTTCTTCTAAGCCTATTTATTACGATATACTATCACTATGCCAAGTATTAGGGTTAATCAAGAGAAGAAAGAGCAGTATTGCGTCCGAACGCTTAAATACGCCAAGACGAGCTAGAGATGAGATTTAATATGCATTTTGACTTCTACCAACACCCAAAACAAATATTCATAAAAAAATTTTGAAGACATTTGTGATTGGGAGGGATTTTAACAAGATAAGGAGAATTTTGGTAGCAAACAAAACGTAACTTTTCTTTTCAGAGAACTGTATGGCATATTGGTTAACTTTCTCACACTCAGACGCAGAGAAGTTTAAATATCCATCAAGCCATCTCTTATTTGGTTTATATTTGTTTCCCTAAATCACTGCAGGAATATGCCGGATGGTTCCTTTTATGATATGCAGAAAAGCAGTGATCTGTTTCTTATTCATGTCACCTATAGCTTAGCCGTAATTCAATCCTTTCGTGATTTTTGTAACTCTAAGCTTTAATAATAATATTTTTAGCTTTTAAAAGGAGAAAAATGACAGATAGTGCGTATACCACTCACAGAACGCATGTCGATCCGACCGATGGATCAACCGTCGTAATTCTTCCATATATGCGTTGCTGAAACACGCAAACTGATACGATGTTTCGCGGCTGCGCAGCCATTGCTGTTTACATTACACCAATCGTATTTCGTCAGTCCCATACAATGAAACGTCCTCAGCTATTTGAAGGACATATTCCAATCTCTGTCTTCCCCTACTGGTTTTACTCTCTACAGCTCACTCTAGTATCATGTAAATTATTCCTTGATGTCTTAATACGTGTCCTTACATCCTGTCTCTCATTTTGTCAACGTCTTCCAATTATTCCGCTCCTCGTCAGCTCAGAGTATCTCCCAATTTCTTATTAGTTCACGTAATTTTCAATATCCTTCAACAGCATAACGCCCCTAGCGCTTAGGTCCTCTAATTTTCCGTTTCTTTTTCACAGTACAGCATCCATCTGCATACAATGCTATGTTCCAGACGTACATTATTAGAAATTTCTTCGTCAAATCAATGCCAATGTTTGGTACTAGCTGACTTCTTCTGGTCAAGAATGCTCTCTTGATTTGTGGTAACGTACTTCCTATGTTCCTCTTGATTCGTTTGGCACACATGTAATATGCTCTCATAGGTTGATGAATACGTGTTCACTGATGGAGCTGAGAGTTTAGTCGAAGGTCTTCAACTAGTTCTTCATACCGAGAGAGCAATCATTTCCCTGCGAGAAGCATTTGAGATTTCCTTGTTACGAAAACAATTCTACTGACAGTGAAACTCCGGAATGGGTATATATATCTGAGTTTCTCTTTCTTACTGTTTAATACGTTCACGCCAGTCTGTACTGCTGGTGGCACTCGCTGGAACCTCCCACCTAGCGGCATTTACCACTGGTGGCTCACATTCGACTCTGCTAATGACGCTACCAGCAGCACACTAACGTATGATGTGTTACCTGTCAACCAGGCGCAACGAACAGCTGTGCATATACACTCCTGGAAATTGAAATAAGAACACCGTGAATTCATTGTCCCAGGAAGGGGAAACTTTATTGACACATTCCTGGGGTCAGATACATCACATGATCACACTGACAGAACCACAGGCACATAGACACAGGCAACAGAGCATGCACAATGTCGGCACTAGTACAGTGTATATCCACCTTTCGCAGCAATGCAGGCTGCTATTCTCCCATGGAGACGATCGTAGAGATGCTGGATGTAGTCCTGTGGAACGGCTTGCCATGCCATTTCCACCTGGCGCCTCAGTTGGACCAGCGTTCGTGCCGGACGTGCAGACCGCGTGAGACGACGCTTCATCCAGTCCCAAACATGCTCAATGGGGGACAGATCCGGAGATCTTGCTGGCCAGGGTAGTTGACTTACACCTTCTAGAGCACGTTGGGTGGCACGGGATACATGCGGACGTGCATTGTCCTGTTGGAACAGCAAGTTCCCTTGCCGGTCTAGGAATGGTAGAACGATGGGTTCGATGACGGTTTGGATGTACCGTGCACTATTCAGTGTCCCCTCGACGACCACCAGTGGTGTACGGCCAGTGTAGGAGATCGCTCCCCACACCATGATGCCGGGTGTTGGCCCTGTGTGCCTCGGTCGTATGCAGTCCTGATTGTGGCGCTCACCTGCACGGCGCCAAACACGCATACGACCATCATTGGCACCAAGGCAGAAGCGACTCTCATCGCTGAAGACGACACGTCTCCATTCGTCCCTCCATTCACGCCTGTCGCGACACCACTGGAGGCGGGCTGCACGATGTTGGGGCGTGAGCGGAAGACGGCCTAACGGTGTGCGGGACCGTAGCCCAGCTTCATGGAGACGGTTGCGAATGGTCCTCGCCGATACCCCAGGAGCAACAGTGTCCCTAATTTGCTGGGAAGTGGCGGTGCGGTCCCCTACGGCACTGCGTAGGATCCTACGGCCTTGGCGTGCATCCGTGCGTCGCTGCGGTCCGGTCCCAGGTCGACGGGCACGTGCACCTTCCGCCGACCACTGGCGACAACATCGATGTACTGTGGAGACCTCACGCCCCACGTGTTGAGCAATTCGGCGGTACGTCCACCCGGCCTCCCGCATGCCCACTATACGCCCTCGCTCAAAGTCCGTCAACTGCACATACGGTTCACGTCAACGCTGTCGCGGCATGCTACCAGTGTTAAAGATTGCGATGGAGCTCCGTATGCCACGGCAAACTGGCTGACACTGACGGCGGCGGTGCACAAATGCTGCGCAGCTAGCGCCATTCGACGGCCAACACCGCGGTTCCTGGTGTGTCCGCTGTGCCGTGCGTGTGATCATTGCTTGTACAGCCCTCTCGCAGTGTCCGGAGCAAGTATGGTGGGTCTGACACACCGGTGTCAATGTGTTCTTTTTTCCATTTCCAGGAGTGTAATTTTGTGTGATCGTTCAATGAGGGATCTTTCTGAGCTAATGAGATCACATAACTTTTGATTAATGTAGTGTGAACTTATTTATGTGATCTCCGTCGATTTAAAACAACGGACTTATAACTTATAATGGACTTTTTTTCGTAGGAAAATAGCCAAACAACCGTACGTTTTGATGAGTTATTTTATTTTATTTTAACAAGCAGTTTCCGCATTTAAATATACCATCCTCAGACCCCAATGCATTTCATGTATATGTTGAAACGCTGAAATTGGTTGTTAAAATAAAATAGCTTCTCAAAAGGGTACGGCTCTTTGACGATTTTCCATGTAAATATTTGACCACCCGCTGTCCCGCGTCCACGATGGAACAACAGAGACTCAGAATAAAATATGAATATATTAAAATACGAGGCCTATTGGGAAAATAAGGAAAGATCGGCCGCAACGATGGAGTTTTGCACAAATGTGTTGGGCAGTGACTCTTGTACGCCCGTAGACAGCGTTACGTCGACTTTCTCAGGTCTGATCGCACAGTGAAGGCTAAAAATGCCTCAAAAATAGTGTCTTCCTAGAATATGGGTGCCTACCGAGAGATTTCGCCTGATTTCATGCACCGCTGACCGAAACTTACAGTCACAAAAATAAAGGTTTCTTGCGGCCGGCACTGTTTGTATTCATTTTAAAGATTCATTATGTTCATTCTTTCTCCATATCCTAAACTGATATAGTTTATTTAGAATATACTACGTGAAACGGGGTGTTTAGATCTTTTTGTCGTTTCACTGCGTGAAGTGGCGCACTGGTTAGCACAATTGACTCACATTCGGGAAGAAGACGGTTCAAATACATGTCTAGCCATGCAGATATAGGTTTTCCATGAATTTCCTAGATCACTTCTGGCAAATTCCAGTATGATTTCTTTTAATGGCGCGGCTTATTTCCTTTCGCTTTCCTGAAACATTTCAAGCTTGAGTTCCGTTTATAATGACCTCGATGTTAACGTGACGTTAAACCCTAATATTCATTTTTTTTATCTTTTCCTTCCTTTGCGAAACCGTGCCGGGTCGCGAATGGAATGATACTTCTCAGTTTCGCGGACAATCAACCATACCCTTATATGGGCTATTACTGCGTTGGAGCCTCCACTTGCTAAGGCATTTTAAAAGTGCTGCTAGATTCCGCCCTGGTAGGAATGCGTATTCTCCTTCTGTCGGCATCTAATGTAAACACATTGCCAAATGTGACCCCGCTTTTCAAAGCGATCGCCCATCGTATATGTGAGGCGAAACGTAGTGATCAGCCTGGTATTTACTAGAGATCAGAAATTAACTCTATACACTCGCTCTGAACTCGCCATTGCGTCCCATGATGTTATCTCCGAACTCGCCGACCCCGTGTACCCGTGAGTTCGCAAGAATAGCAGTGGACTCGCGGCATTCCCCTTACATACACAATATTCCTGAAAAAAATTTCTATTAAACTATAAACTACCATTCATTTATTTCACACAGCTGTGATTTTGGCTTTGTAGCCATTCTAAAGAACAATTTCAAACGCCGCAAAATGTCTGACATCTCTAAATCATGAAGCAAGTTACATAACAATACAACGACTCATGATTTTGTCGTGAATATTGTTCTGTTTCCACATATATTTACAAAAAATAAATCTTTTTAGAAGACTGCTTTAAATTTATTTTAATTTTTGATATCTGCTCAGAAAATGTATAACTTCTACGTTGACATATACACCCTTTCGAGGCGCTAGAGAGTCTATAACAAGACTATCAGGAAATATGATATGAGGATGAATTGCAGTCTGTAAATGGGGATTAATAATTAAAATAAATTAGAGAAATGAATAACATGCTCCACAGCTTGCTGTTAGTCCACAAATGGAAACAGTCATGACCAAGTGAGTGCAGAAATAACATGCTTTTTTGGCACAGGGATGTACCAATGACGTCGCTCTGTATCCAGTTTTCGTTTGACGCACCACACACGGTGGAGGAGGAATAAACAGGAAAAGAACCATTTCGTTTGGACTCGATATGGTTTGTATGCTTTTCGTATGAAGCGTGGATTATAGCGTGAAACTTATTCCTGATATCATTCCTCCTTCAAAGGAAAACATTTGCTATTGTGTACTTCGCATCAATCTACTTTCGCCTTACAGCCTCCACAGTCTCACAAAACACAGATTCGTTAACGTCCAGCCTGGTAATCGGTCTTGTCGCTTTGCCAATGCTACTTTGCAGTAGCAAGATTTTGCACTCATCTTCAGTGCTATCAATAAGCCACGACTAGCCTTATATTCCGGCATTCTTCAGTGCCCGTGAACGAGTATACGGGTATGAAGCGAACACAGCGCCAAAGTTCTCAGATTCGTCATACTCGCGGAACTACAGCGGGAATGAAGGAAGAAGCCCTTCAGCACTCACATAATAGGGGCCCCTTGAATTTTTCTTTTGTTTCCTTTACTGTTTGCTCAATATACAGATTGAATAACATCGGGGATTGGCTGCAACCTTTTCTCACTCCCTACCCCAGCCACTGTTTCCCTTTCATGCCCTTCAACTCTTATAAATGCCATCTGATTTCTGTACAAATTGTAAACAGCCTTTCCGTTCTTTGCTTAGAACTAGTGGCTCTCTTTTCTCCAACCCCTGCCACCTCCAGAATTTGAAAGAGAGTATTTAAGTCAACGTTGTCAAATACAAATGCTATAGAAGTAGTTTTGTCTTTCCTTAGTCTATCTTCTAAGATAAGAAACTGATTTTGCCTGATGTCGGCTTCTACCTGTTTTTCCATTCGTCTGTAAAGAACTGGTGTTAGTATTTTGCAACCACGACTTATTCAACTGATAGTTCGCTAATTTTCACACCTGTCAACACCTGCATTCTTGGGGATTGGAATTATTATATTCTTCTTGAAGGGTATTTCGCCTGTCTCATACAACTTACAAGATGGTAGAGCTTTGTCAGGGCTTGAATGAGATCAGAATGAGATTATCACTCTGCAGCGGAGTGTGCGCTGATATGAAACTTCCTGGCAGATTAAAACTGTGTGCCGGACCGAGACTCGAACTCGGGACCTTTGCTATTTGCGGGCAAGAGCTCCACCAACTGAGCTACCCAAGCACGACTCACGCCCCGTCCTCACAGCTTTACTTCTGCCAGGGAGTTTCTTTGTCAGGGCTTGTTTTCTCAAGGCTCTCAGTAGTTCTAATGGAATGCTGTCTACTCCTGGGGCCTTGTTTCGACGTAGGGTTTGCAGAGCTCTGTCAAACTCTTCATGTAGTATCATATCGCCGATTTTATCTTCATCTGTGTCTTCTCCCATTTCCATAATATTGTCCTCAAGGGCATCACCCGTGTATAAAACGCCGCTGTATACTCCTTCCACCTTTCTGCTTTCCTTTCTTTGCTTAGAACTGGTTTTCCATCTGAACTCTTGAAATTCATACAAGGGGCAAGGTCCCTCTAATTTTCCTGCAGGCAGTATCTATCTTACCCTCGTGAAACACGCCTCTACATCCTTACATTTGTCCTCTAGCTATCCCTGCTTAGCCATTTCGCACTTCCCGTGTATCTCATTTTTGAGACGTTTGTAATCCATTTACTGCATTTTTATATTTTCTCCTTTCATGAATTAAATTCAGTATTACTTCTGTTACCCAAGGATTTCTACTAGCCCTCGTCATTTTACCTACCTTATCCTCCCATCATCTCTCAAAGCTACTCACTCTTCTTCTACTGTATTTCTTTCCCCAGTTTTGTCAATCGTTCCCTAATGCTCTCACTGAAAGTCTCTACAACCTCTTTCATTTTATCCAGGTCACATCTCCTTAAAGTCCCACCTTTTTGCAGTTTCTTCAGTTTTAATATACAGTTCATAACCAATAGCTTGGAGCCAGAGTACATAGCTGCCCCTGGAAATGTCTTACAATTTAAAACCTGGTTCCTCTAAATCTCTGTCTTACCATTATGTAATCTGTCTGAAACCTTGCAGTGTCCCCAGGCCTCTTCCACGTACACAACCTTCTTTCATGATTATTGAGCCAAGTGTTAGCTATGATTAAGTTGCGCTCTGTGCAAAATTCTACCAGGCGGCTTCCTCTTTCATTCCTTACCCCCATTCAATATTCAACTACTACTTTTCCTTCTCTTCCTTTTCCTACTATCTAATTCCAGTCCCCCACGACTATTACATTTTCGCCTCCCTTCACTATCTGAATAATTTATTTTATCTTATCATACATTTCTTCGTCATCTGCGGAGCTAGTTGGCGTATAATCTGAGTAGTCGCGAAGATCTGAATGGGGGACTATTTTACCTCCGGAATATTTTACCCAAGATGACGCCATCATCATTTAACCATACAATAAATCTGCGTGCCCTCGGGAAAAATTACAGCTCTAGTTCCCCCTTGCTTTCAGCCATTCGCAGTTCCAGCACAGCAAGGCCGTTTTGGTTAGTGTTACAAGGCCAGATCAGTGAATCATCCAGACTGTTGCCCCTGCAACTACTGAAAAGGCTGCTGCCCTTCTTCAGGAACAACATGTTCGTCTGGCCTTTCATCGGATACCCCTCTGTTCAGTTTGCACCTACGGTAAGGCTATCCGTATCGCTGAGGCACGCAAGCTTCTCCACCGACAGCAAGGTCCATGGTTGGGGGGTTGGGGTTGTTTTGGGGAAGGAGACCAGACAGCGAGGTCATCGGTCTCATCGGATTAGGGAAGGACGGGGAAGGAAGTCGGCCGTGCCCTTTGGAAGGTACCATCCCGGCATTTGCCTGGAGCGATTTAGGGAAATCACGGAAAACCTAAATCAGGATGGCCGGACGCGGGATTGAACCGTCGTCCTACCGAATTCGAGTCCAGTGTTTAACCACTGCGCCACCTCGCTCGGTAAGGTCCATGGTTCATGGGGAGGGGAGGGGGGGGCAGACTACGAAAGGAAACAAATGGTCACTATAACAAACAATCTGGTTTACTGCTAAAAGATATAAACCACCGAGTCAAGAACACAGAAACTTAATAAATGGACAAGGGAATCCGAACGATATAAAGCTGTGTAGCAAATATGATCAATGATTTTGGAAAAGGTTAAGAGCAGAGAGGTCTCAGATAGATATGAATGAACAACAGCGCTCTCGCCTAAGTGCATGGTGGGTGCAACTAGCTGGTTGTGAAAATTAGATCAGCAAAACTAGACCCTGGTTTTAGTTATCTGACTTCGCACTTGCCTCGTCTCAGCCTATGCTAAGATCTCCAAAGCTTACTACTCTAAATATGCGAAAGGGCAGAAGATGGCTAATAATTCGAAGTTCTGTATGGCCTCTGTGTTCTGCTCTAAGACAGAGATGTCTCTCTCCTCAGCTCCCTTCAACGGCCTGGAGCAACTACCTTTTATGATGCCCTCAGGAGAAGTGTTCTCTATAACGTCAGTCCAAGATATGTTCTATGATGCCATGTGGAGAAGTGCTCTATAACTTTCCTCTACCAAATCTGGCTGATTCTGCCAGCGTTGGAATCTCGACGGCCAATTGCAGCAGAGCTTGTGAGTCATGGCCAATGATAATTTAACAAAAAAGCTTAACAATTTCATGTTTATCAGATTTTATCTTGGTTAACCAGTGGGTTATAATTTTCTTGTGGTGCGGGACAGAAGTCAGAAAATCTCCCCAAGTGTGTACCAGCTTTCAGCTAATGGCCAGTGTGAAAACATCCATTAGACAACTGTGGGAACTCTCCATTACTACTACCAAAATAATTACTAAGAGCCAACCAGTGAAGGACCAGTTATTAAAATCTGAACAAATTTTCCAGACGGCTTTCTGTTGACTTAGAAGCTGCTCGCAATTTAGGTAGTGTCGTATCATCTCCTGCATTTCAGATTTTTATCTCTGAGAAAAAGCATTCCTTTCATTTTCTTGCACGATGACATCCTCACTCCATGCCACTGCTGGGCTGGGCTTGTAGACTGCCCTCTCTTGCACTTTACTTGCCCAGAACTGGCTTTCAATACAAACATATGTTCCATTAAATAAATCTTCCCTTTCGATAGACAGTTAAAAGCCCCAAGGCTGATGTTATTCCAGGACTCTCTCATCACACCAAGAGGAAAAGAGATATAGAAATAATTAGAAATGCAATCATTGGCAGTTGTTATTGTTGCCTACAGTGTGCATACTGGATTAAAGATTTGACTTGTCTTACTGTTTTGATCTGCATTTTAAATTATAAATCAGGTTATGGGACAGTTTGGGAATAACCTGCCATGTAACAATTGACTGTGCATTTCATGTTACTCTCTTACAAAAACTTAAGTTTCACTGAATTAATGAAGTTGATAGAATCGTACATAACAAAGAGAATGCAAAATGTTGTCCAGAATAATTCAAACAATGTTGGCAGGAATTTATTGAATAAGTCAGACAATGCCGAAGGGAGATAAAATTTTACAGACTGGAAAGAAAGCATGAAGGGGATCCCTCATGGTACAATTATTACTCCACTCCTGTTCTTTATATACGAATACGTGAATGACTTTCCACTTAACATTCATGAAGCAGAAATGCTATTATTTGTTGACAGTATGGAATTATAATAAATCCTATTAGAAAGAAAGCAAGAGAATAAATGTTTATAGATGTTTTTCAAAGAATTATCAAATGATTTTCTGAAAAGTGTTTCCCCTTTAATTTTGAGAAAACACACTATATTTATTTCTGTGTAAAAAGAGAGTCATTTCAACTGCTGATGTAGCACCATAACAGGAATCAGTAAACAAGGTAGAAATCTCAAAATTTTTGGGCTTACATATTGATGAAAACTTGAACAGGAAGAAGCATATTACTGAGTCGCTCAAAGAGCTCTTTTTGCTCTTCACATAGATGCTAGTTTTCGTAATAAATGAATCACCTTCCTCACATATTTTATATACTTCCACTTAACAATGTCTTACGATATGATTTTCTTGTGCAATGCAATATTTGATTGCATAAAAGAGAGGAGTAAGAATAATATGCGGTGTTCACCTGCCATGATCTTGAAGGTATCTCATCAAGAAGTTTAGCATTTTAATTGTACTCTCAAAAAATATATATTCATTAATGAAATTCGTAATAAATAATTTGTCACCATAATCCATTACGATTTTAAAGAATGATGATTTCCATACCTACAACACGAGAAGGAAAAACGACCTTTTATTACCCACTGTTAAAGCTGTCAGGAGTTCAATATGTATCTACAAAATTTTTTGACCATTCGGTCAATAAGATAAATTGCCTGAAAGGTAACAAAGAATGTTTTAAATCTAAACTAAACCCAGCTTTCTGGGCAACTCTTTCTATTTGAAAGATCAATTAATTTTTGATCATAGTTAAGTAAATAGGCCTGGAAAATATTATGTTCGTTACTGTTAACTACATATAGTGTAAACTAACTCGTTGTACACAATTTCGGTTTAAAAAATTCATTCAAATGATCTATGGGACACGTGACTTTGTAAGAGAGTTGTTTCTTGTATGTACCGTTCAGGTGGACCACTTACGAGTCAGTCGTCTTCGAAAAATTTTCAGACGAACAACATAGAGGACGAAAGAATTCTGACTGTCTATACCTTTCTACTGCCGTGAATATGCTGTTTTTGGTCTTAAAAGGAGATGCTCCGAGTCACCTTTCGACGTTTCTGTACGAAAGCTGTGACTGCTGTTCCACAGGGCTGGATGTTAGGTACCACACTTCAAATTCTGTGCGGTATAGAGGTGCTCTGTATAGGGCAGTATTTAGAAGCGGTAACGACCGTAATTTCTGCAAGACTAACAGGAGGACTTAAAGTATTGTCATAAGTCTCGAAGTAAAAATTTACTCCAGAAGAGTCCTTGCACTTGTTAACTGCAAGCCCCCGACTGTGAAATCCCATTGGAGGCCGAAACTTGGAACGCAATGATACAAGGTCTATTTAGACTTTTAAGTCGATGTGAGATTAATTTCCTGCTGGTATATTAAAAGAGTTTGTAGTAAAAGTTGAATTATCACACAAACACACACACACACACACACACACACACACACACACACACAAAGAAATTCTGCTATCTCTGCAAAGCAAGATCCTATGCACAGTATCATACACTTGCAAATTTCTATCAGCAAGTTTCTATCACCGTATAGGCGGACAGATCCGAAAAAAGCCGCATATACTGTCGCAGTAAGTAAAAAATAAATTTACATCCATATCGACAGATAAGCTATAGTCATGGCGATACATTAAAGTGTGACCCATCTTTCTGCCATAGAACCAGCACCCAGCATTATGCTACTACCAGTAATGATGTAACTTCCCGGATCCTCCCGAAACAATCTGAAGATGAACCTGAAAAGGTTCGAAAACCGGTTCATGTAATAAAGCATTATTATTCAAAAAAAGTGACTGGTTGCAGTTGTGTATAACTTATTTACTTTTAACTATTTAATATTTTAAAACTGAATGTAAGCATATTTAGACAATTTGTTAATAACTGACGTAATATTGTGCCGTTTTTATGATGAGAGGTCCAAAATTATTGTAATAATTTTGGGAATATTTAGCATCATGTGTATAATTGTTATATTTAAATAGTTTTAGTTGCGCGTCACATAATGGAACGCATTTAAGGGCGAGCTGTAGGAAATATGTGTTCGTTTGTTGGCACCCTGTCGTTACTGGCGGTTTTCACTTCTTGCTAGCGGTATTGCATCAGCGGACCTAGAATAATTTTGGTGAGCGCAAGCAGGGAGTATTAGATGGTAGTTTTAAGCGCCCGTACGAATTTTAAGTTTGTTTGTGGGACTTGAGGTAGCTGAGAATTTACACAATTTAACTGCAGTTAATATTGAGAGTCACGTGTGGCGCACTTGTTTGCTACTTATCGCTTTGATTATTTTGTAAAATGAACTTTAGTTATATGTCGCAATGAGTAGTGAGACTTTGTGCTATCAGACGTTGAGTGTTTGTTTAAGATTCCGTGATTAATAGGCTTTCAAAGGAACTTTGCATGTGTTCCATTTATGTTGCTATGCTGAGCTACAACAATTATTATCTGTTTTTGTTTTCACATGAGTGCCCATTTGTGTAAGGCCACCATTCAAAATTGTGTGCATTTGTTGTAGTAAACATTCATTGAATTTTAATGACAGTTATTCTGTTTCGAGAACATAATTAATCCCGTGTAATATACGTACAGATTATCTATTTTGAAATTATTTCGCCAGTCTGCCTTCTACCTTAAAATGACCTAAGGGCTAGATAGTTATTAAACATGTGTGATTTAGAGCGTTGGTGTACGACTGACTATTACTACACTGAAGCGAGCCAACCTAAGAGACTACGTCGTACACTGGTCACACCAAAAGCGGTCTGTAAAACCGATGGAGCTGTCATAATATTATACATCTACATACACAATCCACAAGCCACTGTGAAATCCATGGTGGACAGTACATCGCACCGATATTATCAGTTTTCTTTCGTAATTCATGGACATATTAATGGAGGAAAAAAGTCCATTTGCTAGTGTTCGTGCCCTATTGTCTTTTATCGTATCTCATGACTCCTACGAGAGAGATAAAATGATGGAGGCATAATGGTCGTACAGATTTCTTCGAATATGTTGTTGTTGTGGTCTTCAGTCCTGACACTGGTTTGATGCTGCTCTCCATGTTACTCCATCCTGTGCAAGATTCTTCATCTCCCAGTACCCACTGAATCTGCCTAGTGTATTCATCTCTTCGTCTCCCTCTACGATTTTTACCCTCCACGCTGCCTTCCAATACTAAATTGGTGATGCCTCGATGTCTCAGAATATGTCCTACCAATCGATCCCTTCTTCTAGTCAATTGTGCCACAAGCTCCTCTTCTCCACATTGGGGAGAAGAGGAGCTTCAGCATTCTTCTGTAGCACCACATTTCGAAAGCTTCTATTCTCTTCTTATCTAAACTATTTATCGTCCACATTTCACTTCCATACATGGCTACACTCCATACAAATACTTTCAGAAACGACTTCCTGACATTTAAATCTATACTCGATGTTAACAAATTTCTCTTCTTCAGAAACGCTTTCGTTGCCATTGCCAGTCTACATTTTATATCCTCTCTACTTCGACCATCATCAGTTATTTTGCTCCCCAAATAGCAAAACTCTTTACTACTTTAGGTGTCTCATTTCCTAATCTAATTCCCTCAGCATCACCCGACTTAATTTGACTACATTCCATTATCCTCGTTTTGCTTTTGTTGATGTTCATCTTATATCCTCCTTTCAAGACACTGTCCATTCCGTTCAACTGCTCTTCCAAGTCCTTTGCTGTCTCTGACAGAATTACAATGACATCGGCGAATCTTAAAGTTTTTATTTCTTCTCCATGGATTTTAATACCTACTCCGAGCTTTTCTTTTGTTTTCTTTATTGCTTGCTCAATAGACAGATTGAATAACATCGGGGATAGGCTACAACCCTGTCTCACTCCCTTCCCAACCACTGCTTCCCTTTCATACCCCTCGACTCTTATAACTGCCATCTGGTTTCTGTACAAATTGTAAATAGCCGTTCGCTCCCTGTATTTTACCCCTGCCATCTTCAGAATTTAAAAGAGAGTATTCCAATCAACATTGTCAAAAGCTTTCGCTAAGTCTACAAATGCTAGAAACGTAGGTTTGCCTTTCCTTAATCTTTCATCTAAGACAAATCGTAGGGTCAGTATTGCCTCACGTCTTCCAAGATTTCTACGGACTCCAAACTGATCTTCCCCGAGGTCGGCTTCCATCAGTTTTTCCATTCGTCTGTAAATAATTCGCGTTAGTATTTTGCAGCTGTGACTTATTAAACTGATAGTTCTGTAATTTTCACATCTGTCAACACCTGTTTTCTTTGGGATTGGAGTATAGATCTACTAGATTTCGAAGGATCTACGTTATCTTACATTAAAGGGTTTGCATTTAAAGTTTCTCGATATCCGTCACACAAGAGTTTTGTAAGCGACTTCCGCCGCGCAGGATAGCCGCGCGGTCTGAGGCAGCGCGGCTGTCCCCGTCGGAGGTCCGAGTCCTCCTTCGGGCATGGCTGTGTGTGTTGTCCTTAGCGTAAGTTAATTTAAGTTAGATTCAGTAGTGTGTAAGCTTACGTACCGATGACCTCAGCAATTTGGTCTCATAAGACCTTACCATAAATTTTCAAAGTTGTAAGCGACTTCCCTCACAGATTTATTACATTTACCCAGAACTCTTATAGCAAAGTTGTCTTCCACTCGCCTCCCCAAATACTGATTTTGCGCTATCGTTTCAGTACCTATTCCTTCTTAGTTTTAACCCTAAATACTTACATGTTATGACGTTCGCAAGACGCTCATTATCGGGTACAGCTGGGTTCTTTCTCCATTTGGTAGGCACTGTCTTTCGTGTGCCTGCTTTTAAACAAAAACTGCCTGTCATTACACCAAGTAGAAATTTCGTCCGAGTCTTTCTACGTTTCCATATGACTGTTCAGTTGCGGTATTTTCATATAGGGGACAGGACCGTTAGCTTATAATCTGATACTACCGTTGACGCTATATTATAAATAGTTTACGTACACTGCCGGAAAAAGTGCAACAAGTTCAAGGGAAGTGTTCAGCGGCACCAGTGCACACGTGCATACTGAAGGTTTTTAGTGTTAGTGATTCATTTGTTACGGCCATCGGCGACAGATAGCATTCAGACGGCCTGTCTGCGCACTCACTCTGCAGGCTGTAACTGGGTGGAGCCAACACCGACTCAAAGGAAGGCCTCGACGCTTGTTGGTGACGTCACGTCAGCTAGACACGGCGAACGCCAGGTCTGTTGCAGGCAGAAACGCCAGGGCGTGCTTATCACTATAAAGCTCTTATTTTTGGACAAAATGTTTGGTATTGTTTTGGATTCTGCAGTTTTATTTAGATGAAAGATTTTCTTACTATCGAAAAGCTACAAATGAAGATCATAGTTCTGTATTACTGAGTCCTGTCGAAACAAACGTAGATCAATATGAGAAGATACTTTGCCCCATTGCAAGCTTCGGAAATTTTAGATTCAAGTAACTATATTTACTTGATCCATTTTGTAATCGAAACTTACCCCAACCCCCTTACAATTAACTCGTTTTATTTATTTGTTTATTTATTTACTTTCGTTTGCCATAGTCACTGGTAATGTGAACTAATTTACATGTGTAAATGTCCAACTGTTGCCAGTCATTAGACTACAGTCGTTTTCAACGAAAGGAATTCTAAACAGGAAATAAAATAGCTTCAGACATCGAAAATACTGCTGAGCTTAAACTTTTTTAAACATGCACATTAGAAAAGATAAATATTCCCCTCGCAACTGAAAGGAGGAACCTTATAAGATAAAAAAAAATTATTTTATAAAACAAGTATCTCTCTTTTGCCTCTTCTTCTGTCCCCAACCCCCTTCCCCACCGTGTACAATCGCAAGATATTTCATTAACATTCAGTGCTCCCCACTCCATAGCCAACCAAGATACCTAAAGAAGAGCACCAATATGTTCACAGTTTCTTGTAAAAGCAACCCAGTACAAACGTAACTTCCTCAGATTTACAAATAAGGTAAAGAAGTACGAATTCTGTTGCTGCTGGACCATGAAGTTGTTTTTGTATGTCAGTCCTTAAAACAGGTGGAAATATAAGTTCAGGAGTACACTAATTGTTAAGAAATGTAATGAATTGCACAATTAACTGACGTAGACATTTCTCAGAACAATGTGTGTTGGTCAACTACCGCCAATAGTTTCACATTTTCGTGTGTCAGAGAGAGAGACACCACCATTATGAGTATGCCTGCAACAGACCTGGCGTTCGCCGTACCTAGCTGACGTGACGTCACGAACAAGCGCCGAGGCCCTCCTTTGAGTCGGTGTTGGTTGAGCTCAGAGGTGAACGCTCTTTTTGGCATAAAACAAATGCCCTGGCCAGCGAGATCACCAGATTTCTCGCCAGCTGAACACGTATGGGACATGATGAAACGGGACCTTACTCTTCCTCCAGGGAAGCAACAAAAGGCACAAGATGCTTGGGACAATCTATCGCAGGATGCCATTTGGCACCTCTGTGATCGTTTGCATGCCAAAAGACACGCTTGGCGTTACCGCCACAAGGGGATACATTGTGTAATGATGTGACTGTCCGGGCACCATTTAGAATGATATGTGTGTTTCAGTTGATTAGAATTTGTACCTGATGTGATCATATCTGTCTTCCTGTAGAAACAGTAAACAGCCAACCACTTGCAAATTGGAAGGTTTATTAAAACCAATTTGCCATAGTTTCAACGTTTATAAAAACGAACTCTTCAGACGGAAATATAGACAACTGGATTACTTATTTGGCAGACGTATTTTAAAATGAAGCCGAAAGACATCAGTCAAAATAAAATTTCACCTCCATCACAAATTAAAATTAGCACGTCGTGGTTGTCGTCGTATAGGATTTCCCCACTAATCTACGGCTAGTGTGTTAGCTGTACATTGGTGTGGAAGTACAATGTGACAACAAGGATGTTGTGAATCTTTTTATTTATTCTGAAGGTGAAATTCTGAAATTCTGTATGTGACTAACACCTGTCGACTATATTTGAACGTAGCTCTGTCACAACACGTAATCCAGGTGTCTATATTTCCTTCTGAAGAACGCGTTTATATAAATTTTAAAATCATGGTAAAGGGGTTCTAATAAACATTGCAATTTGTAACTGATTGGCTGTTTACGACTTCTGCAAGAAGATTTCATTCTACTTTTGCCGCTCCATCCATGGACAAAATTTTAATATGATCATATCTGTTTTACTATGGTACAGTCTCGAAAGACTTTCGGAAATCTAGGAAGAGGACTCTGTCTGTGCAACTGCATTTCTTGCTTGCAAGATGTCGCATAAGAATAAGGCAAACTGCACGTCACTCCCGTTCGAATTTCCTGAAACCACTCTGGTTCTCTGAAGGCAGACTGTTTTCATGCAGGAACAGAGTAGTGTTGGAGTTCAAAATATGCTCTAGCATCCTTCAACAATTGGACGTGAGAGATATTCGTCTGCGCATCCCATCTTTTATCCTTTTTGTAAACAGAAATAAATATGGCCTTTTCCAGCCAAATGGGACTGAATGTTGTGCAAGATTTTCCCTATAAATATGAAATAGGAAAGCAGCTACTTCCTTGGAATGTTCGATGTAAAATCCAAGCCCAAACCTAAGTTTAAACTTAGATGCCATGTTAAGTGTTTGGTCAAAATACATGATTCACGACACCAAATAAACTTAACTGTGTAAATTTATGTTCGTTTCCATTATTTCTCATCTAAAGATTCCGTTCAGGTTCTAACATGCTAGTGAAATTGAGATTCACGCTATATCAGGCATCCCGTGCAGTTACTTTTTGCACTCTTCCATAGTAGCTTTATGAACATTTCTATGGGTGCTAGAGAGACAGCTTTATTTAATGAGCTTCGGCATTTGAACTGATTTTTATTTTAGTCTGCGCAACTATCGCTCCAAAACACAATGTTTAATTACAGCACTACATTCACTATCGTCCACACCACACTGAACACTTTAAAGGCCTACAACAGTTTTAGACTTTCATAAAAAGTGATACAGTCGTGACCTTTGTAAGTAGTGAACGTGGTTATCAAAATATCTGTAAGTTCCACAGAAATTTTTTTATGTTACAGAAATTTCTAGGTTCATACCCTTTAAATAGATGGTATGAAATTCGTTAGTGAAACACAATGGTGGTGAAGGTCAAAAGCCAACACTATTTTTAAAAAAACGCAGGTAGAGTGGATACGGTTAGATGTTATTAGGAACTGTTTACCAGCTCAGGTAGAATTGTGACGGAATTTTGAAGTGTCTTTATTGCATTAACTATCGCAGAGGTTAGTTGAAAGGATCTATTGAATCAATGAGACTCTCAAATGAGGGCAGATGGGAGGAAATCTGAACCTTGCAATATCCGATTTCGAGTCCAGACTCTGAACCACAGCGTCATCCCGGTATGTACAACGCACGCTGCAGAGTGATTTGGTTGGTTGTGTCATTTTGATGCAAAGGGCAATGAATCAAATGATATTATTTTATTTTGTTCGAAATGAAGAACACTGAGATGGTTTAGTCAAAAATAAGCACTAGCCTGAAGAATTGCATTGTTAGTGTCTGTTTGTTCACAGGCCTTTCTTGAGTGCTGTCTTTACCACAGGAACTAACTACGTATAGCAGGTATAATAAAGGTAAACGTAAGCCTGCATTACCATTGCAGTTCATTAGAACGAGCTTGAGATGTGAATAAACAATTCCGTTGATAAAGAAAGTGACTGTATCTGCAGTTTCAGGTAATATATGTGACAGAAAAACATTCCAATAACGTTATTCTTATGCTCAATTGAGCATTAAAAACGATATAAGATGAAATAAACACATTCACCTTTTTATTGGGAATTCGGGGCATTACACTGTAGTTAATGATAAGGGATTTGGAAGGTATGTTTTCTCTGTGAGAGGAGTAGGTTAAGAAAGACTCGAGACGATTCCTTCCTCTGAATGAAGAACGCTTGTAGTTTAAAGTGTCTCGGTGATTCAATAGTTACAGAGGAAACAGTAGCTCATATCGGCAAGAAAGGGTGAACGAAGCGGAAATATCCTGTTCGACCCGTCGTATTCCTACACTGACTTTGGGCGACCTGCGAAACACAAAATCTATGTGACCGAAATTGGATCTGAATTCTCCACCAGAAAAAGGGACCTGAGTCTCATCCATTGCATTACCTATCTCTGTCGTCCCACCCAATTGTGCCCGTATGTCTGGGAAACATATCAAGAATATCAGATTGAGGCAACTCAAACATGGTCGAACTCACTGATTGTTTGATAACGTGTGTAAATGGTCTGCACGTCAGCATAAAGAAAAATACTAATTTCAGTTTAGAGTTGTCATACATATCAAGTACCGATAGTTTTATGATTCGAAGGGGCTACCTTCACAGTAGATTTTAAGAAGGTACTACTTCTTCCTGGTACACGGTGCGAGAATCATAGCGATCACACCAGAGTGAATGGCGTACGTATCCTATTTGCAGGAGGATTCATGGAAACACCTGGGGTGTTAAAGTGACTCACGTATCATGCTAAAACAGTACTCGAAATTGAATATGGCGTCATGGGTAATACCAGGTGCACTTCGTTTAGTGTCGTCGTTGCTTAATGGGAAATGATAGGTTCGCGCAAGGAGTTGCGAAACGTTTCTGACGCCCTCGTCTGCACGTAGCATCTGCCGCCATAAAGCGAATATCTGCTGGGAGATTTCCTACCTGCCTTGAACCCGACGAGACCCGTGTGAGCGCACGTGCGTGCAACTCGTTCCACGTCATACTGCGACGTTTTGTTGTTACACTGGAGCGGTTGTGCTTTTTTTCTGTAGTGGCTCTTCTCTTTTGCGTCCCTATCAGAGGATTATGTGCGACAAACAAGGAAAGAGGCAAGACTTGGTATGCAAGACGTTCTGGATTTCGAATTGCGTGTTGGTACCACTTTAGTATTCAGTGCAGCCCTTGAATATACGACTGCAAGAATCAAGCACTTACGTCTATAAGGAAAAGAAATTAGTATAGGTAGTCATTTATCAACATCCTCTGGTAAGTATAGGTGTAGGCGTTTTCCAACGTTGAGTTACCACGGGTGCCCGATATACCGATACCACTAACGCAAAGAGATAACCTGCGCTTTCCATCACTTTGTCTGGCAATATACACTGGGATGACAAAAAATCATGGGATTGTGATGCGAAAATATACAGAAGGCGATAGTATCGCCGACACAGAATATACAGGGTGTTTCAAAAATGACCGGTATATTTGAAACGGCAATAAAAACTAAACGAGCAGCGATAGAAATACACCGTTTGTTGCAATATGCTTGGGACAACAGTACATTTTCAGGCAGACAAACTTTCGAAATTACAGTAGTTACAATTTTCAACAACAGATGGCGCTGCAAGTGATGTGAAAGATACAGAAGGCAACGCAGTCTGTGGGTGCGCCATTCTGTACGTCGTCTTTCTGCTGTAAGCGTGTGCTGTTCACAACGTGCAAGTGTGCTGTAGACAACATGGTTTATTCTTTAGAACAGAGGATTTTTCTGGTGTTGGAATTCCACCGCCTAGAACACAGTGTTGTTGCAACAAGACGAAGTTTTCAACGGAGGTTTAATGTAACCAAAGGACCGAAAAGCGATACAATAAAGGATCTGTTTGAAAAATTTCAACGGACTGGGAACGTGACGTATGAACGTGCTGGAAAGGTAGGGCGACCACGTACGGCAACCACAGAGGGCAACGCGCAGCTAGTGCAGCAGGTGATCCAACAGCGGCCTCGGGTTTCCGTTCGCCGTGTTGCAGCTGCGGTCCAAATGACGCCAACGTCCACGTATCGTCTCATGCGCCAGAGTTTACACCTCTATCCATACAAAATTAAAACGCGGCAACCCCTCAGCGCCGCTACCATTGCTGCGCGAGAGACATTCGCTAACGATATAGTGCACAGGATTGATGACGGCGATATGCATGTGGGCAGCATTTGGTTTACTGACGAAGCTTATTTTTACCTGGATGGCTTCGTCAATAAACAGAACTGGCGCATATGGGGAACCGAAAAGCCCCATGTTGCAGTCCCATCGTCCCTGCATCCTCAAAAAGTACTGGTCTGGGCCGCCATTTCTTCCAAAGGAATCATTGGCCCATTTTTCAGATCAGAAACGATTACTGCATCACGCCATCTGGACATTCTTCGTGAATTTGTGGCGGTACAAACTGCCTTAGACGACATTGCGAACACCTCGTGGTTTATGCAAGATGGTGCCCGGCCACATCGCACGGCCGACGTCTTTAATTTCCTGAATGAATAATTCGATGATCGTGTGATTGCTTTGGGCTATCCGAAACATACAGGAGGCGGCGTGGATTGGCCTCCCTATTCGCCAGACAAGAACCCCTGTGACTTCTTTCTGTGGGGACACGTGAAAGACCAGGTGTATCGCCAGAATCCAGAAACAATTGAACAGCTGAAGCAGTACATCTCATCTGATTGTGAAGCCATTCCCCCAGACACGTTGTCAAAGGTTTCGGGTAGTTTCATTCAGAGACTACGCCATATTATTGCTACGCATGGTGGATATTTGGAAAATATCGTACTATAGAGTTTCCCAGACCGCAGCGCCATCTGTTGTTGAAAATTGTAACTACTGTAATTTCGAAAGTTTGTCTGCCTGAAAATGTACTGTTGTCCCAAGCATATTGCAACAAACGGTGTATTTCTATCGCTGCTCGTTTAGTTTTTATTGCCGTTTCAAATATACCGGTCATTTTTGAAACACCCTGTAAAAGCGCAGTGAATTTCCTGAGCTGTCACTTGCACGTAGGTGATTCAAGAGAACAGGTTTCCGACGTGATGATGGCTCCACGACGGGAATTAACAGACTTTGAACGCGGAGTGGTAGCTGGAGCTAGACACATGGGACATAACATTTCGGAAAGCGTTATGGAACTCAATATTCCGAGATCCACAGTGTCAAGAGTGCGCCGAATATAACAAATTTCAGGCATTACCTCTCACCACAGACAACGCAGTGTACAACGGCCTTCACGTAACGGCCGAGAGCAGCGGCGTTTGCGAAGAATTTGCTGTGCTAACAGACAAACAACAGTTAGTGCAAAAATCAATGTAGGACGTACGACGAACGTATCAGTTAGGACAATTCGGCGAAATTTGGTGTTAATGGGCTATGGCTTCAGACGACCGACGCTTTGTTAGCAGCACGACATCGCCTGCTGAACCTCTGCTGGGATCGTGAACATATCGTTTGGAGCCTAGACGACTGGAAAAACCGTGGCCTGGTCAGATGAGCCCCGATTTCAGCGAGTAAGAGCTGATGGTAGGGTTCGAGTGTGGCACAGCTCCACAGAAGCCATGGACGCAAGTTGACACCAAGGCACTGTGCAAACTGGTGGTGGTTGTATAATGGTGTGCGCTGTGCTTAAATGGAATGGGCTGAGTCCTCCGCTCCAGCCGAAATGACCATTGACTGGAAATGGTTATTTTCAGCTACTTGGATACCATTTTCAGTCATTCAGGGACTTCATGTCCCCATACAACGATGGCATTTTTATTGATGACAATATGCCATGTCACCGTGCCACGATTGTTCGCGACTGGTCTGAAGAACGTTCTGGACAGTTCAAGCGAATGGTTTGGCCACCTATCTAACATTTATTGGATCGAGAGGTCAGTTCGTGCACAAAAACCTGCACCTTCTACATACTCGCAATTATGGACGGCTATAGAAGCAGCGTGGCTCAATACTTCTGTAGGGGATTCCAACGAACTGTTGAATCTAAGCCACATAGAGTTGGTGCACTATGATGGGTAAACGGAGCTCCGACGCGATATTAGGGTTCCATCCCCACCACAGTGAAATTACGCAGACATGCCATCTTATTCACGTATCACCCATAGAGGATGTATGTAAGCATGTCTGTACGGAAAAATGTCAGTACCACGATATATTTGACAGAACAACTGTACCAGATGTCCCACATGTCCAGACTGAAACTACCAAGGATTTAATGGTCTATGGACCATTACTTAAAATCGTAAAATATGCTTACCAACACACATCCAAACCTAATTCACCTCCTAAGGATACGTATTGTTGTGCTGGAATAACTCATCGCTTTGAAAAACAAATAGGAAGCTACAGAAGTAGATTTCAAGTAGTCTTTAACGACGAATGATATTAGTTGAGCTGAACAGGATAAGCACGAAACATGCACCACATGGAAATGGAGATGCCGTGTGGCTAGGGCCTCCCGTTGGGTAGACCGTTCGCCTGGTGCAAGTCTATCGAGTTGACGCCACTTCGGCGACTTGCGTGTCGATGAGGATTAAATGATGGTGATAAGGGGATCGAACCCGGGCCGTTAGGTTTGACATTCCGTCACGCTGACCACTCAGCTACCAGGGGCGGACGTACAGCACATAATGGACAGTGTTCTACTTGAAAACCAAAATCTATGGTTTCGTGTGCGAGAGGTCATATTTAGATCCGACAATCACTTCGGAATGAGTACCTCGACTCATCTGATCGAACCACAAGTACTGAATTTTCTGTGGTTTACAGAGAGAACTGACGTGTTGCGATATACGTAAGTGCCATTTATTCTGAGCGCTCTTTGCAGTACCAGGTGTAAGAGTTTTCGATCCTTAAAGCTGTTCAACTGTTATTTATATGTAAATGTGATAAAATTGATTGAGAGTTGATGAATATCAGTACTAAATCATGAATGGAGTGCTTACCAAATTAGCTCCTTTTGTCAAGCCTGTGCTATAATTACTAGAATTTCATAACATCGTATTCTCAAATGCATGTTCACCTTTCTTCAACCGATGTAAAGAGATGGATGGCACAGGCATTTACATCAGCATCTCACTATTATTTTTGAATATTTGGAAGAATTTTTCCGCTAGTAACTAACGACTATTTAGGTGAAATGTAATTAACGTTATCTCTGTCAGGGAAGGATCATTGAAACCCGTTATACACTCACTTTTTTGCGTTCCCTATTGTTTTCTCAAATCGCTACTGATTATTAAATAGTTAATTTCCAACTGAAATGTACATCTTATGCAAACGTCTTATTGTTACTATTCATTATTTTTAATTGTTATTCACTTGATGTTGTAACATGTTTTATAATTACGGAGCTATGCTGAAGTAGTCATAAAGAGTTAAGAAAAGTAAAAAGGATCACTTCCCAGCGTTCAGTTATTAAAAGATGAATACAGACTCTGGAAAGCAGAACCCTAAGGATCACTGAAGATGAGATAGAAAATTAAGTTCGAGTTATACGAATTTTTCCAGAAAGGTAGCTATCGGGATAATACACTTGTTATACAGCCGTTTATATAGCACCCTGTTGTAAGATATATGAGTTTTCTCGCATTAATAAGAAACTGTTCCGACGTTGATCTTTATCCTTACATTGTGATAGGTTACATCAACTCCTGGCAGAGGAAGAGCCGTTTAGTGAACATATGTGCGTGCACTGTGTGGAAAAGTTCCGTATGCGGTGTGACAGGACAGGAATGAGACTGACGCTGGAGATCTGCCTACTGCGGAGCGGAAGAACACATTTTCAGCAAACAGGTCGATCAATTCAACGGAGTCTATCGATGTTGATGAAACTTGTCACGCTGAGAGGACGCAGCTGAAGGTCGACTGGCAGACGCACACTAACTGCTACGACAAATCTTTCGTCAGTAGTACAAGCAGTCATCTTTATGTGATGTTGATATGCCATCATTGTAACACACTGTAGACGGTTAACGATAGGTATATACGACGAAACAACAGCACTATCAGGAATGATCGATCGGAATGGCACATTTGTGAAGCACTGGAATTTTGAAGAATCGGGGCTTAGTTCCCCGTCTGGCCGTACCAGAGTCGTGTTTCTGTTCTTTCCATAAATCGCTGTAGGTAAATTCAGGGGTGGTTCCGTTGGAAGAGACAATGCTGATTTCCTCCTCAAGCCGACTTCATGCTCCGTCTCTAATGACCTCACGTCGACAGGATGTCAGCATTAATCTTCCGTCTTTCCTTCCTTCTTTTCCTAATAGAAGGGGTACACTCAGAGAATATCTATCCGTTAACGACAATTATCAGCCTACTGACTAATTTGTGAGGAAACCTCTCATTCTGGGACAATTTTAATGCCCATTCTGGAGCCCCTCAGAATCGTGGGGCAAAGTCACGCCTTCCCTTTCAACTTTAGCAGCTGAACAATTGCATCGTTGGATATGTTTTCCTTACCACGGAGGAAGTGACATTAAAATGTATTATTTTCTTTGGAGAATCATGCTGCAGTTACTTATGGCTATTCAAAGAGTTTAGACCGTAGATGACTAACAATGACCCTACACCGTTTAGTAACTCTTATTTCCAAGACAAAACGGGTTGGGATATGATCATCTCCCGTGAATACTTGAAGATTGGCGAGGAGCACAAAGTCCAGTAACATTTAGCAGTAAAAGTCTGCACGTATGTCTTAAGTTAGCACTCTCCATAAGGTTAACCCAGTTATGACGTATGAGGAACGGCTTTAGACTACGATAAATGTCAATCAATCAGCCTTTCGGTAGGACACTGGCTTCATTTGAAGTGGCAAAGTAAACACAATTTGATTCTATTTTATGTTTCTCTCGTGTGAACCTGAGTTGCAGATACGCCTAGCATTCCTTTTATGGTGCTGCATATAACTGCTTCACTTGTCCTAATTGATTTTGTAGTCCGGTAGATGGTACACCCATATCCGTAATTTCTGAGATTTGCGTTTTTGCGAATACCATCACGCAACACTTAAGCGTCATCGTTCAAATTATGGAACATTATTTGTTGTAAAACCTTTGCAGTATGTGAGCTCTTAATAGCACAGATACTCGAAAGAAACTATTTTGGTTTGGGTTCACGGTAGTAGGGGCGAAGAAGTGAAGCGAACAAGATGCATTCCAAGAGATACCGGTTCATGATATATTTGCTCAGCAAAGCAGTACCCTAACCAGGGATCTTCGTCATCAAAAATGCAGTAAGCAATAATTGTCCTTCAAGTCAGGAGACAACAGTACTAAATGCATCTTACATTGATTGTAATCATACGAATAATTCCGTAGTTCTGGAAACAGACTTAGGGTTCTTCGAGTTACGCTATTTTTAAGCGACTGTTTTATAAACTGCACCGTAGTGCGATGTTGTAGGACCCTCTGTAACTGGCTGGGTAAATCAGCCAGAAGCTCGCAAGTAGGCAAGTACAACCTATATGCATCAGGGCCACGCCCACGAAAGCACCGTGGTGTTTAAACCGGCCTTGGGGTCGAGAAGAGCTTTACAACAAGTTGTTTTCGAACAGTTATGAAAAGAAATCTGAAAGTATTTGTATGGAGTGTAGCATTGTACGGAAGTGAAACGTGGACGATAAATAGTTTAGACAAAAAGAGAATAGAAGCTTTCGAAATGTGGTGCTACAGAAGGATGCTGAAGATTAGACGGGTAGATCACATAACTAATGATGAGGTATTGAATATAACTGGGGAGAAGAGAAATTTGTGGCACAATTTGACTAGAAGAAGGGATCGGTTGGTAGGACATATTCTGATGCATAAAGGGATGACCAATTTAGTATTGGAGGGCAGCACGGAGGGTAAAAATCGTAGAGGGAGCCCAAGAGATGAATACACTAAATAGATTCAGAATGATGTAGGTTGCAGTAGGTACTGGGAGATGAAGAAGCTTGCACAGGATAGAGTAGCGTGGAGAGCTGCATCAAACCAGTCTCTGGACTGAAGACCACAACAACAACAACAACAACATGAAAAGAAAAGAGGTGATTCTTCAAGATGAATAGAAGGAACTGGAACCCTGTCAGAAGTGTGAATTTTTTAAATTCGAACGACTGTGCTAAGAGGAACAACAGCTCACGAATCCCAGATACCCGACACATCGAGCTTAAAAACCACGTCCTATGCCTGAAAATCATATTGCTTACAAGCAGAAGCAGAGCAGAGTCAGCCAAGCTGTGAGAAATGCTAAACTTGGATATGACCATACATTAACTAACAACAGAAATAGACCAGCTGTGCTATGGAAAAATGTGCATGGGTGTGGTGGAGGCAAAGTGGAAGTTGCATTGTCCCAGCCGAAGAACTGAACCGGTACTTCACATTACCTACGACCACAGTTAAAACAGAAACAAAATATAGACTCATTCATTAGAGGTAAACGACTATAATCCCGAAGAATTGTATCTACAGCACGTTACTTGCAATATCGTCAATAAAGGCATCACGTGTATCAGATCAACATCTACTGGACACGATAGCATCACAGTCCAAATGATGAAGCTTACTGTTGATCCACTACTGTCTACTAAAACAGATATCCTCAACCACTGCTTAACCACAAGTGTTTTCCCTAAGGCCTGGGAACAGGGATATTTATGCAATTTTCTAAAAAGGACGTTGCCACAGCATCCTCTGGTTAGCGACCTACTTGCATTCTTCCTGCACTGACGAAGGCCTTGGAATATATAGACCACGACCAGCTAACAAACAACCTAACCATAAACAGCCTACTAGAAGAATACTACTCAGGTTTCCATCAACATCGCAGCACAACATAAAGGTAACAGATGACCTGGAATTTGTCATGGATGCACAAGAGGCGACTATCATGTGCTACTTAGACTTCAGTAAAGCCTCTGACGCCGACCACTTCGACATTTTAGCAGCAAAATCTAGCATCCTAAGTGTCTCTCCAAGCGCTGTGCAGTGGTTTCGCTCATACCTGACGTCTCGCCAGCAATGCTGAAAGTTTGGCATCATAAGGTCACAATGTAGGCATGTGGTATTAGATGTCACCTACGGTTGGGTATTAGAAACTATACTATTTTCATTGTATGTCAATGATGTGCTATCAATTTGTTCTGATGCAAATACCATAGGTGTGCTGAGGACCTCCAGTTGTCTCTAAGTCCAGAACCAATAAAGCTGAAGACAGCTATCGAGAATCTTAATATTGATCTGTGCACCCTATCAAAATAGGCGCAGAATATGGGGTTAGAGCTCCATTCATCCAAAACCCAAGTGGCACTGGATGATCATTCCAGGCTCATTAGCCCAAAATATCGGGAGTCTCTACCATCTTTAATCCTAAATGGGACAAATATCAACTGCTCTCCCTCAGAAAAGAGTCTAGGAGTAATAATGAAAGCGTAAATTGGATTGAGCACTTAACTGCAATGTGCAAGAAGGTATCAGTATCCCTCCACGCCCTAAAAAAATTTAAAAGGTTCTTCCTTCTTGACCTGAAGGGACTTATGCTTCCAGATATTGCTTATATCGATGTTATCCTGCAAGGTCTTTCTCAGGAAGGCTAACGGCTCCCGGTACTAGTTGTGAATGTGATCATACTTCACCACATATGCACAGCTATCCTGGCTGCAGGTAGTCACGAGCAGAGGTTTCCATACCTTCTGTCTTCTCTACTGTATTATTGACGTACACTGTCCCTCACATCTCTCCTCGACCTTAACGCTCTTGTCTGGATAACACGGTGGAAACACCCGTTCCCATCAGAGCAAAATCATTTCCGTCCCATTCCATCGTTCAGGCAGATTCTCTAAGTACTTCTCAGTAGCAGGAACCCGACTCTAGAATAACCTCTCGCATTATATTCGAAAAGTGAATGATACACTGAGGCACGAAAGAAACTGGTGTAAGGATGCGTATTCAAATACATAGATACGTAAACAGGCAGAATACTGCGCTGCGGTGGCAACACCTATATAAGACAAGTGCCTGGCGCAGTTGTTAGCTCGGTTACTGCTGCTACAACGGTAGGTTATCAAAATGTGAGTGAGTCTGAACGTCGGAGCACGAGCGATGGGACACAGCACCTCCGAGATAGCAATGAAGTGGAGATTTTCCCATACGACAATATCACGAGCGTACCGTGAATAACAAGATTCCCGTGAAAAGATCAAATCTGCGACATCGCTGCGACCGGAAAAAGACCCTGCAAGAACGGGGCCAACGACGACTGAAGAGAATCGTTCAGCTTGACAGAAGTGAACCCCTTCTGCAAACTGCAGCAGATTTCAGTACTGTACCATCAAGTATCAGCGTGTGAATTATTCAACGAAACACCAACGATATGGACTTTCGGAGCTGAAGGCCCACTCGTGTGCCCTTGATGACTGCACGAGGCAAAGCTTTACACCGCCTGGGCCGGTCAACATCGAAATTGGACTATTGATGACTGGAAGCATGTTGCCTGGTCGAACGAGTCTTGTTTCAAGTTGTATCTAGCGGATGGACGTGTATGGGTATAGTGACAATCTCATGAATCCGTGGACATTGCATGTCAGCAGGGGACTGTTCAAGCTGGTGAGGCTCTGTAATAGTGTGGGTCGTGTGCAGTTAGATTGATATGGAACCACTAATACGTCTAGATACGACTCTGGCAGATGACACGTACGTAAGCATCCTATCTGATCTCCTGCATCCCTTCATATCCATTGTGCATTCCGACGTACTTGGGCAATTAGATGAGGACAATGCGACACCCCACAAGTTCAGAATTCCTCATAGTGGCTTCAGGAACACTCTTCTGAGTTCAAGCACTTCCGCTGGCCACCAAACTCCCCAGACATGAATGTTACTGAGCATATTTGTGATGGCTTGCCACGTGCTGTTCAGAAGACATCTGCACCCCCTCGTACTCTTACGGATTTATGGGCAGCCCTGCAAGATTCATAGTGTCAATTCTCTGCAGCACTACTTCAGACATTAGTCGTGATGGGGCATTTCTGCATGCTCGCGGGGTTCCTACACGATATTAGGCAGGTGTACCAGTTTATTTGGCTCTTCAGCGTATCCCCAGGTTCAGAAGACAGTTAATGAGATATCTACTGAAGGAACAATAATGACAAACACAGTTCCTGTACGCACTCGTTATCCCTGTACGTCCTTCTTCCCACCAGGTCTTCCTCGTTTCCCAGTATTTTTAGCTGGTGCAAACGCCTTAAATTTCTTTTCCCAAATCTCTTTGTCTCTGAAAACATCTGTTTTGCACACCTATAAAATCTTTCTACAGCCACCACTCCTTTCATTATTGTTGTTATTATTAATATTAGTCGTAGCGGCAGGATTGGTAGAATTACGGCAGTACTAACTTTGCTAGTCAGAATTATTTAATCACGTTGCTTCTATGGACACACAAATCATTTCAATACTGTTTATCACATTAAAACTATAATTTCTTAGCTGACTATGATATAAAAAGGGACCGCATGAGTAAGACCACGGTCCGATGTAAGAGAGGGTCTGAAGACCCTAATCAGATGAAGTTAAATTAATAAATAAGTAAAAATAAAAGAAATATTCTACTGTACTGTATCAGATCGATGACATTGTAATACGGTTCACTTATTTGGTTTTTAAACGAGTTCAGCGGATTCATTTGGAGATACGTGGTAGCTTCTTTCATGTGGAGGCACCTTACCAACAGTTAAGGTAACCGACGAAACAGTCTGCTAAGGCAGCAGGTGACCGATACGATTGCCTTGACAGCACTATGTCTCCTGCAGCGCCTCTCCTGGGCACTTGACCATATCGGTTGGACCCTAGACAACTGGAAAATCGTGGCCTGATCAAACGAGTCCAGATTCAAGTGAGTACGGGCTGATCGTAGCGTTCGAGTGTGACCCAGAGGCCACGAACCCATGGACGCAAGTTGTCGACGAGGCACTGTGGAAGCTATTGTCGGCTCCAAAATGGTGTGGGCTGTGTTTAAATGGAATTGACTGAGTCCTCTGGTCCAACTGAAACGACCATTTACTGGAAATGAGTGTTTTTGGCTGCTTGGAGACCATTTGCAGCCATCCATGGACTTCATGTTCCCATACAACGATGGAATTTTTATGGATGACAATGCGCCATGTCGCCGTGCAACTACTGTTCGCGATTGGTCTGAAGAACACTCTGGATAATTCGAGCGAATGGTTTGGTCACCCATCGAACATTTATGGCATCGAGAGTTCAGTTCGTGCACAAAAACCTGCACCTTCAACACTTTCGCATTTATGGGCGGCTACAGATGCAGCATGGCTTAATATTTCTGCAGGGACTTCTAATGACTTGTTGAGTCCATGTGACGTCAAGCAGCTGCCATACACCTGGCAAAAGGAGGCTCGACACGATGTTCGATGGTAACAGATGACTTTTGTCACCTAAGTGTTCATTGCTCCACGGAGATATAAAAAAAGCAGCGCGTGAGACATATTATGAAATACTATTGCACTTGCTGCACCGAACTTCCTGGAAACCTGGCACACCAACACTAGATTGTCTCTAGTGAGATTAAGAGGTCCAGATTAGTGGATGTACACAAATTATGCACCGCAGTAGGTTGTGTTGCACCTCAGACAAGTATCTACACCACAAATAAATAACGAACAATGAGGTGGCCAGCTTGTGGCTCAAGCTCTGCCATAGCTACGTCAGTGTTGCCTCCGGGTGTGCGGAGACGGCTCACCTGGCTGTGCGACGACGCCGACGCCGCCCCCGCAGACAGCAGCGACGGCGAGAGACGCCAGCAGGGCGAGCGTCCGCGGATGCATGTCGGCTGGAGGCGGCCGGCACCCACGCCTCTATTTGTAGGCTCGCAGACACCGCCGCCGCTGCCACTGGGGTTACGTAAGCCCGCAGCCTCTGGGGCGCGCGACGGCCATCCGGAGGCCACTGGTTGTCCTCTTCCCCTACTTCCCCTCCACTTCCCGCTGCTGCCGTACCTTATGGAGAGAGAATGAACATTTCAATGAAGCTGGGGAAACACAGGATTCAGCCAGCGTTAAATATCAACCCAAGCACCTCCTTAAAAAAACGAGTACAGACCGCAGTTCGCAGTGCGTATCCTCGCCTCGACAGAGCCTGACTCGGTACACCGGAACTACGGGAAATTTTTCTTGTCATAATGTGGGGTCGGGTGAGATTAGCGAATCCCCTCTGGAAATTTGTGGTGTGTATCTTGTTCACACAACACATTCCCTCGCTTTTCCTTCTTACATGCATGATAACCACGGTAGAAATTGGCCAAAAAATAGCAACGCATTTCAGTGTATATCCTTGGTCCCAGGAGAGGAAATGCTACCGTACCTTTTGGAGAATGGTTAATTTTTAAAAAGGTAACATTCTCTGCAAACAATTTCGGCGTCATTTATTGTCGTGAGGGTCCCACTGGTGTCCTATCATGTGCTTTATCCAGGAGATGCGAATATTGTCAGGCAACCAGAGTTCTCAGCTCTTTAGCTTTATCCAAAGTCCACCACGTGGCGATGAGATGACGTTGCACTCCAGTCCCACATTATTGTAGGCAATTAAAGACGTTCCGCCTTCCTGCAAGAAAACTTGTTTTCTTTAATACATAAACATGTTTCACCACAGTTGTGACTCTTCAGTGGCTTCTTTTTCCTTTTTTCTTTCTGAAATATATACTCGAAAATTTTATGTTCGTCAGGAATACTCTGTTATCAGATTTCGTAGCTGTTTAGATTACATATGTACTTTACCTTTTGCATTATGTATGCGCTGATGCTGCCAAAAGAAATCAGTCACAAGCCTAAATTACTACAGCGTGTCATCTGCAATGTAGAGATATTAGGGAATCGTCTGAATTGAATTTTTATTTAGAATATTTGCTTTAAGCTGTATTTTCTGGTTAGACTTGGCGTGAGTCCCTCTTTTCGCGCCTGCCGTCTGTGCCGTTGAGCTGTCCTCAGCTGTACATAATTTAAATGCCAGAAAAATGTTTTGGTCTTACGTTTAAAATGAGCTACAATTTGTTGAGCTTGCTTTGAAAAAGTATTTTGGTGTCGTTTGCCACTTACAGATTGTGTTTCAGATTTTTAACCGCATTTAGCCAGATTTTCTATTCCTGATTAGTGAATTCTGGATGTTACTACGTTGTTACGGCACACTGTTCGCTTCATTATTGGTGAGTTGCCACGAAATTTTAATTTGCCCCATTTCGTTTCATTCTGGTTCTGTGTGTTTGTTTTATTGAGTTTTCTCGTGAAATTCTTGATAGTTCACTTAGAGTGATGAATAATGGAAACAGGAAATTTTTGGTAAGGTCTTATGGGAACAAACTGCTGAGGTCATCGGTCCCTAAGCTTACGCACTACCTAACCTAACTTAAACTAAATTACGCTAAGGACAACACTCATACTTATGCCCGAGGGAGGGATCGAATCCCCGACGGGGGGGGGGGCCGTGTGGGCCGTGACAAAGCACAGCTACCCCTCGCGGTGGTGAATAATGTTTTGTTGCGCAGTTCTATTTGCTCATTGATAACTGTTTTGGCCTGTAGGATAGATTTTTGGATTTAGTAATATTCTTTTATTGTTAATATGTGGTGCAGATGATAACTTGCGAATACTTTACGATTAATTAATCGATACCGTCTGTAACATCCCTTGCATGTTCCTAACGCAGCCCATAGCTGATTACTTGATCTAAATGAAAAGAACACCTGATTCTCGGCTGGTAATAATTTGCAGTAATGAAGTCAGATTAACTAACATAATTAGGAAACGGCGAGAGGTCGTCGCAGTAGAAAGACCAACTACTGTATAATTGCATGACTGAAGGACAATCACCGAAAGCAGTCACGTCAGTAAAATACATGGGGATAGTTATACGTAGCGATTTAAAGTGAAACGACTGCATAAAACTGAAGACACAAGACAGACTGGGACTCAATAGAAGGATCCGTAACAAATGTAGTAAACTCACAAAGGAAGCAGCCTACAAAATCATCGTTGGGTAGTAACTAATGATTGTTCGTCAGTATTGATAGAAAAAACAGAGCAGGACCAAAGAAGAGCAGCGCATTCCGTTTTAGGTTCATTCAGGAAGCGTGAAAGCGACGCGGAGATGCTCTGTCAACTCCAGTGGCAAACACTGCAAGAGAAATATCCTGCATAACGTGGGGTCTGACTGCGTACTTCCTACATGAGTGCACCAATATATTGCGTTCTTCGTCCGTTCAGGGTTCGTACCAGATTATATTGATAATAAAAACACAGCTGATCCAAAGAAGAACAGCGCATTTCGTTTCAGGTTCATTCAGAAAGCGTGAAAGCGACGCGGATATGCTCTGTCAACTCCAGTGGCAAACACTGCAAGAGAAATATCCTGCATAACGTGGGGTCTGACTGCGTACTTCCTACATGAGTGCACCAATATATTGCATTGTTCGTCCGTTCAGGGTTCGTACCAGATTATATTGATAATAAAAACACAGCAGATCCAAAGAAGAGCAGCGCATCTCGTTTCAGGGTCATTCAGGAAGCGTGAAAGCGACGCGGAGATGCAATGTCAACTCCAGTGGCAAACATTGCAAGAGAAATATCCTGCATAACGTGGGGTCTGAGTGCGTACTTCCAACAAGAGTGTACCAATATATTGCGTTGTTCGTCCGTTCAGGGTTCGTACCAGATTGTATTGATAATAAAAACACAGCAGATCCAAGGAAGAGCAGCGCATTTCGTTTCAGGTTCGTTCAGGAAGCGTGAAAGCGATGCGGAGATGCAATGCCAACTCCAGTGGCAAACACTGCAAGAGAAGCATCCTGGATAACGTAGGGTCCGACAGCATATGTCCTACAGGAGTCCACCAATATATTGCGTTGTTCGTCAGTTCAAGGTCCGTTCCAGATTGTAATGATAGAAGAAACAGAGCATATCGAAAGAAGAGCAGCGCATTTCGTTTCAGGTTCATTCAGGAAGCGTGAAAGTGACGCGGAGATGCAATGTCAACTCCAGTGGCAAACACTGCAAGAGAAGTATCCTGCATAATGTAGGGTCAGACTGCATATGTCCTACACGAGTGCACCAATATATTGCGTTGTTCGTTAGTTCAGTGTCCGTACCAGATTGTATTGACAGAAAAAACAGAGCAGATCCAAAGAAGAGCAGCGCATTTCGTTTCAGGTTCATTCAGGAAGCGTGAAAGCGACGAGGAGATGCAATGTCAACTGTAGTGGCAAACACTGCAAGAGAAATATCCTGCATAACGTGGGGTCCAACCGCATATGTCCTACAGGAGTGCACCAATATATTGCATTGTTCGTCCGTTCAGGATTCGTACCAAATTGTATTGATAGAAAAAACAGAGCAGATCCAAAGAAGAGCAGCGCATTTCGTTTGAGGTTCATTCAGGAAGCGTGAAAGCGACGCGGAGATGCAATGTCAACTGTAGTGGCAAACACTGCAAGAGAAATATCCTGCATAATGTGGGATCCGACTGCATACGTCCTACAAGAGTGCACCAATATATTGCGTTGTTCGTCCGTTCAGGGTTCGTATCAGATTGTATTGATAATAAAAACACAGCAGATCCAAAGAAGAGCAGCGCATTTCGTTTCAGGTTCATTCAGGAAGCGTGAAAGCGACGCGGAGATGCAATGTCAACTCCAGTGCCAAACACTGCAAGAGAAATATTCTGCATAACGTGGGGTCTGAGTGCATACTTCCTACAAGAGTGCACCAATATATTGCGTTGTTCGTCAGTTCAAGGTCCGCACCAGATTGTAATGATAGAAGAAACAGGGCAGATCGAAAGAAGAGCAGCGCATTTCGTTTGAGGTTCATTCAGGAAGCGTGAAAGCGACGCGGAGATGCTCTGTCAACTCCAGTGGCAAACACTGCAAGAGAAGTATCCTGCATAACGTGGGGTCTGAGTGCGTACTTCCTACAAGAGTGCACCAATATATTGCGTTGTTCGTCCGTTCAGGGTTCGTACCAGATTGTATTGATAATAAAAACACAGCAGATCCAAAGAAGAGAAGCGTATTTCGTTTCAGGTTCATTCAGGAAGCGTGAAAGCGACGCGGAGATGCTCTGTCAACTCCAGTGGCAAACACTGCAAGAGAAATATCCTGCATAACGTGGAGTCTGAGTGCGTACTTCCTACAAGAGTGCACCAATATATTGCGTTGTTCGTCCGTTCAGGGTTCGTACGAGATTGTATTGATAATAAAACACAGCAGATCCAAAGAAGAGCAGCGCATTTCGTTTCAGGTTCATTCAGGAAGCGTGAAAGCGACGCGGAGATGCAATGTCAACTGTAGTGGCAATCACTGCAAGAGAAATATCCTGCATAATGTGGGATCCGACTGCATATGTCCTACAAGAGTGCGCCTATATATTGCGTTGTTCGTTAGTTCAGTGTCCGTATCAGATTGTATTGACAGAAAAAACAGAGCAGATCCAAAGAAGAGCAGCGCATTTCGTTTGAGGTTCATTCAGGAAGCGTGAAAGCGACGCGGAGATGCAATGTCAACTGTAGTGGCAAACACTGCAAGAGAAATATCCTGCATAACGTGGGGTCTGAGTGCGTACTTCCTACAAGAGTGCACCAATATATTGCGTTGTTCGTCCGTTCATGGTTCGTACCAGATTGTATTGATAATAAAAACACAGCAGATCCAAAGAAGAGCAGCGTATTTCGTTTCAGGTTCATTCAGGAAGCGTGAAAGTGACGCGGAGATGCATTGTCAACTGTAGTGGCAAACACTGCAAGAGAAATATCCTGCATAACGTGGGGTCTGAGTGCGTACCTCCTACAAGAGTGCACCAATATATTGCGTTGTTTGTCCGTTCAGGGTTCGTACCAGATTGTATTGATAATGAAAACACAACAGATCCAAAGAAGAGCAGCGCATTTCGTTTCAGGTTCATTCAGGATGCGTGTTAGCGACGCGGAGATGGAATGTCAACTCCAGTGGCAAACACTGCAAGGGAAGTATCCTGCATAACGTGGAGTCCGACTGCATATGTCCTACAAGAGTGTACCAATATATTGCGTTGTTCGTCAGTTCAAGGTCCGTACCAGATTGTAATGACAGAAAAAAACAGAGCAGATCGAAAGAAGAGCAGCGCATTTCGTTTCAGGTTCATTCAGGAAGCGTGAAAGCGACGCGGAGATGCGATGTCAACTCCAGTCACAAACACTGCAAAAGAAGTATCATGTATAACGTAGGGTCTGAGTGCATAGTTCCTACAAGAGTGCACCAATATATTGCGTTGTTCGTCTGTTCAGGGATCGTACCAGACAGTATTGATAGAAAAAACAGAGCAGATCGAAAGAAGTGCAGCGCATTTCGTTTGAGGTTCATTCAGGAAGCGTGAAAGCGACGCAGAGATGCAATGTCAACTCCAGTCACAAACACTGCAAGAGAAATATCCCGCATAACTTCGGGTCTGAGTGCGTACATCCTACAAGAGTGCACCAATATATTGCGTCATCCTACATATGTATCGTGAGAAGGTAGTGAAGGCAAAACGAGAAGATTCGATCTAACACTGAGGCCCACCAGTAATCGTTCTTCCTGCGGACCTTCCACGACTGTTACAGGAAAAGGCAGTGTGAAAGAGTACCTACCTGGGAATTCTATTCCAGTCTCCATACCTCACAGAAAAAATTTCATAGCATTGTTGCAATACTGTCTTTATGGAAAGTGATCCAATAATACATTCTACACAACTTGTAGTTAACATGACTTGTTCCACGTTTATTTTGACTACTGACCCTACTTGAATACTTTCAGCTTTCACTTGAGATGTTTTCCACAGGCAGGTATTTTTAATATCTTACTAACCAAGTGAAAGTGGAAAATACAATGTACTATCAGACATGAGGTTTAACAGCTGAATATTTCAGTGTTCACACCAAAATGTTTACTTAGTTGGCAGAGACAATTTCACGACGACTGATAATAATGAATGGAAATGAATATAGTTGGCACTGAACAATTAACATCACATCTTGTTTTCTGTTTTCAGTCATCAGTCTTCTGACAGTTTGACGCGGCTCGCCAAGAATTCCTTTCATGTGCGAACCTGTTCATCTCACAGTAGCACTTGCAACATACGTCGTCAATTTTCTTGATGTATTCCATTCTCTCTCTTACTGGACAGTTTTTCGCGTCTACAGCTCCTTGTCCCGTGTAAGTTCATCTAACTTCCTAACAAGTGTCCTATCATCCTGTCCCTTCTTCTTGTCAGTGTTTTCCATATATTTCTTTCCTTGCCGATTCTGCGGAGAACTTCCTCATTTCACCTAATTTTCAAAGTTCTTCTGTTGCACCACATCTCAAATGCTCCTACTCTCTCCTGTTCCGGTTTTCCACAGTATTTGTCTCTCTGCCATACAAAGCTGCGCTCCAAACATCCATTCAAGGAATATCTTCCTCAAATTAAGATCTCTGTTTGATGCCATAGATTTCTTCCGGCCAGGAATACCCGTTTTGTCCGTGAACTCTGCTTTTTTTGTCCTTGTCCCGTCCATCATGGATTATTTTGTTGCCTAGATAGCAGAATTCTTTAACTTCATTCGCTTCTCGATCACCAATTACGATGCTACGTTTGTCGCTGTTCTCATTTCTCCTGTTTCTCATTACTTACTTCTTTCTTCGATTTACTCTCAGCCCATATTCTGTAGGTCATTAGACTGTCCATTCCATCCAAAATATCCTGTAATGCTTCTTCGCTTTCACTGAGGACAGCAGCGTCATCATCGAATCTTACCGTTGATATTCTTTCATCTCGAATTTTGGTCCTAGCCTTGAAACTTTCTTTTTTTCCGTCAAAGGTTTTTTGGCACATAGATTGAACAGCAGGAGCGAACGACTACATCCCGGTCTTATACCCTTTGTAATCCGAGCACTTCGTTCTTCATCTTGCACTCTTGTTTATCACCCTTGTTTCTTGTTCATATTGCATATTGCCCGTCTTTTCCTATAGCTCACCCCTATATTACTTAGGATTTCGAAAATATTACACCATTTGACATCGTCGGACGCTCTCCCCATCCTACCAAATCCTATGAACAACTCTTGATTTTTCTTCAGTCTTGGTTCCATTATCAACCGCAACGTCACAATTGCCTCTCTGGTACCTTTTCATCTACCCATATCTTCACACACTTTTTCTATCTCTTCATCTTCAGCTAGCGGCGTCGGCATGTATAGCTGGACAATTGATGTCGATGTTGGTTTGCTGTCGATTCTGATGAGAACAACCTCATCACTGAACTGTTCACAGTAACACAGTCTCTGTCTGCCTTCCTACTCATAACGAATCGTACCCCGTTTTACCATGTTCTGCTACTGTTGATATTGCCTTAAAAACCTTCTGACGAGAAATCCTTTTCTTCTTTTCATTTCACGCCCACTTCACTGTGGCGACAGAATTCAAGGAATACTACCTAATATCGCGTGAGACCTCCTTTTGTCCGTCGCAGTGCAGCAGCTCGGCGTGGCATAAACTCATGAAGTCGTTCGAAGTCCCCTGCAGGAATATTGAGCCTTGCTGCCACTGTAGCAGTCAATAATTACGAATGTGTTTCCGGTGTAGGATTTTGTCTAAGAACAGATCCCTCGATTACGTCCCACAAATGTTCGATAGGATTCATGTCCGGCGATCTGGGTGGCCAAATCATTCGCTCGAATGCCCTCAAACCAATCGCGAACAACTGTGGACCGGTGAAAGGCGCATTGTCAGCCATAAAAATTCCATTGTTGTTTGGAAACATGAAGCCCATGAATGGCTGAAAATGGTCTCCAAGGCTCGGAACGTAACCATTTCCAGTCAAAGGCTGGTTCAATTGGACCAGAGGACCCAATCCATTCCATATAAAAACAGCCCACACTGTACTGAGCCACCACCAGTTTTCACAGAGCCTTGTTGAGAAATTTGGACCATGGCTTCGTGGGGTCTGCGTCATACTCGAACCCTACCATCAGCTCGTACCTACTGAAATTGGACTTATTTGCCCACGCCACAGTTTTACAGTCGTTAGGATACAACCAATACTATCACGAGCCCAGGACAGGTGCTGCAGACGATGTAGTGCTGTTAGCAAAGGTTTTCGCGTCTATCGTCTGCTACCATAGTCCATTAATGTCAAATGGCACCGCACTGTCCTAACGGATACTATCGTTGTACGTCCAACATTGATTTATGAGGTTATTTCACGCAGTGTTGTTTGTTTGTCAACTCTATGCAAACGCCGCTGTTCTCGGTCCTTCAGTGAAGGTCATCACCAAAGCGACGTCCATGGTGAGGGATAATGCCTGTTCTCAGCACACTGTGAATCTGGGAACACTGAATTCTCTAACTAATTCCGAAATGGAATGTCCCATGCACCTAGCCCCAATTGTCGATTCCGCGTTCTAAGTTTGTTAATTGACGTCGTGCGGCCATAATCACGTTGAAAACTCTTTCACATGAGTTACAGCTCCGCTAATGCACTGTCCTTTTATACCTTGTGCACGCGATACTACCATCATCTTTAAAAGTGAATATCGCTATGCCATACCTTTTGTCGCCCCAGTGTATATCCAGATTGTCCCTTAACATTTCCCTCTACAGATTTTATAGGTTCCCTACCACGTTCATACTTCTGACGTTCCACTCCCCAACTCGTAGAACGTTATCCTTTCGTTGGTTATACCTTTTCTATCTTTCTCTCAAGGTCATGTCCCCCTTAGCAGCCCCCCCCCCCCCCCCTGGAATACCGTATGGAAGATAGTCTGGAATTTTTTGTCAACGGAGGGATAATACTTACACTTTTTCAATTTCAGGCCATATGTCCTGTGGATATGCGTTATATGTTCTTAAAGCAGTGGTTTCCAATGCCTTCTTTCCAATGGCCTGACCTTCAGTACACTCCTCCGCCCTCTTTGACATGGCTGCTGGCAGAAAGAGGGTGACTTCTTCTGCCGGGATCTTCGGTTTCATTGGCAATGATTTTTACACTCAGAATTAAGCAGTGGAACCCCTCTACACAGGTCTATTGTAATACAAAAGAAGCAGGCAATCACGTTCAAGTAGAGAGTGGTCAATGTTATAGCTCGAACAGAATTTTATCCATGCTGATTTGGAAAGATACGGCAAAGGAGATGACTTGTTACCACATTATCTACTGGCCTCCTGGTATGAATACTGCCGGCAGACTTGTTGCATGGTTCTTGCTCATGTGCTAGCGTGTGCAATACAGTAGATTTTGGGATATAAGAGCATATTAGTAATTCTGAAGTTACATGGTGGTTTGAATAGCTGATAGGCTAGATTTTACTAATTCTCCTGAGTTATAATTTGATTTGTATAATATTCGTAATTTGGTTTACGTAATTTATATTTATATAAATCTAGAACTGAACTATATTCCGTCCAAACAGGCCTCGTAAGACCCAACCTCGCCGACCAACCGCCGTGTCATCCTCAGCCGAGGGTATCACCGGACGCGGCTATGGAGTGGCATGTGGTCATCACACCGCTCTCCCAATCGTTGTCAGCTTTCGTGACCGGAACCGCTTCTTCTCAGTCAAGTATTTCCTTAATTTGTTTCACAAGGGCTGAGTGCACCCCGCTTGCCAACTGCGCTCGGGAGACCTGAACGGTCACCCATTCAAGTGCTAGCCAAGCCCGACAGCGCTTAACTTCGGTGATCCGACGGGAACCAGTGTTACCACTGCGCAAGGCCGTTGGCTCTTATGTAAATCTATATATTTTTTATTTATAATTTTATTTGCATGATAAAAGATTAGTTAACAAAATGAAAGAAATGATGGAACTACTTAGTGTGTCTATGCTGTGATTTCCATAATTACAAGTACGGCTGCCATATTTAGATGTATAATAATTTACGATAATTTATGCAAATTCTCTATTAGTCGCTCAATTAATTAGCGAATGGTGTAATTTAGTCTAGAAATCGTAGAGCGACAAAAGTGTAGAGTCATATTTAGGAAAGTAACAGTGCAATGACATACAGAGGAACAGTAGTGTTAGGTGTTCCAAAGATTCAGAACCAATTACCTTTTAAATTAGATTGTTCCAGGAAAATTAGAAGACAATCTAACGTCAGGAACTTTAGCTTTCTACTAGTAGGTGCCAACACGTACAACATGACTGTTTACCTCACGTCAGTCAAAATCTATCCTTGCATGTCCTTGTCATAAGTTCAGTTACTCATTACTTTTAACAAATACAGTTTCCTACGAAACTAAATATCCTATTGCAATCAGTGGATCAATAATTGTCGTAGAAATGCTGAATTGGCAGGAAATATAGTATGAATAATGTTTTGGCAGATTTAGGTACACACTGCTCCTACACGAAATAAATGGCCATATTTGAGTGAAAATTAAGAACAAAAAATTATTAACTAGAGTGTAATCATAGCAGGTGGGGTGGTTCCCGGTTTCTGTATTATAATTAGTATGCGAACTACTCTCCACCACACCCCGTATTGTGGTTTTCGGAACATAGGTGTAGAACGCAGAAACAGATGTAGTACTACTACTACTAAGAATCAGTGTGGGGTGTGAAGGCATTGAGCACTCTGTAGACAGAGCACTTTTCGTTTAAGCGGTGACATCATACAGCTGTTTGACGTAAAGGAATGCTGATCTTGTGTAAATAGTACTGTTCTGGCTCAGGTGGACATATTAAGGCCCCTCGCCAACTCGATGTTGTGTGTAATACTGCTGCTCCGGCTTGGGTGGACATGGCATCTCGTACACTTAATTGTGACACTCATGATTTTTAAAGACACACAGCGTATTCTTGAAAATTCCGATATATCTTTGGTCTTGGAAGTAGAGGACGTTGACTAAGAAGATGCAAGCAAAATATAGGGGAAATTACTGTTCTAGGCGAAATAGCTTTCTCTAAAAAGAAACAGCTGCGAATGTGAAATACAAACTTTAAAATCAGTAAAATATTCGTGAAATCTTATGCTCAGAGCACAAATCTGTGCGAGTGAAACATGGACGATGTTGAGGACATAAATAATCGATCAGGACCTGAGATATGCGTAGTCGCAAGAATCAGTTTGTTGGGTGGATCGATCGAGTAAGGAATAAACTCCCCTATCATGAAGTCAGCGAGGAAAAGTGATAATAAAGTACGCCGACAGTCCAAGAATTGGGCAAGCATTACGACGTTGGCCGCTGGTAAAAACTGTAATTACACAAGGAAGAAATTGCTGCGGCAAACCTTACATGAGCATATAAAGCAGATCGTTATGGACAATTGCCTTGTTACGTTTTCTCCCAGTTCGAGTAATGACATCTAATATAAATATGAAGCAGTAAAAAAAGGAGTCAAAAGCTATAAATGTTTACTTATATGGAGAAGAACAAGAAACAACTGGGTAAGATTAGCATATAAGATGGAGGAAAGAAGACAAAAACAGAAAGGGATGAACAAAGCATGATTAATGTTGACAATATAGCAGAAATACTTGTTCGCTTTTGGACAGATATAACGTAGTTGCGATACGCTGAGAGAAAGTCTACGTCGATGGTCACAGGTAAAGCCTTAATATTCTTCGATAAGACACAGGTTAGTGGTTAATTTGTTCCATAGTCCTATGGCTGACATGCAGAAGAAGGTGGCGAAAAATTTAGTGTTATGCAGAGGTGCAGCCAAGATACTAGATGTTTCAATTTGCATGCTGCAGTTATGGAATGATGATAGGTGTCTGGTATGTGAGAAGACATGTTGAGGCCACCTGTGGCTTAGAAACCAGTATGTGAAAATCAAATCGTCTATCCAGTAGCGTCCACTATAGCTGAGCGGAGGCTGGACTGAAGCAATCAAACAACCGAAGCTAATGTGCATATTTTCGTATACATTCATGGCTACCTTGTGCCTTCTAGTGTTATCACTATCTGTAGTCCGTTGAAGCCAATCACAGTAGTAAAGATTATACCCCAATAAAGAATGTACACGTTTCTGTTTTGTAGTTGATGGAAACACTTTTCTAAATTTATGGGTTGTACATAGGTAAAACAGAAATGTACTGTGTGTTGTGATGCTTTGTTCTTCTGGATTTAAACGCTCATCAAAGATTGCAGCAGGATCTTTTACTGGTTTTAGAGAGAATACGGTGATACATTCAAGGTGTGTATGGGGAATAATTTAATAAAAATCTTTACTGACAATTTTTCGATGTGATATGAGGATGATTACTAATCAAGACGTCCTCTGTCCCGGGTTAGAAAACCACCACAGCTTAAATTTTGATCAATAATCAGCACTGACGGCCGAAGACTTCCGGCATAAGATGTCAACGGCCTTGTCAAAGAGGGTGGAGGGGTGGACAGAGGTTGAGGGCACTCTCTTGTTCTTGTAGTGGAAAACTGCACCTAAAGGCGGAAGAATCAGCAATGATCAACGGCATGAGGATGCATTAAAGACACATATCGTGTATCCACGGGACATGTGGTCTGTGACTGGAAAAGTGTCATGATGATCTCTCCATGGCAAAATATTGCGGAATAGTCTCCCATTCGGATCCTCTGGAGGGGACTGCCAAGGGGGAGGTGACCATGAAAAAAAAAGAAAACAAAACCAACGAATGGATCACGTTCTATGAGTCGGGGCGTGGAATGTCAGAAGCTTGAACGACGTAAGAAAGCTAGAAAATCTGAAAAGGGAAATGCAAAGACTCAATATAGATATAGTTGGGGTCAGTGAATATTCGTCAGATGAATATAGGGTAATATCAACAGCAGCAGAAATAGGTACAATGGGAAGGTAGGGCAAAGAGAGTGTTACTGTGAGCAGTTCAGTGATAGGCTTGTTCTTGTCAGAATCAAGAGCAAACCAACATCGACAGCAATAGTTGAAGTATACATGCCGATGTCGCAATCTGAAGTTGAAGAAATAGAAAAAGTATATGAGGATATTGGAAAGGTAATACAGTACGTAATGGGAGATGAAAATCTAATAGTCATGGGGGACAGGAATGCAGTTGTAGGGGAAGGAGTACAAGAAAAGGTTATAGGGGAATATGGGCTTGGGACAACGAATGAGAGAGGAGAAAAACTAATTGAGTTCTGTAATAAATTTCAGCTAGTAATAGCGAATTCTCTGTTCAAGAATCACAAGAGGAGGAGATACACTTGGAAAAAGCCAGGCGATACGGGAAGATTTCAGTTAGATTTCATCATGGCCAGACGGGGATTCCGAAGTTAGATACTGGATTTTAAGACATCCAGGAGCAGATTAGAGACTCAGATCACAATGTAGTACTGATGAAAAGTAGGCTGAAGTTTAAGAGATTAGTCAAGAAGAATCAATACACAAAGAAGTGGGATACGGAAATACTAAGAAATGACGAGATACACTTGAAGTTCTCTAAGGCTATAGATACAGCAATAGGGAATAGCTCACAATTGAAAAGGAATGGTCATCTGTAAAAAGGGCAACCACAGAAGTTGGAAAGAAAAAGATACATACAAAGAAGGTAACTGCAAAGAAACCATGGGTAACAGAAGAAATAATTCAGTTGATCGATGAAAGAAGGAAGCACAAAAACGTTCAGGAAAAATCGGGAATACAGAAATACAAGTCGCTGAGGAATGAAATAAATAGGAAATACAGGGAAGCTAGACGAAATGGCCGCACGAAAAATGTGAACAAATCGACAAAGAAATGGTTGACGGAGGGACTCAGCGTATAAGAAAGAAAAAACAAACTTCGATGACATTAAAAGCAGTGTTGGTAACATTAAGAATGCAACAAGAATTCCATTGTTAAACGGAGAAAAGCGAGCGGACAGGTAGAAAGAGTACACTGAAGGCTTCTATGACGGGGAAGATTTGTCGGATGTGATAGAAGAAGAAACAAGGGTCGATTTAGAGGAGATACGGGATCCAGTACTAGAATCAGAACTTAAGAGAGTTTTGGAGGACTTTAGAACAAATAAGGCATAAGGAATAGACAACATTCTATCAGAATTTCTAAAGTCATTGGGGGAAGTGTGAACAAAACGACTATTCTCTTCAGAGTGTAGAATGTATGAGTCTGACGACGTACCATCTGACTTTCGGAAAAATATCATTCACGCAGTTCCGAAGACTGCAAGAGCTGAAAGGTGTGAGAATTATCGCACAGTCAGCTTAATAGCTCATGCATCCAAATTGTTGACTAGAATAATATACAGAAGAATGGAAAAGAAAATTGAGGATGTGCTAGCTGACAAATAGTTTGACTTTAAGAAAGATAAAGGTACGATTGAGGCAATTCTGACGTTGCGGTTGATAATGGAAGCAAGACTAAAGAAAAACCAAGACACGTTCATCTGATTTTTCGACCTTGAAAAAGCGTTCTAAAATGTAAAATGGTGAAAGACGTTAGAAATTCTGAGAATAATAGGTGTAAGCTGTAAGGAAAGACGGGTAATATACTATATGTTGTATGTAGGCTGTTTATGTTTTCTTATTGGCAACGTTACGTAGCGCTCTGTATGAAAATCACTGGCTGTGCTGTGTGCAGTCTGTGGCTAGTTTGCATTGTTGTCTGCCATTGTAGTGTTGGGCAGCTGCAGCTGGATGTGAACAGCGCGTAGTGTTGCGCAGTTTGAGGTGAGCCGCCAGCAGTGGTGGATGTGGGGAGAGAGATGGCGGGGTTTTGAAATTTGTAAGACTGGATGTCATGAACTGCTATATATATTATGACTATTAAGGTAAATACATTGTTTCTTCTCTATTGAAATCTTTCATTTGCTAACTATGCCTATCAGTAGTTAGCGCCTTCCGTAGTTTGAATCTTTTATTTAGCTGGCAGTAGTGGCGCTCGCTGTATTGCAGTAGTTCGAGTAACGAAGATTTTTGTGAGGTAAGTGATTTGTGAAAGGTATAGGTTAATCTTAGTCAGGGCCATTCTTTTGTAGGGATTTTTGAAAGTCAGATTGCGTTGCGCTAAAAATATTGTGTATCAGTTTAAGCACAGTTATATATATAATTGTTCAAAGGGGACGTTTCATATGTCGACCCTTAGCCGAGGATACCTCACTGGAATCTTCTGATTTCTTCTTGTAGTTTGTGTAATTAGTGTAGCTTTAGTTTATTGCTAGTGCGTAATTGTAGAGAGAATCTCCTTTGTAGTTGCAGTCTTTCGTTGTTGTACAGTAAAACAGTTGTGGCATGCATGTAAATTTGCACCAAGTATTTCGCAGCTGCGCTTGCAATTAACTAGATATTTTTTTCAGTGCTATGTTAATGTGTTCTCTTATTTTTGCTCTTCAAATCGTGCTTTTCTGTGTTATCGTGTGAAATATTGTGACAATAATGGCGTGTGAAAAACGTAACACTAGGCTCCAAAATAAACTGAGAAATAATAGTGACGACGAGCGTAGCTTATCAGCACCACTGTGTAGTGAATTAACATACTGGGTGTTTCAAAAATTACCGGTATATTTGAAACGGTAATAAAAACTAAACGAGCAGCGATAGAAATACACCGTTTGTTGCAATATGCTTGGGACAACAGTACACTTTCAGGCAGACAAACTTTCGAAATTACAGTAGTTACAATTGTCAACAACAGATGGCGCTCTATAGTACTCTATAGTACGATATTTTCCACATATCCACCATGCGTAGCAATAATATGGCGTAGTCTCTGAATGAAATTACCCGACACCTTTGACAACGTGTCTGGCGGAATGGCTTCACATGCAGATGAGATGTACTGCTTCAGCTGTTCAATTGTTTCTGGATTCTGGCGGTACACCTGGTCTTTCAAGTGTCCCCACAGAAAGAAGTCACAGGGGTTCATGTCTGGCGAATAGGGAGGCCAATCCACGCCGCCTCCTGTATGGTTCGGATAGCCCAAAGCAATCACACGATCATCGAAATATTCATTCAGGAAATTAAAGACGTCGGCCGTGCAATGTGGCCAGGCACCATCTTGCATAAACCACGAGGTGTTCGCAGTGTCGTCTAAGGCAGTTTGTACCACCACAAATTCACGAAGAATGTCCAGATAGCGTGATGCAGTAATCGTTTCGGATCTGAAAAATGGGCCAATGATTCCTTTGGAAGAAATGGCGGCCCAGACCAGTACTTTTTGAGGATGCAGGGACGATGGGACTGCAACATGGGGCTTTTCGGTTCCCTATATGCGCCAGTTCTGTTTATTGACGAAGCCGTCCAGGTAAAAATAAACTTCGTCAGTAAACCAAATGCTGCCCACATGCATATCGCCGTCATCAATCCTGTGCACTATATCGTTAGCGAATGTCTCTCGTGCAGCAATGGTAGCGGCGCTGAGGGGTTGCCGCGTTTGAATTTTGTATGGATAGAGGTGTAAACTCTGGCGCATGAGACGATACGTGGACGTTGGTGTCATTTGGACCGCAGCTGCAACACGGCGAACGGAAACCCGAGGCCGCTGTTGGATCACCTGCTGCACTAGCTGCACGTTGCCCTCTGTGGTTGCCGTATGCGGTCGCCCTACCTTTCCAGCACGTTCATCTGTCACGTTCCCAGTCCGTTGAAATTTTTGAAACAGATCCTTTATTGTATCGCTTTTCGGTCCTTTGCTTACATTAAACCTCCGTTGAAAACTTCGTCTTGTTGCAACAACACTGTGTTCTAGGCGGTGGAATTCCAACACCAGAAAAATCCTCTGTTCTAAGGAATAAACCATGTTGTCCACAGCACACTTGCACGTTGTGAACAGCACAAGCTTACAGCAGAAAGACGACGTACAGAATGGCGCACCCACAGACTGCGTTGTCTTCTATATCTTTCACATCACTTGCAGCGCCATCTGTTGTTGAAAATTGTAACTACTGTAATTTCGAAAGTTTGTCCGCCTGAAAATGTACTGTTGTCCCAAGCATATTGCAACAAACGGTGTATTTCTATCGCTGCTCGTTTAGTTTTTATTGCCGTTTCAAATATACCGGTCATTTTTGAATCACCCTGTACGTTCAAAGTAGTAATTTGGTAACTGTGCATAGGGAAATGGAGCGGGCGTCAAATAATGGTGTAGACAGTGAAACAGGTAGTGAACAGGGAAGCATTATCGATGGATCGGATGGCAACAGCTCGCCTCAGGAATCGGGAATGACAGAAAACAGTATTGCAAATACCGTTGACTCAGGTTTTGGGTTCTCACCGTTCTCTCAAATAAGTCAAGACACATTTTCTGCTTGACAAAATGTAAATGTTGACTGTGCAACTTCACTGCCGAAAAGCACTGAGGAACATGTTTCAGACACCAGTGCATTGTTACTACAGTTAATGCAACAAATGGGACAAAGGCTACATAAGTTAGACACAACGCTTGAACAAAATCAGAAACAAATGGGACAAAATCTTCAAAAGTTAGACACAATGGAACAACACCAGAGACAAACACAGCAACAGTTAGTCACAATGGAACAAATTCAGAGACAAACACACCAAAAACTTCAAAAGTTAGACACCACACTTGAACAATCACGTGAAGATTTAACTACTGAGCTACATAACATTGAATCGAAACGTCAAAAAGTCTGTAATGACGTAAAAACACAAATTTGTGAGCATTTCTAACCTATTTTTTCGCCTCATGAAAATGCATTACAGAATCACGAAGCAGCCATAAAAGAACTGCAAACTATTGTTCATGAAAATCACGACACCTTGCAAGCTAAAATTGACTCAGTTGCATCTACCGATTCGGTTACGCAACTTGCAATAACTCAGGAAAACTTAAAGGACACAGTAGATACGATTTCAACACAAATGGACACTGAAACTTGGTTCAGAAAAACACACATAGGAAATAATTTCACTGTCGGATAAAGTAGCCGAACTTTCAGATCAGTTCACTAACTTATCTACAAAGGTAGATGATGATGATCTGAATGACACAAGACCTGTAGCCTTCACGGACACTGAAGAGTATGAACAAATTAGAAAATTCAAACAAAATCAAAATGAAATCAATACACATTACAAAAGAGAAATTCGGGAAGTACAAGATCAGTTGGCACAAGTAATACAAGAATTATATATTTCAGAGGACACTCGCGTTCCAGTACGGGAAGAGAGACATAGAAATACGGAACAACCACAAAATAATAACACAGGACACTTCGGAAATTATGAAAGAAATTGGCAAGGCGCATTGGATTTTGATATGGAACCGCCGAAACGAAGTAACAATGAGCGATGTGCGACTCGCCGACACGATGATTTTGACTATAAGCTGTTCATTACTACACGTAAATTCAAAACATTTAAGAATTCTGACAACGACATTCATCCACAAGCATGGCTTCATCAATTCTCTCATTGTTTTCCTCCCAACTGGTCATTGGAGCACAGGTTAGAATTTATGTGTGACTACTTGGAGAATGAACCAGCTGTAAGAATGCGATCGGTCATTCACGATTGTCACAGTGAAGGAGAATTTTATCATGCCTTCCTCTCAGCATATTGGTCTCAAGCTACACAAGACCTAGTAAAACATAGCATCATAATGATGAAACGTTTCGAACAATCTGAATTTTCCAGTCTTATCAAATATTTTGAAGACATGTTGCATAAGAACCAGTATCTTTCAAACCCATACAGCCCCTCAGAACTCATCCGCATTTGCTTAATCAAACTGCCTGAACATTTACGACATATTATTTTAGCAGGACGTTGCAAAGACGACATTGAAGCTTTTCAGGGACTGTTACAAGAACTGTAAATTGACACTGAAAATCGCGGAACGCGAAAACAGGAGCACAACAATTACAGGTTACATCTGTCACAATTCCGCGATGACAGAAATAATACACGACAAGGCTATTCTTACAACGTAAATCGTGACCAAAACAGACACCACCCATATGACAACCGTTGGCAGAGTAGTAATAATTACAGGGAAAGATCACCTCTCCGCGGTAATGACTATCACAGAGACAATCAGAGAAACAGACAATATGGGAACCAAAATAATTATTATCAAGAGAGATAGAATAACTTTAGACGCAATGGTCCAGCGCGCAGTTACGATTCAGGGAGAAATTCTCCACCACGTGACCGACAAGAAAGAAACTATGGAATCTACCGACATGACGACAGACGATATGATCGTAACGACAGACCTGAATTGCATCCGAACTGGCGGGATTCAAACAAAGCAGAGCCCTCTCGACAAGGTGGATTTGTAGAAGTTAGGTCTCCAAATCCCAATAACGACGCGCAACAACAAAGACACAATAGGCAATGACTCATACCGCTGGCAGCCACAAAACGTACTTATGAAACTGACGACGCAGCTGCCGTAGCTAGTAATTACGTAAAAATGGAAGACATTAGGGACATCTTACTCCAGGAACACGACGTAAAACATAACAACATTGCATATCGTGTGATTCAAATTACTGTAAATGACGTAAAATTTACGGAAGTACTTGACTCTGGCAGTCCCATTTCAGTAATTAGTGAAACAGCTTTTAGCAAATGCAACAAATCGAACGATTGCCCCACACTTCCGTTACGTAAGATTAAATTACAAGGTGCAATTTTTGGAAAAAGTGTAGATGTACGCCAACAAACCAACTTAGAATTCTTTTGTCAAAGCCGCAGCTTCTCTATGAACTTTCTTATTGTTCCATTATTGTCAACGGAAATTATATTGGGAGTAGACTTTTTGAATGAATACAAAGCAATCTTAAACTTTCACGATGCTGAAATAAGTTTAGAGGAAGAAGGTAAGTCAATAGCTTTGAAATTTGAAGATTGGCTCTCAAACCATGACGAGGAAATTAGTCAGCTTTACCTTCTGTTAGACAACAGTTCGGAATTTTCTACGGAACTAGACACTAACAATCACTCTGCAAGTACTGACAGGGATGATATCGATGGCATATTTGAAACTAATGAGTTAATTCAGAATAAAATTCAAACAATTGAGAATTGTAATGACACTGATAGGCAGCACCTTGTTGAGATTTTACAAGCACGTTCTACACTTTTTACTCACAAAACAGGAACAATCAAGGGATCTCAATACCAATTTCGTGTTCGTGAGCCTACTAAATTTTGTGTTAGACCATACGTAATTCCAGCACATTATAGGGACCGTGTTAGAACAGAAATACAATCTATGCTTGACAAGGGCATTACTGAGCCTGCAGTAAGCTCATACAACAATCCATTACATGTTGTTGAGAAGAAAAATGGATCGATCAGGCTTGTCTTAGATTCGAGACAAATCAATACTATCATTATTCCTGAAACAGACAGACCGCAAACGTTGGAAGAACTTCTTCAAAATTTTAATGGTGTAAAAGTGTTGTCTTCTATTGATCTCAGATCCAGCTTTTATCAGACCGAACTTCATCCAGAATGTAGAAAATTCACAGCTTTCCTTTGTTTCGGCGTTTGTTATAAATTTCGCAAACTTCCTTTTGGTTTGAACATTTCTTTGGCAGCGTTCATTCGCGGGCTAAATTCCATCTTACCTGAGTTCTTAAAACGTCACATCACCTTATATGTGGACGATATTCTGATAGCAGAAGCCTCATGGGAACAACATAATCGCATCCTCAACAGCGTGTTACATATTTTTGCAGAATCTGGAATTACAGTTAACTTGGAAATATCTGAGTTTGGTAGGACAAAGGTGAAGTTTTTGGGACATATTATTTCTTCTGAAGGCATTCAGCCAGATCCTGAAAAGTTAGAAGCAATCACAGCCATTCCAGTTCCATCCACAAAATAACAAGTCCGCAGTTTTCTAGGTCTCGTAAATTATTACCGTCGTTTTCTGAATATGCAAATTCTTGTTACACCGGAACTTTGTTCTCTCACTGGAAAAAAATACTATTTGGAACTGGAACGAACAAGCACAGTTGGAATTCAATTCTTTGAAAGAATCGCTCTTTAACGCGCCAATACTAGCTTATCCAGATCTGTCACAAGATTTCTGCCTTAGTACAGATTCTTCTAAAGTCGGTCTTGGTGTCCATTTATTTCAAGAAGCCATAGAAAATGACACTACCGTTCAGAAAACTAATGCTTTTGCTAGCCGAGTGCTAACAAAATCTGAAAAAAATTATTCCGTTACTGAACTAGAAGCTTTAGCTATTGTTTGGGCATTTAACAAATTCCGTTTCTTTCTTACTGGTAAGCACGTAAAAGTATACAGTGATCATCGTGCATTACAATTTCTTATGTCTTCAAAATTAAATCGTAACAGGTTAAAACGTTGGGCATTATTTCTGCAAGAATTCCACTTTACAATAGTCTACATTCCCGGCAAGGAAAACATTGTTGCGGATGCACTGTCACGCGCACCGGCTGGACTTGAGAAAGGTAACACAGAAGGCAACCTTGAGAAAAATTTCAGTATTCTTTACATTCAGAAAGTCGCCTTTGAAGACGTCATCACCACATCTTTAAAGGACATTGCTCATGGACAAGATAAAGATCCGATTCGGAAAGACATCAAAAGTAAATGGCATGAAAAGACACACACACAGATTCGGCATCATTATCTGGTTAGAAACAACAAACTGTTCAAACGCTGCACTGTTGATGACAAGCTATGGGTACTTTGCATTCCTGACGATTTTGTTAATATGCTCATTTGGTACATTCATTTCAGCTATGCACATTTTGGTCCACGAAAAGTTATCATATTCTTCAGACGACTTGTTATTTTAACGATATGGAAAAGAGAATTCGAAGAGTCTTGTCTATTTGTAAACTTTGTCAAAAGGCGAAACCGTCTACTATGTCACATCGTGATCCATTGTTTCCTATCATTCCTTCTAAATTAAAAGAATTTGCTGCTGTTAATCTCTAGGGACCGCTTGTCAGAACATCTAATGGATTTTCGTTCGTTCTAGTCGCTGTTGAACTTACTTCAAAATTTGTTTCTTTCACACCGTTACGTAAAGCCACTGGACGGTCTGTATCCAACGCCTTTGTTAAAAAATTTCTTACATATAGTTGGACACGTTAGTAAAGTCATTTCAGATAACGGACCGCAATTCAGATCTGCTGTTTGGTCACACATGCTATGGAACCATAAAATCAAACCTGTTTTTATTTCATTGTACTCGCCACATTGTAACCCGTCTGAACGGATTATGAAAGAAATCAATAAGCTTTGCAGACTTTATTGTCACAGAAAGCATCAGCATTGGGACAGATATTTACACTTATTTCAAAATGTGCTGAATGAAATGCCTCATGACTCCACTGCTTTACCACCTACTCTTGTACTGAAGAATGAAGAACCACCGAAGAGAATCAGAGAGCTTGTACCTTTCCCGAATACACGTAAACTTCGACACAAGGACATAATTGATTTGGCTATTAAAAATATAAAATCTGCAGCAGACAAAAGGAGAAAACTTCACAGTAAAGCAAATGCAAAGAAATTATACATTGGTCAGAAAGTTCTCATTAAAGCTCATTCTTTGTCATATAAGAAGAAACACTTGAGTCACAAATTATTTCTAGTTTACAATGGACCTTACAGAATCCGACGTATACCACATGATAATTGTGTTGAAGTTGAAACTCTGCGTACTAGGAAGAGTAAAGGATTGCACCACATTTCACATGTAAAACCGTTTATTGAAAGATAATCTGCTTTTTAACTTAGTCTTTGCCATAAAACTTTTCACTTTACATTACTAATATGCTTTGTCAGACTTAGAATCTGTTAACATGCAACAATGTTCGAAGTTAAATATCCAGTCAAGAACCAAGAGAACTTATTTCAACAGAAATTACGAATGCATTGTTATAGTGAACAGATGACACAGTGTTGTTATTTGTACATTCTTGCTTGTTAGTTGCACAATTACGTAACGACTATAAGACTTACATACTTAGAACATATACTGGTACTGCTAATGAGATTTTAATGCAACATTTTGGTTTACTTGAAAATACATTCTGGATTTAAAGTACTTTCTGTGAGATACCACATGACACAGTGGTTAGTTTATGTGACAGCTACACGATTTTATCACGACACTACTAATGAGTGACAATTTACAATGTTGCATTTGCAGTGTTTCTGTTTTATATCTGCAGAGTTTTTCTGAATTACTCTGGAAAGAAAAACATGTTTTAGTAGTAACTTTTGTGGTATAGCTACAATGAGACAGCCTTTTCTGTGGCACAACAATACGTTACATTATAGTACTTTCTTAATCACGGTAAGGTACGTAATAACTACGATAACTACGATATCTATACGCAAAGCATTTCACTTTCGTTTGTGATGAGGTAAGTACATTGACTTCAGCAGAACTTTGCTTACAGAGGACGATAACTACGACACTTCCACAAAGATTATCTTACAACAAGACGCACAGTTTAGCGCTACAGTACATGTATTTGAGTGATTAATTTTGTACTTAAAACATTTATTTTTAAAGATTTTGGAATTACATAGATACAAAGGTTTTCCGTGATACATTTCATTCCATTGCTGTAATCTGTAACACCTGAGGGTATATTTACATTAATGCTCAGGGGGGTACACGTTTACTTTGCACAAGGAGCAAGCACAAGGAGCCCTAGCTAATATGGTATTTGCTTATACAACTTTACACATCGGTGCCATATTTCTCTAAAACACAAATTACACAGCTATCTGATCATTTAACTGAGAGATAAATATTTTTTTACTACATCAGTGACACATGTTTACACAATTACACAGTTGGGTAACTTCACACTTATGAAATTGTATTTTGTTTGTACTTTGTGAACTGTTCATATTTTTTCGGAACCATTGTGATACTATGAGAGCTTTGAATGATATATTTGGTATGGGATCACGATTTTTAAAGTACGTTTGAGGTAAATGACACTATTGAAATGAGCAGAGAATGTTTTTTAGGTTTTGACATTATTGCAGAAAGCTACGACGTTTTTGGGATTTGACTGAGGCGTTATGATGTTATTTTTACGACGACGATGTGTGTTATGCTGTTGAGGTATGTTTATGATCAATAAGATGATGATACCGTATGCTACATATTTCTTATGATGAAATATTGAAGAAGTGTCGACGAATATCTATATATATAAAACAAAGTCGGGTTTGTTACAACACTTATAACTCGAGATCTGCTGGACCAATATTCATGGTTTTTGATTTGTTGGATTTGTGTCCGCCCCGAATAGCAGAATATGTCTTAAAAATAATGAAAAATTGACGAATAAAAATTTTCATGGTTTTTGATTTGTTGGCTTTGTCTCCGCCCCGAATAGCAGAATACATCTTAAAAATAATGAAAAATTGACGACTACTTGAAAAATGTGTTATTTTCCCTAAACGTTCTTTAGTTTCTGAGCTGTCAAATTTTTTTGTGAAAATCTGTAAGTAATGATTGACATTTATGCATGCGTTCATAAACTATTTAGAATGGATGGATAAACTATTATGTGTATTTTTTTTAAAAAAAGATTGAAAAATATTATGCATGCGTTCAGAAATGTGGAATGAATACTTAATCATTTCAATAAATGCTCATTTGTTTATTACATGTCAAACATTTGTTGTCCAATCCTGTCAAATACTGAAACAACTATTTATGTGTGCGTTCAGAAATTTATTTTGTGTAAAATGTCTCGAAAGTTCAGGTAGGTACTGTTATATTTGTTTGTTTTAGACATTAATTTGTGTAAATTATTTATTAAATTAATTAAAGATTTATTCTACAGGTTAACAAAAGTGTAAATGTCTTTTCATAGGTTGTCTATGATTTTTCTTGATAAGCTATTGTCTATGTCTCGATTGTTTTATGTGGTTTTGTGCGAGTGCATATTCAGTATTACTATTAATAAAAATGCCGCGTCCTAAAAGATCTAATCTTTCCCAGCGGAGCCGTAATGCAATTAGGCAACGGAATATCACGAGTCAATTATCTGACGAAGAACGAGAAATTGCCCGAGAACAGCGCCGCGTTAGGATGGAGCAAATAAGGGCCTTAATTCGTGCTTCTCAAACACAAGAGCAAAGAGAGGCAGCCCGTGAAACGGCTAGATTAGAAACGAGAAATCGTCGAGCTTATCATACAGATGAACAGAGGAATAATCTTCGAAGTGCAAGAAGAAACGGTTCAAGTATTGATTTGAATCGAGCAGCGTTTCGATATGATTGCACCATCGACTACAGCTTGCATCGTTTAGTTTGCATTGGTCCAATGGACGTTGTTTGCCAGCATTGTGGCGCATTGAAGTTTGCTGGTTGTAACGCCGGAAATGCATATACTCCTATTTCCATCTATTGTACTATTATTTTTTTTCCTTGTTTTGTTACCTCAAGATATGACATTTCTGTCTCTTTATATATTGTAATTGTTTTACTATTTGTATATATATATTTATGTATTTATGTCGATGTATAATTGGTTTGTTTCGTAAATATTATTTGTATTTTACGCTGGGTCTTGCCTAGGGAAAACTGCTATCGAACGATTACATCGATAGGTCGTGTGAAGAATCAAAGTGTGTAGGATCTTTGGTAGTGTTAACTCTGCCGCGTGAAGCGCGGGCAGAACAGTGAGAGTCTGGCGGGAGTAGCGAGTGGAGCAGGTGTCGTGTGACGCTCCCGCGAGTTGCCGCGCTTTCGGGGTTTGGCAGCAAGTAATTGCGCTCGACTCGCGATAATAGTTTCTGACATGGTGTCGCGGACGGGAAGCATTAGCTGGCGCACATCAAGAGCCCGTTTCGCCTGGTGACCGTGTCGAGAAGAAGGCGCGCCAACATCCAGCTTCTGCAACAGCGACGGCCGACAATGAGTGACTGTCGCCACCTCCTCGATCGACGGCTTCAAACCATCAATCAACCAACAAGGAAGACTAAAAGCACGTAAAGTTTCAGAACTGTATGGCAGACCTCAGCTTTTCAAATTGTTCCGTTTGCCTCGCAAAATTACAGCAACTTAGCATGAACCTTTGTTGCTCATTGTCCCAATTGCATTGCCAAGCAGGGTCCCATCCTTTTCCGAAATGAACCCGAGTGCCGTTGAAATTCAAACGCCAGCATTAAAATAATATAATTAGATTTCACTGCTTTAATTTCAAAGTTCAGTAGCTGGCTACAATATTTAGGTTACACGAGCACAAATTTAGAGTGCGAGTTTTGTTAGCATATTTTAGCTTACCTGTGACTGCAGCTCAGCTTGGTACGTACTAAATTTTACTATTGTTAATAGTTCAGAATCATTTAATTCAAGTTCAAAGTTAAATCTCTTGTTTCTAAATTGCGTAGAGTCAAGTTGCTTTTGAAATGATTGTTGAGGTAGTCCAAGACTAACCGTATTTTACTGGATTTCGATGTGCTTCAGAAAGAAAGCTCACTATTAACTTCAGTCACTAAATTAACTTTCGATTTTCCGGTTTTATTAATTCTTTTGCTAAATTAAGTCAGAGTGTAGCGAAATTTATTACTTCTGACAAACTTTCAGTTTTCACACTACACGTGTCAACCTTCAGTTGCCACGCTTCTAGTGTTAATTATATGTGTAATAACCTTTCTTTTTCAGTTACTATAGTAATTGTCCTTAGGACTGGCGACCGTGATTTCCCCCAAATCTCAAATATCTAATTACCGCTAGTTAATTGTTAACGTAACGGCCGCACATTTACTTTCTTTATTAACTTTACCCCTTTTCAAAATTAATTTCCACCAGTTTCATTTGCATTTTTCCTTTCATTAAGATGTAACCCTTTCCTCCCTCTTTACCGACAGATTAACTTCGGTGACGATTGCTTTTCCCAAATTTCCATTAGGTACACGCGGTTTAATTTTTCACTGTCATTAAGGTCGATAAGTGAGGGGGGAGGTTACATGTGGCGACCTGGTGACAGGACAATCTTCAAATTTGAGGTTGTTCTGGACACGAATTTTGCATTGTGCAAATCTCGTAACAAAGTACTGGTTACGAAATGGTCGATACGTCAGCGAGAATATTCGTGTGAGGAATCCTAATTAGAGTTGAGATTTTGCGTTTATATTGAAAATTATTAAAATGAGTGAAGGCAACAATTACCAAAATTTGGTAGACTTAGATACGGAACAATCGGTCGAACAGTGGGAAACGCGCGCAGCGGTACCCATTGTTCCGGGGCAGGCGGCTAGCATGAAAGATGCGACCGCCGAAACGCAACAAAGAGCAGAAATGGAATTCCAGACTTTAGAAAATGTTTCGGAATCGGAAGTGAAAATCAAATCTGAATCCCTTGATGACGAATACGGGGGGACAATGAAAGAGGAAGCCGCTACGGACGTAAAACCGGTGGTTTCCGGGAATTTAACTGATTTATTGAATGTTTTGATTAACGAAATCAAGAGTCAATCGGCAGAAATTAAAGATCTGGCTGCCAAGCAAGAAGCTCAGGCTGCCGAGCAAGCAGCTCAGGCTGCCAAGCAAGTAGCTCTGTCTGAAAAAATTGAACGAATGCTGGACAATCAGAACAAAGCTATTAATGTTGTTAACAACAATGTTGAAGTTGTTAACACAAAAGTTGATAATATCAAAGACGATATTGTCGTGATTAATACCGAAATCGGTAACCTTAAACAGGAAATGATAGGCGTTCAGGCAGAAATTGCGAGCATAAATACTCGTTTTGATTCCGAAATTAGCAGAATCGAGAAAAGTGTAGGAGACGCAGTTGCTCCGATCATCGAGAATAAGGTGACGGAACAAATTCAATTAGTCAGAAAAGAGGATCATCAGAAGGTGGAAACTTCAAAGGCTTTAGTATCCGAAGTAGATACCAAAGTGACGAAGCAGGCTAACACCTGCGAAGAGAAAAAGAGGGAAGTGGAAACGCTTGCGACAACCACTTGCCAAGTGATTACGAGGGTGTCGGAATTAGAAAGGAAACTTGACGAAAAACAGAGCTATGTGCCAATCTGTGCACATAGTTCGGAGTTGTTGACGAAAGAGGAGCGGTTCGACCCCTTGAAAAAAGGCGGTATACACCCGACGGATTTCATTAAAAATTGTGAAAGAGTTTTACCCAGATCATGGACTAATGAGAGAAAAATTAATGCGGTTATTGATGTGTTGGCTGGTGATGCCAAGCGTTGGGGCCTAAACCTCAACATTACGAACCTGACTTTTGACGAGTTTAAAAATTTGTTTCTGGCTGAATATTGGTCAGAGCAAAAACAGCAAAGTGTCTGGCGCGAATTTGTCGTATCGAGGCCTTTCGATGCGAATTCGCGCGGCTCGATGAAGGAGTTTTGTGAGGGCTGGATCCGCAAGTTGGAATATTTGCGTGATCGCCGCACGGAATCCGAAATAGTCTGGGAACTCTACAAAAAGCTTCCAGATGATACAAAACGCTACGTAGGAAGCAATTACAGGACAATAAATGATTTCCTGGAAAGAGTGGAGGACGAGGACAATTGGCGCAATAATCGCGACAGTGGCAGAGGCCGTGGTAACAACAACGGGTACCACAGCAACCACAACAACGATAACCACGGGAATAATGCATACCGCAACCATGGCAGCAATAACAATAATGGTTCGGACCGTAATAACAATCGGTACAATGCAAATAATAACCGGAATGACGGAAACCAGTATCATACTAGCGTGATACGGGCTGCGCAGAATAGTAATAACGCCAGAGGGTGTGACCAGCCGCCTCAGCAGTATCCGGGGAGCGTATCTGCTGGGACGAGACAGGGAAACCATTAGCCGCGCCGGTGAGGGGCCGACCGGGCGTGAAGAAATTTTGGCGGCCCAATAACAGGAGAAAACCCAGGTGTCGTCGTTATGAAAATTCCGTATGGAATAATCAACGGCGGGAGAGTGTGCTAGTGTTAGGAGAAAGGAGTGCGCCCACAAGTAGTAGATCAGCTGTAGACACGGCAGTAGGAAGTACATTCACTGTCAGTGAGAACAATTTAAGTAGTGTTCCGGAAATCGATTATAAAGTGGCAGCTGTAATACCCACAGGGGAACTGGAGATTGAGTTTAAGAATGATTCGCAAGTGTTGAAAGAAGATCAGATGTCGGATAAAACGTCCGTCATCGAGCGAGGAGATGTAGAGAGGGATGAGGTCTGGTTAAGGCAGTTCGGTCGCTTATACGACGAACTAAGAGATTATAGGGGCCTGTACGGGAGAAGTGTTTATGGGGAGCGCGGGCAGGATTTGCCGCGTCTCGTCCAGCAGGAAGATAGTGATTGTGAAGTGATAGAAAGTTCTGGCCCTAACCGGCAGACTTTACTAGAAATAGTTGATGTTAATGGGGAGCACGAGCAAGATGCGTCGTGTTTCGTCCCGCAGGAGTTGAATGTTGAAGTAGTAACGGAAAGTTCTGGCCCTAACCGGCAGACTTTACCGAAAGTTGTAATAGTAGAAGTAGCCGACCCATCCGACGCGAACATCCAGTTTAAACATTGCGAGAGTATTAAGGAGAAAGATTACGAAAATTTTAGTGATAGCCGGACACGATTGGTAGAAAACCACATAGATTACAGTGTGTATGAGGTTAGAGCTGACGTTATGCGGTCAGACGGTAGCAGTGTGGGTTGCGCAGATCCAGAGGAAGTAATTTCAGATGCGACTGGGCACATTCCTCCAGGTAGATTGGCGGATGAGATTAATCTGACCAAAGTGGAATCAACGAAGGTGACGATTAATGAATTGATAGCAAAGCAACACTCACTAGTTGACGAGTTAGAGGAAAAGGTTTCGGTATTGGAGGCGAAGCTACAGACTAAGCCTCAGGACAAACGTGTTGAAATTAAAACTGTATTTGAACAGAGGCTGAAAAAGCCGCCAGATAAGCCGGATTTAGGATCAAAGCCGGATGGTTTTTTCTGGAATGACCTGGATGTAGACGAGGATTTACTGTGGCAAAATAAAGAAACAATTGAGGACAAGTGCAGACAGATAGTAGTGTCTGTTAATATGCACGACCTACAACTAAACGTGTTGACTGACACCGGTGCAGAATTGAGTGCTGTATCTGGGAAAATATTTGAGTTACTGAAAGACAGACCTGGCATCGTAGTTATGCCAGTAAGAGGAGTGAAAATTATCGGTGCTACTGGGAAGGCCAGTAAACCGGTCACAAAACAGATTTTTGTCAACTTCGAGATATGTGGTGCACGATTTGAACAAGAGTTTGTCGTCGTACCAGACTTAACTACGGAAGTAATTATCGGGTTAGATTGGCTATTAAAGTACCGTGCAGTGATTAACTGCGAAAGCAAAACTTTGACATGTATGTCACTAGATAAAACAATGATAGTTAGTTTTGACGAGGCAGGAGACGGTGTGCATAGGCAATACCAGCCTATACACATTGTTAACTGGCCGAATGACATTGACGTAGGAAAGGGTTTGAACTGCCGTAACATGAGGAATTTCGGCATTGACAAAAGTGTAGAAAGTGAATTGGAAGAGATAATCAAATTCCCTCCACGAATTAACATTAGTATTGGTGTGAAAAAAGATCGTTTGCGAGAAGTAATGAAGCTTAAAGCCGATGCTCGCATACGTCGTCATGACGCTAAAGCGCGTTTTGCTAAGTTTGCAATCGGAGACTTAGTACTTGTAAAAGCTCATGAGAAATCGAGCGAGTTAGAAGATTTAAGGATGTGCCATGTTGCGATGCTTTTGCCTGACCTAGAGATCATTAAAGAACTTGTAATTAACAAGTAATTAATTTTGATTAGACGTTTAACCAACTGAAAAATCCAAGCTGCTAGTTTAAGTTTTCAGCTGAGTCACAGTAGATTAAGGAATGTAAATATGCTTTTGTAACTAGCTGTCAGATTTCATGAATGTGTGTTTTATTAGTCATTGCCGATGTACTTAGACGCTGTTTTAAGTTTCAGGCTAGTACATGCGTGTGATGATGGACAGTGTTGAGTTATCCACTGTGATAGTATTAAGGGACTCCTTGAGATTACTCGGGAGTGAGTTTTTCCGAAAGAATTCAGTGAAACGGACGTTCTGGAAATGCCGTTACAGGGGCGAGAGGGATCAAGCGTGCCGCACACGCGGGCGCAACAATACTGGCGAGGCGAGCCGCTGTCGGCTCTTGTGCCGCTGTTGGCTCTTGTGCCGCTGTCGGCATTCTTTGTACTTGCGAGTACGAAAGGCGGAATAGTTTTTCTTCCCGGACAGCTGATGTGAAAGAATTCTGCTGTCAATATTTATGTTTTTTTCGATCTACTGAATATTATTTTCTTGTTTAGCGTTAAGTGGAATCTCATGACGAGATATTAATTATGAAAAGGTTATGTAAAAATGTGTATTCTATGTAATTAATTATTAATTTGCATATTTTGATCTACCTGTTTTTATGACCATGTACTCTGATTAATTTTGCAAATAGTATTCCATTTCTCATAGTGTTACGAATTTTAATGATTTTGGAATAGCTAAACCATTTTCTATATCTTCTATGAATTTTAATAAGTTGTCAACCTGTTTTATTTTGTGCAAGATGACAGAGTGGAATAAGATTAGGAGTGTCCCCACTCAATTATTATGGTCTAAAAATTGATTTATGATTAATTAGACGAATGCTAAATTTTGTTGATGTTTTGAGCATATGCATTTCCGCTGTTTCTTTTTTGGGACATTTTCTGAGTCTGTTTACGTTACACGAACATCCTCAGACAATGTGGGGCACGTGTAACGCCGGAAATGCATATACTCCTATTTCCATCTATTGTACTATTATTTTTTTTCCTTGTTTTGTTACCTCAAGATATGACATTTCTGTCTCTTTATATATTGTAATTGTTTTACTATTTGTATATATATATTTATGTATTTATGTCGATGTATAATTGGTTTGTTTCGTAAATATTATTTGTATTTTACGCTGGGTCTTGCCTAGGGAAAACTGCTATCGAACGATTACATCGATAGGTCGTGTGAAGAATCAAAGTGTGTAGGATCTTTGGTAGTGTTAACTCTGCCGCGTGAAGCGCGGGCAGAACAGTGAGAGTCTGGCGGGAGTAGCGAGTGGAGCAGGTGTCGTGTGACGCTCCCGCGAGTTGCCGCGCTTTCGGGGTTTGGCAGCAAGTAATTGCGCTCGACTCGCGATAATAGTTTCTGACATGGTGTCGCGGACGGGAAGCATTAGCTGGCGCACATCAAGAGCCCGTTTCGCCTGGTGACCGTGTCGAGAAGAAGGCGCGCCAACATTCAGCTTCTGCAACAGCGACGGCCGACAATGAGTGACTGTCGCCACCTCCTCGATCGACGGCTTCAAACCATCAATCAACCAACAAGGAAGACTAAAAGCACGTAAAGTTTCAGAACTGTATGGCAGACCTCAGCTTTTCAAATTGTTCCGTTTGCCTCGCAAAATTACAGCAACTTAGCATGAACCTTTGTTGCTCATTGTCCCAATTGCATTGCCAAGCAGGGTCCCATCCTTTTCCGAAATGAACCCGAGTGCCGTTGAAATTCAAACGCCAGCATTAAAATAATATAATTAGATTTCACTGCTTTAATTTCAAAGTTCAGTAGCTGGCTACAATATTTAGGTTACACGAGCACAAATTTAGAGTGCGAGTTTTGTTAGCATATTTTAGCTTACCTGTGACTGCAGCTCAGCTTGGTACGTACTAAATTTTACTATTGTTAATAGTTCAGAATCATTTAATTCAAGTTCAAAGTTAAATCTCTTGTTTCTAAATTGCGTAGAGTCAAGTTGCTTTTGAAATGATTGTTGAGGTAGTCCAAGACTAACCGTATTTTACTGGATTTCGATGTGCTTCAGAAAGAAAGCTCACTATTAACTTCAGTCACTAAATTAACTTTCGATTTTCCGGTTTTATTAATTCTTTTGCTAAATTAAGTCAGAGTGTAGCGAAATTTATTACTTCTGACAAACTTTCAGTTTTCACACTACACGTGTCAACCTTCAGTTGCCACGCTTCTAGTGTTAATTATATGTGTAATAACCTTTCTTTTTCAGTTACTATAGTAATTGTCCTTAGGACTGGCGACCGTGATTTCCCCCAAATCTCAAATATCTAATTACCGCTAGTTAATTGTTAACGTAACGGCCGCACATTTACTTTCTTTATTAACTTTACCCCTTTTCAAAATTAATTTCCACCAGTTTCATTTGCATTTTTCCTTTCATTTAGATGTAACCCTTTCCTCCCTCTTTACCGATAGATTAACTTCGGTGACGATTGCTTTTCCCAAATTTCCATTAGGTACACGCGGTTTAATTTTTCACTGTCATTAAGGTCGATAAGTGAGGGGGGAGGTTACATGGTGAAACGCCTGGTTTGTGCGGCCTTAGTGGTAAAGTGACATTTCCATTAGTGGTCCCGCCACCAGAGCCATTGCGTTCCCTGCTTTATGGCGAAACACTAGAATCACGACATTTTCTAGCGAACACTCAAAAATACAATGTCTGTTTCCAAATGACTTCATTTGGGGCGGAAATTATCGAAGAACATGGATATAATCCGACGTTTAAGGTAATTTACGTTTAAAACTTTATTTTCTATGATTGTAAAAAAAATTTGGAATGTAGTTTGTTAGATTTCTGTATTTGTCTCTAAAATAAAAATGGTATGTTATTATTTGAAAAAAAAGTGTTTGTAAATCTAACTATAACTATGGCTTTGAATTTACAGATTCAAGGCCAGATTTGCCATCGCATTGGATCATTGCAACCTATTGAAGGTGCACAGCACAAATTCTTGCAAATATACTTCATGGGCAATATGGAAGAACAACTTGACCGGCGTCAAGGGATCAACACAGCTACGAAAAGAGCAATTCTCCAAGATTTGCACCAAATGCTTCATGAACATCATGCATTGGTCAGGCTGTTCAAGACTGCTTTAGAGCGCATGCCAAGTGATGACTATAAAGTTGTAATCAGAGCAGATAAAAGACCAGCTGGAACACATGAATGCACATTTAATGCTCCAACAATCGATGAAGTGGCAATCCTGATTGTTGGTGAAAACTTGGAAACACGTGATATTGTGCTTACACGACGCAATACTGGGCAACTACAAAGAATATATGAAACACGCCGTTCATATGACGCGTTACAATACCCGCTGATGTTTTGGCAAGGAGACGATGGATATCACTTTAATATCAAAATGATTAATCCATTGAATGGTAAGATCAATATCATTGTTTTCATTTTAACTTGATATACATTTTATTCTGTTTGCTTTTGGTACACAAAAAAAGTTGTCACTCCTAATTTAGTAGAGAGTAGCTGTAAGAGTCGTTAATCTATTAGGGGTTCTAAAATACAATTTTTACGGTATTTGTTTCAGGTGAGGAAACTACCAAGAAGGTTAGTTCGATGAATTATTATGCATATCGTTTGATGATTCGTGAAAATTCTGAGAATTATTTGTTGCGATTTCGTCGACTGCTTCAACAATACTGTGTTGACATGTACGTTAAAATCGAAACGGAGCACCTGACTTTCATCCGGTTGAATCAAGATAAATTGCGTTCGGAAGAGTATATTCATTTACGCGATGCAATAAGCACAGAAGGAGATTCAGAAAATGTTGGTCGATTGACTATTTTACCAGCGACATACACAGGTAGCCCGCGTCATATGCATGAATATGCGCAAGATGCAATGACATATGTTCGTCATTATGGTCGGCCAGATCTATTCATTACATTTACATGTAATCCGAAATGGATGGAAATTATTCAATTGCTGCTTCCCGGACAAACATCAAGTGATCGACACGACATCACCGCATGGGTTTTCAAGCAAAAATCTTCGTCACTAATAAATTACATTGTTAAGCAACACGTCTTTGGGATTACTCGATGCTGGATGTATTCAGTCGAATGGCAAAAACGAGGCCTACCGCATGCTCACATTTTAATTTGGTTAGTAGACAGAATTCGGCCAGATCAAATAGATGACATCATATGTGCGGAGATTCCTGCTCCTGAAACCGATCCAAACCTACATGATGTTGTAATCACGAATATGATTCATGGACCATGTGGCACTATCAACCGCCAATCACCGTGCATGGTCGACGGCAAGTGTTCCAAACGGTATCCGCGAAAATTCACGGCAGAGACCATTACAGGCAACGATGGTTATCCATTGTATCGGCGTTGATCGCCCGATGATAATGGTAGAACTATCACAACTAAAGTGAAAGGAAACGATTTCATAGTTGACAACAGTTGGATTGTTCCATATTCGCCACTTCTTTCCAAAACATTTAAGGCACATTGTAATGTTGAGTATTGCAATTCGGTCAAATCTATTAAATACATTTGCAAATATGTCACGAAAGGGAGCGACATGGCGGTTTTTGGTATCCAAACATCCAATATCAACGATGAAATCACGCGCTATCAAGTTGGTAGATATATGAACTGCAATGAAGCAATTTGGCGTATATTCTCATTCCCTATTCACGAACGTTATCCCACTGTTGTACATTTGGGGGTGCACCTAGAGAACGGTCAGAGAGTATATTTCACAGCGTCGAATGCTGCTCAACGTGCCGAAACACCTCCAGCGACAACACTGACCAGTTTCTTTGCGATTTGTCAAAACGATCCGTTCGCACGAACGTTGCTTTACTCGGAAATGCCACGTTATTACACTTGGAACGCTACATCGAAGAAATTTCAACGTCGGAAGCAAGGCGATGCAGTTCCTGGTCATCCAGATATGCGTTCTGCTGATGCTCTTGGTCGTATTTACACGGTTCATCCGAAGAATGATGAATGTTTCTATTTGCGGTTGTTGCTGGTACATGTTCGAGGGCCAACATCATTTGAATCACTACGGACTGTTAATGGTATAGTGTGCCCCACATTTCATGCAGCATGTCAAGAGCTGAATTTGCTTGAAAACGATACTCATTGGGACACGACAATCGCTGAAGCAATTATTTCTGCATCTCCAAGTCAGATACGCACATTATTTGCTATCATCATTTCGACATGCTTCCCATCGAACCCACGTGACCTGTGGAACAAATACAAAGATAACATGTCAGAAGACATTTTATATCGAATTCGTGTCAGCTCAAGAAATCCTGATCTTGAGGCGAATGAGGAGATGCATAACCAGTCTTTGCTCTTGATCGAAGATATGTGTTACCTCATGTGCGGCAGTTTGTTAGTTAGGTTAGGAATGCCAGCGCCAGATCGCGGAATGAATGACGCATTTAGTAGAGAATTGGAACGTGAACGTGAATATGATCCACATGAACTAATCCAATCAGTTCAAACGAATGTACCACTGTTGAATCCTAAGCAGAAGGAAGTCTATGATACACTGATTAATGCAATTGATGATGGAAATGGTGGCTTATTTTTTTTGGATGGCCCCGGTGGAACTGGGAAGACATTCCTCATGTCATTGATTTTGGCCACTGTACGTGCGAGATCCGAAATTGCGGTAGCAATTGCTTCTTCTGGAATAGCGGCCACATTGTTAGACGGATGCCGTACGGCTCACTCAGCGTTAAAATCGCCATTAAACCTTCAAACTACAGAACCACCGACGTGTAACATTTCGAAACACTCCGCAATGGCCAAAGTTTTAGTAGCATCAAAAATCATCATATGGGACGAATGCACAATGGCGCACAAACGCGCATTGGAAGCACTAGACCGAACATTAAAAGATCTGCGCAATGACTCGAGATGTTTTGGTGGTTCAATGACTTTATTATCTGGCGATTTCCGACAAACACTACCAGTAATTCCAAGATCTATTGCTGCCGACGAAATAAACGCTTGCCTCAAAGCATCAAATCTGTGGCGATATGTAAACAAACTTCAACTGTCTGTAAATATGAGGGTTGCATTGTTGAGCGATCTATCTGCTGATGATTTCTCGAAGCAATTGCTGACTATCGGTAATGGCCGTGTTCCTGTTGACGAATCGAGCTGTTTGATTTCATTTCCTCCAAATTTTTGCAATTTCGTCTCATCAAAAGACGAGCTTATCAACAAAGTATTTCCGGATATCATTGCTAACCACAAAAATACTAAATGGTTAAGTGAGCGAGCAATTTTGGCGGCTAAAAATAAAGATGTAGATGACCTCAATTTTATAATTCAAAATCAAATCGTAGGTACTCTGTATTCATTCAAATCTATCGACTGTGTAACAAACGAAGAAGAAGCCACTAATTATCGAACTGAATTTTTGAACTCCTTGGATGTGCCTGGTTTACCACCGCACAATGTACAACTGAAGGTTGGCTTGGTAGTCATCATGCTTAGAAATTATACCAACCAAAACTGTGCAATGGAACGCGTTTGGTGATAAGAAAACTGATGAGCAATGTGATTCACGCGTCGATACTTAAAGGAAAATTTAAAGATGAGGAAGTTCTTATTCCAAGGATTCCGATGATCCCAACAGATATGCCCTTTGAGTTTAAACGAATTCAATTCCCCATTCGTCTTGCCTTCGCCATGACAATCAACAAACCACAGGGCCAATCCTTGACTATTTGTGGCCTCAATCTAGAAAATGCGTGTTTTTCTCATGGTCAATTGTACGTGACATGCTCACATGTCGGCAAACCATCCGCATTATTTGTTCTTGCACCTGACCAAAAAACAAAGAATGTCGTTTACCACAAGGTGCTTGAATGAAAATCCGATTAATGAATTAATCAGAGTGTATCCCAACCTGCCCAATATAGTTTTCAATGATTTTTTTCTGACATGTGTTTGAAATAATTATTATTATTTTTTAATTTTTATTCTCATTCTGTATGTATTCATCATCATTCATCAAAATAAAATACTTTTATATTTCTATCTATATTAATATTATTTTGTATCATTGTATTACGTTCATCAAAGTCTAAATTAGTTCAGCTAAAAGGTAACACGACATTCATTGACTGTTAGGCGGTACGAAGTTCGCTGGGTCAGCTAGTGTATAATAAGGTAAGGAATAATGAGTAGTGGTTAGGGACTCTGATTTGTGGAAAAGGATGTTGGAAACCAAGAATCGTACTTTAAGAGTTATGAAATGTGTGTAAATGCGCGAATGTATCACAATGCCGACGCAAACTTTTTGAACACTGTTATATTCATAGGATTTTGTTTCTACACATTTGCAACGCAAATTCTCGACCTGTGAATTTTTTTATATGAGACTGTCACTGTAATGCAAACTGGTGTCGTAAATATTTCAGTAAGAAAGTTAAGTGACCACCTTCACGTAATGAGTCGTGGGCACCCAGCTGCACGATAGTCGCCTGTGAAAAAGCCATTAGTGTGTGCCTTTCAGACGCACAGGTGGAGGAAAAAAAAAGGAGTCCATTATCCTCGCTATTGACATTCCTTTGTAGAAAGCATCGCAAATACGACACGCTCGAACTTGAAAACATATGATTATCCTGTGGAGCTCTTAATTTATGATATTTACTAAAATGCCTAATGAAACAATGAGAAACATTTCATGGCTATTGTCTTGCTAGTTGAGAGAAATGCCTTATGACTTGCTTTATGTATTTATTTACTCATTTTGTTTAATATCTAGTTTCTAGCTGCACTGCAGCATTGGTTAAAATAAAATTTAATAGATGTACTAATATAGTTATTTTATGCCTATGGATCCAGTCAATAAGAAATTTATGATCTACTTCCAAGAAAACTAGGGCACATAAATAGACATTTCCCTTCACAGGAATTGCATAGATAATTTTTTTACGATTTGGTAACTTATCTGCTAGTGTAAGTTCTCGTGATGCATCTCTCTAGTGTTAAGATGTGACATAGGTATTAAACATGGCCATTTTTACTGTAATATTTTTTCTGCTTGAGATTTGTCATGTTTAGATATAAGTTATTGCATTTGCCGCTGCTTGCTTTGCCAGTTTCCATTTTTTTTGGTCATTGCTGTTTGTGTTAATTGTTCTGTGCTGCTGCATTGCCTCGTCCCTTAGTTTAGCATCTGAGCTCAGTAGATTTAGCTTAAGATGGGGTAGGCTATATAAGTGATCGAGAAGTGATGAATTTGAAGAAATGCATTGAGAAGCTATAAGAAATGGTTTGGCCAAAAAAAAGTATTTTGAAAGAGGATATGAACAAAAAAGTAGGGTTTAGGAACAACGGGTTTAGGTAGGATTTTCTTGTAAATAAATGATGAGGTAAGATAATGGAAAATAAATAATGAGGTAAGAAATATGTGAACATATAAATACAGAAAGCATGCTTGGTTACGATTTTTTTGGTGGAAACAAATGTTGAAATAAGACGAAAGATATATGCAATGAAGTTTTGGGTTGGACTGCAGTACCAAATATTACACTGAAAACGAACCCTGTCTTTCCTTTTGTATTATTCCGCTATGTGTTTATGTGCCCTTGTGTATTTGTCTTTTTCCTGTCTTTATGTGTTTAGCTAATAAGATTTATGTTGTAGAATTTTTCAAATACTATGTTATTTTCTTTGCAAAGATGTTTAGACATTAATTATTCTGTTCTGTTTTAATGCTCATCTGTGAAATTAATGTTTCGAAAACTATTCTCATTATTTTGTATATTTACTTATGTCATAATTCCTGTAACACTGATGTATATGTTATTTCGATTCTTTTGTAAAACCTGTATTACTACAAATGTTGCCGGCCGCAGTGGTCTAGCGGTTCTAGGCGCTCAGTCTGGAACCGCACGGCTGCTACAGTCGCAGTTCCGAATCCTGCCTCAGGCATGATGTGTGTGATGTCCTTAGGTTGGTTAGGTTTAAGTAGTTCTAAGTTCTAGGGGACTGATGACCACAGATGTCAAGTCCCATAGTGCTCAGAGCCATTTGAACCATTTTTTTTAACTACAAATGTTATCTGTATTGTTATGTTCTTTAATGATGTATTTTGTACCTTTGTAATTGTATTCTTATGTTATAAAATTGTAATTGACACCAGTTCATCATATTATTAACTTGTAAGTTCCATTTCACTGCACACGTTTCTGTTGGTCATAGTACATGGACAATATGTGAGAAGTAGGGACTGTTAGTGTTTGCACGTGTGTTAATAATTCAGCAAGGGACTGGATAACAGCATTGCTGGTTCTAAGGACAATTCCAAAAACTTTGTGAGTGCACAAGTGGTGGTTATGGACTTGCTATATTATCCGCAAGACTCTTCAATGGTGATTGTGCACCTGCACAGTCACAACAGATGGCTGCTGGCCATCTCTACAAGGACTACAGTGGGTCTGCATCTTTGATGACCCACCAATACCATTATTTGTACAAGGACTGCAGTGGGTCTGCACCTCTGGTGGCCCACCAATACCACAATCTCTACCAGGACTACAGTGGGTCTACCAATATGACCTGCCTACCAATATTCTTCAAAACTTCGAATGACTCTGCTGTGGGTTTGCTCTGTTGTGACCCATTACTCGTCTGCATGTCTAGAGTCAGCACTGTCTTTCCGTTGGAAGGACAACACTACTTCTTCAAGACTGCATGGAAATCCACTACTTTCGTGCGCATTTTCTTTTACTGCTCAGGCTTTGAGAAAAACACTGCAATTTTACTGTGATGAATGATCAGGACTGTCTTTATGATGGACTGTGAGAAAAGTTTAGCTTTTGACCAACATTGTATCAATACGTGTGTGCATTTGATATCTTTGTTATTGTAATTATGAAAAATTTTATCAAATCATTATTGGCCATCGCCCAAAATAATTTGTAAAATTTTTGTGGGGTGCATGGGGGCTATGTAAGCAGGCTGTTTATGTTTTCTTATTGACAACGTTACGTAGCGCTCTGTATGAAAATCACTGGCTGTGAGAACGTTCTGCACAGAATAGGAGAGGAAAGAAATATGTGGAAAACATTGACAAGGAGAAGGGACAGGGTGATAGGACATCTGTTCACACATGAGGAAATTACTTCCATGCTACTACAGGGAGCTGTAGATGGCGAAAACTGTAGAGGAAGACAGAGACTAGAATACTTCCAGCAAATAATTGAGGATGAGGTTTCAAGTGCTACTCTGAAATGAAGAGGTTGACACAGGAGAGGAAGTCGTGGCGGGCCGCATCAAACCGGTCAGAAGACTTATGAGGGTGACCTGTGACTTGTTTAGGTTATCTTAAGGCTGGCTTAGATACGACTGTATGTCATTAGTATATGAGTGACATTACAATAATTTTGTGCCGATGAAATGTCGTTTATACACGGCGAGAAGACCAATGGACCAAGGACTGAAGTCTGGAGAACTTCTGGGAAGACATGTTCCCACGATGAGGTCTCCAACCCACAGACGACACTTTGATGCCTGTTTTTAGGGTATATATCGAAGTATAATATTTCACTGTTTAAAAAGTACAGTTGTTTCATTTTCATAAGCAATTTATCTACCTCAAGAGTATTAAAAACTTGCCGAAATCAGATATTGTTAAAATGGTAGATTTACGTATGTCAGTGTCATCAGTCACGTAAAGGATTGTAGCTGCTATGCTTTGGTGGTTACAAAATGCAACTGATATTTATCGCTGATGTTATAGATGTAAAGTTATTCTGTGAGTTTTCCATAAACAGTTTCTTTTTTGTGACCCCTGTTTGGTGTTGATTAGAACAGGATATGCTGTCGTGCGTGTCCGTGCTATATAAGGAAAGGTCGAGAACACCATACACATTATATCTCATTAGCTGTGTTTCGGAGTAACCGCGAATCAGATGCATCATACCTGCTGCCTTTACTAGTAAGATAAAACTACTAGACGAAGTAAGGGCGGATGTAACATGTTATACGAAGTGACTAACCATTTCTGGCCTACACTGATGGAAAAAAATCGCGACACTAAGAAGGAGTTGTGCGACGTAAACTTGTAACTCTGGTGCATCGTATTGCATATTCAGCAGCAGTTGGCACCACAGTAACACAACGAACTGTTACGAATAGGTTATTTCAAGAATTGATCTGAGCCAGACGCCCTATAGCGTCCATTCCACTGAGCCCAAACCAACGTCATTTGCGACTACAGTGATGTCAAACGAGAGCTCATTAGAGGGCAGGGTGGAGGCCTGTGGAGTTTTATGATGAAAGCAGGCTCTATCTTGGTGGCAGTGACGACTGTGTGTTGGACAGATGGACGCCAGTTGAGGGCCTGCAACCAACCTGCCTCCGTGCTAGACACATTGGACCTACTCCTGGAGTTGTAGTTTGGGATGCGGTTTCGTATGACAGCAAGAGCACTCTCGTGGTTACCCCTTGAACCCTGAAGCAAACTTGGTCGTTAATCAGGTAATTCGTCCTGTTATTGCTGACATTCGTCAACAACATTCCAGGGGAGTTTTCCAAGAGGATAACGCTTGCCTACATACCAGTGTTGTAACCCAACATGCTCTATAGTGTGTCGACATGTTGCCTTGGCCTGCTCGATCACCAGACCTGTCTCCAGTCGGGCACACATGGGACATCATCGGATGACAACTCCAGCGTCATCCAGAAACATCATGAACGGTGCACGTTTTGACTGACCAAGTGCAGTAGCTATGGAGCTCCGTGTCTTAAACTGACGTCCGGCACCTGTGCAACTCAGCACATGCACATCTGCATGCTTACATTCAACATTCTACATCTACATCTACATGCTTACTCTGCAATTCACACTTAAGTGCCTGGCAGAGGGTTCATCGAACCATTTTCATACTACTTCTCTACCATTCCACTCTCGAATGGCGCGTGGGAAAAAGGAACACCTAAATCTTTCCGTTCGAGCTCTGATTTCTCTTATTTTATTATGATGATCATTTCTCCCTATGTAGGTGGATGTCAACAAAATATTTTTGCATTCGGAAGAGAAAGTTGGCGACTGAAATTTCGTAAATAGATCTCGCCGCAAAGAAAACCGCCTTTGTGTCAGTGACTACCACCCCAACTCGCGTATCGTATCAGTGACACTCTCACCCCTATTGCGCGATAACACGAAACGAGCTGCCCTCCTTTGCACATTTTCGATGTCCTCCGTCAATCCTACCTGGTAAGCATCCAGTACCGCGCAGCAGTATTCCACCAGAGGACGGATAAATGTAATGTAAGCTGTCCCTTTAGTGGGTTTTGCATCTTCTAAGTGTTCTGCCAACAAATCGCAGTCTTTGTTTCGCCTTTCCCACAATATTATCGTGTGGTCTTTCCAATTTAAGTTGCTCGTAATTGTAATTCCTAGGTATTTAGTCGAACTGACAGCCCTTAGATTTTGGAGATTTAGCGTATACCCAAAATTTATCGGATTTCTTTTAGTACCCATGTGAGTGACCTGTTTAGTGTCACTTGTCACACCATACAGAAATTCTCTCTAGATCATTTTGTAATTGGAATTGATCGTCTGATGATTTTACTAGACGGTAAATTACAGCGTCATGTGCAAACAATCTAAGGGGGCTGCTCAGATTATCACCTAGATCATTTATGTAAATCAGGAACAGCAGAGGGCCTATGACACTACCTTGCGGAACGCCAGGAATCACTTCTGTTCTACTCCATGATTTACCGTCTACGAACTGTGACCTGTCTGAGAGGAAATCACGAATCCAGTCACGTAACTGACACGATACTCCATATGCACGCAATTTGATTAATAGCCGCTTGTGAGGAACGGTATCAAAAGCCTTCTGGAAATCTAGGAATATGGAATCGATGTGTCCGTGTCGACAGCACTCATTACTTCATGGGAATAAAGAGCTAGTGGTGTTGCAAAAGAACGATATTTTCTGAAACCGTGTTGGTTATGTATCAATAAGTCATTTTCTTCATGGTGATTCACAATGTTCGAGTACAGTATATGCTCCAAAATCCTACTTCAAATTGAGGTTAGTGATATGGGTCTGTAATTCAATGGGTTACTCCTATTCCATTTCTTGAATATTGGTGTGATTTGTGCTACTTTCCAGTCTTTAAGAAGAGACCTTCCGTCAAGTGAGCGGTTGTATATGATTGCTAAGAAAGGCGCTATTGTGTCTGCATACTCTGAAAGGAATCTGATTTGTATGCCATCTGGACCGTAAGACTTGCCTTTCTTAAGTGATATGAGTTGTTTCGCAATACCTAAGATACCTACTTTTATGTCACTAACGCTAAAAGCTGTTCTGGTTTCGAAACTATTCTGGCGGTTACAGCTGTTATTAATGTACCAGCATTTTATATTTGCAATGGCTTATCTCGCGCTTACATTAAACTGTGATATTACAACGTTAATCAGTTAAGTATGCTAGCTAGACAAACGTATTCCCGAAATTTCATTACTGTACATTAATTATTTTTTGGTGTTGCTGTTTCTCCCGTCAGTGTATCAGCTGACACACGTCATATCCAGGCAAAACACGGAGATAAATGATTTTATTGAATAAACTGTCATACAGTGCAATGACCATCTATTACACATGATGTAATATCCGGCTGTTGAAGAAACAGTGTGCTGGAAACTTACGTTGCATTCAGGGACTTACCCGTGACTATTGTCAGATAGTGTGAGAGACCAGGATTTGGAAATGAACAGTTCGGTGTATAATACTTGACCGTAGTAACGAGAAGAATCGTATGCCGCGTAATATTAGGTGGGGTGTATGTGCAGTTTAACATGAGAGAGAAATGGAGAAGATTTCAAGAAACTTTGAAAAGTCGATATCTTCTGCTTTTCTGTCCGACTTTAACTACTACATTTATTTGCCTCATTGCTAGCGTGGAAGAAAGTAGTTAAAATAATGAACGAGGTTGTCTTTGTGAACATAGGTACTGGGAATGCTGAGAGATAATTAAGGGGTGCCTTTATTGCTTCTGTTGCTTCTGCTTGACGCATGACAATTCAGAGGAACATCGTGTTTACACCAGGAGATGCCGCGGTTACAACAGGTTCCAGGGTATGCCACACGTTTCCAGAAGCAACTCATTATCTGGGTACACTCGTAGGCAAGCGACAACTGCATATTTCAGGGTTACTGTATCTCACGGTTTATCGGCTGATGTTAGTGTGCTATGAAAAAGATAGCGCAATTACAAGTCAACTTTTCACATTTTCACCTTACAATCAGCATTTGTTACCTTTTTGTGTCTTGTGAAATAGTGTGGTAATAAACTTTTTCCACCGTCTAATAATTTAACAACAGCCTTTTGTTTTGTATATGTGGCTCCAAAATCGCGCAGATTTCTTAGGTGTTTTATTTATTTATTTATTGGAAGTAAGCATTTTAATTCATGATTGTGCGGTATTAGCTAATTTTACCACTTAGACATTTTCAAGCTAGCTAGCAGTCAAACAAATGTCAAACGTTACACCAGCTTCAAGAATGGAAAACTATGAATAAAATGTGCATGAAGTATATAAAACATATATAGAAACCTTTCACACAGCTCTGTCACAGTGCAAAATAGTAGTTACATTTTTTACTTCCATACATTATTGTTAAGGAATCCCTTTCTAATGGTATCTTTAATAAAGGTTACTTTTGAGCGTGGTGGTAACGGGTACAATGTGCATTTACATCACTAATTAGCACATTCATATAAAAAACGTAAAAATATGAATTACATTTGATATTACCGTCAAATGACTTTATAGCTTGTGTAGTGTGTATTGTGTATTGAACTGAGGACCTAGAAACGATGGAGAAACTTCGCCCCGACGTAGCCCTCAGTGGTTCTCAACCCCCACAACAGGGTACAGCAGTCCACTCACCCCACCGCCGCCCCACACCGAACCCAGGGCTATTGTGCGGTTTGGCCCCCAACGGACCCCACCGGAAACGCCTCATACCAGACGAGTCTAGCCCCAAATGTTTGGGTGGTAGAGTAATTATGGTGTATGCGTACGTGGAGAAAGTGTTTAAGCAGCAATCGCCGACATAGTGTAACTGAGGCGGAATAAGGGGAACCAGCCCGTATTCGCCGAGGCAGACAGAAAACCGCCGTAAAAACAATCCACAGGCTGGCCGGCACACCGAACCTCGACACCCGATGGGAGGATTCCTGCTGGGGACCAGCTCGCCTTCCCGCTCGGAAGCAGCGCGTTAGACCGCGCGGCTAGCCGGGCGAAGTATTTCACCTACCATTTGTTTATAACAGACAACAGCAATAATAATAATAATAATAATAATAATAACAATAACATTAATATGTAAAATAATATTTCTGTTGTTTTCAGTTCCAAAAATAGAAAAGGAACATGGAGAAAAAGCCATTTAGATTACTTCGGAAGTGGCCAGCAGAAATAAATTGTAGACAGTTCTATGTCCAATGGAGTATAGTGCCAGGAATGTAATTACTGAGCTGTCAGCATATGGATTATTTTTTATGGAACCCAACATACTCCAAAATATTTTGAAGTAGACCAACAAAGAAAGTAACATTTCTTTCACGAACAAACGGATAGATATAGATCCAGAGGAATTTGACTGGTTTCATGGCCTGTTTTCAATTGTAGGAGTATAGAGACGTCACAGTGCCGTCATTGAAAATTGTGAACATAGAGCATGTTCGACTTATTTTCAATAGTCTGTGGGATAGGAACTGAGTTACACAAATACCACACTGTATTCAGTTTGATGATACACAGCAGCGACGACAAAATCGTAGCTCTGATAAATTAGCTCCTACAAGTGATATAGTTGAACAGTGGGTAACCACATTACATAATGCATACGATCCACATGAGAGTATACAGTTGATGATCAGCTGGTAAATTTTAGCAGCAGTTGTATTTTCGCCCATATATAGTCTAAAAACTTGTGGACTATTGTATCAAGATATGGACTGCATGTGACAGCACTAATTAATGACACAAGCCTGTTCGCGCACAAAGGAAGGGCAACAATCCAATCAAGAGAAATAAACCAGGAAAAGATTAGTGAGAACTGCAGCTTCAAGTCTCGTCGGATTGCAGGAGTCAGCTACAGTTGTCTCCTGCTGCCCAAAAAAACTCGGAAAACGCGGGTAAGACTTGAGCTCGGATGGTTTCATACAGACTTAGTTATGCACATAGATAATAAATATAATAATAACAATAATAAATCCCGGGGAGGCCCGGGAAAAGAATAGGCCTCCGGTATGCTCTGCCAGTCGTAAAAGGCGACGAAAAGAACAAACCACTAATAGGGGTAACCCCCCTTTTAGTGTGATTAGTTGGTTCAGGACAGAATTGATGAAGCCTCGGACAAGCGCAGTCATGGTCGAGGATGACGCTTGAACCCTATGCCCGTCCACAATGGTAACGACACTGCTAGCCACACGGAAAATGATTTAAATCCAAATAGCGGTGTTTTGCAGGATATGCTTCCTGCAACCACTCTAGAAGGAAAACAAAGACAGAGGATGAGATAGTCAGATGAAGTTAACCGACACCTCATGTTCTGTTATAACAGATATTACCAAGCAACAAACTTAGGAACAAACACAACTGGATACAGATCACAAGTATACACTACATTTATTACCAGATACCCAGAATTAAGATTTTTAGCAGAAAAACGACTAGCTGATCAGATCCGTGTAATAAAAATAACAAGATACCCCAGTCAGAATTAGAAAACATCAAACAACAAGTACAACAAATACTAGAACAAAATAATGTGCAATCAGAAGAAGAAGAAAATACAGTAACGGATTGAAACATCCCAGAGCAAACAAACAAAGAACAACACGCATCAATTAAACAATCAGAGGAAAACGAAATCTTAAGACAACCACCAGAACAAGCACAAACAGAACATGAAGTGACATACATGTTAGATATAGAAGAAAAATTTCAGCTGACATATATAGAATACAAAGACACAAATACAGACATTACACCATTCTAGCATAGACCACCAAATAAGCCACAAGTCGAAACAACAATGACAACTATCAACACAATCATACACAACAAAATAAATGAAAATACAACTATGGAAGAGTTACAACTACTGTTTTATACAGGAGCACTCACTACGCTAAATATACACACTAGGCAGAGATCAGAACCAACCAAGACACAGAAGAAACCCACAAAACCAGCATGGCAACACAGGCTACAGATCAGAACAGAAAAGCTGAGAAAAGACATCGGACAGCTAACACAATTTATAAGAAATGAAATATGAGACAAAAAACGAAAAAGGTTAGGTAAAAGCTCACAACAAGAAGCGATAGAGCAGTTAGATGAAAAGAAGCAGGAATTACAAGCATTGGCCAAACGACCTAAAAGATACAAAAAAAATTGAAAATAGGAGGAAACAAAACCAAACATTCAACACAAACCAAAAGAAATTTTATCAGACAATAGATAACACACACATTAAAATAGACAACCCACCAAACATAACAGACATGGAACACTTCTGGAGCAACATATGGTCAAACCCGGTACAGCCTAACAGGCATGCATGGTGGATACCAGCAGAAACAGACACATACAAGATGATACGACAAATGCCTGAATTTATAATTTTGCAACATGAAGTCACCCAAGGAATTAATTCTACTCACAACTGGAAAGCCCCTGGAAAAGATAAAATAGCAAATTTATGGCTAAAGAAGTTCACCTCAACACATTCACATCTAACTAAATTATTTAACAGTTACATTGCAGACCCATACACATTCCCTGATACACTTACACATGGAATAATTTATCTAAAACCTAAAAATCAAGCAGACACAGCAAACCCAGCTAAATATCGCCCCATAACATGCCTACTAACAGTATACAAAATATTAACTTCAGTCATTACACAGAAATTAATGACACATACAACACAGAACAAAATTATAAATGAAGAACAAAAAGGCTGTTGCAAAGGAGCACGAGGATGTGAAGAGCAACTGATAATAGATGCAGAGGTGACATATCAAGCTAAAACTAAACAAAGGTCGCCACACTACGCATACATTGATTACCGAAAAGCTTTTAATAGTGTACCCCACTCATGGTTACTACAAATATTGGAAATATACAAAGTAGATCCTAAATTGATACAGTTCCTAAACATAGTAATGAAAAAGTGGAAAACCACACTTAATATCCAAACAAATTCAAATAATATCACATCATAGCCAATACAGATTAAGTGTGGAATATACCAAGGAGACTCATTAAGTCCTTTCTGGTTGTGCCTTGCTCTGAACCCACTATCCAACATGCTAAAGACTACAAATTATGGATACAATATTACTGGAACATACCAACACAAAATCACACATTTGCTATACATGGATGATCTAAAACTACTGGCAGCAACAAATCAACAACTCAACCAATTACTAAAGATAACAGAAGTATTCAGCAATGATATAAATATGGCTTTTGGAACAGACAAATGTAAGAAAAATAGCATAGTCAAGGGAAAACACACTAAACAAGAAGATTACATATTGGATAACCACAGCGACTGCATAGATGCGATGGAAAAAACAGATGCCTATAAATATCTAGGATACAGACAAAAAATAGGAATAGATAATACGAATATTAAAGAAGAACTAAAAGAAAAATATAGACAAAGACTAACAAAAATACTGAAAACAGAATTGACAGCAAGAAACAAGACAAAAGCTATAAATACTTATGCTATACCAATATTAACCTACTCATTTAGAGTAGTGAAATGGAGTACCACAGACCTAGAAGCACTCAATACACTTACACGATCACAATGCCACAAATATAGAATACATCACATACATTCAGCAACAGAAAGATTCACATTAAGCAGAAAGGAAGGAGGAAGGGGATTTATCGCCACAAAAAACCTACATTATGGACAGGTAGACAATTTGAGAAAATTCTTTATAGAACGAGCAGAAACTAGCAAAATACACAAAGCAATCACTCATATAAATGCATCGGCTACACCACTACAATTTCATAACCACCTCTACAACCCTTTAGATCACATAACATCAACAGATACGAAGAAAGTAAATGGAAAAAGAAAACACTACATGGCAAGCACCTGTATCATCTAACACAGCCGCACATAGATCAAGACGCATCCAACACATGGCTAAGAAAAGGCAATATATACAGTGAGACGGAAGGATTCATGATTGCAATACAGGATCAAACAATAAACACCAGATATTACAGCAAGCATATTATTAGAGATCCCAGTACCACAACAGATAAATGCAGACTTTGCAAACAACAAATAGAAACAGTAGATCACATCACAAGCGGATGTACAATACTAGCAAATACAGAATACCCCAGAAGACATGACAATGTAGCAAAAATAATACATCAACAACTTGCCTTACAACATAAACTAATAAAACAACGCGTTCCCACTTACAAGTATGCACCACAAAATGTACTGGAGAATGATGAATACAAATTATATTGGAACAGAACCATTATAACAGATAAAACAACACCACATAACAAACCTGACATCATACTCACCAATAAAAAGAAGAAATTAACACAACTACTCGGAATATCGATACCCAATACAACAAATATACAGAAGAAAACAGGAGAAAAAATTGAAAAATTCATCCAACTGGCTGAGGAAGTCAAGGACATGTGGCATCAGGATAAAGTTGACATTATACCGATTACACTATCAACTACAGGAGTCATACCACACAATATCCACCAGTACATCAACGCAATACAGCTACATACAAACTTATATATACAACTACAGAAATCTGTAATTATTGATACTTGTTCAATTACCCGAAAGTTCCTAAATGCAATGTAACATATACCGTACAGTTAAAAGGAAGTCACGCTTGATCAAGATCCGCGTCACTTTCCATTTTTAAGCAGACATAACGTCTGAGAAAGGAAAGAAACAATAATAATAATGATAACAATAGTAATATAATATTAGTAATAATTTCGTGCGGCTGAATGGCCTGCTGCAAGTCTTTCTACTGAACAATACTTCGACGCCTTTCGTATCCCTAACCTACCACAGTTATCCATGCTGGAAATAGGAGCTACAGTCACATCTCTGAGAGCCGGAGGATAGGTTTAAATGATGACTGAAAACTCTGTGGTCCGACTGAGATTCGATCCGGCACACTCTCGTTCATCAGACGCGCCCTTTACTGCTAGAACGCCACGTCCGATATGTGATCAACAAATCGATCCTATAAGGGTTCCGTTTTCATGGACTGAGATACGTAAACGAAAACGGATAACTGCTGAGTACTCTGTCTTTCAAGGAGGAAGCAAGTGGACGTGAAACAGAAAAAACTATATAACCCTAGACGATGATGCAAATAAGGCATATGTTAGACATAAGGTATAAATTAGTCAGGTCCAACACTGTAAAACCTGAGACAAGGTGGTCGCGCATGGTTATACACTCCTGGAAATGGAAAAAAGAACACATTGACACCGGTGTGTCAGACCCACCATACTTGCTCCGGACACTGCGAGAGGGCTGTACAAGCAATGATCACACGCACGGCACAGCGGACACACCAGGAACCGCGGTGTTGGCTGTCGAATGGCGCTAGCTGCGCAGCATTTGTGCACCGCCGCCGTCAGTGTCAGCCAGTTTGCCGTGGCATACGGAGCTCCATCGCAGTCTTTAACACTGGTAGCATGCCGCGACAGCGTGGACGTGAACCGTATGTGCAGTTGACGGACTTTGAGCGAGAGCGTATAGTGGGCATGCGGGAGGCCGGGTGGACGTACCGCCGAATTGCTCAACACGTGGGGCGTGAGGTCTCCACAGTACATCGATGTTGTCGCCAGTGGTCGGCGGAAGGTGCACGTGCCCGTCGACCTGGGACCAGACCGCAGCGACGCACGGATGCACGCCAAGACCGTAGGATCCTACGCAGTGCCGTAGGGGACCGCACCGCCACTTCCCAGCAAATTAGGGACACTGTTGCTCCTGGGGTATCGGCGAGGACCATTCGCAACCGTCTCCATGAAGCTGGGCTACGGTCCCGCACACCGTTAGGCCGTCTTCCGCTCACGCCCCAACATCGTGCAGCCCGCCTCCAGTGGTGTCGCGACAGGCGTGAATGGAGGGACGAATGGAGACGTGTCGTCTTCAGCGATGAGAGTCGCTTCTGCCTTGGTGCCAATGATGGTCGTATGCGTGTTTGGCGCCGTGCAGGTGAGCGCCACAATCAGGACTGCATACGACCGAGGCACACAGGGCCAACACCCGGCATCATGGTGTGGGGAGCGATCTCCTACACTGGCCGTACACCACTGGTGATCGTCGAGGGGACACTGAATAGTGCACGGTACATCCAAACCGTCATCGAACCCATCGTTCTACCATTCCTAGACCGGCAAGGGAACTTGCTGTTCCAACAGGACAATGCACGTCCGCATGTATCCCGTGCCACCCAACGTGCTCTAGAAGGTGTAAGTCAACTACCCTGGCCAGCAAGATCTCCGGATCTGTCCCCCATTGAGCATGTTTGGGACTGGATGAAGCGTCGTCTCACGCGGTCTGCACGTCCAGCACGAACGCTGGTCCAACTGAGGCGCCAGGTGGAAATGGCATGGCAAGCCGTACCACAGGACTACATCCAGGATCTCTACGATCGTCTCCATGGGAGAATAGCAGCCTGCATTGCTGCGAAAGGTGGATATACACTGTACTAGTGCCGACATTGTGCATGCTCTGTTGCCTGTGTCTATGTGCCTGTGGTTCTGTCAGTGTGATCATGTGATGTATCTGACCCCAGGAATGTGTCAATAAAGTTTCCCCTTCCTGGGATAATGAATTCACGGTGTTCTTATTTCAATTTCCAGGAGTGTATTTTATAATTGTTTTTTTTTTTTTTACATTAGTGACCTCATTGCTTTCATATGTTGGCTGGACTTAAATCGTTACTGGAAGAAAGAAACCAATTGCAAAAGAGGAGAGTTTTTTCTCGAACTGGTAACCCCCTTAGTACAGTTAAACAAAAGTCGGCACAGTAAGCCTCCTCTTCTACCTCCTTCTTGAGCACAAGTGTAGGGAGGACAAACCGTGGACGGTGCTCCCTATGCAAACGTTCCGTGCATAGAAAATGCGGATGGTATTTCGCTTTCATCTGCAAACAACATTCAGAGCGGCTTTGTTTGAAAGGTAAGGATGTTTAAGTTAAAGGACGAAGACAGTATCAGCAAGTGTTGTTTTGAATCCTGTAATGTACATTTTTATGTTAGCTTATTAAAATAAATGAAACACTGCCATTGCAGCCCCTGTAAATTATTTAGGGTCTTTATAACCCCTGTGATACTCTATGAAACAAAAAAGTCCTTTTAGTAGGAGTGTTAAACTGTTAGATAAAACACATACGCAAAAAATGTTAAACGCATGACATTGCAGAGGCAGAAAGTAGCTGGAGGCCACTCAGGGCGAACGCCGCTGTGAGAAGCGGTCTCCCGACATGCACCCCTGACGCCAAACGTTTACAGTAGGTTCCGTAGTTTTTAATAGTTGGGAGCTCGATTCCTGGGAACTGTATCTCCTGAAGTGAAACGGCAACTCCAGAGTTAGTAGTTCGGTGAGGTGGCGATGTTAGCCATTACAGTCACATTGAAGGAAAGTGAGATTTGAATCTGCGATAGCAGCGTAGAGGAAAGGCGGCAACGAGTTACTCCGCTGCCGAGTCGTGTTGCATCTGAATGTGTGATTCCAGCAGCAGAATTCAGTAGAACTTCTGATTTTTCCTTCTTCTATCTTTGAGGTTTCCGTTTCTGTGAAACTTTTCTGTCTTGACTACCGGGTCAGATGAGGACCACTCTTTTCTACAACCCCCACCGCGCGGAATGGCCATAAAGCAGTTTGGTCTTTTAGGAATTCACACACATTTGAACATTTGAACAACCCGCAGCTATTGGCTCCGTCAATCACTAGACTGGTTGTTGTGTGACGTCCTTAGGTTAGTTAGGTTTAAATAGTTCTAAGTTCTAGGGGACTGATGACCATAGATGTTAAGTCCCATAGTGCTCAGAGCCATTTGAACCAATCACTAGAAACAAATCTACATATATGAATTCTAAATTCAACATATTCATCTCTCAAAATAGTGATCAATTAATATTAATCGTTAGTGGTAGACTGCTAATCTGTTTCGTTCTCTGAGGGGGAATCTTGGCAGGTGTCCTCTACCCTGATGATGCCGGAGCTGGTAACAACTAGTTCTGTGGGTATGAGGTTCGATGGTGATGTTTACTCCTCTGACTGAAAACAAGGCACTGACATGAGGTTAGGGACAGGAGCAGTTGTTTAAGGTCCTATCATCACTTTAGGTGTGGATTTCGAGGCAATGTTTGCAAGGTTTGACATATCGATTGGCTGGAGTCATCCAAACTTTTTCTTAGCATCTTGTAAGACAGGCGGTCAAGTTTTTTTATATACCTGCATTTTCTTTTTCCACTTGAAAATTAAACAGTTCAGCGAAAGAGGAGATTACTGATTTGGACAGTTTACACACATAGGGGGGTTGTTAGCAGCGGCTGCCCTCATACGTCGTCCTTCCGCACGCCCCATCGGTAGCTTCATTAGTACAGCTGGAAGACATGTGTTCAAATCTCTGGCACCTAAAACATCTCATAGGACGACGAAAACAGGAGCTGTCGTCACACCTATTACCCATGACCTTAACTTTCATAGGTTGGATGAAAGTCCAGTGCCCACCCTATTGTCCTTACGGCCTCTCTGGATTGGACGAACGAAATAGGCTCCGTAGCGCCCTAGTTTAACACGGTGTTCTTCAGTTGTCTGTAGCGTTACGTAAAAATGGGAGCTTACATCTTGAATTGTTATGAGGAGAAGTGGTAAATGATACAACCCCCAACTTGTCTCATGCATGAAGTGCCTGAGATTGATTACCATTCAAAGATTTGGTCATCAGTAGCTACTTCGAAACTGCCCTCAACATTTTCAACAAAAAACAGTATTTTCGTTGTTGTAAAGGATTATCCGTCCATTCTGGAACGTACCAAGAGCTGGGCAAATTGTCCACCTCCATTTCTCCCTGCCTGATTCTCATACCGTGGGGTGGCCAAAGACGGACACGCAATGGGGCTGTACGTCTCTGCATTAACGGCCTTGCTTTCCGTCCGCTGAGACAGCTGTGTTGGCACAGCCACCAGCGTAGGTAAGCTTGATCCGTTTGTGCCGGTTGTTCTCCTTCCAGGTAATTTTAAATTCGCGCCACGTTATATAGTTTGTCTGTATTGCACTGATACTGCGTGAGCCCATTGTGATGCCGTAGCACTAGCGGCGCCCGAGGCAGGATTCGAACCTGCGACCGTAGCGGTCGCTCGGTTCCAGACTGTAGCGCCTGGAACCGCACGGCCACTCCGGCCGGCGGCAAAGTTGGTGTTGGCGAGGGATGTTGGTTTCGACAGCTCGGCTGTAGTCTGGCGATAAGCTCTGCGATCTGGTGTTACTAAACACGTCGTTTTATGTAGAGTTGTAACTTTGTTGCTGCCGGCCGGAGTTGCCGAGCTGTTCAAGGCGCTACAGTCTGGAACCGTGCGACCGCTACGGTCGCAGGTTCGAATCCTGCCTCGGGCATGGATGTGTGTGATGTCCTTAGGTTAGTTAGGTTTAAGTAGTTCTAAGTTCTAGGGGACTGATGACCTCAGAAGTTAAGTCACATAGTGCTCAGAGCCATTTGAACCATTTTTTAAACTTTGTTGCTCGCTGTTTCTGGTTATTGCATTGATCACAATCAATATACAGGCTTACGAAATTTGTAGCCAAGAGTGCTTGTTATTAAGTGGTCGGTCGCTCTGTCTTGTATCCAGCTTCACCGTTGTCAGAAAGGTGGTTAAAGGTGCCTTAAGACGGCGAAAGATGACTCAGAAACGTTTACTTCAAGTAATAAAGTTTTGCTGTCTGACGGTGAATGTTAGCTTTAGAATTGTATGATTAATGGGCTTTTAAACGTACCTTTCAGGAACTGGTGCACTTTGTTACTCTGTGAACTACAAAAATTATTTCCTATGTTTTTTCATTTGAATCTGCAATTATTTAAGGCGACCGTTCCGCGTTGTGAGAATTATTTGTAATAAACATTCATTGAATTTTATTGTTATTTATTCGGTTTCGAAAACATAATTAAATTACGTGATTTATCCATGCAGTTTATTTGTTTTTAAATTACTTCAGTAAACTGACTACTGAGTTATAATGATCTAAGCGTCAGGTTTTTATAAATCCAGTAGCTTCAAAGCGCAGGTGTACGACCAGTCCCTGCGACGTTGAAGCGAGCCAAGCTAATAGTCTAGGTCGTACATCGCCAACTCCAAAAGCGAATTATAAAACCGATGGTGCAGTCGTTTACATATAAAATCTACTAGCCACTGTAGAATGAATGGTGCAGAGTACATCGTAACAATGTTAGAATTTTCTTTCCTATTCCATTCGCATATTGATAGAGAAAAAGTTTCTATATGCCTCTGCACGTGCCCAATTGTCTCATAGTCTATTCTCATGACCCACACGAGACGCATACGATAATGACCACTCAGGTACCTTCGATTAATGTTTCACTGAGTTAATCCAACATGGTTTCGAGAAAACTGCGTACTCTTGTAACGCCGGAAATGCATATCCTCCAATTTCCATCTATTGTACTATAGATATTTTTTCCTTATTTTGTTACCTGAAGATATGACGTTTCGGTGTCTTTGTATATTGTAATTGTTTTACTATTTGTATATATATGCATTTACGTCGATGTATAATTGGTTTGTTTTGTAAATACTATTTGTATTTTTACGCTGGGTCTTGCCTAGGGAAAACTATGCTATCGAACGAATACATCGATAGGTCGTGTGGAGAACCAAAGTGTTGAGGATCTTTGGTAGTGTTAACTCTGCCGCGTGGAGCGCGGGCTGAGCAGAAAGGAGTCTGGCTAGAGGAGGGCAGTGGAGCAGGTGTGTTGTGTGACGCTCCCGCGAGTTGCCGCGCTTTCGGGGTTTGGCAGCATGTAATTGCGCTCGACTTGCTATGTTAGTTTCTGACATGGTGTCGCGGACGGGAAGCGTTAGCTGGCGCACATCAAGAGCCCGTTTCGGCTGGCGACCGTGTCGAGAAGAAGGCGCGCCACCATCCAGCTTCTGCAACAGCGACGGCCGACAATGAGTGACAGTCGCCACCTCCTCGATCGACGACTTCGAACCTTCAATCAACCAACAAGGAAGACTAGCGGCACGTAAAGTTTTAGAACTGCATGGCAGACCTCAGCTTTTCAAACTGTTAAATTTTTCTCACTAAATTACAGCAACGTAGCATGAACCTTTGTTGCTCATTGTCCCAATTGCATTACCAAGCAGGGTCCCTTCCTTTTCCGAAATGAACCCGTGTGTCGTTGAAATTCAGACGCCAGCATTAAAGTAATATCATTCCATTTCACTGCTTTAATTTCAAAGTTCAGTTAAGGTATTCATAGCTGGCTACAATGTTTAGATTACAGAAGCACAAATGAAGAGTGCGAGTTTTGCTACCGTATTTTAGCTTACCTGTGACTCCAGCTCAGCTTCGTACGTACTAAATTTTACTATTGTTAATTGTTCAGAATCATTTAATTCAAGTTCAAAGTTAAATCTCTTATTTCTAAATTGCGTAGATTCAAGTAGCTTTTGAAATGATTGTTGAGGTAGCCCAAGACTAACCTTATTTTACTGAATTTCGTAGTGCTTCAGAAACAAAGCTCACTATTAATTTCAGTCACTAAATTAACTTTCAATTTTCGGGTTTTATTAATTCTTTTGCTAAATTAAGTCAGAGTGTAGCGAAATTTATTACTTCTGACAAACATTCAGTTTTCACACAACACGTGTCAACCTTCAGTTGCCACGCTTTTAGTGCTAATTGTATGTGCAATAATCTTTCTTTTTCAGTTACTATAGTAATTGTCCATAGGACTGGCGACCATAATTTCCCCAAAATCTCAAATATCTAATTACCGCTAGTTAATTGTTAACGTAACGACCGCACATTTAATTTCTTTATTAACTTTACCCGTTTTCAAAATTAATTTCCACCAGTTTCATTTGCATTTTTCCTTTCATTTAGATGTAACCCTTTCCTCCCTCTTTACCGACAGATTAACTTCGGTGACGATTGCTTTTCCCAAATTTCCATTAGGTGCACGCGGTTTAATTTTTCACTGTCATTAAGGTCGGTAATTGAGGGGGAGGTTACACTCTCATTTGAAAAAATAAGCGTTATGTTCGTCGATCATTGCTGTTACATTTTCATATGGGCTATACTGACTTGTTAACAACCTAGCAGTGCGGCCCTATGTTTTTTCGAAGTCTCTTGTCATGCCAGGTTGATTGACACATTTGAACAAATTGGTCACACTAGTGTCTTGTATGTGACTTCTCTCACAGGTTTTTTGTATTTTCCGGGAACTCTCGCATCAAATATAAGTCTTCCAGTGGCTTTCTCTAACAGCGATTTTAGATGATCGTTTCATGTCATATTGCTTCATAGAGCTGACCCTAAGTACACGTTGGGACATTCTCAACATGTTAACCGCTAATATTACAATTAGAACCGGCTTTGTTATGGATATGGTCTTGCATTTATCTCCATTAAAATGGAGGTGCCATATATTACACGAAGTAAGTCAAATTGAAATTACTTATTCGTTGACACTTCAGGCATTAGAGACTCATCCATCTATTCAGAACGCTCAAACTCACTATCGAACGGTTCGCCGTTACCAAACTGCCGGGGCAATTAGTCATTTCACTTGCAATCCGTTGTACGGCGTTTTTTCTTGATGTGTCTGGACTTTTGGATCTCGAATGCTGGCCCTTCCCCTGCCCCTTCCATTTCGCATTTCATCAGACATAACGAACACACAACGACACTAACGGAAGATGCATCTTTCATACAAAACACTAACCAAGCTCTATTGAAACCTTGCACGTACGATGCGATTCGGTGTTACATATACGTTTATAATTAATCTGCCTACGTTGGACAAGTTTCGTTTGTGAGGCAGAACTTTTTGAAGGCAGAAAATCATCGTAGCGACTGAATCTCTAAAGTCATAAATATAACAGTGTAGCGCAAGACACTGGTGTAGCGTAGTGGTTAAAATACATTTCTTTTACGTAGAAGGTCCTAGGATTGAATCTCGTCACATGCTTCTAAATTTCTTATTTCTAATTTTTTTCAGAATTACTATTATTCAATAAGATCTCTCAGAGAGGTCACAGTTCGTAGTGATAGACGGTAAATCATCGAGTAGAACAGAAGTGATATCTGGCGTTCCGCAAGGTGGTGTCATAGGCCCTATGCTGTTTCCGATTTGCATAAATGATATAGGTGATAATCTGAGCAGCCCCTTTAGATTGTTTGCAGATGACGCTGTAATTTACCGTCTAGTAAAATCATCAGACGATCAATTCCAATTGCAAAATGATCTAGAGAGAATTTCTGTATGGTGTGAAAAGTGGCAATTGGCACTAAAGAAAGAAACGTGCGAGATCATCCACATGGGTACTAAAAGAAACCCGATAAATTTTGGATATACGATAAATCGCACAAATCTAAGGGCTGTCAATTCGACTAAATACCTAGGAATTACGATTACAAACAAATTGGAAAGACCACATAGCTAATATTGTGGGGAAGGCGAAACAAAGACTGCCCTTTGTTGGCAGAACACTTGGAAGAGGCGACAAACCCACTAAAGAGACAGCCTACATTACACTTGTCCGTCCTCTGGTTGCGTATTGCTGCACGGTGTGGGATCCTTACCAGGTAGGATTGACGGAGGACATCAAAAAAGTGCAAAACAGGGGAGCTTGTTTCGTGTTATCGCGAAGCAGGGGTGAGAGTGTCACTGATACGATACGCGAGTTGGGGTGGCAGTCACTGTCGACACCTACCTACGTAGGGAGAAATGATCATCATAATAAAATAAGAGAAATCAGAGCTCGAACGGAAAGATTTAGGTGTTCCTTTTTCCCACGCGCCATTCGAGAGTGGAATGGTAGAGAAGTATATGAAAATGGTTCGATGAACCCTCTGCCAGGGACTCAAGTGTGAATTGCAGAGTAATCATGTAGATGTAGATGCAGAAGTTCGTTTAAATATAATTTTTTCTTTTACCACTTTGCTGAGTCATTTTCATCATCGTGCTAACTTTTTTATTTGCTCTTATTTTTGTACCTATCTTTTTTTGTTGTTGCTTGAATGTGTTTTAGCGTTCCAATCGAAATTTTTCTGTCTTGAATTTGGTCGTCGGCACTAGCTTTAATCGTCGTGACCAAAGCGAGCGTGATTAATAGTTCTGCCGGAGGTTGTTGACTGCCGTTTCCTCGGATACATTGCACATCACGAGTTTGCTGTTAGGTTAGGACATGATTTTAAGTTCAGGGCTACAAAACACGTCGCCTGCCGCAGTTCAGTCGTTGGTCACTTCACATCAGCCTATCGACATAGCACCTCGCGCCCCCTTCACGCCTCAGACTGTACTTGTGTGTCGCCTATAACTGAGTGGTAGCCGGCAAGCCATGCAGCAACACTGTAACAGTAAGTGGGAGACGTCAGCTGTAAAGTAATTTTAATCGGACTCTACTAAGGTTATCCAAGTCTTTCTACATTTCCTTACGGTCGTCCAAAGACGATACTTTCCTGTACACAACAGCGTGCAACCTTACAGTGCTCCACCGTTTGTGAACAAAGCAAGGTACGCTTCAGGCGAGTTGGAATTTCCTCAAACCACGCTGATGCTCTGAGAGGAAAACAATCTCCTCGTTTCCTCGAAGAGCGACGTAACGCTGGATTTTAGAATATTCTCTAGGACCCTGCAACAGTCGGACACCAGAGATATTGACCTGTAGTTCATTGCATCCGATTTTTTAGCCTTTTTGTAAACAGAAGTGACCTGCACTCTTTTTCGCTCACATAGGGCTGTTCGTCGAGCAAGAGTTTCTCGATAAATACGACGTAAGAGAGCAACTAATTACTTGGAGTATGCAATGTAAAATCTAATCTTTAAGCCTCAAATTGTCCAGATTCAGTTTTACATTGATTTCGCGCAAATTGTTTTCTTTAAAATATAGCATTTATGGCACCAGACAAACTTATTTAATTAATCTCATCGACAGAACGTTTTAAGTTTATATTCATTTCCATCAGACATATGGATGTCGTCAGGAGCGCGCCAGAGAAGTGTTATAGGACTGCTATTATTTTTTATATACCTAAATCATCTGAGGACAGGGTGGGCAGCAATCTACTGATGGTGATGAAGGTATACAGAAAGATTTTCCTCATTGAGTCACTGTAGGAGATTACGAAATGGCATAGGCAAAATTTCTAGTTGGTGTGATGAATGGTAGCTAGCTCTAAAGGTAGAAAAATTGTAAGTTAATGGGGATGAGTAATAAAAACAAACCAATAATATCTTGATACAGCTTTAGTAGTGCCCTGATTGACACAGTCACGTCTTTTAAATATCTGAGCGTAACGCCGCTAAGCGGTATAAAATGTAACGAGCCTATGAGGATTTTGGCAGAGAATGCAAATGGTCAACATCGGTTTATTAGGAGAATTTTGCTTTTCGTCTGTAAAGGAGACCACATATAGGACAGACACTAGTGCGGCTTATTCGTGAGTACCGCTCCAGTGTTTGGTATCCACACAAAGTCGTATTACAGGAGGACTTCGAAGCAATTCAGAGGCTGGCTGCCACATTTGCTAGCGGTAGATTCAAACGACACGCTAGCATTACAGAGATGCTTCGGGAACTCAAATGCGAATCCCTGGAGGGAAAGCGATGTTCTTTTCGAGGAACACTATTGAGAAAATTTAGAGAACTGGCATCTGAAAAACGAATCTTTTGTCGTCAATATCTGTTTCGCATAATGTCTACGAAGATACGAAAAATTAGAGCTTGTATGGAGGCATAGGGATACTCGTTTTTCCCTCGCTCTGTTTGTGAGTGGAACAGCAAATGAAGCGACTAATAGGGTAACCTCCACCACGCAACGTATGGTGGCTTGCCGAGCATTATTATAAATGTACATGTTAATAATTTATCATCTAGAGTGTCTGTACAGGTTTTAGCATGTTCATTAAATTGAGGTACATTCAGTGTGAGTTACCCCGTGCTATTGCTTTTTACTGCTTTCCATAATAATAACTATGATCATTTTTAGTAATTTTCCGATTGCTACTAGACAGACACCATCTTCTCTGGGTCCGTTGCTACATTTAAACACATTTGTAGTCTGGTTTGCGCAGCTGTTGCTTTAAAACAAAATGTTTGAAAACAGCAAGGCATCCGTTTTCGTTCAAATCACTCTGAAGACTTCAAAGGCCATGCATCCGTTTTAGATTTCAGGAAAACGCGATAATGTCTTGAACTTTTTCGGTATTGACGCGGTTATCGGATTTTATGTATTTGTAAGATAAATACACTCCTGGAAATTGAAATAAGAACACCGTGAATTCATTGTCCCAGGAAGGGGAAACTTTATTGACACATTCCTGGGGTCAGATACATCACATGATCACACTGACAGAACCACAGGCACATAGACACAGGCAACAGAGCATGCACAATGTCGGCACTAGTACAGTGTATATCCACCTTTCGCAGCAATGCAGGCTGCTATTCTCCCATGGAGACGATCGTAGAGATGCTGGATGTAGTCCTGTGGAACGGCTTGCCATGCCATTTCCACCTGGCGCCTCAGTTGGACCAGCGTTCGTGCTGGACGTGCAGACCGCGTGAGACGACGCTTCATCCAGTCCCAAACATGCTCAATGGGGGACAGATCCGGAGATCTTGCTGGCCAGGGTAGTTGACTTACACCTTCTAGAGCACGTTGGGTGGCACGGGATACATGCGGACGTGCATTGTCCTGTTGGAACAGCAAGTTCCCTTGCCGGTCTAGGAATGGTAGAACGATGGGTTCGATGACGGTTTGAATGTACCGTGCACTATTCAGTGTCCCCTCGACGATCTCCAGTGGTGTACGGCCAGTGTAGGAGATCGCTCCCCACACCATGATGCCGGGTGTTGGCCCTGTGTGCCTCGGTCGTATGCAGTCCTGATTGTGGCGCTCACCTGCACGGCGCCAAACACGCATACGACCATCATTGGCACCAAGGCAGAAGCGACTCTCATCGCTGAAGACGACACGTCTCCATTCGTCCCTCCATTCACGCCTGTCGCGACACCACTGGAGGCGGGCTGCACGATGTTGGAGCGTGAGCGGAAGACGGCCTAAGGGTGTGCGGGACCGTAGCCCAGCTTCATGGAGACGGTTGCGAATGGTCCTCGCCGATACCCCAGGAGCAACAGTGTCCCTAATTTGCTGGGAAGTGGCGGTGCGGTCCCCTACGGCACTGCGTAGGATCCTACGGTCTTGGCGTGCATCCGTGCGTCGCTGCGGTCCGGTCCCAGGTCGACGGGCACGTGCACCTTCCGCCGACCACTGGCGACAACATCGATGTACTGTGGAGACCTCACGCCCCACGTGTTGAGCAATTCGGCGGTACGTCCACGCGGCCCCCCGCATGCCCACTATACGCCCTCGCTCAAAGTCCGTCAACTGCACATACGGTTCACGTCCACGCTGTCGCGGCATGCTACCAGTGTTAAAGACTGCGATGGAGCTCCGTATGCCACGGCAAACTGGCTGACACTGACGGCGGCGGTGCACAAATGCTGCGCAGCTAGCGCCATTCGACGGCCAACACCGCGGTTCCTGGTGTGTCCGCTGTGCCGTGCGTGTGATCATTGCTTGTACAGCCCTCTCGCAGTGTCCGGAGCAAGTATGGTGGGTCTGACACACCGGTGTCAATGTGTTCTTTTTTCCATTTCCAGGAGTGTATATCTGTGTTTTAAAACTGCCTCCGAGTCTCATAAATTTAAACAAAAAGTAGAATGGAATGCTCTAGAGAAACGTATGGTGAAGGCTTAAGGTCAACATTCTTCAAAAGGACGACAGAAGAGCAAACATGATAAAAAGCAATTAGAAACTGTTCACTATCTCAGGTGAAATGGTGATGGATATCCGAAGTGTCCTTGTTGAACTATCAATCGCACAGTTCACTGAAAATGATCTACTGAACCAATGAGGTTCTAAAATGAGGCTAAATGGACGGGAATATGTAGCGTTCTCCTTCCGAATTCGAGTCCACTGACATTTTACTATATAGTACAAGAAAACAAATGGTCTTGCCTTGGCAAGTTCGAATTAAGAATTTCTAAGATGGTTTGAATATGATCTAGTAAAAAAAATCATCACCTCGTTGAAGAGTTCTATCATTCGTCTTTGTACGAAAACAATTTTTCAGTGCTCTTTTGAGCAAAGAAAATCGCAGCATATCAACGCCTGCATTTTCAGTGTAGTGTATTAGAACGCGCTTCGTATGAAACTTAATAATTTCAAGTAGTAAATAAGCAATTCAGATGACAAAGCAGAAGGTTACTGAATATGTAGTATCATATATCATTTTGCTGCGAAAGTCGAATCAGACTGTAGTTAATGAGATAGGCTTTGGGAAGGTATATTTTCTCTGTGGAAGAAGTGGTCTAAGCAACGCTCATGCCGGTTTATACCTCTGAATGAATAAAACTTAGAGCTTAACGCCTCTTGGCGATGAAATCATTATAGACAAAACAGTAGATCATTTCCTGAAGGCAGAGCAAATGGAGCGTCACAAGATCATTCCCCTCGTACTCCTACCCTGACGTTGGGCAACCTAGGGAACCCACAGTCATGACCAGCAGTGCATTTGAATTTTGTTGCACTCATCTGGGAACAGTAACAAGACTGACAGTGTGAAAAAATTGAAACTTGTTAGTAGAGAACTGTTCTTTTTCGTAATAAGTTTAACTGGTCAGCAAGTCAGCTTATAGACATCAGAGTTTAAGTCAGAAATGTCATACGTATCACTTACGTTGGTTTTCAAATTCGCAGACTATCTTCACACTGGATTGTAAGAAGATATTATTTCTCGCTGGTACAGAAACCGTTCGAGTACCACGATGTCAGAGAGAATGGCTTACGTCCCTTGCATACAGGAGGCTAATCGAAACGACTGGAAGAGCTAAAATGACACTCAGCTGCTATGATAAAATTGTACATGAAATTTAGCGTGACGACATCGGTAATACTAAGTGACTTCGTTTAGTGTCGTCGCTGTCTTTTGTTTATAAATGATAGGTTCGCGCGACGAATTACGAAACGTTTCCGACGCCCTCGCCCACAGGCGAATCTCTGAGCTGAGATTGCCTGCCTGTCTTGAAAACAAGAAAAGTTTTTTGTGTCACGTGGGTTCGAACCGTCCGACGTCTTGCTTTTATTTTGCGTTGCTGCTCTGAAAGGGTAAAAACTGTAGGGGAAGGCAAAGATTACAAAACAACCTGCAAAGATTGGCACAGGAATTCGTGGTGGAAAGAGGACATTTAGTGCTCCATAAAACCACTCCTCGATTTCAAATTCCTAACCAGCAGCAATTTAGGATTTGGGTGGTAGTTAGAATCACTACATACAGCACTTAAATATACACTACGAAAGAAAAATTGCAATATTAAAAAATAATTAATGTAAGGTAATGAAATTTAGGTAGTACATTTGCCTACGTAAGATATTTAAATGATTAAAATTGGAAGATCACTGGTTGATGCAAGCGCTAAATAAGCCATTGCAAAAGTAAAGTGCTGGTGCCTAAATAACCGTTGTACCCGTCAGAACGTTGAATGCCAGCATGAAACTTGCATACATTGTGTTGTACATGTGCAACATGTCAGTTTGTGAGACGGAATTCCAGGCCTGTTGCACTTGGTCGGTTAATGTTGGTTGTGAATGACGCTGGGGTTGTTATCCGATGATGTCCCGTGTGTGCTCGATTGGAGACGAATCTAACGATCGGGCAGTCCAAGGCAACATGCAGACGCTCTGTAGAGCACGTCAGGCTACAACAGCGGTATCTGAGCGAGTGTTGGAAAAAATTCTCTGGAATGCTGTTCATGAATGGCAGCACAGCAGGTTGAATCACCTGATTGACGTACAAATCTGCAGTCAAGTGTGAGGCATACCTGCGAGAATGTCCAGCTGTCATACGAAATCCCACCCCGGACCAGGCGTAGGTCCAGTGTTGTCTAGCACGCAGACGAACTGGTTACAGGCCCTAAACTGGCCTCCTTCTAACAAACACTCTGCCATCTCTGGTACAGAGTCAGTCTTGCGAACCATGGATGAAGGGTATCAGACGGATGCCATATTCCTCGACTTCCGGAAAGCGTTTGACTCGTTGCCCCACTGCAGACTCCTAACCAAGGTACGAGCATATGGGATTGGTTCCCAAGTATGAGAGTGGCTCGAAGACTTCTTAAGTAATAGAACCCAGTACGTTGTCCTCGATAGTGAGTGTTCATCGGAGGTGACGGTATCATCTGGAGTGCCCCAGGGTAGTGTGGTAGGTCCGCTGTTGTTATCTATCTACATAAATGATCTTTTGGATAGGGTGGATAGCAATGTGCGGCTTTTTGCTGATAATGCTGTGGTGTACGGCAAGATGTCGCCGTTGAGTGACTGTAGGAGGATTTATTTATTTAGCGTATGGCTATACATGCAACATTAATACATCAAGTGTTAGACATTAAAATCTTATAACAATCATGAATATAATTTATCTTTATATTGGTCAGTTAAAAGGTTATATCGAGGTTTGAGATCCATTCTAGCACCGATGCCTCCAGGAAGTCGGACCAGTTCCCTGCATATGCTCGCAAGGAGCATTCACCATGGATGTGTTGGATCGTCTGTCTAGGGGCACCGCAGTCGCATTCTGGTGACATCGCTCTTCCCCAATTGTGTAGTGAATCCGCACACCTGCCATGTCCAGTACGTATTCAATTTAATGCGGACCATGTTTTCCGTGTTAGTTCCATTCCAGAGATGTTGCAGTTATAGCTCTCAAACCAGGTCTGTAGTTGGTCATTTGTCTTTTGGTTCCAATCTAGTCTCCATTGTTTCATGTGGTCATAGTTATTATTTTGAAGCTGCTCAGCTGTGCGTATGGGTGGCTTTCTTGATTTCAATTGAGTGTGTCGCAGTTGTGAGAATTCTTCTTTGATTGGTAGTTCTGGTTTTGTCTCAATCTTCCTGAATTCGTGCAGTAGGGCCGCTTTTCTACGCAAGTCCGGGGACAGGATATTACTTAGCACCGGTAACCAGTATGTGGGCGTTGATTTAACAGTTCCAGAAATCAACCTCATTGTGTTATTTAATTTCCTGTCAATAAGTTTGGTGTGACAGCTATTAATCCAGACTGGAGAGCAGTACTCAGCCACAGAGAACACTAAGGCGATAGATGAGGTGCGTAATGTTTTTGCGTTAGCTCCCCAAGTAGTATCGCTAAGTTTTTGAATGATGTTATTCCGTGTTCCAATTTTTGCAGTAGTGTTCTCCAGATGTTTTCGGTAAGAAAGAGTGCGATCCAATGTTGTACCTAAGTACTTTGGAAACTTATTATGTTTGAGGTTGGTGTTTCCGAGTTTTATGTTAATAATTTCATTTGCCATTTTGTTATTAAGATGGAATGTAGATACTTCAGTTTTGTTAGAGTTTGGCTTGAGTCTCCATTTCTTGAAATAATTGTATAGTATTTCAACGTCATTATTAAGGACTTCCTCTGTATTGAAGAGATACTTGTCTCTGGTAGCCAGTGCTATGTCATCCGCATAGCAAGATTTTCTTGACTTTGTGTTTGGGAGATCTGCTATATAGAAGTTAAACAGAAGAGGGGCCAATACGGAGCCTTGCGGAAGCCCGTTGTTAATAAGTTTTGTTTTGCTTGTCTTTCCGTTTAGGGTGACCTGGAAGGTTCTGTTACTCAGCATATTATGTATTAAGGATGTTAAAATCTGGCAAGGAATCACTCTTAAGAGTTTGTAAATTATTCCATCTCTCCAAACACTATCATATGCAGATGTTAAGTCTAGAAATACAGCACTTGTTTTCAATTTCTGTTGAAAGCCAGCCTCTATGTAGGATGTTAATGCCAGAACTTGGTCACAGCAACTACGGCCAGGTCTGAAGCCTGCCTGTTCTATAGGTAAGTTCTCCATACTAATGCCGCTAATTCGATTATGGACAAGTCGTTCGAGAAGTTTGTATGTACAGCTAAGAAGTGCTATTGGTCTGTAGCTTAGCGGTTGGTCTGCTGGTTTCCCTGGTTTCAGCAAAGCTATTATTCTTGCCTTTTTGAATTCTCTAGGGAGATGGTTTGTAGTAAAAATGTTCGAAAAGAAATTTGCCAGCCATTTGACTACGTTCTTTCCAGCGTAGGTTAGAAATTCTGGATGTATGTTGTCAAAACCTGGGGCTTTGCCCGGTTTCGTATCCTTGAGGGCAGTAATGGCATCATCCTCAGTGAATGGTCTGGAAAGCTCTGATATATTTGGAGTATTCTTTTTTAGTGTTCTGAGTTCGCGCTTAATCATCCTGATATGTGGTTTGTCTCTCGGAGCTCTTGACATTTCGACAATGTTATTTGCAATTTTCTCTGGTGTTATGGTTGGATTTTTCTGGGCTGGTCTTGTCGTACCTCCGAGTTTACGTAACAAACTCCATGCCTTCCTACTTGATTGAGTGAAATTCATTCTTTCAGTTGCTTCAGTCCATCGTTGTCTTCTTGCGGAATCTAGATTGTGGAGGAGATCATCAGCTATTTCTTGGTCACCACTACTAGTAAAATCCTCATATAGCTGATGGCATTTTGCATCCCATCCTGGGATGTATTCTTTTCGAAACCCCCTAGGGATGTATTTTTTAGCTGTGGTAATTATAGCTTTCCTGAAACGATCGTAGCATTTAGGTAGTGACGGTATAAACCGGATGCATTTATCAAGGTCCGCTGAATACTTCTCCCAGTCAGCTTTTTGGAAATTCCATCTAGGTCGAGGGAAGGACCGTATCAGGGGTATAGTGACACCGATGTCTAAAATAACAGGCCTATGCTGGCTGTGTGGAAAATCTGTGGCAACCCTTCTATGTATAGGCACTGGTTTTCCCTCGTTATCGGTAGTTACAAAGCAGAGGTCCGGATTGTAGTCCCTGCGCCAGGCGGCCGAGTGGAATGTGCCCCTCTCCTTGGCATCGAATATAAGATATAGATTGTTCTCGTCGGCCCATTCCACCAGGGCTTCTCCGTGTTCATTATTTTGGGTGTATCGCCACATTTAGTGATGGCTATTAAAATCACCGGCATATATCGTTGGGTGTTCATGTGCGGGTAGTACAATACTTGGCCAGATTTGGTTTGGTGGTTTGTAGACATTTATAAGTCTTATGTTGTCTACTTTTATATCAACAACATGGATGTTGTTTTCTGTGCTTGTGGACAGCAGGTGTGCATGTTCAATATCGGATCGGGCATATGTGGCGGTGCCATAGGCGTGATGATATGTTGCGCCTATTTGTTGGAAGCCTTGAATACGTCCTCTTCTTTGTAAGTCTTCCTGCGAGTCGGTATGTGTTTCCTGAAGGAGTACCACATCGATGCTGTTGTCCAATAAAAACTTTGAAAGATATTCAGATTTGGATCGACTGATTCCCTCAATATTTAGCTGGCAGATCCGGACTGATGGTCCCAATCTTCTAGTCGGATGGTTCCCAAAGGAATCGTTCGTTTGGTCGCTTCGTTGCATGTTTGAATTACCAGGAGATCCCAAAGGATAGTCTGGTAGCCAAGTTTGTAGACTATTTAGCCGCGATATAATCACGTTGCCCGGGGTGCACCACGTGGAGGCTAGTCTACTACGCACCTACTTGGACAGGTTTTGCGATTGGTGTAAAGAATGGCAGCTAACTCTAAATATAGGTAAATGTAAATTAATGCAGATGAATAGCAAAAAGAATCCTGTAATGTTTGAATACTCCATTAGTAGTGTAGCGCTTGACACAGTCACGTCGATCAAATATTTGGGCGTAACATTGCAGAGCGACATGAAGTGGGACAAGCATGTAATGGCAGTTGTGGGGAAGGCGGATAGTCGTCTTCGGTTTGTTGGTAGAATTTTGGGAAGATGTGGTTCATCTGTAAAGGAGACCGCTTATAAAACACTAATATGACCTATTCTTGAGTACTGCTCGAGCGTTTGGGATCCCTATCAGGTCGGATTGAGGGAGGACATAGAAGCAATTCAGAGGCGGGCAGATAGATTTGTTACTGATAGGTTTGATCATCACGCGAGTGTTACCTAAATGCTTCAGGAACTGGGGTGGGAGTCTCTAGAGGAAAGGAGGCGTTCTTTTCGTGAATCGCTACTGAGGAAATTTAGAGGACCAGCATTTGATGCTGACTGCAGTACAATTTTACTGCCGCCAAGTTGCATTTAGCGGAAAGACCACAATGATAAGATAAGAGAGATTAGGGCTCGTACAGAGGCATATAGGCAATTTTTCCCTCGTTCTGTTTGGGAGTGGAACATGGAGAGAAGATGCTAGTTGTGGTACGAGGTACCCTCCGCCACGCACCTTATGGTGGATTGCGGAGTATGTATGTAGATGTAGATGTGGAACAAGCTTTCTTTAGAAAACACCGCTGAAGTCGCAAATGGCGGTATATTGGAGTCAGTGGAGCTCATGCTACAGGGCACCTGGCTCGGAGCTGTCCATGAAGTAAGCGATTTGCAACAGTTCGTTGTGTCTTTGTGGTGCCAACTGCTGCTCATATTGGTGCTGAAAATGCTGTACAGTGAACCCTAGCCATACGCCGAACAAAATCGTTTTCCTTCTTGGTAATGTCACGTGGCTGTCCACAGCCTGCTCTTCTTGTGAGTGTACATTTTCGTGACCACCGCTGCCAGCAATCACGGACAGTGGCTACAGTCCTGCCCTGTCTTTCTTCAGTGTCGCAGAAGGATTTTGAGCTTCTCGTAGCCCTATGACAAGACCTCGATCAAACTCTGTGAGGTGTTGATAATAGCGTCTTTGTCCCTTAAGGGCATTCTTGACTGACATCAACTCACTACGTCCAATAATTAGATAACTAACGCTCACGACCGGTACAGAGTGTATTTAAAGTAAACATGATGTGCATCCTCTAATGCGAATGGTGCGAAATCTGAACAGATATAATCTTTCAGATGCAGGAGCACGCCTACAAACTTTCATTTGTGTCGCACAACTTCTTCTTCATGTTGCGAGATTTTTTGCGCCAGAGAGGGATTGCAAGAGTCGTGTCTTTTCAGATGTATATGGTAAAAAAAGCGACCATATAGATAGGGAAATGAATATGAGTCTCTATCATCAGATAAGAAAAAAGAGAAAGATAACAGAAATTGTCATTAGTAACATCTAATCTTAAGTTTAGGTGTAGGCGTTTTAGAACCTTGAGAGACACTCAGGTTGGTTGATAAACTACCTACGTGGGAATACTAACGTTTGTAAACAACTTGCACTTACCCTCTCTTTGACTGGAAATGTAAGCAGACAGATCATATGTAATGAGTATGACGACAGTTGAAATGCTTGGTTATTCAGTTTGCCGCCTACGAAGGTGCATGCCAGCTTGTCTCTGCATGAAAAAATGTTAATAGCACGACGTATTTGACAGCATCATGGTACTACATGTTCCACGTATCTAGCTTTAACGATGTAAAACCTCTGAAATTAGTAAGAAGTCAATAGTGGCTAGATCTGTAGTTAAAACCCTCAAGGATGCTCACCATTACATCTTCAGCTATTTTACCACATAAGAAGCTACAAGAAGCAGTTTTCTGGCAGTCTTTGACAACGACCGTACCTACAAACATGGACAAGGAGGTCACAGGACCTACACCAAGTAACAAAAGAAAAATAAAATTACAGGAACACTTTCGTCGTGCAAATTGTTCTACTGAAAACTAAGTTCTACGGCCTTGTGTGCCTGAAGTAATACGGATTTCGGTCCTACGATCACATGGAAACAAGTACGGTGATTCGTCGGACCATGCTTCGAAATTTCCCTGGTTCGCAGAGCAAACAGACGAGATGTATGGCCAGTTACGATGTACTGAAAATTTGTATATTCTGAGTATTCTTTCCAATATCAGATCTAGATACTTGCAGCTGTCCAGATCGGATTTTTTCAATGGAAATTTTGTTTATACATGTGCAACAGTGAGGCGAAATTTGAGGGATGTCAGTAGTAATTAAGAATGTAGTGCCTCACATATTTACCACCTTTCCTCGAGGCCCTTTTACAGTCAATGGAAGTTCACATCGCCTTCCTGAATGTATCATAGACTGGCTGCAATGAAAGTAAGTACAAATAGATACATGGCGTAGGTATCAGCATCAGTAATTTTTTGTACAGGGCTATTACAAATGATTGAAGCGATTTCATAAGTTCACTGTAGCTCCATTCATTGACATATGGTCACGACACACTACAGATACGTAGAAAAACTCATAAAGTTTTGTTCGGTTGCAGCCGCACTTCAGGTTTCTGCCGCCAGAGCTCTCGAGAGCGCAGTGAGACAAAATGGCGACAGGAGCCGAGAAAGAGTATGTCGTGCTTGGCTCAAATGGCTCTGAGCACTATGGGACTTAACTACTTTGGTCATCAGTCCCCTAGTACTTAGAACTACTTAAACCTAACTAACCTAAGGACATCACGCACATCCATGCCCGAGGCAGGATTCGAACCTGCGACCGTAGCAGTCGCGCGGTTCCGCACTGCGCGCCTAGAATCGCTAGACCACCGCGGCCGGCTGTCGTGCTTGAAATGCACTCACATCAGTCAGTCATAACAGTGCAACGACACTTCAGGACGATGTTCAACAAAGATCCACCAACTGCTAACTCCATTCGGCGATGGTATGCGCAGTTTAAAGCTTCTGGATGCCTCTGTAAGGGGAAATCAACGGGTCGGCCTGCAGTGAGCGAAGAAACGGTTGAACGCGTGCGGGCAAGTTTCACGCGTAGCCCGCGGAAGTCGACGAATAAAGCAAGCAGGGAGCTAAACGTACCACAGCCGACGGTTTGGAAAATCTTACGGAAAAGGCTAAAGCAGAAGCCTTACCGTTTACAATTGCTACAAGCCCTGACACCCGATGACAAAGTCAAACGCTTTGAATTTTCGGCGCGGTTGCAACAGCTCATGGAAGAGGATGCGTTCAGTGCGAAACTTGTTTTCAGTGATGAAGCAACATTTTTTCTTAATGGTGAAGTGAACAGACACAATGTGCGAATCTGGGCAGTAGAGAATCCTCACGCATTCGTGCAGCAAATTCGGAATTCACTAAAAGTTAACGTGTTTTGTGCAATCTCACGGTTTAAAATTTACGGCCCCTTTTTCATCTGCGGAAAAAACGTTACAGGACACATGTATCTGGACATGCTGGAAAATTGGCTCATACCACAACTGGAGACCGACAGCGCCGACTTCATCTATCAACAGGATGGTGCTCCACCGCACTTCCATCACGATGTTCGGCATTTCTTAAACAGGAGATTGGAAAACTGATCGATCGGTCGTGGTGGAGATCATGATCAGCAATTCATGTCATGGCTTCCACGCTCTCCCGACTTAACCCCACACGATTTCTTTCTGTGGGGTTATGTGAAAGATTCAGTGTTTAAACCTCCTCTACCAAGAAACGTGCAAGAACTGCGAGCTCGCATCAACGATGCTTTCGAACTCATTGATGGGGACATGCTGCGCCGAGTGTGGGAGGAACTTGATTATCGTCTTGATGTCTGCCGAATCACTAAAGGGGCACATATCGAACATTTGTGAATGCCTAAAAAAAGTTTTTGTATGTGTGTGCAAAGTATTGTGAAAATATCTCAAATAATAAAGTTGTTGTAGAGCTGTGAAATCGCTTCAATCATTTTTAATAACTCTGTATTTGGAAGAACTTTACCGTTAGTAACCAACGATTAAAGGATCAGAAAGTGCAAAATATGTGAATGGAAATAGCATTTTACAATGTCAGAGAAGGCTCGCTGAAACCTATTGTACAGACGTTTGTGTTTTCTGTGGTTTTCCCAAATCGCTGCTATCTAATGCCTACATCATTTCTAATAACACGTGAACAGATCATCTTATCCATTTGCTTTCCATCTCTTTAAAATGTACTCTGTTATTCCTATTTTTAATAATTATTGACATTATTAGTCATTATAGATCTGTTCACAGAAAAAGAAAAGGTTTCTGAAAAATGCTGTAACTGTATGAAATCATAAAAAAATCTGGGTACTCATAATCTCGTATGCGAAAGTAAAAACCAAGAAAGAGCAACAGATCAGTAACAAATGATATTAAATCGTTCATCGTCTTGCGCAAGTACTTAGATGTGACAACACCAACAATTCTGATATCATGCTGGTTCTTATTGCAACAACTATTCTTGGTAACGGGACCTACTGCTGAGAATACGGACTGACCGCTAGAAAAATTCTAGAAACAGTCAAACTAGCAATGGATAGTGCTAACCCGTTACCCAGGGTGCAATTTAGCCTATGCCCTGAATAATAATTATAGTGTAATAATTTATCTCAGTGTCAATATTATCCATTTACCAGTTACTGAATGGCATCTTGTGAATGAGTCACCAGTATATCCAACACTGTACTAACATTTTGGGCTATGGTTAATAACTTTGCACCTAGAGTTTAGCCCACATGTTCCTGGGCAAGATTCGGTGCAGTTGAGGTTGGTGCATGCTCTCTTCTGTGCACACTCTACGCTGTGAGTACACTGTGATTGACATCCAGGTCGTGATCCAATGAAGACAGGCTGACTAGAACACACTGCCTGCTCATTAGTTATGTGTAACAGCCCGCCGGCGGGTTGGGCGAGCGGTTCCAGGCGCTACAGTCTGGAACCGCGCGACCGCTACGGTCGCAGGTTCGAATCTTGTCTCGGGCATGGAAGTGTGTGATGTCCTAAGGTTGGTTAGGTTTAAGTAGTTCTAAGTTCTAGGGGACTGTTGACCTCAGACGTTAAGTCCCATAGTGCTCAGAGCCATTTGAACCATTTGAACCAGACAAGAATGCTCAGTGCCATAAAACGGGCAACTTGCAGCAACGCACTTGATACAGCACTGCACTCTTCCTGGGCGTTGCCATCCACCCGCTCGTCAGTGCCCGGTCGATTACCGAAACCGTGGACAGTCGAGACACTGGCATATGTGTCGTTTGTAGCAGCAAAACGGTAAAAAACAAACTTTGGTTCCTATAAATAGAGGCCACCAGGACATTCTGATCATTTGTCGAAATGCCGAGTCATAGAATCGGCAACCGTCTGCGGCGGGGCGGGTTCGTAATTCGTTCACCTACCTCGATAGGCTTCGAAATGTCCATCCCCTTCACTCTGTTTTGTTGGATAGTAGCTCAGCAGCGTTGAAGAAACGCCGACTAATTACCTACCACAAAAGGCCACGTAGCTCATGCTTGGAGGCAACATCCGGAAGTTCGTAAAAGTATCAGGCGTTTGAGATTCTAATTCACTTTCAAAACAAAGTTTATATTTTAATTCATTATGCTTGATTGCCTGTAGGCCAAGAGGTAAATGTCTATCAAGTTCGTATTATCATCGCAACAAGGTCTCGCAAACCTGTCCGATCTCCTGCGTCCCGGCCGGCCGCACACAGCTGTGTCCGGCCCCGGTAGCTGAGTGGGCAGCGTGACGGAATGTCAACCCTAAGGTCCCGGGTTCGATTCCCGGCTGGGCCGGAGATTTTCTCCGCACAGGGACTGGGTGTTGTGTTGTCCTAATCATCATTATTTCATCCCCATCGACGAGCAAGTCGCCGAAGTGGTGTCAAATCGAAAGACTTGCACCAGGCCAACGGTCTACTCGACGGGAGGCCTTGGTCACACGACATTATTATGCACACAGCTGTGACTTCTGGAGCGTTGGAAAGTGCGGACACTCTCATTCGAGGTGACTGTCGCCACAAAAATTCCACCTAACTTCTCCTTCTCCATGATAACGCGAGACCTCACACAAGTCTGTGCACTAAGGAGAAGCTCACGGAACTTCACTGGGCTGTTCCTCCTCATATACCTTACAAACAGGATCCTGCACCTTCCGACTTCTATCTGTTTGGCCCTATGGAGGATGCATTCCACAGGAAACGGTACGCGATGGGGAGGTTACTGATGCAGCGAGACGTAGCCTCCGAAGTCGTCCAGTAGACTTGTACCATGCGTGCACACTGGTTCTCCCACTAAGATGGCTGAAGGCCATCGCATTGAACGAAAATGATGTAGAAAAATAGTTTTCAGTCAAAAGAGTGGTGAATAATGTAATGTAATGGAGTCCTGAATAAAAGCAATCTATTTTCAGAAACAAACGTGCTGCAGGACGTTCAGTTACCTATCCACTCTTAAAGAAAGCATATAGATTTATACTGGTGTAACAGCGTGATGAGAATTGGAGCGAAACTATCCATCGTGAAGCTTATCGTGAAACTGGCTATGCTTTAAGACACAGCTGCAAATAGTATGATTATATGTTTTATATGGTAGCAAAAAATAAACATCCACAGCCTTAATTTGTCTAGTGGTTTCAGATGGTTTGAAATGTAATGTCACACACTTTCCAGGCGAGATAGTTTGCTCTAAGGAGTATGACTTATATACCCAGACCAGGAATCAAGCAAGACCAAGTTATTTTTGACCAGCTATTGAGCAAAGGCAGTGCCCATATAGTAGTTGTAGTTCTCTTACGCCCATTTTCCCGCTGTTGCTGGCTGCGACGTAAATACTCCCTATTGCTCTTGCAAGATCACGCGTATGAGAAACAATCGTAGGGGGCAGACACCTCCAACTTCTCGCAGCACAAGAAATAAGTTTCCAACCAATTTACCGTCCAGATTAACAGTCCTCATAAATGTATACGGATGCGTTACGTCATTTATGTTAGTTGATCTTGATACAAATCTCTTGGTACTTCTAATTTCCTGGGTTTCTTTCATATGTACTTCCCTTTCAAATCCCGATGGATCAGAGTTGGCAAAAATTTCTTACTGAACGATGGGATAAGTTTGTTGCTTGTCTACAAATTTTCGGGACGATTCCGCAGTTTGCTGTGCTTCGTCTAGTTGATGCTTTGGATGAAATTTCGTTACCGTACGCCTTCCAAATCTGTAGCACTGTCTGAAGTTATGCAGCCTTCCACTGCTTCCCTTGAAGTCACTGTAATCTCTGCCACGCGTAGTATGATGTGCATAAAGGAGTACGTCACTAGCCGGAGTGGCCGTGCGGTTCTAGGCACTACAGTCTGGAGCCGAGCGACCGCAGGTTCGAATCCTGCCTCGGGCATGGATGTATGTGATGTCCTTAGGTTAGTTAGGTTTAATTAGTTCTAAGTTCTAGGTGACTGATGACCTCAGAAGTTAAGTCGCATAGTGCTCAGAGCCATTTGAACCAGCCAGTACGTCACTATGATGCACATCCTGTAAGTTGCATAGAGCATCCTTGAAACGTGCAAACACCAATTTCTGTAACAAGTGCGCTTTGTCCTCCCTGAAATATCTGTAGTGTCTCTTATGAACTTCAAGGTGATATTGCTGCGGACTTATTCAAGATCTGCTCATAATTGTTTCTTTACTATGCCGCGTATGACCTTCCATGTACGTAATTATGTTTAGTATCCGAACCTTGGACAACGACTTCCTTTACTACGTTCCGCTGGAGGCGGGGTTTGTGGCTGCCTGTCCGAGAAGGATGATGAACTATATGGCCCGACACTTGTTTGAATATCACTTTCACTTGCTAAGCACGTATCGTTATCATTGTACTCCTCATGTACATTGTCCGCACAGTCGAGCGTATACGACACCATACATTCCACTGCCTCATCTTGCAGAAACACTAATATTTCATCTGCCACTTCTTTTTCAGCCTGAGAAATTCTTTGGGTTCCTTTCCGTCGAAATGACAACTTCGGCAACTGTTGTTGTTGATACAATGCAATGTAGGATTTGTTTATCGTTGTCGTTGTTCTACTTTGTATCACCACCACTAGCACTGTAACACCGTTGCAAGTCACTCGTCAACTGAGCAGTTAAACTGCACTCCGTAGCTCAATGCTGTACTCACCTTTCGATACCAACAGTCCGCCCCAGTTGCCATTAACAGCCAGTACTGTGGTTGGGTGGTAGACAGTATGTCGGTGTCGAATGCCGGAAACATTATTGGCCTTTAGCAATCTCACACTCCAGGGGTTCCTTGTGAGACTTCTGCAGTATAATTGTTATATCAGCTTAAAGCCGTACACGGAGTACGAAAAACATGGGGTAAATTTTAATACTATTTCTTTGGATTCATTGGGAGTGTGCATAACGAATCGAATGTTAGCTCAGCTCATTGCCCCAGATAGATGTATGTGAGGAAAGAAATGCCCTCTTCCCCAGCTTAATGGCAAAACACACTCTAGAATAGCTTACTTCACTGCTAGGAAAAAAGATTTGGACTATTATGCTACGTTATAGATCATAGTATTGGCCGCTGTGAGGTCATCACAAGTCTACCGTCATCCTCACTGCACCGCTTGTTAGGGTTTCTGGCCGCCACGTCTTGGATCTAGGGTGGAACTGAGGACCTCCTAACCACAGACCCATTTTGATACTCGTCACCGCCAGTCGCCTCCAGCCAGCCGCCTGGACGTCTACGCCCATCACTCTCCAAGGCCGCGTGGCTCTAGGCCGCCTCGTCCCCATTGGGTCACGTCAACCTGCCGCCTCAGACCCGACGCAATTCGGCCATCGCCCATGCTAGCTGAGCCTAGGAGCTGCCGGTGTCCTACCACAATACTTTGTTACTGTGGGATCTCTGGGTCGTGGACCAACATCCAGCCGCCGCCAGACGTGGGTCTGAGCTTGTAACAAACTAATAAAGTGATTTTGATACCTTCGACTGGCTTCTGACTCATCCTGAACCACCGTCTTCCACCAGAGCCTACCCAAACTCCCTATAGTCCATCCACTCTCTGCAAGGTGTGCCGAATTACTGGTGGACACTGCAGTGATGGTTCGACGTTTGCAGCAACAATGGGAAACCATGGCTGCTGCAACGACAAGAAATAGCTCGGCTGAAGAGGAGTGGACATCTCTGACAAGGACGATCGCAGATGTCAGGCACTCAAAAATAGGTAAAAGGAAGGTAACTCTAAAGAAATTTTGGCAGAAGGAGATATACTTCAATTGGTCTACGAAAGAAGTAAATACAGAAATGTTATGGAAAAAAAGGAATACAACAATACAAATAATTTAAGAGCGAAATAGATAGGAAGTACAGGGGAGTCAAGGCGAAAAGATGTTATGATGTTGGGAAGATGTGAAGAAATCAGAAAAGGAAGACGGACTCGGCACAGACAAAGACAAAACAATCTTCTGTGAAATGAAATGAGTGGGTGGGTGGTAGGAGTAGATTTAAGGCCTCCATAAAGGGGAGGACTTGTCTGATGATAAAAGAGGATACTAGAGTCTGTAAGGAAGACATGGGGGATGTAGTATTAGAATTAAAATTTGAAAGAGCTCTGGAAGATCTGAAATCAAATAAGACAGAATTAAGAGACATCATTCTACCGGAATTTCTGAAATAAGTGGGGGAAAAGGTAACCAAACGACTATTCAAGTTGGTCTTCCGATAAAGTATTACACCTTCAATTTAGAAGATAGCAAGGGGAGATAAGTCTGAAAACTATCGCACAATCAGATTTACGGCTGATGCAACGAAACTACTGCCAAGACTAATCTACACAAGAACGGAAAAGAAAATTGAGGATTTTTCAGCCGAGGATCAGTTTGGCTTTAGGGAAGCTAAGAGCGTCGGAGAGCAAGTTCCGACATAGCGCTTGTAGGATTTGTTGACACGTAAAAAAGAGTCTGACAACGGAAAACAGTGCAAGATATTCGAGATTCTGAGAAAAATGTAAGCTGCAGGAAAGACGAGTTAAGAGCGCGATTGAAATTCAGGGTGAATGAATATCAACGGTAAGATTCACTGATGGCATTGCTATACTCATTGAAAGTTAAGAAGTATTACAGGATCTGTTGAATGGAATTGATATTCTAATGAGTACAGGATATGGTTTGAGAGTAAACCATAAAATGATAAAAGAAATGAGAAATAGCAAAAATGGGAAAAGCGGGAAACTTAAGATCAAACTTGGCCGTTACGAAGTAGACGAATTCGGCTGCCTTGGAAGAAAAATAATCCATAACGGTCGAAAAAAGGAACACATAAAAACCAGATAAGCACGGGAAAAGAGGGCATTCCTGGCCAAGAGAAGTCTACTGGTGTCAAAGATATGCCTTAATTTGAGGATGAAATTTCGCAGTATGTGCGTTTGGAGCACCGCATTGTATGGTAGTGAATCACAGACCGTGGTAAAACCGGAACAGAAGATAATCGAAGCATTTAAAATGTGGTGCTACAGAAGACCGTCGAAAATCAGGAAGACTGAGGATAAGAGATGGGGAGGTTCGTCGCATAATCGGAGAAATAAAAAAAAAAAGACATATGGAAAACAGTGACAAGATGAAGGGACAGGATGATAGAACATGTTTATGAAGGCAGTAACTTCCATGGTGCTCGAGAGAGCAAATAACTGCGATGAAGAGGTAGGCGCAGGAGAGAAATTCATTGCAGGTTGCATCAAACCAACAGTTAGAGGTTGTTGTAGTGCTCTGTATAGCAGTTCGACTTGGATGGATTTCTGAGTGGGTGAGAAAGACTTCCAGTTGACGGCAGCTACAGTATCATAATTTTACTAGATTTCCTGAGTAAATATTACGCCAAAAAACGAGCGTATATTGAGCTTTCCGGGGCATCATTTTCTTCAGGTTTTATTGCCGAAAATCTCTAAATACCTGAGATGTCACGGAAGTCATGCATGCATGCGTGCATCCATGAGCTCATAGACTCGACTTGTGGGATAAAATACCGAAATATATTAGGGAGCTAGTCTGGGTGGATGTAGGAGCGGATTTATCAGTTTAATACGTTATTAGTTGAACCTTTGTCAGAAAACGTGGAACCGGACAAAACACAATGCTGTGTATGCCATAGTTTGCTGCATATGCAAAAGATTCACAGTAGCCAGGCACCGCCCGTCAGCCTGGATAATTTTGTGTCAGTGGAGGCGGAGCTATCACTACGTGTACTAATATCCAACCCTGAAGTGACTGAGGAAGAACAACTAACAGAGATTTCCATATAAAGTGTTCTGAGCCAGGACAGTTTGCTGATTCAGTCACAATGCGGGGGAAAGTATAACGTGGACGTCTACGGTTGTCACTCACCCTGGCCAAATTAGTTTCAGCCATCTCACACTTAGCAGCCCAACCACTTAAACTAAACAGACTGTAGTAATTTACCCCAGAATCGGCCATCTTGTTCTCTGTACTCCACTTCACAATAATTTAAATTCGATATCTTTACTTCATTTAATGCAAGGCACAATAGGTCCACAAATTATATGTGACAATAGACAATGAAGGAAAGAACAGCAATCGATTGCAAAATACGTCATTTTATTACAGCAGATCTAGATTTCAACTATTAGATAGTCATTTTCATTGCTAAAAATTACCAAAAAGGACAATCAGGAACGGATATGAGATAGTTAATGACGAATCACAAGTACAAACATAAGCACCATATAGCAACATACTATATGGCGACAGGTGACATTTGTCGGAAGTGTCACGTAGATAACAGTGTTGGTTAATGTAGAACATACAGGAGTCTAAAACGAAATGAAGCCGTTGCTTATGTGGTTGAAGAGGAAGAAAATTTGTAAGAGATGTTTGCTGCCCACTACTGAAGTACGGGTGAATAGTTAAATAATAGTGAAGCAATATAACAATTTTTTTAAAAAATGTACTGAACTATAAAACCACAACTAATGGTTATACCATAGAAAAATAATCACAATGTGGAGCCAGAAGTATAGCAAACTCAACAAAGGAAGTATGGGGTAGTATGTAATGTATTTTTGCATTAAGAATTAATGGAAGAAGATCCATTTACAATTCTATATAACAGCGGAAAGTACACTCTCAAAATAAAATAACAAAATAATCAAAACATAAAGGAATGAAAATAGTACAACCAAACATCGTTTGCTCTCTCTAGGCATATACTACAATCACACAGATATATATATATATATATATATATATATATATATATGGGATTAAATAAGGATGTGTTTATATTAAAACATGCACCTTGCCTGGGCCAATGTAAGACATGAAACCAGCTATGGAATAGGATTACCACACTTAATGTAATTGTTTGAAATTAAGTCCCCAGAAGCAGATAAAACTATAAAAGTAGAATAGAAAATAATAAAAACAGCATCCAGGAAAGGTAAAATGTGGTGGCTTGAAAAGCCAAACAACTCACGGACACGATATATGTTTCCGATATGCACCATATTGTGGCGATAACAGAAACGCCAGTAACACATTAAATAATGGAACAGGTTTTGTTGTGGACTATGAATCAACATTGTGACAATTTCAATTAATGTTAAATGTATTGCGTAGTGAGATATAGTAGTCCTTAAGAAGGTGGAAACAGTAACAAGGTAATTAGCAAAACTGTACTCGAATGTTGACCTGTTAATCGGCCAAATAAATAAGTGACGTGGGTATGGACTTTTACTGCATTGGCTCTAGATAAACCCTTCTCTTTGCAAGCTGTTCCACAAAAAAACCCAGAAGTGGCTATTTTTCACCATGATCTGCTCACTGAGCTGGTGGACGTCAAATGACCTCTTATGACGATGAATCTCAATCTCCTACACGAGATCCATAAGCCATTCCCCCTCGTAGGTTGCGACAAAATTAGATTTTTCTGCCGTGTCCCTCCGTTTGAGCGCCACATGTTCACTGCATTAAATGTGTTATGTTTATGGCCCCACACAAGTGTTTCACTTTCTACAGTTTAGTCATTACTTGTAGTTTTATTGTTTGGTACCGCTTTAAAATTTTTAAAAAAATTATGTAGCTTCACTATCATTTAAGTATTCACTTGCGCTTCAGCAAAGAGCAATACACATCTCTGATGCTATATTTTCTTCCCATTCACCCATGCAAGGAATGGCTTACTACATGATACTTTGGACTAAGGTCGCCTGTTGTTGCATGGTATAGCCAGCCGGTGTGGCCGTGCGGTTCTAAGCGCTTCAGTTTGGAACCGCGTGACCGCTACGGTCGCAGGTTCGAATCCTGCCTCGGGCATGGATGTGTGTGATGTCCTTAGGTTAGTTAGGTTTAAGTAGTTCTAAGTTCTAGGGGACTGATGACCACAGATGTTAAGTCCCATAGTGCTCAGAGCCATTTGAACCATTTTGTTGCATGGTGTGTAGCACTGTGGTCTCCTGTTTTGTAATTTTTAGCACTTTATATGACGATGTGATAATTGAAATCTGTATCTGCTGCAAACAGACGTCATATTTAGAAATCGATTGCTGTCCTTTTCTCCTTGTGTATCTTCTACGATCGATGGGCACCATAGGATCATATGGATTTCAATCTAATTAAAATATCACAATGTTATTTTCATATATAAGTTGTGTGTGTTACTGTACTAACTTACAACATAGGGTACACCTGATGCCTAAAAAACGACTGTGGACTTTTCAAATTAAATGTCACTATATCGTCCGCACGTCTGTAAAAATACGTGAAGACATTTCGATCATGGGTCACCTTGAGGCTATGTTACTGTTGGTCCAAAGATCGAACTTTCAGCATTTTACGTTTCTAGAATTTTTTTAGTTGTGCTTCATTACATCAACCACCATTTTAGGGAGAAAGGAAGATACTGTATCATGAACTACATTAGAAAAAGTGAAACTGAAGTTCTTGAATAGCTAATATACACACATCAAAAAAAGTTTTGCATCTCCCTGGTTCCCAGAACTCCTGAAGATAGACGTTGACGTTGGATATTGTGTCACAGACACAGTCCTTTTGACTAACACGGCTCGTGTTGTCTGTAGTTCAACCATCCCTTTACTGTCAATACCGCGGTTAGATCTCCTCCGCATTGTTTCTTTGGGCCAGGAAGGGCTCTCAACGAAGGAAGTGTCCAGGCGTCTTGGGGTGAACTAAAGCGATATTAATCGGACATGGAGGAGATACAAAGAGACAGGAAATGTCGATGACATGACTCGCTCAGGCCGCCCAAGGGTTACTGCTGCAGTGGATGACCACTACCTACGGATTATGGCTCGGATGAACCCTGACAGCAACGCCATCATGTTGAATAATGCTTTTAGTGCAGCCACAGGACGTCGTGATACGACTCAAACTGTGCGCATGATGCACAACTTCACTCCCGACGTTCATGGCGAGGTCCATCTTTGTAACCACGACACCATGCAGTGCAGTGCAGCTGGGCCCAACAACATGCCGAATGGACAGCTCAGGATTAGCATCACGTTCTCTTCACCGATGAGTGTCGCATATGCCTTCAACCAGACAATCGTCAGAGACGTGTTTGGAGGCAACCTGGTCGGGCTGAACACATGGCACACTGTCCAGCGAGTGCACTAATGTAGAGGTTCCCTGCTGTTACGGGGCGGCATTATGCGAGGCCGATGTACGCCATTGGTGGTCATGGAAGGCGCCGTAACGGCCATCCTCCGACCGATTGTGCAACCATACCGGCAGCATATTAGCAAGGCATTCGTCTTCGTGGACGGCAATTCGCTACCCCATCGTGCACATCGTGTGAATGACTTCCTTCACGATAGTGACATCGCTCGACAAGAGTGTCCAGCATGTTCTCCAGACATGAACCCTATCGAACTTGCCTGGGATAGATTGAAAAGGCTGTTTATGGACGACGTGACCCAGAAACCACTCTGAGGGATCTACGCCGTATCGCCGTTGAGGAGTGGGACAATCTGGACCAACCTTGATGCCTTGATGAACTTGTGGATAGTATGCCACGACGAATACAGGCATACATCAATGAAAGATGACGTGTTACTGGGTATTAGAGGTACCGGTGTGCATAGTAATCTGGATCACCACCTCTGAAGGTCTCGCTGTATGGTGGTACAACACGCAATGTGTGATTTTCATGAGCAATTAAAACGGTGGAAATGATGTTTATGTTGATCTCTATTCCAATTTTCTGTACAGGTTCCGAAACTCTCGGAACTGAGGTGATACAACACTTTTTTTGATGTGTGTAGTTTTTATTACTTTTGTTGTTGGCCATTCTTGAAGTTATGTTCCACTGTCAGTAAAAAAAAAAAAATGTATCTTTCAAGGGTGGGGACAGCCATTAGCAATCGTAAATATGCTACCAGAGCTCTCTGAAAGAAAGTGTATAGACTGTATCTCCTTTCCTTATCACAATTACCTGAAGTCTATAGCAAGTTTATCCGTTGATGTCACGTTTCCTGACACTTAATCTCAACAAAGCGTATTAAAAAGGGGGCATTTTGGAAAGATCTGAAATGTAGTTTATCACTTAAGGGGAGTTGGAACTCCCTATCCCGACAATGTTAAAATTAGTGACTTGGCTTTCCTGTATTTCAGGAACCACTCTAGTCATTGACATGAAGCTTTTACAAGACATTAAACTGCATGTTCTGATTGTACTTAACTATAATAATTGCATTTCAGCCACAGCTTTCGGAAATACAATTTTTAATCACACATTTAAAATTTTGTGTAATTTTTTGTACGTTATCCTAAATAATTTTAATTATACATAACATTATGTTCTTATTTTACTTCCGTAGACTCACGATATGGATGTTATTACTCCCTAAAAATCTGAATACTCTACTCGAAGTGGTTTCTGAGATTCAGGGAAAAATGCAACAGAAAATGTAAATTTTCAGGAACGGCTTCTCAAGTTTCAGAAGACTGTAACTCAATATATGCTTAATTTTTTTATTTTTAGTCACTCAGAAGCACCCTGCACCATACTGTGTATCATCTTCTTGATCTTTTTCCATGGGTTTTCTTCTTTTCTTCTTTCTGAACTCCTTAGTCGCCAACTGTGCTGCATACTCTGCTTTATCAATGCGAACCTTGTCCATACATTCAAGTTCTCCGATGCAGTTTACTCCAGGATTAATTCCCATGTGCTGTAGCACTTCCGCCGTACCAAGGTTGCCATCATTAAAAACAATAGCAGCATCACTGACCCCCCACTTTAGTGTCTTCATTCCAACAAAAAAATTTTGGTAAGCGACTCCATATAAGATTATTGAACGACTCATTGGGATTTTGAGCCTGACCATGCAGACACTTCTTCAGTAATTCAGGATTTACCAGGTCTCAGTAAATAGGTTTTACGATATCCATGACTGCTGCTGCGATAGAATGTTTATGGCTGTATGAAATGTTTGAGTACTGGGCACTGCAGTAACTCCACATTGAACCAGGTCCAGGAGGGCAAAGGTGGTGTACTGGTTTTTCATCAGTTGACAGGCTGCGGAAGAAGGTAGCCCATACTACCTGCTTCATTTTCAGGAAATTCTCAGTATTATTTCTAATGGCCATCCGATAATAGTGCTGTAGTTCATCAATCATTTTGTCTGTCAGCCTGCCTGTTATGGTTTTACCATCAGAAAGTTTCTTGTCTCTGAAACTCTGTTTCAACTTCCTCAACCTGGTGCCCATCCTCTTCTGGACATGACCACACATTCCAGTTTTGTGATAATCTTCTCATCATAAGGCTGAGCGGCTACTACACTGTTATATGCTTTTGAGTCTCCATCCCCTGAGAAATTAGTGTAACACACTCCCCTTTCGTTCACAGATCGACCAAAAATTTCAATAGCTGCAGAGGCCTCCATACCACCCTTTGTTCCTCATAATTTGTGTCACAGATATGCCCTTCTTCATTCCCTGATTTTCTCTTATAACAATGTTTGGTTAAAATCTGGAAATCTATTACCTTCCTGGTATCCACACTGGTTACTGTAGCAACAGAATTCTTAGAACTGTAGCCACGCTTCTGCCGAGTGACATCAAAAGCTACTGGTGTGTCAGTCATACCATCATTTGTTTCAACAGCTTCGTACCTTTCATTGACTCACCTGCAACAGATTCCACAGTAGCTCCAATAAATCCTGCATACTTGTCGATTTTACAAGGTGGGCATGGCATATTCATCACCGCACACATTGTTTCTGCTGCAGTGCCTTCTTTGCCAATAGCTCTCAGTCCACAAAAGCACCTCATATTTACTTCAAAATAATTATCTTTACACTTATTAGAATTCGAAAATGAATGAGTATAGTTACAACTGGCACAATTAATGATAAGTTTCCTGCCTAGTCCATTTGATACCTCACTGTCTTTATGTAAATTAACTGTCCCTCTACATATTATACAACACACACATTCACCTAACACCCTTGTCAGGATGTGTAAATCTATCAGAATATAACCTAAACTACCATTTACATCATTTTCGTTTTGAGAAAACCGTGTATCACAACGTTTTATTTTAATCTTCGAAGTACTAATAGGTGTTTCTCTAGATACTGACGAGTTTGCCAGTATTTTAATGTCTGTAACTTCACATGCCACATGTTGAACACAGTGCTTCCCTTTATTCATAAATCTATTACCATAAAACCCACGTTATTCATAATTCTATTACCACAAATCCCATGTTTCTTAAAAACACTTCGTTTTGCCCCCCTTCCTTTACTTTTTGAGAGATTTACCAATCTATTCCTCACTTTTCCTCGGAAAAACGATAGCACTGCGACATACAATGCGTGTTTATACTATGAAACGATACGATACTGTTTTTGACAGTGCTACCAATACAAACGCGAAATTTAACCTTTATAACACAGCAATGCACAGCCTTCTATATAAAATATTACCGATTTTATTAGATATTGAAGTAATGAACATAAAAATTTTAACATTTTCAACCGATGTAGATTATATTTAAGAAAATAAAATACTTCCCATGTGAGTGACATATATATCATGTATATCGTATTATTCTGAAAATTCCAAATTTTATAATGAGATAAAAATCCGAAAATGTGAAAAATTTTTTTTTCATTCTAAATCCCCTTAAGGAATATATTTACGTAATACATAAATATAGCTTTAAAAACATCAAATAAATTATTTTAGCTTCTCGAACACTTAGGTCGACATAGCAACTGCTCATTTTGCTTGAAAGGAGCAAATTTCACGAGTATTAATGTCTTTGCAGAAGGTTCCAAGCAGAGGGAAGCTCTACTACATGACATGTAGATGAAACAACGTACTGGGCACTAGTTTTAACATATGAAATTAATACACATTCATATAGTAAGAAACTAGGGTTTCTGTGCTTTCAACTACCCACTTTCAACTAGTAATCCAAAGCTCGATCTCTGATCATGGGTGCAATTAAATCTTTACACTAAAGTAAAATAGCTCTTCAAGAAGCCAAGTTGTTTGCATTGTTTATCGAAATACGTAAACATTTATTGTATAAGAATATAAAGCACATATGGCTGACCAATTGGCACTATTGATCTAACTTGCTGATGAGAACAGTTCAGTCTTTGTTCCATAGTAAACAAAGTTATTCTCAAGTCTAAGTTGTCTGTATTATTAGTCGAAAACTAATACTAGTCATAGTTAGTCAGACATTGTTCCCCCCCCCCCCCCCTCCTCCCTCGACTATGGTACTAAGTTCATCTTGTAGTACAAAACATCTAGCATATTCTTCTGATAATGCTAATTTATGCTGTCGCAAAGTGGTAACTACATGACATGTAGATGAAACAACATACTGGACACTAGTTTTAACATATGAAATTAATACACATTCATATAGTAAGAAACTGGGGTTGCTGTGCTTTCAACTACCCACTTTCAACTAGTAATCCAAACCTTGTAGTGACGCCATACTAGGATATTAACTTCATCTTGGAGAACAAACTGTTTATCATATCCCGATGATACATTTAACATGCCGTAGCACAGTGGAAACTACATGACACTACAGTAAAATACCATACTGAACAGTAGTTTTAACATCTAAAATTAATGCACATTCGTCTGGAAAAGGAACGAAGGGTGCTCTCCTTTCAATGTCATATATACTATTAAGATTTCAAGCTGGAATAATGACTATACTTTGTAGTACACAATGTTTGTCATCTTCTCCTGATAACGTTAACTTACGCTGTCATACAATGGGAAGTACATGACAATTCGATGAAATAATGTACTGAAATTTTCAGCTATCGACGTTATACAATATACATTCATATAGATAGGACACATGTACTGCTATGCTTTTGATTTCAGGTACCACTTCGAACTACTTTTCAGTCATCCAAACATAATAGTGACCCTATACTAGCGTGTTAGCTTTATCTAGTAGTACAAAACGGTAATCATCTACTATTGATAATACAAACTTAATACATAGACAGTCTTCCACAGGTCAAACAAGCCGTCAGTTGAGCAGTTATAAGTCATATCTCCCAGTCTGGTTTAGCATGTTCTTTTGCTAAGAAAGATATAAAAGTATGTCATAATCGCATATTAGGCACACTTTGTAAAATCGATAAGATGGCTGCTGACATCAATGTTCTGGATTGTGATTTGACACATAAATTTGGTGCATATCTTTATTCTACAGCTGGAGCTCTTGCACATTAAACTGGCTATTCCAACTGTCTTATCTTTGTTCACACCACACTGTTGCTTCCCTGGTTGTCTTCCTACATACAGAAGTCATGATTTGATGGTAGGTAATTACAAATTCCATTTTGTTAAAAATGCCAGCGAAATCATAAATTAAATCCAAATCTAACATAGGTAACACTTATCTACATGACGTTTTTGCAATATCCGAAGCTGTTATCCTGTATAATTTATCACGTAAATAAGTGTTAAGTACACCATCATCAATCTTCTGTTTTGGTGCGGCCTGCCATGAACTGCTTTCTAGCGCGAACTACTTCATTTCAGAGTAGCACTTGCACCTTACATTCTCAATTATTTGGTGGATGCATTCCAGTCTCTGTCTACCTCTGCAGTTTTTACGCTCTACATTTCCATCTAGAGCCCTTAAGGTTAATACCTGATGCCTTAAACACATGTCCTACCATCCTGTCCATTCCTGTCGGTGTCTTCCACATATTCCTTCCTTCACTGATTCTGTGGACATCCTTCTCGTTCCTCACCTTATCAGTCCACCTGGTTTTTAACACTCTTCTGCAGTAGTGCATCTCAGACGTTTTCCTTCTGTTCCAGTTTTCCTACTATCTGTGATTCACTATCACACAATACTGTGCTCCAAAAGTATATTCTTAGAAATTTCTCCCTCAAAGTAAGGTCTGTGTTTGACCATGCAAGACTCCTCTTGGTCACAAATGCCACTTGTCTTTTTCTGGTTTACTCTCAATCCATATTCTACATACATTATATTTTTCATTCCATTCAGCAGATCCTGTAATTCTTTTTCACATTCACTGAAGACAGCAATGTCATCAGTGAATCCTGAATTTTAATGCCACTCTTGAACCTTTGGTTTATTTTGCTTCTCTGATGTATAGACTAAACAGTAGGGACAGGGAGGGGGGGGGGAGTCTACATCCATAGTCCTAGTCTTACATACTTTTCAAACTCAGAACTTCGTTCATGTCTTGCGGTCTCATTGTTCCCTCTTGGTCCTTGTACACATTGTTTATTACCCGTCTTTCTCTATAAATTTCCCCTATTTTTCTCATAATTTAGAATATTTTACACCATTTTACATTGTCTAACGCTTTTTCCAGGTCGAGAAATCCTATGAACGTATTTTGATTTTTCTCCAGTCTTGCTTCCACAGTTAACTGCAACGTCAGAACTGCCTCTCTTGTGCCTTTACTCTTTCTGAAGCCAAACTGCTCGTCACTTAACAGATCCTAAGTTCTCCTGTCCTTTCTTCTCTATATTATTATTTTTGTCAGCTTGGATGCACAAGATGTTAAGCTGACTGTGCGGCAGTTGTTGCTCTTATCTGCTCAGTTATCTTCAGAAACGTATGGATGATATTTTCCTGACAGTCTAATGGGACGTCACCAGTATCAGATTCTACATTCCAAAAAAATTGTTCAAATGGCTCTGAGCACTATGCGACTTAACTTCTGTGGTCATCAGTCCCCTAGAACTTAGAACTACTTAAACCTAACGAAGCTAAGGACATCACACACATCCATGCCTGAGGCAGGATTCGAACCTGGGACCGCAGCGGTCGCGCGGTTCCAGACTGTAGTGCCTAGAACCGATCGGCCAATACGGCCAACTCTACATACCAGGTTGAATAGTCATTTGTTTGGCGCTTCCCTCAATGACTTTAGATTTTCCAATGGAATGTTATCAGTCCCTTCTGTCTCATTTGATCTCACGTCCACCAGAGATCTATCAAATGCTGAATGTAATACTGGATCCTCTGTGTTTTTCCTATCGATTTCACTTTATTATAACAAGTCATCTGACAAGTTCTCTTGTTTATAGGGGCCTTCTGTGTACTCTTCCTCTGCATTTAACAGTGGAATTCCCTTTGCACTCTTAATGTTACTGAGGTTATTGGCAATTTATACCAATGAGGCTTCCTGTAACTGCAATATTGCGTTTGTTGTCTGTGGGCAAGGCAGAAGTCAAGCTTGGTCGGGTAAGGCGCACTTTCAGTCATGAGCCTGCCTACAAACGAGGAAGGGAACACATGATCTGTTGGAGTGGCTTAGGTAACAGCTATCTTGTGTATTGCGGTTGTGGCCGCAACGGCTAAGCTACGAGTGCAGTTCTAATCTGTGTGTAAGCTGTTTGTTTGCCACTTCTCAGATGGTCTGGAGTAACCATCACTGAGCGCAAGCCCTCGGCCCGTCATCTTCTCGGTGCCGTGTACTAAATACGGTGCCCTGATGGATGCTGTGGAGTCACCAGCAACGAATATAAGCTATCCGCTTCCAGTTTTCTCGCTGCTGTGTGTGGAGTAAGGCATCTGTGTACGTGCTATACCTATCACGTCCTGCTTGCTGTGGATGCGAAAGTGATGAGTTCACATTACATTGTGCTCAGCTGAGGCTGTGAGAGGTCTATCACGTGTAGGTGGCGGGAAGTGGAATGTGTGTTGGGGTTTCAATTGACTTGTTTCCATGCTACAATTTATTAATAAACATATAACCATATTACATTTGGCGAAAAGAGATATTTTATGACTATGAATCATGACACATTTAATGGACATTTGCATTTGGTCAACTTAGTCAATTAGTTACATAAATTCTGATCTTGGGAATCAGAAAAAGCATTTACAACTCACAAGGAATCATTCCCAAGTGTCAATAAACGATTTTGATGAAATATATACTTCTGACGTCGTCTACGTGAGAGCGATCTGTAGTATTATGAACACTGAATAAATTTTCCTCTCTAGACATCTACAGAGAATATCACGTCCGTATGAAGGCACAGCAATACGAGATCACAGATTAGTTTTAGAGCGATTATAATTCTATGTGAGTCTATAACTATTTCTGTATATCAAATAATGAATCGAGTTTACCTAGACATCGGGAGAAGATGTTGTATATTGATGTCGGGTGCTGAGATTTCACCTAGACGTCATACAATTCACTGACACAAGTAAACACGATTCTTCATCACATTAAAATGGCAAATAAATGTTAAATAAATAGATCATGCGATCAATAAGAGCTGCTGCGAATCGATGAGATAGAACAGTACATGAATGTCAAACAATGGAAGAGAATTCACCTAGGCATCATCCGACAAGATTACTTGTAGACGCTGGGTAATGAGATCTCACCTGGACATCGAAAGACGATACCTTGTCGTAAATAAGGTCGTATAAACAGAATATTTGTCTAAAATTGTAAAATATTATTTATAGCCACGTTTTGCCCTCTGTGTGTAATTTTTGCCTTTAATTCCGAGTAATTTCGGATAGAATAAAATTAATCCTGATGATGTAACTATACCGGATGACACATTGATGATGGTCAGAAAGAATGCCTTCGAATATAATACTTATTACATACAGATATCTATGACTCATTAGCAATATTAGATCATGGGTTATTTTACGAGCATTTGTAATTTAAAATGAGGTTATAGCTGTGCAGTGATCATAGCAAACAGTATAAAAAATTTAACCTAAATACTGGGTGCCAAGGTTGCACTTAGACCTCAGGTAACGTGAGTTTGCCTAGACGTCAAACAAAATGTTGTGAATAACTTCATTTATGTATTACACTTCATAAAAAGAGAAAAAAAAAATTCTACGTACATAGCTCATTGGTTCAGTTAGGAGCAATTGCAAACCCATGTGATTAATACTAATTATATACTAATACATCAAATGTGGATAGAAGAGATTTCACTTAGACATTGGGTGACAAAATCGTAGGTAGACAGTGGGTAATGAGCTATCATCTAGACGTCGAACGATACAGAATTGTAAACAAGATAGTACAAACAGCAGGCTTGCTAAGAAAAATGCAAAATATTGATTGTAGCTCCATTGGTAAAGAGGTACAATGTATATTTTCCAGATAAAAAATATCACACTGTATTAACTGCACCTTTGATTATCAGTATTTATGGATGTAATAGAGTTAGCTCGCAGATGGCATTATAAGACATACATAAGATTTTTAAAATGAAGTTTTAAGTTCGTTTTTTAAGTATGATGTTAAGAACAGTGTAATGTTTTTAAAACAATATTTTTGGAAAAATGTTTTTGGATAAAGTTTGACATATAACGTAATTACATATGAAAATTTGCCTTTAGGATTTGTTGTAAAAAGGTTTTTAAAGTTATAATGATTTGGATACTGGCCATATTTTGTTACATGGTAGCATTTTTGACAGTCATCTAGGATGAATATTACGTGAAAATTTGTTCTAGTGCAGGCTTATGTAAGAATAAGCTGGTAATGTTAGGTCATGGGATCAGTTTAAGAGCGATTGCAGTCCCACAATGTGTAATAATTGTACACTGATTATATTAAACATTGGAAGAGTGTTCACCAAGATACCAGGTGATCAGATTGCGCGTAGGTGTCAGGTGATTAAAATCCACATAGACGTTGAGGATGTGTTGTTGTGGATAAGCTCTGTGAACAATGTAACCGACAACAAAAGCACAAAAATTAAATACCTCCATTGTTCATGCAAATTCCCTGAACGTATTCAAGATTAAATACCTTATCTTTTCCTGTAGATATCGACCTATTACTTCATATATTAAAATCAACCTACATATAATACCATTAGCTATAAATCGAGCTTTTAAGTGGTTGTCATATTGGTTGAAATTTTGTATAAAGGAAAATTTGGTAAAGATTTACAAAGAGTTTTTATGTAACGTTTTTAAAAGTTTTCTAAAATAAAATAAAAATGTTTTCGTATAAATTATGTTTCACAGATTTGAAAATTATTTTACACAGTTTTTTTAAAATGGAATACTGTTTTGGCTTATATATAATGATAATAATTTAGATATATTTAATTACATGGAATAGTAGATCCATACCTTAATCCAATGTGAGACAATAATATCGACTCTTACTACCACTGCACCATCTGATATCCTTACGCATCACTAAGAATGGTTATGCTGAGATCAGTCAGTTGCAAGGTGGTGACGAACGTGAGCACTTGTAATCAGCGCAATAACATGTGTGTAAGTAGTGTTATTTTGAAATTGACTTGCCGACTTCTAGTATAGCTCACAGAAACAAAATGGACGTACATTATACAGCACAACCTACAGAAAGCTGATGGGAGCGTAGGTATGTTGCTATTCCATGTATTGGATCTTGGGTATAATTGGGTGTGTTGTTACACAGGTTGTTCAGAGAAAGTGCCGAATACTTTGAGAGGTGGTAGTACCCATCGAAACAAGAAAAATGAGACTAATAACATACTTTCTGACATAAGTCCAATATACATGGGTCCAGAAATGCATATTTTCTGCGATAAACACGTTAGCAGGCGGTGTTCAAAGTGGCAACCATTCATGATAATGTACCTCTCTGCCTTCTGGCATAAGGTATATCTGGTTGTTGTACACGCCGGCACGCACTGAAGACTCGATCCTGTAGTATCCTCACGTCGCTGACTGTCGTGGCGTAGAGCAATTCCTTCAAGTGCGTCCTTAACCGAAAGTCTAGGACTGGGGAACGAGCAGTCCAAGGCATGTCCTCCTCCACCCCCTCCCCCCAATCGATCTAGCGGTCCTCAAATGTCTACGTCAGATTTTCGCTCACATTGAGACGAATGTGTGCTGGTGCGCATTTGTATTCGTTGCTAGAATGGCACAGTTTCCAGCAAGATAGGCAATACAGTAATGAGAAAGTCCAGATAAATAGCCCCCATTAACCTTTGTGGTGGCACGTATGGCACTATTAATCTATCATAAAGTTCACCTACCCGTACTTTGACTGAGAATCGGTGTTGATGTCCTCTTTCCTGAATTGCTTGGGGATTTACATCAGCCCATACACGCTGGTTGTGGAAAACCACAATACCATCTCTGGTAAACCCTGCGTCTTCGGTACATAAAATCTTGGATGCGAACAGTGGATCTACGACACACTTCTGCAACTGCCATTGACAGAACCTCTGTCGGCTATGATGATCCTGTGGCCTTAGGGCCTGAACGCACTGTGGGTGACATGGGTAGAGTAGTAATTAGAAAATTTTTCAGAATACTCAATCAGTGTTAATTAATTAGGAAAAATGAAAACTTTTATTACAACATTAGTTAAAGAAGCTTACAACCCACGTATATCCCCGTGTAATAAGGCTGGTTTATGAAATACAATTTTTGGAAAATAAGATGTACACAATGTGCTGTAGGAATATTTTCAACACACCTAATTAAAGCATCTACACGTTCATTACTATTATAATTATTTATTTCACAGATATTTGTTTTATGTTTTAAATTGTTATTGTACGTTATATATACACGTCTTTTGTTCCTTAGTTTACTCTTTCACTTATGTAAATTGCTATTAATTGAAGATGTTAAGTAACTCATTATTACTGTAGAAGTTAAGTACAATAATGATAATCTATAAGGAAATGCTTGGAGCATAACCTTTTTCTCTTACACCATGTACATAATATAAATGAAATTTCTTCACGTAATAGACACGACGGAGAAGAGAACACAAAACAAAATTCAGCAGGATGTCAAATCGTCATCGTTGGTCCTCTAAATATCCTAATCTGTATAAGGCATATTTCAGTACATTGGTAAGCTTTGACGAAGAGCATATATTAGGTACTAGTGAATGCATCTTAATTATATTGTTTCTCAAGTGGAGACTGACATCATAGTCATATAACAGATCGAGATCTGAAAATCATCTCACAAAGTTCTTCCAACATCGAAAGCCATATACGTTCCACAGTGGTACCTGTACATGTGCCACTTTCAACCAAGCAAATGGGAAGTGCTTCCATCACGCAGAAGTATCAGATTTACTTATCTCTCTCGATACATACTTACTGAATGTAAGGGAAGCTAAGATTAATATTAACTAAAACTGGGGATAGACGAGGAAACATCTTCTCACTGCGAAGAAACGCCACACTTACCCTAGATTCAATTCCCGTGTCACGCATAATTAAACAAGACGCGAATCAGCAGTAGAAGAAACTCTAACACAGTGCTGTCCTTAACACAAACATGATCTAAAAGACACCACCGACAAGGACAATCATGGCGACTTAAAGCCATGTCACTAGTATGACGGCGAAACGAAGTACAACGACTCAGTACTGTACCACAGTGACTGCACACAAGTTTGATTAAAGACCTTTAACACATACTCTAGGTACACGCCACACAGCTGCAGCAGTAAGGAGGCACACAGACAGATAGCCTCTCAGAGAAAACACACCAAGTACGTTACAAGAAACTGCACATGACTTCAGCCTGACAATCACGCGCTGTTGGCTGTTTGTCCAGAACAAAGCACAGCCGAAAACCATGCTAATATGTTGCGGTCACTTACGCATCCTTCCGAACGTGGCAAGCACAGCATGAACCAGCGCACCATTCTTCGTACACGGTAGTGAGAGGATGGTAGCCAGAGAGCCGGCACTTGTTGCCTGCGATTCCGCTGCATCTGTCTCGACATCGCACTCGATGTGTGTCAGCAAAAACTGGCAGGAACATACCCTGCATTTATTGTCGGTATTTGCGTATCCATCCATCCGGACACCATACTGCATACATGACGGCAAGCAAGTAAAAAATAGTCGAAGTGCTCCCCTTTCTAGTGGCTCAGCAACCCGAAGTGGCTCTACAGTCGCACCTCAGTGGCACCGTGCACTCGCAGCCCAGACGAGCATGTGGTGTCTCACCTCTTCCGCAAACTGGTTATGTTTGTGCCCGTACTAGCCAAAGCAGCTCCACTTCTTCCTCGGCCACAGATAACGCTCGCCATATTACAGTCACTGCTTGTCTGTCTTCGGCCTAGGGTCTTCCACCATATAGAGATTAAGAGTTGACGTAAAATCCGCACAAAGACTTTTTAGTAATCACAAGGGCCGGGGCCCATTGGCTTGCAGAAACGGTGGTAATCACACCACTATATTGCTATCGTTGCAGTTCAGTCACAATTTGACAGCGAATTGCGTGAAAATCGAAGTTTAGCATTGTCTTTCAAAGTAACGTGGACCTCGAAATTATTTTCTTTACCCAGTCCTACCTGAAACAAATAGCCATACCTCTCACACAACTTAGTGCTACCGTCACAGGGAACAGAAGATCTCGCTTTCGGAACGCTATCCTGAATACGGAGTCCAAAGAAATGAAATGAGACTTTGCCAAAAATAATCGGACTGTAAAGTGAGCACAACACTGTGAACGACGATGTTTTCGTTACGTCACGACAGGTTACAAATACCTAGTACTGGAAGCTCATCTCCATTTTACACTGAAAATGTGGCCTCCCATCACTCAAAAACTTAGGACTGCCCAAAAATTCATACATACGTTTGTTCAGTAGCGTAACCGAGGCTCCGGTACCCAGATTCTGTCCAACACTATGACGAGCAATCTGCAAGTGCACAAATTGTTTGTTCGTCTTTGAATGATTGATGACTTCTCTGACTCCATTCTAGTAAATACCGACCGTAAAATATGTTTCTTTTTCCTGGAATGCTTGGCAGATATAACATTCATATCTAAACAAGAAAGACTGCTGATCGCCTTTCAGTTTTTTTGCAAACGTACATACTGTACATGGCCTTGCTTTCCACGGAAAAAACAGTGATTCCCAGAAAGAACACTCATTATATCCTTAAGTACAGAAGCGCTATAGACAGGACTTAATGTTGTATGGCGGGGCATTACTATGGTGACAGCGTGACTGACACTGATGGGACCGTGTTTAGCCAAGGCTTGCGGCTCCTTATTGGGTTGATGCGGAAACCGAAGGCCACCATCACACTACGTTTAAAACAGTTTCAAATTGACCTTAGCGCTTTCGAACGTAACGTGCGACTCTGCGATTTTAAGCACAGGTTCTAAATAACTTTAGGATCTCTAGCGCCTGACATTTTGTGTAATCGTCATTATAACACATCCCACAAGTACATCTGAATTGACAGTACCTCGTCAGTGCTGTCCACTTTCCGTGAGCTTGGTAAGGTTCCGTCAAATCTTGGAAAAACTTGAACCTAGCAGCTGCCACATGGATCTGCCCTTCAAAATAGTAGTTTAGTTTTGGCCACTAACTGCTCACAGTCACTGTATTCCAGATGAAAATCCGGAAAAATCTTGGAATAGGAACAGTATACCTCGACAGTTACGACTGAGAGCTATGCGTACCTGCAATGTTGTGCACAGCAAGGTGTGCCTCCAATTGTGTACGGCACTCAGCCTAGTCTTCACGTTGGACGTCAAATCCTCTGACGTTAAGTGTCGACACGGACATTGCTTGTTGCGATGTTGCTGCCGTAGATTACATATGAACTACTTGAGAAACACCTAGGAGCAAAATTAGTATCTGATGTCCTTGTAACTGCAAAATCTCAATTAGAGATAGTTACTGCGTCGGACTACGCATGACAACTAGCGACAGCTACACGGGAACAAATACATTTGGACTACTGAGAACCCAGAACCGGAGAATTAGTGAGAACCATAAGTACATGTGTTTGATATTATGTCAGCTGCTGTGAGCAATCTGAATTACCACGTACACCAAGACCGACTGTTAATCTTTTCGTTGATTATCGGTTCCGACAGATCTATGCTGTCATCCGATGACACTGATCTGTTCAAACTGGTAATCGATAGAAAGATTTGTAACTGATCTTGGCGTACCTGACATTTGAGAATAATCGAACCACTAATATATACAATTTCTGAAAATTTAAGAAAGCCATACCGACAAAATCAAATATTCCCTAGTAATCCGGCATCAATTGTGAATCTTCTAGTTATGTGGCGAGACCCATAGAAACATGCGTGGATGAAAAGCACCTCGCCACCAACATTTATATTCCCGAACGCGGCTGCTTTGGGAGAGGAACTGTCAAGAAGACAGAAACACACTAGGTCTTTATTGCAGCAATAAACTTAACTCAGAGTGAAAAACAGTAGGTGCACTGGTAATGGAATGATGAGGTTCTCTGCAGAATCGGCGAGGAAAGAAATATATGGAAAACACTGACAAGAAGAAGGGACAGAACGATAGGACATCGCTTAAGACACCAGAGTTCGATGATACTAGAGGGAGCTGTAGAGGGTAAAAACTGTAGAGGAAGACATCCAGAAAAAAACCAGTCCAGGACGAGGCGATCATCATATATTAGAAACACATTAAGTGAGGATGCTGAAACAAGAGTTAACACTCGATGCTGTAAGTAAATAGCGGTGTGAAGGTGCCACCGAGCCGTTGCCCTCTGCTTGGCCTTTCACTGGAAATTTGCGCACACAGCTCGGGTGGCTCCTAGTAAACCGTACAGGCCGTAGTGCCAACTGTTGAATCTCGCTCGAGTTGCCTGGCGTTGTGTGTGCAACAGCGAACAACACCACAATAACCACAGCCCACCACAGTCTGGTGGTGTTTCGGGCATAGTAAGGAAAATATATAAGCAAACAGAGACAAATGGGAAATCATTTACCGAAGTACGGCACGCAAATGAGGAAATCGTTTGACGTGAGCGACTTTTGGGACAGTTCGCATAGCTATGACCCGGCACCTGGGAATCAGCAAATCGGAACCGAAGAAAGCCTATCAGCTAGTTCGCTTGCTAATGTCATCATCTTTGGAAAGTGATCGAAGGAGGATGAAAGCATGAGTAAGCGACAAGCTGTGGCATTTCCTCGCCTCATCACGCAAGGGTCGGAGCCTCGCCCGCTATGTAAGGCAAGGAAGGCGGCGGTTTGTGGCAGATCGCAGGAAAGGGTACAATGCTGGTGCGGGCACAAATGTTTCAGAGCACAGTGATCAGTGCACAGCTTTGAATATGGGCTTCGCAGCAGGCGATCGCTACGCGTTACCCTGTTGACCCAACGTGCGTTAAGACTGCAGTGAGTGCGGGGTTTCGTGATTGCACATTGGCTGAATGAAAACGTGTCGCTTGTTTCGATAAATCCTGTTTCTTGTTCACCAGGTCTAAGGTCGTCTCAGGATACGCCGTCATCCAGGCGAACAGCTGCTAGGAAAAATGCACAGCGCCACAGACACATGTTGGTGGGGGCACCATTATGCTTGATGCTTGGGTAGCTCAGTTGGTAGAGCACTTGCCCGTGAGAGGCAAAGGTCCCGAGTTCGAGTCTCGGTCCGGCACACAGTTTTAATCTGCCAGGAAGTTTCATATCAGCGCACACTCCGCTGCAGAATGAAAATATCATTCTGGAAGCATTATGCTGAGTTTGCATGGCACCTGTGAAAGTAATCCAAGATACTATGATAGCTGTGTGAACATCACAGCGGGCTACCTGCACTCCATCCGTGTCACAAATCCAGAAACGTGCTACAATGGTTTGAGGACCGTGATGGTAAACTTGAAAACTTTGTAGTCCACTGATTTACTGCTCATTCCATAACTTAACGCAACAGACTTTCCATATGGCTCTACGCGAAACGACGCTATCGAGTCAAACGCTAATTTGATGAAAAAACAGCAACAAGTTCACTTTTAAGTCCAGTGGAATAAGAATAACGTTAAATACCTATACAACAAAGTACTGAAACAAAATAGGAGTTTTTTTGAGGCCTCCCCCATCTTTTATTCTTGTAGCTACTTAAAAAAAAAAAAATACGCATTGACGTCGACTCTCCTGTAGTGATATTTGTCGGACAATATACGAAGAAAGCGTAGGACAATGGCAAGTCCTAAACTCAGAACGTAAATGGCTTCTGAATTTTGTCGTGCTTCTTAGAATTCAAGAGCTTCTGTTCCTCGAGAGGCCCCCTCATTTAACTCAAGGTTGCTCCATGGAGTGCTTCCGGTATGAGCGCCGCCATCTTCCAGTAAAATGACTGAAGGGGAAATAAATACTCAGAAAGAAAAGAGTTAGGAAAAAAGAGAAACGCTGCTGTCGGTGTTAACATCGGAGTCATACTATGAAACAAAAATTTGATAACGCTAATGCAAGGTAGTTATAAATCGTCTCGCAATGGCAGCCTCCAAATGTTCATAAAAGTGGTTCCGGATGTTGGTTATACGATGATTAGGTCATTTACAGCTGCCCAACGTCTCATTATAAGCAAATTACAGCTTGCCTGATATTACGGAGTTTCGCAGAATATATCAAAAGAAAAAGCTAACACCAAGTTTCTCTCAGGGAATATGCTGCACATTTTGAAGCGTAAAACACTTGCTGTACAGCGCGGACATACATACTTGTACAATGCGATCTTTTATATCAGAGTCATTAGCTCGAATTACTCGAACTAAGACCTCTAAGTGTGGTATTTCTGTGAGGATTTATACAGTGTCGCAGTGCAAGTACGAAGATTACAGTACTTTTTTATGGGTTCATTAAACCGAAACTACGAACTGTTTTCGTGTTGTCATAGAAACTGGAACTTATCTTCCCGTCAAGACTTACTTCAGACAGTACGATTCGCACTGAAACGAAATAGTACGTTCTCTGTTAATTGTGTCCATTCTCTAACATCTTTGAAATATTCAATAATGCTAGTAAAATTTTTAATATATGGAGAGAAACGTCGAAAATAATGCGCACTTGACGGACGTGTAAGACAGCGGACCAGTAATAAGAGATCAACGTTGTAAGAAGGTGGCGCACAGATAGACCCAGCAGACGGAAAGTGAGAGTAACTATCACTACGCATTATCAAGGTCAACAGACGGAAGATCAGCGTGTGAATGAGTTCAAATGAGACAGAATGATCTGTCTCGGTGTGCCATGAAAGAATTATCCGAATGGAACGAAATTATTATACGTGATGTACAAGTGCAGACAATCGAATAATTACAATTTCACAAAAAACTGGATGATTTATTAAAGGGAAAGTGCTTACCCACTTGAGCAATTCGGTTTCGCGTTGGTCCACCAATGGGCCTTTTGTAAAGTTATTGGATGTCCTCCTGAGGGACGTCGTGCCAAATTCTGTCCAACTGGCGCTTTAGTTCGTAATTATACCGAGTTTGTTGGAGAGCCCAGCCCAGAATGCTCCAAACGACCTGAATTAAGGAGAGATCCGGCGACCTTGATGGCCAAGGTAGAGCTTGGTAAGCACGAAGACAAGCTGTAGAAGCCTTCACCGTGTGTGCAAAGCACCCCGTCTACAGGCCACAAGTGGCCCATCGGGACCATCCGACTGCCGTGTCATCCTCAGCTGAGTACGCGGATAGAAGGGGCGTGTGCTCAGCACACCGCTCTGCCAGTCATTGTGATGGTTTTCTGTGACCGGAGCCGCCACTATTCGGTCGTGTAGCTCCTCAATTGGCATCACGAGGCTGAGTGCACCCCGAAAAATGGCAACAGTGCGTGGCAGCCCGGATGGTCCTCCATCCAACTGCCGGCCACGCCCGACAGCGCTTAACCTCGGCGATCTGACGGGAACCGATGTATCCTTTGCGGTATGGCCGTTGCCCTTCTTCACCGTGTGTGGGCTGTCATTATGTTGCTTAAATGTAAGAGCAGGACGGCTTTCCATGAGCGGCAACAAAACGAGGCATAGAATATTGTCAACATACTGCTGTGCTGTAACAGTGCTGCGCAACCAAATGGGAGCTGCTATGAAATGAAATGACAACCCATCACTCCTGGTTGTTGGGTCATATAGCAGACCACAGTCAGGTTCATATAACATTGGTGACCGGGACGACTCCACAGACACGCCTTCGCTGGTCATCGTGGCTCCGTACGAAGTGGGATTCATCACGGAATACAATTTTAGTGAAGTGAATGAGATTCCAGGTCGAAGACCTGTCTGGAGACCACTGGACAGCAGTGTGGGTTACCAGCCTGGCCGTCGCCCCACCGTACGGCCCAAAAACCGTGAGTGACAGTCTGGGTTGCCATTTCATAGCATCAGCCTTTTGGTTATCATCCGTGCCACCCTTGCAGAACGGTGGTACGTCGGCGATATTCTGAGACCGTCCTGTTGCCCGTCACGGAAAGTCATCCTGGGATTGCATTTCAGTAAGCTAATACCCACCCCACACTGCGCGAGTTTCTACTGATTGTCTTCGTGCCCACCCAACCCTACCTTGGCCAGCAACGTCGCCGGGTCTCCCAAATCGACAACAACTGGAGCACTATGGGCAAGTCCGCCCTACCATATCCAGATTCTGGCGATCTTACGCGACAGTTGGACAGAATGTAGCCCGATGTCCTTCAAGAGGATGTCCAAGAACTCCATCAATGAATGCCAAACCGAATATTTGCTCGCACAACAGCCAGAAGTGGAGAACAGATAGCTGAATGGCACAGTTTGTGAAAAATCGTCCAATTTTTCTGAAACTGTAATCGTTTATCTGTCTGTACATGTACGTCACACGTACAGATTTCCATCCTATTGAGATAATTCCTCCACAGTGCACCTCTTTTTGTCTCAGAGCACATTTCAGGGTAGTTTTTCTTTTCTTAGATTGAATGAAAGTTCTACAAGAGTGAAGAAGACATGTGGCTCAAGCAGCTGCAAAATGAGTATTGATATGCATTCAGCTACCCATTATCAATAACTTTTCAAGATCAGTCAACCACTCACTTTCTAGTGCTTCTGAAGATCACCACCCAAAAGACGCATGCACAAATGAAAAATTCTGTAGGGACTTTGGTAGGATAACAAATAAGAAAACAAATATTTTTGAAAAAATCTTTATTAATTATTGCCTACGCATTTCATACAGAAACCATCCTTCGCTTATTTTTGGTTGGTGAAGATTTAATAATGCTCAGCTGGGTTTTTAACTTATAATTTAAATCTACATTGACGGAAAAAAATAGCAACACCGAGTAAGAGTTGTGCGACACAAGTGAAAGTAGGTAGGCGTATATCTACATGTGAAAGATGATGTCTATTCACGTTTCACGCCAGTCGCATACTAGTGGCGCTAGAAGCGTCACTATGAGGATGCAAATCAGGGTTGTTTTAAATACACGCTGCAACGGTCGTGAGTGTTCGTTACCTTTGAGATTGAACGTGGTGAGTTGATGTTAGTCACGAATCCAAAGACGCCGTTATGAACACCCCACTGAATTTGAACGAGGTCGTGTAATGGGGCTACGAGAAGCTGGATGTTCCTTCTGCGATACTGCAGGAAGACTTGGCAGGAAAGTAGCGACTGTACATGACCGCTGGCAGTTGGGTCACGAGAATGTACGGTCACAAGAAGACTGGGCTCCAGATGGCCATGTGGCACTACCGAGAGGGATCGTTTTCGGCATATGGCTCTGGCGCATCGTACTGCAACTGGAGCAGCAATCTGAGTGCAGTTGTCACCATAGAGACACTACGAACTGTTAGAAATCGGTTACATCGATGATAGTTCAGAGCCAGACACCTTGTAGTGTGCATTCCACTGACCCCAAACCACCACCATTTGCGACTTCAATGGTGTCAAGTGAAAACTCGTTTCTAATGAAAGCTGGTTCTGTCTCGGTGCCTGTGGTGGGCGTGTGGGCAGGAGGAAGCCAGCTGAGGGCCTGCCAACAACCTGTCTGCATTCTAGACACACTACACTTACAATTGGAAGTATGGTCTGGGGTGCGATTTCTATGGCAGCAGGAGCACTCTCTTGGTCATCCCACGCACTCTGACTGCAATCGACCTCGGGATTCGACCTGTTGTGCTACAATTCACGAACACCACTCTAGGGGTTGTTTTTCAACGGGATAACGCTCGCCCACATACCGCTGTTGTAACCCAATATCCTCCATAGCATGTCGATATGTTTCCTTGGACCCCTCGATCACCAGATCAGTCTTCAGTCGTGCATATACTTGACATCATCAGATGACAACTCTAGCATTATTCACACACAGCATTAACCATCCATGTATTGATGGATCAAGTGCAACAGACATGGAACTCCATCCCACAAACTGGCGTTTGGCACCTGCGCAATAGAATGGAAGCACGTTTGCATGCTTCTGTTCAACATTCTGGGTGATACACCTATTATTAATGGATCAGCATTTCACATTTTCAATGATTTACCTCCCATGTACAATAAGATATGATCTTGCAATTTTTAATCACTTAAATACGTTACGTAACGTATTTAACCTAAAGCCATATCTTTGTGACTATTACAGAGCCATCTATCACAAAGCGAAAAAAGTGGTCCAACTGAAACATTCATACTTCTTTACGTACTTCACGAATATGGAATGAAAAATGGGGGTTCCTATTTTTAAAAAAAACGCAGTTGATTTCCGTTTGACCTATGGCAGCGCCATCTAGCGGGCCTCCCATAGGGCCATCTGGTTTCCCCCTTCAAGCTAGACAAGTTTCATTCTTTGTAGTTTTATCGTTTGACGCTTATTTCGTGAGATATTTGGCCCGGTCACGATCAATGGACCATTCTGTATATACATACTGACGGAAAAAATCGCAACTACGAGAAGGAGCTGTGAGACATAAACGAAATTTGATAGTCGTGTTTTTGCGTCTGGAAGATGACGACTATTACAATTTGGCGCCAGTCGCATAAGCATGGCGCCAATATGACGATGAAAATCAGGTTTGCTTTAAATACGCGCTGTAACGGTTGTTAGATTTAGTTGCCTTTGATATTAGACGTAGTGAGTTGATGTTAGAAAAGAATGCCTTTACGGCGACAAAGACGACATTATTAACATCCAACTGCGTTTGAACGACTTCGTTTGAACGAGAAGCAGGATGTTCGTTCTGCGATATTGTAGAGAGACTTAGCAGGAACGTAGCCGCTGTACATGACGGATGACATGGGCTCACGAGAATTTACAGTAGTAAGAAGGTCGGGCTCCGGACCGCCATGTGGCACTACCGAGAGGGAAGACCGTCGTGTTCGGCGTATTACTCTGGCGCATCGTACTGCATCTGCAGCTGAGTCGCAGTTGGCGCCACGGTCACACGATGAACAGTTACAAATCGGTTATTTCAAGACAGCTCCGAGCCAGACAACCCGTAGCATGCATTTCACTGACCCCAAACCACCAACATTTGCGACTTTACTGGTGTCAAGCGACTACTCATTGGAGTGCAGGCTCGAGGTCTGGTGTCTTTTCTGATGAAAGCTGATTTTTCTTCGGTGCCAGTGATGGCTGCGTGTTGGTTACAAGAGGGCCAGTTCAGGGCCTGCAACCAGTTTGTCCACTTGCTAGGCACACTTGACTTACTGCTGAAGTTATGACGTGGGGTGCGATTTCGTATGACAGCAGGAACACTCTCGTGGTTATCCCACGCACCATGACTGCAAATTTGTACATCAGTCTGGTGATTCGACCAATTATGCTGCCATTCGTGAACAGCCTTGGGGGGAGGGGGGTATTTAGCAACAGGATAACGCTCATTCACATATCGCTGTTGTAACCCAACATACTCTAGAGAGTGTCGGTGTGTTCCGTTTGGCCTGCTCTACCACCAAATCTGTATCCAGTCAGGCACGTATGGGACATCTGCCGACAACACCAGCGTCATCTACAAACAGCATTAACCGTTTTGACCGACCAAATACAGCAGGCATGGAACTCTATGCCAAACACTGACGTCTGGCACCTGTACAACACAATGCATGGACGTTCGGATGCTTGCGTTCAACATACTGGCGGTTATTAAATTATTAATGTACCAGATTGCACATTTGAAATGGGTTATCTAATACCTACATTAACCTGTCATCTTGCAATGTTAATCACTTACATATGTCACCTGGTCAAATGAATTTCCGAAATTTGATTACTCCACATTAATATTTTTGTTGCAAGTTTGCTTTTTATGTACCTGCGAAAAGTGTATATGCCGGATCGTGTGATGTCGCAAGTTTTTATACCGTGGACCAGAAGTTCCAGAGATATACTACTTAATTGGATCATTACGTGTATAAACGATTTAGCGAGTATCAATAGAGGTTCCTTGAGGCATATCGCTAATAATGCTGTTGTTTACAGAGAAGTTGCAAACATAAAAAATTGTAGCAAAATGCAGAAAGACTTTCTGAGTTTCGATGCTTGATGCACGGGTTTGTAGTTTACTCTCACCATAAAGAAATGTAATACACTACGCATAAATAGGCAGAAATACAAACTACTGTATAATTACACGACTGCAGAATACTCGCCGGAAGCAGTCACAACCATAAAACGTCTAGGAGCATACGCAGGAGCGGGATAGTGTAACCACCATAGAAAATTAACCACAGGTGGGGCAGATGTGGGTCAGACTCTCTGGAAGAACTCACAGAAAATGTAGTCCGTCCGCAAAGGAGGTAGCTGAACCCTTGTACGACTAATAACTGAATACCGCTTGTCAGTCTGGCATCTGTACCAGATAGGATTAGTAGAGAAAGTAGGGAAGATCTAAGGAAGAACAGTTCGTTTGGTTACAGGTGCCGGCCGCTGTGGTTGAGCGGCTCTAGGCGCTTCAGTCCGGAACCGCGCTGCTGCTACGGTCACAGGTTAGAATCCTGCCTCGGGCATGGATGTGTGTGATGTCCTTAGGTTAGTTAGGTTTAAGTACTTCTAAGCCTACGGGACTGATGACCTCAGATGTTAAGTCCCATAGCGCTTAGAGCCATTTGAACCATTTTCGTTACAGATTCACTTAGTTAGTACGAAAGTGTCTCGCAGGTGCTCAGCCAACCCCAGTGAAGACGTTGCAAGACGGGACTTTCGCATCGCGCTGTGGTTTACCCTTAAAGCTCAGACAGCGTACTATACTAGAAGAATGAATCAATACATTGTCTCTTCTATGTATATCTCACGAAAAGACCGGGATGGTAAAACTGGAGCAATGGTAAAATTGGAGCAACATGTTTTGTAAATTGTTTACAAAAGTCTGTTACTGGTTTGACTAGATTTTGTGTTCATTCTTCCGAAACATTCCATGTTACATAATAATCCAATCCACTATGATCATCTGTCCCTTGCAGATTTTTGCGAGAGTTGAGAAAATGGTATGTTCAACCATCATAATGTTATAATGATCATTTTTTTCAATTACTCCTATTCCTTTTTTGATGGATTCAACGATAGGACGGGGATACCACATGTCGAGGTGTACCTGTGATGTAATTTATAGAGAGATATTTGGTCCTGTGTAGCATCTTTTACAGCAGCCTCCCATCGTCGACGATGTGTTCGTAAGTGGAGATCACTTTTCTGCTTCATCCTTACCATCTACTTCGCCACAGGTCTACAAAATGCTATATGTGCTCCAGGTGTACTGTTGAAATGACGTGGTTTTTGAAACGTCTGCATCTACATCTACAGGGATACTCTGCAAATCACATTCAAGTGCCTGGCAGAGGGTTCATCGAACCACCTTCACAATTCTCTACTATTCCAATTTTGTACAGCGCGCGGAAGAAATGAACACCTATATCTTTCCGTATGAGCTCTGATTTCCCTTATTTTATCGTGGTGATCCTTTCACCCAATGTAGGTCGGTGTCAACAAAATATTTTCGCATTCGAAGGAGGAAGTTGGTGATTGGAATTTCGTGAGAAGGTTCAGTCGCAGCGAAAAACGCCGTTCTTTTAATGATTTCCAGCCGATATCCTGTATCAATTCTGTGACACTCTCTCCCATATTTCACGATAATACAACACGTGCTACCTTCCTTTGAACTTTTTCAGTGTACTCCGTCAGTCATATCTGGTAAGGTCTCACATCGCGCATCACTACTCTAAAAGAGGACGGACAAGCGTAGTGTAGGCAGTCTCCTTAGTAGGTCTGTTACATTTTCTAAGTGTCCTGCCAATAAAACGCAGTCTTTGGTTAGCCTTCCCCAGAACATTTTCTACGTGTTTCTTCCAATTTAAGTTGTTCGTAATTGCAATACGTAGGTATTTAGTTCAATTTACAACTTTTAGCTTAGACTGATTTATCGTGTAACCGAAGTTTACCAAGTTCCTTTTAGCACTCATGTGGATGACCTCGCACTTTTCGTTATTTAGGGTCAACTGCTACTTTTAGCACCATTCAGATATCTTTTCTAAATCGTTTTGCAGTTTGTATTGATCTGCTGATGACTTTATTAGTCGATAAACGACAGCGTCATCTGCAAACAGACGGCTGCCCAGATTGTCTCCAAAATCGTTTATATAGATAAGGAACAGCAAAGGGCCTATAACACTACCTTGGGGAATGTCAGAAATCACTTCTGTTTTACTCGATGTCTTTCCGTCAGTTACTATGAACTATGATCTTTCTGACAGGAAATCACAAATCCAGTCACATAACTGGGACGATATTCCATAAGCACGCAATTTCACTACGATCCGCTTGAGAAGTACAGTGTCAAAAGCCTTCCGGAAATCCAGAAATACGGAATCGATCCGAAATCCCTTGTCAATAGCACTCAACAATTCATGTGAATAAAGAGCTAGTTGTGTTTCACAGGAACGATGTTTTCTTAACCCATGTTGACTGTGTGTCAATAGACCGTTTTCTTCGAGGTAATTCATAATGTTCGAACACAATATATGTTCTAAAATCCTGCTGCATATCGACGTTAAGAATACGGGCCCGTAATTTAGTGGATTTCTCCCACTATCTTTCTTGAATATTGGTGTGACCTGTGCAACTTTCCAGTCTTTGGGTACGGATCTTTCGCCGAGCGGACTGTTGTATATGATTGTTAAGTATGGAGCTAATGAATCAGCATACTCCGGAAGGAACCTAATTGATATACAGTCTGGACGAGAAGACTTGCTCTTATTAAGTGATATAAATTGCTTCACTACTCCGAGGATATTTACTTCTACGTTGCTCATGTTGGCAGCTGTTCTCGATTCGAATTCTGGAATATTTACTTCGTCTTCTTTTGTCAAGGCATTCCGGAAGGCTGTGTTTGGTAACTCTGCTTTGGCACCACTATCCTCGATAGTATCTCCATTGCCATCGCGCGGAGAAGGCATTGATTGTTTCTTGCCGCTAACTTACTTCACATACGACCATAATCTCTTTGGATTTTCTGCCAGGTTTCGAGACAAAGTTTCGTTGTGGAAACTGTTATAGGCATCTCGCATTGAAGTCCGCTCTAAATTTCGAGCTTCTGATGGAGGTCGCCAATCTTGGGGATTTTGCGTCTGTTTAAATTTGTCATGTTCGTTTCGTTGTTTTTGCAACAGTGTTCTGACCCGTTTTGCGTACCAAGGAGGATCAGCTCCGTCGTTTGTTAATTTATTTGGTATAAAACTCTCAATTGCTGCCGATACTATTTCTCTGAATTTAAGCCACATCTGATCTACACTTATATTATTAATTTGGAATGTGTGGAGATTGTCTCTTAGGAAGGCGTCAAGTGAATTTTTATCTGATTTTTTAAATAGGTATATTTTTTGCTTATTTTTCGAGGATTTGGGGATTACAATATTCATTCTTGCTATGACTACTCTGTGTTCACTAATCCCCGAATCAGTTTTGATGCTCGTTATTAACTCAGGATTATTTGTTGCTAAGAGGTCAAGTGTGTTTTCACAACCGTTTACTATTCACGTGGTCTCATGAACTGACTGCTCGAAATAATTTTCAGAGAATGCGTTTAGCACAATTTCGGTTGATGTTTTATGCGTACCTCCGGAATTAAACACGTATTTTCGCCAACATATCGATGGTTAATTAAAGTCACCACCAACTATTATCGCATGAGTCGGGTACGTGTTTGAAATCAAACTCAGGTTTCCTTGAACCTTTCAGCAGCTGTATCATCTGATTTGGGAGGTCGGTGAAAGGATCCAATTATTGTTTTATTCCCTTTGCCAACAATGACCTCTGCCCATACTAACTCACAGGAAGTTTCTACTTCAATTTCGCGACAAGATAAACTACTTCTGACAGCAAGAATCACGCCACCGCCAACTGTGTTTAGCCTATCCTTTGGAACACCATTACGTTCTTCGCAAAAATTTCGGCCAAGCTTATATCTGGCTTTAGCCAGCTTTCAGTGCCTATAACGGTTTGAGCATCTGTGCTCTTTATTAGCGCTTGGAGCTCTGGTACTTTCCCAACACAGCTACGACAATTTACAACTGTTATACCGATGGTTCCTGTATCTACGTTCTTCCTGTGTTCAGCCTGCACCCTTTGTGACTGAAACCCTTCTTGTGTTTTCCCAAGACCCTCTAACCCAAAAAACCGCCCAGTCCACGCCACACAGCCCCTGCTACCCGTGTGGCCGCCTCCTGCGTATAGTGGACACCTGACCTATTCAGCGGAACCCGAAACCCAATCACCCTTTGGCGCAAGTCGAGGAATCTGCAGCCTACACCGTCGCAGAACCGTCTGAGCCTCTGATTCAGACCCTCCACTCGGCTCTGTACCAGAGGTCCGTAATGAGGCTAGATAGTGGTTATGGTTATACGTATGATTTTGGCGTCACAATGTAGGTACTCCACTGTATCTGTAATTACTCCTTGTGATTTATTTTGGTCTTACCGTTCTATGTCGATACCTGAGTGTGATTTGATTACGACTGAATCTTCTTGTGTAATAAAGTGGCAATATAGCTGTGTGAAAATCATGATTTTTCAATGATGAGAGATATTCGAGTTCGGGCAGAGCTTTTCCAACGATCATTCTTCCCGCATACCACCGCATCTGGGACAGGAAAACGGGAAAGTGACAGTAGCACACAAAGTACCCTCCGCCATCCACCATAAGGTGACTTGCAGAATACAGATGTAGATGTATCTCTTAAACAACTGATTTATGAGCGTGCGACGTACTCGCACATCTACTGACTCCTGACAAACACTGACCACTGGCTGATGGGGCACCGCTGAAAAACAAAGCGACATGCAGCAGCAGTTCTCCTGCTTATCGAAGCCACACTCATTTTGTTATTCTTGACCACCCTGGCACTGGCGGCCGATCGAAACAGTGCTGCACTAGTATTTAAACCTAGCCTAAAGAGCTGATACGAAGAGGGAAGAAATCTCATAGAAACATTGGTACTCAACCCGGGACCTTTTCCCGTTCCGGGCAAGTGCTCTACCGACTAATCTACCCTAGCACGACTCAGGACCCATCCTCACAGCTTTATTTCCTCCATCACCTACCTCATCGCCCTGCCGGATAGCCTAACACAAGAACAAATAGTTGCCCTTTGATTCATTTCTTCTGATTTGTCGTCTCCTTTTTTTATAGTGTCTGGAAAGCACTTTAATTTCCTTTGAAAGCTTTCTTGGAGGAAAATTTTATGCTGACGACGGAAAAAGACGCCTATATTTTTCTTTTTCGTATTTTAAAGTTTGTATGAACGTATTTATCAACCAGAAGAAGCGATTAACTTAATTTATGCTGTTAGACGATACTTTCACCGCAATCTCCAGCAACCAAGATGGCGAGTGGCATACTCAGATTTAAGAAATGACAAATTCGGGAAACCGATGCAGCGGATAATCTTGAACAGATTGTGAAGTAAACTCATAAACGAATATCTTCAGAACAAGACCTCTGAAGCCGTCACTGAAGTGTGACTGTTCCCATGGTCGAAAAACGAAGAGACTCAGTTCTCATTTAACATTCTACCAAAATATAAGTTCATCAGAAATTAAGCATTGAAGTCTGGGGTGGAAGACAAGTATGGCGAGCGGAAGGACGGTCTGAAGAAGGCAGGAAGGAAGCAGGTAAGAAAGTAAAGAAAATAAAAGTAGCCGTACACGTTAAAGAGCTGCTTTCGTGACAGATACGTGCGTCGGCTCGAGATCGAATCCGCCCGGAAAATAAACGACGTTGGTCGCCATGCCGATAGTTTCCCCCATCCCCTAGGTGAATGCCCGCTTCAGTTAGATCACTGGAAAATATTTCGAAAAAATGTGATCTCTCAGGTTTTGTCGGCATTATTGATTTATAAGGAGCTTCCTGGTGCACGGAGGAGTTATTGTATCCAGCTTCTGCACAATATTTCGACAACCGACCGCCGGCCGAAGTGGCCGTGCGGTTAAAGGCGCTGCTGTCTGGAACCGCAAGACCGCTACGGTCGCAGGTTCGAATCCTGCCACGGGCATGGATGTTTGTGATGTCCTTAGGTTAGTTAGGTTTAACTAGTTCTAAGTTCTAGGGGACTAATGACCTCAGAAGTTGAGTCCCATAGTGCTCAGAGCCATTTGAACCATTTGACAACCGACCCAGACATCTTCTTCAGCTGCTGCTGTTTACCCTATTAATGTGTACTCACTGCCTAGACACCAACCAGACTGCGAGGTATTATTGGTCTCACGCAGCTTCCTATAGCCCAGTTCGTCTCCCGGCGTCCACTGCACCCTTTGATGCTATTTTTTTTTACAGAGCCCGCACTGATACTCCGTAAGAGGCAAATTTCCTCAGCGTTTTTCACTTCTTATGGATGTGATGGAAACAACAACTCGGTTGAAGACCCAGAAGCTCACTATTAATTATATCGAAAACTTTGGTTCAGTTTCACGTGAATAACACTACACGCAAACAGTTTGATTATTCATATTCGTTCCCAGGAGGTAAGGGAGTGGCGACAGGAAGGGCATCCAGCAAACCCTTAAATTAACCATGCCAGACCTGTTAATAACCATGCTGACCCCTCGCCTACGTGGGGGAAAGGCACAAGAAAAAGAAGACACAGTGCTTCGTGTCCTATCTTCCACACAACACAGAAATTTCCTTGCGACACCTGCAGGAGTAGCACTCCTACAAAAAGGATACTGCGAAGACGGTTTAGCCACACCCTGGTGAACGTTTCCAAACCGAGATTTTCACTCTGTGGCTGAGTTTCTGCTGATAGGGTAGCTCTGTCGGTAGGTTCCCAGCTCATGTCTCAGTCTGGAATACAGTTTTAATCTGCCAGAGAAGTTTATTATCAGCCTTAGTTGCTTGCGTAGGTCTGTTGTCGAAGTTAGAATTCCAATCCAGCACACAGTTCTAATCTGCTATGAAGTCTCATGTTATCAGTTCGCCTCCAGCAGTGAAGCGTCGTTGACAGCTGTTTACGTCTACGCCGATTGGCGTTCAGAGCGCGAAGTTGTTCATCTGTTGTGTTTCTCGCTCGTAACTACGCTACAGACACAACATGGGTCACTCATATAGAAAATGAACCATCAATATCAGTTTCGCTTTTGAATTCGTGCGACCCAGGGCTTCCGAGATCGATTGAGTCGTACGGGAAGAGATCAGAATAGATACACAGAACACGGCAGGCATACAAAATAAATAAATAAATGGTTCAAATGGCTCTAAGCACTATGGGACTTAACATCTGAGGTCATAAGTCCCTTAGAACTTAGAACTACTTAAACCTAATTAACCTAGGGACGTCACACACATCCATGCCCAAGGCAGGATTAGAACCTGCGACTGTAGCAGCAGCGCGGTTTCGGACTGAAGTGCTTAAAACCGCTCGGCCACCGCGGCTGGCTGACAGGCATACACCTCTCTATCATGACTAGTGTGGTTTATTGTAAATTGATCAACGACCTAGTATGTGATAAAATTGTACGTGACCATAAGAATGGGCTAAAATTCAAACATTGTGATGGGAATGTGGGGACGGTGTCAATCAAGCGATAGACGAATTCTGCGCTATTAGAATTTTTTAACTTTCCTTCGATGTTCCTGAAGATGTCTTTCTCTACGCTTTGCAAACAAATGGGCGCATATTCAGCCATACCACCGGAAAGTGGACCACTTTTACGACATAACCCGTTCTTGACGGGTGAGACAAGTTCGGATCCACCTTACGCGACATGTCCTGTCTTACCTTCCTATTGTTGGTTGCAGAGCGATAACTATTATTAAGACAGGCAGCTCAAGACCTGCTCGAGTTGTGGGAAGGAGGGGCACGAATATGGTTGTGAATGAATGACAATGCAAACAGAGGTCCACAAAAGGGTGAACGAAAAGACATTAGGCACTCTCTGACGATTGCTTTCTTCGTTCCGGAGGCAGACGATGACTACGCCACTCCAGAGAGTGCTGGGGTCTCTCCGACCACGACCGACGTTACACCACAGAACTGATGACCTTCTCTACACAACGATATCTGCAAGGCAGATCCCCAGAAAGTCCCGGAACAATAGAGCAAGACATGGCCATAACTGCTGAAGGTGTCACAGGATTTGTCTACGCAGAACTGGGCCGATGACTATGAGGAAACCTACCGCGTGCAACCAAGGCTATCACGGCTGAGGCGACACTCTCACAGAGCCCACATTACAAATGGCAATGGCTGATTCACTGACCACCCCGACGGATACCACACCGACAAGAACAAAGTGCGCCTAACCCGCGCGCCCCACAACACATAGGACGTCAAGAAGTGCTCCGCATCGCGTCCATTAATAATTATATCATACGGCCACGGATCAAGACCATCTAACTCAAAGATATGCTACATGCGACAAATACACATATAACATTTTAAAGTATAAGTGAACGAATTCCTGTCCCTCTATGGCTACGACAATGTGATGTCACCAGCTTTAGAAATCTGTAATGGCATAGCGCTATTCTTTAAGGAAGGCATCGTAACTTCTTTGTAAAATAAACAGCTCCGCTCTTTCTAGGACGGCACGCTCATTACAACCTCGACTGCGGCTTCAGTTGTGTGCTGGAGCCGAAGGATCAGTTCCCACGTTATAACCCATGCCCAGAATTGAGAACATTGATATGAGATCCACAGTCAGTAGATTCGTGGGAACACATCCATGGAGAATGAACCGAATATACATACGTAACTAGCCGCTCTGCCAGCCACATCGATCAAGTCGCCCCACTCCTGACACCCATGACACAGACAATGTACAGCGGCTTTCACTGACTACAAGGTATGTATTTGCACGACAGCCCTTCAAAATACAATGTTCAAATGTGTGTGAATCCTAAGGGAGCAAACTGCTGAGGTCATCGGTTCCTAGACTTACACACTATCTTAAAGTAACTTGAACTAACTTACACTGTAAGATGGCAAAAACTATGCCCCTTACATGAAGTCATTAAAGATCACCTAACTCACGTTGAGCAAACAGTAGGGCGGAACAAAATGACTGACAAGGCACAATGCATCTTGTAGAGGGTATAGTATGGACATATTGAAATAATTAATGTCGGGTGATGGTTTTAAAGTAATTTACACAACATGAAAACTTTGTGGAAACGCGTCCATTTACTGGAGGCTAGTTTACCCCAGGGAAGTACTCAGAATTGACCATGATCGCCGGGGAGCAGCTAAGGGAAGCGACAATAGGCAGCTTAGGGCGGCTCAAGCTCTGAGAAAGCGGTAATGGTGCGCAGCCTCCAGCCGCCTAAGATGAGTGACAGTGAGTGGGTGGTTGACCCCGGCTCCATGCTGGTGTACCGGGAAACAGACAGAGAACTTGTACGATAAATGTCCGTCGTCCCGTTTTCTGTGAAACATGCGAGAAAGCCATGCAAAGCTACAGTGGAGTGGTCAACAGAGGTCAAAATATGCATGTTTGTGACTATAGCAACTTCACGCTGAATTCACAGTCCGCAGAGTCTGAAGCAAATCAGGTGAAGAGCGACAGAATGAAATACGCCAGCCTCCGATGGGAATGTAGGACCAAGGAATTTGAAGTACTCTCCTGGGAGTCAGAATTCCGGAAAGCTTGGTGTTTGTGCAGATGCTAACCTTGATGGGTGGCCTGGGAGGAGCAAAATAGAAGTTGAGAGGAGGGGAAATTTTGTGGGAATTTGTTCACTTCCCAGGGCAGGCATCGGTCGGCGCTGGGAAGCGATGCATAATTAACGCAACTTGCACTGCAATTAGCATAAGTGATTTTGCTGGAGGGGAAACTGAGGTGAAGAGCGGACTGTGAGAAGTCTCCATAGAAGTCTTCCATTCCCAGCTTGCCTAGAGTGTGGACGTGGCGTTCTTTACTCAGCTACCCTGAGAAAGAGTAAGTGTCTCTGCAGTTTAGGACTTAGCAAACGGAATGATTGAGCTTGGAGATAGGAAGTTTTGGTTCAGCTAGATAACTAGATAGCTAGGAGTTAGAAGATGAGCGCAGCCTTGCAGCACCATGAGGTCGGCCGACATCCGCACAATGACGCCATTCCGCCACGCTGTATTCGGTGATATTGTGCCCGCTCCAGCCATTGATTAATTTGCTGGATCACGTTGGTAAAGTTTCCACAAGGGTTTCATGGGCCATGTATTGTAGAATTCTTCTCTCACTTCACATTACGCCTGGGTCAGTCGATAGGAATTACTTTTGATTTATCGCGCTTTACTCCATGCAAACGCAATTTATTACCACTGCCTGTTAGGAGAGTCATGTAATGTGATGATTGAAGGTCGTGAGTTAAAATAAATCTGTGCTAATCGACTGCATCTGTTTTCAATCAAGTAGTTGAAATCGCAAGTCACTTTCTTAATTAATTTTATGTTCAACATATGCATCTGTGTTCAATAGCTGAATATAACATCAATGTGCACCCCTTTTTAATTAAAAGGGATCAATTCTGTCAACACTGCCACCGCAGTTCAATCAGGAGTCACAGGGCCTTATTACTTTCTTTGCGTTATCCGACATTGCGGCAGTTTTGCACTCTCTGTTGATCTGTTAGTCAATTACCTGGGGTGAACACACACCAAAACCAGATAAGTGACGGGTAGGGCTGACCCATGCTAGGATGCGATACTTCGGGATTTGCTAGGAAGTAGTCTTGAGAAAGGAAATTTTTCCACGTGATCCATTGCTTAGCCATTTTTAATTGAAAAACAGGTAGTATTAGTTACAATAAGTTACATTATCTTCTTCATGTGCTGTCCTTTCAAATTCACAATTATAGGTGCCTGTGCATTGTATTTGTGATTTGTTGGAATACTTATGATGTGCAGTGCCGTAATCAGCCGATGCTGAGCATACAGAACACAATTATTGTTACTAGCCCTTTTGGGGAATGCTTCATGAACTATTTGTCGGGTCACTGCTCACACCCAGGGTATCAATTTGTGTCCTGATGTATGTTTTGCGTTATCTAATTATTGAGAGTAAGGGGTACCTGGGTTTTGAGTTTTCGTGTAACATAAAAGTGCAAATGATAACGAGGGGAAAAGCCAAGACAACGGCAGAATATAATCAGACTGTTACTCGGGAGAACATGGGTGATAGTAGGGAAAGCTCTACCGATGAGCGTGACGAACGCGAGTTGCAAGTTCCTGAAACTGCTTCTCAAGACTGGTTTAGTCCGCTGAATAGCAAGGACGTTGATTCAGGCAGTGATACTGGGGGCTCAGGGGACGCAGGGAGTACAGGATTAATCCATAAGTACGGAAGATCGAGCCTAAGAAGCCAGAGCGTGTTGGAACAAAACGGTGTCCGACCATTATCAAACGATTCATTCACAAGTTATCCGACGGGGGCGCGGAGACGGTACTTGTCTAGATATCGGAGGGTTCCTCAGAACAGAGGAGAAGAGTCGCATTTTCAACCACAAAAGGACAAGGATCAATGCGGCTACTCTCAAAAACATTACGGACCTGTTGCAACAGATGCAAACGGTGAACTTAGAGCAGAGCAGGGAAGTAAAAGAGGAGGTAAAGAATCTCTGCGTCAAAATAGAGAAAGAGATTTCCATCATCAAACGAACGGCGATCGAAGCCAAATTAATTGCAAAAGGTGCAAGGAAAATACCGAGAGAAACTCGGGACTCCACGCAAAGCACGGAAAAAGTAGGAAAGGTCATGTTATCAAGGCTACAAAGCCGGATAAAACGTGTTGAAGAAAAGCAACAAGAGCAACCGGACATAGGGCCTAACGAGATGTTGAAAGAGGAAGTGGCGATATTAAAAAGAAATTTAGAGTACGAGGTAAAACGTCTCATTACAGAGACATCAGGGAAGGAGAAGGGTGTAATTACTGCGTCGACCGAACCGTCACTTGCCGGAACACAGATAACCGCTTCACGGTGTGACAAAGTGGACACTATAAGTAACGGGAGCCACGCATTCATTCACAGCTCTGAGGCAACGACCGAGGTAAACACGGGCAGCGCGCAGCTGTTCAGTGAGGACAATTGCTGTCAGCTGATTAGATGTACCGAACAACTGTCGAACATGCAGAGGGGGAGAGATGACGATAGCATGTCGGAACGAATTAGTCCACGTCCCGAAGTTCATACGAATCGTAAGAACGGTCGAAATGATAACTGGAATGATGACTGGTTTGACTACAAGCATTTTGTATCAATCCGAAAACTTTTATGGGACAATTCGAGTTATCTTTTCCCCCACACTGGCCACTGATGTACCCGATGGATTTTGTGTGGACCCATATGGAGGGCGCGACCGCTGAGTACATGAGAAATGTAGCGAAGACGAGCGTCTCGTTCGAAGATTTCAAAAATGCCTTCTTGGGCAAGTATTGGTCTAAAGAAACCCAAGAAAGGATCAAACAAGAAATTATGATGTCCAGAGATATGGAAGGGGCAGGGTACCGGAGTCGGGTCAAATTTTTTGAAAATATGACAAAAAGGAACCAGTACCTAGACAACCCATGTAGATGTGCGGACATCATCAGATTATGCTACATGAACCTTCCCATCTCCTATCAACAATCACTTGCCGGTCGTTGTGGTAGCGATACTGTGGTATTTAAGGGCATTTTGCGCGAATTGGAATTCACATTTCAAGAGGAACAGGCGCAGGAGAAACACCGACAGCGTGAACAAGATAACAACCGTCACAATAATGGACCTCAGTGGGATAGCAGGCCAGTGCCGAACTACAACGGCCACAATCAAGATAAAAGTAATGGAAACTCGAAAAGAAGGTACACGGAAGAAGAGCAACACTCTCCGGTGAAACATAATAAATTACAAAGGACTTGGGGCGGTAACCAGCAATCGGGAAGGAACAGGAATAATGGTTACCAAAATAACAACCAGGAAGAGGTCGAAGTCCACCCTCCGAAGCCTGGTCCATCCCACCTTAACGGGCAGGATTACGAACAACGAGACAGAGCGCAGACGTAGTAAATATAGGTTTAGAATAAGAATTTTTTCTAAGGTCTTGTTTGTTGTGTATGTACTGATCTTAGTGGTAGAATGTCTCGTTTATGTGTGCCTATATTTTGTGTTTTTATTATTAATAATGATATCTCGCCTCTCGATGTTAAAAAAGCGAAGTGCACTAGATTATTTTGGAAAAACACATGATTAAAGAATGGAAAACAAGTATTTCTGAGCGTACCCATAGAAAAAGATAGATTAGGAACTCAGTAAATTACAGTAAAGTTCCCCGTAATTGTATCTCTGTCATTGGAGAATATATTTACGGTGGCCAGTCCCGTAGGTCGTTACGAGGACGCACCGACGCATCTCGTATGCCCCTGAATACGTAAGAGGTGGACAGCTATGCGCGGTTGCGTGAATTAACGCACCCAGTGTATGTTAAAATGAACCGGATGTAATCATCTACAGGTCGAACAGCAACACTGATACGCCAGAAATACTTGCTGATAACAAGATAGTGTAACAACTGCGAGTGTGAGCAGTGAGCTATATTTGTGTTGTGCCATTGTGACATTCCTGACAAAAGGAGAAAATGGGAAGAAAATAGAGGACAGAAGAAGTGTCGCAATAGAACACGATAAAGGACGCTATCAAAACTTCCAACAAAAATCTTGGTAAGACTGACACATGTCTAAGTTTGTTGTGTTTTATACATGTTCGCAGGCACAATAAGACGGACGCCTGCCACATAGGGAACTCAGAAGAAAAAACAAGATTAGAGATAAAAAGTAGTAAATAGTAAATATGTAGTCGGGTTGGCCAACACCGTGTTAGTCGTAGGAATTGGTAGTTAGAAATGATGATGGGATCCTGCCCAGATAATCTTGATTCCCTATCCCTTGATTGTGTGTGTGTGTGTGAATGACTGTGAGCAAGTTGTCTTGTACATTTTTTATGTTTATGTATAAAAAAAGTTCTGTTTCATTTCAATTTTAATTGATCCTGAAGTGGATTTACAGACAAGAAAATCATTCCCTTTGTAATGAGACAATTTCATTGTCTTCAGAAAAAATAAATGTGTGGTACTGATGGTTAAACATCAGCACTTTCCATGTACTAAAATTGGTTGTCTTAGTGTGTTAAGGTGGCGTAACTGAGCAAGAGGGAGTTGAAGCTACGACACCTGCCAGACCACACACGAGCTGACAAGTAACGAGGACGACAGCAATGAGGGAAGCACACAGCTGACGATGGTGATGGCATGCAGACCACGCCCTGAATCGACGGGGACGGTGGTCAACTCAGCAGCCAAGGAGAGGTGACATCCAGCACCTCTGTGTACGTCAAAGAGGTCAGTCCTGGTCTCTGCGCACGGTACGGATCGGGGGCAGCAATGAAGAGGTCCAAGAAGGTTTCTATATTTGTTGCTCGCCACGTCAGGTGGAGCGACAGCCCAGATGACCTTTTGTGCCTAATGACGCCAACTTTGAAGGCCTGAAAAAAAAAATAGGCAAGATGTCAACAACGAGCTCTTATGTGAGAGCCATCCTGCCTCAAGAAGATGCGGGCGCCTGTGGCACCATCTCCGTAATCGACGTTGCTCTCTTATCAGCCGTTAGCCATCCCTCAACTTGCTAGTCAGAACTAATGTCACTTCTGTTCCTGCAAGTAACTTGTGCCGTGTGTGTCAGTGTGTCAGTGTGGATTCAAATGAATAACAAGCGCCTAGACGAACGTACTCATTTCTTCTGTTTATGAATTATGTTATAAGAAGGTTATGATTTTATAAATGTGCCATTTGTTAAAACGTCATATATTTGTCATGCCACGTCTGATTGTGTTAGAATAAGATTTCATACTTATACCTTGTTACAAATACACAGCAGTGGTTGCTCAATACGTCATGATTCTTGTCATTATATATATAAAGTACATGTGTGTACACAATCCAGACACTTGACTGGGCCAGACCTTGTTGAATTGTGTAAAGATGACGCTTACACCATGCACAATAAAAACGTCCAGAGACAGACACAAAAAAACCTTTATTTATAAAATATCAAACGGGCGTTCACATATAATTTAATGAGAGCAACTACTAGCAACTTCACAAAATGTTACACGAATACTGTTCATGTATGTTTTTAGTAATTTAAGCCGAGTAGGGATGGATAACTGAGAGTGAATGGACTTTAAGCTGAAACGTCCCATTAGAAAAATTAGTTAATTACTGTGCTGGTAAATCCCTTACGTTATTTGATTTTCAAACAGCTGAGCAGAACTGAACGTACTCAGACATTTCGCTCTTTACCTATTCTGATCAACACTAAACTGACACACAATATTTTTAGCGCAACGCAATCTGACGTTCAATAATCCCTACAAAAGAATGGCCCTGACTAACATTAACCTATACCATTCACAAATCACTTACCTCACAAAAATCTTCGTTACTCGAACTACTGCAATACAGTGAGCGCCACTACTGCCAGCTAAATAAAAGACTCAAACTACTGAAGGCACTAACTACTGATAGGCATAGTTAGCAAATGAAAGATTTTGATAGAGAACAAACAATGTATTTGCCTTAATAGTGTTCAAAAATCATAATATATATAGCAGTTCATGACATCCATTCTTACAAATGTACTGTTTCTGATGGACACACGTCCAGATCATCCGCTCTCAAAAATCCGCCATCTCACTTCCCCACATCCACCACTGCTGGCGGCTCACCTCCAACCGCGTAATGCTACGTGCTGTTAACAGCCAACAGCCCAACATTACAATAGCCAACAACAATGCAAACCAGCCACAGACTGCACACAGCACAGCCAGTGATTTTCATACAGAGCGCTACGTGGCGTTACCAATATAAAAACCTAAACAGCCTGCTTACTAAGTTATAATTGCGGGCGTTGCCATTCAAATGACAAGCACAGAGGTGCTTAAACATGTGTATTTGCCCTTTGTGACGTGTGTCCTTGTAATATAATTGTAGTTTTCTTTTGAGTACTCTGACCAATAATTGTCTCAGTAATCGGCAAAGATTAAAGTAAAATTAGACTAAATAATGACCATGTCTTTAACAGTAAATCTAGTCATTGAAGGTAGGAACCCTGGGAATGAGTGGGACTGTGCATCAAAGAGGAGGCAGTGGTAATCAATCGCCCGTAACTTCTCACACAAATGGATTAAAAATACCAGTTACGGAGATATTAATTTTGTACCACAGGTGGTAACACCATAGGAGTCATCACCTGCACTACAAAACTGATTTGAAGAGAGGGGCTATGTAAGATGGCAAGAGCTATGCCCCTTACATGAAGTCATTAAAGATCACCTAACTCACGTTGAGCGAAGAGTAGGGCTGAACAAAATGACTGACAAGGCACAATGCATCTTGTAGAGGGTATAGTATAGACATATTGGAATAATTAATGTCGGGTGATGGTTTTAAAGTAATTCACAAGACATGAAAAAATTGTGGATACACGTCGATTTACTGGAGGCTAGTTTACCCCAGGGAAGTACTCAGAATTGACCGTGACCGCCGGGGGGAGTGGCTAAGGGGAGTGACAATAGGCAGCTTAGGGCGGCTCAAGCTCTGAGATACCAGTAACGGTGAGCGGCCTCCAGCCGCCTTAAGTTGAGTGACAGTGAGTCGGTGGTTGACCCCAGCTCCATGCTGATGTACTGGGGAACAGACGGATAAACGTCTGTCATCCCATTTTCTGTGAAACATGCGAGAAAGCCACGCAAAGCTACGTTGGAGTGGTCAACAGAGGTCAAAATATGCGTGTTCGTGACTATAGCAACTTCACGCTGAATTCACGGTCCGCAGAGTCTGAAGCAAATCAGGTGAAGAGCGACAGAATGAAATATGCTGGCCTCCGATGGGAACGTAGGATGAAGGAATTTGAAGTACTCTCCTGGGAGTCAGAATTCCGGAAAACTTGGTGTTTGTGCAGACACTAACCTTGATGGGTGGCCTGGGAGGAGCAAAATAGAAGTTGAGCGGAAGGGAAATTTTGTGGGAATTTGTTCACTTCCCAGAGCAGGCATTGGTCGGCGCTAGGATGTGACACATAATTAATGCGACTTGCACTGCAATTGGCGTAAGTGTTTTGCTGGAGGGGAAACCAAGGCAAAGAGCGGACTGTGAGAAGTCTCCGTAGAAGTCTTCCATTCCCAGCTTGCCTAGAGTGCAGACGTGGCGTTCTTTTCTCAGCTTCCCTGAGAAAGAGTAAGCATCTCTGCAGTTTAGGACTTAGCAAACGGAACGATTTAGCTTGGAGATATCAAGTTTTGGTTCAGCTAGATAGCTAGGAGTGAGAAGACTAGCGCAGCTTTGCGGCACCACGAGGTCGGCCGACGTCCGCACAATGACGCCGCTCCGCCACGCTGTATTCGGTGATATTGCGCCCGCTCCAGCCATTGATTAATTTGCTGGATCACGTCGGTAAAGTTTCCACGAGGGGTTCATGGGCCATCTATTGTAGAATTCTTCTCGCACTTCGCATTACGCCTGGGTCAGTCGATAGGAATTACTTTTCATTTATCGCGCTTTACTCCACGCAAACGCAATTTATTACCACTGCCTGTTAGGAGAGTCATGTAATGTGATGATTGAAGCTCGTGAGTTAAAATAAATCTGTGCTAATCGACTGCATCTGTTTTCAATCAATTAGTTGAAATCCCCAGTCACTTTCTTAATTAATTTTATGTTCAACATATGCATCTGTGTTCAATAGCTGAATATAACATCAATGTGCACCCCTTTTTAATTAAAAGGGATCAATTCTGAACCAATTACTGTCAACACTGACACCGCAGTTCAATCAGGAGTCACAGGGCCTTATTACTTTCTTTCAAAACGATGTCCGACCATTATCAAACGATTCATTCACAAGTGATCCGACGGGGGCGCGGAGACGGTACTTGTCTAGCTATCGAAGGGTTCCTCAGAACAGAAGAGTCGCATTTTCAACCACAAAAGGACAAGGATCAATGCGGCTACTCTCAAAAACATTACGGACCTGTTGCAACAGATGCAAACGGTGAACTTAGAGCAGAGCAGGGAAGTAAAAGAGGAGGTAAAGAATCTCGGCGTCAAAACAGAGAAAGAGATTGCCATCATCAAACAAACGGCAATCGAAACCAAATTAATTGCGAAAGGTGCAAGGAAAATAGCGAGAGAAACTCGGGACTACACGCAAAGCACGGAAAAAGTAGGAAAGGTCGTGTTATCAAGGCTACAAAGCCGGATAAAACGTGTTGAAGAAAAGCAACGAGAGCAACCGGACATAGGGCCTAACGAGATGTTGAAAGAGGAAGTGGCGATATTAAAAAGAAATTTAGAGTACGAGGTAAAACGTCTCATTACAGAGACATCAGGGAAGGAGAAGGGTGTAATTACTGCGTCGACTGAACCGTCACTTGCCGGAACACAGATAACCGCTTCACGGTGTGACAAAGTGGACACTATAAGTAACGGGAGCCACGCATTCATTCACAGCTCTGAGGCAACGACCGAGGTAAACACGGACAGCGCGCAGCAGTCCAGTGAACACAATTGCTGTCAGCTGATTAGATGTACCGAACAACTGTCGAACATACAGAGGGGGAGAGATGACGATAGCATGTCGGAACGAATTAGTCCACGTCCCGAAGTTCATACGAATCGTAAGAACGGTCGAAATGATAACTGGAATGATGAACGGTTTGACTACAAGCATTTTGTATCAGTCCGAAAGTTCCATCACTACAAGGACGAAGGTAATAGCGTGCATCCAAAAACTTTTATGGGACAATTCGAGTTATCTTTTCCCCCACACTGGCCACTGATGTACCCGCTGGATTTTGTGTGGTCCCATATGGAGGGCGCGACCGCTGAGTACATGAGAAATGTAGCGAAGACGAGCGTCTCGTTCGAAGATTTCAAAAATGCCTTCTTGGGCAAGTATTGGTCTAAAGAAACCCAAGAACGGATCAACCAAGAAATTATGATGACCAGAGATATGGAAGGGGCAGGGTACCGGAGTCGGGTCAAATTTTTTGAAAATATGACAAAAAGGAACCAGTACCTAGACAACCCATGTAGCGGTGCGTACATCATCAGATTATGCTACATGAACCTTCCCATCTCCTATCAACAATCACTTGCCGGTCGTTGTGGTAGCGATACTGAGGTATTTAAGGGCATTTGGCGCGAATTGGAATTCACATTTCAAGAGGAACAGGCGCAGGAGAAACGCCGACAGCGTGAACAAAATAACAACCGTTACAATAATGGACCTCAGTGGGATAGCAGGCCACTGCCGAACTACAACGGCCGCAATCAAGATAAAAGTAATGGAAACTCGAAAAGAAGGTACACGGAAGAAGAGCAACACTCTCCGGTGAAACATAATAAATTACAAAGGACTTGGGGCGGTAACCAGCAATCGGGAAGGAACAGGAATAATGGTTACCAAAATAACAACCAGGAAGAGGTCGAAGTCCGCCCTCCGAAGCCTGGTCCATCCCACCTTAACGGGCAGGATTACGAATAACTAGACCAGAGCGCAGACGTAGTAAATATAGGCTTAGAATAAGAATTTTTTCTAAGGTCTTGTTTGTTGTGTATGTACTGATCTTAGTGGTAGAATGTCTCGTTTATAAGTGCCTATATTTTGCGTTTTTGTTATTAATAATGATATCTCGCCTCTCGATGTTAAAAAAGTGAAGTGCACTAGATTATTTTGGAAAAACACATGATTAAAGAATGGAAAACAAGTATTTCTGAGCGTACCCCTAGAAAAAGATAGATTAGGAACTCTGTAAATTACAGTAAGGTTCCCCGGAATTGTATCTCCGTCATTGGAGAACATATTTACGGTGGCCAGTCCCGTAGGTTGTTACGAGGACACACCGACGCATCTCGGATGCCCCTGAATACGTAAGAGGTGGACAGCTATGCGCGGTTGCGTGAATTAGCGCACCCAGTATATGTTAAAATGAACCGGATGTAATCATCTACAGAGCGAACAGCAACACTGATACGCCAGAAATACTTGTTGATAACAAGATAGTGTAACAACTGCAAGTGTGAGCAGTGAGCTATATTTGTGTTGTGCCTTTGTGACATTGCTGATCCGAAACATGCTCACAGGCCTTATAAAACCATTCGTGACAAAAGGAGAAAATGGGAAGAAGTGTCGCAATAGAACACGATAAAGGACGCTATCCAAACTTCCAACAAAAATCTTGGTAAGACTGACACATGTCTAAGTTTGTTGTGTTTTATACATGTTCGCACGCACAATAAGAGGGACGCCTGCCACATAGGGAACTCAGAAGAAAAAACAAGATTAGAGATAAAAAGTAGTAAATAGTAGATATGTAGTCGGGTTGGCCAACGCCGTGTTAGTCGTAGGAATTGGTAATTAGAAATGGTGATGGGATCCTGCCCAGATAATCTTGATTCCCTATCCTTTGATTGTGTGTGTGTGTGTGAATGACTGTGAGCAAGTTGTCTTGTACATTTTTTATGTTTATGTATAAAAAAAGGTTCTGTTTCATTTCAATTTTAATTGATCCTGAAGTGGATTTACAAACAAGAAAATCATTCCTTTTGTAATGAGACAATTTCATTGTCTTCAGAAAAAATAAATGTATGGTAATGATGGTTAAACATCAGCACTTTCCACGTACTAAAATTAGTTGTCTTAGTGTGTTAAGGTGGCATAACTGGGCAAGAGGGAGTTGAAGCTAGGACACCTGGCACACCACACACGAGCTGACAAGTAACGAGGACGACAGCAATGAGGGAAGCACACAGCTGACGATGGTGATGGCGTGCAGACCACGCCCTGAATCGACGGGGACAGTGGTCAACTCAGCAGCCAAGGAGAGGTGACATCCAGCACCTCTGTGTACGACAAAGAGGCCGGTCCTGGTCTGTGTACACGGTACGGATCGGGGGCAGTAGTGAAAAGGTCCAAGTAGGTTTCTATATTTGTTGCTCGCCACGTCAGGTGGAGCGAGAGCCCAGATGACCTTTTGTGCCTATTGACACCAACTCTGAAGGTCCGAAAAAAAAATAGGCTCTTGTCTGATCACGGTCCCTCCCTTGCCATAAAACGTCTATAGAACGAGCAATGATCTGTGGCTGAACCGCGAGAGGTCACCGATCATAGATGCACCGGTGGGGTCTTGAGCCTGTCGGAGAAGATGTCAATAACGAGCTCTTAGGTGAGAGCCATCCTGCCTGAAGAAGATGCGGGCGCTTGTGGCGCCATCTCCGTAATCGACGTTGCTCTCTTATCAGCCGTTAGCCATCCCTCAACTTGCTAGTCAGAACTAATGTCACTTCCGTTCCTGCAAGAAACTTGTGCCGTGTGTGTGAGTGTGTCAGTGTGGATTCAAATGAATAACAAGCGCCTAAACGAACGTACTCATTTCTTCTGTTTATGAATTATGTTATAAGAAGGTTATGATTTTATAAATGTGCCATTTGGTAAAACGTCATATATTTGTCATGCCACGTCTGATTGTGTTAGAATAAGATTTCATACTTATACCTTGTTACAAATACACAACAGTGGTTGCTCAATACGCCATGATTCTTGTCATTTTGCTTGTGTTATATATATATATATATATATATATATATATATATATATATATATATATATATAAAGTACATGTGTGTACACGATCCAGACACTTGACTGGGCCAGACCTTGTTGAATTGTGTAAAGATGACACTTACACCATGCACAATATAAACGTCCAGAGACAGACACAAAGAAACCTTTATTTATAAAATATCAAACGGGCGTTCACATATAATTTAATGAGAGCAAGTACTAGCAGCTTCACAAGATGTTACACGAATACTGTTCATATATGTTTTTAGTAATTTAAGCCGAGTAGGGAGGGATAACTGAGAGTGAATGGACCTAAGTTGAAACGTCCCCTTAGAAAAAATTGTGAATTACTGTGCTGGTAAATCCCTTACGTTATGTGATTTTCAAACAGCTGAGCAGAACTGAACGTACTCAGACATTTCGCTCTTTACCTATTCTGATCAACACTAAACTGACACACAATATTTTTAGCGCAACGCAATCTGACGTTCAGTAAACCCTACAAAAGAATGGCCCTGACTAACATTAACCTATACCATTCACAAATCACTTACCTCACAAAAATCTTCGTTACTCGAACTACTGCAATACAGCGAGCGCCACTACTGCCAGCTAAATAAAAGATTCAAACTACCGAAGGCACTAACTACTGATAGGCATAGTTAGCAAATGAAAGATTTTGATAGAGAACAAACAATGTATTTACCTTAATAGTGTTCAAAAATCATAATATATATAACAGTTCATGACATCCATTCTTACAAATGTACTGGTTCTGATGGATACACGTCCAGATCATCCACTCTCAAAAATCCGCCATCTCACTTCCCCACATCCACCACTGCTGTCGGCTCACCTACAACCACGCAGTGCTATGCGCTGTTAACAGCCAACAGCCCAACACTACAATAGCCAACAACAATGCAAACCAGCCACAGACTGCACACAGCACAGCCAGTGATTTTCATACAGAGCGCTATGTGGCGTTACCAATATAAAAACCTAAACAGCCTGCTTACTAAGTTATAATTGGAGGCCTTGCCATTCAAATGACAAGCACAGAGGCGCTTAAACATGTGTATTTGCCCTTTGCGACGTGTGTCCTTGTAATATAATTGTAGTTTTCTTTTGAGTACTCTGACCAATAATTGTCTCAGTAATTGGCAGAGATTAAAGTAAAATTAGACTAAATAATGACCACATCTTTAACAGTAAATCTAGTCATTGAAGACAGGTACCCTAGGAATGAGTGGGATTGTGCATCAGAGAGGAAGCAGTGGTAATCAATCGCCCATAACTACTCACACGAATGGATTAAAAATACCAGTTATGGAGATATTAATTTTATACCACAAGTGGTAACACTATAGGAGTCATCACCTGCACTACAAAATTGATTTGAAGAGAGGGGCTATATAAGATGGCAAGAACTATGCCCCTTACATGAAGCCATTAAAGATCACCTAACTCACATTGAGCGAACAGTAGGGCTGAACAAAATGGCTGACAAGGCACAATGCATCTTGTAGAGGGTATAGTATAGACATATTGGAATAATTAATGTCGGGTGATGGTTTTAAAGTAATTCACAAGACATGAAAAAATTGTGGATACACGTTGATTTACTGGAGGCTAGTTTACCCCAGGGAAGTACTCAGAATTGACCGTGGCCGCCGGAGCAGCGGTTAAGGGAAGTGACAATAGGCAACTTAGGGCGGCTCAAGCTCTGAGAAAGTGGTAACGGTGCACGGCCTCCAGCTGCCTTAAGTTGAGTGACAGTGAGTGGGTGTTTGACCCTGGCTCCATGCTGGTGTACCGGGAAACAGACGGAGAACTTGTACGCCTGTTGATAAATGTCCGTCATCCCGTTTTCTGTGAAACATGCGAGAAAGCCGCGCAAAGCTACGGTGGAGTGGTCAACAGAGGTCAAAATATGCGTGTTCGTGACTATAGCAACTTCACACTGAATTCACGGTCCGCAGATTCTGAAGCAAATCAGGTGAAGAGCGACAGAATGAAATACGCTGGCCTCCGATGGGAACGTAGGACGAAGGAATTTGAAGTACTCTCCTGGGAGTCAGAATTCCGGAAAACTTGGTGTTTGTGCAGACGCTAACCTTGATAGGGGGCCTGGGAGGAGCAAAATAGAAGTTGAGAGGAAGGGAAATTTTGTGGGAATTTGTTCACTTCACAGAGCAGACATTGGTCGGCGCTAGGATGTGACACATAATTAATGCGACTTGCACTGCAATTGGCGTAAGTGTTTTGCTGGAGGGGAAACCAAGGCAAAGAGCGGACTGTGAGAAGTCTCCGTAGAAGTCTTCCATTCCCAGCTTGCCTAGAGTGCAGACGTGGCGTTCTTTTCTCAGTTTCCCTGAGAAAGAGTGAGTATTTCTGCAGTTTAGGACTTAGCAAACGGAACGATTGAGCTTGGAGATAGGAAGTTTTGGTTCAGCTATGTACTGAGCAAGATAGCTAGGAGTGAGAAGACGAGTGCAGCCTTGCAGCACCACGAGGTCGGCCGACGTCCACACGACGCCACTCCGCTCCGCTGTATTCGGTGATATTGCGCCTGCTACGGCCACTGATTAATTTGTTGGATCACGTCGGCGAAGTTTCCACGGGGGTTTTGATGGGTCATGTATTGTAGAATTCTTCTCGCACTTCGCATTATGCCTGGGTAAGTCGATAGGAATTACTTTTGATTTATTGCGCTTTACTCCACGCAAACGCAATTTATTACCACTGCCTGTTAGGAGAGTCATGTAATGTGATGACTGAAGGTCGTGAGTTAAAATAAATCTGTGCTAATCGACTGCATCTGTTTTCAATCAATTAGTTGAAATCTCAAGTCACTTTCTTAATTAATTTTATGTTCAACATTTGCATCTGTGTTCAATAGCTGAATATAACATCAATGTGCACCCCTTTTTAATTAAAAGGGATCATTTCTGAACCAATTAATGTCAATACTGCCACCGCAGTTCAATCAGGAGTCACAGGGCCTTATTGCTTTCTTTGCGTTATCCGACATTGCGGCAGTTTTGCACTCTCTGTTGATCTGTTAGTCAATTACCTGGGGTGAACACACACCAAAACTAGATAAGTGACGGGTGGAGTGTTACAACGCTAAGAACAACACACACACCCATGCCCGAGGACTTGAACCTCCGACGGGAGGGCCCACTCAATCCGTGACAGGGCGCCACAAACCGCACGGCCACTCCGCGCGGCGACAGCCCTTCAAAGACAACAGGTGTAGTGAAGGCTAGGCCTATGGAAAATTAATGCGGCCCACCTTAAAGCTCCAGAGCGTCACCAAGCTATCAAGTTTGGAAATCTTCTGAAGGGCTTCGACTGATATACCCCCCGGCGTTAAGTTGGTGGTTGGAATGTATGAAACCGGCGATATTGCGTGCATTGATTGCACTCTAGGCGCTACAGTCTGAAGCCGAGCGACCGCTACGGTCTCAGGTTCGAATCCTGCCTCAGGCATGGATGTGTGTGATGTTCTTAGGTTAGTTAAGTTTAATTAGTTCTAAGTTCTAGGCGACTGATGACCTCAGAAGTTAAATCGCATAGTGCTCAGAGCCATTCGATTGCACTGGGGCACGAGCATTCAAAGTGTGGACGGCAAAATTTAATCTTCTGTTCCACTATATCAGGAGAATGTCCCAACCAGGCACTTTCGCCTGAATGACGGATGGTGCTATAATGAGCCGAGACAAAAATAATTGCTATTATGTGTTCTTTTCTGGAAGGAGCAGGGGTCAGGACGGGGACACTAGATCGAGTCGCCGGAGAATGCCCATCGATGCTCTGTGTCACTGATGAACGGAAGTGGCACCGCAGAGCCTGTAACGCCGGAAATGCATATCCTCCTATTTCCATCTATTGTACTAAAATTTGTTTTCCTTATTTTTGCTACCTGAATATATGATATTTCTGTGTCTTTACATATTGTAATTGTTTTACTATTTGTATATATATATATATATATATATATATATATATATATATATATATATATTTATGCATTTATGTCGATGTATAATTGGTTTGTTGTGTAAAGATTATTTGTATTTTTACGCTGGGTCTTGCCTAGGGAAAACTGCTATCGAACGATTACATCGATAGGTTGTGTGAAGAATCAAAGTGTGTAGGATCTTTGGTAGTGTTAACTCTGCCGCGTGGAGCGCGGGCAGAGCAAGTGAGAGTCTGGCGGGAGTAGCGAGTGGGGCAGGTGTTGTGTGACGCTCCCGCGAGTTGCCGCGCTTTCGGGGTTTGGCAGCATGTAATTGCGCTCGACTCGCGATGATAGTTTCTGACATGGTGTCGCGGACGGGAAGCATTAGCTGGCGCACATCAAGAGCCCATTTCGCCTGGTGACCGTGTCGAGAAGAAGGCGCGCCAACATCCAGCTTCTGCAACAGCGACGGCCGACAATGAGTGACTGTCGCCACCTCCTCGATCGACGGCTTCAAACCTTCAATCAACCAACAAGGAAGACTAAAAGCACGTAAAGTTTCAGTACTGTATGGCAGACCTCAGCTTTTCAAATTGTTCCATTTGCCTCGCAAAATTACAGCAACTTAGCATGAACCTATGTTGCTCATTGTCCCAATTGCATTGCCAAGCAGGGTCCCTTCCTTTTCCGAAATGAACCCGAGTGTCGTTGAAATTCAAACGCCAGCATTAAAATAATATGATTAGATTTCACTGCTTTACTTTCAAAGTTCAGTAGCTGGCTACAATATTTAGGTTACACGAGCACAAATTTAGAGTGCGAGTTTTGGTAGCATATTTTAGCTTACCTGTGACTGCAGCTCAGCTTGGTACGTACTAAATTTTACTATTGTTAATAGTTCAGAATCATTTAATTCAAGTTCAAAGTTAAATCTCTTGTTTCTAAATTGCGTAGAGTCAAGTTGCTTTTGAAATGATTGTTGAGGTAGTCCAAGACTAACCGTATTTTACTGGATTTCGATGTGCTTCAGAAAGAAAGCTCACTATTAACTTCAGTCACTAAATTAACTTTCGATTTTCCGGTTTTATTAATTCTTTTGCTAAATTAAGTCAGAGTGTAGCGAAATTTATTACTTCTGACAAACTTTCAGTTTTCACACTACACGTGTCAACCTTCAGTTGTCACGCTTCTAGCGTTAATTATATGTGTAATAACCTTTCTTTTTCAGTTACTATAGTAATTGTCCTTAGGACTGGCGACCGTGATTTCCCCCAAATCTCAAATATCTAATTACCGCTAGTTAATTGTTAACGTAACGGCCGCACATTTACTTTCTTTATTAACTTTACCCCTTTTCAAAATTAATTTCCACCAGTTTCATTTGCGTTTTTCCTTTCATTTAGATGTAACCCTTTCCTCCCTCTTTACCGATAGATTAACTTCGGTGACGATTGCTTTTCCCAAATTTCCATTAGGTACACGCGGTTTAATTTTTCACTGTCATTAAGGTCGATAAGTGAGGGGGGAGGTTACAAGCCCTCATATATACTATTGACACAGTAGATGAGACATATCTGACGACACAAAATGACATACCAGATGCCTTTGTTGACCGTTATACGCGATTACAGATGGAGAAAGGACACAAGAGGCTGGCCCTACGCTCTTTGGGACGCTCGATCAAGAGGCGAATGCCATACTACTGTTGGAAATTAACGAGGACAAAGTGGTAGAAGCTATAGGCAAGGTGTGGTGGATCAATAAGTCGCCAGGCCGGGCGGAGTGCCCTTTAGGTTTTATCGGACCACTTTATGACTCCCTGTTGGACTGAAATCTGCAGTGAACTAATGTCTTCCGACGTTTCATTCCCGCTTGCCTTTGTAAAGAGGCTGATCATCCCAGTACCTAAACCTTTATGTGGCACACGACTCAGAAACTATCACCCACTAACACTACTTATCTGTCATTTTAAGATTTTTACCAGATTGATGGCAGCACGACTTACAAGAATACTGCATCGTATGATATCACTTGACCAGACATCACTTTGCTGCTATAGCAACATCTAGATGGCACTCAACGAACACCGAAATTCGATGGCACTGGAGGAAGCCTGTCGATTACACGGAGCTCTGATGTCCATAGTCTTCGATCTAGCCTTTGACAGGGTCAGCCATACCGACGTACTGGAGTGTTGACACAACTGAAGTTCCCACAGTCCTACATCGCCGTGGTGATGCGGTTACTACACGGAACTACCTCTAATGTACTAAGCCTCTTACTATTACGAGGTAAGTCCGACAAGGATGTCCCTTATCCACTATCATATAAGCACTAGCCCTTGAAACACTTCTCAACCGACTTCGCCAACGTTTGACAGGAATAACGATACTGGAACACACTTTTAGTGCAAGGCCTATTTGAATGACGACATACTGGTTGTCCGGACTGGCAATGACAAATGCGGCGTTGGATTTGATCAATAGATACGGTGCCGCTACGGGTAGCCGTATGACCGTGGACGAATTGGTCGTTCTGAATATTGGTGCTGGACTACCTACTGACTACGTTGGACCCATCCAGATACGGGACGGTATGAGGTATCTGGCGGTCAAGTTCACAAACGGTTATCTCCTCCAGTTCCACGAGACGACGTGCACGGAGTCCGAAGCGCTGGAGAGGGTAGCTCCTATACTACACAGTTTTAATTTAATCTGTCAGGGAAATTCTGCGTCAGAGCACGCTCCGTCGCAGAGTGGAAATCTCGTTCTTGAAATGTCCCCAGGCTGTGGTTAACCCATGTCTGCGCAGTATCCTTTCTACAAGGTGTGCTAGTCTTGCAAACTTCCCTGAAGTTTGGAAGACAGAAGATGAGGCACTGACGGATGTACAGCTGTGAGAAAGGGTTCTGAGCCGTGCTTGAGCAGCTCAGTCGGCAAAGCACTTGCCTGCAAAAGGTAGAGGTCCTGAGTTCGACTCTCAGTCTGGAAAAAAGTTTTCATCTGCCAGGGAAATTTCAAAATGCGGTAACCTTTATTGTACTATATTCCAGCCATGGATGAATTTCGTATCAGTGTGGTTAAAAGTTTCTTTTTCTCTCTCGATACAAGTGAAAAGGAAAATTTTGTAATAGAAGTTGTTTCAGTTCACCAGTAGATTTCGTTGATATATCACAAACTGAAGCAGATGGATTTGTGCTGCTAGTGCTACTGCTAACAATAGAAAATCTATTATTTTCATTTAGTTTTTCCCTTTCCAACTGTTTTAATTCCCTTACTACCTAAATTTCATTGACATGAAACAATTTTTTCTTTCACTTTTTGAATTGTGAAAACTAACTTCTGCAGTTACAGACGTAGACGTTGTAATGCCATTTTATTCAATAATTTTATTGTGTCGGCTGAAGGTAATTGATATGCTAGGCCTTTTGGCCATTTTACTAGGATCATTTTCAATAAAACATACAATTCACTACAAAAACAAGCACAGGTCACCAAATGTGCTTCTGTCGTTTACCGTTAAGGCAAACCACGCAAGAGACATGCTGGCACAAAACAGAAACTGGGGTAGAACCGTTCGGCGTTAGATGGTCGACTAGTTCATTCGCTTGTTGGTCAACACGTACGGATCAATTGATAGGTCGACGTTAAATTCGTGGTCATAAAATTTAGTTCTAGTATATTTTTTATGAATTTAATGAGGCGCATTACATAACTGTTTTAACATACTAACAGTGTGCCTGCCGTTAGCCTGTAACCATACAGAAGTTATTCTAATTTTATAAAATTTTGGTCCTCATCACTGTGTATTCGTGTCCACTCAGTTTATTCTTTAAATGCTTTTTTTTCAATTTAAGTTGTTTCCTACTGTTTTCTCTTTCCCCTCCCTCCCACCATTCTATGTCATATATCAACCCCCTCTTTCCCCTCCCGTTTTCTCCCGACGATTTTCCCTTTCTCCTCTCTCTATCCCTTCGCGTCTCCCCCTTTTCTTCCCTTCCCCATACTTCCCGTACTTTTTAGTTTCCTTTTTACTCATTCATTTGAAGATTTGTACATTCGATTACTATTTTTCTAACGCCCATTTTAACTGTCATTTTATTCTTATTTACATCTTATCAATCATTGCTCTCACTGTCATTCACATTTTATAATTCATATTATTTTTCGCTTATTTGTTATGCAATTAGAACTGTTTATATAGACTAACTACTCAACTATTTGACTTCGTATTACTTCCTGTTCCGTATTTTATTAATTAAATTTTATCACCTTACGCAAGTCTTTTCATTCAGCTTACTCTCACTACCAGCGCCGCCACCCGACCCTTCCCATCAACTTGCACATTTACCTCACTTGACTTCGTGTCCAATACGCTTTAGCACACATTTGATCGGCGGCATTATTTGTTTGCCAACGGCGTTGCCGCTGTGGTAACACGGTTCCCGTCAGATCACCAAAGTTGTGCGCTATCAGGCTTGGCTAGCTTTTGGATGGGTTACCATCTGCGTCTGCCGAGCGCTGTTGGCAAGTGGGGTACACTCAGCCTTTGTGAGGTGAGCTGACGAGGAGGCATTTGGCTGAAAAGTAGCGGCTCCGGTCACGAAAACTTACAACGATCGGGAGAGCGGCATGCTGACCACATGCAGCTTCCTATCTGCATCCAGTGGCGCCTATCGTCTGAGGACGATTGGACCTTCCGAGGCTTATTCGGATGGAGTATTTATTTACTAGTGAGGCACATGTCGGCGAAGGCGATCTATCTATACCGTTTGCAACTGGTACTTGGTGAGGTCATTTGCCTCCCTTATCCTGAATACTCGGCTTTACGTTTATTTCTTGGTTTTTCGTTTCTGCATGGTCAGTTTTTTATTGGTTCAGCATTTCAATCTTGAATTTAACTATTGCGTTTCGGCTTCAACTGATTTCTCATTAGTTTTAATATTGACTAAGACGATTACCTCCATGGCTTTTAATAGTGGCTAATGCGGTCTCCGCTGCCTTTTTAAGATGTTTGCATCCTCACACTATTAAAGTATTCTCCCACTTAATGTTTTAGGCGAGTTCGGCAATCAGAACCTTCAAGTAATAATTACTTTGTCACTTTTTGCAGTTAATATGATGAAACCCAAGAGTGCGAAAAGCATTATCAGTCAAGAAACATTGGATCATTATAAAATAAAGTTTCACTCTGAACTCTGATTCTCAAATTTGACTGTCTTATTTGGGAGGGCCAAGAAAATTGTGGGTCGGCCCATCCCTTGCGCTGTCACTGCTCTTTATCATATGGGGACCTACACTGTCTAGTCACATTAATGTGACTAACTCTCGAAAGCCTGAATAACCACCTTTTACACCACAGACCTCTGGGTGACATGCAGGAAGAGAGTCAACGACTCCCACATCACTTGAATATTTTCAAGATCCCAACAATTGCTAAATTATCTAATGCTCTCACATGCCGCCCAAGTTAAACCATAATTTCAAAACTGTGTTACGATTTCTGAAATGTAACTGCTTCTTTGCTTGTGTAAGATGAACTAACTTTTTCAGACCGTCCACTGACTACCAGCTGGCCTCCGAACACCACACCAATGCTGCTTAGCATCAGTAGTGTGCGCAACCGCATATGCAGTTAACATACAACAATTATTCAACACCTGATTCGATGCGAAATAGAGAGCAGAATGGGCAGGTTTCAATAAAGTCAATTAAAGCAAGCTACAAATAATGGCTTTAAAATTACTCACTAACTTCGGTCATTACTGTGACAATAGTTTCGTAACAATCTTTATGATCGAATTAAGAGAGAGAATGTATGAATTAGGGTTGGCCTAATTACAAGCTGTACCTTGAATCAGCTGTTAATAACACTTATCAGCAGATAATATACATAACAGTAGTGTAATTCAAAAATTTGTTGACGCGGTAAACCCATGAGAGCGATTTCATGTAATAGATAATTAATTATGCACCCTATGAGGGCTTCCTAACCGAAGGGTAGCCATTCGGCAAACATCTCTAATCATATTAGCTCTGCAAATTAGCATTAGCCATCAGTGGAACTCAAACATCGAAATTGAAACAAGCGGCGTTTAAATATCCAAAGGCACATAGAGGCGTTATATTTTTAATACCGATATTACGTATAGTCTTCAACCTGCTTTCGTTCGCCGAATACATGGGCAGGTAAAAACATACACAGGCCCAAAGCGCCAGACGCTGCAGTCGGACCCTGCTCCAGCATGCAACAACTCTTAGCGGCGCTCGAAGGAGAAAAAAGACACACTAACGATTTAAAATTAGAAAAAATGGTGAATGGTACCACACAGTTTACTGTAAGTATCATAGAAGAGCTCCTGCCTTATCAAGGTCAAGTTTACGCCGTAGCAAAAGGCAACTTCAACAACACAATAAAATGAACTGCATCTTTCTTCCTTTTCCTTTCTTTGAAGGAGGTAACGTACAATATATGGAGTCTCTAACCTCAAATAAAAACTTGAAAAGCACTTTCTAAATCACATAATGTACAGCCCACGAGTAAAAGCAGAAGCATTTGCAAAGCATTGAGTGAGATACAATCCACACATAATCCATCAGCTTCCCAATACTTCCAGCTAGCCAAGAAATGGATCATTGACCAAGGCGAAGGCGTAACCAAACCTTCTTCCACAACATATTCAAAAAATGTTCAAACGTGTGTGAAATCTTACGGGAATTAACTGCTAAGGTCATCATTCCCGAAGCTTAAACACAACCTAACCTAAATTATCGTAAGGACAAACACACACACACATACCCGAGGGAGGACTCGAACCTCCGCCGAGACAAGCCGCACAGTCCATGACTGCAGCGCCCGAGACCGCTCGGCTAAATCCCCCCCCCCTCCCCCCGCGGTCCACAACATGTCAACGCCCAAGAAATCGGAATTCGGTACGACAGGACCACTAAGAGACCGGGCACGTCACAGTACGGCCAAGCTAATGCCGAATCCAGCTGCCCGACAGTACGGAGAAGCACTCCGTGTCTCTACTCAGTTCACATCCACTTTCTTACTAACCGCCCGTACTCGCCACAACACTTCTGCCGTCGCCGCGCACCACTTTATCGACTGGAGGAGCCGAAAACAAAAGAGCCTCACTTCTATCGAAAACGAGCCGCCACGGTTCATTTTCGATACTGAAAATGGTTAAAGTAGAGGCAGTAGCGAGCGCAACAGATGGTTTATGGAACCAAAGTCTCGGAACTAATAATGAAGTGACAGTAAAACTAATGAGATTCTCAAGGCAGTAAAAAAGTAAGCTCCGTTCGAATAGGCCTTGAAGGCGAATGGTATCGACCGACTGCCATTTCATCCTCAGTTCATAGGCGTAACAGGATGCGGATGTGAAGTGTCATATGGTTGGTATGACAGTCTCCCAGCCGTTTTTAGTTTACGACACTGAAGCCGCTGCTTCTCAGTCAATTAACTCCTCAATTTGCCTCACGAGGGCTGAGTGCATCCCGCTTTCCAACAGCGCTCGGCAGACCCGGACGGTCATCCATCCAAGTACTAGTCAAGTTCGACAGTGCTTAACTACCGTGATCTGACGTTAACGGTGTCACCATTGCAGCAACTCCGTTGGTTTTCATGGCAGCAGGTAGTTTCAAAAGCAATGTGATTTGTAGAAAGGAAGCTATTGGGATGAATTTCAATTATTCATACCTGTGGGGTTGAATTATAAAGTGTCAGAAAATATATTAAAGTTTCAGTTAGTAAGGGAAGGGTCAAGCAAAGTATATACTGGTGCTCGTAAAGCTACATATCATAAAATGTGTGCTGAGGCTGCAGATTTAATATATAAAGTAAGGATATATACCTAATGCGCAGAAAGTGCAGCATCGATGAAGTGCATGTCTTATGGGCATGTGAAGCAGCATGGATGGCCGGTGAACTTTACGATCTATCGTAGAGCAATAGATTATCCCAGACTTTGAGCAGTTTACTCGTAAATACCGCACAGTATACTCCCTTGTCGTCGGATTTCAGATGGCCTGCCATAAGCGAAGATTTGCTGGAGGGCGAAGAGGAAGATGATGATGAAGAAGAAGAAGCAATCTGTGACAGTGTAACAAGCCCTGCACTTAAGACTGAGATTGGAGAAGTTGAAGTTAGAGCCTTTCTGGATGGCTGTAGCCTGATTACGGCCACTGAGGAAAAAAAATTATGAATCGCTTCCACCTAAGATAATCCAGTTAAAATACCCACGTCAAGTCTGAAAACTGTACGTAACACTGGAAAGGTTTCAAATCCTACGAAGCATGGAACATGACTTACTGTGGTGATAGTTTTACAGACGGGGGAACTAAAATTTCTCACTATCCCTAGTCTAAATGTAAAGGTTCTGTTTGGAGTAGATTTTTAAATAAACATTCCTGTGAACTAGATTTTCAAAGTGAGAAATTGTACACGTTTATCAAAGAGACTAAGTTTATAGCATTATTGGCGCGGTTTCCATGTATTGACAATGAATATTTAAAAGTGAACATTGTGAGCATCTACACCAAAGCCCCTGAAAGAACGTTAGGACGTCAGACATTGGTAGGAGGGATGAAGAGAACTTAATGAAGATGGAATTAAAAATAGGAGTAACTCATTGGAACATACATTTTTGGAAAAGGAACTGGACGTTCAAGAACATACTGCTGCATAACAGTAGTGTAGTAGTGTATTCTGTAATTGTCTAGTTATTGTGAAAAGCTCTGAGTGCAAATTAATCATTAAGGCACACGAGATTTTTGTGGTGAGGTGATACCTGATTCCTCTTTCTATGAAAGAAACCATAAAGTAAGAAATTGATCACATGTTAAAGCGGGCGTTATTAAGAAGGCTCCTAGTGATTACATAAATCTGCTTGTTACTGCTTCAAAATCCAATTAGAGCATGATATTGGTCTTAGATCCTCGAAATTTGAAAATTGAATGAAAGAGGGAGAGGGATAGGGAGAGAGAGAGAGAGAGAGAGAGAGAGAGAGAGAGAGAGAGAGAGAGAGTGGTCCTAAAAACATTGATGACTTAACTGCAAAAATTCCGTTAAGCGAATTTTTTGCGCTTTCTTGACAGAATACGTGGGCACTGAAACATCCAGTTGGTGGCACAATCCTCCTATACGGAGAACTGACTGAGAACTGTGCTACTGACTTCGTGTTATACATTTCGGTCTCAATATTGCCATAAATGTATCTGTTCGTGTAATAGAACAAGAGTCTGGTAGAGACTTACTGATCCCGATAACTGTATATGTTTTCGATTTGTTGTTGGCAACTTCCCATTGGGAGGAACACCTTAAACCACAAGAGAAGTTCATAATAGTCAAGCAGAGAATCGGCATGAAATTTGAACTGGAAGAAACTGGATTCGCAAGAAAGGATATTTGATTCCAAGAGCATGTTGTTAGTGAAAAAGAGCTTGTTTCCGAAGTGATAAAATTAAGGGCAATAGAAGTATTCTTGAGCCCAAACTCTAAGAAGCAGTCTGAAGCCATGGTTGGCTTCCACCGCGGTTCGATTTGTCACAGACTTCTTATTATCCAAATTTAAATAAATTACTGACAAAGGATGTTCCTTGGAAATTGACCAGATAGTGCGAGAGGTCTTTTTGGGAATTAAAGGTTGAGTTGTCAGTAGCAGAATACTGAACCACCCAGATTTATCTTTATTGTTCTATATGTCGACTGTCTCAGGAGGGTTTTTCGGGTTATTGTGGGAGAGGGATGCATCTTCCCAAGCTAGAAACCATGGATGGGGTGGAACTTCCACACGCTATGGATTTTACCAGCTAGAAACAGCAGAAAAGGATTACTGTGCTTCTGAGCAACAAGCATTAGTTATCGTCTACGCTCTTAAGAAAAATTAGGGATACTTGATAGCTTACCACACAACTATGTTAACCGACGGCAAAGCCCTTGGTTTCTTGAATAGGTGCCTCCTGAGGCATCCTTACTTAGCCGAGATGGCTTATATTTGCGACAATCCGATATGAAAATTAGTTATACGAAGGGAAATAGCAACGTAACTGCAGATGCCTTGTCGCGATTACCATTCCGTACTGAAAGTGATTATCAAAAAGAGTGACATGCGGGAGTAAACTTGAATAGTATGAACTAGAGAAACGGCACTGGTGACCACGTCATTTATTTTCCAACGATATTAAATCCAGCTATCCAACTAAGAAATGAATTTATTTTACTTAAATGGTTTGAAAGCGGAAGCAGAGATACGAAAAGTTTGTAGGAAATTACATATTACAGAAAGAGCAGGAACCAGATGAAAGTATTCGAATGGTGGAACAGCTCCTGAATTCGATGGAATACGTAGAAGTGAAAGGAAACTAAAAGCTGCATAAAAGGGACGAGAAAAAAGGCTGACAGAGGAATGGAAAATGTGTTCTCCAGATCAGTAATCTAATGTTTTTGACTACGTACCCCAGAATGAAACCAGAGTTATGAGGATTATCGGGTGCAAAAATGCATCATCAAACAACAGGAGACAGTGATATTTGATGACTCAGAGTGACTGTTGGCAGAAGGATATAGTTGTATCCATACCTAACCGACGGGATGTGCAAAGTGTTGTACCCCTGGGAGGCTTCCCCTGTGCCTTGCTCTTTCGGCAGCCGATAGGGTGCGCGCCATCGTCGTCACCCATGCCGTGTTTGTACTCGCGGTACGGCTCCTTGCTTCCTGCACCTCGGTCGCTGCAAGGACATCGGGCGTTTGAAGGACATCGGGCATCTAGCAAACTGTTGATGCGCCTTTATAAAAGACAAAAATAAAAAATGTAATTAGTTTGTCATTTCGTAGTGTACTTAGAGCATTTCTACATGTTTATTGCCGTCACACCTGCCACTGTGTTTTACCTGTCATCAGGTGTTTGTTTATACTCAATCAGTAGCTTCAATAAACTAACTCTTTAATAAGTGAATACGGATTGAAATCTGCTCTTACCTGTCAATGAAAAGATTATCGTCTTCTCTCTTGCACTGCATGAATGGTTTTCTAGCTATTTTGAAAATATTTATTTTATTTATGATTGGATTTATAAATTTTTTGCATTGTGTACGCTTGCAGTTTGGTGTTATTTTGTACCTCTCATTCAGTGCATTTAGGATATAGTGCGAAGCTGTCAGTAACTGGTTAATAACATTGTTTTTGTTCAAAGTAAACCCGACATTGAAGTTCCCATTGGAAATATTTCCTGTCGATACCTGTAAATTTCTTTGTAACACAAAAAACTGCTGACAGTTCCGGCAAGTGCACGCTCTGCCCTAGGCCAAATTTTTGAAAATTGTTCTTTTACAGTATTATAAAATTCTCCTTTTAATGCCGTTGACTTTCGCTACGTTTGTAGATCATGTGACAGCAAACTTCAGTCGAAACTGGTCATCGTGAATCTTGGCTTCAGAAGAAATTTCTTTCCATTAAACTGACAGATCGCTCCGATCACATAAACAGGTCTTCATTATTTTCAATGAGGACAATAATATCATTAGCAATTCTTATCATCGATATCTTTCTATCCCGAATTTTAATGTCACTTTGAAAGCTTTCATTTCTCTCATTGCTTCTTATACATATATAAACTCAACTGTAGGGACGAAACACTACATACCTGTTTAACACCGTTTCTAGTCGTTGAACTTCTTTATGATCTTCCATTCTTATTTTTCTTCTTGGTTCTTGTACAGAGCCAGTATTACCCGCCGTTCCCGGCAGCTTACACAAATTTTCCTCAGTATTTTTAGCTTAGTGCAGCGATTGATACTTTTTTATTTCATTATCGAGCACAACGTTAGAATTTTCTCTGGTGTTTCTCTTCTTTAAAGAGAAACTGTTGTTCATCTAAAAGATCTTGTTTCTTTTCCATTCGTCTGTATATTACCCTGGCCAGCTTCCCTACACTTTCTATTTATTTCATTCGTACGTGGCGTATGTCTCTGTAATCCTTTCTTTTCCTGAACATTTCTGTACTTCCGTCTTTCGTCGATTAAGCTATTGGCTTACACAGCCGCCTCACTATCTCCCGCAGGTTTCAAGACCGTTGCTGGCTGTGAGACGGCACGAGGAGGTGTAATTTCTTCCTAGTGTTAACACATAGTGTGACGTGTTATATTACATTGGAAAGTTGAGAAATCAATTTGTTTAGTGACGTATAACACACATTTCTTTCTATATTTTGCTAGTTATAAGAAATGATTTTCTGGTTTTGTTAGGTTTACCCAAGCTTCCCCCCCCCCCCCCCCCCCCCCCGATCGCACCATGAAACACGCTCCAGAAATTGTGTAGTGTGCAAAGCTAGGAAGGAAAAAAGTGATACAAGGTACCAGTGTGAGAAATGTCTAGTGGCGCTGGACATGACTGTTTTTTTTCAGATACACCATACCAACAAAAACTTCTAAAACAATTTATCTTCGCTTCAGTACATAGTGAGGATAGATTTACTCACAAAAGAATACCTATCAAAACGATATAATTTTGAGAAAAGCGAGTAAGGCAAAATATCCTGACTGTCCTAAATTTAAATCGACTATGGATAAAAATATTAGTAAGGCAATGAGATAATTGAAGTATATCTCCCACTATCTAAGCTTTCTTCGCAGTTACCTTCCTTGTACCTTATTTTCTTGTCCACGTTCTGTGAGAGACGGCCCTTCTTCTTCAATAGAACTGCATACTGTGTTTTTCTTTACTGTAGTATCATTCCTCAGCACTTCACTATCCCACTTCTTTCCCCGTTCATTCTTCTGGACGATAACCCGAAACATATATCCACTTTTCATTTTTGCTAAACTGTGACCTGTGTTTATATGTGCTCCTGGGTACGCCTTACATTCCAATATCAAATTTCGGAGTCTGTGCGTGATCCAGCATCATCCGATGTCCTCGTGATGTAGTCCAGCTGAAATCTTCCAGTATCCCAGACCTCTTCCAAGTGTATCGCCTCCTCTAGTAATTTTGGACGGTATATTCGCTATTACAACACAAAATTTATTATAGAACATTAGTCTTTCTCCTCTCCCGTTCCTGCTAGCAGACCAGTAGCCTACCGTAACTCCGTCTTCCATCCCTCCGTATTCCAGTTTTCCATGGTTATTAGATTAGCATCTCCCTTTATAAAATGAATCACTAGTTTAATTTTCTCATACAGTTTCTCTTCATCTTCTGCTTGGTGTTGGTTGAATTTAATTAGATTACTCCTATCTCCAAAATGCTCGCATTAATTCAGAACTTCCCTTCCTTTCTATTCATAATGAATCCTTGTCCAGCTACACCATTTTCTACAGCTGTTGATATTACCCTATATCTATTTGACCAGAATTCTTTACCTTTCTCTGGTTCACATCACTGATGCCGTTTATATCCACACTGAGCTTTGCATTATCCTTCTCAGGTTTTTTAGTTTACCTAGCACATTCAGACTCTGATTCGTGGAATGTTACCCCTTCGTTCTTTATTAATTTTGACTATCGGGCCAATTTTCAGGTTCCTTTAAGTAAATCAGACTTGCCAGTTACACTTAACAAGTAACTGCATGCGAGTACTGTCGAATAACTGAAACGTTGGTTGTTAAATCCCCACTTTCAAAGCTGTTTCGTTTTCTCTATATTTTCATTATGTTGTTAAACGGTTACCGCAAGATGATTCTGTACCAGTATTTACTACAGACAGTCGTTATATCTGAAGTTTTCTCTCTGTGAAGGCTGACGAAGCATGGCAGTGGCCGTAGCCAGTGACCAAGTAGCCCAGTAGTCGAGCTTTTACTTGTTCCTTGTTCTCGACAGCTTGTGGGTGACTGACACATGTCGAATGCGGCGATGCAAATTGACAGTTTGGTGAGGTGGTTAATATATTGTTATGGTTATTCCAAAACATTGCTTCTCAGTAAGGTTGTTCTGTACTAATATTTCATAAGCAGATTTTCTCCTATTTCACGCTGGTAAACGGGTATGAGTCGAGGGCCTGAACTTGAGTTCCACGTTGCGTTACGATCTCTTGTTGTATTTGTAAAATCGAAACGGAACTTAACAGTAATGAATGCAAGCTAAACAGGGATGAATAAAGTTGTTATTTTTGTTGTCACAAAAAAATACAATGAATGAATGGAATACGTTTGATTCCAAACAAGACACACATCACAGTTATTTCCAGTGCAATAAAGATACAAAGGTTAGTGGGTATAAGATATCAAACAAATTCCAAGTGCTCAATGACGTTGCTACTCCTTGTTTATTGTACACACCAATAACACCGAATTGTTCTGTTTAGCTTCGCACGTGAAGTGAGTAATTCTCGGGGAAAAGGGAAATCACAAGATACTTGTTAGTTCTCGTATGCGAGACGGCTACGCGCACGTCAGCAGTGGGCCCTGCCCGGAACTGACGTGCAGGCAGGTGGCGGAGTTCCACAGTAGATGGCAGCCGCTGACTACTGGCTGTCACGCCTTTAACCACAGGTATCAGCCCACGTGACTCACGGCAGAGTTCTTCCCGCTGGCGGTCAGCCGGTAGCTACGTTCAAATTACTGCAAATGTCAAGGACTCCAGGCCAGAGTCCCGCATATCGCGTAATTAGGTAACGAAGCTGAAAACAAAGTATCAACTGCGTAGCTGCATCTTCAGAGCGCGTGCCCTCTGTTTCGCTGACTGAGTCGTTCGCAGGTCTCGGCTTGAAATTCCATTCCCTCGTTAGTCAGAAAGTGGCATTAAAAGTGATAGTCTTCTAGCGTTAACGGGCCGAATGCACGTGATTTACATTGCTCATTTCCCCCGCGATAAATTGATGACTAAGCGGTATTATTATCCCGTGCAACTAGCAGTGTGTTTAGCAGTCTACTAAGATAAATTTTGACAGTTACGTAAGAATCACCGAGTGAATTCACAAACATTGTTTCATTATTGTTGGGGAGTTGGGGAGATGCGCTCAAAAAAAAAAAAAAAAAAAAAAAAAAAAAAAAAAAAAAAAAAAAAAAAAAAAAAAAAAAAGAGAAGGTTCAAATGGCTCTGAGCACTATGGGACTTAACTTCTGAGGTCATCAGTCCCCTAGAACGTAGAACTACCTAAACCTAACTAACGTAAGGACATCACACACATCCATGCCCGAGGCAGGATTCGAACCTGCGACGGTAGCGGTCGTGCGGTTCCAGACTGTAGCGCCTAGAACCGCTCGGCCACTCCGGCCGACAAAGTGCGCTCAGATTCATCTTCAACATACAAGTTTATATACTTTTTGCAAGGATTTTATAAGTTTTCTAGTCCTGTCGTAGATTTAGTATTTTTACATCCTTGTCCACATAACACACGTTTACACTGCTCATTTGGTACATGGAATTTGTTATTCACACATATTCTATGATGAAACGACTGCATCACAAGCTTTGTTGTTACACGCCTCTAGTTCCTACTTTCTCTGGTCCACCTATCATGCAGCAAAGGTATTGTGGTGTAGACCTACAGGTGTATCTCCTTTTTCCTTTCCGTGATGTTAATCAGTTCCTGTTATGGTCCTTTGGAAGGCAGCCAGTGTTGTAATCTGATGTCCTATATGACATGTGTAAGTCGGATGGCGATGTTTTTCCCACTCTTAGTATCCATTTCATGAACATCGTCTTGACTTCTTTTGTTCTTTTCACATCGTCTATGTTAATTTCTTTCCAATATGATCTCCATTTCATAGTTTTGACAGGCGCCACTCCTGCTTTTAAATAGTGTCATCACTGTGTTTGTAGAGCGTAGACAGACTGGTTATATTGGGGATGTTATATAAAACTTTAATAGGACTGCTGCTGCTTGTTCCTGAATAAGCATACTGCAATATGTTACTGTAAGCTGTAATGTAATTTCCTGGTATTTATATTTTCCTATTGCTTGAAGTGGTTCATTATATGAAGTTTCTTTGGGACATGTTCTTCCTCCCTTCCTGAATATAATAGGAACTGTATTCTCTTAGCTTACTTTGAGTCACTTTCTTTTGCCCAAGATTCTAGTCTTCTGTATGTCCTGTCTTACTGCTGATACCATCAATAAGTCGTCTGCATACAGACTGATTTCTGCTTTTGAGTCTTCTTCTTTTATGTTTGTCATATCTGGCGTATACATGTTGGAAAAGCGGTGGACTCAGAGGGTCACGTTATAGAACTCGATTCGTCTGTAAAATTTTCTCTGAGGCTTCAACTTTATTGTTTATTTGGATCAGATTTCGTTGAAGGCATGTCTCGATTGTTCTCACCAGTGGGTCTCCCTCTCTAATCATTGCTTTCAGTTTTGTCTATTTGTTTTCCTCCACTTACTGAGCCAAACGCTTGCCTGAGGTCTATGGAGACTGTGTAGTACTTTTCTCTCCGGTGTCTCAGTGTGTCTTCTACGTGGTCCAGTCAAATTAATGTGACACCGTTTACGTTCGACGTCAAAGTACAGTGACCACTAACGGACAGCAGGTGGCAGAAGAACTAGCAGTGAAGTCTAAAGTGTGTTGGGAGGGCGCAGAAAATAGGGCAGTTATTGTAATGCGAAAATGGAGCTATTTATTTGACGTCCAAAAGGACTTGATCATTGGCTTTCGGCTCAAGGGTGAAAGGATTTCCTCAATTTCTTACTTCTTTTACTGCTTGTCTGGGTTCAGCAGTTGTAATTAATTCAAATTTGTGCGTGGTCTCCGTTGCTTCCATTTCATAAGCCTTGACTTTTTTCTGTTAATTCAGTATTTCCGATAAACGTGTTTCCCATTTCTTCATGCGATTTTGTCGCGTTGTGGGTGACACTTTCTTCTTCGTTGTTATCAGTGGGTTTTATTTTGCATCCTCTGCTTATTTTGCCTCCTCTTCGACATACACTCCTGGAAATGGAAAAAAGAACACATTGACACCGGTGTGTCAGACCCACCATACTTGCTCCGGACACTGCGAGAGGGCTGTATAAGCAATGATCACACGCACGGCACAGCGGACACACCAGGAACCGCGGTGTTGGCCGTCGAATGGCGCTAGCTGCGCAGCATTTGTGCACCGCCGCCGTCAGTGTCAGCCAGTTTGCCGTGGCATACGGAGCTCCATCGCAGTCTTTAACACTGGTAGCATGCCGCGACAGCGTGGACGTGAACCGTATGTGCAGTTGACGGACTTTGAGCGAGGGCGTATAGTGGGCATGCGGGAGGCCGGGTGGACGTACCGCCGAATTGCTCAACACGTGGGGCGTGAGGTCTCCACAGTACATCGATGCTGTCGCCAGTGGTCGGCGGAAAGTGCACGTGCCCGTCGACCTGGGACCGGACCGCAGCGACGCACAGATGCACGCCAAGACCGTAGGATCCTACGCAGTGCCGTAGGGGACCGCACCGCCACTTCCCAGCAAATTAGGGACACTGTTGCTCCTGGGGTATCGGCGAGGACCATTCGCAACCGTCTCCATGAAGCTGGGCTGCGGTTCCGCACACCGTTAGGCCGTCTTCCGCTCACGCCCCAACATCGTGCAGCCCGCTTCCAGTGGTGTCGCGGCAGGCGTGAATGGAGGGACGAATGGAGACGTGTCGTCCTCAGCGATGAGAGTCGCTTCTGCCTTGGTGCCAATGATGGTCGTATGCGTGTTTGGCGCCGTGCAGGTGAGCGCCACAATCAGGACTGCATACGACCGAGGCACACAGGGCCAACACCCGGCATCATGGTGTGGGGAGCGATCTCCTACACTGGCCGTACACCACTGGTGATCGTCGAGGGGACACTGAATAGTGCACGGTACATCCAAACCGTCATCGAACCCATCGTTCTACCATTCCTAGACCGGCAAGGGAACTTGCTGTTCCAACAGGACAATGCACGTCCGCATGTATCCCGTGCCACCCAACGTGCTCTAGAAAGTGTAAGTCAACTACCCTGGCCAGCAAGATCTCCGGATCTGTCCCCCATTGAGCATGTTTGGGACTGGATGAAGCGTTGTCTCACGCGGTCTGCACGTCCAGCACGAACGCTGGTCCAACTGAGGCGCCAGGTGGAAATGGCATGGCAAGCCGTTCGACAGGACTACATCCAGCATCTCTACGATCGTCTCCATGGGAGAATAGCAGCCTGCATTAACTGCTCTGCCAACAAAGCGCAGTCTTTGTTTCGCTTCCCCACAATATTATCTATGTGGTCTTTCCAATTTAAGTTGCTCGTAATTGTAGTTCCTAGGTATTTAGTCGATTGACAGCCCTTCTATTTGTGCGATTTATTGCACACCCAAAATTTATCGGATTTCCTTTAGTACCCATGAGCTTGACATAGTACTTTTCTTTGTTTAGTGCCAATTGCCACTTTTCGCACCATACAGAAATTTTCTCTAGATCATTTTGTAATTGTAAACATAGCAAAGGAAAAAATAAAGAACGTAGCATAAAAATCACTAATACCACCACAAAGAGAGCAGGGAGTTGAACGCATCTAACGAAGGAAACACTAGATCAGATAGGAGAGAGGAAAAGATGGAGAGTAGGGAACATAGTAGGCTGCACAAACGTACAGAGACCAATGTGACGAATTAAGACACAAAAATCGAGGGGGGGGGGGGAGCGGGTGGAGGGGGGGGGGGAGGAGGATCAAGGGAAAAATACAATGGAATAAAGTGACAAGAAACAGAAATGGACCCGAGAGAAGACGAGAAACAGAAGTAGCCATCGGAAGGCAACAGAATCGGAGAAGATTTATCAAGGGAAAACGGAACAAAGTAGAGTCACCATAGACTCACTACAGGATCCAAGAAAGAAGACTGTGACTTCGAAGCCGCAAATAAGATGACTTGGTTCTAGACAGGAATACCAAAAGAACACTAACACAAACAGTATAAATAGAAGTGGTAGTGAGGTAAATAAGGATGTGAAGAGCTTCTGGAGAGAAGAAAGCCTTCAAGATCGGCTACCCATTCCGATATGTGGCTGGCACACAATAGGCGGACTTTTGGCCGCAAGAAATTGTCAGAAGATATAACTTTCGGAAACGCAAAGGGGACACTGAATGGGAGAGAAGAACTTCTGGAGTTGCAAAGAGGACACCGAAGGAAAAAGAATCACATCCAAATAAGAGCATATAATGAAATACAGATGGCTTGAAAAATGCGTTGCCTTACATATCAAAGGAGGTAACAGAAGAAACTGATGTTACGATATTCACAGAAATCTACCTCGCTGGACCTATAGAACTTCAAGATTACTGCACGATACATACACTAGCAGTGCCAACTGGGGGGAAGGAAAATGGGGCAGATACCTACCTTCTAAAGGGGAAAAAGGAAAACATCGAAAGAATTATCAAAGAGGAAAATATGGTAATAATCAAAACTGCTACAACATCAGTAATTATATATCGGTAATTATATATATATATATGCTACAAGTCGTCAGGCGCATTTCCTCTGGTGTTTCAGCAGACATTTTCAGTTTAATTTTTGCAATGTCTAGCTGAAATCAGACCAAACAAAAGCTGTCCATCACCACTTTCCTGCGATGTCTAGTGTCAATGGAAAATGTCAGTTTGCTTTCTGTTACAAGCACTGTGCTTCGTACGGTGTAATTTAACGAGTTAATTCGATAAACCGGTTCCATAGTTGTCTAGAGTGCTATCTGGTTTATCGATATGTGTTAACAGGGACAGGAACATACGAAGAAAAACGAGTACTCAAGCAGCGATTGAGCAGCGCTGCTGGATGGCGGACGAGAAAGGACGAGGCGGGCCAGGAAGACGTGGCGCGCAAATATTTACAAATCTTTCAGTGCCTGTTGTGGGTATGAGCTGCATTAGGGACTGGTGAGAGCAATCCACATAGCCACAGCAGTAATGCAGTGTAATACAGCGTCACTTTCAGAACAATTCCACGGAATAGTCAGGTGTTTCACTTTCCATAACCCTAACACGATGGTATCTACTGAATATTACGATGTTTTAGTTTATGAAAACGTAGTACAAAGTAAATGAAAGGCCATTAATTTAGCTTAGTTACTAAAGTTAATGAGTGGCAAGACTGTCCATTTAAAAAGCAATTCCTAACCAACAAAACAATCAAGGAAGTACTTACTAATTGCCACCAGAGCAATTTTATGTAACTGATTTGCATTCCCTAATTAACGTTGAGCTTATTTTGCTACTTTATTATAGATTATTCGTCGTGGACACGTGAGCCATTAACAGTCCACATAACATTAAGAAACCGGAAAGTTTTCTCAAAGCAAAGTAGCCAACAAATGCTTAGATAAAACGAGGTAGGAAAAGAGAAACAGAAAAATAGAAAACCAAAATTGAACTTATTTCATTGCGTCGGTTTAAACAAACAGCTGTTTTACTCTCGACACCATTTCCATTCTAGAAAGGATGCCACTGTAGCACGCAGTACATCATATGAGCCATCAAGTGCAGAGAATGACTCACTAATGTGATTTTTAACATTGTTCTGTGTGACCATATTCTTTACTGTTTCCCAGAAGTAGAAATCTTGGAGGACATACGGCCATTCAACATCCATACATCTACCTGCTGTTTTATTGGAAAAAAGATAAGGTGTAGCTTGGCGTGCAGATGCAGTGCAGTCTCATCTTGGTGCATCCCATCACTTGCTTCGTTTTTAAATCAATGTCGTCGAGCAGAGTAGGCAGTTCGTTCCGCAGTAAATTGGTGTACCCCGTTCAATCTGCTTTCAAAAAAATGAGGAGCAATGGCACGCTTACTGATAATACCACCATAGTACAATAGCTGGCGATCCATCGGTTATGATGATCTCCCCTACGCATTCAATGGCAGTTCACGGAGGCACATCTGTACTGCAAGAAGTTGAATCGTCTGTGAGTGGAGTCTCTTTAAAAGAACTGAACGGGTTGGTTTAATACCCATTCACAGAAGATCAGCCGACTGGCTTTGTTATCCACTGAAAGCCTTTGGTGCACATGCCGGCGGTAATCTTGCATGTCACAGTCTTTCAAAATGCCACGCACAGTGCAGCGTCCTTGAACTGCTGTGTGGGTCTGAGTGTGCCATATCCCATCCAGAGACAGTTTTGATTTTGCATAGGCCTTCTTCGCTGACGTTTCACGGGGTGCAGATCCCCTGTATCTCGAGCTCTACATCTGCATCTACATAGTTACTCTGCAATTCACACTTAAGTGCCTGGCAGAGGTTTCATCGAACCATTTTCATGCTATTTCTCTCTCATTCCACTCTCGAATGGCGCGTGGAAAAAATGAACATCTAAATCTTTCCGTTCGAGCCCTGATTTATCTTATTTTATTATGATGATCGTTTCTCCCTACGTAGGTGGGTGTCAATAAAATATTTTCGCATTCGGAAGAGAAAGTTGGTGACTGAAATTTCGTAAATAGATCTCGCCACAAAGAAAACCGCCTTTGTTCAGTGACTGCCACCCCAACTTGCGTATCATATCAGTGACACTCTCACCCCTATTGCGCGATAACACGAAACGAGCTGTCCTTCTTTGCACTTTTTCGATCTCCTCCGTCAATCCTACCTGGTAAGGATCCCACAGCGCGCAGCAATATTCCAGCAGAGGACGGACAAGTGTAATGTAGGCCGTCTCACGCGGTCTGCACGTCCAGCACGAACGCTGGTCCAACTGAGGCGCCAGGTGGAAATGGCATGGCAAGCCGTTCCACAGGACTACATCCAGCATCTCTACGATCGTCTCCATGGGAGAATAGCAGCCTGCATTGCTGCGAAAGGTGGATATACACTGTACTAGTGCCGACATTGTGCATGCTCTGTTGCCTGTGTCTATGTGCCTGTGGTTCTGTCAGTGTGATCATGTGATGTATCTGACCCCAGGAATGTGTCAATAAAGTTTCCCCTTCCTGGGACAATGAATTCACGGTGTTCTTATTTCAATTTCCAGGAGTGTATTATACTAGAACTGACATGTGATTACATTTTCACGCAATTTGGGTGCATAGATACTGCGAAATCAGAACCAAGAACAACCACCTCAGGCCGTAATAACGGCCTTGATACGCCTGGACATTGAGGCAAACAGAGCTTGGATGGCTTGTACAGGTACAGCTGCCCATGCAGCTTCAACACGATACCACAGTTCATCAAGAGTAGTGACTGACGTATTGTGACGAGCCAGTTGCTCGGCCACCATTGACCAGACGTTTTCAATTGGTGAGAGTTCTGGAGAATGTGCTGGCTAGGGCAGCAGTCGAACATTTTCTGTATCCAGAAAGGCCGGTACAGGACCTGCAACATGCGGTCGTGCATTATCCTGCTGAAATGTAGGGTTTCGCAGGGATCGAATGAAGGGTAGAGCCACGGGTCGTAACACGTCTGAAATGTAACGCCCACTGTTCATAGTGCCGGCAATGCGAACAAGAGGTGACCGAGACGTGTAACCAATGGCACACCATATCATCACGCCGGGTGATACGCCAGTATGGCGATGACGAATACACGATTCCAATGTGCGTTCACCGCGATGTCACCGAACACGGATGCGACCATCATGATGCTGTAAACAGAACCTGGATTCATCCGAAAAAATGACGTTTTGTCATTCGTGCACCCAGCTTCGTCGTTGAGTACACCATCGTAGGCGCTCCTGTCTGTGATGCAGCGTCAAGGGTAACCGCAGCCATGGTCTCCGAGCTGATAGCCCATGCTGCTGCAAATGTCGTCGAACTGCTCGTGCAGATGGTTGTGGTCTTGCAAACATCCCCATCTGTTGACTCAGGGATCGAGACGTGGCTGCACGATCCGTTACAGCCATGCGGATAAGATGCCTGTCATCTCGACCGCTAGTGATACGAGGTTGTTGGGATCCAGCACGGCGTTCCGTATTACCGTCCTGAACCCACCGATTCCATATTCTGCTAACAGTCATTGGATCTCGCCCAATGCGAGCAGAAATGTCACGATACGATACACCGCAATCGCGATAGGCTAGAATCCGACCTTTATGAAAGTCGGAAATGTGATGGTACCCATTTCTCCTCCTTACACGAAGCATCGCAACAACGTTTCACCAGGGAACGGCGGTCAACTGCTGTTTGTGTATGAGAAATCGGTTGGAAACTTTCCACATGTCAGCACGTTGTAGGTGTCACCACCGGCGCCAACCTTGTGTGAATGGTCTGAAAAACTAATCATTTGCATATCACAACATCTTCTTCCTGTCGGTTAAATTTCGCGTCTGTAGCACGTCATCTTCGTGGTGTAGCAATTTTAATGGCCAGTAGTGTACTAGCGCAACTCACTTGTGGTCCAGAGATGTGTCTTACGTTCGTACTCCAATGTGGCGTTTGTTTTGTTCCCCTTCTGTCATTCACCCTAATGTTTATATCCATGTTATTTTTCGATTTGATTGATTTGATGGTCGAATACTGTTCGTAGAATCGACTGTCTTTTAAGCAGATGGAGCTTGACATGCTCGAGCTTGCTGACTTTGCTCCTCAGTCCTGGATTTGCTTATAATATCGTCCCAGAAGATAGAGGTCTGCGTTCAGCATTTTCGCTTGGCTGAAATTGACTGAGCCGGCCGCGGTGGCCGTGCGGTTCTAGGCGCTCCAGTCCGGAGCCGCGCTGCTGCTACGGTCGCAGGTTCGAATCCTGCCTCGGGCATTGGTGTGTGTGATGTCCTTAGGTTAGTTAGGTTTAAGTAGTTCTAAGTTCTAGGGGACTGATGACCACAGCAGTTGAGTCCCATAGTGCTCAGAGTAATTTTTTTGAAATTGACTGAAAATGTAATATATGCGTAATGAGACACCAAGCCAGCTGGAGACTCAGAGACAGCACCAGAACTCGCTGAACAGCGCCCCGCCCTCATCTCCCTTCTATAATGAAACATAACAGAACGTTGTCTGCGGTTTTCCTCCGAAACAGAGACGATATGTTAAACGTTGAACGCAATCTTTGGATGTGTTTCGTTTTTAATTTTTACTTCTTAAACAACTGAGAGACACTCTCTGTCTCGTCTCGCCTTGTCTTCTTCCTAGCTAGCCTCTCCTTCTAGTGCCAATTACATAAAGTGCTCGTCAATTACGTAATTGTATTAATTAAAGATATAATAAGTGCATTTTATATGGTGTCTTATACGTTTAATGTTTTATCGTTTCATGGCTTAATTGTTTCATTTGGGTCTATTTCAGAATTATCACGGTGAGCTGCAGGCGAAGCCGGAAAGTTGCTAATACGGCCATGCGATTGATTGATCGCCACTGCTGCAGTCTTTGTTTCGTACTGCGTGATAAAATAAACGAAAGAAATCTGCGTTTTTTCAAAGTCATTATAAGAATTTTGATGATTTCTCAAATAAACATTATTATATAGTGCAAATTTATGGTGTTAAAATTCACACATTTTATTACACGGGTATGCTTCACTTCGTTAGCAACTTACCGACAATCATCGATTTTGCCGATACTTATTGCCGCTCACCGCCTTCAAGATGTTTCCTTACACTTCACTCCCATTTTCTTCATAAAAGTGATATTCAGTCATTCGCTAAAGAGGAGTACGAATCATAGCCCCCCCCCCCCCCCCCTCCACCCGCCGGCCCATGGCAAGCACATTCTCGAAGGAGTTGTATTGAGGTGGTATGGAGTTCGCTTGTTCGTCTACAGCGCAGGACACCAGAGGTCGCAGGTGAAATTCGTTCTGTAGGGTTTGGCTTACTTTGAGGTATTATTTGGTTTTCAGGTGATGGACTTAACAGTGTACTAGCTATTTTTCGCTTGTGCATATACTAATGTGAACTGTTAACTTGACAGTACGTTTAAGGCGGGGAACCGCCAAACACGCAGCCATTTGTCGGTAGTCCTACTCTTAAGCTCCTGACGAACACAATGTCGACGTATCCGTCAGTGATACCAAATTAGTCGAGAACCAAGAGATGCCTATCACCAGTCAACAGACAACAGGGGGAAGACCAACAGCTTCAAGAAGGCTGACAAATGTATCGACCAATCACCCTATAAGGGATACAAAACCGGTAGTTCCCGCTGCTCTTCGCAACGGAGCCAGCCTGCAGCGACAGACAGTGTGAGTTGCGGCACCAACGCTCAGCCTATAAATATGCGCCCAGTGAACCTCTGTGAGTCACATGACACTAGCTTTGTTGTAGTGTTTGTGGAGAGCTTAGACGAAAGTATTAATACCCGGCAAAAAAATTTATTCACAAGGCAATAGCATACAAAATCTTGGTAACTTGGAAGGACGCATGCAAAGGATATACACGCATCGTAGGTGCGAGTTACACAGAAGCAAAACTCGATTATGTTTACAGCGATAAACCATGAACGATTTCGAGTATATTTATACCATCACCACCAACAACGACCGTATATGAATGTCAATCTATGCTTAGATGTAATGTGATTTCAGCTACCTTATTTGATATTTTCGTCTTTGACAATTCCGTGTGATGTGTATGCAGCCGGTAGGGGTCTTTTCTTTTCACAACCAGAATGTGCTACATCTGTGTCTCGTAAAAAATGCTACATTTTCTCTAGGAAGTTGTATACCATGTAGTCGCAGTTTGTGGAACTAGATATATTGAAATATGTACAGTTGGTCACTTTCTCCCGGTCGGCCTTCTCTTTTGGAGACAAGTTGAGAGATTTTCTTAGATGCTCGATGTTCTATGTATGTACAGAGCGGATCATCACAGAACAGGAATTTCAGTGAATAATTCGCAAAATTCAAGTCTAAACCTTCGTTCTGGAGTGTTTTATAGGACTTCCATTCTTCTGTAATCACTCATGTTACACACAGGATGAAGTTCTTTACAAGAGTTATTTAAGTTCGTCTTGGAATGGACTTTCTCGATGAAATATTTCTTTGATTCCCTCTCAACACTATCCAATATCCAAATCTGTTCACATTTTCTCTTTAGAGGTCGTCTTTTTCCGTACTTCCGGTAGTTAGGTATGACTCATCGATTTCTACTGTTTTGTTGCGACCGCCTATCGGAGCTCTGTCATTAGCCACAATTACGTAGCACACTACACAGCAGATTCCCTAGTAATCATACACAGTTTTTACAGGTAATGCTGTTTGTGAGGCTGCGTTCCCCAGTATGTAATCCTCAGATGATGCTCTGCTGAATTGTCAATTAGGAGTTGTCTACTCATATATAACTCCTTAAACTAGTCCTCCGGCATTTTGTGCAATATTCCTGATATGGGAATTACGAATCAATACTTTTTGTACCCAGTTTCACATGCGTTTTCCCATTACAATTCAGTCATGTTGTCGGGTGCGGATTTGGCAGGAAATGGTACTCCTAACAGAAATCTAAGAAATTCGTGGCTTTTGCTATGCAGCGCTTACAGTCTCAAATTTAACTGTATTCCTCCCAGAGGGTGAAATGTTCAATATAAGGTTTTGGTAATTTAAAGGAACGCTTGCAGATGGTACATACCGAAGATGCTACTGCCAAGGAACCAGATATCGAATATGAGAATCGTCAATGGTTCATAATCTGGGAATTAAGTCACGCCATGTAAGACTTGCACTTTTCGAAACACAACTTCCTTCACTCATCTCTAGTACACTAGCACCAGTATGCATTGAATTGTCAAGAAAACACTATTGGGAACAATCGCATAGCTCTATCAGTGTCGTAGTATAAGAATCTGCCGCTCATGAAATGACGATTCTCACATTCGATATCTGGCTTCTTGGCAGTCGCATCTTCGGTATGTATCACGTGCAAGCGTTTTTTTTAATTATCAAAACCTTATACTGGACATTTCATCCTCTGGTAGGAATACAGTTAAATTTGGGACCGTAAGCGCTAGAATAGAATTGGAGCGTCATGCTATCAAAACCAGCACCAGAGACAGGGATTAATATATAACGTTATTCTCAATGTCTTTCCTGAAAATAATTTCCAGCCCCTTCTTTATGACCACATAAAACAAATAGTGTTAAAATCAAATGCCACAATAAGATTCATAGGAAGAATCTTAAGAAAATATAATTCATCCACTAAGGAAGTCGCTTTAGAGTCCTATCCCGACCTATTCTTGAGTATTATTCATCAAACTGGGGCCTTACCAGGAAGGTATTGCGAATACATAGAAAGAAGGATCCTTTATTGTATGATTATATGATAGCGGAACAAACACTGGTAGCAGTTACTTCTGTAAAATATCTGGGAGTATGCGTGCGGAACGATTTGAAGTGGAATGATCATATAAAATTAAATGTTGGTAAGGCGGGTACCAGGTTGAGATTCATTGGGAGAGTGCTTAGAAAATGTAGTCCATCAACAAAGGAGGTGGCTTACAAAACACTCGTTCGACCTATACTTGAGTATTGCTCATCAGTGTGGGATCCGTACCAGATCGGTCTGACGGAGGAGATAGAGAAGATCCAAAGAAGAGCGGCGCGTTTCGTCACAGGGTTATTTGGTAACCGTGATAGTGTTACGGAGATTTTTAATAAACTCAAGTGGCAGACTCTGCAAGAGAGGCGCTCTGCATCGCGGTGTAGCTTGCTCGCCAGGTTTCGAGAGGGTGCGTTTCTGGATGAGGTATCGAATATATTGCTTCCCCCTACTTATACCTCCCGAGGAGATCACGAATGTAAAATTAGAGAGATTAGAGCGCGCACGGAGGCTTTCAGACAGTCGTTCTTCCCGCGAACCATACGCGACTGGAACAGGAAAGGGAGGTAATGACAGTGGCACGTAAAGTGCCCTCCGCCACACACCGTTGGGTGGCTTGCGGAGTATAAATGTAGATGTAGATGTAGGTAGAAGGTCTAATAGAAGAAATGGGGAAGATCCAACGAAGAGCAGAACGTTTAGTCGCGGGATTCTTTGGTTCATATGAGAGCTTTACAGAGATACTCAACAAACTCCAGTGGCGGAAATTTCGAGAGAGTACTTTCTGGGAAGAGTCGCACAACACGTTATTTCCCCCACCCTCTCACATACGCCTCTCTAAATGACTACAACGAGAAAACTCTGGAAATCAGAGCTAATGTAGAGGATTACCGACAATCATTGACCCCACGCGCTATTCGTGAATGGAGCAGAGAATGGGGATCTGTTAATGCTAACAGAAAGATCCTCCGCCACATATCGCCAGGTAGCTTGCAACAATTGATCTAGACGCAAATAGTGACATCTGCGATTTAGGTTCAACAACAGAGATAGACACCGACATTTAGTCAGGAAGAAGTAATGAGCAATGTCAGTAATTAGCTTATGTTCCAAATATTGCAAGAAAGTAAAAGCTCTCGGCCCAAAATTAAAAGGGAAATGAAGGCTAGTTACAATAAATTATGGGATGTAATTGGTAGCCTGCGAACGGAGCTCAATAATACATGTAAGCGAAAACATGACTATCTCCGAAATTATGTTCGAACCAAACATAATGGACTGAAAACAGAAATTTGAGATCTTAAGGCACGGGTTTCCGAACAAAACGAACAAACGCTTAACGAGGTTCACGACAAAATTCAAGTCAAAGATAGTGAAACTGTCACACAAAGAGTGTTTGCAGCAGTAACAAACATACGATTATGAAGTTAATTGCCATCGTTCGGATGCATTACAATGATTTAGTGAAGTAGGCAAAATTCTACAGGAAGTAGAATGCGAAAAGGGATTGAGCAAAATAAATAACAAGTTTGTATGGGAAGAGATAGATGGAGTGCTACATGTTATAGTTGATAACATTGTTAACGTGTCCCATGTAACTGTAGACAATGAGAAGAGCATACTAAATTACCAAGAATTTGAGTACAAAACAAGTTATCCATGTCATGCATTTTATCAAACAGCTCAAACATGTACTTTCGAAACCTTACAGATCAGAATAAAATAAACACGTTCATCATCGACGTGAAAGGAGAAATACATAACTGAGGTCTAAGTGTATTATAAATTTGCTCTATGTGCAAAGTATCTGAAACAGCGTTATTAAATAAATTTTGGGATAGAGAAAAACAATGGAGCACAAAAAAATCTTGCATCACTCAGCGGAGCAACACATCCCTTTAAAGAGGTAGAATTAGTGTTAATTCTCATACAAAAATTACCCACACATCATTTGAGTAGTTGTAATTCACGTCGCATTGTCATATGGGGCAGGTGTGTTTAGTGGTAGATCGAACTGAAATCCTCGTAGCAGAAATTGAACAAAGAGAGAGAAATACTGACGATCATCAAAATGGCAATAAAGGTCCTTTGCAAAAAGAATTTCAGAATCGCAGACGATGATGTAACGACGACATGCTACGAGGGACGAGCGTAGCCCACAACAAAACGGGCCACCCCAAGTAGGAGACAGAACACAGAATCGATTGCCACAGCCACGATAGTAATTCACAAGACCATGCGCTGGTGAAACTAAATAAAGTCTTTCGAACGTCCCTGTATGAAACTAATATTTCACTACAAATTTAATTTAATTTGAATGTATCACAGGCATGAAGAAAGATCTTCACACAGAGGAGGACGAAGTTAATAAAGAAATTTTAATGCCCTTTCTAGATGTGGAGACATGCGCAGTAAGTATGGATGCCTTAGCAGATTGAGTGAGTGAGATGAACAGTATCGCCAGAAACTTATTTACAACTGAATAGTCATTGAATTCCTAAGTTTTCCTGATAACAGCGAATGTTTTGCAGCACTTGCGAGTGGCCATTTATTAAAAACAAAGGCGAAAGTTGAAAGTTTCTGCCAGACCGGGATTCGAACTCGGATCCCCTGCTTGCTCGGCATATGCTCTGACCATTAATTCATCCGGACACAGTGGTCATTGCAACTGCACGGACTACCCTAGCAGGTCTACCGTTAGATCCAAATTCTCAACTTAGCCACACACTACTAATGTAGTGGGCCCCATCATTACTCGCGGCATTGCGCCGATTCCCCTAGGAGTTCGAGCCTGGTGTGTATCTGCACTGAAGAGATTATTGACCATCCTCACCTTAATTATATATGTGTTGTCTGTTCTTTTGGACAAGTTGCTGCTGGATCAAAATAGTGTCTGTTGTTTCGTACATGCCCGAAACAACAGACACCACATATATAAAATTAAGGCGATGGCGGTCAATGATCTCTTCAGTGCGGATGTACACCAGTCTTGAACTCTTACGGGTATTGGCGAAATACCACGAATAATGAGAATAATGGACAGGGGGCACTACATTAGTAGTGTGTGGATAAGTTGGGAATTTGAGTCTAATGGGAGGCATGCTAGGGTAGTCTGAGCAGTTGCGATGACCTCTGTGGCTGGATGAGTTAGTGGTCAGAGCATCTGCCTAGTAAGCAGGAGGCCCAGGTTCGAACCCCAGTGCGGCATAAATTTTGAGCTTTCCCTACTGATTTAATTCAATGTCCACTCGCTGCCAATGCTTGTATTTCCTTTGCGTTTTAATTTATGGTGGCTCCTGAATCAAAATGGTGTCTGTTGTTTCCGAGATGCCTGAAGGAATAGCAACACATATATAATCCTATCAAAGTTCAGTCACTATTTAAATTCAGAATTCCAGCAGATGACTACGAGCAAAGAGCGCTGAATGTTGGATCTCTTAACACTGGTTTAGTTCTCGGTACCGACTGGCAGACATATATGAAAACTAAAGTGAAGTTTGAAGACAGTTGTCAGTGGGTCACATTAAATAATGAAAGGATGGGAGTGTGAACATAAGGTTGAGAAGATGAGCGAACTGCAGTTTTAAGTAATTTAGAGAAAGATCTTGAACTACAAGAAAGTAATAACGATGAAGATGTTTTGATTATTGTTCGAAATAAGATTCTGACGTCAGTGGACCTGCCTGTAGCTAAACGAGAACTGATGGAATGATAGAAGATGTTATGCCAATTTATATTTTTTAAAAAAAGACCCTAGTTCGATCAGTGGATGCACCTGCAAAATTAAAGTCAAGTATCACGAACCATTTGCAATAAATCTTGCTCAATACCTTTGGCGAAGAGCTTGGAGCAATAAAGAAGTGAAGGGGATGTTGGACAGTCAGATATGTGAATAAAATAAACAGATAGCGAGTATTCTAATTCAATCCACACTAAAACAAAGACAGGCGGCACAGTGAATAAAGTCATTGATGTTCTTACAGTGAACCATATAAATCTGCCACAATGTGACCAACTGGAAAATTTTGAATGTCTTCTACAAAAGTTTCATGGGGTTAAATATTTAAGCAGACTTGAACTAAGGAAAAAATGATTGGCAAGTATATGAAAGCAGCAGAAAGTACATAGGCTTTTTACATAATGGAAGATGCTAACATTTAAAAGAATGCTCTTTGATCTCTTAATTTTATCAACAGCCTTTATGAGGGGACTAGATGAAGTTCTGGTACAAGGATTACTAAAGCATATACCCTCTATGTAGACGATATTCTAATAACAGCACTTCGCACGAGGAGCACTTAGAAACTTTATGCTGATTATCAGAATCCTTTATAAAACCTGGTAAAACGATCAACATAGACAAACCAGAATTCGCCAAATCATTGATTAAATTCCTTGGAGGTGTAATGTCTAAAAGTGGAGTTGAAGCTGGTCCAATGAAAATGGAAGCAGTAAGAAACTTTGCAACTCCAGAGTGCTGTAAACATCTCAAATCTTTTCTAGGATTTTGCATTTTCTGTCACCGATTCATTCCAAGATACTATCTTCGACTGTGCTCCTGAAACATTTAGTGAAGGATCCACTGTGGAAATCCGGTAAGGAGCATCAAGAAGCATTTGAACAAATTATAAAACAAATGGGTGTGGCACTAATACTTCATCATACTGATTCAAATTAAAATTTTTGTCTCGGTGTGGAATGCTACGATTATGCTCTTGGTTCAGAAGTATATCAATTGGTTGTAGTTCAGCAACTCATCAAACACTATCAATCTGTGCACTTAATAATTGGCAGAGACGACACACAATCACATAAATAGAAGCACTTACCATTGCATGGAGTTTTCAAAATATTCACAGCTACGGGGTAGTAAGAGAGTCTACTGTCATTACAGATCGTAAGAAACTTTCATTCTTGCAAAACTGCAAATTAAACGCACATTACGTTAGCCTGGTGGGCGTTATCCGTGTAGTGCTTCGATCACCAGTGTTTCATGTTGCATTAAAATTAATTTTTTAGTCACCTATACGTGAAGGATCAATTCAAGGTATCTAAATACAAATATTGTTATATAAATAAAATGTTAACTGTGTGCCAAGTTAGTTAATATTTCTTCAGATGATAACTTCCAAAAATTTATGAAACTTTATCCAGTATATACGTACAAGTCAGTTGTACTTTACCTATACATTACACTACTTTGTCATCTGTTGAACTGTAAGCATGAATATACCTCATCTGGTTTAAATGTACCTAGTTTCATATTTGTAAATGTTTTTATTTCTTTATGTCATACTCGTTTTCATGGTGATAAGTTTTGTCAACTTAGTACTTTTAGCGAATCAGTGCAACGCTGATGCCAAAGTTCACTATTTTCATTATACGATACAGATTATTTGATCACTTTTCTACTTTTTTTTGAAACACATGTTTCGCAACCAATAAAATAAGTTTTAAGCACAATTTTATTTTGTATGCAACTTATCTCGTCTTATGACCACACTCATGTACATCGTTACACCACAAGTCAAGATATGTAAGAGCATGTACAATAATTATATGCTGTCCATTCAATTTTTTATGGATATAAAATAATTGGTGTATTGATGCAAGTTGTACAGTAGATAACATTATTTTTTTAACAGGAAATATAGAATTTCGAATCAGCAACGTAATAGATCTTCCATATAGCCATTATAGTGGTGTATATGCCAAGATTTTGAATGCTTCTGTATTGTATTTGTGTGCATTTAATGTATAATTACTCAGTCACACACGCAGTTATTTCATGATCGAATAGCTACAAGTTTCTCCCTCACTCACTGATGCTTGATGATTTATGGCGTAATTAATAAGTCAAGTGTGATTAATTACTAATCAATGATTAATTAAAGTACTTACCGCCTCATCTTCGAATTATAGTTTTTAACTTTAATCCAAATTTGATTTCTCAGTTTCATTTGCATATAAGTTTCAGTTTTGATGGGGATACCCCTACGTATAATGAATGCAACACTGTCGCTGACGCCGACAAAAGGCAAGGACAGCTATGCATTTAAAGAGTTAATCTGTGATACACAGACATAGTGAAGAACGTGTGTATTGAAATGTTAGTGCGATGAAGAGTTAATCTGCATTCACAAATGATATTCAAATATAATCGATTGACGTAAGTTATCAGTGGAAGAAACCTCATTCACATTAGTAATAAATATATGTACTGGAACCGTCGGAGATTGACAAACCAGAAACGGAGAATATCAACCACAGTAATCAACGCTTACGTGTTACATCTACAGAAAGCCCTTTTACCATAAGGCGACGGCGTGCTTGGGATTATCATCTCAGCTAGTCCAGAAACTGAAATTGATAAGTAGTTTTTTGGTAACAACTAATCGGATACTATAAGTTGTTGTGTTCTTTCAGTGAATATGAACACTTTATGAGCGTACCCTGAGAAACTTAACAGTTTGTGAAAGGATCTGCTTCAGAGTCTGAAGGACAAACTGTGATGTATTAACTCGACATTCAGCGTTCCTTCCGCAAAGTCCTAGACAAGGATCCTGCATTTCTGGTCTATACCGGCCCAGCTGCTTGTACATTCATCATTACTAATGCATTCAGGTCTGCAGTGTGGAGGAGATCCTATTTATTGGGGTAAACAAATGCATGATGCTTTTTTTCTAACAACTTGACACTGAGAATGTGGTGCACATGGTGATGGGTGACAGGGATCTTTTGCTGCTGGTGGTTTGATTTCTTCTGCAATTTGCGCGAACATTGATAGTGAACATACTGTGTACTGATTAGGAAAGGCATGTCACTATATCATTATATGTGTAGTCCAGTTACCAGTAACTTTCGCTAATCCTTACACGTATGTCATAACAATTAGTGTCAACACAGTATTCGTTGCATAACATTATTTTAATAATACTTTTCATGTTCTTGCCATTCTGAGGTGGAAACATTTCTTTTCCACTGATGAGGACGCCTCTTCTTTCTCCAGGAAGCTTGAAGCACTTTCTAGAGTGCGAGATGCGATTTCACTATTACCTCTCTGGTTACGACACAAAGGTTTTTTTGTGGGCATAAATCCCTCAGGTTGGTGCTTACATGCAAACTCCTGCATCCACAGCCACAGCATCTTGCCTGTATATACTTTACTTCCAATCCATATGATACATATAATTGCAGTTACGTATGATTACAATTTGTCTTAGCGTATGTTGCAGGTCATTTACTGGGTAAGTAAAGAAAGTAAATACTGGATCAACCATCTGCTGCGGAACATGTTGTCATGTTGCATTATGGAGTATGTACAAGAAATCTTAAAGAGTGAAAAACTTCTTTAGTTTAGTAATAATAGGAAGGAAGTGTAGTTTGCAGGACAAAAGTGAGTCATTTTACAAAATAATTGTGTGGGACTTTGCCTATCACGCCACACACTGAGAACAGGTGGCCCATGATCGCAGTCGCTTCCATAGAACATGGGTTCCCAAACTTATCTTCCGAAAGAACACTAGGTTTGTACTGAAGGTTCATAAAATGAGAAAAAATTGTTTTAAACAGTGGTTGCTTCAATTTTAAATCACAATTAATAACCTAGAAATCATATTAAAATTGTAAGAAAGAAGTAAAATGTTAAAAATAGCGCCATGTTATTAATTGCTTTTCTTGGAGAACTTATTTTCTTTCTGTAGGACACCAGTGTTTGGCGGAACAATGTTTGAGAAAACTTGCCAAAGACATATAAAAGACCTGTACAAAATTTTGTTACCTGTGCTCCATGAATACCATAGAGGACATACGTGGAAGAAAGTTCATAAAAAAAATATAACTTTTTGTAGATGCTTTCTATCAGAACAAAGACGGTATATTTACATCAAGAGATGTAGCAGATATTAAACTTCAGAAAGTCGTAATTGTTGTTAGACAGAATTATTAAGTGCCTTGTCATCCCAATTGCATCTGATTATGAGGGTTATTGACAGCATTCACTTTTGTAAAATATGTTTCGTTGTAGACAAGGGAGTGATATTTTGCTGTTTGCGGTAAACGCATTTTGTCATATGCTGCGTATCGGAATCGTATTTTAGATAGAGTAAGAGCATTTTTTATAGTTATAAGAGCAGTATTTTTGTTTGTCATTTTACCTTACTTACATCCAAAACTGAACTGTTACATTTAATTGCAAGTAAAAATGCGTGAAGTATCTTGGACACAGCAATAACTGGTTTGTAAGGCCTCTCTGACATTGTAAGTATGTGAACGACTAAGACTCACTCTTCAGCAGCTGACCTTTTAAGTATCACGAATATATTTATCATTGAATAAAACATATTACAACATGTAAAAATATTATTTATATATATTTAGATAATCTTTTATATATTTTTTACGTACATTTTTGCACTTTATGGAAAATAAATCACAGTCGTTAAAACATTGTCACTCCCTTTTTGCTACGTCAATCCTGTTCATAACATTAAAATATTTTTTACATAACTGCTTTTCATGAATTAAATTCAGATTGTACGGCACGCAAACTAAATGGAACGGTAACAGACTTCGTCATCTGTAAACTCAGTTTGCGTGGAATTTCTGTTGAGAAGAGCAATACTAGCTGGCTCAGGCATGGCGCACACACATGATTTTATACACTTGTCGAACTCCTTCTTCTCCTTATTGTGGACTTTATATTCCAGCACCTACCTGATTATATTATCAAAGAGCAGTTTATCGTATGTGCACCATAGATCGAGTCTGTCCATGGTAATCCACTGCAGCATACAAGCTATGCAGGTCCCCAACACTCGGACACTTTAAATCACTGTTGCTTTAAATAACTGAAGATAACTGCACTCAAATGATTGAGACTCCAGCATTTCGTTTCATAGCGGTCCCTCTTTTATTGTCACACGTGGTAACCCTACAGCAGAGTCGTATGTTGACGATATTCTATACCCTGGTTTGTTTCCCTTCATGGTAAGCCCTCGTGACCTCACACTGCAGCAACATGATGCGATCCCTGATATGGGGAGGGTTTCTACTGCTTGTCTTCATGCTTGCTAAACCCTACCTTGGCCAGCAAGGTTGCCAGATATCTCACCAATTGAGTACGTTTAGAATATTGTGGGCACGATCGTCCAACCAACACAGAATTTGGACGATATAACTTGCCAATTGGACAGAATTTGGCATGATATCCTTCAGGAGATCATTAAACAACTGTATCAATCAATGAAAAGCCAAATTGCTTTTTGCATAAGGACCAGAGGTGGACCAATATGTTACTGACTTGCTCAATTTGTGAAGCTCTTTCTCTTGATTATATGATAAAATTTTTCTGAAATCGATAGCACTTGTTTGTCTGTACATGAACATTATATCTACTGATTTCCGCCCCATTGAGATAATTCATCCGTGGTGCACTCTTTATTTATCTTAGATTGTATATGTGTACGGTGTATATCTGCGTAGTTTCTATAAAATTAAACTACCCATGACCTCGACTAACTCTTAGATTAAGATTGTTGGAACGACACTACTGGCCATTATAATTGCTACACCATGAAGATGACGTGCTACAGACGCGAGATATAACCGACAGGAAGAAGATGCTGTGATATGCAAATGATTAGCTTTTCAGAGGTTGGCGCCGGTGGTGACACCTACAATGTGCTGACATGAGGAAAATTTCCAAACGATTTCTCATACACAAACAGCAGTTGACCGGCGTTGCCTGGTGAAACGTTGTTGTGATGCCTCGTGAAAGGAGGAGAAATGCGTACCATCACGTTTCCGACTTTGATAAAGGTGGGATTGTAGGCTGTCGCCATTGCGGTTTGCCGTATCGCGACATTGCTGCTCTTGTTGGTCGAGAACCAATGACTGTTAGCAGAATATGGAATCGGTGGGTTCGGGAGATTAATATGGAACGCCGTGCTGGATCCCAACGGCCTCGTATCACTAGCAGTCGAGATGACAGGCTTCTTATCCGCATGGCTGTAACGGATCGTGCAGCCACGTCTCGATCCCTGAGTCAACAGATGGGGACGTTTGCAAGACAACAACCATCTGCACGAACAGTTCGACGAAGTTTGCAGCAGCATGGACTATCAGCTCGGAGACCATGGCTGCCGTTACCCTTGACGCTGCATCACAGACAGGAGCGCCTCCGATAGTGTACTCAACGACGAACCTGGGTGCACAAATGGCAAAATGTCATTTTTTCAGATTAATCCTGGTACTGTTTACAGCATCATGATGATCGCATCCGTGTTTGGCGACATCGTGGTGAACGCACATTAGGAGCGTGTATTCGTCATCACCATACTGGCGTATCAACCGGCGTGATGGTATGGGGTGCCACTGGTTACACGTCTCGGTCACCTCTTCTTCGCATTGACGGCACTTTGAACAGTGGACGTTACATTTCAGATGTGTTACGACCGGTGGCTCTACCCTTCATTCGATTCCTGCAAAACACTACATTTCAGCAGGATAATATACGACCACATGTTGCAGGTCCTGTACGGGCCTTTCTGGAACAGCAAACAGCAAACAGCAAACGACCTCCTAAACAAGAGTCCTTGTTGAAGGAATTATGCTGGTATTCATCACAAAATGATTTAGAAATGATACAGAAGTGTGTAAGCTCACAAATAGAAGACCCACTACCCTACCAATCGATTATTTCCATGAAAACCTGTCACATATTGCTCACACCGTCAGATTTCTCCCCTGTCATCATTTATAAATCTGCCTGAAATTATTGATGCCTTAATTATAACGGAAAACACTTAAAACTTTTGTGGGGGATCATTTAAAAACCACTTATGATGGTATCCTCACCATCAGATTTGAGTTTAATGCTTTGCCTACATCGATATCAAATTTTCATCGAGCCAGGGCATACCTACGGTGGAAATCAGTGTTAGTTAAATGAAAATACTGTCAGCTATCAAATAATAAAAAATGTGTTTGGTTATATAAGTACAGATAGTTGAGAATCAATGGTACGAATCTGTTTCTATTACTGCAGATACAGCTACTTGGGAACCTATTTGAATCTGTAGCATGAACATGCTACTACCTTACTAAATTCACCTTGGAAACTGTTTCAGATTTATAGAGTCAATATACTGCTTTAACAACCACTAGTAGTGTACCACTGCGTCACATTGATCACACAATTGTACGAACTATTACAATGCATTTTCCCGCTCAAGCACTCTTGTAACTGACTTGGATATAAGACTAAAATCGTACTATAGTGGTTTGAGGAGCACTCATGTTGATGCTTAGCCATCAGATTAATCTGATCCCAATTCTTCTGGGATGCCATCAGATGTCAGCTTCATGTCCGCAATTTATGGGAAATGATTGTAAACATGCGTCAGATATCTCTGAAAACATAGAAAAATTTGTTGTAGCAGGCTTGATGTGCCGACAGTTCTAAGCTGTAATGTGGAGAGTGCTATGTAAATAGTAACAGCAGACCCTAGCTGCCAAGATCTCCACAGTCTTGGCCAGAGAAAGACTTCCACTGCAAGTGTGTTGTTGAAGGAATCACACCTCCAGTCATTAGAAGTGATTTAGAAATCCTATGTCGATGTATGGCATTTAACTCACAGCACATCTTCTGCGATACTTCTGGATAGCTATCGTGTGCTGCCATTTATCTATGCTCGAAAACATGTCACACTTGTCATCGCTCATGCAGCATGCAACCAGACAATACGTTCATCAATCGAAAAGGTTACTCCACCACATCTAGAGCTATTTGCAGCGCTTATGGGTACGAACTGATATCTGAGAAACATCGAGTGACCGAAATTACCATCAGAACAGCTTCATCTCAAAGTTTCCTTTGTCCTAAGCAAGGCAGTAATACAGATGTCCTCTCTTAAGGTAGATGTCCAGTGTGCTACGTAAAACACTTACAATTTATGAGACGAATGGTTTTAAATAATGCAATGCTTGCCTGAACACCAGATCGCTTTATGTGAAGGATGACTGTAACTCAACGTATTGCCTACATAGATATCATTAGAAACAAACAGCTGGCTCACACTAACGAGTGTAAATCTGTAATGATCTTGCTGAAGAAGCCAATCGACACAGCCGTCGAATTCGTCTCATATGAACCCATCTGGGACGCGGTTAGACGTCTACACTTCATAGTTCTCGTCGGAATGGTTTAGAAATCTTGTGTAAGCTCTCTAAAAACGTACCTTGCTAGCAGTACGCATCTAGAGGTTTGTTTGGTGTGTTTATGAAGTAAGCATTACGACAGATATTTAATAAAATTAGAGACTTCTGCTAGGTTCAAACCTGTTACGTATAGTCCAGACGAAGGTCTGACATGAAATTCAGCGATTTAGCTGCAATAATCAATGCTTTCAGTGCAAAATTGACCGATTGGGGCGTAAATTAAATGATTTGTTATATGTGTGCAGTATGCTGTGTGCATTCCAAATCGTTAGCCAACAGAAGCATCATTCAGTGCCAGTCGTTTATGAGCATGAAAACTTCTAACAAAGCTGTTGCATTTTACTCCCGTTGCTATGTCACACAGCGCCGCGAGTCTCTAGCCTAGTGAGCGCCCTCGGTTTCATAGCTGTTGGTGCGCTACCGTAAAGGTCGAGTCACTTCGCGCAACACAAAAGCGTGCCACTCAGTTCTAAAGTTGAGGCGTCGTTGCAGCCTCAGAAATATGTCTCGCCGGCCTGTGTGGCCGAGCGGTCCTAGGCGCTACAGTCTGGAACCGCGCGACCGCTACGGTCGCAGGTTCGAATCCCGCCTCGACCATGGATGTGTGTGATGTCCTTAGGTTAGTTAGGTTTAAGTAGTTCTAAGTTCTAGGGGACTGATGACCTCAGCTGTTAAGTTGGTTGGTTGTTTTGGGGAAGGAGACCTGACAGCGTGGTCATCGGTCTCATCGGATTAGGGAAGGATGGGGAAGGAAGTCGGCCGTGCCCTTTCAGAGGAACCATCCCGGCATTTGCCTGGAATGATTTAGGGAAATCACGGAAAACCTAAATCAGGATGGCCGGACGCGGGATTGAACCATTGTCCTCCCGAATGCGAGTCCAGTGTCTAACCACTGGGCCACCTCGCTCGGTAGCTGTTAAGTCCCATAGTGCTCAGAGCCATTTGAACCATTTGAAATATGTCTCAAACTGATATATTCCAGGCAGATGAGAGTATAGGGACTGTCAAATTCTAAAATGAGAGCGTTTTTCATAGTTAAATGGTGAAGCTTGCTGTGATGGTGGTTCAGTGCCCATAAACGTCTATCCCCTTTTAAACTGGAGGTGCAGACACGTCAATTAAGGCAACATATGACGTCATACGGAGCTATACTGGCTGATGGGTCGGAATAGCTGCAATACAGCTCAGAGTTGTCAGTCTGATGTGGCAGCCTACATTTGAATGGACAGGGTGGAGCAACAAATCGCCCTCTGTTGGCATAGAAGTAGTGCCCGCGAACTTTACGTGACTTGACGGCGGCAGCACGACACCTGTGAGTGAACCTGTGCGATGCGTTTAAACAAATAAAATACAAGTGCATAGCACTCCTATTCCTGACCTACTATACATGACAGTGACAAGTGATTGACAACCATACGTGTTTCACTAGTAAGCTATACAGTTTTAAAGCTAGGAAAAATGGTTTAGTTCTAACAAACTCTGATATTCCCATTTTTTAAAATTTAGGTTAATTGAATTTCTCACTGTTTTAAGCGTATTATAAGAACTGGTTCTTACACAGATTATAGCCGTAGAATCCAACAATCATTTGTGCCTGCTTTTGCTAATCGCAGTTCAGTACTATTGTTTCACATTCACTCTCTGTACAAGATTTTTAATCAAGAGTGATAAGAATTGAAAATGTTAGTCTTTCTCTACAGAAGCAAGGGACACTAGAAAGTCGGGTGCGATGTGCACTCTATCTTATGTGTGGTAACTTTATCGTAGACTGAGGTTAATCATTGAATTACTTCTTGGGTTTTTATTAAAAACCAAATGTGCCGTAACTCCTACCCGCGATGAAAGTCAGTAAGCATGTGAGATGTTACATTGACTCCAACCTATCGAGGAATTACTCACTCCTGAATCATTCCTGTCTGTGTACTGACTTCTGCTATTTAATTATTCTTTCTTCACACGTGAAGAGAAATCTGATCTCGTTAGCGAATGGAGCTCTGACTTTAGAGCTTAACAATCTCCCAACCCCACTGATGCCGTAGTTTAAACAAGTGTCTCGTTAGTTTTTATGACGACCGGATGTTCATCCACACAGCTGACGTAGAGCCTTAGTAGCCGGCGCAACAAATTTCATTTGACAGTTTTACATAATCTGATGATGCCCCACAATGGCGTAACGCGTTATTTTTAAATAAAAATAACTTTGCAAACCTGACTGTTTTATTTCTAATATAACCATGAAAGCCGGTTGCTGCATCAGTCAGCCAACGATGAAGTGGGATGAATACTTCTTTTGCGAATGTTTATATTCTTTAAGGACTTAGGAATAACCCTCCGTAATCGCTGTTGACGGAATTTGAGGACAATCTCTTCGTTAACACTTGTATTCATGAGTTTCGTGATAGCACACATCCTTATATTTAGAACTGCATTCTGTGAAAATTAATTAAGATGAATTGTACCCCCTAGTGATATAATGCGAACATGTTTAAAATATTTAGCATGTTGAATCCCCCTCAAAGTGCAACAGACATGTCATCATTGTAGGTTATACCTGCCAAGCACTATGGTATCCAAAGTTGGTTCTGTGTGTGACTATTTGTAACAGTCAGGTAGGTGTCTTGAATAATAACCATTTGGCTGGTCTTGTAAATAATTTATTTAAATTTTTGTTTAACGCACGGTCTCGCAGTTAGAAGCCACATCATCAGGTTAGATATCTTAACTCGTGGTGGAAACGTTAAGTCATGATATTAAATTTGTCTCTCATACAAGATAGTGTGGAACTCTGGTGTATGTCGCTTCTGTTGTCAGTTCTACTCTCATAGACATTTGCCACGCCATCGGGGGTATTGTTGTCGTCACAAATTTCTTACATACCTCACGGAAATTGGTCAATTACAAAAACTGTAATCTTTGACGCCTATTATGATCTCAAGATCCCATGCTTGGTGCGTGGTTTCCTTTCAGTTGTATAGTACTACTATCATACATATTCATATAAAACCAATATTCATAGTAAGTAAGTTCTAGTGTACAGTTACTTTCTGAGCACATATATAATGAACTTAGGAGCTTTAGAGTTATAGACGCTGCATGCGATATTTATTCTTTGTCATTATTCTATGATCAATTGTCGCTATATGAGTATCAGATCGGTTTTGTTTCGGATTGGTGTAAGTTTCAATAGAGTTCTGCCTGAAAAGCTATTCATTTCTGTCTTAAGTGGTACGTGAAGATGTGGAAAAAAATTGTAAGAAGAAAGCGAATGAAGAATTACGCCAATGTTGTCGAAGGAATTATCTGGATGTAAGAATTGAATGACTAATAAATTGTCCATTGCTAATGAAGATAAACTTCAACTGTACGCTTAACTATTTCAGTAATTAATAATAAATGTTCCAGATCGAGGGCAAAGGCATTATAGGGAGACACCAGTTCAGCTGACGAGCCTGCAGTAAACGGTCAATTATATTTCACCACGCCGCTACTAGAACGTCGGCTTCCATATTGGGGCTCACGCTGCTGAATTAATTTCTTCTATTTCAAGAACGTCGAGAAAAGGAACGTTCATTTTTTTCGAATTTGGAAATTGACATAATTAATATATGAGTAGCGTAGGTAGGATATTTCAATTGTCAGTTCTGCCTTTTGAGTTATTGCATCACCGTCCCCTTTTAGCACCCCATGCACGAATAGTGTTTCTATCTGAGTTTTTGTAGGTGTTCCCTTCTGTTTTAGACTGGTCTAATTAAGCAGTGCAGCGTGGACTTCATCATAGTTGTTTGGAAACACCTTATTCTAACAAGAATTCACTGCTAAGTAAGCCTTATTGCTGCAGATGAACAAATTATTTAGAGAAAATTATTGCTGTAGAAACTAGTATGTTCTGAGTGTACTTAACTGACGTAAATCATAATCGTTATTTTGTGAATATATGTCTCAGTGTTGCGGGAGCCTTTCCACTTGAGCGAGAAAGATATACAACTCCTGAAAGCAGACAACCCGGTATAGTATATTGGGCTGCGTGTTGTCTACACGTGGGGAAATGTACGTAGTGGACGACGAGGTTCACGCTTGTATCTTATGATATTTGCATTTTTATATATCACATCGTAAAAACAAAGATTCTGAGAAAAGAGCTCATTGCCACTAACAGCTGTTTATGATTAATAAAATGATGGATGGTTGCAGTTGGAGCCACACCTACAACATCTGTTTGGTGACATATTTACCCAAACTTTATGCAGACGTTATTTTGTCTGGTCATACCAGCATTTTTCATTTAACTAGGTTTTCTTCTCGATTAATACATTTCTAAAGATAATGTAAGGCATTATGACGATAATTCGTTTAATCTAGAGCAACTGAATCGACATTAACTTAAGTTACGCTAAATTTTCTTTGCCATTATGGTAATTATAGCCAGATCATTTACTTGCCTCAGAAACAACTTGTGATATGTTTATGGAGACTTAAGATAACTTTTCATTTACATTTAACTTAACTGCACAAAACGTGAATGGTCATTATCTTACTTCCCAGACCACTGTGCCTATCACAGATCACTTTACACAGTTACTGGCCATTCCATTTACAATTTTTCTCATACAGATGACCTTCTGGGCTTCTAGCACTCAAACGAAAACGAATTTCTAATGGATTCAATTAATTATTGAAAAAAAAAAAACCACACTACTGATGCTTTGTTATTGCTTCGTGATTATAATACGTACAACTCTCATTAGATTTCCGAAACTATAATTTTTCGTACGTTTGAAAATCATCAAAAATAAGTTCAAATGTCTCTGAGCACTATGGGACTTAACTGCTGTGGTCATCAGTCCCCTAGAACTTAGAACTACTTAAACCTAATCTAACCTAAGGACATTGCACACATCCATTCCCCAGGCAGGATTTGAACTTGCGATCGTAGCGGTCGCGCGGTTCCAGACTGTAGCGCCTAGAACCGCTCGGCCACTACGGCCGGCGAGAATCATCAACCGTGTATGAAATAGTGCAGGATCCGAAAGCATTAGAGTGGAATTGGCACAGTCGCTGCACATACACGTAGGATTCACATGTCTTAAATCTGAAAGATCTTCCTTGTGCTCCTGTATTATAGTCAGACAGACACATTCACGTCATAGAGGATGCTCATTTGTAGAAAGTGCAGATTCAACTACAACACTTCTGTTGAACAGATTTCTTTAAATGATTAACAAAGACAATGTGCAAGGGCCTTTCAGTAAGTAATGTAATACCTTTTTTTCTCGCCCGATTTAGGTTAAAAAATGTGGAATTTGTTGTGAGATGTCGTGGAAATTCCTCCTTCAGCCCTTATAGTTTAATGGAGCTTAGATTAAGTGGCAGTACTGTAAGTAGTCTTCAAGTTGGCGGCTCTAACGGAAAGGAGTTCCCGGCGGAGAGCTGTAATTGAGTTTCTTCTGGGGGAAAACCAGAGCATCGCAGATATTTATAGACGTTAGCAGAATGTCTACGAAGACTCGACAGTGAACAAAAGCACGGTGAGTCGTTGGGCGAGGCATCTGTCATCATCACAATAAGGTGGCGCAAACCTGTCCCATCTTCCGTGTGCTGCCTGGCCGCACACAGATGTGACTCTATCAATGTCGGAACGTGCGGACACTCTCATTCGAAGTGATCAACGGATCACAAACCATCAGCTCACTGCTCAATTGGACGTCTCTATTGGTGGTGCTGACACTCTCGCCCTCCAGTTGGGGTACTCAAGGTGTCTGTCCACCGGTGGTCCTCGCCGTCTAACAGAAGACCATGAAGAGGAACGAAGGACCATATGTATGGAATTTCTTGCTCTTTACGAGGCTGATCGTGACAACTTTTTGTCGAACATTGTCACGGGCGATGAAACATGGGCTTATCACTTCCAGTCGGAAACAAAACGGCAGTGTTTGTAGTTTACACCACCTCTCACTAGAAGAAAAAGTTTAAGGCCACACCTTCAGCCGGTAAAGCCACGACGACGGTCTTCTGGGACTGTGAAGGGGTTATTCTGTTTGATGTCCCCCATCAGGGTGCAACGATCAACTGTGAAGTGTATTGTGCAACCCTCAGTAATTTGAAGAAACGACTTCAGCGTGTTCTTTGCTATAAAAATGGGGTACAATATTGTTTATTGGAATCCTTAATAAAAACAACCTGCTTTCAGAAACAAAATGTACTGCATTACTTACTTAACAACTCTCGTACCACGTTTCCGCACAAACGTCATATACAGAAGATATCTAATCTACAACATGACTTCTGTCGTGGTACTCATGAGAAATTGAGACTCTCACAGTAATGTCAACACTGCTTAGGATTTACGAATTAATAAGCTGTTAATATCATACGACTTAATTTCAGCACTCAGTTTGTGATTCAGGCATACTTGAGTATTTTTATGCGTTTGGATTCTCTTGTATTTTATTTTCGCCTTGTTTATTTTAAATCCAAATCGATACTTACCTTTTGCGAATTACGTGTGTTTCTCTCTTCGTATACACCTATGCTTACATAATACGCTTGATGGCGATCAACTGCATCGGAGGTCTGTTCCAGGTACAGCAGTCATGCCACCGTGCCACATGACAGTGGGGTCGTCAGATCTTTTACTAGTCACACGAGTAACAAGAGCCACGAACAGTGTGATCAGGACAGCAGATATCAGAGTATTTGATCGACACGAATCCATGTACCCGTTGGAGCTTTAACTGGAGTTAGTATCAAAAATCGATCGTTGGTGACTCGGTTCAAATAAAACCATCACTGCCAAAGCTACCAGCACGGGCTGAGAATGGGGGAGCGAAGGCACTGCCGTCAATGACCTGAGCTTGAAAGGACAGGTAGAAAGCCCACAGTGCTGTAAAACACTTATCAAAACGTCCGAGTAGGTTTTCCATTCGGAAACATTTCTCGCTTTGTGATTCGCCTCCAGCCACTCCTTCCTCCCCTACCTTTTTACTTACACTTTCCACGTACACACGAAGGCAACACTCCCTATCTCTCCTACCAGGCCACTGAGATTACTGGGTGCGCAGGGTCACCACAGTTTTACAAGCTCTGCGTGTGGAAAAAGATCTTATGGAGTGGTGGTTTGCGTTACACGACAGAGCACAGGAGTGGTGAAGGGGCGAAAGTTATCTAAATGCATATGCAATTAAAGGTATCTAAAAGAGTGGCTGTTAAGATAATTATCAAAAACAATAAAGTCATCTTGCAAGGTACCACTTTAGTCTTCGGAACTCAGTGGGTGTATTTTGCCCTTTTCCACTTACCAGAACGTCGAGCCTATCATTAAGTATAATTTTTCTGTGAAGAGTTGTGTAAAAAACAAATTTGTATCTTCTACAGAGTATCAATTGAGACGACAAGGTTATGTTGCGTGTATTTATAGTACGTCGCTTCACAGAGCTTTGGCGACGAGAACATGGACCACACATGCTGCCGGACGTCAAAGACATCGCTCGGGATCGAAATAGTGGCTAAATTTGAAGGCCGTTATTATTAAAAATAACGTAAAGTATCAAAATACTGTTCTTTTGAGCAAGAATTTTTTTAGTGAGAAAAATATTTTTTTTAGAGTTAAGCCTGAACCAGCTCATCGAGCACAACTTTCAAGTTAGTACGTGATAAGGTAAGAGAAGGAGCATACTTTGACTCTCAGATGTTGACGTGTATTCTTGAGTATAATTTACAAAATACTGTGTGAGATAATAGTGAGATAGTTGAATGCAGGTCAGAATGCAACCTCTGAAATGGAAAAAGCTCTGTTACTTTGGTAGGTGTAAAAGTTGCGAAGTCGTTTAGGATTTGTTCCGATTTTTGTTTTATTCTTTTGAGTAGGAAGCATAGTTCGGAAATACTACAGAATTAGTTGGATTATCAAATGTCTTCTATGGCTCAATACCACGCAAACCGGTGTACTAATTTTGATCGACAAATCGCTAGTAGTCCAGTATCCTATATTAATTCCCGTATGAATTCTTTTTATTTTGCATTTTTATTACGCCTTTGACGAGATACACCACATGCAATGCGTTCTCGTACTAATTGATTCTCATTGAAGCTGTCACCAACTCTGAACCATCTAAATAAAATGATCAGATTATAATTTTAACTTCAAAAACTTCTGTTCGGAGTCTGAATGGGAATTATTTCTAATGTCACGCTAGCTGCCTGAGCATTATCTTTGCTTCAGAGATAATGCAGCGTAGCCGGTTGGACAAAAAGGAATATTTTTACTGTTTCACTGAAAAAAAACCTTGATTTATACTTTAAATCTTCTTTTCCATCCGACTATTCTGACTTAATGGTATGGAAAAGAAAAACGAGAAGCAAGAGCGAACAGAATTGTCGTTCAAGCATTCAGCAAATTTTTATAAAAGCTCACGACACATTATCACTAACTAGCCACAAATCAGCACTGGTAATTTGGACAAGCAATGAACTTACTTTCTCACGCTGATTAATAAAAGGGAACAGCATACATAAAAAAGATATCGGAGCCATAAAATATGGACTATCATTCAAATACATCCCAAATGTTCGATGAGAAGCAATATGGACAATGATTCAACAGTTGCAATACGGGGCAGAAACTTTTCACGTCGTTCATATTTCCGTCGGCGACCCCAGAGGACACTGGCAGACCTTTCGCTTTGTGGACGCAGCAGCATCAATGTGTCTCATTCACAAAGTATTTATGTGCGGAACGATCAGCGGAACTGGCTTTACATTCCTTACAAACTTTACAGAACAAATCGAAGCTGAGCACATGCATGGCTCAGGTCCGAAAACTTTCCAGCTTCAGGTGTGTCGGTAGCAAAAGTACATCTCTTTGTATTTGTGGATATCGTCTGCCAGAGCATTAAGAGCAAACAACTACGCCTGCAGAATTTTAGACTATTTAGAGGAAAAAAATGCCATAATGTACCATTTCCCTGTTTGTGGTCCACGAAATGTTTTACTCTAGTGATGGTCAGATATTGTATACTTACTTCCTTCTGATAAATATAGTTTCAGAGATGTTGCTGGAAATATCCGTTTACATTAATACATAACTGGCATGTGCGTGCTAATGTCTGTCTAACATCTTCAAAACAACGAGGTGATTCACAAATAATGGCTGCAGCTTTAGTCAACTGGGCAACGAGCTCTTCTGGAGTGTACGTCGGTATCTTGTACACCAAATTCTTCATCTTCCTCCACAGAAAAAAACACACAGGACTGACGTCAGGAGATCGTCGTGGCCACGGTACTGGCGCCCCTCCCACCCTACCCAATCCGACAAGTGGTGAAAACATTATCCAAATGTTCTCTGACAGCTGCACCAAAGTGTGGCGGCGCCCCGTCATGCTGGAACCGCAGTCGATACCTGATTGCTAACGGGATATTCCTCAGCATTTCTATGTAGTACTTCACGGAGATAGGTACGGTACTGTCCACCACCGTCAGTATTATGTAGAAGGTACATCTGTAGTGAAAACGTACCCTTTCTAGTACTGACACGCAATTTCGTTGCAGATTGGGTTACAATGTCAGAGTATTCCATACGAAGCTAAATGCCTTTCAAGTGTGCAGTTCATGTTGATGATGGTATTCTCATAGGGGAAATGGGTATTTACGTCGAATGAAACGGAACTTCGCAAGGGTAAACGATTCAGTGATCTCTTACAAATCTCATACCCTGTTCATTCATCTCCAGCAATGCTCCAGGGACATAAACTACAAGCAAAATATTTCTCCTACAGTCGACCAGAGACCAAAACTTAGCATTTCATACAAGTTTGATGACTGCTGTGCAAATGTGAGTAGACTATCCTGGCCATCCAGGTTGCCATCAGTTCATGTTCCCATCGAGCGCACCTGAAATGTTTTGTTGTTCTGTCCATTCCCAATGAGCTGTACCTAACTGCGGAGCGACTAGATCAGATTGTCTTTCTAACAGTTCGACAGTATTGTTGTCTCCATTCCGTGATGAATCAGAGTTCTTATCAATGAGAAACTGAATGAAAAGAATGCCTCTAATCGAATGGCTCATCATTCTGTGTTCTAGATAGCGTCACAGAAGAAAATTAATGTCCTGATAACATAAGGGGCGATCAAAAAGTTTCCATTTGAAGGCAGAGCAGAATCGGTATGCCGATCGGGTAAAATGACTTTGAGCATTGACGCAATCATTCCACCGAAGCACTAGATTGAAGGTACTTGTTTGGTGCTAGCGTTGCGTTGCACATTCCCTGCAGAAACTCCCTCAAGCGGAAAATTTTTGATCTCTCCTTATATATCTCAATCACATCGACTAAACTTTAGAGGGTTCATGGTCGATAACTTGGATTAGTTGTTTCACTCCTTGCCCTCTCCTCGTCTTCTACACTTGAAAAGAATGTTCCACCCATTTTAGACAGATGGGTATAAGATGGCAGTAATGTTCCTACATCCAATTTACTTACGTTTCGGTATCAGTGAAGTAAACTCACCATAAACGTATTACTATTAAAGCCACTGGTGTGATGCCGTCATTCACTTCCATATTTTTTTACTTTTATGAACTTCTTAATTTAAGTATTAGCCATTATTATTGGCAACATCTTGTACCCCTGCTAGTGTAATATTTTTACCCGATGTACCAGTGTGTCTATTGATATTATAAGATTTCAAAGTATTTTATAGAGCAGGACCTGACACCTCAGTGCTGTATTGTATTCACCTTACAGAGTAGATACAAATCTATCATGTTTATAAACTGAAAGAGTATTTTACCTCTGAAAATGCCGATGTGTGTGATTTTCGTTGCTGCAGTGCTACAATAGCTCTAATTTCAGTCTACATAATTTGTTACTAAAATTCTTAGTCACTAATAAATTTTCTCGTCTGTTTCTTCCCTTACTTCTATTGTATTCCTTACCATTTCAGTTTTTATACCATAAAGCTGTAACTTAACCTCTTATAGTATCAGTAACAATGTCCAAAGTACATATGCCAATCATGCAAGTTCTGACGCTTTTTATGTGATGTAAGAGAGAGACTAAGGCCATAATCGGGATGTGTAAACAATTCTAGAACAAAATGAAAGCAGATTCTTAATTGCATTACAGTTTAGATGTTCGTATAGGATTTAGCAGACATTTAACAGTATTAGCTACTCTTAAGGTAAAGACTTTCCATATACGACAACTGCCAAGTTATAAGATGATCTACAGCTCAGTAGTAGCTGCCCATTGGGCTCCTTTACTTTTCATTTCTGCTTCTCTAATGAATTAATGAAGTAAAATAACTAAATTCTGATCATTCAAGAATGAAAAATATGTTGATGGATGCGATACTGGAGTAGTTGATGGTGGACAGGCCGAAGTAGAAAATGGATCAAAAATGCAGTATTCAGTCATTTTTCTGACAACACTTCGTAGTATGATGAAAATCTGAGAGTACTCGATGACCAAAAACTATTGTCAGTCGTATTAACAACGATGTCAATAAAACAAGAAATGTATTTCATATTTAAATGTCAGTTTTCTTTAAAAATCCAACATTTTTTTCTTCAGTTTTATCTACAACTACCTATCCACCTTTCATTGCGTACTTACCATTTGCCTCCTGCAGTTCGTGGTAAAAACGGCAATTTTTTTTCTGTAAATTGTTGGTTTCCTGGCGTTTTAAAAAATATATTCTCTTTCGAAAACACAAAACAATTGTGTGTTGATTATGTGATAAGGAAGTTAACTGATGCAGTACAACTTTTGTCTCTCCTTGTACGTCTCTGTTTCTTACCTGCAGATGACTGCTGCAAAAATGTCATTCAACGACAAAATAGTGTAAAATACAACTATATAAGCAATGAATTCTGTGATGTCATGCAACAGGAAACAGGAAGAGACAATTACAAGCATAATAACTTACAGTTAAGGTCAAGGTATAAAATAATAAATGTTCCATACTACATAGAAAACTAAGTAAATGAGCAATTTGCGACAAAAATTCCCAAAAACGGCTATCACACATGCAAATAATTATGTGCTAAGTACAATGATGTTATTACCAAGAACAGAGCATGGAGACAGAAAACTGTAGAAAAACCTACAAAATAAAAAGTTAATAGTTAAAGATGAAGTACCATCCTTTGTTGCAAAACAACATATACTAAGTAAACAATTTACCTTCAGAAACATGATAACTGAGTCATTCTCATCAGGGTACTTTCCAGAGTATTGAAAGCACACAAAATTTGTGCCTCTGCTACAGGAATGTAATGCAGAAGATATGGAAAGCTAATAAGCCCATTTCCCTGCCATCATCATTGTAAAAGATAAAAGACACATTAATGAATTTTTAAAATAAATACAATCTTGTATGTGAAATACCGTTTGGGTTGCGGAGCCGTAGAAGAATAGAATCAGCCATAGCACAGCACAGAAGGGGGTACTTAAAGCTCCTGGCAAGGTTGAGTGTCTCACAGGCATAGTCTCGGATCTTTCTACGGATTTTGATGCTGCTTATCACATGGTTCTACTAAATAAACTCAGTGCATGTAGAATAAAACTAGAAGCAGTGCCAGGCATAATGACGCTCCACTGTGCCTTGGCCTCAGGTAATAACATCTTGAAACAGGATCTGAACTTCACCTGATTTTAATGAAGGACACAGCTGCTTACGCTGGGAATGCAGAACTGGAATAAATATTTTGTTATACACTACTGATCACATTCGACCTTCAGTCGTTGACATATGCACCTACAACATAACATCAACAACCAAAATAGAAAAGAAGTGAAAAGAGTGAAAAGAATGAAGGATCTATAAAGTTCAGCTCAATGTAACAGGTACGGTGGATGCGGCTGCTAATAAACATACATATTATTAGATTTTAGTCATAGCGTGGAAACGGTGTACCAACAAAGATGTTTGCCATCTTCAAAACATTACATACCCATTGGCCTCTGTTAGCCCTCGACCATTTTAACAGTTAATTCAAATCACGAAGTATGTCCAGTGGTACGGAAACGCAATATTAACAGAGGCACTCTCTGAATAGAATTTAGCCTTTCCATAGTTCACGGTGGTTTTGAGGGACACGCATCAGTAATTTTATATTGGTAGACTTAAGTGATTCCTCAGAGAGCGCTTTACTGATTTACTTATTTTATCGTACGTTATCGATTTCGGGACGTCCTGTTCCATCGTCAAATATATCTGAGTGATCAGGCACAGCTGATGATGTTCTTAAATCTGTGATATGAAATATAATAATAACTAATACAGTGCAGTCTGAGTAGTTATTTAAGTCCAACAACGTCTCTGAATAGACTGCATGGCGACTATTTTCGGCCGGCCGTTGTGACCGGGCGGTTCTAGGCGCTTCAGTCTGGAACCGCGTGACCGCTACGGTCGCAGGTTGGAATCCCGCCTCGGGCATGGATGTGTGTGATGTTCTTAGGTTAGTTAGGTTTTATTAGTTCTACGTTCTAGTGGACTGATGACCTCAGATGTTAAGTCCCATAGTGCTCAGAGTCATTTGAACGATTTGATTATTTCCGAGCTTATTATGAGGCAAAAAAATCTGCATTTAGCACCTTAAGGTACACACTTGACAGACAATGAACATTGCACACAAAGAAAAAGAGCAGGCACATACTTCATTAATGGAAAATATTTTTAGAATAATTGATTGCGTATACTCAGCTTTTCTTTGGTGTTGTTGGTATTGCCAGTGATTTCTAAGAATGTCTTGACATGCAAATAAAACCAGTTCTGCTCGTCGTTAAGTAATCGACCTTATTTTGCATCATAGTTATGAGGGACATGAGAGGAAAATGCAGGTAAAGATCTGTCAGCAAGTTGCAATATCTGCTAGAATCCTTTAATTATACGGTTACCAACAGAAGCATTTTCTGTGTTTGTTGTAAGGAAACATAATCAATACATAATTTACATAGAAAGTCCCTCGCACTACTTTGAACATAATTTCTTAGAACACATGTATTAAAAATTAAATTCTGAAATGCTTGATACTTTTCCCCCTGTCTTTCAGATAAACAGTTGAATCCGTTTTTTCAGCACACCGTGCACAGTTCCTGTCTTGCCCAGTGGAAGTCTCGACAGTTCCACTACGACCGGGAGATGAACGATGTAACAATGGAAAAAGTGTGCGGTGACAAGGGGCATAGTAGCGTCAGTTGACAATGATGTTGCTGGATCATTTCCTTTAACCGCTGAAACAGAGGAATATAGTTGTTAGTTTACAACTTTCCACAAAACATTTAAACAAGTACAAGTCGAAAGAAACAGTAGGACGTTATTTCAATAAGGGTATTATGTTGTCTGCATCTACATCGGCAATCGAAAAGCCATTTTACATTAAGTTGTGCAAAGAGCTTTGCTTGTCGCTATAATATCCCCATTTATTGTTCCAATCTCAAATGATAACGCAGGAAGAACCAAAGTAGGGAAGCCTCCGCATGTGCTCGAACTTTGTTATATATTGTTGTTGCTGTTAAAAAGCTGTTACCTCTGACACCTAATGCAAGTCGTTATAGTCAGAATAAGTGAAACGGCTTGGAGTAAAAGTGTGATCTATGTTTTTGAGCGAGGAGAAATACGACAGTGCAGTGCAGTGTGAGTAATGGAAGTATTCTAGTAAGTGAATAGTCAATGTATACCAGTAAAAAGGGAATATACTGGAGTAATATTCGAACTGTGATTCGTGGAGATGAGTTTTATAGGAAGTAGTTCAAGTAGAAGGATACAAAGTGAAGCTAACCTGAAATGTTCGGCTGTACGTAGAAGAGTATGGTCAGGCAATGGGTAATGGTGTCGTGCTAATAAGGGTTGGTAAACTTCAGTTTGAACCATCAGTTACGTGAAACTATTCAGAGGCTGTGGAAGTACAAGCGAAAGGCAAAAGAGTAGACTGGAAATGAAAAGACAGAGTTACTTATTGGAGAAGATTTTACGAGCCAGAAGAGAAGAGCCGAAGAAACTAGAATTAGATTGTTACGTGGAAAATAAAGAACGAGAACATTTCAATAGATAATGACCCCCAATTTTTTTTTCTCAGAACATATTTGTTTTTAAGAGCTAGAATTTGGTGACAATACCAACCAATATTCCTCTTACATGTACTGCTCTTCTACACTGCTCCACCAACTTCGATGACCTCAACCCAGCGTTGTGTAAGAGCATATATTCCTGCCCTACGCTCATAGCCATGTTTACCTCATAAATTGCGTTCTCATCACCTCCAAAGTGTGTTCTACGAAGAGAATCCTTAAATGGTCCAAACACATGAAAGTACGAGGACGCCAGGCCTCGGCTATAGGGTTGATTAGGCAACGACTTGTGTGTTGGCGAGTTTTTTCGTTTTGGAGGAAGATTACTTTTGGTCACTTGTCAGACTGAATGCGTCGGAAATGGTTCTAGAATTTGTTCAGAGACTTCACATATACCTCTGAATTAATAGTTTGCCCTTTTGGCTACGTATCCACGAGAATGGCACCATCACTATCCCGAAAGACTGTCATCATATCTTTGTCTTGAAGTTCTTCTTTTTTGGTGATTTCGGATGGTGCCATTGCAGTAACTGCCTTTTTGCTTCTTGCTCAAAGTGATGCAACCAGGTCTCGTCAGCTGTAACGATTCATGAGAGAAAGGCCTCTCTATCGGTCTCAGATAGTTCCAACAGTTCAGATGAAATGAATTTTCTTTGAATTTTGTGGCTTCCTGCGAATATTTGTAGAATCCATTTCGAGGTAACCTTGGAGTGCCTAAGAGTGTCAATCACTTCACACGCACCCCCAGTGTTCATCGATAACAGTAGAGCCAACTGTCGAGTTGTAATGTACTGAACTCCACGAATAATTTCATCCCTGCGATTCATCATGTAAGAAGCAGTAGCTGTGACAGGAACATCCCGATGATGGATTTCAGTTTATGGACATCCAGCCAGAAGAGAAGAGCCGAAGAAACTTTGGGAACGTTAATGATGGATAGCATTTGTTTTAAATTCGCCAAGTTTGGTAACTGGTGGACACTACAGAAAGACGTAGGGCTGCAAAGGAGTGGAAGAAAGGATTACGGTCAAGCATTAATACTCTTGTTGGAAAAGGAATTAAAACGTGAACGAAGTGCAGCTATTGGACAACTGTCTATAAGGTAAATGCAATGTCAAGTGAACATTCGAAAAGATAATTAGTCAAATTATCTGTTGTAAGGGAACAATGTAGTGTGCTTCAAAATAAATGTGCGGTAAATAAATTTATTCTTGCGTGTACTGTTACCAATACAATACTGTGTTCTGCTGAAAACAACAAGCCATATCCAGTCCATCAGTTTCCATGTGATATTTAAAAATTTTATATTCCATCTCAAGACGATTTGGAGAAAGACTTCAGTCACATAATTTTCAGTGAAATTTTTTGTAAATGGTTACCAAGGGCCGCCATATGTATCAGATTGTGGCATTCAGCTATTACGGGAGAGGACCAGAGGTTCACGCAGCATCCTGCTGCAACCAGGTGACATCATCCAGGCAAGAAGCACAGAAAAAACACTTCACTGGTCAGGAAAAGAGAATAACGACCGAACATGTAAACGGAGTATGAACTTCGCTATTACGATCTCAACTTCTGCAGGTATTCACACTGGCAGTTGCTTCAGTTAAATTATCGAAGCTTAGCCATACATTTAGAAGCAAAATGAAATAGTTAAATAAAATAAAATAAATGTAACGAGAGACCTTGCGATGAGATCACAGAAAAAATCTGATAGTTTGACTTGTTCGTTACGATACACAAAGTGTAAAGTTTCTAGCAGTCCAAAACTATCTAAAAACACTACGTAGACTTAGTTAAATTCTTGACATTCATGGGAATTTTTGGAAGCGTATGCTGTAGCAGTGATGTCGGAAAGTAGGTATCAAAAGTTTTGGGGTTTAACTTTGTCATACAGAGTCCATCCTAGTTATCAGCGTTGTTCACACACCATTAATTACAGATACCTCTGTTTTAATTTTAATTCATACATATACTCACATCACATTATATCATCTAATTAATTTTGATGTCTGCATCTGATTCGACTAATGTATTTGTGGTAGGTTTTGGATAAACGAGTGTATATGTGTGTATAAATTCTAGTGATGAAAACAGAGGCATTGTTTTAACAGAGAACTGGTTACCTTATACATGTTACATTTCATCATATTTATATATATAGAAGAATAATAAAATTTCGTCAACGTTAGATTAAGCTCTGAGCGGGTGTATAAGAATCAGTTTACTTGTGCAGATACAAGAGTATACAAAGAGAAGGTAGCAGTTTTTTTAGCGAAGGGAAAAGGATTAGTAGAGGGGATAAATTTTCTACACTATATTTGGCGAACATGGAACAGCAAGCTGTTATTTCACAACTGTAATAGCTAACTGTTCCGGGCCAGTTGAGCAATCTTCATATTTGAAGTAGTAATTGGAACATAATTTTTTATTACCAGGGCCCGAGCTAAATTAACAGAACGCAAGACGTCACCGGTAGAAGAAACAATAGAAGGAATAATTACGGGTAGTACTTTTCAGGAATAATGGGGGCACGTGGAACATCTAATAGTCAAACCTGATCATCTGTAACAAACACAAAAGTAGAAGCAGATCCAACAGGGGAAATGAACACTAATTTTATATTGTGTCACTTATTTAATATGATGGCAGAGATGAAAGTAGGCCAAAATAAACTAGAAGCTGCAATAAAAGATAAAAATAGAAATGCCGGCCGATGTGGCCGTGCGGTTCTAGGCGCTTCAGTCTGGAACCGCGAGACCGCTACGGTCGCAGGTTCGAATCCTGCCTCGGGCATGGATGTGTGTGATGTCCTTAGGTTAGTTAGGTTTAAGTAGTTCTAAGTTCTAGGGGACTGATGACCTCAGAAGTTAAGTCCCATAGTGCTCAGAGCCATTTGAACCATTCTGAAAAATAGAAATAGATTTGAGCAAACTATAAGCTGAGGTGAAAGCAAGCCAGAGAAGCTAAAACAGAAAAAGTCAAAGCAAGACAGAAACTGAAATTAGAACGAGTGAAATCGAACTCCAACATAAAAAAAGTAACCGGTCAGATTAGACTGGAGGGAGCATCGAAAAAGTGCAAGTTGGACTGTAGGCAGAAATACGAAATGTGAGACAAGAATTAGGACAAATCAGTTCTGGAAAGGAAGAGACTGAAGAGACTGGAGAGGAAGATTTCAGGTGTCGTAGATCAGCTGAGCACGTTAGGCTGATGGAAGCTAGTGTGAAAGAACTTGTAGGAAAAGGGGAAAAAACCAGAACTGATAGAAGCCTTACAGGAACGAACTACAGCTATAGAACAAGAGATAAATAGGATAGGGCAGGACTTTTGTTGTATTTGGAGTGCCACACGAAAACTTTGAACGGCGCTGTGAGACGCCAAAATTTATCAATTTGGAATTTGAAAGAGGAGGGTTCAGTGCATCTTACGGATTTCCATCAAGGGCTGAAGAGAAATATACCATGTCATGGAAATGAAGTGAAGAAAATAGAAGTAACTTGCACTTTAATGAAGGAAGCCAGAAAAATCTGTTAAATGTTTATTTGACACTGCAATAGTGAAGCCATATTAACAGTAGATAAAATTTTTCTTTTAAAAAAGGAATTACATTAACGGTTGCAACGAACTATGTCATCAATATCAAATGTATAACATCAGTTGGAGAATATACGAAGGATATTCGTAAAGTAAGTTCGGATCGGTTAAGAAATGGAAATCACTGTGAAAATCTAATAAAGCTTTGCACATATGTGTTCGAAAGTGTCTCTAGTATGCCTGTCGGTTGCATCACTTCGCCCTTTTCAGTTCTGAGGGCATGGCGAGCACATAAAGACGCGTAGAAAATAATGTCCCTCGCCATGTATGAGGTCATTTTGAGAGATTTCGTCTGATGTTATGCAGCCCACATTAGAGAACTGTTATACAGTCCCACTTCGTAAGACTTCTCGGTAGCAATCTGCAGGGGCAATGAAAATGCTCCTGCAGCGTTTTCGATGGGAAGTGTTTCATCACCCGCACTGCAGCGCGTAATTGGCTCCTTCTGTGTTTCATCTCTGCTCACATTAACTACTGGCTATGAAAACAACATTTTCGCACAGACAACGAGCTATAGATGAGCGTAGAGAATTGGCGGGAAGCAGAGGCGGCTGCCTTCTATGACGAGGGTATTGGAAAGTTGGTACAACGCAATGAAAATCCATAAGTCGGAGTGGTGACTATGTAGAGCAGTGGCTGGAAGCTGTAACTAACTATTGCAGATAAAATATTTCTGATTATCACAGTGTTTTCCATTTCGCCATCATTCGGAACTTACTTTCCGAATAGTCCTAGTATAATGGGATTTGTGACCGTACATCTGACATCAATTATGAAAAATAATGAGACGAGGCAACTGAGTCAATGGTGGCACAACCACGTCACTACAAGTTATGCCCATGCTTGCCCAACCGTTCATTCCATGTCCTAATGTAGAATAGATTAAAAACTACACAGGGTAAATTGCCAAGGATTCTTGCAGTGTGTTTTGCCATGACACAACAATCGTATGGCTGAATTAAATTCACAAGCTGTAAATGTATCAAACACAGCAAGCTTCCCTATTTAATGTAGCACATAGTTTTGCTATGTTCCAAAAAAATAATCTCAAAACATGCTGTACTCTCATGTAGGACTGACATACTACTAACTTCCTAACATACCATTGCTCCATTTGCCTGGTAACCCATTCTGTCACTAGAGGGCATGAACATAGTAGAATTCTACGAAAACAAAGTAAGACCAAAACTGAGCGGATCGCTGTGATTAAGGAGGATCATAAAGTAGCCGGTATAACTCAGGCAGACTTTACAGATAGAAAATCATTCAGACAAAAGATATTTGATTAGAAAGTTGGTCAGTGGAAAATTAGAAAACGGACTGGAACACCGTGGTCTGGTGAAAGAAAGAGACTTTATTCTAAAAGGATAGAACAAATTTGGACACAAAGGAGGGTCAACCATTAAAACTGATGAATGTACCTCGTGTTGTCCTATTGGATCCATAAGGGAATAATAGTTATAATGGGAGGGTTATTCGTAAAGTAAGGAACGATCGGTCGCGAAATGGAAACCACAGTGAAAATTCGATGAAGTTTTGCACAGCTGTGTTGGCCAGTGACTCTAGTATGCCCATCGATCGCGTTACGTCGTTCTTTTTAGTTCTGAGCACACAGGGAACACATAAAGATACCTAGAACAGTAGTGTCTCTCGCCAAGTACGAGGGGCTGGTGAGAAATTTCGCCTGAAGCTATGCAGCCAACATTACGCAACAGTCGTGCGTTTTCTTCTTCAAGACAATTCTCAACAGCATTCTGCAGGGGCAATGAAGATGCTTCTACATCGTTTTCAATTGGAAATGTTCAATTGCCCAGAATACAGCCCGTAATTGTCTCCCTCTGAGTTTCATCTCTGCTCACATGAACCGCTGGCTATGAAGCCTACATTTTGGCACAGACAACGAGCTGTAGGCCAGCGTAGAGAATTGGCGGAAAGCACTGGCGGCTGCCTTCTGTAACGAGGGCATTGGAAAGTTGGTACAACGCTACGACAATGTCTATGTCGCATCAGCGACTATGGAGATAAGTAGCTGGAAGTTGTAACTAACTGTTGCAAATAAAACAGTTTTGATTTTCACTTTAGTTTCCATTTCGCGACCTATCGTTCCTTACTTTCCTAATAGCCCTCTTTTAACCCTATAATCAGTCGAGTAGCATGCGTGGGACGTTTTAGCATTTTAGTAACGTTTGCTACTTCTTTTTTAATAGTAGTACAAGAGAACACCTTTGTAAAGAAATGGGGTAAAGACTGGAATCGGTGTATTCCGCGAGTAACGAGAATAATGGGCAAGGGGCACTACATTAGTAGTGTGTGAGTAAGTTGAGAGTTTTGGTCTGACAGAAGGCGAGATATGGTAGATCTTGCAGTTGCGATGGTCACAGTGGTCAGTGAAAGAAGAAGAGCTGGGTTCGAATCCCGGTCTGGCACAACGTTTCCCATTGATTTAATCAATGACCGCTCCCTGCCAGTGTCTGTAATTCTTTTGTGTCTTAATTAATAGTGGTTGCTGGACCAAGACAGAGTCTGAAAGAACTAACACTAAATATACGAGGGTCGTTCAGTAAGTAATACTCCACTTTTTTTTTCTCAGAACATACTTATTGTTAAGCTTGAGAACCTGGTGACAATAGCTGCTGAGAATTCTTACTGGGTTGTATGGTCGCGCCGGCCGTTGTGACCGAGCGGTTCTAGGCGCTTCAGTCCGGAACCGCTCTGATGCTACAGTCGCAGGTTTAAATTCTTCTTCGGGCATGGATGTTTGTGCTGTCCTTAGGTTAGTTAGGTTTAAGTAGTTCTAAGTTCAGGGGACTGATGATCGCAGATGTTAAGTCCATAATGCTCAGAGCCATTTGAAACATTTCTATGGCCATGGTGGATGGAACTCTTCCATCCCTGACGTTTCATCCAAGGCTACGTCGGACACTGGAGGTGCTTCGGAGGTGGTTTAGCCAGGTGATCACGTAGTGAAATTTTCGGAAACTGAAGTTTTTGTACTATGACGAACTATTATCCACGGTCATTTAGAGAAGTCATCGAAATATATAAACATGGGCATAATTTGAACAGAAAAGAAGGAGCTATGAAACTCAGCTGTATATGGACAATGGGGCTACAGAATAGGCGAGGTGTTTTTATCTTTGACGTACAATGATCGATAGTTATATTTTACATTTGACAAGGTTTATCTCTGATGTCATGTGAAATCCAGACCGTTCCACTTTCCACGGTGTTGAGGCCGCTCTTCGACATCCGACTCGTATGTCGGCAAGACTCAGCACAACCAGGAGTACCTCCGAGGATGTCCAACGTAGCCTTGGCGAAACGTCAGAGATAGAAGAGTTCCATCCACCATGGCCATACAAATGGTTCAAATGGCTCTGAGCACTATGGGACTTAACTTCTGAGGTCATCAGTCCCCTAGAACTTAGAACTACTTAAACCTAACATCACAATCTGCCTTGGTTCAAACTCAGATTGTGCGACTTCCCCATTCTACACACTGACAGTGCGCTCACTGTTATTCCTCGCCAGATGTCTCTGTTATCGCATGGACGGGTACATATCGATAGTAGGCAGGTGGTCGTGATTTTCTGGCTGATTAGGGTGTGCTTTTAACAATTTGTAAATATTGTAAATAAATATTGTCATGTTTTAATCATTTATTGATTGTTTGTATTGACTACGCCACTTCTTGTAGCTATGGACACTAAAATTGGTTGCTGGTTTCACAATAAAATTATTAAAAATGGAAATAGCATTGATACAGCACGTACCACCCATCGTATGTCTTTCGAATAACAGAAGCAGATGCAGAACTTCAATTTCTGGGTAAGATCAGGGCCACCATGCATCTGAGTGACAGCGATTAAGATGAAGGTAAAAACTGAGCTTCCTACAGCGAAGGAAGAGCATTGACATCAGGCAGCGCTGTTGCCAAGTTTCAACTGCGAAACGCAAAAGGCCATTCGCGGTACCGAAGCTATGTGACTCAAAACAATAGTCGTCTATACTGCTGCAGCAACACACAGTCTTTGCCACAGCGATATATACAGAAGCGTGGTACACAATTGGTTGAGGTAGAAGCGCGAAGCTGCTGTGCCAAGCCCAGTTTAGCTGTCAGGTCTCTTCTTTCACCGTAGAGACAGTAAAATGTGGTCAGGAACAATCTGAAAAGCCGGTCGGTGTGGCCGAGCGGTTCTAGGCGCTACAGTCTGGAACCGCGCCACCGCTACGGTTGCAGGTTCGAATCCTGCCTCGGACATGGATGTGTGTGATGTCCTTAGGTTAGTTAGGTTTAAGTAGTTCTAAGTTCTAGGGGACTGATGACCTCAGAAGTTAAGTCCCATAGTGCTCAGAGCCATTTGAACCATTTTTTAAGAATCTGAAAAGGTTGTAAGGATGTTCACGATAGATTGTGGCGAGAAATAATTGTTATAAAATGCAGATTTAATTAGCACTGCTATGCGGCTGGTCAAGGCGGAGGTTCGAATCCTCCCTCGGGCATGGGTGTATGTGTTTGTCCTTAGGATAATTTAGGTTAAGTATTGTGTAAGCTTAGGGACTGATGACCTTAGCAGTTAAGTCCCATAAGATCTCTCTCTCAGACACAGCCACACAATTAGCACTGAAATTATCCTATCAGGCCGCTTCGTGTGCAATTTCAAGCAACCGGGCAGAGATTTTGTCGCCAAACGTGATATTCGCTTGGTTTCCTAAAAACTGAGAAGAGAAATACACAAAAATGGACAGGGGATGGCAAGAAGGATCGAACCCGAACCAAAGGGTGAGCAGTATCGTGCGCTGTCATAAGCGCTGTGAGGACAACTGACACTAACTATATCTGCTCGATTTGCGCGCTCATATGCCTGATTGACTAGCTTGAATCCTAATGAGCCTGCAACATCCTTGAAAGCTTTTCAGCTTGTTTCTGACCACTCTGTGTTGTTACATTTGACTTTGTAGAGTTTGTGGATGCTGAGCTTACTAGCTGTAGGAGCGGCTGTAGCTGAAGGACTCGGCATAGGAGCCGCCCCCGCCGCCGCCCCCGTAGTAGCGCCTGCGGCTGCACGGGTCGCAGTAGCCGCCGCGCGGCCGTTGACGGTAGTAGACGGGGCGCGGCTGCACCACCACCAGCCTCACCGGCACCACGACGGCGTACGCCTGCCGGTAGCCGCCCCCGCGGCCGCGGTAGCCGCCGCCGTAGCCGCACTTCTTGCAGAAGAAGGTGCGCTTCTGCCGGGGGCTGACTGCCCCGTCCGTCGATTCTGCTGTCAACACAGAAGGCCATCTGAGGCGTTCCGATCCACTCCAGTAGTGAAGTCGTACGGGGTTTAGCCATAAAGTTTTAATTATCATCTCGACAGAATAAAGCTTTATTTTATCTTAGTAGATCATGCATGTAGGCTTGCTACACATTGAAATTCATGCTCCACAGATCTGTGAATATTTTGTGGGATTCGTTTTCTTCATCTTAAGGAAACAACACTGCAAGATTTCGTATTCAGATGGTTGAACTACAAGGTGCAATAGTAAAGTAATGAGACTGACTTTCTTTGCGAGATGCGGCAACCCTGCAGGCATACGCAGGCCTTTGACCTTGGTCTATAAGCTGCTTCTAGTCCAAGCGGCACATCGATGCAACTGCTCAGTCGTGAGTTGTGCTGTAATAAGTTAACACGTGTTTGTGTCTCTCGTCACGGAAATGAAACGGCGTAATATTGCGCAATGGTATGCCATTTCTTTTTGCGTTAAATTGGGTGAAAACGTGACGGCAACTTACGGTAAGCTTCATAAGGCTTTTGGAGACGATCCAGAGAGAAAACGCCAAAGTTCGCAATGGTGCTCAAAGGGATCACCCAGACCAAAAAAGCTCGCATACCAAAGTCAAAAGTGAAATGCATGCGTGTGTGCTTCTTTGCTTCCAAGGGAATTGTTAATAAAAAATGGGTGCCTCCGGGACAAACAGTTAACCAAATTAGTACAAAGAAATTTTAGAAAGACTTCGTAAAAGTTCTTCGTGCCCTACCAACATTGCTGATAATTGGATTCTGCATTACAATAATGCGACATCCCATACTGCTCTGTCAGGACAGCAATTTTTAACCTCAAAACAAATTTTAGTTCTACCACAGCCACCTTATTCACCAGATATCGCTCCATGCAACTTTTTTTTCCAAGAGTCAAAACGGCGGTCAAGGGACACCATTTCCAAACACAAAATTCCAAGAAGCTGTGACGAGGGTCTTGGAGGACATTACAGAAGATGAGTTCCATTAATGTTACCATCAATGGCAGAAGCGCTGGAAAAAGTGTGTGCAATCAAAAGGGAACTACAAGGTGCATTCAAGTTCTAAGGCCTCCGATTTTTTTTCTCCAGACTGGAAAGAGATAGAAACATGCGCATTGTTTTAAAATGAGGCCGCAATCATTGTCAATACATCCCAGAGATGGCAGCACCGTACGGCAGATGGAATTTTGCCGCCAGCGGCGAGAATGAGAACTGTTTTAAATACTTAAAATGGCGACGTTTTCCTTACTTGAACAGCATGCAATCATTCGTTTTCTGAATTTGCGCGGTGTGAAACCAACTGAAATTCATCGACAGTTGAAGGAGACATGTGGTGATGGAGTTATGGATGTGTCGAAAGTGCGTTCGTGGGTGCAACAGTTTAATGAAAGCAGAACATCGTGTGACAACAAACCGAAACAACCTCGGGCTTGCACAAGCCGGTCTGACGACATGATCGAGAAAGTGGAGAGAATTGTTTTGGGGGATCGCCGAATGACTGTTGAACAGATCGCCTCCAGAGTTGGCATTTCTGTGGGTTCTGTGCACACAATCCTGCATGACGACCTGAAAATGCGAAAAGTGTCATCCAGGTGGGTGCCACGAATGCTGACGGACGACCACATGGCTGCCCGTGTGGCATGTTGCCCAGCAATGTTGACGCGCAACGACAGCATGAATGGGACTTTCTTTTCGTCGGTTGTGACAATGGATGAGACGTGGATGCCATTTTTCAATCCAGAAACAAAGCGCCAGTCAGCTCAATGGAAGCACACAGATTCACCGCCACCAAAAAAATTTCGGGTAACCGCCAGTGCTGAAAAAATGATGGTGTCCATGTTCTGGGACAGCGAGGGCGTAATCCTTACCCATTGCGTTCCAAAGGGCACTACGGTAACAGGTGCATCCTACGAAAATGTTTTGAGGAACAAATTCCTTCCTGCACTGCAACAAAAACGTCCGGGAAGGGCTGCGTGTGTGCTGTTTCACCAAGACAACGCACCCGTACATCGAGCTAACGTTACGCATCAGTTTCTTCGTGATAAAAACTTTGAAGTGATTCCTCATGCTCCCTTCTCACCTGACCTGGCTCCTAGTGACTTTTGGCTTTTTCCAACAATGAAAGACACTCTCCGTGGCCGCACATTCACCAGCCGTGCTGCTATTGCCTCAGCGAACTTCCAGTGGTCAAAACAGACTCCTAAAGAAGCCTTCGCCGCTGCCATGGAATCATGGGGTCAGCGTTGTGAAAATGTGTACGTCTGCAGGGCGATTACGTCGAGAAGTAACGCCAGTTTCATCGATTTCGGGTGAGTAGTTAATTAGAAAAAAAATCGGAGGCCTTAGAACTTGAATGCACCTCGTACTTTGAAGGGGACAACACTAAACTTGACTAAAACGGTAAGCATCATTTTTTTTTCACATCAGTCTCATTACTTTATTGTCGCACCTCGTACATGGCAACACTGTGGTATCATATGACGCAGTGGTTAAGTAGCGCAGAGACGTCTAGTACAATATAGAAGTTATTCGCTGTGGAATCCCCCTCGGCACATATAGCCGGTGAGTGTTCTATCAGCGGTCCATAACCCTCTTTCGCCAAGAGCTATTTAAAGAATTTAACAAGGATGAGACAAAGAGCATGAGACCTGATTAACTATTTTAAATTAAAAAAATCGAAGACGTACATCTAAAAAACCGGAAATACATTTTAAAAACACGGTACAGAGTGGTAAATTCTTCCAGGAAAAAAACACGGAAGCACAGGACTTTTGCTTAAAATCTGAAGGATCTGCATTCGGGAGACAGAGCATCTTTCCCGAGCCGTGGCGTGCGATTTTTCTATTCAGGTTGTGGCTCTTGATTCATAGGTGCATATTCGGTGGTTGTCACTAGGGGCAGGCGCAAGATGGGTAGATCTCTCCGGCGACAGCGCTCTTAGAGCGGTAACAAGTAATCGTGCTTTGGTCTGCAAGCAGTGTGGGGGCGGTGTTCACGGTAAGAACGCTCAGCTGTGTTTCCGGGTTTGGCCTAGTGCAGGACAGGCCAGTACGGCGTGGAATGCAGCTGATAGCCGGCAGTAAGCTTGAATAATTCTGTACAAAATTTTCTCTGTGGTCATACCGTGTTGAATCTAAGTTGCAACCTGAGGTTTCGATGATGATTTAAAATGGTTCAAATGGCTCTGAGCACAATGGGGTTTAACTTCTGAGGTTATCAGTCCCCTAAAACGTAGAACTACTTAAACCTAACTAACCTAAGGACATCACACACATCCATGCCCGAGGCAGGATTCGAACCTGCGGCGGTAGCGGTCGCGCGGCTCCAGACTGTAGCGCCCATAACCGCTCGGCCACCCCGGTCGGATTCGATGATGATTATTCTTCGTTAGGAGATGTCTTACAAGAGAAAAGTTTGCTTCTTTTACAGTGGCGTTCAAGCCTGTTATTGGTCGTACGACGTCACTTGGTATTCTGATTTCTATCCGCAGAGGGGCAACTCCTGTAGGGTGGACTCCACATGTGCAAATGTGAAAAATCGGCAGCGAGGCAGTAAAACTACCTCTCCTCTCATATTAATTACATATTTGTTTTGTTTTATTTCTTTCAAGATGCTCCGACAATCGGTAAAATTGTTGGTGCGTAAGGGAATTTCGAGAGCTTCTTTTATTACAGAATCACACCAAGGTGATGTGCGAGAGAGGATCTTCGTATTCTCAAGGTTAATGCCCTTCCGTAAAGCTGTGTTCCGCTATCGCTAGTGATTCAAAATTTCTGTACTTGATATACCATCTTCTTCAATGCAGCGTGTTTCTTTTTATTTTATTTTTGTTTGGAAAATAGAAGAAGAAAACAGGCAGATGGAGCGCCGGGTGCTTGAAGATCAAAGTATTAGTATCGAGGCGGTAGTGGAGAAAATAGAATTCAGTTTCTAATGTCGAGCATGCCATAATAGGACGAAGCAACGCTTAGTTTTGTGGTACTGCAGAGGTATGATGCTAACAGATTATGCTCGTCTGGAGTAAACAGTCACAGAGGAGCGTGGTAGCACAGTCTCCTGCTGAGTTTGCGGAAGATTGTCAAGACGAAGCGTCAGAGGAAGTTGTCCAAGCGAGAGCTTTGTGCTCCACAGGACACAGTCAAACGTGCTGCTTGTTTGGACTATCAAATTTCTCCTCAGCCTGTACTCTCGGTACATGGCACCCAATGACTTGTTCCTATTTCCTCCGATGAAGAAATCATTACATGTCGGGCTTTTTCAAAATGAAGACTAAACGATTTTCGAAGTGGTACGTCCATGAACAACAGCAATGCAGACTGCTACAAACTTGTCATTCAAGGTTGGGGAGAAATATGTCGCACTGTAAGGCGAATTATGTAGAGGAAGACTAACGCCATCGCCAAATTTCATGGTAGCAGGCTTATATTATCAGGGTGATAATTAAAAGTTTATGACTACCCCACGTATGTGGTTCTCTACACGGGCTAAGAATAGGAAATGTTATAAATGGCTAGAAGGTAACTGGTGTTAGGATCACCGGCAAACAACATATAAAAAATTGGTGAGCGGATGATTGGTGGAGTGAGTGATATATCACTGCTAAAGGCTGAGTAGCTTACTTATTTCAATCATCCTGTACGACACACACTCGAAGAGGCGACTGTGAGTGCTGAGACCGTAGAAGGAAGACCTGCAGATTATCAGTGATTTATTCAGGGACTTTCAGTTGCCCTGGAAAGTAAATAAAAGTAACACCCACATCTGCTTTTGCGAGAATACTTTGTGATTCACACTTAAGAGCCTGGCAGAGGAGTTTCGAAACACCTACCGCTCCACGCTCTAACAGTGCCTGGGAAAATTAACACTTAAATTTTTCCGTACGAGCTCTGATTTCTCTTACTTTTTTACGAAGAACATTTCTCCCCATGTAGGTTGGCGAAGGTAAAATATTTTCGCATTGAGACAAGAAAGTTGGTGTTTGAAATTTCGTCAAAAGATCTTATCGTAATTAAAAACGCCATTGTTTTAATGATTACTACCCCAAATCGCTTATCATGTCCAAGACACTCTCTCCACTGTATCACAGTAATAAACGACCTGCCATTCTTTGAACTTTTTCGGTGTACCCCGTCTATCCCATGTGGTAAGCATCCCACACTCCACATCAATACTCTAGCAGAGGACGAACAAGCGTAGTGTGGGCAGTGTCTTTAGTAGACCCATCTAGTAAGTGTTCTGCCAATAAATCGTAGTCTTTGGTTTGCCTTCCCCGCAACATTATCTACGTGATCGTTTTAATGTAAGTGTTGATAACTGTAATTCATAGATATGTAGCCGAAATGACGTTTAAATTTGTGTGATTCATGGAATGCCGAAATTTAAGATATTTCTTTTAGTATCCATATCGATAACCTCACACTTTTCGCTAACGGAGACAACTGCCACTTTTCCCACCTTACAGATATCGTTCCTAAGTCATTTTTCAATTGGTTTTGATCTTCTCATGACTTCACTGGGCGGTAAATGACGTAGATCAGGAAAAGCAGATGCCCTGTAATACTTCCTTGGGGAATGCCAGTATCACCTCTGTTATATTCCTGTTAGATTCGATAAGTTTCCGTCGACTACTCCATTTCATCAGGAAATCACGAATCCAGTCGCACAAGTAATGCTCTGCTCCATATGTACGCAGTTTGATTCAAGTCTATTGTGAGGAATATCAATGGAAATCTAGAAATATGCATTCAATTCCCCTACCGATAGCGCTCATTACTTTTGCGAATAAAGAGCTAGTTGTGTTTAACAAGAAAGATATTTGCTGAATCAATGTTATGTATTATTAGACCGCTGGTTTCGAGATAATTCATAATGTACGAACAAAGCATATGTTCCAAAATCCTACAGCCAGTCGATATCAGTGTTATGGGTCTGTAGTTCATCGGATTACTCTTGTTTCCTTTCTTGAGAATGGTGTGACCTGTTCAATTTTGCAGTCTTTTGGCACGGATCTTCCGTCGAGAGAGTGGTTGTATATGCTTGCTTAAGTATGGGGCTATCGTATCAGCGTATTTTGAAAGAAACCTAATTGGTATACTATCTAGACTGGAAGACTTGCCCTTATTAAGCGGATTAAGTTGGTTCGCTACACCGAGGATACGTGCTTCTAAATTACTCTGCTGGCAGTGCTCTGTTGGCAGTGCATTTGATTACCGTTCGCTTAGGTATAAACGGCGAGATCTACTTAAAGTGGAATGACCACATGGAACTGCAGGGAGTGCAAAATAAAACTGGCCCGCACTATATTTCATGCACCGAAGACAGGTATCCCACATACATCATCCACATCAGGGGAAGGTGATGTGCATAGGGTTTCCCACCCCGTAGAAATCAATTGTTGGGAAAGTGTATGAGATACATTATTTTAAGGAAAAGTGATTTGTCTACCAAAGAAGTGGTCTACTAAATACTTGTAAGATCAATTACTAAATACCGCCCATGTCTGGAATCCTTACCTGTTTGGGTTAATAGGAGAGATAAAGAAGATTCAATTAAGAGCGGACGTCTTGTTGTGTCTAGCAAGTGCGACAGCTTTTTGATATGCTCGACAAACTCCAGTGACTGACATTACATAAAAGAGTTGTGTGTCACGGAGAAGTTTACTGTTGCAATTCCGAAAACGCGTGATCGAAGAACAGAGACGTAAGTCTCGTGAAACGACCACGACCAGAGAAATTAGAGGTAGTACGGAGGTTTGTCAATAATCGATCTTCCCACGTAACATTCAATTGTGGAACAGAAGCGAGGTTATGACAATACACTCATACTCATAAATTAAGGATAATGCTGATACATGGTGAAACAACGCTCTAGTGGGCGGTTTGCGGGTTTAAATCACCTAGGGGTATGACCATTTGACCTGCGGTCGTTGCGCGGTGACGCTGGTAGCATTCCACATATGCAGAGGTGTGTTGGTGCATGTCAGAGTACGGTGCAGCGAGTAAGTGTGCAGACGTTTTCACACGTGCTAATCGTTACTGTGTGTTGAAAATGAGTCAAAGAACACATGTTGATGGCGTTATGAGGGGTAGAATACTAGGGCGACTGGAGGCTGGTCAAGCACAGCAGGTCGTAACACGGGCCCTCCGTGTGCCACAAAGTGTGATCTCAAGATTATGGCAACGATTCCAGCCGACAGGAGACGTGTCCAGGCGCTACAGTACGGGACGTCCACAGTGTACAACACCACAAGAAGATCGATATCTCACCATCAGTACCAGCAGGCGGCCACAGAATACTGCAAGTAACCTTGCTCGGAACCTAACGGCAGCCAGTGGAACAGTTGTCTCCAGACACACAGTCTACAGACGACTGAACAGACATGGTTTATTCGCCCGGAGACCTGCAAGGTGCATTCCTCTGACCCCTGGTCACAGGAGAGCCCGTAAAGCCTGGTGTCAAGAACACAGTACGTGGTCATTGGAACAGTGGTCCCAGGTTATGTTCACGGACGAGTCCAGGTAGAGTCTGAACAGTGATTCTCGCCGGGTTTCCATCTGGCGTGAACCAGGATCCAGATACCAACTCTTTAATGTCCTTGAAAGGGACCTGTATGGAGATCGTGGTTTGATGGTGAGGAGTGGGATTATGATTGGTGCACGTACACCCCTGCTTGTCCTTGACACAGGAACTGTAACAGATCACGTCTATCGGGACGTAATTTTGCACCAGTATGTCCGCCTTTTCAGGGGTGTAGTGGGTCCTACCTTCCTTCTGATGGATGATATCGCACGGCCCAACTGAGCTGCCATCGTGGAGCAATACCTTGAAACAGAAGATATCAGGCGAATGGAGTGGTCTGCCTGTTCTCAAGACCTAAACCCCATCGAGCACGGCTTGGATTCTTTCGGTAGACGTATCGCTGCACGTTTTCAAACCTCTGGGACACTTTAGGAGCTCCGACAGGCACTGGTGCAAGAATGGGAGGCTGTACCCCAGCAGCTGCTCGACCACCTGATCTAGAGTATGCCAACCCGTTGTGCGGCCTGTGTATGTGTGCATGGTGATCATATCAAATATTGATGTCTGGGTACATGCGCAGGAAACAGTGGCGTTTTGTAGCACATGTGTTTCGGGACGGTTTTCTCAACTTATCACCAATGCCGTGGACTTACAGCTCTGTGTCGTGTGTGTTCCCTATGTGCCTATGCTATCAGCGCCAGTTTTGTGTAGTGCTACGTTGTGTGGCACCACATTCTGTAATTATCCTTAATTTATTAGCATGAGCGTAGTTTCAGAAGTACCTACTGTTACACGCCGTAACGTAGCTTTTGGAGAACAGATGTTGATGTAAATGTACATGTAGATGTTCAAGGTCTCCAGAACTTATCTTCTCCTGTGCGTTGTTTATCACCTCTAGACAGAACATCCCGTTTCCATGCGATGTACACAAGGCTGATGGCTGCGTTGGAGACTTCACCCAATATTTCTTCCTATTTTTATGCTTTGTTTTCTCTCACTCTCTTTCACGCAGTCCTCAGTTTTCCGCGAAGTTCATATGTTTTAGATTAAGTAATAATACACTTCACAAATCAAAACTGGGTTGCTGTTATACCATCATTCTAATTTCATACTGTAAGGGGCGGTCAAAAAGTTGCCGTTCGAAGACCGTACAGTCCAGTATCGGTATGCCAGTCAGACAAAATCGCTGTAAGCATTGAGGCAATCATCCCAGTGACGCACCAGATTGAAGATGCCCGTTCGGTAGAACACCGTGTCCTGCTGTACGAAGAAGACCGTAACTGCCAATGGCACATCCTCGTCAGACAGGAATCGTCGGCCCTCCAAGGCCTAGTTGAAGGACACAAAGGCGTGATAATTGCATGGCGAGGGAACAGGACTAGAAGGCGGGTACTCCAGTGTCTCCCACTTGAGTTGCTCATTACGAAATATGCGACGAAGCAGCAGCACTCTTTGTCGCAAAACTTGGCGCACCAGTCCAAATCGGTGGGTTTTGACAGACACACTGCCCCATACACAATTTTTATTCTCTAATGGAGGTCTACCGGCGTTTGCCCTCTAGCAGCCAAGAAAAGAACAGCAGCACGTTGGTCCTGTTTGGACGCCTTTGATAATAACGATGCCATAGTTCAAGTTTCCACATTTACTGACTCACATTGGAGAGGCACGAATGCCACACTAATCCCTTGCCTACATGCCTATACCCGCATCGCAGTCACACTTTGTTGTATATACGCGCAGCAATACCTTCAGTCAGAAACTTTTTGGTCGCCCCTATCCACTTTATACATGAGTTGTGACTGACTACCATAATTGTACACTGAAGCGCCAAAGAAACTGGTATAGGTATGTGTATTCAAATACAGAGATATGTGAACAGCCAGAATATGGCGCTGAGGTCGGCAACGCCTATATAAGACAACAAGTGTCTGGCGCAGTTGTTAGTTCGCTATCTGCTGTGACAATGGAAGGTTATCAACATTTAAATATGGTTTAACATTGTGTTGTGGTCGGCGCACAAGCGATAGGACACAGCGTCTCGGAGGTAGCGATAAAGTGAGGACTTTCCGTATGACTATTACATGAGCGTACCGCGAATATCAGGAATCTGGTAAAACATCAAATCGCCGACATCTCTGCGGCCGGACAAAGATCCTGCGAGAACGGGACCAACGACGACTGAAGAGATTCGTTCAACATGACAGAAGTGTAACATTTCTGCAAATTGCAAGTGTCAGCGTGGGAACCATTCAATGAAAGATAATCGATATGGGCTTTTGGAGCCGAAGGTCCACTCGTGTGCCCTTGATGACTGCACAACACAAAGCCTTACGCCTCGCCTGGGCCCGTCAGAACAGGCATTGGACTGCTGATGACTGGAAACATGTTTCCTATTCGGACGAGTTTGGTTTCAAATTATATAGGGCGGATGGAAGTGTACGGGTATGGAGACAACCGCATGAATCAATGGACCCTGCATGTCAGCAGGGAAGTGTTCAAGCTGGTGGAGGCGCTGTATGGTATGGGGCCTGTGCAGTCGGAGCAGTATGAGACCCCTGATACAGCTAGATACAACTCTGACAGGTGACACGTACGTAAGCACACTGTCTGATCAGCTGCATCCATTCACGTCCATTGTGCATTCCGAAGTACTTGGGTAATTCCAGCAGAACAATGCGACACCCCACACGTCCAGAATTGGACAGAGTGATTCCATGAACACTCTTCTGAGTTCGAATGCTTCCGCTGCCCGCCAAACTCACCGGATACGAACATTGTTGAGCATATCATTTATGCCTTGCAATGTGGTGTTCAGAAGAAATCTCCACCCCCTCGTACTCTCACGGATTTATGGCGAGCGCTGCAGGATTCATGGCATCAGTTCACTCCAGAATTAATTCAGACATCAGTCGAGTGCATTCCACGTCGTGTTGTGACACTTTTGGGTGCTCGTGGGTGCCCTACACGATATTAGGCTGGTCTAGCAGTGTATCTGAATATATTGTTATAACTACTACAGATGTATCGATTATGGAATCTATAGTCCGTATTAATCTGTAGGCGGGCGGAGTATGAAGTGCTTGCCTCAAGTAAATAATAAATAAATAATAATGTCAACACATGAACTTAATAATACAACTATATCGATAACGTCAGATTTTTGTGGACTTACGTAGCATGTTATATGCTCACACATTGTCAGTTTCAGAGAACAAATATTCCTCTACAAAAATCAACATGAGTTCCGAAGGCAGATGTGCGAAATTCAGCTCGATTTTTCGTCGTTGTACATCTACATCTATACTTCGTAACTCATCTGACGGTGTATGGTGGGGGGGTACTTTATGAACCACTGTCACTTAGCAACTTTCCTGTTCCAGTCCTGTATGGCTCGCTGGAAGAAAAATTGTCAGTAAGTCTCCCTGTGAGCTTTAAGCTCTCTAACTTTATCTGCATGTTCTTTTCACGAGATATGCGTAGCATGGATGTACATTTGATTGATCTAGGAACGTATGCACTCCAGATTTTAAAGTAGGCCATATCGCGATGCAGAACGCCTCTCTTGCAGCGTCTGCTACAGGAGATGTCTGAGCATCTCCGTAAAGGTTTCGCGCTAAATGAACCTTTAACCAAATGTGATGCTCTTCTTCGAATCTTGTCTGCTTCCACTGTCAATCCTATCTGGTACTAATCCCAGACTGACAAGCAATACTCAAGTGTTCCTATTTGTAGAACGAGGATTTCGTTCGTCTTCTTTGTGGGTGGACTACATTTTCCGAATATTCTTCCATTGTATCTGAGACAGGCATCTTCATTACCCGCGATTAATTTTATGTGGTCACTCCATTTTAAATCGCTCCATACGCGTATTCCTAAATATTTTATGGATGCGTCTGCTTCGAGTGATAGTAATCGTTCAATCATAAAATAATGGGTCTTTCTGAATATATATATGCGCAGTACGTTACATTTGCTTAGGATGAGAGTCCGTTGCCAATCCTGCACCACGCGCCGATCTTCTGCAGGTCTTCCTGCATTTCGCTACAATTATCTGGCGTAGCGACTTATCTGTATACGACAGCATCATCCGCGAAAAGCCTCGTGGAAATTCTGACGTTATCCACTTGGTCATTTGTATTCCGAAAAGTAATGGGCCAATAACAGTGTCCTGCCGTACGTTCGAAACTATTTTTTACGGCTGAAGTTATTTTTTCGTTGAGAATGTTTTCTGTCTGCTAAAAACCCTTTTATTCAGTCACACAGCTGTTGTCATATTCCGTACTCTTGCATTTTGTTCATTAGGTGGTAGTGTGAAACTGTACTGAACGCCTTTCGGAAGTCGAGGAACACGGCATCAACATGTCTGCCGGTATCTATTGCTTTTTCAATGTCGTGGAGAAACAGAGCACTGTATACGACTGCACCGAGGCTGCAGCCATGTCCCCTGAGGATGGGAAATGAAAGCGACTCTCTCGAGAAACTCGAGAACTTCCAGAGCCGTTTCTCTCAAAGCGTGCGACATGAGTATCGGAAATGTAGCACGCTTCTGATTTCGCGATTTTGTGCCCCTCTGAAATTTCTAGGAGAACCAGAGGGTCATAGGTATAGCAGAATGGACCAATAGCCTGTCATGGACGGAGTTGTGGCTTTCTGTTCTGAGAGAATAGCTTGCGTTTCATATGATCGGCTTACAACAGTAAACACCACGAGAGGAAATTTTGTACAATTCATTCAAGCTTCGTGCGATTGAGAGAGAGCTCTGAACGGACTGCAGTGCATATCAGTGGCAATGATGAAGACAGCATGGGCCAGCGAACATTTCATGGTAGTCCTAGAAAACTAAAGAGAAATACTGTATTCATACACGATATATTAGTTTATAAAATCGAATTACAACAGGCGTCATTCACCATCAAAAGTACGAAGAAATATGTTTCGGCAGTGAGATGTCGACATCGTCTTAGCAGGTTTCTACTTATTGCACTTCTGGCACATAACGGCAGTGTGTAACTCATTTTCTGGGGGTGAACTTCGTGTACGTTAGGGTAAAAATCATTTCATTATGTCGCCATAAGTAATGCAGAATGAATTTGCTCGATTTTCTTTGTAACAGGCTTATGTAATTAATTTACGTGCTCTGTCTTCACGTATATTAGATGTAAAATGTATCTGAACCCTTCGATTTTCATCTTGGTTTAATTTATTCTATTTGGTTTCAGGGAGAGCCCATTTCACTAGATATATTGATGCTTGTTTAAGTGACAGGTCACTCTGTTAACAAGAACATACTTAAAATAATAACAAATGAAGTAGTTGGTTAAATAATACAAATTTTAAGCAGTTATCCATTTTAGAATCGCATCAAACGTTCACACACTTATGGTACTCTATTCTTATTTCCATTTCCGGTAATTAAATGTGTATCGTGTCTGTTCTTTCAGACATGTTATGTAACTAAATCGACTGATTGTATTTGCCAGAAAGCCAAATTGAGGTTAAAACTTGGCTGAGAATTTTTCGTGTGGATGAATAACTCTATCTACACACAGAGAAAAGTGAAAATTCGAAATTGTGACAAGAATAGACAGGGGAAACTTAAAAAGCGAATACAGCGAACATTGTGTCAGTTTTAATTGGAAGAGTCTGAACCACACAAGAAAGTAGTAGGGTAAAGCCAGTTGTAGTAAATTTTGTTAGAGTGCGCTTCATATGTTCAGGGCCATACTAGATTGATACATTATACCCTCCCTCTCCCCTTAATCTGTTTTGTTAATTGGTTTGTGACACCCTGGGGTTTGATTTATGACCTCTTGGGGATAATCCTTCAGAGAGACTCCCACCACTCCTTCTCCACCTCCATCACCCCTCTACGAACTTCCAACCCTCACCAATCCCCCACACCAATAAAAGCACACTTTCATGTCTGAGGTATTCCAATAGCCACCTCCAACTCCAAAAATCTGATTACTTAACTAATTAATTAAATTAATCACTTAATTAACCCCTCACAGTCTTGGAAATCCCCCAGACACCCTCCCTTCCCCTCCACCACAAGGAAATGTGGGAAAAAGACCCAGTTGGCTGGCTATTTAATGGGAAATCGATTACAGTGCATGGAATATTGTTAAAACAACTTCTGGTAGATAAGGAAATGTATGGAATATTCTCTATTTAAACTATTTATTGGATACAAGATGGTGTCTCGAATATACTTTATTTATTTAAATAATTTGGCGAGATATCAATTGCAGTATATGGAATAATGTTTAAACAGTTTTGGGTAGACAAGGAATGCATGGAATATTGTTTATTTAAAAGATGTATGGGATACAAGACAGTGTGAAATATAATTTATTTATTTGTTTAAAGAAATTATTGGGAAATTTTCTGCAGTGTATGGAATACTGTTTATTTAAACAGTTTGTGGGTAACAAGGCAGTATGAAATATTTAAACAACTGCAGCATTTATTTTCAAATTGTGCAAGGAATACCATCACAAGACTGATGTCAACATAAATCATCACATGTAATTTCACTGTTAAAAATCTTTCACACCGACCACAGAGCTTTGCATACCCATGCCCTGACCATTTCTCTGAGCTGCACCTTGCGCCAGTGTCCAAGAAACCAAACTAAGCGTGCCCAGCCCCACGACCACTAGCGGGTCCTGCACCACCAGCCAGCTCATGCAGTGCACAGACCATAAGTTGCACTAATCCCCAAACAAAGCGTTAGGTGGCGGCAACCCTTTGATATTGATACCTGAGAAATCCAGTGATACTACAGAAGTCAATACATTGATTGATAAATTATTTAAATCTATACACTTCGTGTGCAGCCAATTTTTCCTTGCCTCCTACTGGTGGATACCAGCACAGTAAGGTCACTTGGTAGGATATCCATTACGTTTGAGGAAGCTGAAAATTTCAGATTTCAGCTCAGTTACATGCTGTCTCCTTAAACAATTTGCTGGAGTGGCTCTATAGACGCTTGCTCGCATACCACTATCAGAAACAATAAATTGAACAATTGGGAATTTTACATTGTAACTGGGTTTTTAAAGCACTACAATTCGCAAATTGGTCCTCTCTGCTTCATTTGTAAGGATAAGGGAGGGTCTACTGCGTGATAGCATAGATACAACAACAAATACCACTGCATGATAGAAATGGTTCAAATGGTTCTGAGCAATATGGGACTTAACATCTGAAGTCATCAGTCCCCTAGAACTTAGAACTACTTAAACCTAACTAACCTAAGGACATCACATACATCTATGCCCGAGGCAGGATTCGAACCTGCGACCATAGCGGTCGCGTGGTTTCAGACTGATGCGCCTAGAACCGCTCGGCCACATCGGCCGGCATTACATGATAGAGTCCACTGCAATGTATTGAGAAGCACTGAGCACAACACACTTAAACCATGATCCACTCTGTAGTAGTAGTTGTCGTGGATACATTACAGAGATTGCTGAAACACTTGTACATTTAATGCGCCAATGTCCTGATATCTACACGCTGCGCCCGTCGAGAGACTCGTGCAGTGCTAGATTACTCATAAAACACGTGATCGCGGAGACAACCCAGTGCATACTGACTACTAATTCGCCGTTCACCGACCAGAGGGCGACATGGTTGTACCCCACCTGACCAGTTCAGAAGACTCAGCGACGGACCCCGCCTTAAGCTGGAAACGTCAGTTAATTCTGGTTACAGGCTACCTCTGCCACGCAGCCACACACCAGGCAGAATCGTCCTAGAAAACCAGCCACATATGTTTCAGCGTAATTATAATTAAATATCACGATTGTAGCGCCGATCTGGTGTCACTCGACGTGAGCGAAGTATCGTAAATACCTCCTCCTGACGACTGCAGCTCTGCAAATATCGATATCTCTACCATTTTTATACCTGTACATAATTTTTCACGTAAAACCTTTCATCCTCCTTAGCTATCGATGCGCTGAAATCGCAATTTTCCACGACAAATCCCTACCTCTCTTACAACCGGACACAGTCATTTTCTTTGCACATGTCGAAAGCCAGACCACAGTAATTTTACATCCAAACATATACTGTATAAGCCTGATGACCACAGCGAATATGTCAAACATCCCCTGCTAAGTATTATGCTTTGCCAGTAACTGAATGCTGGTGACACCAAACAATATTGATCGAAACTACGTGATCGATGGACATGATCCATTTTTTTTTCTTGTGAGTGGTACCAGAGCGTCTTGGGAAGAGAGACATAATCGCTTTATAAGCGACCGGCTATTAAAGAAACGATGGTAACGACTATACACTCTCACCCTGCATAAAATGTGGTCTTGGTTCTACAGACTCACAAGTATCACTAACGATTTCCATGTTAAAAACTATATATGCTTTATAAATCGAGCTATGGTATTCCTTCAAAATCAAGAGGTGTTTCACACAAACACCAAGACAAAGAGTAAAACTTAACAATCATATACAACCGTTCCCTCGACGAAGCTTCCGTACCCAAAGACTGGAAAGTTGCACAGGTCACACCAATATTCAAGAAAGGTAGTAGGAGTAATCCACTAAACTACAGGCCCATACCGTGAACGTCGATATGCAGCAGGATTTTATAACATATAATGTGTTCGAACATAACGAATTACCTCGAAGAAAACGGTCTATTGATACACAGTCAACATGGGTTTAGAAAACATCGTTCTTGTGAAACACAAGCAGCTCTTAATTCACGTGAAGTACTGAGTGCTATTGACAAGGGATTTCAGATCGATTCTGTATTTCTGGATTTCCGGAAGGCTTTTGACACTGTGCCACACAAGCAGCTCGTAGTGAAATTGCGTGCATGTGGAATATCGTCTCAGTTATGTGACTGGATCTGTCATTTCCTGTCAGAGAGGTCACAGTTCGTAGTAATTGACGGAAAGTCATCAACAGAAGTGATTTCTGGCGTTCCCCTAGGTAGTGTTATAGGCCCTTTGCTGTTCCTTATCTATATAAACGATTTGGGAAACAATCTGAGCAGTAGCCGTCTTCGGATGTTTGCAGATGACGCTGTCGTTTATCGACTAATTAAGTCATAAAAAAAACCTGCAAGACGATTGATAAAAAATATCGGAATGGTGCGAAAAGTGGCAGGTGAGCTTAAATAACGAAACGTGTGAGGTCATCCACATGAGTGCTAAAAGGAACTCATTAAACTTCGGTTGCACGATAAATCAGTCTAATCTAAAAGCCGTAAATTCAACTAAATGCCTAGGTATTACAATGACGAACAACTTAAATTGGAAGGAACACATAGAAAATGTTGTGGGGATGGTTAACCAAAGACTGCGTTTTATTGGTAGGACACTTAGAAAATGTAACAGACCTACTAAGGAGACTGCCTACACTACGCTTGTCCGTCCTCTTTTAGAATACTGCTGCGCGGTGTGGGATCCTTACCAGATAGGACTGACGGAGTACATCGAAAAAGTTCAAAGAAAGGCAGCACATTTTGTATTATCGCGAAATATGGGAGAGAGCGTCACAGAAATGATACAGGATTTGGGCTGGACATCATTAAAAGAAAGGTGTTTTTCGTTGCGACGGAATCTTCTCACGAAATTCCAATCACCAACTTTCTCCTCCGAATGCGAAAATATTTTGTTGACACCGACTTACATAGGGAGGAACAATCACCAAGAAAAAATAAGGGAAATCAGAGCTCGTACGGAAAGATATAGTTGTTCATTCTTTCCGTGCGCTATACGAGACTGGAATAAGAGAGAAGTGCGAAGGTGGTTCGATGAGCCCTCTGCCAGGCACTTAAATGTGATTTGTAGAGTATCCATGTAGATGTAGATGTAGATGGTGATTGCGGGCTGTGTATTAACAGACCGGAAATGTGGGTGCACTACGCCAACGGTGTATACTCGTAATAAAACCACCCTTCTCACCGAATTTAGAAAGCGATTCGACTAAGAAAAGTGGTATTAAGCCGATATTTGCAACTCCCTCATGCTGCTGCTAGATATTTCCCACTGAAAGAAACAGTATTTGTAGTGCATTCTATCTCGATGACATGAAGACAGTGTAACAGAGGTTCTGCGATATATGCACAGTGTTACAGGCGAGGTATGATGATGGTTGATAGAAAATGATCACATACAATAGATGGTGTGCTATGTGATGAATCACTTAAAAAATGCAACTCTAGATGGAATATTAAGAAATGTACGAAATCCTATGATCAGTACATCAACTTTTCAGATCTATAGTGTTACACTTTCTTGTAGAAAGTCTCTTCATTCAACTGCACACTTGCGTCGTATCCTATGGAGATGCCTTTTAATGATTGCAGTCACTGGTGAGTCATATTTGTAGCACTCTCATATCTCGAAACGAATCATCTTCATCCACCCTGTTTTTTTCCATTGTTCTCTTGGAGTATATCTGTTGTGTGGTATAACTTGCATCTGACTCGTTTACAGTTGCATGTTCTGTGTGTGACTTAAAGCGTTATCTACCTGCAATCGTTAACAGCAAACCTGTCCATATCACACACAGCAAACGACTTCCAATGCATGTCTGATGAATCATGTCCATCGATGGAAAACCTATTTCAACACCCTCCTCTAGATGAACAAAGGTGTATGTGAAGTATCCGTTTCTCTCCCACAGCCTGGACATAAATCAAGTCTACTTTTTCTCAACTGTGGCGATTCTAAATTTGTGACAGGGGTTTGCGAGGTACTGCAAACCCTGTGTACAGGTTTGCTTGACAGTTGTCCTGTTTATGGAGTTAGTGCAGCATGGCATGTAATTTCACATTTAAAGCACATCTGCTATGTGTTTGTCTCTTATCTTGTAAAATGCATATTCTGTTACTTATGATCATTTCATATGACTCATACGAGCTCAGTATGAGTTTTGAACCACAATCGAATGTGAATCATGGGTGCCATCCACCTCCAGGAAGCTATATTGTGCATGTATCACAAAGAATCTATGTTTCTCTTCGGTGTAGGAGGAAGTAGTTTCATCATTTTAAAATTTGTCACAGTAGTGAGTAAGATGGAAAACTTGCAGGGTAAATGTATGTCAGATGTTAGACATATGTGTCCTGCGTTAAAGTATTAAGAACGTTTCACTCCATGTGACTAGTATTTCAGAAATCACAGGCATTTAACATTACAGTGTGTTTCAGTGTGCAGTCGTGTAGCCTTAGGAGTGCATGTGTTTATGTTTCACGATCATTACTCTCACAAATATCTTCTTGGTACTGACCTCAGACACCAGTACAATACTTTAGAATTGATAACACAGTCGATTTACGTAAAATGCTTCAAAACCCTGTCCATCTAGAGCTCCACCATGCATAAACCTCACGTTTTCCCTTATCCGTCTGTTATATCACCAAAACACTCTCATATCTCCTACACATCGATAAGGGATGCTAACATCCTCAACGTGTACGCACCTGGAGAGATCTTGTGCGCTTGGATGGCTTCCGTGAGTAAGGTTTGCGCAGAACAATCTTCGCTGGACAGCAGTTACTGACTCAGCTAGCTCTGTTCCTTAATGAAATGTGGAATGTAGTGGGTATAGTAATGTTGCATGGAGGGTTGTTCAAAGACGATGCGGAGGGATCTTTCAATCTCCAACTTTATCCTGTAAGTGAGAGAATACTCTATGGCACCCATTCACATAGCGAAAGATGGGGAATCGTAATCGTAAATTCCAAACTACGATCTATGAGTCAGAAATATGTAGAAAATCTAACTACATCGGCATACAACACTGTCGGGTATACTTTGGTGTATATGTTTACGAATTAACCATGAATGGATGTACTGCACAGTTCTCTATCTTGATGGGAGGGAAACCTTCTGGAGACGGCCATCACTGAAACAGCGATCATGTACATTACTGCAATCTGAGGAATGAATGCTCTTGGTATCTTTGAAATGAAACACCTAGACATTTGCTATCCTGGCAATGTGAAAGATGAGATTAAATGCAGAGGTCATCACCTTCAGACGGCTGCTTGGAAATGCTCCACAATGCCACAATCGCTTCCAGTTTCCATATGTCCTCCACATTTTTATCAATAAGAAACACCACTGCCATGTGTTGTGGGAGCAGATATTTTACAGCATACGATGTCTGTGAGAGCAAATGGATCGAAAATGTTAATGTCGGCTTAGCACCTGACACAGACTTCGAAGGTGTGGTGGAAAAACAAAATCTATGGTGGTGCAAAAAGCTTTTGTCATACACTGATCTATGTGTTACAGCAGAAAAACAATGTATCAACTGCTTACGAGAGAACAACGTAGGGAATCTCTCTTGTGACTGATAGTCTGTGTTGTATGGTCCTCCTACAGCACAGTCGATGAAACTTTACATTGTTCTGTGACAGTGACTTCTTTCACTGGTCACCTGCTCCACTGTACCAATAGATGTATATTTAACAGGATCGTCACACATACCCGATGTCAGCATGCAGATGGTATTTCTTTTTTGATGTGTCAGAAGAGAAGGATGTGGTAATATCTTACTGAGTTTTCTACTGCGAGGTTTTAGTAGTTTGTAGTTTTCCTCTGTTGGATGGTACAAAATAATGAGGAGGGAGAGAATGATCAGGTGACAGATGTGAATGCACAATGAAGGATACAGATCTCCTTCGAATTGCAATACCTGTATGTATCTCGAAAATGCACCACATTGCAGTTGCAATATCATGCTTCTTACAGTTCCCATATGTGTTGAAGGAGAAAGTTTCTTTGGTGCTGGGTGCTGGCCTTACACATTGTACGCTGTTGGCCGAGCTAATACAACACGCCCCTGTTTCCACAGAGTGGTCCAAACATGGGCCCTGTCACATTAACTCATCTCACCCTGTTTCTCCATGGGATGCAGAATGTGGCAGGCATAGCGCTCTTGGTCTTCCGCTCAGTTCCGACTTAAACTGGAACGATCACATGCACAAAGGTGCGAGGACGGCGGGGCATAGACTGAGAAACAACTACAAGATGTCTTCAGGCCACAAGTGGCCCATAGGGACCATCGGACCGCCGTGTCATCCTCAGCTGAGGATGCAGATAGGAGGGACTTGTGGTCAGCACACGGCTACTATTTGGTCAAGGAGCTCCTCAATTGGCATCACAAGGCTGAGTGCACCCCAAAAATGGCAACAGTGCAAGGCGGCCCGGACGTCACCCATTCAAGCGCTGGCCACGCCGACAGCGCTGAACTTCGGTGATCTGACGGGAACTGGTGTATCCACTGCGGCAAGGCCGTTGCCTACAAGATGTAAAGAGACTGTCTAAAACCACGCTGGAGTTTTGCTGTATGGGGTCTGATGTGTCGCAAATGTCATCAAATGCCGACACTACAAGTCAATGCACCGCCATTTGGTTGGTTCTCACCTCAGCCCGTGCAACTACCCGACATGCCAACTCTGTTATTTGCAGGTCGACCTGCAGAAAGCTTTCACATACACTGGAACACAGTACAGAGGACGTGTAAAACACCGAGAGAGTTTGCTGCCAGCACATACCTTTCGCTACACCTGCAAGTGTCATGGGCTGCCAATCAGGAAGAAGTGTACCTTCACCATGTGGGTATACTACAGAGCCTGTGTTATCTACATGTTACTAGGATAGAACTAGGCACCATCGCTGAGATGTGGATCCACAATGCCACTAGGGCTGCGCAACTCTCTGGTCTGGGTCACTGATGTAGACATTTTGAATGAGTGTAAGGGATGTACAAGTGTATCAGTGATCTCCTACATTTAGCCATGACAACAACTGCTACGGACTGGATAATTGTTTAAGCGTGTTGTGTTTCGTGCTTCCCAATACATCACAGTGGACTCTGTCCTGAAGTGGTACTTGCTGTTGTCTCTATCCTAACACATCCTAACACGTGGTAGACCCTTGCTCCTCCTTCCGAATGTAGTAGAGAGAACCAACTTAGGGATTATATAGTGTTTTAAGAACGCAATCGCAAAGTTTGAATATTTTATTTTTTCCAGTAGTGGTATTGCGAGCATGTATCTGTCCAGCCCTCCTGCAATTGTTTAATTTGAAATTTACAGCTACCTCCAATGTAATGGACTTCCTACGAAATTACCTAACTTGCCAGTATCCACCAATAGGAGACAAGAGCAAAGAAAGGCCAGAAAGGTTTGGAAACTGAACACTTGCTGGGATAAAATCCCGCCAAATGCACCTGTCCTAGTATTCACCAATAGCATGGAAGGAGAAATTAACCATGTGTATCGATTTCATTAATTAGTCACTTAGTTTACTGACTTCAGCAGTATTTCCAGATCGATTCTCAGTCAGGAATTTGCTTTGGAAGGAATTCTTGTATGCACTGATACCCCACAGGGGAAGGCTTTGGGGTCTCCCAGGTAAACCCTGATTTGTTTGTGGATTGTTCTCACTGTGACTCATGGTGCACACAGTGTGAGCAGTTGCACATGACAGGACATGGCCACTTGAGAGAGAGAGAGAGAGAGAGAGAGAGGGGGGTGGGGGGGGGGGCGTGATCTGTGTTTTGACAGGAATTTCTCAGGTGTCGATATCAAAGGTTTGCTGCCTCCAAACACTTTGCTCGCAAACTAGCACGACTTCTGGTCTGCAGGTCACCCACACGAGCTGAGTGGAGATGTAAGGTCTGGGCATAGGTAGCGCAGTCTCCTGGACGCCAGAGCATGGTACAGCCTGGAGAGGTGGTCAGGGCATAGACGCGCAGTGCCCTGCAGCCTGAGTAAAAGATTTCTGTGTGCGATTACGTGAGGTGAATCATACTGACGTCGACTTCGTGACGGTATTACTTGCATGATTGGAAAAAAGCGCCACAATTGTTAAAATATTCCAGACTGTCTTGTCAGCCACAAATTGCTTAAATAAACAGTATCCCAAACACTGCAGTCAATTTCCGAACTAGTTCTTTAAATAAATTGGTAAACTATATTCCAAACCAGCCTTGTACCCCATAGCACGATTAAACAAACCATATTCCACGTCTTCTTTGCCTACCAGAAATTGTTTAAACCTTATTCCATACACTGCAATCGAGTTCCCCACATATTCTTTAAATAAGTAAACTGTATTCCACAAACCGCCTTGTACATAACAAATTGTTTAAATAAACAAAATTTCAAACATTGTCTTGTGCATACTCTGCAATCGATTTCCCACCAGACAGCCAATCATATGAGTCTTTTTACTGCCAATTTCCAGGTTAGGAAAGGAAGAGGTATTAGGGCCAGGGGAGGGTGGCTGGAGAATTTCTCAAAGTGGAAGGGGTTAATTAATTTAACAGTTTAATTAATTAGTCAATCAATTTGATAGAAGATGCCTATTCGAATAACTGAGGTCTGAAAGTGTGCTTGTATTGGCAAGGTGGAAGGTGGGAGGATTGGAGATTTTCAGAGAGCAGGGGAGGTTGAGGGGGAGGGGAAACGGTGGTTGGTTTCTCTGAAGGGTGGATTATCCCTAAAAGAGTCATAAATCAACCCTCAAGGAGTTATAAATCAATTAACAGAACAATAGGTCAAATTGAGGGGGAGGGGGCCATAAATCAATATAGTCTGCCCCCCGAATGTATGCAGCCCACACTAACGTATTGTGTTACAGCTGACTTTCGTCCTAGTACTCACTAACACATAGTGTTGCTTTTCATTTGCGTGTGGACAGGTACGATGTGTAACAGGTCCACTTCAGCTTGCCTCTATCCCTTTATGGTGGAAATAGTTAGTACCCGATTAAA